>NC_138583.1:27097970-28469666 GCF_964289735.1 Phaethon aethereus
TTGCAGTAATGAGCAGTATGGTACCCATCCTGACACGGATGCGCTTAGAGAATCACAACCTCACTTAACGTTTTACTGGAAACGTGAAGAACTGTGAAGTGTCCTTTGGTTTTATTTCTACTTTTGTCCGACTCCCATAAGGAACACCACCTGTGAAAGCTTTCTGGCCTGTTTTAACTCTTTGCCTTCCAGGCTGGAGTGGGCACTGCTCCTTTTGAACTATTTTAAAACTGAGCGTACCTTGATGGACTGTTCTGTGCTGGATAGCCTTTCAAATTAGGAAATAAAAATTGTTCACTGCCCTGTAATTCCTTAAGCTTGCTTTTTGGTTTATTCCTAAAATTGTTTAATTGTCTTTTTTGGTTTTGCTTTTGTTTTAACCCTTTACTTTTTCACAGTTGATTTGCACTTTTGGTTTTAGTTCTTCAGTGTGTGAACTGGCTCCTTCCCCTGTCAAGTGTGGATAGCTGCCACCTTTCTGGTCGTGATCTCATCCTTTTTCTCTCCCTCTTCTAGTTCCCTTGTCCCTGTCTCGTACCTTTGTTGTCAGCAGAACAGAGTTGTTAGCAGCAGGTTCTCCAGGTAAATCCGCATGCTTCTATTTTCACCATTCTTGTGACTGCCCTGATGCCATAAAAAGCTGCAGTCTGTATTTGTCTGACCCCTTTGCTTGTTAGGGAGAAGTCCAGCACAGAGTTATGCCTTGCAGGTAGGTATCCTGAACTTTCATTTGTGGTAACTGGTAGCAACATGACAGAGTCATCAAAATGGGAAGAACTAAAAACATGTTGAAGAAAATGTATTTGGTAATGTGTGCTTGTTCTTCTTTCTCATATGTATGCTGGTGGAAAATTAGGAGGGGAGATTTTTTAAAAGAAGGTATTCTCCCCCAAGCTGAGGCTTAACAATTTCTGAAGAAAATGCATTTGGCAGAGGAGAATGTCTGCTGCTAAACTGCCATAAAAGAAAAACTTCTTTAATGGAAGAATTCTTATATTCTCATATGGGTAAATTCTATGGTTTGTATACAGTCTGGCCATTTCAATTCCTTGAAAGCCTTGAGCTTTCTCTCAGTGAGGTTAACGCAGTGCACTGGCACAGTGATTTACTGAGTGGATGGATTTGCAACGGAATGTGCAAGAAGGTTGTGGGACCTCCTGTGGGGTTTTCTGGTTCCCATTTTGCTTAAGACCTTTCCTTGTTGAATAACCAAGTTGACTGACACAGAAATCGCTTTGGAGAGCAGAAACCAAGGAGGGAACAAACTGGGCCAAAAAGAGCTCTGAGAGGTTGTTGAACAGGTTGGAAATTGGGAAGGGTCAAGAACTGAGCTTTGCAGATGCTGCATATGCAGAGTAGTTGAGAAAAATGGAAACCCATCAAGAAAGTCTGTAGGAAGAACAGAATCCTAAAATAGTATGGGCCACAGTGAACATATTTCTTCCTTTTGAAGTTTTTTTTTTTTCGGATCAAATGTCTTTCCCTGGACCTAAAAGCAAACAAGATAATGATATGCATATTTAAGTGAAACATCTCCTAAACATTAATACGTATCACACGTTTCACAAGCTTTCATCATCTGCTTCCTGTATTTTCCTCCTCTTCTTTTTTCACTTTTGAAAATGTGTTTCACCATCAGTCCTTAAATCAGTCTCATGCACATTCCAAACAAAGTACAGGTTGTTGCCCTGCAGGGGATTTTTTTCCTGCCCTGTTAAAGTTTCCTGCTGCTAAACTTCAAAGAAGGGGGAGAAATTTAATCTTTCTTTAATTAAAGTACCTGATGGCTTTCTTTTAAGCTCGGCAGCTTTGATTATCTTTTTGAGCTTGGTTCTTTTGTTTTGCCAGGTCTTCTCTTCTTTTTTCCTTTTCCTTTCTACAAATAAGTGTACACTTTGCACATGCAAGTTGTTTCCAATATAAATGCCAAGCATATTTTCCTAGCTTTTTCCCCACTAAAAGAAATATTTTTTTTAAATCAATAATGGAAAATAATAATGGGAAGAATCTCCTTTGAAAGGAACTGATATGGTAAGTCTGGTCACTATGACAATGTGGTACCAATTTTGATGCAACTTGGACCTTCTGCTGATTTTTCTAAAAAGGATTCTGTTGTTTAACCCCAAATTCATAATAGAGTTGTATTGATGTTTGTCTTGTGGTTTGTGCTCTTTATCCCCCGTATAGGAAGGTGAGGAGGATGGGAAAACTTGGGCAGAAAAGATCTGTCCAGATCTGGGCTGGCCTGCTTGGGGGCTGGCAGGGCACTGTTCTGCAAACATGGACCTGCCTGGTATTCTGTCGTCTCCCCTTTCTGTATCCTTCCTTCTTCATTAACTTCTCTTCTCCCTCGCTGACTTGTACATGGTCCAGTAGTGATGTCCCTTCGCTCAGATTTTTAGTAATCATGTTTTTTGTTCTGTCCTTTTGTTTCAACTCTCCCTTTTTTTATGGCTCTTCTTTTTTAATATATGCTTTGTTATGTTGCTCTCTGTCCTTTGTTTTTTATTAGTAATGTACCATAAGACCCCTGGTGAAAAGAAAGGGCAGATGCAAGTCACACTAGCATAAATCTGTTCCACATGGAAGCCTTTATCCCATGCAGCAGTGATGCTGCTGTTCTCACACACAGCCGTATTTTGTGTATGCAGGTGGGAAAGACAGGACAAATTCATTCAGCCTTCACAGTTACTTGTTCTGCAGTGGGAATTGCAGCCTGCGGTGCCTTCCAAGATGGCAAGTCAGTTTGGAGGAAAACCTTGCAGGACTCCAATTGCTTCCCCCTAAGCCTGCACTTGGTGTTGCCTTAGGGACCTGCACTAATTCAATTCTGCCATAGAAATGGCAAAAAAATTGCTAAGTTTGCAGAACCTGTATTTTTCTGTTCCCTTTTCTAAAATTGAAGGAAAGACAACATCAGAAGGATTTTAACTGAGGAATAAAAAACAAGGCAAATCTGCCATACATCTAGAAGCATCTAAAATGTTAGGTTTAGGAAAGGCTGGATGCAGAGATATAGAACAGGCTGTGTCATTTGGGCAAGGAGACATCATATTTATAGTGATCAAGTGGCAGAGGTAGGGTTGAATTTTAGAGAGCTCTATTTTTTCTGTTTTTTTCTTTTTTTTTTTTTTTTAAAGAAATAAGTTTATATATAGTAAAGTCTTCAAAACAGAATTTGAAATGTTTGCCAGGACACTGTTGCCTATTTACTCAAAGAGGCTTTGTATCTTATATTATATGAAAATGATCGTTCAGCTGAGAATGGGGGTCCCGTGGTGAGTAGCATAGTTTACATCAAGTTTCAGCTTGGGCTGGCTGAAAGATATTTAACTGCACTAAGATCCAAAAATTCACACATAAAAAAGACAGGTCTTTGATCTGTATGTACTGTGTGCACACCCAGGGAGAAGCACGTCTGCAGGAGGGCTTGGGATCTCTCTTAGGATGCATTTCTGCCCTACTGTCTTCTGGGTCACTGTGTGAGCGGAAGCTAGCAATGCAAATGTCTGTGGCTTCCCGAAAGCATGTTTACTTGAGATAAACTGTGGCCAATCACACTTGCAGGGGACAACTGCAAGGTTTTCAAGTGAAACCCTGCAGTGCTTAAAGGCCAGTGATGGAAGATGATGTCTCTAGTTTACTCCTTTCCTAGACACCGATTTTTCTCTGTAGCATCAACTGTTTTCTTTGTTTTGCTGGCTGGCAGGTACCACATGGAGCTTGCTCTCCTTTGTTGAGTTTTTGTCCCTTCAAGCACTGGGAGGTACTAGAGGAAATGTTCAAGTAATTATCATTGACTGCACTCTGGTCCACTGAGGACTCTGTCACTCTTATGATTTTGAAAATGTCTGCTCTAACTCAGGGAACAAAGCATATGTAGGTACCTGGTGGCATAAAAGGGACTGGCTGTGGATGAAAGGTCTGTTATGGAGTTATGATTATAAATCATTAAGAAAAAAAAACTCTGTTAAGCATGGTCTGACTATCAAGAGCTCCTGTAAGGGACCCTTGGGAAGTTACCTTTCTTTGGTGGTTACCACTCATCAGCAGAAGCACTGTGACCAACTGTGCACAGGGCATGTCCATTGCAGCATAAACAAAACCAGGTTTGTTTAAGGCATACTTGGTGATGTCAGCCACCAGCTCTGGACTCAAAAAGTACCCTTTTTCAGGGTAATTTTGTTGTTTAGCTGCATGTCTAGTTATGAGTGGATTAAGTATTTGCAGTTCTTTTGTGCTACCTCATGATTTATTATGTCCCTTTAAAACTGGTGACTTTAAATGTTTTCTACTTCATTTAAGAAATCTCTCGCTCTTGCCTGTTTCTCAGCCGAAAACAAGTCTCCACCTCGGCCTTGCGGCTTGAATCACTCGGACTCTCTAAACCGAAGTGATCGCATTGATGCAGTGACACCAACGTTAGGGAGCAGCAACAATCAGCTGAACGCGTCTTTCCTCCAAGTGTATGTTCCGGACTACTCAGTGAAAGCACTCACAGACATTCAGTTTGTCAAGGTAGGAAAAAAGCTGGAAAGGCCCCACTGGAAAGCTGGGCTTGGCTGGTGGGATGGAGAGCCTGGGGAAGGGAGGTCCCTGTAGATTGCTCTGTGAGTAAATTAGGATTATGAAAGCAGCCATTTAAAAATCACCTGAAATTCCTTTTTCCCAATATCTGCTGTCCATTGATTTGTCTTCACTGTTCCTCTCATTTAGGCTTGTAAGTAGCTTGGTCACCTAAGTTTCCGGATTTCAGGTCCCTCAAGGAAAAAGTATAGCAAATAACCTCTCTCTGCTTTTAGTCATGAAAGACGTATCCTTGTGAAGCCTTTGGAGCCATCTGAAATGGAGACCCTTCATTATCAGACAGTGTCCTTCTTTAAAGGATGAGACATTTTCTCTTGGTTGCAGTTTCTATTCACTTTTGATTTTGGTTTCAGTTTGGGGTTCTTGATCTTACTTTCCGACTTGTCATCCTTCTTCTGCTTGGAGAAGTCTTGGACATTTCTCTTTATCTTAACTTCACATGTTAGGCTCATGTCCCATACTACCAGTGAGTTGCTGCATGAATACAGCTCTGTCCCCCAGCATGGTGCGTCCCACACTGAAACGTGTGCGAGACCTGTGGGATAGGAAGTCTAGCTGAGCTGAGGAACAGCTAGCTAACGCTGGCAGCGATTCCCGCCCAGCTGGGAGTCCAGGCAAGCTGATATCCCCTGGCCAGAAGTTGACTTTGATGCTTTTCTTAAATTAGAGTGGATGTTCACAATTTCTTTGTATGCAGCTCAAATGATTTGTGAACTCAATTCTGTCAAAGTTAATTCAATACTAAGAATGAGGAATAGAGTAGAAACACTAGAATGCTAGATCGATTGTTCCATAGCCAAATTTTAAAAGGAGAGTACAGTCTGGCATTCAAAACTTGACAGATGTGAGTGTCCTGGTCAATGGTTCAAGCCTTCAAGGTTTAGATCAGTAAATATTTATCACTGGGTTAAGTGATTCTCACTACAGATTCAATGGCTAATCTGCCGTACAGAGCAGCTGCTCATCTTATGCTGGTTTATGTGGAGTCCTTCCAACTCTCACTGTGTTCGTACTGAGGCTAATGAATGTAAACTGTCTGGTGTCTCTGCAATCAGATTTGCACACCTCTTTTCACATCACTCTGCTTTACACATAGGACAGCGTACCCAACATCAGTATTTTCACTGTGCCATGTGGACATTTATTCAATTAATACCTTGTAAACCAGGGTTGTGACCTGCTCGTGCATGTTTGGATTTTGCTTTTGGAGTTGTGACGTGGTCCATCTGATTGTCTCTATTTCCAGTCCCTCTCTTGCATTGCTACTGAAACTTACGGTTTTCTAAAAGTCTTGTTTCACCTCTTCCACCTTCCTGCCTGCTGAGGTAACTCACTGCTGTTGGAACACATGGGGCTGCTGGTGCACGTGCATCCTGCTGCCTGTCCTGGCTGAGAAGGCTGACCCAGAGGAGTTTACGGGCCTGGTTGCTTGTGGCTCCAGGAGGAATTCTCCCCTCTACCACCATATGCAGATACAGGGGGCTGTAGGCTTCCTTGCTGCTGGGGCATCAAGGGCAGTAACACTCTGTGCTCTAGGCCAGCTCCTGTCAAGACTGTTCTGCTGAGTGCAGCCAGCTCTTGCAGAGAGCAGTGGAAGACTTCATGGGTTGTTAATTTGGACTCATCTCTATGGAGATCCACTCTTTTCTAGAATCGAATGTCCATATGTATCAGAATAAGGCTGTAGCTCCTGCTGCATTTGCTGGCCTAGACAAGAGCAGTAATGCGTGTACTCTCTGGCTCTGTAGGGACTCTTAGAGCCTCACCAGGAGCTTGCTGAAGTTGGGAGAAAGACTTCACTGAACTCTGGTTCTGGCCCTAAAAATGTGCATGGTTAGAAGGAAATGGAGATCTGCATAGGAATAAATCCTTGCCTTTGAACAGCATGGTGATCGCACAGCTCTGTGCTTCCACCCTATCTGGAAAAGTCACCATGCGGTGGTGTTGAGTTGGATGCTCTAGGCTTGCAAAGCGCAGGGATGTTTTATAGAAATAGGCAAACAGGGGTTGAAGTGTGATCATCTGGAAAGGGAGGGCACTTTATTTTCTCAGTGTCCCCTACGCGAGACACAAAAATGTGACTGGCTGTTTTTGTTCCTTCCTTCTGTTCTTGGAGCAGATCTCAAGACAGCAGTACCAAAATGCCCTGATGGCATCCCGGATGGACAAAACACCTCAATCTTCGGACAGTGAAAACACTAAAATCGAACTGACTCTTACGGAGCTGCATGATGGTTTGCCGGATGAGACAGCAAACCTGCTGAATGAACAGAACTGTGTGACTCACAACAAGCCCAACCACAGTATGCACAGTGAAGGAGCCATCTAGGAGCTGACTCCCCACAACCCACCCATCCCATCTCCTCAGCAGGACCAGCCCTCGCTCCTTCCTGCCTCCTCCCTGAGTGTGAACACCGTTAGTTTGTGCTTGTGACACTGTGCTGCATCCAGTGTTCTGACACCAAAGACTTTTGCGTCCGTTCTGGGAGCAGAAGAGGAAGAAACAGGAAGAAAGGAGCAAAGAGTAAGAGAGACTAAAGCCCCAAGCATACTTTGGGAATGGTGAGCCACCCTTGAGAATGATGAAAATACTTCTTGCAAAGTAGAATCATGTTTATTTTTTATCTGTATTTTTGATCCTTGTTGGGTTTTCCCTCCTCAAACACATATGGAGAAGTTTAAAAGCTCCTCTGGTTATTTTTTCAAGAGAGATCATGTTTTTAAAAAGTATTTTGCAGCGTTTTAAATTGTTTCTGTCCCTCCCAAATTTCAAATGGGCTCTGTCGTGGTTTTGTGAATTGGCTGCGATGTCCTTAGGCCTCTTTTCACCCCTCTCTGGTCCTTTTTGTTGCCCTGTTGAAGAAGTTAGTAACTGGTACTTGTATGTTATTTGTATCCTAAGAATGATATAAATGATCCTAAGCTTCAAGGAACCTCTGGTTTCAGCTACCTGGAGGGCCAAGGGATGAGTAATTATTACATTCTTCCAGTTAAGTTTCAGGGAAAGAGTGGTTACTTTGGTATTTAATGATCTCTCAAATTTCAGAAGGTTTCTTTGTAAAACAGGCAAAAGCGTTGTTACGCTTAGAGTTTTGTAACCTCCAAAAGCTTTGTGTAGGTTGAAGATGATACTGGGCGGGGGGAAGGAGTTAATTAGCAAAACTGCAGTCTTGTGAAATGAAAGCTGGGTGTAATGTTCTGTAGTGAAGTAACTGGGTGATTTGTCATTGATGTTCCTGACAATTGCACAGTGAAGTTATGTGCACACCCCACGATGACAAGCTTTTAAGCACTCGCGTGCTGTAGGGTCTGTGCACCATTACCTGGGCCAGAGCAGATCTGCAGTCTTTGCTAAATGATGGAGAAGATCAGTCCCCATCCCCCCTTCAATCTCCAGTATTAACACAAAAGATGCTGCTACAATTATGCCCAAAGTACATCCTCCAGGTGACAATAAACCTCTGCCAGTGCAAGGATGGGCTCTGCTGAGGAGTTGGGACCACCCTCTCCTCTACAAGAACTGACAAAACTTTCCGGACGCGAGTGTATTGCACTTCAGGGATTCGGAGAGGTTCGTTTCCAGGCTGTTCCCAGCCACATTCCTTCCTTTGAGTGGATTTAGTGCGTTTCCTTCTCTCTTGCCCCTTTTAACAGCCATTTTAGGGGTTACCATGGTAGCAGAGCAGAGCGCGTCCCACCCAGCTGGCGCTAGTGCAGGGTACCCTGCGTTGGGCAGCAGAAACCAATTCCTCCCCCCCAAAACCCTGAATGCAGACTGGGTGCAAGCAAGAGGCACCCTGTGGCAGTTGTGCATCACACATTCCTCACTCCCACAGATGGAGTCTAAGTCCTCAAATGAAAAAAAGTCCCCAATCCTCTCCCTTCCCAGTGCTGTCTCAAACAAAATGTGAACGTTGCCCTCGGTATCTGGAGTGATTAGTAAATCAGGCATTGCAGTTGCTCTGTTTTGAGACCCTTCCGTGGCCCCTGGCTATGTAGCATTTCCCTTCCTTTCTTTACACTTGGATAATCTCAT
The DNA here is from genome assembly GCF_964289735.1 of Phaethon aethereus. Classification (NCBI taxonomy): domain Eukaryota; kingdom Metazoa; phylum Chordata; class Aves; order Phaethontiformes; family Phaethontidae; genus Phaethon; species Phaethon aethereus. Next base: position 27,106,594 of record NC_138583.1, read on the forward strand.
CTGACCCTCAAAGAAGCCCGCAGCCCCAAATGCAACTGCCAGAGCTCTCTGTGCCTGCATGCCTGCCCAGTCTCTCCTGCCCACAGGCTGGGGAAGGCACTTGCCTCAAGTTCCCGTGGTCTGTCTTTGCGAATGGTGGCTGGAAAGGTGCAATATTTTGCTGCAGGATCTCCCCAGCAGGAAATTGGAGAGTGTGGGGTCAGAGCTGATTGGGTTTGCGTGTGTCTCTCCTCCTCCCCCTCTTGGCTTCAGAAAGCAGCCCTAATTTTTGCTGTCCTCCCTGATGGGAAAGGTGCACTTCTTCCCTGGAGCCATCCATGAGGATGAAGTCTCCACAAGGGGGCATAGAAATTGCACAGTATCTAACTTGTGCAGCCAGTGAGGAGGAAACAGGGACCTCAAAACTTTTACTCTCACATTTAGCTTTTTATTGACTTTTTTTTGAGTCCCATCTGAACGCGTTTCCTTAGTCTCCATCCTCGCTCTGATGCATACCAGCCCACCCCTGCCGAGAGCACACGGCTCAGCATCGGCACGGGCTGACCTAAGCCCTGCTCCTTCCCAGAGAGCTGCCAATATTGCACCTTTCTCGCAAAGCAAAACATTGAGATGTTACAGCGTTTGTCCTTAGCGAGGGACCGGCCTAGCCAGTTTTTATCTAGCGTTGCTGAATGTAAAAATTTGTCAGAAGTGTTTGACACAGTGGTGAACTTGAGATGCAGTATCCGTTTTGTCAAACCTGCCGAAGGAGGGAAGGCTCAAGTCAAGGCAGCTCTCTCTCTGGGATGAGGTTGCTCACTGGATCTGACTTCTGCTTCTTATGGCAGGTTATAGATTTGTTTCAGTGTCCGTTTCCCTTTTTTAAAAAAAAAAAAAAAAGGCCCCCCCCCCCCCCAAACGCGCCAATTTTTCCAACCAAAGCCATGTGATCCCAAAGCAAATACCTCCTGCTTTTGCCCATGCTGCACTGTTCCAAAATTTGCAGGCGATTTTTTGCATGACTGTTTTTCATCATTTGTAGAGATCCAATAATGGAAAGTGAAATAATTTCCATAAAAATAGTTGATTATAGTTGTGTTTCATACGGAAAATATGTACCTAACCCAGAGGGGTTAGGAGCTGCTGCTACTAATTAGCTTGAAGAGCAAAGCATGGCCCTCTCCCCGGAAGGGAAAAAATCCAGTCTCCCTGTTCTCAGGGTATTTACAGTTTTACTGTTTAACAAATGCAAGGAGTTCCCAGCCCTCGTGGTGGGAACCATCACAAGCAGAGGAGCCCGGCGCCCAGCTCAGGATCACTTCTGGGCCTCCGGCGTTTGTCAGTGACAGGGCTTGGCTCTGCTGACTGCGATGGAGATGCCGTGGTGCCGGAGTCTGTGCCCTTGCAGGGGGTGTCCTGCCAGAGCAGGTCTGCTTTCCCTGCCGCGCTGGCTGCCCGCCTGCGTTCAGGTGGGCTCAGATGCCACGTGCCGTGCTGCAGTGCCGTAAGGACGTGTGGCAGGGCTGCCGGTCGTCGCCGCGGCGCAGGGCACCAGCTGGTGGCTTTGGGAATCGTTGGACTTGACCTCAGACCTCGGCAAGGCTTTGACTCATAGAAAGGATACTGCATCTTCCTATGTCAGCTCCTACTGCCGCCTTTGTTCCCCTCGACCGTCTGCCTTGGGGTGCAGGCAGAGGGGTGGACGATGGCCTGCTGGCCGGGGGAGGCTGGGAGGGCATCTAGCCATGGTTTCTACTGTCAATACAATTTTGCACAAGAGTTCTTTGAAGTGAGGTTTTCAACACTAGTATCTTAAATGCACAACTGTGAATTATAACCTTTACACTCCTTTTGGTTGAATTTCCTTTAAATGAAATGAACCTGAATCTGTTGTAACTATGATTTTTTTTTTTTTTTTTTAATTCTGTGTATTGCCAAATCTTTGTAAAGAGTGAAGGAATGTTCTTGCTTTCCAATGAGAATCTTTCTCCAAACGAGACTGACTCTGGTGACGTGGAGATCATACGAAGCACTCTAGTTCTGAGTGGAGAGGGGCTCAAGGTGGGCTTAGCAAACCACCCTCGGCCTCTCTGTAGACCCCAAGCTCAGACCCTCCAGAGTTTACAAAGCGCTTCTTGTTTTATTCCCAGCTTGCCCACTCCCTGAAATCCCTGTGCAGCTGAAGGCTGCTGCCCTGGAGGAGCTGAGGACAGGGTATCCCGCAGAGGGACGGGGGATGCTGGCAGGGTGTCCTGGCTGGCCGGGGAGCAGGAGCCCTGAGGCTGGCGTGGCAGGACGAGGTGTTTCCCCCATCCAGTTGCTCCAGCAGAGCAAGCTCCGTGGGGCAGGTCCTTCCACTGCTCTCCACTTCTGCTCCAGACCGGTAGTCGTGCGCAGTTCCCTCTCGTGCTTTTTGCCCCTGCTCCGGTCTGAGCAGGGATGGGATGATGCCAAGACCTGTGTGGGGAGCTGGAGCTGGAGCTGGCTACTCAAGGCTTGCAGTTTCTTGGGCCCCACTGGAAGAGGGGTCAGCCACTCATCCACACTGTGCTTGCTGTTCTGTTCCTCCTCTCTTTTCCTGGACTTAATCCCCATTTCCACACTGCAGGGTTATTTTTTTTGTTTGTTTTTCCTTTTCTTTAAGTGCCTTTTTGTGCAGGTGGAGCTGGCAAGAGTAGGATTCACAGGATACGGCCCTTTGCACTCACCTCAGACCTGGAGAAAGCTCAGGGGGAGCAGGGCGAGTTGCCCGTGGTGGCCCATGGACATCACCCGTTGCTGCTTCTCAGCTTTCAGGGCCCAGCTCAGATGAGGAGGAGATTTTGGCGCTGGTGGTGTCAGGCTCTGGCTCAAATCAGCTCAAAGAAAACCAAAGAGGTAGCTTTGTGCGAGGGGCTGCTTGGGCAGTGGTGGTGCTTCCTGTGATCTCTGCAGAGCTCAGCCGAGGGGTGCGGGGGTGTGGCTGGCAAAGAGCAGCGCTGACTCCGCACGACCGTCCTGTGTAAGTATCCTACGTGATGGAGAACGCAGCTGCGTTCTCTGGGACCCCTTGGAACATGCATCTTGTGCTGAAATACACTGTCTATAGAAATCATTCCCACATGAAAGATGTACCATATTTTATATGATATCTAATACACACGTCTGTGGTTTTAAAACTAGTACCTGTGTACCAGTGTCAAGTTATCCAGTGTCTGGATTACCAATAGAAAACTGGGGTTGGAGGGTGGGGAAGGATACTGAAGAGTACCTCTTGTTGCGATGCTAACTTGAGGCTTCATCCCAAAGGTGTTCCGACCAGCGTTGAGGGGTTCCTGTGTTCGTGCTGCGCGCTGCCATGCGCAAAGCGGAAAACCAGCATGTGCTGAAAGGCTCGGTGTGATGTGGACCCAGGCTGGCTGCCCGCCCCGCTGCCTGGCTCTAAATAGACCCAAAGAAGTACCTGGACCTTGGATACTGAGGGTTGGTTTGGCCCAACAGTGAAATGGCGAGCTTAACTAACATGATCAAAAGCCTGGCATCTTTTCATGGCACAGAGGAGAGAGCAGCCTTTGTCCTGACTTGACCGGCAGAGAGGACAAGCTCTACACTACAAGCTGGGCTTGGGAAGCCACTCTCACCCTGCTGTGTCTATACTTGGTCTATCAGTTGCAGGTCTCTTGTTGGTGCGATCTCTGCGGTGATACTGGCCTCGCTCCCATGTGTCAGCAGCACAGGGGACTCGGAGACATCCACAACTTCCCGCAGAGCCCCCCCAGACAATCCTGCTTGGTGTCTTGCTCTTGTCCTCGTGCTTGGCCTCACACTGGGTTGCGTTCCTCCGTGGTTAATTTCATGGCCATGTGCTTGAGGCCGTGTCCAGGCGAGGGAATGCTATTGCTGCGGATCCAAGGTGGTACGGTTGAGCTTTTCAGTCTGGTTTGCATATTTGCTGTTCTGTTAGAAGCTGGCTGCTGAACCTGGGGAAGCCAGAGCATTCCCTGGGTGAAAGCCTGGGATGTCAGGTTATGCCAGTGCCCTTTCCTGAGCTGCAGGGATGGGAAGGGGGTGCTGGAAAGCTGCCTCCAGCCCGTGGCATGGTACAGGTGCCGGAGGGAGGTGTTTCACAGATCAGTAGCACTGAACTCGGTCAAAGCGACATCTTCTTGTTCTCATTATCCAGAGGTCAAGCTCTCTAGCAGTTCTGCACCTTGGAAATACAGTACTAAAAACTGCTGGTCTTCTGTCTCCAGCTGAAAAACATCTTTCTGCTCTCTCCTGAGATTTCTCCTTCGGGCCCTGTTTTCGTCTGAGCAGGGCTGATCGCTGGGATCCTGCGGGGGACAGTGCTGCTCTTGCCCCTCCAGTGCAGATTTCTGGCTAACGAAGTGCTTGATGTTTTTAGTCCTCTCCTGAGCAAGAGAGGTTTGGCCGTTCTTGATAGAAGCTGCTTATTGTAGAGCCAGGCTTGAGGTTTGCCAGCTGTTGCAAGCCAAACAAGTGCCTGAAACTTGCAAAGGCTTCAGGCAGCTCCAGTGCTCTTAGAGGTGGATTTGATGTCTCCGTTGTCTTCTCCTCCTGGAAGCAGCACAGCGGTTGGTTGATAGCGGGGTTTGCTGGGGAGGAAGGACTTGCCCCAGCATTTAGAGCTTGGCAGAGCAGTTTAGCATCCCATTTCAGCTGTTTGGAGACTGCAAAGCTTTATAAAAGGAGGTGTTTTTTATCCTCTGGGCATCACTGTTGTACCTTCTCCAAGTTTCTCACTTGAATTTGGAAGGATGTGTCAGATGAGTCACCTGGATCTTAGGCCTTTAGTCGGAAGTGCCAATATTGAATGCATGCCTTCAGGGTTTGCCCAAAAATCAGTGTGGGAGCGTGGAGGGGACTCTGGTGAGCTGCTCTGTTCGCAGAAGTGACAGACTGGCCAGGCCCAGATCAGGTCTAGCGTCCTCCCTGCTTTAAAAGTCTCAAGTCGCAGGAGGCTGAGCTGGGCTGGTTTGGCCGGCGGGTTTTTACCCAGGGTACGTGCTCTGTCCTTCTGCGTCGTGCTGGCTTGGATTCAGCGATGCGGCTTTCTGCGGCTGCTGCTCTCGCATCAGCCGTGGCCGTTCCTCTGCTCTTCTCACTGTGGTTTGGCTGAGTGTTCAGGAAGACGAGAGAAGGAGGTGCAGTAGCCAGGAACAGGCGGTGCTGTGGCCATCCTGCCTTCGTTCCTCACGCTAAGGGTAGGAGATGCTGTTCAAGGGACTCTGCCTTCCCTGCAGACCACGTGAAATTTGGAGAGTGGAAACCCACCAGGACCCCAGCACCAGTGCTCCGGTCCCATTTACTCCATGTTCTCCCAAGCACAAGGGTGGCTTACGAGCGGTTCAGGGTTGGGCCCTGCTCAGGGCTCTTGGTGTGTGCTTTCTTCAGCATGTGCCGGCTGCTGAGCCAGCCTTGACACCTGAATCACAGGGCAGGCGCCCGGATGCCGAACACATTGAATATGAAAACCCAAATACTTGAGAAGTGTTCCTGGAAGCTGTGGGCGGCTGGTGTTCGGCAGCCAGAGGCCTCACACCAAACCTTTCTCCTGCAGTCGGGTCCTTCCTGGCTGCCCCAAGCCTCCTCCCGGCTGCTCGGCCACGGTCGCCCCTGCTTGGAAGCGTGGCGGCTCTCCCTCTGCAGTGCTTTTTCGTGGCTATCTGAACCCACTCAGCCACTCCAGCTGGCTCTTCCCTGTGTCTTATTTGCCATCATACATGGTCTTTGCGAATTGTATCATATTGTACATGACTTCGGGTTTCCAGAGTTGTAGTATTCTGACTACAGTATTTCCGTGTGTGTACATAAACCTGAATAAGCACAACTGAATTCCTGAATGAAGTGTATACATTTCATATACTGATTGTCATACGAATGAGTTTTATAATTATTCCAATTTTGTTGTAGATTTCCAATCTTTCCTATTTATTTTGTACCAGATTTATTTGTATATTTTGTGATTTTTGTTTAAAAGCATTTTGTTTATTTCTATTCTTTTTAGATAAATGATGATTTTTTTTTGTGTTGAACATTCCAGTTTATGCATTTTTCCCTTCTCCATGCTCCCTCCTCATTTCCAAGGGATGGATTTTGGCATGTGGGTGGTGGGGCTGATGTCGGTGATCGTGGACCCAGATCTCTGCTATTGGCACATCAGCGGTCTTTAAATCTCCACTTCAGCTGTCAAAAGCCACGGAGAGGCCGGATCCTGTTCCCCTTAGAGCCAGGTCTTGCTCTTCGCTTTGGTGGGTCTGGGCCCATAAGTACTCGAGCCGGGGAGGGCTGTGCTGGTGGTTTTGCTGACCAGGAGCTGGGAAACTGGTGGCAATGGCAAGCAGCTGACTTCCTCTTTATCAAGTTCCCTCAGGGTGAGGGCCTTTTCTTCCACTAATAAAAAACCCTTATTTACAACCTGTTCTCCTTACATCGTTTGTCTGAAAGTGTAGATGCTGGCTGTCTGTCTGTCGTGCGTGTTCTTGCCAGGCAGTGCACGACTCTGTGTGTCGCCAGCGAGGGATGTGGCTGGTGGCAATGGTGGCTCTGTTGGACGGGAGTCACTGGCGGAGCAAGTCTGTCCATCCCCCCATGTTAGGTGCTGCTGCCTGGTGTTGGGACATCAGCAGCAGAGTTGTGTGGAGCCTGCGGTGAGAGAGATGTATTTCTGAGCAGGAGAGCGAGCCTGTGCTCAGTCCCCTGCCCAGCATCGCTTCCAGCTCGCCTGTGGAGAAACGGCTGACCCTTTCCTGCGTGCCAGATACAGCCCTGCCGTATGCCCACCTCATGCTTCTGCCATCTCTCAACCCCTGTCCTCCTTGCAGCCATTTCCCTCAGCTGGTCTCCCTGTGCTGGGCTTTCTTCCTTGCTCAGCTCCTGAGCTGCTAATCCCTGGGTTAGTGAGTGGGGCAGTGCCTGCTCAAGCCTTGTGGGGGGTTGTGCTGCACCCAGGGCAGCCTCTGTCCCTGTTCCTGTGCTGCAGGGGGGCCCCATCCCTTTGGACCTCGCTCCCCAACGTATCAGCAGGACCGGGAGAGTGGCAGGTCCTGTGAGGACTTCTGCTCCCCTGCGTGTGCCTGGCCCTGGCAGTAGGTGGAGGACGGTGGAATGCTGCAAGCAGGATGTGAGTAGAACTACTGTGAAGGCTGGGAGAGTGAAGAGCAGCGGGTAGAAGGAGCAGGGCAGGAGACCTCGGGGCTCCTGGAAGGGAGGGTGCAAGAGGCTGGGTCCCTGTAGCAAGGCGGGACGGGTGTGGGTGGCCCAGGTCCAGGCTGCGCTGTGGCAGGAGCAGCGCCTGAAGTGAAGGCAGCTGCCCCCAGGGCTCCGCATCCTCGAGGCTCCAGCAGCACCCAGGCTGCGCCCTGCCCTCCCTGCGTGGCCAGGCCTGGCGCCACTGCAGCAGTGGGGATGAGACCCCCAGCGCCAAGGCCAGCGCTCACGTACCACCTGAGTCATGCTCAAGGTCACCTTTTGTACCTACAGGTTGTTAAGTCGTGGTAGACCAGTTGTGCCCTACGCTGCTGCTGCTGCATCACTGTCTGGGTGCCTGGCCAGCCGCGCGCTCCTGCCACACGCTCTGCAGCCCAGTGGGCCCAGGGCCGTTCTGCTGGAGGTGAGCACCCTTCTGCAGGGCCAGGGTGGGCTGGTGGCTCTGCACCTACAAAATTGCCTTGTCAACGTGCGCCGCAGGTGGCCGGGGCTTCAGGTGCCCAGGTTGCAATAGCTGCTGTTCAGGGGCTGGCACAGGGCTCTGCGTCCTCCAGCACGGTTAAACGTAGCCGGTTCATGCTTCGAGGGGGCCCTCTCTCCACTGAGAGGCGATGGTGTTAAGGCAGAGGAGCTGGGAGCATCTCTAGTTACTTTGACCTGTTCAGAAGTACTTGCAGGGCTGTGGCTAAGGGCAGAGGGAGCCTTGGGCTCCGGTCCCTAGTCGAGTTTGCGCAGTGCAGCTGCTGTGAGCCCCCTCCGTCTCTGCGGCGCAGTGAGGGTGGGCGTGTGATGTTGGAGAGAGAAATCAGAAATCAGGTCAGCGAGAGCTCAGAGCGTGAGGCCTCGCCCTAGTGCTCGCCTTGCTCCTGCCGGGCCTTTGCTGCAGGAGAGGCCGCTGCGGGTGGGCAACAGCGTGCCCGTCCCCGGGGGGAGCAGGCTGCGGGGAGGGCAGGAGCCCTGCAGCAGCTGCGGCTCACGCCAACTTTTTCTGGGGGCTCTGTAGAGCCGGTTGGAGACACTGGTCTCCAGACACCAGGCAGCTGCCTGCCAGAGGTGTGGGCTAGAAAACCAGGCTGTGATCATGTCCCCTGTGCCAGCCCGGGCAAGAGGCTTCCTGCTTGGTGGTGTCTTACTGCAACACCAGCGCCGAGCCAGTGCAGGGTGGGCGGAGGGGCACAAGGCTGGGCAGCGAGCAGTGCCAGTGTGTCGGTCAGGCTCTGCCTGCCGCTTTCCCACCAAGTGAGGGTCAAATACTTTCCGTTGCTCCAGCCTTGAAGAGTCTTCTCCCCATCACAGTCAGAAATAGCCCCGGGCTGGGAGTGAACTATTTGTGGCGACCGGTTAGGGAGGAGGAATGCACAGAGCTCCCCAGACCTCCCTCCCCAGCTGTTGAGCTACAGCTTAAAAAATCCAAGTGACTATACTTGGAGAAATGAGGTTTAAACATAGCAAAGCCCAGCATGGCCTTCAGTGAAAGGGCTCGGGAACAGCTCCCTCAAACCCTTCCTGCAGCTGACCCTGCTGTGGGTACAGGTTAGCTTCTCTCCAGAACCCAAAATCAAAGAGGGGTCTGGAGACCACCCACAGTGCTGGGTTTGGGGCTTTTAGCAATCCCAGAAGTGTTGGCTGTTCATCATTGGCCACCACGTGCAGCCATTTCTTGTTGCTTTTCTGTTTGGCACTTGGGGCTCTGGGTACCAAATCTTCTGCAGCAGCTCTGATGGCGGGGCCTCATGTGGTCTGGTTTTGTCAACAGGTTTGTTCATAGCAGAGGGCTGAGCACAGCACTGTGTTGTCCCCAGGGCTGTCCCTGCCTTGGCTGGGTGCAGAGCACACGCAGCCTTTGCCTAGGCCAGCCGGTGCCGTCACTGTGGCAGCACTGGCCTTCCCCGGGGTATTTTTCACTGTTTAACCACGTTGGCAGCTCCTGGTGAGCACAGGCTGTGCTGTGCTGCCAGTGCCACCCTGGGCACAGGTCATGCATGGTGGGGAGCGGCCCTCGGTAATGCCTGTGGGAAACAGCCCTGTAAAGATGCGTTGGTGGAGGCAGCAGCAGTGGGGGTGGCCATTCCCACCATGGAGAAGCCTCTCCTCACTCTGAATCCAAGCCAAAACGTTTCTGTCTCCATGCTTCCAGCTGAAGCCTCTTAACAAAAGCCTCATGCCTGCCCGTAGCTTCCTGCCCACCTGCTCCCCAGGGACCAGACAAGCCCTTAAAGCCAGATCCAGAGCCACTGCTCAGCGATGCTTCACACAACCGATTCCCAGAGGTGCTTTCCCTTTTCCTCAACCTCCTGTCCCACTGGGACCCCACAGACCAGTCCCAACTCTCCCTGCCGCCTCCAGCATAGCCCTCATCATCTCAGCAATACGCCACAGAGTGCCAGGCATTTCTTAGAAACATCATCATTTATTGACTTGAACAACTGCCACTACAGCAGCAGCGTTTCCTGCTCAGATGTTGGTAGTTGTGGTTTTTCTTTTTTTGTTTTCTCCTAAGGTACTTTACTTTAAAATGAAAAAGATTAAAGGAGTTTATGGTACTGAAACAACAGTCAAATTCATTACAAGAGGGCCCTTGTAATCCCTTCACAGCGAACGGCACAGGCTGGAGTAAGGGAGGCTGCATCCATGACAGGGAGGAAAACCACCGGGCACTGCTGCCCAGCTGTACGCTGGCCCTGTGCCTTCCCCGGGCTGGCTTTCAGGCACAAGGATTGCTTGCCCATCCCTGTGGAGCAGCCCTGGTCCCCACAGAGCAGCCATCACCCTCCTTGGCTGGGGACACAGCCTTGCCCACCGCAACCTGCGATGAGGCTCCGCTTGCTCCGTGCCAGGCCACAGGGCAGCTGCCAGCCGGACTGGAGTTTCCCAGCACCCACCGTGGGGCTGGCCCTGTGTCATGTGCTGTTTCCTAGTTGAGGGCAGACACGTGTGGCCTGCAGCACCCTGGAATAATAGGCCTTTTCACTCCAGATGGTGGCTGGTTTGTCTTTGGGATGCTTCACTTTCTTAAAGCTGAAAGGTCAGTAATAAGCAGTAGGAAAACAAACCGACTAACGTAATGCTAAAGCAGTAGCTTCAAGCTCCTGGGTTAATATTTACTGATGAAACTAGAAGAGTTGAGAACACAGTGTGCGGCTCAGCTGTTTGAGAAATGTTTTGGAAATCATACATCACGTGCTGATGATGAAAGAGAGCTTTGAAACACGGGGAGAAGGATAACAAGCATCTATAAGCCAAAACGTGTACAGCTGCAGCTATGCAAGAACTGGAATCACAGCACCATCCGTGACGGCCAGAAGAATCAAACCACTTACACAGAGAAACTCACACCAAGCAGAGGGTAAACTGAGTGCTGGAAGCCGCAGCAACACCCTGGCTAACATGGGGAGGGGGGAGTTTGTAACCCAGAAGCAGAGGGTTAAGGGCAGCAACCCAACAGGCAGGAGGATTTGGATCATTTGTCTCCTGCAGGGCCCAGCACCTCCCTTCCTTCTCCACAGAGGATGTAACAAATGGCAAAAACCGTTCACAGGACACCGTTCAAATGAAAATCAAACGAAACACATCATGGGAAAGGGAGAAACATGCAGCATCCCTAAAGGTAATGGGAGCAGCATGACAGCAGAAGGCGGGCAGTCCAATCTGAATGCACCACCCAGGCAGAATCCATCAGCTTTTTGAACCGTCTGCAAAACTGAAAGCAAGGGTCTCCTCCTAATTAGTGTTAATTTGTTTAAAGTTTTTGGACACTTTCCAAATGTGCCTTTGCAAGAATCACGCCCCCCCCCAACCCATCACCCCAAGGGCCCCAACAAAGGAATCTGCTCCTGATCAGTGCTAGAGTCATGGTTTGTCTTCAGAAATGCTTTGCTTTTTCCTTCTTATTCCTCTTCCTCTTCCTCCTCTTCCTCCTCCTCTTCCTCATCGTCATCTTCATCATGGCAATGTGTGATTTCCTGAGGTGCCTGTGGGAAGAGGTTGGGTGGTTTGATCTCACTGATGGAGCGGGTCAGTTGATGCCGCTTGTAGTCAGAATCTTTAAAATCCACTGAGGTGCGATTGCGCGTGGCCATCGGCGACTCCTTCTCATTGATGTCGACGTGCGTGTGCTCTACCGTGGACTCATGTGGCATCTACACATGTAAGAGAGAGAGAGGAGATGGTGAGGGGTGTCCCAGTCCCAGTGTGTCTCCCCAAGACAGATGGAGAGCAAACCCCAGAACGTGACCATTTGGCCCATGGTGCATCAAATGCCACCCAACCCTCCAAGGTACCGTTCCCGGTGCTTGCGGCTTGTGGAAGTGTTCACGAACACAAGCGCAGGCACCTTTGGGACCCCTGCCCATGCCCCCGGGGTCTGCAACTCACCAGGACATGGGCGGCTCTGAAAAGGTAACTGAAGGGGTAGTAGAGGAGATTGATGAAGGAGGCTGCATAGAGATCAGCGTAGCGCATCACCTGGCTGGCAAACAGGGTCTGTCGAGAGCCGCTGCGGAAGAGGCTCCCCATCATCCCGTAGCACATGTCCATGTCGTGGGTCACTTTCTACAAGCAAAGGGAAGGTTAGATCCTGGGCCGGGCAGGCAGCAGCGCAGAGCCATGGCAACACTGAAGTGGAGCACACAGAGAGCTGGGGGCTACATGAGATCTGCAGGGATCTCCAGCAAGGCTTTCTGTGCTTGGATCCCGCAGCGTCAGAGCCCAGACGAGTCCCAGCTAACAGAGGGGAAGGCAGCAGTGGGCTCCGGGCCAGCACCTGCCCCAGGCTGGCACCCCAGGGCTGGCTGAACCAGAGGCTACAGCCCCTCCAAGCTCATGTGTGCCAGAGCCCCGTTCTGCTGCAGTGAGCACCGTCAGTCAGCACTGCTGTGCGCATGAGGAAGGAGACCCTATTCCAGACCAGGCTGCCTTTCAGGAGTGCCAGTGACACCAGTGAGCTGAGAAGCTCTTCCATTTCTGTCCACAAAGACAGAATGGCTTTGCCAAGCTTGCTGTGCCCACCCAAAGGCAGAGCAAAGCATTTCAGGGTTGAGCAGTGGGCTCAGGTTGTCAAGCCCTTTGGGATCCAAAAAGGATGAAAAGGGATTTTTATGATTGGTACCTTAATGCGTCTCTGGATGGAGCTGATGTCAGGGCGTTCATTGCTGCTACTGTCCAGATGCCTAGTTACAGGCGAGAAGGTAAATACATGGTGTGAAAAGCCTTTCAGAACCAGATGCTGTGGGATGGGGGCTCAGGGGAGGGAGGCTGGTCTGGAGGGGAAGGTTGGTCTAGTGAGCAGAGCCCAGGCCCGAGTCAAAGCTAACCCAATGCCAAGGGTTCGTCAGAGCCGCTCGTTAGCTGTTGCTAGGCTCGGAGAGGCAGCAGGAAAGTTGTCAAGTGTTCGAACACTCACTTGTATAGCTCAGCCAAGAAAATGTCCAGACTCTGCAGCTCTTCAAAAAGGGCTGGAAAATCCAGAAAAGAAAAGGGAGAAAGGTAAGTTCAAACTGTTGAAATGAAAAGGGCTGAAAGCAAACCCACCATCCTGCCCGCTCCCCTTGCACGCCAGTGGAGAGGCACTGCATCAAGGAGCATGGCATCTCACAGCCACTGTGCAGGGAGAGTGTTCAATCATGCTCTGTGTGCCACCCACAGAGCTTTGGGCTTGGTTCCTGGTTGCCCCTTTTGTTTTTGAGGCTGAACCTTTGCAGCCCTCACCAAAACCTTCCAACCAGCCGTGGGGCAACCTGCATAACCCCCAGACCTATTCACACACCAAAGGGCAAACCTGGGAGAAAAGCAGTAGCGCTGGAGGATGGGAAACACACAGCACTTTGGCAGCTGAGCAGCAGAGGGAGCGGGAGGAAGGAGGAGGAAGCGGCTGGTGAGCAGGGACTCCCTGCAGATGGGAGAGCAGTGGCTCAGGCATTACAGGGAGAATAACCCAGGTGTCGTCAGATACTTTTTACCAGAGAAGCCACAGCTCCATACGGGCAGGACAGGAGTTACGGGGTCAGGGTTATGGATGAGGAACAACTCAACCCCACCCAGCCACAGCTTCTCCCCCAGCCAAGTCAACGCTTGGCTGATCACGTGCAAGCGGCCTGGGAAAGAGCACAGGAAAGGCCTGGGACCCTGAGGTCAGCCCACGTGGAGCCGCCCCAGCTCCTGCCACCAACACCCAGCCCCAGGGAAAAAGGGCCAAAAGGAGAAGTGGCAAGCCAGGGTGATCTCCCCCCTGCACCCCTTTGCCCTGGAGATCTCAGGGGTGCAGCACCAGGCAAGCAAGAGCAAAGCCTGGCCTGGGGTTTGCCTGGCTGCTGACCGCTTTTGTCTGTCCAGACATGCAGCTCCTGCGCCAGCTCAGGGATCACTAGGAAGGTCCTCCAGCCCTGGCGCTTCTTGGACTTGAGGATGTCTCCAAAGATGTGGTCTCCGATGTATAAGATATCCTTCCCTTTGGCACCCAGCAGGTCACAGACTGTGTCTGAGGAACCTGAGAGAGGAACAGCACGGCTCAGAACGGGGAGCAAAAATAAAATGTGTGGCTCATTTCAGAGGGTCAGTTAGGGACAGAGCAGGTGCATTTTCCTCCCAGAAAACTCCACTGCTAAACGTAGCACCCCTGCACTGCCCACCCACCTGGGAGTTCACCCAGGGACAGCTTTGCCCATGCACACCCCCACATGAACGGCAGCAGCAGAGGGGCCATGCTGCCTCCCACCCCATGTGAGAGTAAAGGAGTCCTGGGCATCACAGACATCCCGCTGCCCTTCCCTGACTCAGGGGACCCTCCAAGTGCAGTCACATTAGTAGCAGCACTGTAAAGACAGCTGGGAACATTGCACCGGGCTAGCTGCAGCTCCCCTTCCACCACAAGCCCTGCAGTGGCTTTTCCCAGACCCCCCCTACCGAGGAAGAAAAGGGAGCTTGAGGAGGAAGAGGTGCATTTCTTCCCTGAGTTGGGCAGCGATGGAGCTTCTGGTGCAGTGTGCAGAGGGCACAGTACAACGAGCTTTGGGAAACACAATCTTGCCTAGTGCCTGGCACAAGCCGTCTCACAGCTGGAGTGGCTGAGGGCCACAAGGGCATGTCAGAGCCACTCCACGGGACAAGAAGGATTCTTGCCTCACCTCCTGAGTACACGATGCCGTGCTGCAGTGGGCCAGTGTAGGTACCAATCTTCAGCTTCCCGGTCACCTGAGGAAGGAGATACTGCGTTAGTACAGAACAGCTGATGGTCTGGATCTTTTCTGTCCTGTTGATACTCTACTCTTTGTGTCTGTCTCACTCCCAGGCAGCCTAGGGATGGCTTTCCACATTCTTTTCCTATTGCCACCATTAAGGAAGCCAGAAAAGCCTTGAGCTCCGCTCTGCCCCAGATGATGGGGTTGCTCAGGAATCACTAAGAGGAGAAGCCAGCCCACCGTGTCTAAACACTGTGTTGCCTGTTGCCACTAAGAGACGCCATACAGGAGGTGCACGAGCCCTTCCAGCCGTAGTGGCACCCTCCATATGCCACTCACCGTGTCCACCTGTCGCAACACGGTGCCTTCCCCGAAGAAGAGGGGCTTTCGTGCATCCACCAGTATCAGGTCGAAGTAGGACTGCCATGGCCGATGAGCACTCCCAGGCTGCAAAGGCAAAACCAAACCCCAGAATCAGGCACAACACAATCAACCACAGGGAGTTTAACTGGAGTGTCATTGTCCATAACCATAACCTTGTGGCACTGCTGGTCCACCAAAATCCCCTTGTGCCTCTCGTGGTATGACGCTGGGTTGCCAGCGCCATCTCCTAAAGCATTCCTCTGTGGTGGCAAGCCCATCCCAACGCAGCCTAGCAGGGAGGACTGAGGATGTGGTGTGAGACAGGAGAACTGCACTGAATGTCCGTGTCACAGCTCAGCTGCCATGTAAAGAGATGCTGTAAATGACACCACTGCCACTGTTTCTGAAGGTGACATCCTGCGTAGATCCAGACATATGCAACTTCATGGCTTCAGCCTTGCAGGCCATGCTGGCACATTTGCCAAGAGTGGGGAAAAATGCCTGGACTCTATTCCACAGAGCATGGCGTTGAATCGCAGCCCTGCCCAAAGGACACTGGGCATTCATGAGCCCTTTCTGCTCCGTGCTTCTGCTCTTTCTGAGATCAAGACCACAGCAAGGAGTTTTCTGAGCTATCAGTTGAGGTGATTTTCCATGTTCTGAAAACTTCTCCCTTGGCTACCTTCTACCTTTAGAGCACAGTGTGAAAACACATCTTTTGAGCGTGAGATAGCCTCCCAGTGGGAGGCTGAGAAAGCAGTATAAATTCAGCTCATTAAGCCTCTCTCCAAAAGTTGCCAGGGCTGAGTTTTGACCTCAGAAAACCAGAAAAAGCATAACTAAAACTTTTGGAGTTACCATAGTCAAGGCACAATTGGTAAAACTCTTTCCTCTTCCTTCAAGGTTTTTTTAAACAACATCTAAAACATTGTGCAAGATTTCTAAGAAACCTGGCTGCAAACTGCCACAGTTAAAACGTGTTATCACTAAAATAATGTTATCATTATCACAGATTATTTTTTGAGACCAGATGATGCCTCTTTTCTCTTTGTTATATTGTATTTGCTTTGATCCCATTCAAATAGGACAGAAAACAGCAAGTGTATTTTAACCAGATTAAAGCAACTAATCCCATGCAGCCGATGAAGCAGGATTAAAATGCTTTCCAGCTACACAGATAATTAGGCGCATCAATTCCTATTGAAACTGCAGTCTAGAAATCACATACCTTTGGTCCATGTGGAAAGTCAAACAAGTAAGTCATAATTTTCTGAAAGACAGAAAGAAAGTATTCAAAGATGTATTTTTAAACATGCATTTATGTAGTTTATAAAAGCATATTTTTCTGCTTTTACTTTTCAGGTTACAGAACTCTATTTTCAGGATTTACAGGAAAGTCAGCACAAGATATGGCAACAAAATGAATGGATGAATTTATAGTTACAGGAATTAAAACAGTAATTTTTATAATCAAAGAACACATTTGCCTCAGGTATATTTTGCAGTGCTTTAAAATGGCATATAAATGTTTGGATTTCTCTTTCAGCCTTTTAATTGCTGAGGAACTGAGTGAGGCACAGAGGGACTTAAGCCAGGCCCATGCTAGGTCAGTAACAGAACCAGGACTACAAAAGATGACTCTAGACCTAATCTGCATTCACCACTAAACCATCCTACACCTAGCTTAGAAAACACCCAGTTCTCCACCAGAAGATGTCCTACATCCCATACAAATGAATGGCTGGCTTTTGCTTATTTCATTACATATTGACATGACAATTCAAGCAGAACTTACGTCTGTGTATTTATAGTCACTGTTTGTGACAAGAAACACCTTCCCCACTTCATTCATGCGGCTGAGCAGCAGTGGCAGCTTCCCCTGAAAGCCAAGGGAAATACAAGTCACACACAAAATTTACAGAGATTCATCATGGGCAAAACACTCTCAACTACGATCCCACCACACAAAACAAAGCAAATTAAACCAACAAGCAAGCGAACCCACATGTTTTGCACTGGCCAGAGCCAGGAAAGCTCCTGCTCCCTTCCATGTAACACCCCTCCAGTGCAAGGCCCAGGGGAAGAAGGTGAGGGTGAAGGGCTCAGCAGGGCTGCGATGCCTCTGCCAAGCACCCTGTGCTGCTCCCACCGATCTGCTCCATGCCAGGCACGCTGGAGCAGCTCCTCCAGCTCCAAGTCAGTTCCTGAAATGGGCCCAGAGGCAGGTGAAATCTGAGCTCACATGAACCACAAGTTGGAACGTATTATAATTCCAACCTCAAATGAGGGAGAATTTATTCCTGGGGCTATTTTTATTGAATCATAAATCTCAGTCTATTGCCAGAGTAGCTGATTACTTTACAGGACAGTTTCCTAAGAATTTTGCAGGCATGTAACTAGAAACAAGGTTAGCTGCTTTAAAGTGATACTCTACCACGGAGCTCATCTAAACTAAAGAACGTTTATACCATAAGTGGTCCAGAGGGGCCCTGCACACTGCAGAGAGGGCAAAAGTAAGGGAACCACTGGAGCTTGCTCAGTTAGATGTGCTGAACACACATTTTGGGGCTATCAAGGGACTGGACATCGGTGAGTATTTCAGGATCTTTCTCTCATGGTTAAATGCATGTAACATTTTTATTGGTTGGCTAAGGAATACTTCTGTCTAAAAAGATGGTCGTCTGTTGCTTTTTAAAAAAGAGGTCTGCTTAGGCAGAGAAAACATGGGCAGGGAACACAGTTGCTTTCACCACTAAAAGAAACACCATGAGCCTCGCCAGCACATTCACCTGTGTCCCGTGATAACGTTTCCTCTGGCTTTTATATTTTACGTAAAAAACATGCATGTGAATACGAAATCACGTGGATCACTGGCTCGGAATAAAGGCTGCATCCGAACTTTCCACTTTGTCTTTGGTTATTACAATAGAAATTACAGTGTTATCTGTTTTGTGATTTAGTAAAGCAAATCAGCATGTTTATTTCTTGCCTGCTTACTCAGTACAGAATGTCACGTAGCACAAAGTAAAGTAACTTCACACTTACATCTTTCACCACATACTTTTCCAGATTCTCAAGGGTCTTCTCCTTGAGTGATCCCTGAAATAGAAACAACAGAACCCAGTGAGGTAATGGAAACTTATGATGTAAGAGACATCAAAGTAATGCCAACTTTCACACTTTAAAATGCTGTGAAAGTACAAACCAGGGCGAATCTGAACCAGTGACTCTAGAGATGAGAGGCTTTGAGTAGCAGGGACCATCACAAACTCTGTGATCCATCGATTCCCTCACCATGGTAAATAATCCACTTCAACAGCATTTTAACCCTTTCAGAAGGGAATACAATAGAAACAAACAAAAAATAGATTTGCCATACCAAACAAGACAGTCAATGACCTGTCTCCAACACTGACCATAATGCTTTACTCAAAGGCCACCTCCAACATTTATCACACAACACTGCATAAGGAAAGAAAAATAGATTCCTGACTTCTTCTGCATGGCTAGAAGGACCACCACATGTATAACTGTGAGCAGAGTTCTCCTGTGATGGTTCTCCATCCCACCCCAACAGACCTCTTGAATGAGTAAGAACAAGAAAATCAGGTGTTTAACCAGATGTTAATGCTCACAAAATTATATTCTAAATTTGTGCACAAGTGTGTGAAAAAGGTGAACTGCCTCTCCCCTCTAAACAGAGAAGAGTTGACGTGTTTCTCTGTTTAATGCAAGTACTTTTCAGACAACATAAGATTGTACCACTGTAAACTATTTACAGTAAAATGCTGCTTTAATAATTAACTATGTACAAGTTGTGGACTTCAAGTGCAAATACCCTTATAGCATCACGTTCTAAAACCCATGAATTACAGTGTAGAAATGGAACCTGGGCACAGTAAAAAGGAATAGGAAGCCAAGACAGATATACTCCAGTACCAGGAGGGCAGCGGAGATCTTGACTTACTCACATACAACCGCAATTTATTATTTGCTTGCTAGGCGGCAAAGCAGGGCTCTTGCCCAAAAGTGGAATAACACAGCTCATAAATTACAAACCAGTCCCCCTAACTCAGTTACGACTACAGACGTCCCAAGGAGGTCTTGCACTCACCTTGTAATGAACCCAGTCAACAGCATCTCTGACATCCTGGAACATACTCCTGAAGGACATGAAGAGGTCTCCGTCTTTAAACCCTGTTTCACAGCTGTGAGGACAAAGAAGAGACTGTAGCAGCCAGTCGTAGCAGGTAAGAAACATGTCAAGGAGAGAGACAGTACAAAATGTTGTTTGGAGTTTGTGTTTTCATCTTA
Organism: Phaethon aethereus; assembly: GCF_964289735.1. Taxonomy (NCBI): domain Eukaryota; kingdom Metazoa; phylum Chordata; class Aves; order Phaethontiformes; family Phaethontidae; genus Phaethon; species Phaethon aethereus. The sequence continues at coordinate 27,125,634 of NC_138583.1, forward strand.
CCGTAATGGTTTCTTATTTACTACTTTACCGTGACTCAGACTTGAAAGAAGGCTACAATCAGAGTTTAACAGGATCTGCGTGTTACCCAAGAACGTTTGTTTAAAATTTTAGGATGTGGGTTCCTGACTACGGGCCTGTGCCTCCATAGCAGTACTACAGCTTTCTATGACTGCAACTCTTATTTCTCCCCGAAAGTATTACAAGAAGGAAAAAAGACTGGGACTGTGCAGTTTGCAGCATTTTACAAAAGATGAATGGTACTGAGAAAGTAAGCAGAATGCTGCTCTTCCTCTCTCTTTCCAACAACAAAGAAGGGGGTGCCATGGAAATCAACTAAATGTAATACTCACTGCTGAGAGGAGGAACTGTTTCTGTGTTGAACAGTTTGAGTTAACGTGAGAAATTTCCTCTACAAGATACTGTGGAGGTATCTTTGAGACATCCATGAGAGTTTGCATCAGAAGAAATCAAGGAGGATTAAACAGAGCTGTATTTATTATGACAGCAATCATCACGCCTGTCCTGAGAAAGGATACTTTACCTGATGGACAGTCGGTATAAACTGTTCCCCTGCTCCCAGTTAAAATCCCATTAAACCTTTGCCTTCCACTCACATGAGCCAGCAGCACAGCAGCATTTGCCAGTTCAAACCGCAGCTTGTTTTTATGCTTATACCTATTTGAAAGCTAGGTAAATACTCATGCTACACAAACAGCGTTGCACACCACACTGTGCCTGAGCATTTCACCTTTAAGTGAACAAAGTCCTCAATTATGACACAAGGGACTTGTGGTAACTGGCTGAGGAAATCCAGCCTTTCAGTTACCAGTTCAAACATGACTCCAGTGGACACAGGTTCAAAATGAGCTGTCTGGTGCCTGTAATCACACTGTAATACGTGTGTGGTCTTAGAAGCTGCCCCAAATACCAACATCAGTCAGTATGGTGATACTGATACAGCCAGTGAGGGAGACCTTCATAACCAGCCTCTGCTGCACACACAGATCATCTCATCACCACTAAATTCTCCTAACGTCAAAAGAACAAGAGGCCTGAACTCTTCCCCACTGAAACCACTTGAGGGGCCTCCTCTGATATTAGAACATCTCCATCTGTGCTGTATTACTCTTTATAATAACAGTCTTACTCTACCATCAGCACCTCGAACTGGAGAAAATACGTACCTAGTATACCGGTCACAGTTAGTAAAGAAATCCACTAGGCAAGCCAATAGGTAGGTCTCTGCAAAGAAAAAAAGCAAGATTTTAAAACAAGGACAACATCATATGGCTAGCTACCTTTACGCCCTGTGCCCAAATGAAGAGAGTTCATGCAAAAAAAAAAAAAAACCACAACAGGTAAGTAGAGTAAGACATTAACAAAGCTTTCCTGGCTTCAAAGACACAGAAACAGCTCTGCATTGGCTCACATTAGACTCACCTGGTAGATTGAATAATGTGTTCAGGATGTAAAACCTATCTGTGTCATCCCTCTGGATAAATTTATTTGGATATTGATCCCGTGTTTCAGGCCTAAGAACAGATAAGGTGGAGAAGAATGAAACCACAAAAAATAATGACGATGAAACGTGCTGACCTGCAAAATACAGTTGTAGCGGGGTCCATTAACTTGAGTCTGTTGTGCTTTAATCAACACCCAGCTTTCCCATGTGCACTAGTGGCACAAGAGCAAAACTGCATCCACCAGCATTCCTTTCACCGTGCTGGCTCCAGCACAGCCGGGCACAAAGCCCTCATCGCTGAGTCAGCAAACTGAGCAGAGCCCACACAGGGAAACAGAGTGGTCGAGAGTCCACAACTTGACCTTAAGCCCCATGCTGCTGGCTGTGAGGATGCTTTAAATCATCTGCACTTTCATTGTTTGCTTATCTTAAACTTTCCCCCACTTTCCATGTGTTGGTTTACACTCTCTGGAGCAGCTTTCAGCAGGGGAGTGCTCGGCTGTGCTGCGGGAGGCTTGCCTGGGGCCCTCTGCAATTAATCAGCAGGGTGGCAATGACTAAAGTAATTTAATTATTCTGGTTTCCTTCATTCCTGGGGCTTCTGAAAATCACCTCTGACTCAAAGAGGAACTTGAGTGCACTCATTAGGGCTTTTTCTAGATTTTGGCTTCCTGATGCAAGGACTCACAGGCCTGCAATGACAAGGCTTGTCACCTTGAGGGCCCTGATCTGGCCTGCACTTACCTTCCACCCATCCACCCTCGCAGCAGGGATACGAGAGGATTGGCTGGGACACATCAGGCACGTAGCACTGCGGTCCCCTCTGCTTCCTAAAGTACCTTCTCTGGGGCAAGAGAAACGCAAGCAGCCCGGGAAGGCTGCAGGAAATGGCACACGATGCCTCACTTCTGGACAGTCTCAAAGGTCAGAAACACAAAGGGGTAGAGCAAGCTTATTCCTTCCCCAAGCCAGCTCAGGCCCTCGACCTTTCTTAGCAATGGCTGTGGAGTTAACAGTCTCACAGGGCACAGGCCCTCTCTGCTCCCAGCAGACCTCGCACAATGGCTTTGTCTTAACTGACAAGCTGCTGATGTTAAACTGTGCCAGGACAGGTGAACAGCTCCCAGGTCATCCCTTCAGCCCCTTCTCACAGCACACTTTCTTCTATTCCCAGCACACCACTGATGTGCCTGTGCCAGCACGGACCTTTCCTCTATAAACACCCTGGGCTGTTGCTGTGTCTGGGACCCTCAATGCATCCCCAGTTGATCCTGGAGCTGTAGAAACATCAGTACAGCATCTGCTGTTAGTGGAGTCCCCATGACTCCTTACACAAAGGGTGCCCTGAAGATCAGTGGCACAAAAGAGTGTATTAAGTAAAAAAGAACAGCCAAGAGTCAACACTCACCCTCTGAGGAAATTAAAGCCATGTGCACACACTAGGAGGTTCCCATAGGCATCAACTTTCAACAGGTTCCCATAGTGAGTATCAAACACCAGGCCTCTGTTAAGAAAGCAATTTAAGATATGAAGAAGCGAGAATATTAAGCGGTGACCATTTTAATAGCAGTTATTTCCAAATCAGCTCTAGAACAGCTTGCTCACTTGGCGTGGGGCATCAGAACAAAGGTGCTGTTATTATGCAGACGGGGTCCCTACTGTCCCTTTTACCTGGCTACAAGTAAGCAACAAGAGCCCTGCATTGCTGGGTGAAAGGTACGGCCATGGACTTGAAAACGGAACTGTTTAACCTGGCAGAGGCTTAGCTGTGCACGTACCACGGAAGACGTGGGCCTCTTCCACAGGGTCACAAATCTGACACCTGTGTTTGTGGTTCCCTGACAGCCCTGCTGGGCTGCAAGGAAGAGCGAGGTGGAAGAGCGATAAAGGAATTTCTCCCCTCTTTTTCATCGCTCTGTCACAGACAGAGACAGATCGGGCTTGTAACTATTGCACAAAATGCTTTGGACATTCCAGCAAAACTCTGTCTCACTTATCTAGTAGCTTGCATCTGGAGAACACAGCCTTCCCACAGAGACATCCCTTCTGTCCCCTCCCTGGGATGAAGGCAGTGGGTTTAATGAAGTCTTCATCACGGGTTTGTGAATGGATGTTGTCTTGTTACAGGCATGGGCGCACCCAGCAACAGTCTTGGTGTAAACATGCTGAGAGGAGGGAAGGAAGGAGGCTGCCAGACTGAAAACTGGAACAACAAGCCAACCAACCCTCTGGTCCAGCCTTTTGTAAAGATTCAAAGGAGTCAAAAAAGCAAAATCCAGCAAAGACACAAGTGGAAACAACTTAAAGGCGCAGAGATAGATCAAAAGCCTTGTTTAAAACAAGCAATGTCTTTTTTACCTCGCTACCAGAAGACAAAATGTAAGAATCTAGTAACTTTGCACCATTAACGCTGCTTTTGGTGTTTGATCTAGACAAGTGAACTGGATTGGTCCCACTTTTATTGTTGTTTACTGTCAGCTTAATTTTCAGGATGTCTTATGCACCAGGACACTATTAATTAAAATCATTAAAGAATAATGTTCTGAGACATTCCAGCAGCCTCATGGATACTAACGGCTCCTTCTCCCCTTGATTTTAACTCCCAATCCATTTGTGTCTCTGCTGTCTTTGCTTTGAAAGGTTATTTCTGGACCATGTTTTCAGCAGGCCTCTTTTCTTGCACACTCCCTCTTTGCTGGCATGGACTCATGTGTGCAAAGGCCCTCCACATACTGGAGCAGTCTGCTCCCTTCCCCATGATCTGTGGTCAACGACAGGGTTTACAGGCTCCACTCTGAAAACCTGGCCTCATGTGTTCCCTATGAACTTTACAGAACAAATATTCAAGGCCTCGAGCAGGCTGGGTCAGTATCTGTTAGTCATTTACCTGGTAGGGAATGCAGGATCATACACAAAATTGAGCAGCTCATGAGGGTATCCAATGGAAACTAATCTTTCTACGGTCAGGTCAAATCCAAGAGATTCGTATTCAGGGGATTTATACACTGTACCAAGATGAGATTTCAGTTAGAAAATTTGAAAACAGCTAGGGGGTTAAACAAGAAGGCAGTTAAAAGTAATATACCCGTTCACCCTCCTCCCTCCTCCACATCACATGCTCCCTTCTTCGCTCCTGCCCTCCGCTGCCTCGGGTCCCCCAGCCCGGAGCCACGGCGGAATTAGCTCGCGCTCCAGGACTGCAGCCGAGCGGAGCCGCAGTTCAGGTTTCAGCAGCAGAGTGCACCAGATGAAATATCTGACAGTCTATCACAGCTCTCTGCATCAGGAAAAATGTATTTCAAACTGCAGCTCCTCTCCCTGCAGTCCCATTAGGCAGATGCATGAACGCTCCCTGTTCCACCTGCTCAGATCGGGTTTTGGGTTTTTTTTTCGTTTGCTGTGTTTTTGCAAAGCTGACAAAGAAACCAATAAATTTTGGGAACACGTGTATTCATGCTTAGACAGCCTGAAATTCATCACTGCTATGCTACTGTTACTGCTCTGGATACAATCCCAAAGCTTAGTATTGGCTCCAGATTTCATCTCCGGTGAATTTATGTTTGCTGCAGACTAAGTTAGCTTGAAGGTAGAGCTGTCAAGTTAATATACTATTTGCTTGTTAATAATACCATATGGTACTGTAAAAATCTGTTAGCTATTACCCTTGTGCGTCAAAATGCTACTCTTTTAAGCAGGCTTACTGTTCTCACATTTCAGAGGAGCTGCTGATCTGTGACACACACCTTGGCCCGATGCAAAAGAAACAGACTTGTTCAACCAAGCCATTCCTACCATCAGGCCTGTCTTCTTCCTGCAAATGACCTTCCCTCGTACTGGAAATGTTACTGGTTAATCAGATCATTAAATTAACAATGAACAGGAAATTACTGTGTTTCTCTGACAGTGTGTTTACATTTGCTGCATGTCGCTGTCTTAAATTGGTCCTAAGATGTAATAAGGTCAAATAAAACCCTTGACTGCAATGAGGGTTACCATGGGTTCAGCGGGCCCAACTGTTTCAAAACAGTTGAGTATTTAAAATTTAGCTGAGTAAAATACAAAAATGTGCAATTCACATAGTAAGCTTGTTAGAGTGCTTTTCCTGAGAGAGATCTAGCACATCTGTGGGACTCACAATATATATTAATACACATCGTCCATACTGTCCAGGTAATCACCACTGTATATATACTGTAGAATACAGAAACTCGATCTGAGAGGACAAAACAAATATATAAAATACTGCAAAAACACTAAAAAGGCAAGGACTATAGAAGAAACGAGCCTGTCAAAGGACTCAGATCATAGTAACCATGACAGCGAGCTCCCGTATCTCTTAATAATCTAAAAGCACCAGAATCCTAAGAGTTAATTTTCCCCATGAAACCAACATCATTAAAAATGTAATAAGCAAACTGTAATATTATTGAACAGATATCTAAAATCAATAGAACAGTTATCAAAATCTTCAAGCATTATACTGACAGCAAACATCAACAACACGATAGAACATTCAGCACACATAGTCTTTTCTGTCCTTTAGGAAAGGAAGGGTTGGTTGAGCTATAGGTAGGAATAAGCCATCAAAAACTACAGCTAATGAAGAAAGCAGTGACTGACAAGGCAATTTTGGGGAGTGAGCTAGAGTTGGAGGGAGCAAAAGGCAATTAGGCGATGAAAAACATTGTGAGAGTGACACCAGAGCATCAACTGGAGAAGGGAATTCCTCTGATGCAGGATTGTAAAGGCACTTCCCAGGGAAAACAGTAATAAAGACACCTGCACGTACTCTCAGAAGGTAAAAGTGCTGCAAGGCTCCCCATTATGTGAAGCAGCCTCCAGTCCCCCACTCTGTCCATGAAGCTGTGGCACTCCTCCTCATTAGTGTCCTGGGAATTTGACCATGTCACCAACTTATCCATAAAACATTACTCCCAAACAAAACACCTCTCCAAGGAAACCCTGCTCTTTCTGAACTCACCAACCATGGTGATGCTGCCCAGACACAAAGAATCTCAGGGAGCACATTCACATATCCTCTGGACAAGCAGAAGTGGTTCATCGACAGCTCCAGCAGAACTTTTCCAGGGAAACGGTAGGGCTTTCTGTTAAACAGCCTGTGCATCTCGTTAACACTCCACCACAGAACGGCTGTGGTGGGACATGTGGCCAGCTGCTCACAAAATGCCCTCAATTTCTTCCTTTCTGTATTTGTCTCTCTATGTTAGATTTATCAGCACAGACCTCCTTTTAACTCTCTGAGTCGAAGGAAACAAACTGAAGCACCTGTAGGAAAAAGGCTGAAGAACAGGTATCAACCTCAGCCTTCATCATCCCAAGTCTCTGTTGAGGCAGTACTGCAACAAGGTTAACCTGAATGTTTCTTTTTGGGGGGTAGTTACTCCCCTTACCTCTCAAGCTCTAGATTTTGCTTCCTTGACTTCTCTTGGAATAAAACTGAACTACCTCGGAAATTCACTGAACTGCCTCAAGTCCTTTCCCTATTTTTCCACCACTCCACAGTATCTGGAAAATGAGAGCCTTCTCCTTGATACACAAACTAAACAGAGACACAGGAAACTGGACTCCTGGAAATGAGAAAGGAACAATAAACATTCTCCAGTTACAGTCATACTTACTGTTAATGATAAACTTTCCTTTAACTAGACACATAGCTGGGAACAGACTGAGAGCTCACCTTGACAGCAACCACGATCACAGCACATCCATCGGTACGAGCCACAACCCACTGACATTTCTCATAAGCTGTGTGAAGGCTTATTTCAGGAACACAAGCTTCCAGGCAAACAAACAATCCACCTCCTTCAGACCAAGTATGAACAGGCTAACACTGACGCAACTACAGCAGCACATGCGGGGAAGATGCCCCTGTTGTATACATTACTAGATGAAAAAACGTAATTCAATATTGTACTCGGGGCTGGTTGCTTTCTCTCATATTTCGTTTACTTCAGGCATCAGTGGGGAAAAAGAGTAGAGAGGACAGATCAATATTTTTCTGCAGCTGCATGATGAAAAAATAGTTTAAAACTTTCCTGGAACATTCACCTCCCTCAGACCTGGTTGCTGAAACCACAACTGGAGATAATTCGTGTACCATGGCGATGCCATGAATTCAGCTATTTGCCATGCAGTGTGTCCCGTGCTCAGCTCTTTCACCCAGAGCTTCCACTGAGACGGGACAAGTCTCCAAGCACCCCCAACTCTGACTGGTGAGGAGGCAGAGCCACGAACCCCTTTTTTAGAACATCTTTGCCCAACACACACAGGATGATAGTAAGACCAAGGCACAACTTACATCTTACTCTGATTCATTTGCTCTTTCTCACTACTTGATGGCCATGTCCCTGCCACTGTGCCGAGTCTCTGGCTTCAGAGGACCATGTTATTTCAACAGCCTGTGTTCCAACACAGGCAAATGCTTCAGCAGCACAGGGCAATCGGCACCCAGCGCTCACGGATTATGCAACCAGGGTGGAAAGAAAACAACCAAAGCTTTAAAAAAAACAGAAGCCAGTTGACAGCATTTCAGCCTCCCCTTAATACCATCACTTGGCTTAATATTATCCTACTGAAAGGTAAAAAGCAGTACCCGGAGAGTGAATGCTGCAAGCCTTCAGGTCTGTGATGAGTGTGGGCATCCCTTACACAGTACGTGCTAGGAGGGAAGCCGATCTGGAATGAGCAGGGGTTGTGCAGTAAGGTATGCCATTCTCATGCATTTGTGTGGTTGTTTTTACCTTTGCTGCCAAGACACAGACAGTAACAATTTTATAGCCTTCCTGAAAAGAAAAAACAAAAAAAAAAAAAAAAAAAGGAAAAAAGATCTCTACAGAGGCTCCAGCTTATGCAAAATGCTGCTGCCACGATTTTAACTCACATGAGGCAGATGCAGATTCAGAGTGTCACTCCAGTCTTGACGGAGTTACACTGGGCTCCCCTGTTAAAGAAAAAAATCATACTGATTTTAAAACTGCAACAGCTGTGCCAGGTGGGGCTGTATCTGCTGGAGCTCTGTCCTCTGGAAGCTCAGAAGCCGGCCTGGCAGCTATTCCAAATACATTTACAGCTGATTTGTCGAGGAGGCACAGTCGGTAATCGTGCATCCTGCAGGCAAAATTCTGTCCTCATATCCACAAAGCAGTCTTAGATCATTAGCTCAGTGATAATTAGGAGGAAGAGGCTACAAGCGCATTGCCCAAGTGACACAAACCCTTTGAGTTTCTCTCCGATGCACAGTAACTGGTTCAAGAAAAGGTCTCATGCTCTTTTGGGGGCTTTGCTATTATTGTCCATTCATCAGTCGGTGACAAATTACTCCTTGCAGGGCACTCTCTTTCTTTCACACGACAAAACACCTGCACATGTCAGCACAGAAGACTTGGGAGACTGAGTCAGGAGCTACTCCGGGAATCTGAGAATTTTGCCCTATATCTGAAGGTGCTCCCAGCGAGAGCCTCGCGCACCGCGCCAGCCTGATGTAGCACATCTAAATTCAATTGTATACTTTAATGCTTACGCTTGGGCTTTTATGTGCAAAGCATTGCAGGATAAACCAGCACCAGCCCTGCACATAGTGCTGCACCGTATTGCAGCGCACTAGTTTGCAAGCACACACACAGAAGATCAGACCTATTCTGCAACAACTTACAGGTATGGACAGAGTAATCAGGAATAATTCTGAGACCCGATCTGCACTAAATACAAAGCTGAATGAGTTGGAATGGTGGTGCAAAAAGGACCCACAGAAGTACGCAGAGCTCCTGGAAGGCTTCTCTGAAAATAAGTGTTTAAAGCCTGTTTTGTTTCAAAATGAATAGCTGGGGAATGCTGTAGTGCATGTGATGGCTCTGTTAAAGCTGTGGGAAGGAGAAAGCTGTTCAAGGGCTACCCATTTCTTTGCTTGTTCCTCCTCCACACACACAAAGATTTCAAATTCAGGGCAGGGCAGCTTATGGAAGATGTAACATGGTTTCTTCCAGAGCTTGTCAACGCTTCTTACAAGCTAGTCAGGGATCATAGGAGAGAAACAGGAGCCAAATGGACAATAACTGCCCCCTTTTGCACTGCTTCAGCCATGGCCATGTCACTTTTGTGAGATGTATTTGCTGTCTCAAACTGCACACCTGCAAGCCAGTCCTGCCTAGCCATTTTATTTCCGACCACTATGGATTTGGTGGTGGTAAAACTGAGAACAGTGACAACGTACTGACTTCCCACACCACTGAGGCAGCTTGGAGGAAGCAGCTCTTCGTTGCCAGTGCCCTGGGTCAGGAAGGGAAAGGTGAGCTCGAGAGGTTGCTGCAACAACAACATAGCCCGCAGAATGAGCAGCTCTTCTGAGGAGCAAGGCAGGGCGAGGACTACTAAATTATGACCTGAAGTCTCATTCATCCCTGCCTCCTGTTTCTCCCCATCTGTCACCCCCTTTTGCCAGTGTGCTCTCCTATGACACCCTAGCATCTCCTGAAGTTTCATCCCTTCCATCAGCCAACTCCTCGCCTGCCTCCTCTCCCAGCTGGAAGCCGAGAGCAGCCCAGGGAAAGGTGCTCGCAATGCCCCCAGAACCGCCCTGCATCAGCCCAGGTCTGCACGGAAGCAGCCACTCTCTGCAGCGGGTGCGTTGTCTGTTCCAATCCTTTGGGCACGTACCAGCTTGACTCCTTCCCCACGCAGGTGCTAAGCACGATGAGCTGTGGGCTTCCCCGTCCCTGGCCCTGGCCACTAAGAGTCTCCTGGGAATTTAAAAACCTTAGTCTACCCACACTATTTTGGTTGGCAGATGAAACTAATTGGATTTTGTCTTTCAGGTGTTCAGATAAGATCGGTATTTCTCAAACTAGAGGTGATGACCTCCTCCAAAGGGTTGCAAAAAGCTTTAACAAACACTCAAGCTTCAGAAATTTTATCCGCTATCTGGGTTCTCCAGAGGTCACACAAAGACAGATAAGCCCAAAGGTGGACAGATAATGCAAGGGCTTTAGCCTTTCCTCTGAAGCCCAGGAAATGCAGCCCAATGTTAAGTCTTGAAGAAATGAAAGTAAAATAACTAGAAACAGGTTATTTCAGTTGCTGCTTATTCCCCAGTGAGTAAGGCATGCAAATCAGGCAGTTAGGGACATATATGGACAGGTGGGTAGCTAGTAGCCAGATTTATATATGTCTCGGGCACAACATGCATAATTAAGCTTGTGTAAATACATTTCTGAAATTACACAAACCTGATTTAAAGAGCAGGATCAAAGCGCTGCTCTTTTTAAGTGTTGATCCATATTCTGAATTGCACCATAAATAAATAATGCAAGTACGTATTGGAAATACATTTGCATCAATGTTGTGCTGATGAAAAGTGCTTAGTTAAAGCCTTGAGGACCAAGATCCCCTTTTACAGCCCCATCCCCTGTAACAGTACAAGTTTCTTTATATCCTGCCTCAACAATGTCTATCAAATGAGATCCTAGACTAGTGTCCCAAAATAGGATAGACCTATCCCCAGAGCTCTCCATTCTGTCAACATCTCCTCTGCATGTAGCCCCAAAGCTGGGCATTTAGTGCCAGCTATAGTCACCCCTCCATGGCCAACCAGCCCGCTAACTATTTCAGACAAGCACCCAGATACTCATTCCCTGGCACTTCTGATCACCCAACCTGTAACTCCAGCTGAGAATCCAGAGCGAAACAGTAAGTGACCAATCCTGGAGGTGTTTGGGACAGTGGACTTAATTAAAAATAAACCCCACTGAAGCAACAATACCAATTAAACATACTAGTAAGTGTTGGGCAGGCATTTTACACACTGCCATAGTTTGAGGAAAGTTTGTCTCAACTGTAGGGCTGGAGGTCTGAGGATCCTCTGAAGCAACCAGGTAGTGAAGAATGCTATCTGACCTCTATATACCGACCCTCCTTTCAGGGTATATATTATCTTCACAACCTATTACAGAGCAATGCCAGTTTTCATATATAATTAGAAAAGAAGAGGATTTATGCTCTAGAATACTAATGACTTCAGCTTCTGTGTTACAGTGTCTTTTCTAACCAGGGGAGGTGTTGTCAGGCACCGTGACTGAAACAAAACGAAAGGGAAACGGTAATGTTTCAAGCTACACTACTCACCATGTTAAAATAATTCATTACGTACACAGAAAGGAATCTGAAATGTCATGTTTAAGTTTCACACCTGGGTATTAGCTTCCCTTTGGTTTCGACAGCAGAGTCAGACTGCTCAGCCCTGACGGAGCCCAGACTCACTCCAGGTGTGCGCAGCCTGGCAGGGTGCTGCCATTTTGCACCGGCAACACGGCAGGGGACTTTCTTTTCCATGAGAACTGGAAACCCTGCAGAGGTACCTGTACTGCAGGAGCATCCGTACAAACACGCTCAGCTGGCCTGGCAATCCCAGGAGCGGGGGTAAGCACAAACCTCCAGCTCCCCTTGCCTCCATTTCTCTTTCCAAAGCCCTGTCAAGTGTTACCTCAACTTCTGCCACTGCAGACCTTTCACCTCACAGCATCCTCACCAGACACGAAGGGAACAACGGACGCTCCTCTTTAAAGCCCTGGTTGCGTACAGCACTAGTTTCAGTTCATCTCTGCCCACGTAAACACGCGCCTGCTATCTGCCTCCCTGCGCGCAGGGCAATGGAGTCGTGCACGTTTGTGCTGTGCTGACCTGGGAGCTCAGTGCCTGTAAACAAACTGACAAAGTGGTAAACGTGCCTAATTGTAACCGCAAGAAATCCCAAACGAAACCCATGGGACAACTCATATGTTTTCAATTAGGAACGTGGTGAATCACTGTCTTGCCATTTGTTTATGGACTCGGCTGAACTGTGACCATAAAGGATTTGTCTACGGTCAAAACAAGTTTAAAAACAGCAAGGAACAGACTCCAGCCCTCTTGACTCTTGGGCTTTGATTTTAACCGCTAGACTGTAAATAAAAATGCACTGTATTATGCAAAGCAGAATTGTAGTATTTCAGCCTATATTTGAGTTTTCGTAATACCAAGCAAACAAAATGGGTAGCAACAGTATGTTTTGTTTCTTTGAATTCACTCAAATTTTCAATCTGAAATGAGAAGAAAACCGCTGCCATATTTAGCATAATTTTCACTTACCCAAAGAAATCTACCCAAAGAAGTGTTCTGTGCAGTAAGCAGTAAGACAAAGCTGAGCTTTAAGCACACTTCAGTATTTAATGTACCTTTTCTATTTCACTAGGAATTATTATTTGTAGTAATCAACAAACAAGACCTTGACTAAACCTCCAGGTGCGACCCAGGATATTTCCGTACGCTGAACACACAAGCTGCTCTGCTGCACGTGAACAGCCAGATCTTGCACTAAGCCTCTTGAGGCCACAGATGTTTTTGACAGTAAATCTGATAACAATCTGATAACAGGAAGCAAGGCAAGAGTCACTAATCATCAGAGGGTTGAATCTTTTGGATCTGAGCGTCAGTGGCTCCCCAGCACCCTTTTCTGGCAATGCCAAATACAGGGTTCTGGGTGGAAACCAGCACACACCTATAAAGAAGCACAAAGGCTCTGCAGTTCCCAACTGCAGCAGTGCCCATAAAGCAGCTATGCACGCACTCTGCAGCCTGAGAGGGATGGAAAATTCCTTACCTCTAATGCTCCTGCAAACATCCCCAAGTGCACGGCACAGCTTTCAGCTCTAAAACCTCTAACCTGGAACTGTATCAGCTCCTGTTCTCCCACTCTGCATACTAAAAGGGTCTGTAAAGACAGGATTTGTTGCTGCTTCAAGGACTGACACAGTGTTGTATGTTCAGCTTGGCCCTGAACTGCTGGGTCTACACTCCAGGTTGTTTTTAGTGCTGCATTTCTACTTGTTTTAAAAATGAAAATGTTGTCAAGTATCATCAGCTTTAACTCTTCCCAAAGCAGGCTTATTACTGCTCTCATTGGTAAATTCTTGATATTTTTAGCTTTCTGCTGCTGCACTTCGCCTTCAATGTAACACAGATTTGGGCTGTTTGGATATGCCTCAGAGGCTGGCAAAACAGCTTAGTGTTGGAAAGATTTCTTCTGCTGAATAAAAACGAATGGCTTGAGGTAACAACAGCAGCACTGAGGTCACATTTTGCATGTTGAGAGAAGCAATTCAGAGAGACTCTGCACTTCAAGGAAACTTCAGTTTGTCTGTTTTAGTAGCTGGCGTAACATTCCTTTGCACTGGAATAATATTTTAAAGATGACTACACAGTCACCTGTTCTTTTATGGGACTTTTTTTATGGGTTCCCTGACACAAGAGAATCTTTTTTTGTGCTTAACAAGTGGCCTTCACAATTTACCTCTCTCAGATACAGCCTACTGGGAGTCATAATCCCATACTGGAAATATCCCTGCATTTCCATGGAAACAAACTACTGTGCCAAAATATGGGCTTAGCTCTTCAATGAAGACTTCCGAACAGGGAAGAAATAGCTGCATGGGCTCCATGGTCAAACATAATTCGCTAGCATCTAGAAATAAAAAGAAAATTACTTAAAGGTATAGTAGCCATTTATACACTATATCTATAGTATTACTCAGGTGTATCAGGGTACAAACGGATCCAGCTTCTTCTTTCTCTCCATATTCACTTAAGAGAGTGAGCCTCAAAAGCTACACATTTGTTTAACGGTGTGCGTCTGGGCTTATATGTAGCACAAGTTGCCCACGCTGCAGTAAGCCACATACTTAAGTTTTTCTGTAGTGCGCTAAAATAAGGCATTCGCAAAGCAACAAGCACACATGTGATCTCAGAGTTAAAGCCTTCTGTACTCTCAGCTTTGGTTCCTCCTACAGAGTAAGCGGTTAGTATCATCACATGGGTATTTGCAACAGTACTTCTGCTGTGGTATTAAGATTACTGGATAAGGGGGTCTATTAGAGTGAATAATACCTCCATATTTCCATCTGGAGACTGGCAAAGACAAGAAGTGGCCGTTGTTATACTAACAGCCTGCTGACCCAGCTTGGTGTTATTTTTATGTTTGTAAGAGCAAGAAAACAGAATATAGCAGCTTTTGAAATTTCCCTTACACTGTGAAGACTTGTTCTTTCAGCAGCTTCTGTCTAACGCTCTGATTCTTCAAGAATCCACAGATAGCAGATTAGCAGTTTGTCAGTCGGTGATTTACTGGGACAGAGCAAGCAACACATGCTCTTTCCACTCCTCATTCCCAGTGCCAGCATGCGAGATCCCACAGCTCCAAACCTTGATTTGCTCATTACACAACTTTAAATGGTCAAACTCCGAAAAGCAGCAACACAAAGCCAGCAGGGACAATAGCCACTCCGGCACTGAGTTGGTATTTGAAAAACCACCAGCTCAAAGCATACTAGGAATAATTTAGCTTCTCCATTTGCCTTTAGCTTTAAAACACTGGTGGCTAAACCAGCCTCTGAAATCTGCAAAAAAAATCTGCACCTGTTGAACTGGAAACATGCAAATGTGAAAACACAGACACCAGATGTGCAACAGTCAAGCCAGCTCTCATTTTTTGCTAAGACAGTTTGAAGGCCACTGTTGTCACATCTACCAATTCCTTTCTCTAGCCACCATACTATTTCTGTATGACACCAAGAATCATATTATTCAGAGAACTGGGAAAGATCCAAACTGCTTAGTATTTCCCCAAGAGAGCCTCAAAGCCTGTAGTCCTTCCATCATGATGAAACTAAAGACAAAGCTTTAACCTAAGCAGGAGAGACTCTTTAAAGGTCCCTTTCAACCCAAACCATTCTATGACTCTGTGTAACATTTGTATTGGAGTCCAGTACCAATACACAGACAATAACAGTATCCGAACAGAACAAATGTTTCTTTGTAAGTGCTCACATGACAACCTGGGCAGCTTTTTAAAATACTCAATCTTCCATGTATAACACTCCCATGCTTATACTTCATTTTTTCATCTGTGCAATCCAGAAATTTTTTATACAAGGTAGAAATTCATTAATCCGACTTCTCATTTGTGGAAACCAAGACACAGGAAACGGATACAACTCAGATACAGTAAAAATACTAGATCGACTGAAGAACCAGTTCCCAATTCAGCTGCCACCTTTTCTCCCAGACCACATGCAGCAACAAGCCAATCCTAGCCTCTGGCTGAGTGTATCTTCTCCAGAGTCGTCAGGTAAAGAAAAACATTTCAAAAACAAGATGTGGGTGTTAAAAATTTCCCTCCCCTCTAAACTGCAAGGATGGCTTAGACACAAACGCCTACTTGAGGAAGGGGCAAAACCTGTTTACGCATGTTGCACTTTGGAGGAAGTTGGGAAAGACTAAAGCTGTCTTTCCCATGTCTTTTCCTATGTGATGAGAAAAGCTGAAAGCATAAGCAATTTTGCAATAAAAATCTTTGCAGTGCACCACATCTTGGCATTAAATTGGCAATGTTTCCAGGACACAAGCTATATTCTAACCAGATTATGTTGTATTAATCATATTTGCACACAATAAACCCCGTATTTTTCAAGCCTCGTTTCCCCTTCTTTTTTATTGAAACAGTTTTCAGCAGCCAACGGTAATTTTATTATTGATTTCTGGAGAACGTGGAAGCAGCAGTGATTTAAGCACAGGAAAAGCATTCCAAATGAAAGCATCCTGCCTACTGATATTACATTTTATCTACCTCGGAGATAGAAGATAAAACTTTCAACAAGGCCATAACTTTTGGAGAAGGAGGGTAGTCACAGAGGAATCTTTTCAAGCATAATTGAGTTCGTAATTCTTACTAACTTCCTCTCCATATGCCAATGGCCCGGTGTGAAATTACAGCCAGTTTGAGAACCCCACTGCTTTAGCCCTGCTCCTGTCAAGGGACATCTATCCATCACCTCAATGTGCAACCTGTCCCATTTAAGACCTAGTAATGTCAAGGCCTCCCGCATTACTTGAATCCAGACCTACTAATGTAGCTCACACTGAGCAAGAAGCAGCCAAATAAAATGCTGTGTGAAACCAATCTCTCTCTGCTGCATTTCTGGCAGGCCTCACCAACTCCTAGTCTCAGGTGAGTGCTGCAGTGAAGACTCTCTACTGACATACCTTTATCCTTCTTCCTGCAGTTTGCAGTAAACACCAAAGGCTGTGAATCTTTTGGATTACGTGCAGCATTTTCCTTTAGCAAAGCATAGGCAGCCCTGACAGTACTAGTAAAGCAGGAAGGCAGACCAGAATTGTTACAGACTACTGGTCTTCTAGCCAGTCAGGATGAATAAGCAGAGATTAATCATTCAGATAATAAAAGAAACTACTATTTAGCAAACAAAAATGCACTACAAAAGGACCCTCAAATCTCTTTAACTCAAGCACTTAAACAGGAATTTTTCAGTCTCTGCTGGCAGGCAGCAAGGTCAGCGGCAGAGAACCAAGGGCTGCTGGAGTGATGGCTGCGTAACATCACGCAAACTTGTCTTAACCTCTGCTAACAGCAAGGGCTGAAATAGCTGAGGACTCTTGCTTGCGTCAAGCCCTCCAAGATTTTAAGCAGCAACTATTTAACTATGCACACAAACTACAGTCAAATCCTACTGTTCTTCCTGCTCCCTCGACTCTCCTCCCAATAACACCTAACTTAAAAGAAACATTGTGATTCACTAACACAAGCAAACCAAACAGACTGAATAGGAAGGGGACAGTCAGCTTCATATACAACACAGATTTCTAAGCCTCTAGTATTAGTGTATCCAGCACATAAACCTAGGGAGACTTGGGAGTTCCCATCCACGTAAGAGATCTTATTCACCCATGAGGATGCAACAGCAATCCTTCATGGAAAACAAGGAATCTAAAACCTGTGAAAGTTATTTCAATTTTCTTTCATTTTATTTCGAGCTCCCAGCAGTCAAATTAATTCTAGCTGTAATTACAGTGGCTACAAATTCAGCAATTTAATGTCCGTAATTTCTCAGAAGAGAAGGCTAAAACCTTCAGGCTCTTTTCTTCAAGACAAAAAGACTTTGTTTGCCCAACCCACCCATTAGCAGTATTTCACAACCCTATGCAGGGAAAGAGACAAACACAATGAGAGAACATAGAAGTTATTAACAAGAATTCAGAGTTTAACCTAATTTTGACTTGAGAGCAAACAAAATTGCTGTGGCAATGCTATATCAGAGTTAAGTGGTCCTTTAATTTAATAAGGCTAAGAAATACTACCCAATAAAACAATGCATGAAATAGTATTTTACGTGCAATGTAATATGAAGATACTAAAACTGCTGTCAGTTGGCAAGCTGACATTTTCAGTCATGCTAGTAGTAAAACACATGATCACTACAGCATGTGTGTAGTAGCTGTTACAATATACGTCAAAATGGAAATGTCACATCCCTACCAAAATTAGATTATTCTAGACAGAAAACAGTGTTATTGTAAGTAGGTTTGTGTCTTTAAACTCATAAAGTACAAGAACAAAGCTGTCTCAGGCTTCTAAAGTTCAAAATAAACCAAGTGATTCTGACTTGTCTGGTACTGAACCACCCTCTAAGCAAAACTTCTGGTGCTAGCAGTGGCCACTTATTTGGAAAGAAGAACGAGAGAAGAGTGACGATGTGTTTTCTTTTACTGACACCACAGCTGCCTCTTCACAACACAGGTAATTCAGGGTGTTCCAAAGTAATCATTCTTCTTCTAAGATGTCAAAAGCGTATGACTGTCAGCTATGGGATGAATGTCATCAGCTTATTTCACAACAGAGAGTGGGGAAAGGACATGGCATATAGTTTTTGACGGGGTCAATGGCTCTGACTGCCTTCAATCACTGAATACGAAGATTGTACTTGGGATATTTTTAAACAACTTTGCAGAAAAGCGACTTAGCAACATCTGAGAGTACAAATGCAGAAAACTAGATAAGGAGCTGATGACACTGATGCTTCAATTCTTCTTCCTTGGTTGATTTATATGTCTTGAATGGTCTCCAAAAGGCTTCTGCTCAGCATGCACCATCTGGTATGCAGATGCCATTTCCAGATGTTAAATTACAGATAAACTAGCTTTTTATGTTGTTTTTTCTTTTTTAATCGAGATAGTAGCATGTCCATGTGAAAGAGTGTGTAAGGGATAACGTGCCCAGACAGAAAACATGACAGGGTCTAATGAATGCACTACAACATACTAATGTAATACTTCACTTGCCCCACTTTATCATTACCATTTCCAATTAATTAATTATTATCATAATCATATTCTAACACTACACTCTTTAAAGCCCCTGCAATGAATAAGTAGTTTTTCTTGTGTGTGACAGCTATATATAGCAAATAACGGTCAGATAACAAAAGTCCCCATGGAGAAGAAAGGATGACTCTGGGACGTCAGACGGCAAACAGATAATTTTGTATCATAATTTCCCAGCTGAGTGAAAAAAAAGGGAAATAGTAGTTACCAGGCATAATGCTTTTCATCTGCAAAAGGCTTTCCAACCTAATTACATTCTCATAACTACTTGTAAAGTGATCTGCAACTATTATCTCTGCTGTGCCACAGAAGAAGTCATAGGACAGCAGCTTACCCCAGAGCAGCCCAGATTTCCACTTTTCTGCTTGGACCACATCCCATTTCTTTTTCTGCACCATACCCTATCACTCAACATCCCTGAATGCACCAACTTTGCCTGCTTAACTGTAGCACTGTGATCTTCCAGCCTTGAAAGTCCCAGGTTTCCACCTCCCCGGGTACTGTTTTAGGATGCTTGAAACATTTACATTTTTCCCTCTCATCGAACCAAGCATCATTTTGTGGATAACAACACATTTGCTCTGTGTTTACAGGAACAAGCAACACTTGAGTAAAATGAACAGTCGGAGAAGTGATGATAGTGCTGAAGCTCTCCTTCTGTCAGGATGAAAGTTAGCAACACGCTTCCTGCTCCACGCCAGCCCCACTGGGATCACCCGAGTCCTTGGGAAATGCTAACAGTTTGTGAAAGGCACAGATGTTGTTTTCCTGTTACGGAAGTGAAACCCACAACTCTTTTTTTTTTTTTTTTTTAAGCATTTGTTCCTGAACCACTATTTTGCACTCCTTAAAGGCACTGCCACAAGGCTGTCACAGCTGGGAAACATAAACACTGAAAGCACATGCCTGCAGTGAGATCCAGCACAGATTAACGATACACTTAATGACTTAAAATGTGGCAGGAACTCTAAACAGATATATAAATAGGGTGTTAAACAACCAAACCTTTTATGTATAACTACTGCCTCATGGATAACTGCATAAAAGAACAAAAGCAAGTGATCTAAATATAACTGCAACTACCTGCCACAGCCTCCAAAACTGCTCCTTGCAGCATTGTGTTGAACCATGAGCGCATGGAAACCTTCCTGCCCTTTGCTTAGCCACTGACCCTGCTCCTGTGACCCTCACACTGTCCCTAGCCACATTACTCATCTCATTCCTTCTCAGTAGACACAGTAACTAAATGATCATAGTTAACATACTGCATTAACCTATTATTAGGTGACCCTGACACTCTACCTCACGTTTTCTCAGTTTATATTCACAACAATTCTAAATTGAAATATCAAGGGTGATAGGAACTTTTTATCCACAACCTTGGAAGTGGTAATGCGAAAGAAGGCAGGATTGTATGTGACATCCTCAACTACAACCTGTGTGATACTATAACCTAGGGGGCTTTTTATTTGTTCCTGCTTTAAAATACATAACAACATGCAAGTCTGATTATGCAGGAAATGGTAACTTTACCCCCCCTTTATCAAAAGTCGCAGAGAACTTGCCTGTCAAGTATTTGAAAGATGGAGAAGTCATGCAAAAAATTTTACGAAACTAAAAGGTCTTATGCAACCTCTCAAAGCCTATCTGCCATAAAAAATAGGCAAAGCTTTCTAAATTAACTTGCTCAGCTGACACAGACACTCCCCCTGCTTTGCCTCTTCTCAAAATGAGTCACTGATGTGGCCAACCAAGGAGTGGGAAAGAGGAAAACCTATTCAAAAATGACCCTGCCAAGACACAGGAGAACCTGCTGGCTAAAGATGTAGCCCACCATATGCACCAAGGATAAATGAAATCACCTCGTTACTCAAAGCCAAGCTTGCACCAGGGGCAGTACCAAAATATAGTGGAATCGAAGGAAGCAATTGGACTTATTAAGCCTTGGTTTCCTTGACACCCATAATCACTTGAAACTGTACCAAAGCAACATGGTTTGTGACCAAATACAGCTTGCAGATAAAAAATTTAAGGGAAACACGTAAAATGAAAGTGCAATGAATAGCGAACGACATATTTGCTAATAGAAGCAGCACCTGCTAACTCAAGTAGCCCAACCAGTAACTGGGCTTTGCTCAACAAGAGGCAATAGTCCAAGCTAAGTCAATGACAAAAAAAAATTAAGAAGGTACTCACCAGCAAGTGTATAATCCATATCAAAACCAAAGCACTTTATCTTTTCCATGGCTAAACTTCTGTTTACAAAGACCCTGTAAAGAAAGAAGAAATAAAGCCATAGGTATGAGCATTTTCAAAATAATCATGTTTTAGAACCACCACATGCTGCCACCTGTTAGGATGTCTGATTCTCTTAGGTCAAAATCAGAAAATATACCTGAAAACAGAGGCATGTTTCATTTTTTGCCATGAGTTCTCCTGAGGCAAAGCCATGACTTTGCAGGGTTATTCTAATTATTGGTATGCTGTCTAAAGACATACACGCATGCATGCACACAAACACACGGCTTTGCATGTGACTTGCAAAAATTCCTAAGAATAGAAGATCAAAATCTCCTGAAGCAGAATTCAGAGTTCAAGTGAGAGGAAACTGGAAGCAGACGATGGGAAGCAATACAATTTGCTTGATTAAAACAAATTATTACAAAGAGGCAACAAGGAAAGGAAAAGAAAATAACATTTCTGTAAATAAACTCACAGCATTTGAGCCCTCTTTGAAACTCTATCTGGAAATTCAAAGCAAATCTAAACAGATCTGTCTCCACATTTACACCAATAGCAGGAAAAACATTTAATAAAGCTCTGAAAAACAGCAACTGAGATAAATGTTCATCCACAAGAATATGCTATTTCTACTGCGAAAATTTTTCTTTTTATTTGTAACTCCCCTGCAACTCCTCAACAAAACTGCTATTTTTTAAATTCTACTTTTACTATTAATGCTTATTGCAATCAGAATCTAAGCTGAATACTTCCAGACCCTTTTTCATGACAACGTTTTAATACACCATATTCAATTTAGTTCAAGTAAATAACATGGTAAAGAAATAGGTCAGAGAATACAACAAAAGCTTTTCTTGCTTCCTGTTCCAACTACTACAGTAAATAAGCTGCTTATGTTTCCCCAGAACTTTAAACCATATAGCAGATCTGTAATTCAACAAGACTTCTCTGCACCGACTGATTTATCTGAACTTTAGGAATAAGAGCCAGAACTCGGCTGCGGAATGGAAGCTGAGCTTTTCAACACCGAACTTGGACAGAAATCCCACTACTGCTCGAGCTGCGATGCCGAGACAAAATTCTCCTGCATCAGAAAAGTCCCAGAGCCTTCACCCGTACTCTGATTTCAGTATGTGAAAATTCTCCAAATATTTAGTAAGTGCATTGCCCTCAGCAGAGTAATTATCCTCTTAAAAACTGAAATCGGCAGCATTGCCGTGTAGGAGGAGTGGCGCAGGGACAGCGATACAGCAATGGAGACGGCAAGTGCAAAACCAAGCACTTGTATGTTCTGAAAAGCTGAAAGAAACCACTGGGAGATTCTCCTCCGCACGCACGCTCTGGGCAGGTGGCCAGCATAACGTGCCCGTCTAACTGCCCGCGTCAATCTGCCGCAGCTCGAATTTTACCAGCAAACTGCTAACATCAAACTATCAGACTTCTATGCAAGTCGTCTTACCTCATCTCTCACCGATGTGCTCCCTGTTTAGTTCGCAGCAGTCTGATTCATCTACTTGTCTGAATCATATTACACAATTCCTTTAAAGCTTCCCTAGTCCGATGCAATTTTGCTTGGATCTGATTTGACTTCAGAAGATCATTATGTCTGAACCAAGCCTTAAAGTACTGTATATCTTCTTGGACAGTGTTCTAGAAAACACATCTGTGGCTAATTTAACCAGTCACTGGATATCGTTGTTGTTCCACACAAATCCACTTGGAATACAGTTTCTCTGGCAATAGTATACTTTCCCCCTAACCTTGCACACTCTCTCTGGGAGTCACAGTTTCCTGGCAAAGTGCCTGCCTTTGACAATGGGGCTTGTCACTAAGGGGCCTCAGAGGTTATAGATGACGCTCTTTTCTGATAGATTTATGTATTACCTAAACAAGACAAAGTGATGGGAAAAAAAATGGAAACTGGTAAAGAAATGCCTTTTGGAAATATGAGATGGGATCGTAAATCACTAAAATTCACTCCTGAAATAGCTGGCTTTTGAGTAGGTAGAGCAACTTATCCAAATCTGTAGTCTGAATCTGTGTTTATCTTTTAACATTGAGATAGCTCTGATTTACAAGAGGCCAACGTGAAATGCTATTTGGTACTAAACACGGTCTCACACTTTGTATAATGAAGATTACGTTCTGTTGCTGCTGATGCCAGGAAGCATTATTTATTAGCTAATTCAAGCACACGATTTCTGAACTCATGTTTGTGCAGTTTGTTTCTGGAAGTGGAGAGCTTTAAGAAGGAATAACATACCTCCGGGAGACACTAGCAACATTTTTTGTCCAATCTGCAGAGTCCAATTTTGTTCTTACCTTTAGGCTTAGCCCCCATAGTACAGTCTTCCATCCTTCTGAACAGTAGAGGAATAGGAAGGGAAGTTTAAAGAAGCTCAGAAGAGCGTTTCAGAATTGCAACATTTGGGAACGGTTTCCCAAATGAGGACAAAAAACAAGCCCAAAGATGGAGCTGAATGCGCTTATAAAAAGGGTAATACGACAGTGCCTGTGAAAGGCGAAAACAAGGGAGCTGTGACCCAAGAGATCTCTTCCAGTCCAGCCTGCCTATGTTTAGATGATGACGACACCAAACTGACCAAAAACCGTGGAAAGATCTCTAAGCCTCTGACATTTTTTCATTGCTTGCTTTTGGAGTATTTACAAACTGAACCCCAGGACTAAAAAAACCAAAGCCAGCACACGTTGATACTGAAGATCTGGAAAAGTTTATTAAAGGCAATGAAATGAGCAGCATCTACTAGCACATTTTTGTTCCAAAATAGGTCTTATGACTAAAACACAAAAATTACTATACCAGCCCCCTCTTGGTGACAGCTGGTGAAGATCTCTCTTTCTCCATCAACTCGTAAATACTGCCTATGACCTAGAAACCGTACATGGCAGGGGCTAATCATGCCCCAACAGTGCACAGGACCTGGCAGATTTCAAGGCATCCTACTGACTGATTTGATGTGGTAATTACTTCACTCGCCAGTGCTGGAGTGAAACAGAGCAAATATTTTAAAAAGCTAAAGAAAGCACATGTTCAGGACAGGAAATGAGAACACTTTAATTGATTTAAACTTGGATATGCCTTGGCAGATTAAATGGCAGACTAAACAGTAGCAAAAAAACCCCCAAACTGGAACCAATTTCACTTCTCTTGTGAAGGCCCAGACAGATATTGTGTTATTTTGTAGGCTCTCAGGACCTCAACTTTAAATCCTGACAAAGGAAGACGTCTCCCATACACGGTGTCCCCCAAGACACAAGGGGCTAAGCAGATACTTACAAATATTTACTCCCAGAAGCTGACCAGCTTAATTCAGGGGGTTTACTCAAAGTAGTAAATATTTGCAGTATCCTAGAAACTAAGATAAAAGTTGAGATTAAATCACCACAACAGTTTCTGGGAAGAGCCAGGTGCTTCTCAGAAGCTGCAGACTTAGCCTGCTCCAAAGCTGTGCTTAGATCCTAATCGAAGGCACTCAGCCTGATTTCAAGAACGCTGGTCAAATGCGTCTGTTGGCTACAACAATGTACAGTCTCCACAGAACGCACGGTATAGAGAAATGTCAAGAGTTGTTTTTAATGCCTGAAACAAAACCAACACTAAGACCCTAAGAACCCTAGCACCCTGAAAGAAAACATCCTCTGGTCTCTAAAGGAAAGGATGAGATGACTAGTTTTTTACAGCTCATTCGGATAAACAAAAATCAAAGGAGCTTCCAGATTACAAACAGTTGCGATAAAGTCAGAATAAGAGGAAAACTAAAATAAAATTTTTCAGCAAGAAAGTTTTAATCTAGAATAATTCTTCCACTTGCCAGAATCAGAAGAAATCACACCTTCCCTTCCTCTGATTTTGTTTTTTTCCATTCAGAAAATAATCATGTTAGCTAGGAGCACTGAAGTTAAAAATTAAGCTGATCTAAAAATTTAACAGCACTGGGGCATAAGACAAATCAAATTGCAGGCACAGCAAGAGAATACCCTCTCCATTCCTTGTGCTGAGAGGCAGAGGTGGACATTGCCTACACCCAACTCCCCAGCTCCACAGCTGTCTGCAACCAGAGCACCTCCTTAAATAGGACATTGCCCTTCTCTTGCCTTCATCCTTCCTTCCTGATGAAAAACCAAGCTTTATATTTCTGCTTCTGTGAATCTCCCACACTTTTGCACTCCCCGTGCAGTGTGGCTGGAACGGTCCAAGGTGTCGGTGGTTGTGGAGAAGCCGGTTGAGGGACCATAACCAGCCCCATCGGCTCCCTGAGCCGGCACATGGCACGGCTGGGAGTGGGGAGGCAGCAGCCTGGGCTTGGGGCGGCTTTGCCTGGCACAGAACCCACACCTTTAGAAAAATGGACTTGAGGAGCTGTTTAAGGGAAACCATGAAGCACATTTCCCCCCTAATGAGTTTCTCCTCAAAGATTAAACTGCAGCTTGGCCACAGCAGAAGGCTCTCAACGATGACAGTATTTATTTTCTTTTTGAGCTCTATGAATTGTGCTGGATAAGAGAAAAATGTGTTGTATTGCAAGGAAGAAGGAACTGCTGAGCATACATAAAGGGACTCTCAGAATGCTCAATACTACAATTCACAGTCCTTTATATTTTTACAAAAGAACTGATCTTGGTTTTGTAACTGTTATTGTCAATCAGTTCCAAGGCAGGAACCTAAATCCCAACTCTTCTCAAGCTAACACAGGACAGGAGCAAATGCAGAGAGGGAGGAATGTTTTTATTTGTGCAAAATTTCAAAAACATTCTGTGCCCTGAATGAAATTTGCATGTATTCTTGTAATATGACCGACAAAATAAACAAAATGCACAGAATTATACAACTATGGAGGAACTTGGCACACGGCTCACAACTCCTCATCACGAGAAAATGAAAATGAACAATGTGAGGCAAGGTTTCTGGAACACAGCACTTTTATAATGATTTTCCAAATGTGTCTAGAAATACCTTGCAGCAAGAAGCATTCTTTGTCAGAAGCGTATGTTTCACTGGAAATTAAATAAATACAAAGAAACTTGCAACAGTGCTGAGTGGAAAAGCAAATACAGTGGGAGCTGGCCAAGCATGACCTACACGTGTGTTTAAAAAAGACTATGGTGGACAGATGGGCTCGAGCCAGCCACGAAACAGGGACTAACTAGCCAGAAGGCTCCGATTCCTGCTTCCTCAAAGTTTAGGCACTTTGGTTAATCTTCACTTTATGGAAAACTTCCATGTTTTAATACGCTAGAAGAGTTAAAAAGAAGTAAGAGGGAACTAAATGGATTAGCTTTTAATAGCCTCCCATGTCCAAGTTCCCCACAGCCTCTTAAAAAAGGCTAATAATGAAAAAAAATCCCATTACTTTTAGGACAACTGGATGTTTTCAGTATTACTAGCTAGTCCCCAGATGTTGTGTGGTTGGGGGGACATGTCTCACTACATGACAATATAGTTCTGATTACAGGTGACTTCCACCAAGAGCAGTGAAGTCAGATGAATCCCTCACTGACCTTACTTACCTGGCAAAAATCATGTGAGCAACCTTACGAAGATATATATACACAACATATATATGTACACATATATATATATATATAAAAAAAACTTATATCAAAATGTCTTGTCTTTGAGTGCTGGATGCTTTGGTACCTATCTTAGAGGGGATAAGAAATAAACAGCTTTAAACTATTAAATGCAATGTAATCATTCTTTTGATGAGTCTTGCCTCTTTAGGCAAGTAATGACCATATATTATTATTGTAATGACGATATATTATTATTTATCATACCATTTTGGTCTCTTTTTTTTTTTTTCTTTTTTTTTTTCAATGTTAGATTTTCAGAGTTTCATTTTCTTCCTTTTTCAACTGAAGGGGAATATTCCGACAGGTCAGTATGTTTGTAATCGTATTTAGAGATAGTGTTTGGGCTCAAGATGACTTCAGGCAGATGAAACAGTATCAGATAGGGGAGACAGAAGAAAGGCACCAAAATTTCCTGGCCACTTCTAGTACCATTTCCAACAGAGTGCCCTGCAATTTCACAAGACTAACTGTCCTTGCACAACTGTTGTGACATAAAACTGGAAAATCAGGTTACAACTGGAACTTAAAAGTCTGATGAGGCTGTATCCAGAAACACAACTAAGCACTTCCCTCTGACATTCAGCAGGAATCAGATGGAAGGAGATAGCCTTGACCATTTCTGTTTCCATTGTTTGGGTTTTCTTCCCAGGCAACAGCAAAGTGCCAAGAAGCTCTCATATGGATTCCATCCCAAAATAACACCCGTCTGCTCTGTGAAAATATTAAACCTAGGGATCATGGGACATTTTCAATGTAATTTCTTTATTATTAATTTGGCAAGTGTTCTGCTTTCTCATAAGCTCGCCCATTCTGCCGCCTTAACACTCCCTCTCCCTCCTCTCTCCAATGTCCAAAGCACTAAAGCAAAATAAATAGCGAGCCACATGCTGCCCTCCACTACACACATGCCACTGAACAAGTCCAAGGAGGCTGCACAAAGACATATGAGGACAGACCATAGCCAGCAGTGCCTACAGAGCTACCTCATTTACAGTTCCATGAAAATACCACACATTGCCTATCCGAACACGTCTGATGAAAAGAGCATTTTCAGACTGGTAAAGATTTTTTTTCTCATTTGCCACCTCAATGAACTGATCATTTTAGAGAGACTTTACACATAGCTACCCAAATAAATAAACAGTTTCAAGCCTCATAGCCTAGTTTTATATAACATTTCCACCTGTTCGCAGTCACTGATGATCCAGTATCAATCAAGTGAAGAAACAAGATTAGCAGGGAATAGCCCAGAGTTTACAAATTCGAACAAACTAAACCACATCTTTAGCACTAGAAATCAAAACAACCAATTGGTAATCCTTTTGCTTTGTCATTATTAAAGCATATACCATTTTTTTAACCCGTGATCTCAGTGTATATTAACAGCTTAAATCACTTAACTCATATTACCACCGTAAGATGCTTTGAAAGCAAACTGAAGCACAAAACTATGAAGCAACTTATTCAATACTCTATGACCGGTCAGCGGGAGAATTAGAATTAGGAATCATGATGCCACATCCCTTGCGCTAGCCAGTAAACAACAGAGCAAGAAAACAAAACTAAAACAACAGAACCCCCATGTTCAGGATGAGAAGTCTCAAATTACTCTGATGCAAAATGGTAAAAGCGTCCCAAATTTTTATGTTTAACAAAAAGGCCATCTCAGCCTTACTGCCCTGTTAAGCCAAAACCACAGAATAAAAGTAAATGCAAATACCTGTTTCCTGGATCTTGGTAACTGTCAGTAACAAGAGTGGATGGAACACCAACTTTTTCCATTATTTGCTTTAACTAGATGTGGTTGCTATTTAAACCCTAAAGAGCTATGTGAGATAATCCAGAGGGTGCCTAGAAGTGCTCACTCCAAGTTAAAAAATAGACACTAGGGCAATTTGGTGGCTCAGAGTCAACCTAGTTCTTGCCTAATTACAATCACGTTAAATGACAGTACTCCTCCAGAACGAATGACCTACTGATTATCCTCTACCCGGAAAAGTCAACAAGCAGTGCATGAGGGAGGTGGCCTCACAACCACACACACTAAGGAAAAGCCACCTAATAGCTACACATCCATTTTATTTCCGAATTAAAGTGTAGGTTGCCAATAGCACAGTAATGCAGTATCCTCTTACCAGTGACCTCTGCTAGAGAATGAATAACATCTAGCTTGTATATTAATTCATCTTTAGACCTCACCTCCAACAGGCGCCAACAATGTTGTATAACGAGGTTTGTGGCTGATAGTAACACTAGCAAACAGAAAGTCTTAAAGTCATCAGAAATACCCTGAAGATAAAACCCCACCACTTCTCCTCCCTACAGATTTTTCTGATTCTTGATGTTGCTTTTACTGCCCTTGAACTCTACAGCACAGCATACGTGCTCATATTCACAAGCTTCACTTACTTCATCAATAACCTCAATACTCTAATTTCTTAAGCAGCTATACAAGACGATCCAAACACCGAACAAAACTTTTAGGAGGGAAACAGCTATGAGAGGAAAACAGCTATAAATATTTCATTTTGAATGTTCTTGCCTATGGCATTCAGACATGATTATGATATAGTCATCATACTCTGAGTCAGTATGCATTACACCAGTTAAACCAGTCTCAGCTGGGATTTCTGCCAACAATATTATATGTTGAACATCCATCCATCAAGTATGATACAATAAGAGGTGCAATACCTGAAAAAAAAAATTCCTAGTATGAACAACCACAGTAAAATATGACTATTAGAGTGGCATCTTCAGAGTTAATTTTTTGTAAGGTTTTTTAAAAGTTTCATGCCCACGAGAATATTCTTTTTATTTTTTAAGGTAAATTATTTTGCTTAGATTGGAAATTTTCCCCCTTATTTTATGCTGCTTCAACATTTACAATTCAAGCATATAAAATCTGGTGTAGATCATGAGAACCAGAAAGTTAAATCATTTGGTCTAGGTATCTTCACTGATATTTAAGTAAGCATGAAGTAAACAAACAGTGAAACAAGTTTTTAAAATTTTACACTTCAGAAAACAAAGCATTACTATCAGCATTTAGAAAATTCCAATGAATGACTTTGAGCCCAACTGGGCTTCCAACATTGGTATCAAAAGCTAGCCCCAGTTACGCTCATCTGTAAATGTGGCCCAGCAGCTAAGCTCCTCCAGCCTTCCAGACTGGGCCCAAAAAATCACTGGGACCAGCTTTAAGGTAAAAAACTTTAATAGTTTTAAATTCAATGTTCTTTTTTTGCTGTTTTGTTTCTAAGTCACTTTAGATTCATGTTTTCAAGTTCTTTTTTCTTTAGCTGCTAGAGTAAGAAGAAAGACAGACAGACAAGAGTGAAAGAGAAAGAAAAACAAAGAGAAAGAAAAAGGAAGGAAGAGAAAGAAAAAAATCTTGACAATGAATGCCTTGTCTTTTATATCTCTCTCTCTCATAAAATTGACAGTGCTTCAGCAATATCCAAGAGTCAGAGTATACTTGGACCTCACTGAAACAAATTTACATCCTAGAACTGGTGGCTGTGACCCGCATACATATTCTACATCTGAACAATTACTAAAATACTAAAAAATATGATATGAAACAACAAGAGGAAACAACTTCAGTCCTACTTTATCATGTTAAGTCTGCACTTACCTTTTAAGTAACATCACATCTGTTAACACTAAGATCACTAAAAATACCAGAAATAGAAATCTGACAACACTGCCTCTGGAATGAGGTTGTTTCAGATTCTTACAATACTGGATTATCAAAATAACTCCCATGAAACTGGTACACCAAAGCCATTAATAGCACAGATTTATAATACAGTCTTGGCATCAGGTTCTCTCATTCTCTCCCATTCCCTCCCTCTCTCTCATTCCCTCCCTCTCTCTTTTAAAAAGAGGATAGTAATTTCAAAACAAAAATGTGCCTCCTCTTACTGTATTTCCAATGTTGTGCTTTCCATGAAAATCTGAAGTGCTAGCAACATTTCTGCTCAATATGTTTTGAATAAGACATTTCTAGATTCTAAAAAGGGGTACTTGAACTGTACCACAGACTAATTTTAGACTACCAGATCCCAGCTCCTAGTGGGAAACCCTCCTTTATATAAGTGCACTCTCATCTTCCATAAGGAATTTTTTAATGAAAATAAAGATTTCGTACATGAGTAAAGGTAAACATGATGAGGACTTGAATGTGTGAGCTCTTAAGGACAAGTACTGCTTCCTTTGGTTCTTGTACACACTTAACAGACTGTCAGCACCTAACCATAACAACTATTGAGGAAATATTTAGAAAAAAAAAGAAATAGGCCTTAGTCTGACTTAATTTCCATCAGTCTAAACCAGGAGTAACACAACTAAAGTCACAGGTAAATTTATGACATAAAGGTAAACCTGTCAATGACTTCAACAAGGTGAAGATTTTTTGCCAGGGAATGGTATAAAATTCCTCTCTTTTTACATGCTGTATATAGTTCATTAGACATTTCCGTATCTGACAAACCGGCTGACACAGAGAGACTCAAATAATGCCACCACTTAAGACATGTGCCCAAACATATTCACTGGAAATTGCAAAGCTTCAGAAATGCATCACAGGAACCATTACTTAGCCTTAGACATTGCAACTTGCACAACCTGGCCTATCATATGATGCTAAGGCGTTTTTCTCTAATTAGATTCCATTTGGAGAATCAAGAGATATCTAACACTTCCAAAACACTTCCTCAGAAATACCACTGTATATGAATCACAAATGCAACGTGGCTTAAAGCATGAGATTGAGCAACTTGACTTCTTTCTGTTTCTGTATCAGACATACATCTCCCCAACTCCTGCTGAACATACTCTGATCATCATACTGCACGACTTCTCAAATTAAACAAGCTAAACTTTGAAGCTACACCTCCCACAAACAGAATACCGACAGTTACTCAATGCTGTTGTTTTTAACTTCGTAACAGTCCAGATATCTGATAAGGATACAGACTGCGTCCATCTTTTATGCTGTACACCTGGAATCTTGAGAGCTGTGGGCTAAATTCTTGGCTCAACCAAACCACCAATGTGATTTCATGAAAACAATCTAGTCTCTGTACTTTGATTCCCAAACTATAAAACAAGAGTGATAACATTTCTTTTATTCCATGCTCTATCTTGTTTATTTAGACTGTAACCGTTTTGCAACGGAGATGGTCTTAGGCACACCTACCACAGAAAAGGAGGCTGAGATCTTGCCTGGTGCTTCTACATGCTCCTGTGGTGCACACAGTCACACTAGATATAATTCTCAAACACTTAATTTCTGATCCCATTTGATTTCCTTCTTATTCATATTTGTGCATTCCAGTGTCTAAGGCTATGCTCTCCCAGTGTGCACTGCAATAACGACTGTAACACTTCTGCCACTGAGTATTTCTTGACGTGAAAGCTTCTATCCCAAAATCTAACTTTGATTAATCTTTCAACTACATTAAGAAAGCATACCCTCAGTCGCTCTAGTACATGTATCTCAACTCTACTGTTTGTAAATTCCTGCAAAGCCAATACTGTGCTATCTTCTAAGTTCTCTTCTACTAACGCTTCTGCAAGGAAGGTGAGAACAACCTTTCCAATTTACCAACAAGCAAAAAACAAGAAATGTGGGGTTTATGCTTAGTTTATTTCCCTCTGTCTCAGCACTTTAGTTTTTGTTACATGAACGACTTACCGGTGATAGGCTTCCCGGCGGTACTTTTTCAGAGCATGCCCATCCATGTTTGCAGGGAGATCTGCTGCATTCTGGAGTCGGTCGCTCCATGAGGTTGTCATCTTCAAATGCCTATTTATTTCTGAAAGAGGCAGAAGAGAACAGCTTGCTTAAGTTCAAGGTTTGTTTCATCAGAAAGTTGTCTGTTTCCTGGCACGAAAAGATGCAATGCCACTCAGGAAGTCTTGCAAAGTACCTGGTGGAATGATCTGAGTTTGCAAGTCAAGTAAGATGCTTTCCTGTGAGATGTTTGATGACATAGGGTTTTAAAACAGAGAGCTGGGAAGGCTTTTCCACTTCGCTGCAACTGCAAAGACAGTCCTATCCATTGTGGTGAAAATGCATTTAGAAACAGAGATCTTGTTTTCATTGCTGAAAAGGGGTATTTTTTGACCCTAGAGTTACTAATATGCATTAGCTATAGGTGATGGAAAACCTACCTTTTATATGGCAAGATAAATTAGGCAGGACAAACCCTACAAACCCCAGTGGGACTGACTTTGCCACTTTTACCACACCATAAGAATAAAGAGCCTTGTCCCTTGCCATTTGATCCTTAAGCAAAGACAAACCTTCAAACTGATGTTAAATTAGCAGAAACAATTGGAAGGAAAGTAGAAAGATGATTTTTTGTCCCCTGCAGGTCAGCCACATTCAGACAGAGCAAGAACACACTGCAAGCCTGTAATACTAGCAATGAAAATCTTCACCAGCGAATCTTCACAAACATTTGCACCCCTTCGCAAGTACTGGTTGCCAAAACCAAACCACCAGGCAGTCCTTCTCGTCAGGAAGGCCCTGCAGTGAGGAAACAGAGGTACTTTTCCCACTTTTCCCAGCTGTGTTACTAGCACACTGGGGCAATCCTGCTCACCCCCTCCTCCAGCCAGACCCACATCCTGCTGCATCCCTGGCACCAGGTGGGAGGATGAAGCAGCCCCACACTGAGTCGGTTCAGCTCAGCAGTCCGAGCCCCCACCCATCAAAACTAACCGACCAAAAGCAAACAAAACTGGGGTAGTTCACCACTGGTCAGCAGGCTGAACCCAGCTCAGCCTGCCACAACACTGGTGCGGAGAATGGGGTGGGAGACGCACCCCACAGTTATACCAAATTAGGTATAACATGAAACTACATTCTTGTGTAACGCACACAACTGCTGGACCGCAGGGCTCGGCTTGCCTCCTCTTCCTTAATAGAAACAAAACCACCCACAAGCTACACGGGTAATGATACAGCAACCGTTTCTAGACACCTTTAAAATATGACTGCCCTCATTTTACAGAAGGGAAACTAGATGATTTCAGCAAAGTAGAGAGTAGAGCAAGTGTCCAAACCAGCATTAGAAGTGACGGCGCTTTCAGTGGTCACATGTGTGCTTGATCTCCTAGAGAAAATCTATATAATTTTTTAGTTTTAAATTTGATTAAACAGCAGCAGTTGCAATTGTCAAAACATTTGTTAGTCTACCTACTAGTTGCTGATCATAAAAATCAAACAGACGGCAAACAGCTTGTCTGTAAAAAACACGCTCCTCCCTCCTCCAGCATTCTCTGCTTGTCTCCAAGTTACTATAACGAAGGTTTACAAATGCATCTTCTGCCACATCCCAAAGGTCACCAAATTTAGGCCCTGGCAGGCAGCCCAAGGGAGCACATGCCAGAGCTGAGAGCTCTCCCCCCGCGTTCCCTGCGACACACCAGGAGAGGAGGTCACCACAGCGAGAGGGCGACCGGCCGTTCCAGCCCGCCGCAACTGCCACAACCGGGCATGCAGGGAGAAGCAGCTTCTAAAATAGCCCAGGCCCCGGCCACCGAGGGCTTACAAGTAACTACTTCAACAGCTATTTAAGCTGTGCCCAAAGGCAGACAGAAGGCAGCACAGGGCACAGAACGGCCCGCAAGCATCAACCTGTCCGACTGCAAAGGCAGGCACTGCCGGCAGCAACGCTCCCTACGGCCAGCGAGGGCTGCAGCAGTCCTGGGGAGAGCAGCAGCGCCCGCGCAAGAGGGACGGACTCCGGGTCAGCAGCCAAGAGACATGCAGCACGGCGAGGGTTCTGATGCGACCCCGAGACTGCAAACTACAGAAAGGGCTTGTGTCTCCAGAGGGTGCAAAAGCATCTACCCCATGGATATTTCAAGATGGTCCAGATCATCACCACCTTGGTCTTACCTGGAGCTATTTTAAAGCTACTAACCTAGAGCTACAGATCCAGATCCAAAAGACATATATGTCTAAGGCCTCTAAAAGGCATGTTAAATAGCTCTGAAAAAACTGTTGCATGGCTGGTCTTATGGCTCTTAGACAGCTCTGGGTCTAGGTCTTCCAGCTGAAACAAGTCCAAATCCAAGCTTCCTGCCATTTAGAAGGGCTACACTACTCTGCTTACCCAGCCAGACACATAGCAAGATTCGAAGATTTACAGCCAAAGCCAGAGACTTTCCATTCTGCCAGCCTCTTCTTCCCACTCCATCTGCTTCCCATCATCATCACACCACATCAGAGATGCTAACGTAGGTACTAGGATAGGACTGCTCCCAACGGCCATCCATACCAGACATCTGATAGTTCACCAATAGTATCCTACAAAACACCCTAAAATCCAGATGGCAGAAGAATTTTAGCAGGCTACCTTGAATAACATCCTTTCTAAAATGAGAACTGGGTGAAGCAGTTTGAAATCCTATGTGATGAAACCCTCCTCTACAACAGGAGAAACCAGACAGCATCATTTTGTGTGTGCTGGGATTCAAAAAGCTGAGACTTGAGGAAACCACAAAAATCTGAGTTTCCATAATTAAGCAAGAAAGGCCTGAATTATTTTAATGATCCAGCAGTATTTTGCTGTAGCTGTGATGAACAGAGTTCATAGGCAGGACAAGGCTTGTAGACAGAGGCAATATCTTTTATTAGACCAACTGGTATGGCTGGAAAAAATAGACAAGCTCTTGAGCACGCAAGCTTGTCTAAGTTTTCAAACTCTATCAGTTGCTCTAATAAAAGATATTACCTCTGCCTTCAAGCCTTGCCCTGATTTATTTATTAAAATCTTTCTTTTAAATAAAAAAATCTTACGCTTAAGTTTTGTATTACATGAACTCAAAGGTACTCTTACAGCTTAGCAAGCTCCACCGGCACTGTGACAATAGCTTACCGCTCTGAAATAAAACAGTAGCAACTGACAAAAGATAATTGTGATGGATATTCCCAACCCAAAAGTCTTACTCACACACAAAGTCTCATGGACTTCAATGAAATTGTTCTGATGCTTCAAAGGTGTAAAAATCAGACCACCTGCATGGGTAAGGGACATGGGACCTGATCCCTGAATACAAATTCTTTCTTCCAAATAGAGAGAGAAAAATAAGGAGGACTGAATTACTCCATACACTTGTAAGCTGCTGGAATAAACATCTAAGAGAGCGGGCAGCCAGCCAGGCAAGATTCTCAACTCAGAGCAACTGAAATACGATGCATATTTCTTTAGTTACAAATCTATTTTTGAAATCAATAACCTGTAAATAGCTTAACATAAAAATAGAAATCTTTACATAGATAAAGCATGTTAGAACACCTTCCCATAATTTACTGCGAATATGCTCCTTGCTAGTGTAGTCTTAATAAAGCATTTGATAGCATTTATGGTACAGGGTTAATTTTGAAACAGTATTAAAAATCTCAGCCTCAAAAGCTTTGATACAGTGCTACTGTCCAGCACATATGCTTTGGTCCAAAAGAACACGAGAATTTTAGCACATATTTTGAATTTTGCTTCTTTTGTCAGATTTTGGCTGATTTCAAGTATTATCCATAGTCTATTTTATATCATGTCCAGAAGCATTCCTCTTCAAGTTTTACTAGTATTTCTCTTATCTTTTTTGGCCAACACATAGTTAGAAATTTCTGCAACTCAAAATACTTGATGTGTTCAGGTTAAATGCACTGTCTGTATTTTTTTTGAGTTTGTTTTAACACTTTGATGATGCAATGACAAATCAGAGGCACACACACTAAAATGGAGAGATGAACAAAATAGCAGTGACAATCCCATTTTTTCCAGGATATTCTCCAAGATCTTATATAGCAGAAAACAAAAGCATCACTAACCAATCCCAAGGTTGTAGTGTACTCACACTGATTTTCCATGTACTACATCTGCCTCTTCTCACACATTCTGCTTCAAGAATCATTAATAACTTGTCAGTACGACCCACGCATGTATGTGCGCATTGCAAAGCGAACAGAGAGAAAAAATTTATCACACCTAACATTAGCTACTTAAAAGCTTTGCATCTAGTTGGAGACTGTGGATGTACAGACAAGTCTCATGGTGCCCTTGCCAAGCCTAGAGCAGTTCCTGGCTCCCCACTGCAGTGCTGCTCCATCTCAAGGGGCTTTGTTGGGTCTCAGCAAGGGAGGAACGAACCATGTTAAAATCCTGAGAAAGGGAAAAAGCAAAGGGAGCAGGACTGACGTTTGCTTGTTCAAGACTCATCTCAAATTCCTGGTCCAGGTCATGGCATGGCCTCACAAACAGGGCAAGGCAGGTGAAAAGCAGTTTTTTCTGCAGCTGAGAGGACTGTCCATGTACAGGTGGTTAAGAAAAGTGACTGACTTTCTAGGAGCATCCCTCTCCCTCCATGAGGGCAGAAGTAACTTGCACCTAATTCAGGCTAGACACTTGGGACAGCTAACATCAGAAGAGGTGAAATCCACTCAGGTTAGCATCATATCTTCTGATCCTCTGGAGCATCTGACAACCTGGGACGGACTGCAGAAAGTGGCCAGGACTGTGTCATCCCCATCAATAGCGTCTCCTACCGCCACTGTGTGATCATGGACTGGGCAGGTTTCTGGCCTCACCCAGCACAGCAGGTCTTACGCCTGCCATCCCAAAGCGCTTCACAAAGTCTTGTTCACATAATACATACAGGGAGAGCAAAAGGTGCTGTCCCCATTTTGTCAGCTAAGGATAGCAGAGCACAGAGAAGGTAACAACACAGAGCAAGTGGGAATCAAATGCAGAAGTCTTAATTCACTTGATCTCACCCGCCATGCCCACACTAAAGCTCTCTGCAAAGGCAATGAATCAGTCTAGCATATAAATACCAGTAGTTACTCCCCTTCCCCTAACGTACCGGCCCTTCGATAGCTGCCTCCCTGGAACAGTCCTTTCTGTGCAGGCTCCCATCGCAGTCAAGGGGTGACTCAACTCAGCTAGGGACTAGCTGAGCAGCTGGAGGTCCCACTAGCAGTGTCCGGGAGGGAAGAGCCCTCAAAACACTCCACAAACCCAAACTTTGTGTGTCACAAACTCACTAAAGGGACATGTCAGAGAATAGACAAAGATGAAACATCTCAGGTCTGGCAGGAGGCAAGGTGACATTGAATTTCTAGAACCAAAAATGCCAATGAATGAGAAAAAAAGTCTGATAAGTGGCATTTCTGAAACCCAGAACTATTCGCATGAGCTAAATACCAAAATTTCTGCTCATGCTCTGCTTGGGAAGAACAATGCAGAGAAAACGGGTGGGGGACTCCACAGTTCACATTTTAATGTTCCTGACAACTCAGAACTACAGGCTCCAGATATACTGAAGTCAGTATGATCACAGAATCCAGGAGTACCATCAAAACAGACCTGAAAACAGGACAAACTACTCCTTTGGCTCCTACCAGTGCAATGTAAAAAGAAAAAAGTCTTGTGATAAACCAGCTTGCACAATTTGGTGGAGTTCCCATTGCTGCATAGCTAAGGACAATAAAAAGGAGATTTTTTTAAGTATGGCAAGAACAAGAGAAATCCTAGCAAGGGAGCAGAGGCATTACTGAACAGGGATGAGGAATAATGCAGAAGGGGTAGAATTCTTCAAGAATTATTTTTAGTTTGCATTGAAAAAAAAGTGATGCCATTGTGTGAATCCCTCGATGACAATGATGTACATCCCATTCAATTTGCAACCAAAGAGAATGCTACAGAATACACATCAGAGATGAACGTGTTTAACCAGCCACTCTGATAAAGTCTCCTCAGGAATCCTAAAATAATTAGCTGCACATATTTTAGGCAACGTCAGCTTTACCTGATGGCAAACCATGGAAATGTACTGAAAATGACAACACTGGATTCAATTCATGAAGAATTAGGAAGACAAAAATATAATCAGCCTTGGTCAAGGTACAGTTACACTAGGTATTTAGATCACAACTACAAGTTCTTGAAGACTGAGAACTACCTGTACTTACACATGACAGGAACCCCAAAGCAGTTGGGATTCTGACACCTCCAAGCCACAGGGACTGCACGGATGCTGACCAACGCCCCGATCTTACTCTGAATTGCAGCCTTCCACCCCAGCTCTATTAGTTCACATAGTTCCTTCCCTCTCCGCAGCAACCCTGGGATGATAATTCAAACCACTCTGTGTTTTACTGCCAACGCTTCTGCTTAATAGCCAATGGCAAATTGTTTCCAAAAGGTGTTTTCAATTAGTGATGCTTTTGGAAATTTAATATGTCCATGACTTGAAATCTCTGGCAACACTGGAAAGCCCACAGTTTCCAAACATTAGCAGTGAAGCTTGTAAATTATCTAAACCAGAAAATTGACTTTTTTCTCCTTGTGCCTAAAGTTAAGTTCTTTGCTTCAAGAACTTCCACTTCTGGGTGGCTGCCTCTCTGACAACATGGCTTCAGGTTCATGATGGCAGGAAGGACAAAATTGCTCTTCCTATTAGAATACTAAATCACTTCCAAGAGAGACTTCGAAGTGTACTCTCAGCTCATAATAATTAACACTTGAGCTTCGCTTTAAGGATAATTCTGTATGCCCATTACAGGGTATTAAAGAGGCAGAGATCTGCTGTTAAGAACTTGTTAAGGTTAACCACAGGCACATGTATTGAGCTCACAGTAGATCCCACTTGCAGTATACAAAGACCCACTGGATTACATTAGATTGATAACACTCTCCTTGCTCCACAGATTGTACTAAGCTGCCCACCTCCAAGCTTGCAATCTCTGATGCTGGCTTCGAGTCCTCCCGTAGGAAGGGGTAGCTGCTTCTCTCGGGCACCACCGCAGTGCTGACATCAATGAAGCTGCTTTTTCCAAGAGCATGCTTTTAGTGAAACTGGTAA
Organism: Phaethon aethereus; assembly: GCF_964289735.1. Classification (NCBI taxonomy): domain Eukaryota; kingdom Metazoa; phylum Chordata; class Aves; order Phaethontiformes; family Phaethontidae; genus Phaethon; species Phaethon aethereus. The sequence continues at coordinate 27,165,038 of NC_138583.1, forward strand.
AGCGTTCCCAGTCGTACATTTATTTGACTATGGTCTGACTGATAGACGATGGTAACTCATGGGTTATTTCTGGATGGGTAAGGTATAAGAAGGGAGAATGCTACTCCTGTGGCTTATTACAGGATTTGATTTAATGTCAGGCTGAATTTTATCTCTGTCGTAAAGCCAGATGCTAAAGTAATGGCTATATATCAAATATGTTGTAAAATATATTTAACAAAAGCCTGCTTATTTTACATGGATTTTTTTATCAGATTATTTCTACTGACAACCACATCCACGGAGTGGCTGCAGAGTGCCTAGAGCTCCAGTAACAATCCAGGACCCAAATGCATTAGACATTAAAAACCACAGACAGATAAATTTGGAGTTTCTTCAGGTGACCATCCATTTCTACACAAGGAGTTCTATTCATTCCGGAACTCCAAGGACCACTAGTTATTTAAAATATTTTAAGCATTATTTAATTACCGTCAATTTTATGGATGGTTAGAAAGTAACCTGGAAAACTATGAAATCCACAGTGCAACTCTGTGAGGAGCAAATCTCAAATGTGACCCTCTCTGAGTACCACAAGACCACCCATTTTCCTCATTTATCTGTTACTGAGTTTACTGCCTTGAAACGAGAACCACAAATTCTCCAGTGAGCTAATTAGCATATTTTCTAGCTTCCATTTAGCTTGTGCTTCTCAGTATTTCCTGCAGAATTACCATTTTAGTTCAAGTTGTTTCCAACATGCTGCTTCTTTCACAAACAGTTTGTTAGAGGTAATGTTAGTTCTCCACTTCTCTAAGACTAGTGTGCTCTGTATCGTCCCACTGCTAGGAAAAAAAAAAGAGGAGGACCATACTTAAGGAATGTGAGACTTGATCCAGAAGAGCAAGAGCTCAAGTGCTATGCCACAAAGAATCAGCGAACATGAGCTCTCAAAGAAATGTGTGACTGCAGGTCAAATATGATCCTTGGATGTACAAGCCTACCAAGCAGGACTCCATGTGCCTATCTGTCACTGCTACAAACACTGCTGGAAAACTCTTCAGCCAGCTGTCCCCATTCAAGAAGGATACTGATTATATTGAGGAAGGAATAAAGCTGTGAAAGAGAGTAAGACTGGAGTGGAAGACTGCCAATTTACAAAGAGTGATTCTGCAGGTGATTTGAAAATAGTCTAGAAGCATTTACACACAAGAAAGCAGTGCGACTGTGGAGGGCTCTCAGTCTAGCAATGACAGAACAAGAGCCCATGACTGGAAATTAAATAAATCCACAAAAAAATATTAACAGAAAAGACAGTTAATTATGAAACAACTTAACAAATTTCTGAAGTAGTGTTTCCATCACCAGAGGGCTCTAAATGAAGGGGAGGCGGATGATGTTTAAAATCAGCCTATTTTTCACAGAGTCAAGAATTAATGCAGAAAAGTCAAACAGCTTGAGCTACACAGCAGGTCAGTCAAACTGAGTATCACACCTCAGATGACTCTTCCTCACCTTATAAATCAATGTATCAGTGAATAAGTGGCTGAGGCACAAGCAATATTGGAAAGAAACCTCCAGTGAGAGGTTTCATCTGGAGAGAAGGTGAGCGGACACACAAAGGCTCGTCTGAGGCAACAGCAGCATGAACTGTGCACCCTAACAGCCCTGGGAAACTCGTTTCCTTGGGAAAAGGTCTTCAGCAGCCTGGAGCAACCTCTGTTGCGGAGGTTCCCAAACTGCTGTCCAACTGAGCCCCTGCCAATAGCAAGCATGGACCTGGCTAAGAAGATGTTGTTCTCGCTGCTTTTTGTTTCCAGCTGTTAAATTCCAGTAAGAAACCCGTAAGATAATTCAAATATTTTACTCACACTGTTTTCCTGTAAGCAATTGTTCTGGTTGCACAGGGTCTTGAAAGATTAAAAACTAGACATTAATTTGATCCCTCTGCTGTGATACAGTCTACCCTAAAGAAAATACTTAAGAGTTCCTATGTATTTGCTTTAGCTGAAACCCTGGAGGTAAGCTTTGATGCAAATGCCTGCCATAGCAGGAGTTAAATGTTTGACTGATATCTGCAAATACTAATATGATTGCTAAAAAGATGAAGCATGACAGTGTGCTAGCTGAGCTGCAGGTTAACATAAACAGCATGAAAGGCAGAAATATCAGCATGGAAGCGAACACACTCAATTCTGCAAATCAGAAAGTCAAGGTAAACTTTTCTATTCCAACTCTGTTCTTTTACATCGGAACAATCTGAAGCATCTTTAGCAACAAATAAACTTACTGGCAAGTACTGACAAATACAACCCCTGGCTTTTTTTCCTTCTCCCTTCTCAAAGACGACTGCTAGTTTCTTCCATCCCCTTGAGCTTGTTACCTCTAAGTAACACTCTTGGTGTTCAAACCTGTGCAAGGATCTATTACCAACTCAGGATAGCTGAACACCACTGTGAATTACAGTTCTCAAAAAGAGAGAACAAGATGAGACGTGCCATCCCCGGGGAGAGAATTGGAAAGCCATCCTTCCACATACCGATTTCAAACCAAGGAACAACTGCCCCTCTAACCTGCTATTAAGGATTATACAACAGTAGCTCTTCTGGCAGCAGATCACGGTGTTTCAAAACAATGACACTTTTCATTAGATTCCATTGTGTTTCAGGAAGCAAATGCAGACTTAACGGGCCTTTCCAGAAGCGCACTAGCAACCGACAAAGCATTTGAGATGCACAACTCTGATCAGTAGCACAGTCATTCCGAAAGCATGCAACCGGGTCAGCTTGGATAACACAAACAGCCAGAAGTCCTCTTTATCTTCTAAACACTGAAGGTGAGGGAGGACATTTTTATTGGCTTTCCTTACTGACTGTGCTTACTGGTAAAACCCCTCATCTCTGAAGATCATGGTCCTTCATTAATATTTTATAAAAAAAGCAAAGATACTGAAAGCTTATTCTGGCTTTTTTTCTAATCTTTGAAAGTAAAAGGAAGAATAAAGATGATTTTTAAAGAAACCTGAACCCTCTTCCATGCTGGATGGGCCCTCTCTACATGTTTATGGGCTGCATAAACAGATGTGACAGCAGAACCAGCATCTGAACCACCTCCACAGGCTGGAAACATGACTTCACATCGCCCTTCAGCCTTGGCTGAAAGCAGTCCCTGCTCAGCCCAGGTGCAGATAGCCAGTTGGCTAGTCAGCGCGAGTCCCAGGGCTCTGGACACAACACTCGCCAAGGGACGTGCTGCTGCGTAAAGAAGCTGGCATACTTGAACTGGGGAACACTGGCTCCTCCTTCATAAAAAAAGTTACTGAAAATAAACACTGAGATCAACAGCTGAAGATGACCTGGTAATTCTGAGAGCTGCTCTGTCAAAACCAATGAGAACTTTTTCCTGCTAAGAGTTTTATTTCCCAGCACCACTCCTTTGTCCCCCCAACTTCTTTAAGGAAAAAACCTACCAAATGCTCATGTACTAACTTGGTCTCTCTTGCTTTTGAGATCTTACCCACCAGTAACATGCAGGTCGTTGACAAATAAACACATCTTTCCAAAAGAAGAAGGATGAGTCTGAGGACTATGGAACTAAGCCTTAATACGCAGCAAGGCCACAGACTTCATATGCAAAACTCGGTCAGTTTTCAACTTGCTGTTTGTCCACAAAATGCAAACAAGATAAAATAATGATACTCCTCAGCTATAAAGGGCACTGTGAAGATAAATACAGAAATAAAGAGAGTCTTTATTCTCAGTTATCCTAACATATAAGGCTCCAGACGCATAGCCTACTACCAATTCCACAAACTTCCTTTTTTGTCCTTCATGGTTAGCCATCACTCCTCCCAGAAGCCTTCCCTGAGGCTGATCTAGCCTTCCAGGTGAGAACGCCAAAGAGTCTTCTGCATCCAGGCTCAGCTCATCAAACTCACTCCTGGGATGGCTCTAACACTCTCCTGAAAGGCTCACAAAGGCCAGAAGCACAACTCCCTCCTTCCCTATGTTCCTCCTAGTTCAGTAGCCACAGGTACTCCTCACCTGAACCACACAGAAATCCTCTTTCTCCCCAAACCATACTTTGGACATGTACTTACCGCTCATCATGGAGATCAGAAAGGTGTGTACTCACAAAACGTTTCCTGCACTCTGTTCTTAGTAAGCAGTCCCACACAGCAGCTCCTTGTGAGCTACACAGACCAACTGAGAAAGCACAGACATGAAAAAACAGAGAAGGTGAAGTCTGTAGGTGTTTTGAAGTGCTCTTATAGCCCCCTTGCACACAGAGCAGAATTCATGTCTTTTCTGACCTGTTTTTTTAATCAGAGGCAAACATAGCAATTAGTCTGCCTGATTACAAATGAAATTATAAGTCTGTCCTTAGGGCATAATAGTGCCCCCACCTAGGTGTTAGCAGCCCCCAAATCTCATTTAATCGTGACAGATGAGTAGTACAGAGGCACCACTGCAGGAAACTCTACAAGTAAATTAATTTTACTAACACTTTCACTGCACTATTCCCATGCTCCTCCAAAAGACTGATAATTCATACAGCATTTCTTAAGCAACCTACGTGACTTAATTCATCAGTAAAATAACTGAACATCTATGAAAACTTTGAGCTTTTGCTAAGTCTCTGGCTTCTCTTTGATAACCTAACTGTCTCAGCTTTATCAAGGGATACCAAAGGCCTACATTATATTGTTTTCTAACTGTATCAACTTTGTTTCTTGGGAAACTTTTTATGACCCCCCTCCAAGCAAAACACAAACCACTAAGTTCATTTGAGGAAAACAAAAAGTCATCTTTTCAGGGTCCCTTCAGCCCACTGTTTTTCAATAGGTTAAATCAATCCTGCTGACATAGGAGACTGTTCCCTGGCAGGAGCTGAGGAGGACACAGATACTGCTCTCTCTGTACTTGACTCAGCATAGACAGTGCTCAGAGGGAACACGGATGAAGAGACAGACCTACTCCATCAGCTGTGACCTGGAAGAAACCTGTCAGTCTGAACGGTGAGAGAACGTTAGCAAGCAACTAAGAAGGCATCATCAGCAGGTCCCTGTTATCCCAAAACCAGAACCAACAGTTCCCGATGCTGAACCTTCCCTCTGGCTGGGACTTCTCTCTTCAGGGAACTTCAAGTATCTCGTCAGTGTAGACTTGAAGACTCGTTCAACAGTGCGGTCTTGTTCTCCTGCTGTGGATGAGTGAACAGCTTGAATCCCCGACATTCTATGCATTTAAAAAATGTTTGTCCCAAGCCCTGATTCACTGAGAAGGACTTCTTTTTCAGCATGTTACCTAACCTATTGTAGCCACTAAAAAAAAGCTGACCACACACCCAGCCAGCACAAAGCCTCCTGTGCAGCCACAGAAATGCCTCCTTCTAATTGCTTTCAAAACAGCAATTGAAAAAAATCCCAGCCTGGCTCTGAGCATCACAACATGGGAAGACACTTCTCTACATGTCCTAACCTTTCCAGTATTTGTTCTTGACCGCATCAGCACATATCGATTTATGAGTACTGAAAGTGCTTTTTATTACGGTCTTTGTTAATATCTACTCACTAGAGATCCTGTGAAGAAATCCGAGTGAAGAAAAATCAGGGGTAGATGAGTAAAACATCGTTAGTTTTTCACCATCCATTCCCTCCTGATTGCTGAAGTCTAGCAAGCAGAGTTTTTTGGTTCATAAAACTGCCAGTGCAATATTGCAAGAGAAGTTACAATATAGGTAAAACAATAGGTTAAGAACCTACCTAATCTATTAACGTGAAAAAAAATAGGAAGGGTTAAATTACAAATGTGTTCTTAACAAACTCTTAGAGAGGCCACAATGTTACTTCCCTGGATTGGAAGTGACAAAAAGTCCCCAAATTATTGAAAGCTACAGATGGATATTTCATCTCAGATCATAGCAAGTAAAGCTCTTTCCAATTTGTATAAAATTTGCTCGTAAAATATCACACACACCTGCTGATGATTCCAGCACTGATCTTTTTTAACACACTCTCTATAAAATCACCCCATTTCAACACCACTATGAGGAGGATACTAATAAATGCCAGAACATATGTGAGACATTCTGCTCAGGATGTCTGCAGTCACCAAGTGGTAAATGGTACAGGCAAGCTAATGCCTTCTAGAGGCTAAATTCATATTATTAACTAAAAAGGACTTAGCAGAAGATTGTTTGGTATGTTAGTCACTGCTTAGCAGCAACACTTTTGGGTAGAGCAAGCATTTTGAAGAATACAGAAGAGAGGTCTTCTGCCCTCTTACCTGAACCGCTTACAGCTTTAGGTGGCAAATGCTCATTTTTAGCATTTTTCCATAGCAGAGCTCTATCCAGTCCTGTCAGCTGCAGCCCTGCTTTTGAGTACAGGTGGAAAAGGTCTGCTGACCACTTCTCCCTTCAGAGAGAACCTGTTCATGTGTTTGTACTTCTCTTTAGGCAATGTTTTATTTTCCTTTTTTTTTAACAAAGAAAAGCAATGTGGAAATGCAGCATCCCAAAACACTGAAAGACTCAAAACAAGCACTGCCTTGCTGACCTGCCCTTAAACATCACTGGTGCACCGACTGATGCCTGAGACATGAAGCGGAAAATGAAATCTGACTCCTGCCTCAGTTTCCAGACAGCAGAACTAACAGATGATTTACCAGTCTGGCTTGTTAAATTCCTTCTATCTTAAATTCCTTCTATGTCAAATTCCTCTTTCCAGCTTCACTGAGCCACTTGTACTCTGTGATGGGAAAGATACAGGAACTGAACTGGAAGAGCAGTTTCCAAGGTCAGCCTCAAGCTAACTGGTGCTCAGAGCACCTGCAATTTGTGTTCAACCGATCAGTTTTTCTTTAAGGAATGAACTCATCCCGACCTAAAAGCATACACAGAGAATAATACTACAAAAGTGGAACTGAACAGGCAACAAAAAAGAAACAACTATGCAGCGATTATGGGTATCTGTTCTTAAAAGGTCTACTGCATAGGATGTCAGAAAAGACATGACTGAACCAGCACACTTGGGACCAAATCTTGCAGCCCTTTCCTGTGACTTCAAAGGCCACCTATGTCTTTGCATAGTCCTGAAATGGAATTGCTTTATAACATGCAAAAAGGTGACTTGAAAAAGTCAGAAAGAAACGTTTGACATACCTTTGCCAACATGTTCAGCTCTTCCTTTGGGGGAAATAAAAAGGGTATCTCAGATGGGGATGGAGAAAGCAAAGGAAATCAACATCTAAAAAGATTCTTTATTTAATTGCAACTGGTTATATTTATTGACTTCAAAAATTACTCAAACAGCCTATCTTTTACCAGCAATTACTCTTAGATGTTATTATTGGTAATTGCTGTGTTATGATTACAAAGCACTGGCATAAATCTCACCCAGCACCGCTTTGGGTTTCTGAGGGCAGAACATTCACATGCTCTTCTCTGATCCCATGTTCATAATTATTCACCGTGCATGCCTGTGTGCAACTCATCACCAGCTGAACAAACCCAAACAGCTGAATTCAGCTGGTCTAGAGATTTTGGTATGCTTTATGCTAAACCATTGGTCTTCAGTCTTTCAAATTTACCTTCATTTCTAGGTTACTTCAGAAGCTGACTAGAAAGTTTCTCTTGTTATATGCCACGGCCAGACGCACTACATTTGACGCAAATGCTGAGAGGAGCACGGTCCAAGTAGTAAAGTATGACTTGATTCTCACCCACAGCTACCATCCTCCAAAGGAGATAAGGAATACTGATTTCAGCAGCAAACACTGCCTGAACAGCTAAACGCTCCCTCCTGAACCCAGCATACCCAGCTGGAATGCAGCTGTTGCTACCGCAGCAGCGCAGGCAGCAGCTGCTGCCCGCGGAAAGGCAGCAGCTCACACAAGAAAGGAGCAACCCACCCAGAAGGTCCCACAATCCAGGTCTGGCCATCACAACTGCCAAAGCTGGACCACCCCAGTTGGAAAGTATTTTGGGGAAGTGCACCCTCCTGGAGGGTTCAGCGAGAATTTGCTTCCTGAAAATCTAACAAGAATGTATCTTAAGCGTTTTATGTATTACGCCAATGTTAACAGGGAGAACTACAAGGCCTGGGTCAAAGCCAGCTAACCCAAAGGCCTGTTCTTAAGTAAACAGTGGAAAACCACTCTACTTCAGAGCCTCCCACAGAAACACATACAGGAAATCTCTGTGTTACCCTTTCCTCTGAACCAACTGTGCCAAGCAAGGTTAAATGATAATCTTGTAGTAAGCATATATGCAAAATAGTATGCCTTTGTTTGAAAATATCTGGAATGCAGCTGGGAGCTGTGAATACTCTGTAACTAAATTAAGCTAAGTTTGGACCGCATAATGACTTCAAGGAACCCTTGTTTTTCAATAAATCACTTGTGGTGAAAAGAGATGGAATGGTAATTTTGGAGACCGCAACTGTCGTCTTATTTACAGGATGGGTACAATACAAGCAGTACTAGAGTATATTGTTCCCACACATCTGTTTCTACTAACGTACTTCACTTTGGAGCCACCTTCAAATCTCAAAAGAATCACATGTCCTTGGGCCTCCCTTTCTTCTTCCATCCACCTACAGAAGCTCTGCCCATACATCCTTTAATTTCAAAAGGGAAACCAACAGGTTGCTCATGTCCCAGCATGACTTCTATAGGTATCTCATTACTGTGACTCCTGCTCTCCACATTTAATGGGCTCATACCTTTGCAGAATTTAAAGCAGTTTTAGCTGGTATAATGCACAGGGTACGAATCCACTTGTTTTCTTGCTTACGTGTTAAGAGAAGGTAGCATGCTGATAACCACAGTGGGGTTTCCAACCTCCTCAGTTTAGTCAGAACTCTCTCTCTAATGAAACTACCAAAAAAAGGCTGGCTGTGCTGGTAAAACCCACCACGGGTATTCATGCCCTGAAGATGATAAGCTAAGGTCACCAGCAAGCAACGAGTTTAGCCTCTACCATCCTGTACCAGACGTGAAAAAGTGATAGGACTAAGAGGGCTGGCACACAGCCATTCACTACTCCTACATTTGGGGACCCAGCTGCCCGGGAAGTAAGAGCAAATCTGCTTTTGACCTGATAGTAAGGTGCACACACAGTTGCACATTCAGGTAGTAGTTAAGATTCGACACAGACTGCTGTGGGGTTTTCAGGCTGAATCAGTCAGGCTCCCTTCTCGATCTCATGCTGTCATATAAAAGACGTATTTCTCCTACTACGGCTTCATACAGACAGGTTGCCCAAGCATCTTTTTAGCCCTGCAAACACATGCATGAGACTTAATGACTATGCTTATGTAGCCGGGTTTAGATTATCAATTGCTTACAGTGGCTACCTTAAATACCTACGCAATTTCTTCCAGATGTTGCTTAAGGTCTATTTACCGTACATTAAGTTCTATTTATTGTACATGCTGGATTGTCTCTCCGTTGTGTTAAGAAAGCAGACTCATGTTATACATGCTCTCTATGTGGAGTACACAGTCCAAGGTTTTAGGAACCATTCCAGTTAAGTAGTCATAATGATTAAAAAGCAACATACAGCTCATTGCTACAAGCATCATAACCATGACACAGAATAATAATTTCTGTAGCAGCACAAAACAGAAACTTTACGGCAGGAAATATTTATATGAACGTGGACTTTGAAGATACTCAAAGAATAAGATATGCTTCAGCACCTAACAGCCAACAGTTGAAGACTCAGATAGTGGCCATTTCAAATATAATTTCAAAATATGTTTATGCTGCTGACGCTATAAATACAATTTAAAAAGTAGATGCAGTACAGACAATAAGTGAAGAATTCCCATGTGCTGACTTGGTAACATATCTCATCCCAAAGAGCGAGACAAGGCTCCCACTCCCAGGCACATTCTGTTCAGTTTTCTGTCCCATTATTCTCACTGCTAAAAAGCCACAGCTGTTTTATATCAGGACACTCAGCGTTTGTGAGTCACCCTGAGGCAAGGACACGGTGTAGAGCAGGCACTGTGAACCCATCCCAAGGTACATCACTCAGGCTGTCCTCTGCTGATGTCCAGCTGTCCTCAGTTTCCCTTGAGGTAGAGCCGAGGTGCCTTGCTCTCTTCATGGGTTTGCACTGGATGTCATACGGGTATTTCTTAGCCCGAGGCAATTAGTTACTGAGGTGTTCTTTTAAAAGAGTGAAGACAAGCAAGCCAGTTCCTATGACAACTTTCCACTGCAGCCTGGCTGGAGGACATTAAACCAGCTTCCCCAGGTCAAGCACCTTCTACCTGGTAACGTCACTTTGGGTCATTACACACCCCTGTAGTATTTTCACCCATGGCCAAGCAATGGCAGGTTGCATGGTCCTGAACCACCCAGATCCCACGGCACTCCCTAATTTCAAATTCCTACAGAAGAATGGGTTCTCCGAGTGCGACTGTATGACCCGCTCTTGTCTCTTGCCCAAGATTTCCAGGGCAGTGTCAGCCCTTCTTCATGCACCTCCTTGCAAGTTGGTATCTACTATTTCTGTAGGACTCAAAGGTTGCAGGTCGGCTCAGTTTGTCCTAGAGCACCACAAACCTACTCCCATAGCCGGCCTGAGGCCATCCCCAGATAACAGCTCATGCAAGCTAACCATCCATCTATCAGTTTTTAACTGAAGCATTATTTTATTAAGCTGAACTGCAAATAACAGGTATGATGTGAGCAAATAATCCTATCTGCTTTTTCAATAAGCATCAGTTAAACATTGTATTTGAATAGCATGCTTCCCTTTTACTTTAGATGCAAAAAGAATATACTTGTATATTTTTAAAGCAAATAAAACACTCCTTTCACTGCTTCCCCAAAGAGTACAATACCGCAGTGTTTACCAGTAAACACCACATGAAGGTTTCTGGTTTTTCAAAAACAAACGTTCCCCAGAAAGTTTAAAAAAGTCTAGGATAAATATACTTAGTGATTTTAGGAAGGGTCTATTAACTTCCAATTCAAGCTATATTAGGAATCAAACATGACAAGGAGTAACAAATCAAGGGGGGTGGTTATTATTGTTGTTATTATTATTAAAAATTGCCTACAAACTGGAAATTTGCCTGGGAAAATTTCAGCTTGCATCTGATTTTTGCTAGCGTATATCCTAGAAACAGCGTATAACACTAATGCTACCACTGCAAACATTCTAACGGGCTGCTAATTTCAAACCTCAGCTGAAAACATTTCTCCCATTCTTACCATTTTTCTCCCTATTTATGTCCGCAATTGTACTTAATTCAATGGAGCATTTTAAAGGTAATTCCGTGGTGCATTTTGCCATACAATTTGTTTGAATGACGCTATACAGAGTAAAGGTTGTATTGTACTATATAATGAAACTACATCTATGCTTGAACAAACTGCAACTGCTGTTAATCAAACCAGCAAGTTCCTGAATGATCTTTCGGACTCCAGACTAATGGCAATAGACTATTTTAAAAAGCAGTTCTACTCTAAAATATGTTTAGGTTGACAGGGGCTGACAAGGCCTGTGACAGATTTCCAGAGCTAAGCTGACGGGTTTGCAAGTAAAACACCAGGGTTTTTCCTCACCGCCAGAACTACAAATTCAGCACATGAACCCAAGATCAAAATGCAGTTTGGAGTTTTGTTTCTCATTTTCAGTAAAACCACGTAGCATCTGAAAGGACCTCAAAATCTTCATATTTTGGATTTATTCACTAGTGACAAATATGTATATGGATCAATACAATACATTTCAGTCGGTGACAAGGTGTTATTCTAAACTAACACAGGGGACCATTTGGATAGATGATAGGGGGACATTTCTAAGTGACTACTGGGAAAGCATTTTGCAATCTTTGAGGTTCAAATGGTAAACCTTCCAGAGCTAAAAAAAAAATTCTTTTAAAACATAATTAATTATGCCTTGGGAAGAATGTTCTCAAGACTATGTCAGAGAGGATCCTTAGTATCCAGTTTGGCAACCTTTAGAAACACTAGCAAGGGAATAAACTTGAGGGTTTCATCATCTCAGTGGTTCCAGGAATTTTTAAAATGGCCTGTGCTCCAAGCAGCAGTACTGCCCTATTAAGTCATCTAGTCTATCAGAAATCAAAGTAGGTTTGTTTCCGCCATACATCTTGCAACGTTATTTTTGGCAAAAAAGGAGGGATTAAAAAAAAAAGCATACGCAAAATGCGAGCAAAGCTGTTTTGCGTTGAGTGGGTTTTTTTTAATTTATTTATTTGGTGACTTGCTCCTGGCTTTAGGTTATCAGCTCAAGCCTGATATAGCCGGACTGCCAAGAGCAACTCAAACGAAACAGACGAAACAGAGCAGTGACAATGAACCCTCGGCCCTGATGCAAGGCTGTCCGGGAAGTATTCTGCCCAGAGCCGGGATCAGGCTTTCTTTCCTCAGCGAAGAAGATCGCTTCAACCCACCTCCCCAGCCGGGGTGGCGGCTCCCCCGGGGGGGAGCTGCGAGCTGGAAGGTGCCGCTGGGACCCCTCCGGTCCACGTGGGACGGAAGGCGGAAACGAACGCAGCGGGTGCTGGCCCCAAACCTCAGGAACAGCCTCCCGAGGGCTTCTTCTCCTCACGCTGCACCTCGGACGGCGGGGAGGGGGGGGACGACAGCGGTCCTCGCGCCGGGGCGCAGCCCGCCGGCCTCAGGGCGGGGGCAGCCTGCGGCTGTGAGGGGGCAGCGCGGGGCCCTGCCGGGGGGCGCGGTAGAAAGGGGAAGGGAAGGGCCCGGCGGTTCGCCCCGCCGGGAACGGGAGAGGGGCCCCGTACGGGATGGGCTGAGGTAACCCGGGGGCCGCCCTGCTTGGGACGGGATGGGGAGGCAACAGGCGCTCCCGGGGCACAGCGGCCGGGCAGGGGAGGGAGCTAGCCGGGCCCCGGGGAAACGCCGGAGCAGGCGGGCGCTGCCTCTGAGGGGATCCCCTCACCAGCAGAAGGGGAAGCGCCGCCGGCGGGCACCCCGGCTCCACTCACTGCCCCTCCCCGCCTCAGCCCCGGCCAGCGACGGCGGACAGACCCCCCTCTTCCCGGGGTGCGCGCCTGAGGGGAGCAGGGAGGGGGCGCTCCCCCACACCCCCAACGGTCCCCGCCACGCGCCCGGCGCGCGCACGCGCGTACTGCCCCCGCGCACCCGAGCTGCTCTCACCTCCTGCCGCGCTCGGAAGAACTACCCCGCACAACTGCCGCAGCGCCGAGGCGGCTCTATTGCGCAGGCGCGTCCCGCGTCCCGCCCCTCCCGGCGGCAGGGACCGGGGAGAGTGTGCCAGACCGACACTCAGCCGCAGAGGAGTGGCGGCAGGGAGCGGCGGCAATGTGCCAACTCTCGGAACAGCCGCAAAGACGCCCCCCCGACAGCCCATCGCCAGGGCCAGAATCTTTGGGGCTGCACCCCTGGCCCTGCACCTCCACCAGCCCTACAGTCCCGGCCTGCCTGAGCCCCCACAGTTCTGTCAGCCAGTCTCAGTGTTGCTGGGTGCCACAAAGGCTGAAGGAGCCAGAGCTTTGGTTAAAAAAAAACAATTAATTACTGATTTTTGGGGGAGTGTGTCTGCAGTGCGGGCTGGGGCAAGAGGGGCTGTGGTGCGCCTCATCTGCTGCAAGAAGAGTGGTGAGGAGGTCCTGGAGCAGCTGCAGGTGGCACGGGGAGTGATGGCTGGGGACTTGGCAGACGCTGGCCATGGCGGCAGGAGGAGGGGGGTTGTGCCTGCCTGTCCCCAGCAGAAGTCCAGTGCCACCAGTGAGCACGAGCCTGCACCCATCACACTTGTAGGCATGGCGGACCAGGCTGGAAAGGCTCAGGGAATGTTTGTTCAGAGCAGAAAATGTCCATTGGTCCGCTCCCAGGTGTACCATACTGGGCCAGCACTGCCCCAAAAAGTGTTGGGAAAAAACTGTCACCACCAAAATGAGCATCCCTTTTTCTGCCTGTTTTTGACCCCAGAGGCCTGTAAATGCCCACAGCCCCAGAGGGGTCCTGGCCACCTCAGCGTGGTCCCCACCAGCAACAGGGGTGACAGCAGCCATCTGCCTGTCCCAGCTCATCCTGGGCTCACGTGGCTCTGCCAAGCCATCGGCGCCCAAGTCCCTTCCCACGCCTCAGGTAGTGGCCAGAGGCCGGGAAAACCTCCCTTTCTCTGGCAGCAGCTTTTCCATCCCCGCCGCCGCAGTGCTTCCTTTATCTCCCCAAGGACACTTCCCTCTGCTTTCCCTATCGCTCTCCATTCTGCTCCGGGCAGTGGGGGCCCCATGGCCACCCTCTGCGGCACGGGGACACGCCACTGGGCAGGGTTTTGCCGACTTGGGTACACTTATCCCATCGTGGCTCTCTGGGCTCTGCAAGCCTTGCTCCATCACCTCGCCAAGGGGAACGAGCCAGGGAGCACCCAACGGCACCAGCCTTTAACACGTGCTGTTAATTCTGGCTAAAGCAAAGCCCGTTTTGGGCAAAGAGCCCACAGCAAGGTGGCATTACCAGCCTGGGAAGCTCAACCTGCACCTCTGAATGCCCTGGGACACATTACAGCACCTGCACTGGGCACCCAAGCAAGGGGTTTCACTCAGAGCTGTGTCCACCTGTATCTGGGAGCTCATTTCCATGCATCCTCATGGTGGGCCCCACCCTGGAGTGTGTGTCTGTCTGTCCATGTGTCTGCACGTCTTTCCAACACGCATCCCAGGAAGATGCACTGAAGCCAACAAGGATGAGTAAAAGCATGAAGGAAAATTAAATAGATTAAAATCCTTCAGCCTAGGAAGGAGACTGAGGTGCACGGGGAGGTGGGTGGGAAGGAACTGTGTCCCAGCTCTTCCACTGCGTCTCACAAGCCAGGGGCATGGAATGACATTAGCTGGCAGCAACTCTGAAGTGCAAAGAAAGATGATTTTTTTCATAAGGCGCATTATCAAACTGTGGATTACAGAGCATGGTGGCATCCAGGATGTGAACTTGCGCTGATTAGATAAGGGCCAGCAAACACAGGGATGTGACTGGGGGCCGGGGAGCCCCAGAGCTACAGACAGCTGGAACCAGAGAAGTTATACGAGGGAAGCGCAAATCTGCCACTGTCAGAAACAAACTCCTGAGTTAGAGGAACCCCATACAGCTGTTTTCTGATTTTTATTAGTGGTTTTGTGTGTATGCAATTCAGTGAATACATCCTTCTTTCTTCTATATGTGTTTATAACTTACGTATGTTTTCTCCCTGATTTTGCTGCCCTTACCCACAGGGCTCTCCCTCCCACAGCAGGTCAGACCCCCCTGTGCCACGGGAGATCTGTCAGCAGCCTCACGGGAGGACACTTGGATCTGCCTTTTTCCCACTGCTGGGAAGCATTTACCTCTCACACGGCCAACGCCGTTAAGCCAGGTGGCGAAACACCTACCCAAGCATTAGACTGTGCTGGAAACCAGCTGGAAGGTCTGTGTCCCGTTGCTGTGTGTGCACAGCTCAAAGGATGGCTTTTTCCTCCAAACCACAAGCCCAGGCAGACTGCAGCTCAGGAGATAAATTGCTTAATGAGCCCCATCAGCAGGTGGCTGCTGTGTGGAAAGGATCACAGAGTTTTAAGGAGTCCTCCTGCTGTCTCACATGCAAGACTTGATTTTTTGAAGCAACTGGGAGGTATGGAGTGGTCCTGGGCAATTTAATCCCTAATACAACCCACCAGGTTTGAGTAGTGTACAATTCTTAGCTATGGGACTTTTCCTTTGTTTTTTCTGTCTGTTTCCTGGCTTGATAAAGATCTCCCTGTGGCCACGAGTGTGCATCCCAACAGATCCATGTGTTACCAGGCACTGCCCTGGTTTCAGTTTGTGCCCTCTTCCAGCTTGCTGTCTCATTTCAGATCTGACATGCTGGTGTTCAGCTTGTTTCCAGCCTCTGGCCTGTAGACCAGAGTAGAGCAGAGCAAAGTGGAGTAGAATTTGGGGAATTTTAAGGATTTGTGTCTGGTCTTTCAAGGACTTCCTCCCAGTCTGCTGGGACATGGCTCCTTCTCCAGGACATGGCCATGCTGCAGCTTTGCCTCTCACTGGGAGAGGTGTACCGCTCCCAGGTTTGTTGGCCAAGTCAGCCCCCTGAGAGCTGGGTCAGGGGCTCAAGGGGTTTGCAAGGGAATTGCATTTGGATGCCAGCCACCTGAGATGAGGCTCCTACTGCAGCTCTCTGGAACATGGGAACACCCCCAGAATGGGCAGCTCATGCTGAGGTGGATCACAAGGTCTCAGCCACCCTTTGCTTCTCTGAAAGAAGCAACGTCCCAGCGAGCTTGAGCCGCATCCTTGTTCTAAGGGATAGCAGCGCTTACTATCATGTATTGACTCCAACTCCTTGTACTCATTCAGCTACAAGGTCCCAGCAGTCACATCAGCAACTGGTGCAGGTCCCACCTGTTTCATGCAGTCTCCTTCCCTCTGTGTAGAAAGACTCCAAAACACCTTGACCCATTGGGAAGCAAAGGGATTTGGTCCCAGAGTCCTTACCCATGGATGTCAGCAGTCCCTGCAGAGACCCTTGCTGGAGGAGACTGTGACACTCCTAACTCTGCTGTTAGACTACATACGTATGGCAGTGCTAAAACAGTACAAGTGAGGAGGCCAGGATAAGCTGCACTCCACTTTTCCAAGACAAAAGACAACCACAGAAGCCTCTATCATCAGTAATATGCATCAGAGCAAAGTCAACAAAATGATGCCACACGCATAACTAAGCAGAGCTGGAAATTTCTTGGTTATTTGATCAGTTATTCCCAGCAGCAGAAACCTGACTTAGGATATTATAAGGCAAAGCGACAGATCTTGAGGAAATGGTAAACCGCACTTGTGTGTGAGGAGTATGTGAAAGACCAAAAAAAGAAAAACAGACCAAAGAGAGGATTTCTGCATCAGCAGTGTGAGCCAGGCAGCCTGGGCCAGGCGTCGCGCTCCAGGGCCAGGACAGCTGGCAAACCCCAGCGTGTGCTGAGGCTGTCTGCCTGGCCTGCTCTGCCACCAAAACGTAAACTACTCGGGTGATCCAGGTGCTGTAGCCTCACAATCACTGACCTAAAATGGGCTTCAGGGAAACTGAGTCCTTCCAGGAAAACTACCGGCAAGCAGATCTGAGTCCTGGAAAAACAAGGCACGAGCCAGGTCTCTTGCCCAAGTGTGGGTACAGCTCCTGTCTCTTTCCTTTGCCTCCACTGACCGACGCTCCTCATTCCTCCTATGCCTTATGGGACACATGGACAGGACCGAGGTGGGGTATATACGTGTGTGTCGATCCTATTGCCAGTCGCTGACCACAGGCCTAGGACCAGCCTGCTGCCACAGTGGGGCAGTGCTCTGCCTTGGGCTGGGCTCACCTCGCTCCCAGGTCATGTTTTGCCCATGGGGTTTCTGCCCCAGACAATGCCCTTCTAAGCATGGCTGCAGGGACGTGGGCTCCTGTGGGCTCCAGCCAGGGTTGCTGCCGTGCTTGCAGGGCCTCCTCAGGAGCCACTGTTATGATTCACTTCTGATCCCAAGAAGATATGAATCCCAGCACCATCTTTCCCCATTTGGCTGGTCCCTTTGAAACAGTGACAGCTCTTTTGGAAGTCACAGCTCTCTCCAGTGCCAGCCCTGGCTTGCTTGTCCTCCTCATTTGTCTGCTGGACCTCCCTCATGCTGTCCCCTGGTCACGTGCGAGGAGAAACAGGGACAAGAGGAGTGGAGGAACCGGGCATCCTGCTGGCACAGAGATGTACAGCAGAAGACAGGATCCGGCTGCACATTTCACCATGTTCCTCGCACTTGGATCACAGTTATTTTAAGCTGTTTTTCCATCTCACGGCTACATTTTGTGCTGCTGCTCCCAGAGATCAGACACTTCCCACTGGTCTCTTGGTGGGTCCTGCCCTGGGGTGCCATGATCCCAGGCAGGGTGGTTGGCCTGAAGGTGGGGAGGGGGTGTCCCCCTTCCCATCAGCTCTGCAGCCCTGGGTACTCCCAGCAAACCCCTGCCAATGGGAAGGCCTGGCCCCCTTGTGTGGACAGGAGACAAAATTAAGTGGCTCCTTCAGTTCCTGGCCAACGACCCGGAGGCAAAATCCTCCCCTGTCCATCCCCTGTGGCATGGCTGGACTGACGATGAGTCTCTGTCCTGGGCACGCCCTCCTCCAGGCATATCCCCACCACTGCACCCCCCCTGCACCCCAATTGCCCACAGCCCCATCCCATGGAGACCCCACAGGGTGGCTGTAGGCACCCTGGTCCCCACCAGAGCAGAGGGGCTGGGACTAGGACCCGGGACACCTTCACCCCAGGCACAGGTGCACAGCACTGGTTCTCTCGGGTGTCAGCAGAGGCGGCTGGGGATACCCCAGCAGGAGTGATTTGGGGGTGTGGGCACGTGTGCACACCTGTGCGTCTGCCTGCCTTTTTGTCTCTCTGCGCATCTGCCTGACTCTTTGTGTGTCTGCCTGACGCTGCCTCTCCATCTGCCCATTTCTGCCCGCTGCCTTCCATGTTTCTGCCTCTCCCGCCCATGCATCTGCGTGCGCACCCCTGTGCATCTCCCTGCAGGTCTGCTTGTCCCTTTGTCTGTCCAGCTCTGAGCGCGCGTGTGTGCGTGCCTTACTGTGGATGCGCCTGTCCCCTTTCGCATGCCTGTGCGTCCGTCTGTCTCTATGTGTGTGTGTACCTTGGCTCGTGTACGTTTGCGTGCTCTTTCTGTGCCCGTGCGCGTGTGTCCGTCCACGCCTACACACGTGCATCCGCCTGTCCCGCCCCGTGCCGCGCCCGCCGCCACAGACCTTCAGCACCGTGGCGCACGGACAGCTCCCGCCGCCTCCGGCCGCGGCGGCTTGGGGGGCGCTCCGCGCGCACCGCGCACCGCACCGCGCACGGGACATCGCGCCCCGCGCCCCCTCCCCGCCGGAGCGCCCCGCCCCGCGCTCCGCACCGCGCCGCGCCGCGCCCCGCCCCGCCGTACATAAGCGCCGCCGCCGCCGCCGGTCCTGCTCCGCCGCCATGAGCTACAGCGCGGAGCCGGCGGCGCTGGCCGCCTCCTACCGCCACCTCTTCGCGGAGGCCCCGCGGCGCTCCGAGGGGGCGGCGGGCCGGCGGGCGCGCCCGGGCGCGGAGCCGGGCCAGGGGCCGGGGCGGGAGCGCAGCGCCGAGCCGCGGCGGGCGCGGGCCAGCGAGAAGGAGCAGCTGCAGGGCCTCAACGAGCGCTTCGCCGGCTACATCGAGCGCGTGCGGGCGCTGGAGGAGCGCAACCGGGCGCTGGCGGCGGAGCTGGCGGCGCTGCGGCAGCGCTCGGCCGAGCCGCGCCGGCTGGGCCAGCTGCTGGGCGGGGAGCTGCGCGCCCTGCGCGCCCGCCTGGAGGAGGTGCACGGGGAGCGGGCGCAGGCGGCCCTGGAGCGGGCGCGCCTGGCCGAGGAGACGCAGCGGCTGCGGGCGCGCTGCGAGGAGGAGGCGCGGGGCCGCGCCGAAGCGGAGCGGGCGCTGCGCTCCCGGCAGCAGGAGGCCGAGGGGGCCACCCGCGCCCGCGCCGACCTGGAGCGGCGGGCGGCGGCGCTGCGGGAGGAGCTGGCGGCGCTGCGCAGCGCCCACGCCGAGCATCTGGCACAGCTGGGCGCCGCGCTCCGCGCCGCCGCGCCCTCGGCCGCCGCCCCGGCTCCCGCCCCGGCAGCGCGGCCCGACCTGGCGGCGGCGCTGCGGGAGCTGCGCGCCCAATACGAGGCGCTGGCGGCCCGTAACCTGCAGGCGGCCGAGGACTGGTACCGCGCCCGCTGCGCCCGCCTCCACGAGCGGGCGGCCCGCAGCCAGGAGGCCGTCCGCGCCAGCCGCCGGGAGGCTGGCGAGTGCCGCCGGCAGCTCCAGGCCCGCCTCGCGGAGATGGAGAGCCTGCGCGGCGCCCACCAGTCCCTGGAGAGGCAGCTGCAGGAGCTGGAGGAGCGGCACAGCGCCGAGGCCGCCGGCCTGCAGGTGAGCCGGGCGGCGCCGGGAGCCCTCACCGTCCCCTCCCCGCGCAGGTGCCCCGGCACCGGGCAGCGCCGGGCGGCTGCGCCCCGGCGCCCGGTACTGTGCGGTACCGAGCGTCCTCCTCTCCTGCAATCTGCACCTCCATCCCAGCAAGCTCCCCCTCCCCTATGTAGCACCGGGCATCTTTGTCCCATGCGACGCCCCCGGCGCCGTGCAGCACCGGCACCTCCGACCCAGCCCTCCCCCTCCCCTCGTCCTGCGCAGCGCTGAGCATCTCCATGCAAAAATCCTGCAGCGCAGCTTCGTCCTCTGCAGCAGCCCCTCCCGCAGTTCTGTGAGGCGCTGAACACCTGTGAGGCGCTGAACACCGCATGGTGCGGTGCCCCCCCCCGCACCATGCAGCACCCAGCGCCCCCGCTATCCCACGCTGTCCTGCACGCCGTGCAACAACCCCCCTCCACCCACCAGCACTACACAGCACTGTACTCTTGCCTTGTGCAGTGCCCACTCGCGCAGGGGCAGCGCCCCCGCAGCATTGCGCAGCGCCAGGCACCCCTGCAGCCTTCCTCCCACCCTGACATAGGGCCTCTCTGCCCTGCACAACAGATCCTGCCGCAGCAGGGTGTTGCCTGCTGCATTCCCCCTTTATCCATAGGAGAACACCAGAGGGCAGGTTTCGCGGGGGCAGACATGGCCAAGACAGTCCCCCTAACACCCTCTTCCCGCAGAGGACATCCCCACATACGGCAGAGCTGTTTGGGGCATCACCCCATCCCTGCGCTGTTCCTTAAGGGTCAGCTCCAAAGTTGCCCACACATTCCCCGTCGTTGTGGGTAATTCCTCGAAGTCGTCTGCCCAGGCTTGGCCCCTCGCCCTGTGGCCTGGCTCTTGGCACCTGCACTGCAGAAATCTGAGCTCTGCAAACGTTAAGGCTGAATTTGCAGCCAGATCCCAGCATCTCATGTCCCTGGAAGGACTCACGTGGGGCAGACAATGAGAACTCCATTGCTCTTATTGCATTACTGCAGTTTTACCCCATTTTCTTGCTACAAGGAAACATTCATGATTTATAATAAAATAAATCCTGAGGTTGTTCTATTACATGGCTATTAAATGATCTGTGGTTTCTAAATCAAGCCATGTTCTTCTGAATACTGAAACAACAACCTTACATCATACCAGAAGGATGCTGTTATTTCACACCCAAGTAATGCCTTGTCTTTTTCAAGGCCAAATTTTGCCAGGCTCTATAGAATTCATGACTATAAGTCCAAGCTGGTTGCAATCTTCCTGAATAGTTGAGTTCTTCTTCCACAAATATTGTGGAAATACAGTATTTCCTGTAGTGGGTGAAAGGAGAACACACAATAATCTTAAATAGTCATGATGCTATGTGAAAAGAGGGATTCTGGGAACAATCTATCAGTTGGAGAAAAAAATATAATGCAACTGAATTAAAAAACACCATAATTGAAACTGATTTAGCTACAGCACAGTGGCCTTTTACTACATGACCCTCAGGATCTGCTTTAAGTGGGGTAATACTTAGGAGTCTTTTGAACAATGTGCATGTGTAGCAGCTAAATAATTTCCCTGGCTACAACCGGTGGAAAAGGATGGAAGTCTGTCTGAAAAGAGAATATTCCTGTTGCTCGCGCTTTTAAAATGTTCCTATAGACTGCTAAAGCAGGGACATGTCTTTATATTTGTAGGCTACCCAGTCAAATCTGAACCAATACGTAAGAGCTTTCAGTTAGGGGACAGGTTTGCAATGGTGTGGGGAAGGGTTTTTGTTCTGGTTGAGTAGTAGAACCAGCTAGAGCCAGGGTGTGGAAGATGGGTACAGTCAGGATAGGAAGGATAACCCATTTTTAAAGAGCGTTTTGTTCACGCAAGTTGCAGACAAAGGGAAGGGGCCTGAAGGCACAGAGGGTCAGAGCAGCAAGAGCGGGTCACCCTGAGTCCCTCTCTCCTGTCACAGTTCAGTGCAGCGGCAGTCTGACTACATCTGAGCAGAGATTTTAATCTGTACTGCAGCAGCATCCACGCACATCTGGGGCTTTTCAGTTTACATCCCAAGGGTCTCCTTGAACCCCTTCCCATTGCCCAGTCCCACCTCAGAGGCATAGCTCCATGCAGCTCTTTTGCTGCAGGAGGTGGTCAGGGCAGCACAGGTCAAGGCAGAGACCCCAAGGATGGCCCATAAATGTCCTGCAAGATGGGATGTGTCCCACTAACTTGACCGTGAGATGCCCCATGCCGCATTCGGGATGAGCTGGCACTGCTTCACCGAGGGTCTCAGCCCAGACTGGGCTCATTGCGTCAGGCTCAGCACAGCTGCCGGCCCCTTGGGCAGCTCCACATCTCATGGCTGTCTCTGCACTACGCACAAGGGAGGTTGTGCAGGACACGAAGGAGGGGACAGGATGGGAATGAGGACAGGGGCAGGATGGAGATGATGTGGCAGGACAAAGCTCATTCACTGGAACAGAGGAGCTGGAAGCACTTGCAAAGGCCTGGCTGTGGGAGAGCAGACGCTGGCAGTGGCCATTGCAGGGATTTGCAGGCAGGGCTGCACCGTCACCGACAGGCAAACTGCTTACTCATTCCTGCTCCAAATCACGCTCCGCCAGTGGCACAGCAGGGCAGCTGGCAGTGGGAAACCGTCTGATCTGGAAAGATCCCGGTAGGAGCAGGTTTCACTGCTTTGAGGCCGCTGCTTAGACACCTGGATGCATGTGAGAGAAAACAGAGCTGCTTGTTTTCTGACAAAAAAAACCAAACAAAAAACAGAGAAAAAGATTAGTCCCCTTTGTTAGCAGGAGATCGGGCCTCGGACTCCTCCACATCTCAGGCAGAACTGGAGGTAGCAGCCATGTCAGGGTGAGACTGATGGGAAGGATGTCGTCATCCCGCTGAGCACCCCAGCTCCCACAGGGCAGGACCCTTACTCTGTAACCCTCCCAAATCCCTGCGTTTAGAGCCCCCCAGCCTGGGAATCCAGGGCATTTTCTGATGAAGGTGTCAGCCCTCCCCTCCTGGAAGCAGCTCTTCCCTCCTGTCCCTGCAGCACCAGCTCTCCTTCCGCCACTCTGGACGTGTCCCCAACCCTGCCTAAGGCCCCAGGTGCAGACTGCAGCCTCCTCCAGGGACCCGCTCCAGTGCTGGGCGCTCTTGCTTGTCCTGCTGAGCCCCTGCCCCTGCTTTGAGGATGTTTAAGCCCAAAACTTCCTTTCCCTCTGCAGCACCCTGCCTCGTCCCCCGCAGGACTGGGGGCTCCACCACCGTGTGCTATTTGCCACCCAAGTCTCACAGACCCTGCTGCAGATGGGAAACCATATAAATCCATCAATGTTTAAAGCCTCCTCGCACTGCACACGCTCGCAATTCATGCCTGGTGTTCTGCCAACTTCTCCGTCCCTGTTAGCACAAGATTTCATGATCCCAAGCTCCCTGTGGGATGTGCCATCATGGACCAACTGCCCATTGCAGCTTCCCTGTCTCCGCAATGGGCAGAGCAGAAGACCCACAGGAGAGGTCCCTGGTCCAAAACATGGCCCTGAGCACCCTTGCCTTTCCAGGACACCATTGGGCAGCTGGAGGACGACCTGCGAAACACCAAAAATGAGATGGCTCGGCACTTGAGGGAGTACCAAGACCTGCTTAATGTCAAGATGGCACTCGATATTGAGATAGCTGCCTACAGGTAAGGCTGCTCTCACCCTGCTCTGCCTGGCCACCACCTGAGCCCAATCCCCTAACCCCACCAGGCCGGGATATTTTCAAGGGCATGGAAAATATCTGGGTACACACTCCAGGAGCAACAACACCGCATTGCTCATCTCCCCTGCCTGTGCCTGCTGTGATCCTGCCTGGGGAGCAGCCATGGCTCCATGTCATTCCTCAACCTAGTAGCCGGGAGCCATGTCCGCCAGCCATCCCAGAAGCACTGGTTTTTAATGGGGACTGTTGGGGTAGGAAAACTGCCTCTCTTGCAAAGTCAAAATAGATGCAAAAGGCAGAGTCCCTCTGGTTCATGGTTTTATTTTCCTGGTGTTTCTGGAGGGAGAGGAGGAAGCTGGTCTCATGTACCCCATGTTGCAAATGCTCCAAAAAAGGTTGACCAAAGTGTATGATTTTGAACCAGTTCGATGGTGCAGTGTAACTTGAGTCCGTGGCCACTGCAGGCTGGGGTGATGGCCTAGAGCGCTAGGACTTGTTCGCAGGTCACAGCGTGC
Organism: Phaethon aethereus; assembly: GCF_964289735.1. Classification (NCBI taxonomy): domain Eukaryota; kingdom Metazoa; phylum Chordata; class Aves; order Phaethontiformes; family Phaethontidae; genus Phaethon; species Phaethon aethereus. The sequence goes on from NC_138583.1 coordinate 27,189,222, forward strand.
CCGCAAGCTTTGCAGATGCTTCGTGTGAGATGTCCCCAGACTAACCTCTTCCCTTGTGATGTGCTTGCAGGAAGCTGCTGGAGGGAGAGGAGACCCTCTTCAGCACGGGAAGCGTCGGCCTGTCAGCGCTCAATCCCCTCCCCAACCCCACTTACTCCTTCCAGCCAAGAGGCTTTAGTTCCTCTATTCTGTCCTTCAAGGAGGAGGAGCAAGGAGAGGTTATTAAAGTGACCTCTAAAATAGCATCCAGCCGGGCTGAGATGATTGAGGGGACCGTAACCTCTACCAAGAAACGAGGGAGATTAAACCTGCATGAAGGAATCATTACGAATGCACAAATGTAATCTTCAGAACCCCTGTCCATTTTGCATTTGAGGGGGAACAGTCTCCACTCGGCCTTCAAATTGCCCCTTTGGGCATGAAGCTGTGCTGGGCTCGTGGGAAGGTCCCCTTAGAAACGTGTATCCCTCCGGGAACACTGAAGGCTTCCTTGCGGGTCCCGCCATGCAGAGGCCGGGCTTGGCACATTGCTCCCTTTCAAATGGGGCGGAGGTGCGGGCAGGTAGCTAGGTGCATGTTGGTCCTTGTTGTGGTGGCACAGTGGACTTGTAGCACCCACCATCCCTCCCTCTCCCCTCCCATGGTGGGTGAGGGGGAGCCGGCTCAGACAGCTGCTCAACCGGCTCTCCGGGGAGGGGGGGCAAGGGAAACAATTCAACACGTTTGCTATAACTAGTTTCAGGGCTACAGACCTTCATCTACTATCCAAATCCACAAATAGCTAAACTCTTCCCCACTCATCAAGCTGTAGCCATCCACTTTTAATTCCAGAAGCACAGAAATAGCCATACTGGACTGTAACTGTAACCACACCTGATGTCTGGTCTATAAGCCATTTAGATCTTAAACTATAAGGAACGTTCGTTTTGGTTTTGTCCTGACAGCTCTGGTTTTTGGCAGCATTAGTCCAGCGAGGCGTGCGGGGTTGGCTAGCAGCAGGGCAGGGAACCGGTGCATCCGAGGTGACGGCACCACCACACCGCAGGGCACAGCACCTCGCCTGGTGTCGCTGGCTCCAAAACGTTGAGGGGTCTGCAGGGCCCGTTGTTTGGCTGCACGGTTGCCACATGAAAACCCTGCGCTCGCATTAGTATCGCGTCCCAGCTGGCGCTGTGAAGCTGCAGGACTCCTGAACACCAGCCCGCAAAGCATCCTTGTCTCCGCTCTAACTGTTCCAACGTGTGCCAAATTTGTTATAGGATTTACAACCGTAGGTTTCCTTCAATGCCTTAAAATTGCCAGTGACCGCTTTTGCAAGAGCCGGAGATTCCGCATGTGCGTGCGTTGCGTGTCAGCGCCCTGGCAAGGTTATCATCACGAGACCTTCCTGCCCTCGCGGTGGTGCCAGAGTAGTTCCTGGAACCAGCAAATCGTTCGCTCGCACTCTTTCCTCTTCCGTTGTAAGGCACAAGTTAATAATTAAAAAGAAAGAAACAGTTATGTGGATCGAACTGAGCTGTTCTGTCGTCTTTGCTGCTGCTTCGCCCCAGGAACACTGGCCCGCGGCCAGTTCAGTCCCTGGCAGCCCCTCCGGTCCCCTGCAAAGAGCTTGGCGTTGGGGTGCGGCTGCCAAACTCTGCTGCTGGGGCTGCGAGGCAAGGCTGGTCTCACTGGTGGCAATGGGGCACGCCTGGGTCTTGTCCCCAGGTGCCTGTGGCGGTGGCCCTGCTTTGTAGAAGAGTTCATGGTGACTGGCTGAGGTAGCAAGGTCTCCCGTGGCCGAGTGCACCCTCATTTGCCTAGAAAATGGACTCTCAGGCTTTGATTTACATCACACTCCTGGCAGCTTGGTCCCAAGATACCTGCCATCTCTCCACCACCCTGCCAGCACACTCGGGGGCTAAAAATAGCCTCTTTGCTTGCCTTCACCAGTGAAGATAGAGTCATTTACACAATAGCAGATGGGAGAAATGAGGGTGCACTCACCTCCCAATTAAACCCAGCAATGAAAGATGCCCACAGAGCTGGTGTGACCAGCGCTGGCTTGTATTCAGCAGGTGCCCATGCTCTGCCCGAGGTGGGCCTTAGAAGGGCGCAGAGGAGGGCGGTGGGGCGCAGGAGGAGCACCGGCAGGCTTCCTGCTGGGTGGCCCTGCGGCAGCACGCTGTCCTTGTGCCTTCCCGTTCCTGCCTCGTCACGCCGTGTCATGGCAATCTGCCCCCGAGTCCCAGGGACACGGTGTGACAGTCACAGGCTTCTCTGCCAGTGCCGCGGGCCGGGAGCAGCGTGGCCGCTTCCCTCGACCCTGCCACACCGATAACCTCGGGGACGATGCCCTGGCAAGGCCGCTCGCCGCGGGGTGACGCAGCCCCGGGGGGGCAGCCCCACGGGCAGGCAAAGCAAGGGGCACCTTTCAGAGGCTTGGGAGGGGGCTCAGGGCACGGCTCGGGCAGCGCATCCCACTGGCACCAGCAGCCCCCAGCAAAACAGCGCAGAGCAACTCGGGGTGCACAGGCAGAGTTGGGGGGCAGGAGGGAGGGCAGCACCTGCAGAGTTAAGTCCAGGGCACTGGCACATAAACAAGGACTGACCTCCAAACATCTCCTGGCTCAGCTGTCAGTTAGGAAATGCAAACACGCAGCATTTCTCCCAAACCATAGGGGGAATGAAAGGCAGATGTGGCTGTGCAGCTAACATAATATATCCTGAACACCAAATACCCTCCAGCACTGCTTTCTTTCTGTCCATTGGGTATAAGCAGCCTGACCTGTCCTTTATTCCCAGCACAAGCCTCCATTGGGATTCCTGCTTGCTCAGCTGGCTGGATGCTAGCAACAAAGCTGGGAATTTTATTTTGGTGATACTGATGCAGAAGAGCTGCAGTGGTGGAAGAGGACAAAGGACCCAGGAGAGGATGAGATGCTGTTTTGGAAACTGGCTTCTGTCCAGAACTAGCTCTTTTGCAGGGCTGGCTCCAGAGATTTCCTGCATTTCTGGAGCTCTGCAGTGTTTTGGTGCTGTCTCATGGTGTGAAGGCTCCAGAGCTGGGAGGGGGGCAGCAGACAGGGAAAAGACCTGGGCATTTAGGATGAGGGGGAGCCGGCATTTAGGATATATCAGAAAGAACCTGACTGGATTTTAGATTACATTATGGTTTTGATAGCCCCTCTGCTGAACTCTGTCCCTGTGGTCTTACAGGGTCTGAGGTGTCAAGCTTTAATTACTTCGATGGCAGCAAGTGGTTGACCAACCCCACAAATGCTGTCCCAGGACTGAGGCTGAGCAAAAGCCCTTGCAGGAGGCGGGCCATGCTGCTTTCCTGAAGAGCCCAACCACAGGTGCTGTGCAGCAAGGCAAGAGCTCCCAAGGGTGGGCCAGGGCTGCCCCCGTCTCTGCATCAGCCTTCCAGCTACCTGTGTCCAGCCTGTGGCCATAACACCTGTGCTGCGGGGGCCATGGAGGAGAGCTGGTTCTCCAGTGACATCCTCGACAAGCACAGGATCAGGGAGAGTTGCTGACCATGAAACCCAGAAAATCCAGCCCTTTCAAAACCCATCCAGCAAGCCTCCGGATGTCTCTTTGGTAAGTCCCATCTCAGAGAGTCTAGTCCCATGAGGGAGCCTTTGCAGGGGATCCATCCCCTGTCCCAGCCTCTCCCAGCAGCACCTGCCCACACATGCCTGGCAGCAGGAGAGGTGACTCCACCGGCACACATGGAGAAGGCAGCCAAGGGCCCTGCCGTCCCAGTGCAGGCACAGCCCCTGGGGACAGCTTGCTCTGGCGATTTCCCAGGCCTTGCTTTTCAGCTGCAGGGTCAGAGAAGGAGGATCTGCAGGATCAGGCTGCCTAACACCCAACTGAGGTGTGCTGAGCCCCATCTGCTCAACTCCTGTGGGCCCCGCAGGCTGAGCTCCTCCCTGAACACATGGTGATGTGTGGCCAGGTGGGCTTGTGCCCTCACTTCTTACCCTAAGGGAGACCCATGCCCTCACTCTCCTCATCTGTAGGAGACCAAGGACAGCAGGGAGGAATGACCCTGGCTCAGCATGTTACCAACCCTGACTTCCAGCTATCTCCACCCAGGCCTCCTTTTCTATCACCATCTTCTTCAGGATGACTCCTTTCACCTGCCAGCTTGTATGCACCAGAAGGCTTCTCCAGTGGAGCACTAAAGTGGAACAAGGCAATAAATACTCCTTTGTGGTCCTATCTTTCTTACTGGGTTAAACACCAAGGCTGCCAGAGGAAAGGAGTGAGTCACACTGCAGATGCTTAAGGTTTTATACCTCTGCAGAACCTCAACCTCTCAGATAAAAGGCAGCTGTGGACACCAACTGCACCATCAACTCGGGAAGAATTATCTTCACGGTGTTGCCTTCATCTTTATGCTGGGGAGAACTCCAGCCTCCACAGAGGGGAGCAGACTCCCACCACAGGGCTGGCCGGTTGTCTGTTTGTTTTCCCGGATGGAGGTGCTGGCGTGTGCACCATGAAGCTGTGCTTTGGGGATGCCCCACTCGCTCATTTTGTTGTTGCGTAGGTGAAATGGGACAGTCTGTGCAGCCTGGGATGTCGGCTGGTCACACTCATGCTGCTCCAGTGATGGAAGAGCCTTGTTCCCCTTGTTATCCTGGAACCAAGGGTCCTTCAGCTCCACCAGAGGTTCCTGCAATGATGGTCTGTGCTGAGATGTGCAGCTCCTTAAAAACAGAGAGTGCCACTATACACAGAGTTTTGCTAATGACGCTTGTCCAGATGCTGGGTACACCAGATGCTGGAATTCATTAAAGAGTAAGCCAAAGGAAAAACAGCCAGAGAAAAAAAAAAACCAAATATTTTCCTTTGGCAGGAATACAAACATCTCATTTTCCAGAGTGCGGAAGAACCCTGTCATTCAGCAAGAAGGAATCAATAGGCAATTCAGAGCAATGTCTCTTCCAGTGCCTTTGGCTGGATCCATCCAGCTCTTAGCACAGAGACCTCCTCAAGAAGAGCTTCCTCCCTGAGTGAGCGACCCACGCAGAGCACTAATGCCAGCATCCAAACAGATGCACCTGAATGATCGAATGTTCACATCAGTGGAGTCTGACACTAAAGCAGAGTTTACACTGAAATAGCACGAACAATACAAGCTCATTCACGTAAGCCTTCGCAGGCACGTGGGAGTAAGGATCACTTGGCAAACGCAGCATAACACGCAAACAAGGTGCTGCTTGGGGTGGAGTGAGAGAATGTTCATCGACCCTCTTCTGTCCCAGCGTATTCCAGCTGAGCCAGAAGGGCTGCAGTTACGGGGATGGGGGGGATGCACTCCTACAGCAGGGCAGTACAGCCTGTGCAGGGGTCTTGACCCAAAACCCTGCAATTCACCCAGCTAAACCAGAGAGGAACCTGGAACTCTGTGATAAATGATTATGTCCTTGTTAAAGCAGAACGTACCGCAAGGACACTGCTGCCCAGAACTGACTGCCCTGTTGGTGCTCGGCTGTGTCCACCGTAACACAAAGAAGGAGCAGTGTTCGTGCTAAACACAGACATACCCGTTTAGATGGAAGGGAAATACCAAGAAAATTTCAGAGTGCAATTCCAGAGCCCCAGGCACACATCCACTTGACGCTCGTAGATGGGAGCAAAGCTCTTGGGGTGCTGCGAGCATCAGTTCTGAAACAACAGAGGCACCAGAGTCCCTTCCTATCGCAGCAGGGTGAGTTCCCTTGCCTGCATCCCAGAGACTACAGGAGGCAGGAGCTCCTGGCTCCCCATGCCCAGAGCAGCCTTGTAAATGCTCTGACACACATGTGGTCATTCTCCGAGAAGGCGCACACGCACTGACCTGAGCGTTGTCTTTAAGAACAAGCTGTTTGGAGATGTCATTTAGAAAAACTGAGGTCAAACTGAAAAAATGCAGTTTGCACTAAGTCTTAGAACATCATTAAGTTTAAGCAAGTTTTCAATAGAAATGCAAAAAAACCCCCAACTCCAAGCCCAGACACAAAGCACCTCATTAGCAAATTCCTAGTCTGGCAAATAGGCCTGAGAGCTGTCAGAATAAGAATGCCTGGTGATGATTTAAACAAGCCAAAATGTTTCAGCAAGCCAAAATATTCACATTAAATTCTTAAGAAAGCAAGGATTATAGGGTCATACTGGGACTGAATGTCCCCTTAAACCCTTCCCCAGTCATTTTTTTATGCTCATCAGCTTAACTTCAGCCACATTGGAGAGAGCTGAAGGTCTCAAAGATACCAAACTCCTCCAAGTTTCACACAAGCAGGTTCATAGCTTTTCACTCATTGAAAAGCTGAACTTCCCCTACTAGACACCAGAAAACCCGTTCAGAGGGCAGAGGTTATAAATGCCTCAACACCAAGACAAGCTTCATTGTGAGCTCATTTGCAACCAAAAGACAAAGCTGTAAAAGGAAAAAAAAAAAAAAAAAAAAAGCCCTGAAGCTGGAATGAAACAAGAATAACTTTTTTTAAAAAAAAACAAAACCCAAAACTGTTCACCAGCTACTTGTTTCTTAAAACAAAGGTTTTTTTCTGTTCCTTTTGGTCGAACTACTCCATAGATAACAACCTGCAACACAACAAACTGAGCTCAGATGTTTATCATTTGGCAAACTTTTAAACAAGTCAAGTCTTCAGAAAAAACACATTTGCTTGCTTTGGAAACAGGTAGTTACCGGTCCTGTTATACCTGCATTCATGAAGCGGATCTCAATAGTAGTCTGTTAATTGCCTGCCCTCATGTACCCAGCAGTAGCGTCAAGTTTTCCATCCACAGCACTTTATAGAAATTATTGCTCTAGATGGACAGAGCTGAGAGGTGAAGAACTCTGCTCAAGGTCATACAGCAAGTCAAAGACAGAGCTGAAAAGGGAATGCAGGTGCCCCTGCGCTCAGCTTGCCCACTCACACAGAGGAAGACCACCACCATTCCTGTTCTGTATGCTGTGGCACACAAATAATCTATTATTTTATTGCCACCAATAGCCATAAACGTTTTCCCATGTCCCATGAGGAAGAAAAAGGAGAGTATAGGTTCTTGTGGAGGGTGTTGGGCTTCTCACCCAGGGAGTTCTTACCTTTCTAGTCCCCAGTATAGGCAAGAAAGGGCACACTGGTCCATCATTTAACATAACTGTTTCTGTGATCACAACTTACAGAAAAAGCATGCTGCAAGCCATGTGCTTTGAGCACATCGTGGTATCGTGGAATGACTAGTTGCCTCCCGGCACCACATGAAAAGGGCTCCAAACCAGCTCTCCCAGGAACACACTATTTTTCCTCAACCTTTGCCAAGTCCTCACCACCCACTTTTCTACTGTTTCCTTTGGAAGAAAACAGGCATTTTAAAATTTCATTTCCAAACAGACTATTTAACCAAGCAATTAGAAAACATAAGCTCTCTTTTCCACTTTGGGTAATACTTCTTTTGCAGATCACTACTGTTTTGACACAATTATATTGTTGTTATACTAAATCAAAACTCAGTAAAGATGGTGATACAGCTCCAGCAAGAATTTTACAGCTGCAGGGCAGCCAATCAATATTGCATTTCACCTCAGATGGGATTACAATTTATCTCTCAAAACCAATAAAATTTGACCGGTTCAGTGATTAAATCTGTATCTATGGCAACTTCCTGAAACCTCAGCAAATGTAACTATCCGTTGGCTCATTCAGCAAGGGTCTCTTAAAGATGACATGAGTAAAATTCATCTTACGATCACCTTGCTGCTTCTCTTTGTGCTGAATTAGTTAGTGTTACAGAAAAAAGGGAGGTAGGAAAAAACCAATAAAAAGCAAAAGTGATTATAATGCACCATTTGCAACATTCTTTCCATCTCTCAGCAAGTATCTATCACAGCAGAACAAGTATATTTTAAAGTACCTAAAAGTTCAGGCTGGCAGCTGGTGCACCCTCTATTGAGGATGCAACGTATTAGAAGGTTCATGTGGACAACTTGACCATCTCCCTTTAAAAGAGGTATAACACATAAAAACTCCTATGTCTCTGTTAACAGGCGCTCTCTCAGCTGCTGGACTGAATCCTCCCCCCACCTGCATTTGTATGAAGCACAAACTTCCTAATAATGATACTCCGCACTGAAGAAAACTGAAAACAAATGCCAGGGATGTAATTTTGTTAGTGACTGTTAACATGCATTAACATAAATCATTGCACATAAATGCCTAATGATTCCCTGAAAAGAAATTCAACACAGACTGGTGTTAGACAAATTTGAATGATGTTTCAGTAAAACTCATTGATTGTTTCACATCTATGGAAATAAGTGTCAAGGGTTCTCCTGGCTCATGTGTGCCACAGTCTGGTGGCAATGCAGACCAAGGCTGGGTATGGTATCGGAAAATAAATGGTAGTTATACATTGCCGTCACAGTGTCCCTCAATTTAGAGGGCTCAGCTGCATGTTTCATTACTCTCTTGAACTTTATCTTCTCATCACACTAAATCTGTATTAAAGACAAAGAAAACAGGCAGAACGTAACCAACATGACTCAACGCTCATGACTTGATTGTAGCTTGATTCTGCTTTTGTAAGAACTCCTGACACTAGGGCTCACCGCCTCCTCTTGCTGGGAATTAGCAGATCTGTAAAGCAACTTGGAATTATGCTGCAGTACAAGTAGTATTTAACTAGGATCTGTGTTAGCCATGACATTGCTAAGTAGGTAACCAGAAGATAAACCCAGAATTATTTCATCAAGTGAAGAAACGATAGTGTCTGTAAAACAATGAACAAATCCAAGCACACCTCCCCTCACTTCCAGAGCACGAAGCTGGCTCATCTCCCATGAGGGCAGAGACGCCATCCCATAGTCAGTCTGTTGTTACAAAAGCTCTTCTACCATCAGGACGAAAGGCGACTGGAGGAAAGCCAAGGTTAAAAGGAGACCAACAGAAATAAAGCAGCAGCAAGAGAGTTGAAAGACTGGGACATTTTCAAGCAAGCAGACTGATTATCTTTATGCAGGGAACTGCACAGACCACAGATCAGCCTCTGCAACAGGCAAAGGTCACCCCGCTGCACGCCGATCGGCCAAGCGGCGCCTCAGAGGTGCTGCAGGAGCTGCAGATAAAGCATCAGTGCCTGCCGGGTATGCTTTAAGGTGAAAGCAAGCAGGATGTTCAGCCAGGAAAACTAAGCTAAGAGTATGCTTTCTGAGGGCAAGTAAGGAAGAAATAAAGGGAGAAGTGGACAAATGAGTTAAGCCACTGAAAGAATGAAATAGGAAGTCTTGGCCTTCTGCATTTTAGCTGGCATGTGATTTATCTTACAGAAAACCTCTCTTTAAATATATTGCAGAAGCCTTTAAAAAGAAAAAACAGAAACTGCCACTGACATCAGAGCACGTGGCAGCATAGTCATCTTGAGGCTATGAAGCCAGCAATACCCTAGAATGACATTAATTTGAATCAACTATCAGCTTCTATATAGCTGTTAAAATTTGCAAACAAACCCTTCTGTAGACAGAACTTCAGAAGAACTTCTGAAGTTCAAGCCTGGATTAGGGAAGAATTCAGAATGTAAAATCTGACTATACTGCTAACTTGTTTTTAAGCACAGAGCTATACATTGAAAACAAAACTGTGAATGATAATGAAACAGGAAGTGGCAGTAGGAGGTATGGGAGCCAGATACCTTGTATAAAGCCAGGACAATGAGAGTGGCAGAGAAAGATCCCATTCACAGGGGACTTGATAACAACAGCCTTAACATGAATGAAAATCATCTAGAAGTGGCTTTGACAAAAAGATGTACGTATTGAGGAAAAAAGGGGTTCTGTAACTATAGAGGATTATTTCTCCTGTATCTGTGTTGAAGAATCATCTTGGTATCTTTACTGAGCTATTTGTCACAGAAATCCTCACTAAAATGAGAGTCCCAGAAATTCCATGTTACTCCAGCTAACGATACTGCAGTTAGCTCCAGTGGAGATTCCAGTATTAAACTACCCTTCACCATTCAACCTCCTAACTGAAATTTGTCATTCTAATAACCCCAGAGCACATCCAGCAGTTTCAATATCAACTGCTGTAATTTTGAGGCTGACATAGGGAGCATGGCATAGAAATATGAGAACTCAATTTTAAATTGGCTAAAATAAAGTTTATTTTACTGTTACAATATATAATCTCTTATCAACACAACTCACAAAGTGTTTACAAAATAATCTCATTTTCTGCTGCATTTTAAACACTACTTTCATACAAACTTTAAAGGTAAAATAGGAATTTGTAGCTAGAAATGTTTTTGTTACATTTTTTAGAAGCATCACAAGAATTACTTCAAACAAGACTTTTTTCTTTTGCTTATGGTGTCAACTTCACAGACAAAACCGAACATTTACTATAAAGACCTGAGGAAGGATTCAAGAAAGCTTTCTTTAGACAAAGCATGCCAGTCCTTAGGTTGACAGCGATCAAGTGCATTTGAGCTAACTTTGGTGCTCTGAAACGCCTTACAAAGGAATCTCCTCCCTTTCCCTACACCGCCTACAGGGAAGGGAGGGACCCTGGTGTATAGCGATAGCTTTCATGAATCCCCACACTGATGACCTAGTATGCAGCAAGACCGTAACACACAAAGCTCTGGTCCTTAATGCTGCACAAGAAACCACAGAATTCTTAAACAGAACAGAATTTGAAGTATTACAGTTGTCACAAAACCTAGCATTTTAAGATGTTAAAGTTACCTAATGTCCTCTGTGAATCTGGTAGTAACAGGCAAGTATTACATTACTTAACCCTGGTCTCCACTATAATGCACTAATACACATTAGAAAGAGTGGAAAAAGCTACCATTTTCACTGCTGCTAGAAAGGTATGTGCTAAAGTGAAAGGATTTAGGCTCCTGCCAGTCAAGTTAGTTGACAGATTTTACAAGACAGCAGAATCAGGCTGACAGTGATTATTTTACATACAGCAAGCAGGTAGAAAGAGGTGCTACTTTTTTTTCATGCATAGTTTAACCAGCTTACAGCCAGCTCATCTCCATTAAGACTAGAGATGCATGATTCACCATTTGGTATAAGCCAAACTACCAACAAGTATATTTCCAGTGCAAACAAAATTGTCTTTCTTCAAGAAAGACAACTAAATTTAATGCTACTTCTCAAAAAACAATGCTAGCGACGCGTCATTTCCTATCTATTTTGGTCTGCATTTCTAAAGTTCCTTTCCTCTCCCCAAATCACATCTGAAGACACATGATCACAGTACACTTTGTTTTAGGCAAATGAGTGTCTCCTCCCCAGAATAAAGTATACTGCCCACTGAAGATCATCCCTGAGAGCACTCTTCTAACTAGACATTTAGAATGCAACATCTCATAGCTTAGAGGAAAAAAAGGCTGTTCACCCTGTGAGATCTTGTGGTTTTAGAAAGTAAAAAAAAAAATGCAGCTACTCTGAGCATCTAAATTCCCTGAGCTGAGTGGAATTTGAAGACAGTAATTTGTAACACAAAGCATAGCAACATCTATAGCTGTACTTACAGAAGCTGTAATTTTTTTTTTACAGTGGTAAAGTTAGATGTTAAATTACAAGCATACAGCAGTTAGTGGTGGTTCCTTTTACTTGCTTCTTGTCACAGGAAATACGACGGCCTTCTTTGGTGAAAAACAGCAGTGAAGAAGCTTGATGACTTCTGATTCTTTTGCATTCTGATATTCTAGCAATCTTTAAGTTACAGCTAGTGGAGATACTACCAGGCCATAGTGCAGCACGAGTAAACCATCCTAGAGAGAAGAGAAAGAAACTGTATCATCATACCACTTCACCTGCTCCCTGAGGAATTTCCATCACCACCTGGTATGACAGTCACTGCGTGGCAGAACCTCAGCTTCAATCTCACTCACCATTTTATACCATGTTCCTTCTATATGGCAAATACAAGTTTTGAAATATCAAGGCAAAGAATTATATTCCCCTCTCCTATTGGAGAGGGTGAAATGTGTTTAAAAATAGCAAAATCTGGTACTTGCTTTTATTTTACATTATAATGGAATTATCTCATCTTTATACAACAGGCTCTTATTTACAACTCATTCTGCTTTCCACATGACACTGTGAGGCAGAAAGAAGAGGAAAAAAAAAAAGAAAGTTCTAAAAGGTGTGGCCAAAAGCTGTACTGGAAGAGCCCAGACTACTACTACACATTATTAGTTATTAAGTCATGTTTCTCTTCTTCTGAGACTGCTCCACATAAAAAAAAACCACAGACAACTTTTCACCTGTGAAACAGGACATTTCCTGACTCATTAGTCTTACTTATGTCACTTAATTCACACACAGCTGGTAAAAGGTCTAGCACTTAGTCTGCTTCCACCACTGATCCACTGGGAATCTGACTTGTTCCATTAGACCTATTTATATGGATAGGCTTTAATAAAAGTTTTCTTTTGAAGAGAGAACTGCATTAATCACAACTGACATGTTAGAACTTGCACCATGTTTTGGTTCTGATGCTTTTGTCTGTTAATATACAGGATCTAAGATAATGTATGTTCCAGAGAAGTTACAGAGTTCTGTGTGAGGGGGTATACCAGCACATTAAAGATTTTTTTTTTTTAATTAAAAAAGTTAATTAAAGTAACAAGACTGTTGCTACTTTAGAGGTTCTGTATTATGATACAATAACAGTAGAAAGTACTATATCAGTCTAATCACAGTGTTTTGGAAGAATATAGACATATTTTTAAACAATAATTTGTTATCTATGTAAAAATGCTTTTGACTGGTTGATGTAGCTTCAACTACTCACAAAAAAAAATCTCTAAGCCATTTAAAATTTAATCTTAAATTTCCTCAATTTCCTTAAGAAATCAATCTCAAAAATACTCAAGAGAACAGACTGTGCTTTTCCACGCCTCCATGACATCTCTTTTTCTTCTCTTGGGAATTCTTTTCAGACAGTGCCTATCAACACCTTTGTGTTCTGTCTGGAAGATGACCTCTTATTAGAAAAACAGCCTTGTTTTGCCTCCAGTGCCACAAAGCTCTTTCAGCAGAAAACCACCCTAATTGCTGCTGTGTATAATTATTTTACTCTCTTTTCTACCATTAGTTTCTTTAACTTTGTCTGTCAGCTAAATGGAAACAAAGCCACTGTTCTGGGAAAAAAGAAAGTATAGTATGTTATTTTCAAGGGAAAAAGAAAGTGGAAGAGCTATTGGAGTTTTCAAATGTGATGGTGAAAGAACACAGATTCATGACAAAGGAGAACAGATCCACAACAGCAATACTTTGATCAGTTTAGCCAACTTGCTTGTTTAGTAAGACCTGAAACTCTGCTTCTAGCTACAGATTTTGTCATTTACTTAAAGAGGAAATACATTCTAAGTCAGGAAAAGAGGGCACCACAAAAGGAGCCAATTGGGGAAAAAAAAAAAAAGAGTAAGGTCCTAAGAATGGTCATGCCAGGGCCAACCAAAAGGCTATCTAGCCTCATGGTGCAAGCCTAGGTAAAAAAAAAAAACCAACACAACCAAACCAAAACAACAAACAAACAAAAAAAAGGGCAAGTATGCTACCTCCCTGTATGTTTCCAATTTCAAAAGCCTTTCTCCTGAAGTTCCTGAGCCCTAAGTCAAAGCAGCTTTGTATCAAGTGTCTTCAGATGACTTTTATTCTATGAACTTGGTCTGTCACTTTTGAATCTACAAGCTTCTAGCATCCACAAGTCAAATTTCAGAGAAATCAAATTCAAATGCTTTGCATCACTGGACATGGTGGTGTCAGTCATAAGATCAAGACTGAAGATCTGAACAAAGGGATTAAAATACAGGTACTGAGAAAAGTGGATCAAAGTATTCTTTTATAAGAACCGTCAAAACCAACCAGAAGGGTCATGTTGGAAAAGGACAGCACATTACAACACGTATAGAAGAAGTTCAGGCTACAGCAAATACCAATTCCCTAACTCTACAGCTCCAGAGCAACAGCAAATGTGCTCTGTGAGTCTCATGCAGGTTCACTTCCGTTTAAAGGATGCTTATGATGAGAAATGAGGGCCTACTGCAGAGTAGATGCCAATCAACCTTAACTTCAATGGACAGGAATGAAAAAACCCCACCCCTATTTTATTCCTGTGTTAGTGCCAGCTCACCAACTTTCGCTCACCAATCTTCTCATTCTGTCAATAACCAGAAATCCACTGCTAACTCTTAAAATGATACAGGAGGAGGCAGGAGCTTTACCTCATTTACTCAGTGCCTAGCATGAAGTGGGATGACTGCCTTGCAATATGAAGATAGTATCCTGATTGTCCTCACTTCCTGTTAGGTAGAGTAGGTAGTTTGAAGTTACTTATGAACCTCTTGGCACATAGTATGTTGTTACATCTTCACAAAGGTATACTGCTTGTGCCTGTTAGCTACTTCAATAGAGAAAAGATGACACATTCAAGCTTCCTCTTTCGGAGAACAGAGGAAAAACTGGTTTTGACCAAAACAGCAGAGTTTCTTAAAGGCAAGAAATATTTATACAAGAAGAAAATGCTACAATGTATTCTTTGATGAATGAGTTTTCAAATGGTACATTTGGCAGTAGGACATTGAAAAAAAACTATCTATCTACACCGGAAATATCCCAGTTAAACCAAAGGCCAAACCCACTGCAATTCCTTCTGTACAAAGAGAAACTGAGAGTTAACCCAGTGCTGGCACTGCTTACTCTGTAATTATTCACTTTTTAATTATTATACATTTGTATATATAGGAACAGTTCATAGAATGGTTTGGGTTGGAAGGGACCTTTAGAAGTCATGTAGTCCAACCCCCCTGCAATAAGCAGGGACATCCTCAACGAGATTAGGTTGCTCAGTGACCCGTCCAACCTGACCTTGAATGTTTCCAGGGGTGGGGCATCTACCACCTCTCCGGGCAACCTGTGCCAGTGTGTTCAGCTGCTTTGTCTAGATACTGTTCTTAAAAGGAAATCCAAACAGAGAATGAACTCTCACTGCTTATTACAAGTCTTAAATCACACTAACTCAGACATACCCAAAAGAAAAGCAAAACGAAATACGATCCCTTCTTACAGCAAAACTCTCTAGTGTTCTTTGCCACACATTTGTGGACCAGACCTAAAAAAATCGAAAGGATCCTACCTGTTAAACCTAACTACAAACTTTCAAGTGGAACTGACAGACAGAAACATCATAGTATATACACTTTTTGACATTATAAGAGCAGCAGCAACAAAAAGCGCCCCACTTTCCAAATTCAATATCCCCACAGCAAAGAGTAAAACACTTCCATAACAATGTGTGCTAGAAGGTCACAGCAATTAAATTAGATCACAGCTCTTACTGCCTAGTCCAGGAGAGACCAAAAAAATGCAATGGCATTGGGTTACGAGAAGGTGAGAGTTAGAAAGAGAGCATTATAACCTGCCAGACCCCTGTGCCAAGGGCCAGGGACATAAAAAGCAAGCTACTCTCTTTAGCTTTTCCCATGTGTGACCTCATTATACCCATCAATGATGCAGAACTCTTAGAAGGCCAGTTTCAGACAAGTGAAAATAACTAGCGCTTGGATCATGTTTGCATTTGTGCGGCAGAGGGGAGGAAGGTAATACAGGGAAGAAATTATATTCCCATATAGTTAATGATCAAGTAGCTGAGGAAGGAAGCTTGTTAAACTCTTAAGTACAGGCAATCTCTATGCTTTTAAAAATTTTTATCAGCGTCTTTGATCTCTCCTTGCAGTAAATTCCACCAGTTCTACACTGTTTTAAAAACTAAGCCAAGTTGCTTCTTTTTATATAAATTCTGTGCAGCAAGTTTCTAATGTTTTTGCCCTAAACAGAGCTAGAAACCCTAATTCCAGTTAATTAGAAAGATTCAACCAACCACCCAGTTTCAGAAGTGTTAAAATATCTTGAGATCTACGAGATTAAACAAGATTTATTCCTGATTTTTTTTTTAGCCTTCTATCAACTACTCAGAAACCAACTTGTTAATTGTTTACATTCAACCGCTAAAATTAGTTGTCCGTTTACTCCAATTAAAACAACCCAAACGTTACTATGAGGCCAGCATCAGAAATATTTGTTTTATCAAGTGTGATCTGTTGGTCTTCCCACACTTGCTGGAAAGGCTCACAGTTATTCAGAACAGCTAAAACCCTGCCAGCTTGCACCTATAGGAGACTAGCTTACCGAGGCTCTAATGCATCACTACACATTGTTACTCAGTAGGGAAAAAAACCTCCAACAACCAAAGTCTTCACAAAGCAACCGTGAGCGTTTAAGAAACATTCAGGAGTAAAAGCTCCTAAAAATTTTACAGTGATTATGGCCCAGAAAAATAAGTCTCACACAACATATGCTGCATTGCATTGGAAGAAACTCTTCCAATGTAAATGCTGCCAAAGAATGCATGTTAAAATCTCCTTTGGCAAAGAGAAACTTATCTGCATTTTTAAATCACTTTTCTCAGCAAAAAGAGTAACTGCTGACATGAATGAACTTGCAAGTGAAAAATGCGATTCACAAGAGCAGTTATTTTTCCTCCTCTAACAGTGACCGTACTCATCCAAATAAAAAACGGCCCACAACCCAATGTTTATTCCTTTAAATGACTTTGTATTGCTTAAGTACCTACTGAAGCTGTTTTCTTAACATGAAGCAAGTACAATTCCTCAGAAACTGGAAAATGACAATGGAAGTTTTGAAGACTGTTTCAGCATCCTAGTGAGACCTGTTTGTGGCATTCCAAACTTCAGCACTGGTTTGGAACAGCTGGAAGGTTATGATGGCACAAGTTGCCCTTGGAGCTTCATGTAAATCCATCAAATGTTCCTGCGCAGTCATAGTCTCACTGGGCCAGGACAATCATGCCCCTCACTGTATTTCAGGTCTTAGTGAAACAGAAACAACCCTTACCAGGGTTGTTCAGTCTACCTTTTAGACTTGATCTATCAATTATTATTTTTTTTCCTGGATAATTACCTAAAAACATTTTTCAAGGTATTTTAATCATAGAAATGCTTCCTCTTGATTTCTGCAAGATGACATAAGACTATAAAACATGAAAATATGTCACAATTATTTCAATATCAAAAAAGAAGCAACTGTGGTTTATTTGCAACATTCCTACTGTCCTACAACATTCCTATTTGACATCTTAAGAGGTTTCATAATGAAATTAAGGATGAACACGATTTTTCAAATTTCCTGGCAAAAGCGACTATGAAAGCAAAGACTTCACAAAAAGCAAAGATCTTTTCCTATTTGCCCAAGGGAGCAGGCTTGCTAGAATGCATCACTAGCATACTGATTTTGAAATAATGAGACCTGATACATCACTGGAGAACATATCCAAGACAACCGTTCTCTTTGTGGAGCTGTTGACTGGTACTTAACCACTAAACATCAATCAGGCAGACCCAATTCTGACTAGAAATGAAACTGATGCAGTTTTCATTAAAGTGCTTCCCCAAGAGCACTTTTTTCTTAAAATGAAAAGCTTTTGTCCTAAAATAAAGTCTAAAAGCATGTACGTTTGACTATACCCCTGGACTGAGAAATAAATCATCCCCTGCTATTTGCTGAAGCTTTTAGTAGAGGGCACTTCCATCACTAAGTGTTGATTGCTGTATTTACTTATAATGAACTCATTAGGTTAGAAGCAAGTTTGTTACCAGTGCTGGTTTCCTGCCAGTTTCTATCTCTTGCTCTCCACAAGCAAGAGCATTTTTTCTCCATATTATGGAGAAAATATTATGCTCTCCACCAGCATTTTTTCTTCATATTATTATATAAACAGCTAAGACATCAGGTATAGCATTTATCCCCTTTGACAGCAGAAACTGAGGTACACACTACAAACCTCAAAGATTTTTACTGTCTGCCAACACTGTAGCATGAGCCACATATGTCTGCCCTGACAGTGGGATCCCTCCTAGTTACTTAAATTGGGTACAGGTGATGCAATGACCAAGATACCTCGAAATCAGCTTTCCACTTCTTGCCCCTGACACAGAAGCTCTCTTGTAGCATGAAAGGGCTCAGCAGGAAATTTAAATGTAAACGATTGTGCACTTGTGTGCACAAACAAGTAGAGGGAACTGAATTTGGTACTATTTTAGCCTTTCTTCCACCTCCTTAGATTGCTTTCCAAATAAAATAATCATCTAAATCCTATTTCTTCCCACTGTCTTAGATTAAACGTTAACTTTTCAGACTTCAAGTTTAGATTAATATACAGTTTACCATATATCACAATTTTACATTTATATCTTACTATGCACTGGGCACACTACTCCATTGTTTTTACTGCACTTCTAAAATGGTGTGACGCTTCTCGTTATAAAGATGCTTGAAAAGATTTCCAAGGAAATAAAAAAATGCTTTCTTATTTGCAGAGCCAGCAGCACTTAAGACAGTAAGTTACCAGTAAGAAATAGCTGGCTATACACTCAGGCTGTGACCAGGACCAGTATAACATGCATCAAGCATATTAATTGCATTCATTACTTTGTACCTTTGGTTTGGGCTTTTATGAGCAAGTTTATTCCCCTGACCCAGTCACAAGGCTAAGCCTAATTTGGGATGCTTCAGTCCTTTGACTTCTTGCAGAGATACAATTACCAGGGAGGAAAACAAGGAACACTAATTGAAAGAAAGGCTGGTATAATTTATCATTTATAAATTAGCAACTTGTTTCAGAATAGAACCCCCACCGCCCCCCCAAAACCTCATATCTAGAACATCATCAAATCATCAAGAACACCCTTAGCACATGGTGCTACTCTATTTACAATACAAAAAACATTTTGCCTAAGCTGAAGAGATTTTCTAAGTGACTTCTTCAGACAAGTTGGTGTTACCCGATAGCTTAAGAAAGAAGTCTTCTATTTTAAAATAGAAAACCTGAAACAAAACCCCAGCTGCCACACGTACCTGTACTGCATTCTCTCCTATGGCTTGACGAATTTCCCTCAGTGTCTGGTAGTGTTCTAGCAGGTGGTCACCACATATTATGTCTACCTGTGAAAGAACACAAGCATGGTCAAGTTCAATCTACCTTTGGACTAGCAAAACAGCATCTAAGCCCTTTAAATTTGATTAGAAGAGTTCAATTCTAGCATGTTGGACACTAAAGTCATCTTTACCTTTATTGTCCAAATGCATTTAGCACACACAGCACTACTGCACTACCCTAGTGTCTCCCATTCCAAGCCCCTGACCCAGGGCTCACTTCTGGAACACAGGACTGTTTATTGTTTCACTCCCAGTTAGGTGCATCTGCTGAAAAAGCTGTTTAGTAACAGCAGTGATGAATTTAATGGGAATTTAGATCATATATGAAAATGATCCCACAAACAACTACAGTCATTCATCAGCTGCAAAAGAGGGAAAGCTGTTTTTTGAATATGAGCCGTTGCGACCCTTAGTCTTATCTTGAGTGAGAAAACATGTAAAGAAGTCTGCTTAATATGACTGTTTGGAAGAAGTGTTTTAATAGGAAAGAACAGCTCACTGTATGCCATTGTCAGCAATTAACTTCACACAGTCCTTCAAAATGCAATCAATACTTCTGTGATGCAAGTGAAAGGCATACCTAGCAATTTTAAGCAATGTCCTATACTGCAGCTAAACTATGTCAACGATGTCTGCAATTCCAGAGCAAGCACTTTTGTTAGGAAACTGCCCACAAAAACAGTAATTTTTTTTGGAGGTATTCTGAATCCTTGCCTTGACTATTGTGAAAAATAAGGTTCTCTATAAAGTTACTAGGAATTTACTGTGCATAATGTAAATCCAATCTCTGTTTCTCTCTCAACTGCTGCCTGATTAAATTTTCCTTATGAGTAATTTCTAGATAGGGAAATGAGAGGGCTCTCATCTGTGAATTACAAGGACGAAACCTCAAAGTTTAGAGCACTGACAATAAGCTGTCCCACAGCTTTCTGCAAGGAAAACATCTAAGCTTTGCCACTGCAGTAGTCAGTGAGCACACTGCAGTATCATTACGTATTCTCTCATATGGCCACTTTCCACTATGGGATGCACGCTGTACTTCAGATGTTCAATTCCCCTGAATTTATGCTCTTCCGCATGCTGACCCACTATCTCTCTCTTTTTCTTCATGAAAAGATTGAGGAAGATTTATGCCTCATGCTGGCAGATAGTGTTGGTCTGAGAATCAGGAACACAGGAATTCTACTCCTTAGAGGCTCAAAAAGGGCTAATTTACTTCACCATCTGTATAGTATGAAAATGATGTAGAATATTCCATTCACATTAGGTTGAATCTTAATGTGCAGAACATGTAAACTGCCTGGTGTTACTTCTGCTTTTAGCTTCTAGGAGGAAACCAGCAAGTGAAAACTAATCTGGATACAACATTAAATGTTGATTAGATACTGATATATATACACACACACCCCCGTATATATTTAACACCAACATTTGATGTATTTAACACAGAACCTGAAAGAAATATATTCCTCCTCCTTTTTGAAAGCTAGTTACAGTTATTTCTGCCATTTCGCATGCATTCTAGCTTCTACAGTTATTACTGTAGGAAGACAGACATATTTGCTTTGCTTTCCAGTGATATATGAGTTTACTTTTGCTTTATAAGCTTACTTTTGTAATTTTCATATCATGAGGCACTGACAACTCAGTCCTCCTACTGAAACGTATATACATACATATTTTATATATTCTACAGAAATAGAAAAATCTATTTGCCCAATATAGGATGCAAACAGACATAGTGACAACTGCTCACCACCTTTCAACATCAAATTAGAATGCTTGTTTGAAAACATCCCACTGTCAATCCTCCTGCTCCAGTTTCAAATGGTAGTCATTAAAGATCCAGTATCTTCTAATAAACTGAGAAGAGTTTTTCACATTCCCTGTGTTACAGTGCTCTGAATACCAAATGCCTAATCTCCTCATTCCAGCACCAAAGCCTGAATTTCTGCCTGCTAGTTGTTATGCTAGGGTTCATTCTACAAGGACAAGAGAATAAAGCATACAATGGAAAAAAAAATCCCAGTTCACTGTGAAAATCCGTTGCAAAGTGTGTCTCGGAGGAATCCTTGTGCCATACAGGAATGAATATATTCCATCACAAAAGAGGCACCAGCAACACAAGTGCTATGAATTTACTAGTGTCAACTGACTGGTAAAATTGAAGCCCGCTAGTACTGACAGCTAGTGAGACAGCAGTAATTATAGTTTGGCTTTTTGCTGAAAGGAAACATGAAGGCGTAGCTGCTGAATACTCAGTCACTTCTCTTAAAACTCTTATTAAAATAAAGCAGCCCTTTCATTACGCCATTTATTTTCATTGGCATGTTTGCTATTAGAGATATTTCTCTAAAAGCCATGATAACAATCATAAATCAATACTCACCAAGTAAGACAGAGATAAAAATAGAAAGCTTTCATGTAAGGGACATCCCACATAAGACTCATCCCAAGGAGGAATTTGTCCCAGAAAGCAGTACGCCTTAATCAATAGTTTCTATGCCAACCCGTACTATCCGGGGAAGGACAAGGAAAACACAAAGTTTTAGACATAGACATGAGTATTTGGCCTAATTATTAAACAAACTGGAAAACTTTCAATTTCTTCTAGCTGCTATTTACTTTTCAAAAGGTACCAGATACTTCTATTCCAGGGTTTAAGACTGGCATAAAGAAACGGCGTCAACAACTACACCGTGTGAGCATAGACTTTCTTCCAACCTTTCCCCAGGCTGCAGTTTATACACACTTTCAGGAACACACATCTGATTATGGAACATTTCTATTCCATAAGCTACATTAGTGCCTTCAGACCAGCTCAGCCACAAGTCTTTCAGCAGTCTCTCTCTTGTCCTTACTGAAAGAATGGCAAGGAGGGATAATGTTGCTGCAGGATGACCTCAAAGGAAATAACACTTTAAAGAAAACTTCTCATTTTCTCCCCACTCTTCAGCAGAATGCAGATGTGCCTCAGATGTTGAAGCCAAGTACCTCACAGTCTCCAAACACCATAGTCTGTATTTAGTTGAAATTAAATGATACCTACTTAGCTGCTACCAGCAATTCTCATTGCTCAAAAATTATTTTCAACCCCTGCAGCAAATTCCAGCAAGAATATTCAAGAGACCCTGTAATTAGAAATATATATATGTGCTTATATATATATTATATATATAAGCACATACAGAAAATTAATCTTTGCCTAAAGTATAGAGATAAAACAAAGCACCAGAAAGAGTAAACTACAGTCTCAAGTGGTAGCCTTAACCTTCCACATAAACTAGAAAATTTGAATCATAATCCATTTGCAAACTCAAATACAGAAGTCTGAAAATAATTTGAGGCCTCAGACTAAGAAAAAAGAAAAAAGGCAGTGGCTTCAAAATTGCTTTTTAGACTTTTATATATACTGTCACACACGAGTCAGATGGCTTATTTCACATTTTCATTAACCTCAATCCGACGCACTTGTGCAGGTCAGTGAAGAAGGGCAAATATTAATTTGTTCGTGTGGAGTATTAGCTACGCCAAAGAGGTCCAAGTACAGTAGGTAACATACTTTCTATCACTTGGTCACTGAATCAGCTGTAATAGGGAACAAGTAAAACATTCTCAAATAATACTTTTGCAGACTGTCAAACTAGGCTGATACTCAGTAGGAACTGATTTCACTCACAAAATAACCACACCTAGTGTCCTTACTAGAAGTTTCAACAATGAAACCAAGAATGCAACTGATATACTGAGGAGAGAAAGGAGGAAATACTCTGTGCCTTCCTTACAGTCAAACCTTTTAAAGTCCCAGGTAAGACACAACTAAACACTGTGGCAGTTAAGTTTTCTGTAGATAAATGTGGGGGGGGGAAGGGGGGGAAGGCAAATTCAATGTATTTTAGCTCAACAGTGCCCAAAACATGAGTTTCTGAAAAAAACTTCCCATCTTCCACAGGGAATCTAGTTCTTTGACTCTAGTCCCAAGCTGAGCACACCAAACTCATAACATTTTATACAAAAGTTGATTATTTTAGGTAATGAAGAACTGGAGGGAATTAGAAATCAAGACTAAAGTAGTAATATTAAAAAGAAAAGCTTGTTGTCCTAAGTTAGTATCTGCTTCTTCCTTAACATACTTTGGGGAAGCCTACAGGAAATGAATGACTGCAGTCTTCAACTCTCTTCCAAATTTCTAAAGAAAACTGAAAAAGCAGCTAAGCACCCTCTACATTTATATTCTTTGCACATACAGTTTACAATCCATTTCCCTAAATTCTTCTGCCTGTGACAATTCATATTCAGATTCTCCCTAATTTTGTTTTACAGTTTCTATTTTATTAGTCATCCTGGGAAGTTGCAGGAAGACATGATTCATTAGGCTTATTAATCTTCAATGACATATATGACATCTCTTTCACTTTCTGCATGTTTACCAGCAAACCATCAGCTTCAGTTCTGCATACTACAATGAGAAGGTGACAGCTCAGTACATACACTCCTTTAATCTTAAGTCACCATATGACAAAGAAATGATCAATCAGGATAGGAAAAATACTTCCTGCTTCATTTCCCTAATTCCCTAATCTTTTAAAAATAAGCCTGAATATCTTCAGGAAATCAGCCATGATTTGTGGCATGAAAATAAAACTACAGGTCTCCAGTGACCAAATATATTTGCTACCAAAAAAAAAAGGGGGGGGGGCGCGGGGCAGGGCGGGGCAGGAACAGATCAGCTATGAGCAGAAAAAAAACAGCCAAAGGATCTGACTGTAGAAGAAAGCAGATTTCCAATTTCCTCCAGACAGGCAGGGCTTGCACAGAAGAGACAAGAGATGAGAAGTAGTCAGTGATTGTGCCTTACTCCAGAGTGGCAAACTGGATACCAGCAGAGATAAAAGGGACTGGGTCAGCATGAAGCAACATCTTGAGAAAGGAAGTCTATGAAATCATCAGCTTTTTAGACACAGTAATATTTACCTGCCAGCAGTGAATTGTATCCTGCCTGGTGAACTCCGAGCAGAAAGTAACTAATGTGAAAATTCTCAAGTTATCTCTATTAGATGATCTCAAGATTGCAAAATCTGAAAGACATCCACCACACAGGCCTAGCTTGATTTTGAAAGACAGGTAACTGCAGTTTCCATTACGGATGCTCAGTATTCCTGAAAATTGAGATTCTGACATACTACTTAAGAATCACAGAATCACTAAGGTTGGAAAGGACCTTCAAGATCATCAAGTCCAACCATTAATCCAGCACCACCATGTTCCCTAAACCATGTCCTGAAGCGCCACATCCACATGTTTTTTGAACACTTCCAGAGATGGCGACTCCACCACCTCCCTGGGCAGCCTGTTCCAATGCCTGACCACCCTCTCAGTGAAGAAATTTTTCCTAATATCCAATCTAAACCTCCCCTGGTGCAACTTGAGGCCATTTTCTCTCGTCCTATTGCTGGTTACTTGGGAGAAGAGACCAGCGCCCTCGTCGCCACAACCCCCTTTCAGGTAGCTGTAGAGAGCGATAAGGTCTCCCCTCAGCCTCCTCTTCTCCAGACTAAACAACCTCAGTTCCCTCAGTCGCTCCTCATAAGACTTGTGCTCCAGACCCCTCACTAGCTTTGTTACCCTTCTCTGGACACACTCCAGCACCTCAACATCCTTCTTGTAGTGAGGGGCCCAACACTGAACACAGGATTCAAGGTGCGGCCTCACCAGTGCCGAGTTCAGGGGCACGATCACTTCCCTACTCCTGCTGGCCACACTAGTTCTGATACAGGCCAGGACGCTGTTGGCCTTCTTGGCCACCTGGGCACACTGCCGGCTCATGTTCAGCTGGCTGTCAACCAGCACCCCCAGGTCCCTTTCCGCCAGGCAGCTCTCCAGCCACAACTCCCCAAGTCTGTAGCGTTGCATGGGGTTGTTGTGGCCAAAGTGCAGGACCCAGCACTTGGCCTTGTTAAACCTCATACAGTTGGTCTCTGCCCATCAATCCAGCCTGTCCAGATCTCTCTGCAGAGCCCTCCTAACCTCCAGCAGATCAACACTCCCACCCAACTTGGTGTCATCTGCAAACTTACTGAGGAAGCACTTGATCCCCTCATCCAGATCATCTATAAAGATATTGAACAAGACCGGCCCCAGAACCGAGCCCTGGGGAACACCGCTTGTGACCGGCCGCCAGCCGGATTTAACGCCATTCACCACAACTCTCTGGGCTCGGCCATCCAGCCAGTTCCTCACCCAGCGAAGAGTAAACCTGTCTAAAAAGAAACCCCAAACAAACAATTCCTTTCCCTTAAATAAACAACTCAATTAATGCAAGAAGTTTCTCTAGCCTCATTTTGAGGATACTTTTATTTCTTCAGAATACCAAGTCACCGCCACCTAAAAGCTGTGAGAAAACCAGCAAATGAAAATACATTACTTCCTCAGTGATGAATAATTTATATCTGATTTGCTTTGTCACTACTGATAACTTAAGTGGCATGAATAAATATTCAGTAATGAGGTACACAGTCATGCTGTATTGTCTCAGATGGTTACTGCTGTATGAAAACACAGCCTTAACTCCAAAGTCAGCACTTCCGCCATTTACCTATTCACATCAGTATCAGTAATTTACAGCTTTAAGAATTATTCATGTATTACGAAACTCCTGTACCTTCTCAACTGAATGGTTGCTGAAATACATTGAAGAATTGAAAACTGGTTTTGACATGCAGTTCCTACCAAAAAGGTTGAGAAATAGGAAGTTATATTCTTTCGTACCATAGTCTGCTCCTCTGCATTCTTATTTGGAGGCACGTGCCTACATTTGCATTCATACCTTTCATTTCAACACATCCATCCACAGTATCATTCTTTCTTAGCCCTTGTTTGCTTCTTCAACATCCAGTTAAATTTTACTGTTATTCAGCTCTTACCTGTCTCCGCCTTCATATCCTCCCACACTCACACACTTTCCTGTCTATATACTCAGTTTTACCTTTCAAATACCAGTATCTTTTGGTTTTGAATTTCATCTGCTGAAATCTTACATGGCACTTTAGAAACTCTATACAAATAATAAAGTATTCTAATGAAAATTTAAGCATCTTGCAAATGAGTTGGGAGAGTTGTTCCTTACAGACCACAAAATTTAAAAGGTTTAATTTTTTAACCCTTACTGCATTAAAAAAAACTAATATTACTTCCAGACTCTAATGAACAATGGAAACGTTCTGTCTAAAGCGCAGGCAGGCGTTACGTTGATCACAGTGAACTTAAGTGCCACTGCAAGTGGCATACCTGACAAGCAGGGTCCAGATCCATTTTTCTTCTGAGGAATTTCTCCACATGTCCAATTGTTGCTTCCCCTGAAACACGCACAAACTTCTTTTCCAAAGGCTGCAAAGAATAAATGCAAGATTTAAGACAACTTCCATTTTCAGCCATCATTCCTCATAAACCCCAAATCCAAGTGAAAGGCCAATAACAGAGGGAGACAGCTTAAATTTTTGGACCCTTCTCTGATCTACTTCCAGATTACCTCATAGGTAAAGGACTAAATATGTATTAAGACTCCAGATTCAAACTTCCTGCTATTTAAAACAACATTTAAAAATAACCAACTACTGACTTCAATCCTATTTTGCTATTGAAGTACCAGAGAAAGATATTTGCTATTAATTCCGCATAGAAATTAGCATTACACAGCATTTTAATAACTTCTCCACCCACAAGCATTTACTCAGCAGAAGCACATCAACTATTTCCTAGAGTTTCCTTATTTCTCCCAAATCGGGCCTGTATATCAAACATGCTTCACTTGATTAAACCATGATATTTTATAACACAGGGAGCCTAAGTCCTTTAGCATTCCATGTCTTGGACTGGAATCAACTTAATAGTCCATGAAATTCCATAATCAATTAAAATATACTACTGTGCAGAACACAAAGGCAAGACTGATTTGAAATCTTTGTGCATCACCTCTAAATACTTTCATAGCAAGGACTGCAATGACAAGACAATTTTTATGCCAGTCTCAAATTTTAATAGGTTTCTCTTCTATGGATAAAATTTTAAACAGCTGACTGGTGATACGGGTGGCTAAGCAAAGAGGCAGAAAGGCAGAGTAGATGACTGCATTCAGCTTGATAAATGGATTACCTTTTGTGTGAATTAATTGGATTTTTATATTGACTTCAGAACAGCTGTGATTTACTATCCAGGTTCATCACATTCTTTTCATTTGAAAGAAGGGTCAGAGAGGGTCAGGGACTGTCCTTGAATTCAATCATGAATTTAAATATGTATCCATGATAACTGTGGTTTTGGAACAATAGTTTGATTTATTCACGTATAAGAGCTAGAAATGCCAGTCAGATCTGAACTAGGGAACCATGCTGCTGCAAGCTTCATGACGCTGGATTTATGCTTGCTGCATGTATAAATCACAGTTTATGGCCACAGACCTTGTAACCTGTTCTTTCCCCCATCCCCACTAAATAAAAGTTGAAACCCCTTTATATATGAAGTTCAACATCCAGTTCAAAAAAGTAAGACTGAAAAACAAGTAATTGAGGACAGAGCAATCCTAAAAATGGATCAAGGAATGTTTTGTGAGAAATGGCTATGAAAGAGGGATTTAGAAGGTTGATGAGTAAACCTCTGGGTCATGAAATAGAATTTAAAAAGCATGAAGATATAAAGTGTAGTGAAAAAGAAAATAACGGTAGAAAGGAAGAAGAGATAGAATGAAGCAGAGAGTTAATATACAGCAAGGAGCTTGAAAATGCTGCAGAAAAATACCAGCTAAAAGATGTGGCATTTCTTAAAACTCTTAAGTCTAAATATGCACACAAACTTTAGTCTATGGATAGTAGGGTTATTTGCACTACAGAACTATTCACTGTGAGTAATGGTGGTCAGCCTTTCATCTTTAACATCCTCAGAACACTACAGTTACAGTAAGCATGAATATTTATGGCTTAACAGGGGAAAACACACACACACACACAAGATACCTTTTCTGAGTCAAACACTCCTTAATGACGTTCGAGACAAGTATTTTTTAAAAGGCAAAACTACTCACATTGGAATAGCTTGTTTCAGAGGAAGTAAGTGTCTGACACAAATTTTAATATTAGAACATACAAGTTAATAAAATGACCTACAGTCATTCTTCTGTGGCTCAAAATGAACATAATAAAAAACAAAGCAGAAAGAAGGGCAAATATGAGACAGGAAGGATGGGAGGTCATATAAGGGCAAGACAATGAAAAAAAAAGTGTGAAATGTAAGGGTAACAGAAGAAAACATGCTAGGTGAGTAGGGGGTGTAACAGACGAAAAAAATTGCAGACATTTTCAGGAACATTGCTCCCCTTCTACACATCAATTTTGATTTATGAAACTGTATTCACATTCCAACTCATGGTTAAATTTATGTCTTATTTCTGTATTTGAGAGTTTGAAATTGCCTACTAAGCTCTGCCATAGTAGATGTAATTACTATTAAGAATAGCATGAATAACTGCAACCATATCCAACAGGTCAAATTTGTACCTGACAATATATTGATTTGAAATCAACTCACCTGAAAACACGAAGGAAATTAGTAAAATGGTACAATCAGGACAATTCATATTTAAGTTACTAACACACTTTTTTCTCAAATTCTTCAACAGTAAAATTTTGCTGCTAACTGTACCACTTAGGTGTCTCTTACATTCTATTATTCTGTGCCATTCCATCTTTTAGCCCTACAATTCCAATACAATGAAAGATTAAATGCAACATATACTGTGTATTTTTAAATTATATCTCTTTCTTGCCTTGAATAGAGTCTTGTTTTCTAAATGTTTAGCCAAAATAGTGGAATGACACACTCTGAGCATCTCTAACTACAGCATATGGAATCATGAAGGCAGCAAACAATGTGCAGCTCCTCTATGAAGCAGCTCCGTAAGATCTGTATAGGAAGAAGAGCTGTATTCTTTAGCCAGGACTGGGAACACTATTTCTTGCTTAGCAGAGCAGCCACCATTCAGACAACAAATTTTGTTAGGGAAGGGATGGAGAAAAGTTTTCTGCTGGCTAAGGAAGTGTATTGTGCTGTCTAGACAATTTGTACGATTTTTTTAATATATATTTAAGCACATAGCAATTTACTACATTACTGTTATACTTCAGGCTACACTTCCTCGGAATAACCTATGCAAGCTTTCCACTACAATTGAGAATCTTCTTCAAAAAACAGTGTTTTAGACAATGGCTACATTTTTGTTTAGGATGCCAATAAAAGCCACAGTAGTGCACTTTTTGGAAAGAGATGCAAGAATAAGAAGCTAGAATCACCTAGGTGAGGTTTCACCAGTATCATTCACATTCCCCCACCAAAACTTTAATTATGTAGCCTCAGAAGCATTCTTTTCCTATTCTGTGATGCTATACAATAATAGGTGTGAAAGTACACTGTAATCCAAGGTTGGTTATTACCATGCTGATGAAAGTTCAGGCTGCACTCAGTGTAAGAAAAACAAGCTAAATTAAATACATTCAGGTTATACATATTTCTGAAGTAAATAATAAAAGAAAAATTCAAATCACATCTGCACCTTAAAATTCCCTGTGCCTTCGTTAGCTCTGAAAAACAAGAGAAGAGTAAAAACAATCAATATTGCTAAGGTTAACAGTTATTAATACCCTCAAGCTCTTTATTATAATAGTGACTTATTGATTCAGTAGTTTGGCATAACAAGCTTATTCCCTGAATCAGGCTCTTCCTTTCATTAAACTCTAATACATGAAATAATATTAGACTGAATTTATATATCTTTTTCTCCTACCCGTTATTTCGTACTCCATTTTTCTTATAAACTCAGCTATTTATGACTTTAAGGTTTGCCTACATGAAATGGAAAAAAACAACACAGTCTAAAGCCATTTTTAAACACAACATAACATTCATTTTTGTAGGAATAGGTTGCAGTATTAACGCTGCTTAAACATCCATACTTCATCATCCTTGGCATTTGGAACTTTAACAGATAGTACCTAAGAAGTTGCTGACAGAACATGTCCAACCACCAAAGAGGCTCTCTGGGCCAGTTGTTGGCCTTCCAGACTATTTATATCACAGGATTAATGCTAATGCTATCTAGGAACTCAGGAAAGCTGCAGGTGTTTCTTTGGAAGGTGAAATACACACAAAGGTGGCAAATGACCACATTGCCAGCTGGCCTCAACAGAGGTTCATTGATTTGCACAATCTGAGCATGTGATCTATTACTGATCCACACCTCCATCTTCTAGTGCAATGTATAAATTTCTCAATTAATCAAGCCCAATCCATGACATTGCAGTATTCTTTCATTGCATTAGCAAGTATCTACATATGAGAGAGCGAAAAAATGCAGTATTTCATTGCACTGGAGAGGGCAAAAATCAAACATCCCTAAATCAACTATACTTCTGCTGACCGTTTGATATAGTAAACAAATGTATTTGTAATGCTTGTGCAGATCACACATTAGCATGGCACTTCAAATTACTGTAACCGAGTATCTCCACCACTAAATATGTACCAGCTATCAAAGTTAAGTAAAACTCTCATCAAATTCTGCCACTGAAATGCAATTTGAAGTTACTAAAAAAAAAAAACCATAGAAAAGCTTTTCCACTACAGCTGTCATTTTTTTTGATACAATTCCACAGCCACAGGAGACTAGATAACACACTCTAAAGACACAATATAGACAGTCAGACTTTCAAAGTAACAATTTCTGTTGGCTGGTCTAATCTACTCCATTTTCTTTATCCAAAGAGCTGTCTTAATCTCTCATTGCCAAGAAAAGCTCTTCGATTTTAACCTTTGAAGGGGAAAACATATTAACCCTTAAACATATTAAGTATAAAAGAAGATCAAGGGTTAAAAAAAGTCACTAAAATAAATTGCAAAGTAGATGCTGTTAGGCCATCATCTTTTTTTTAAAAACATTCTGCACTTCCCTTCATATAAGTAACAAAAACAGTGGATAGTTTCACATAGTATAGATGGTATTTGCATAATATTACCTACTTTGCTGCCAACACCAAAATGAAAGCTTGAAATAAAACTACCAGAAAAACAAATACAACAACACAGATTCAAAAGTCATTTTGTTTCAGACAGGCAGGTACACGTTTGCTAGTTTTGAGGTCTAAGTTGCCCAACATCCTTCTCTTGCTCTGAAAAAAGAAAATTGTACCTGCTGAGAATCACAGGGGAGTAGGGGCTAGTAACCAGGAGACTTTCACAGTGAAGATCTAAACCAAAGTACTTTAACTACAATGAGTTCAAACTGTATCTAATCCTGCAGTCAAGACAATCTAAGGAAGCTTTCCTATAGAGTCACCAAGTGTTCTAACCTGAAAAGGAACAAACATCTAATTCCCATTTTTTAAGTAATTTTTGACTGAGATAGATGTGAAGCTGTTGGTATGAAAGCATGCTCCTACACCCCTTCACTTCATATGCTCCCTCTGCCACCTGCTGGGCCAGCACAGCAGTGTCTGGTACCCATCAGGGGTCCCAGAATGGGCATCCCTCAAACTCATATCTAGATGGTAATGTAATGACATACAGTCACAGCCAAGGCAGTAAAATAACTCCATATTTTCCTAACATTCCTAATCCAATATAAATGTAGGGTAAATAGCATTATACTTACTCTTTTCTACTGAGATTTTAGTCAAAGAATCTTACCTTATGTCTGTATTTATCCATTTAATCATGTTTTACCCGGTGGGGTAAAAAGCATGCCTGAGCACCAGGTCACTGGGACCCTGTACTAATTACATCATGTGTTTTATACCACATTCATTAAAGGGAAAAAAGCCTTTATAAGTACAATTAAAAACTACACTTAAGTTTCAAGTATATAATACACAATGGTCACAGCTGAACAGCTATACAGAGCCTTTCCTCTCCTGTTCAACACATGGCTCTTGGCTTTACTTACGACAAACCTGCTTTTAATGCAAAGCCGTTAATTTCCTCAGTCTCAACACATGAATGTATTTCCGTTCCATACTACTCAGCAGAATGGCAGTATAATACCTTGTTTAAAAAGAAGAACCTGAGACTGACTGTGTTGAAAGGTAACCAAGAATTGCAAGTGCCTAATTTGGGACATCCAAGATTGAATTTGTCTGCGGAACACTTGATACTATAGTTTTAGTCATGACTGCCACTGCTTTCAGCTGTGCCTGTGAGCATTCAGCACTTCTGCAAGTCAGGCATGAAGAAATAAACACTGAAGTTAAGTCAGGTATGTGGATTCACAAGGACATTCTATAGCAGTCAGGCATTGTTCCCTAGAGGTTTAGCTCTAAGACCATCTATTTTCTGTCTGCAGTCCCACCCCTCATCCATTTAAAGAAATAAAGCAGCCACATGATGGACAACACAAAAATAAAGCCAACAAAACAAAGAACCACACATCACCTGACCAACATTTACCCATGGAGGAAATTTGTTCTGTACTCTGAATAAAGTGAGACACAGTGGAGACACTGGACATAACATATAAAAAAGACCAGGACAGGATGTCTAAAAAGAGTGAGGTTGAATAGTATGCTTTGCAGATAGAATTTCCCAATTTCTGAGGCTTTGATTTTACATCATTTGTGTAATAGTTTGCTATGATCACTTATTGGAATTCTCTGAACATTTTGTTCGGACAAAGTCAGGCCAAAAGCAGGCACAATGTGCGTAGAGGAATAAGAGTTGCACGAGAGTCAAGCCACTTCCCTCCACAATTAAGGTTCTGCACTGTGTGGTGCTAGCAGAGTAGTTATAGGTTTCAATCCTTTCTCAGTTACCCTCTCTCAATCACTAACATATAAGTCTGCATACGGCCAAAGCAATACAATTTCTCCTCCTTGTGTTCCTGAAAACAACTCATGTTTGGGCTAGATTTCCCCCCCACAACCCATGGCTAAAGGTGACTCCCCATACAAAAGCTTCAGCATAGTTTATTAAAGTCTGGGCAACCGTCAGGCAAACTTAACAGTAGACCACATTATTACCCCCACCTATAACATTTACAAGAACGTTGCTGCCCAGTTTGTAGTCACAGTCCCCAAGTTACATGAGCAGGTCCTGGCACTGTCAGCATTAATGGTAATGCCACTTACATGTGTTTATTTTTAACAAAGTAGTGTAGTCTCAGTTAACTGAATGATGAAATATCTGTCTGCTACAGAGACTAAGGAAGTGTAAGTTTTAAAACTATTGAATTCTCCCTAGTTTTTCATGGGCAGTTTAATTTAACAATTTACACGTTTAATTATCTGCATCATCTACTTATACATAGTTGGCTGTCACTATTGCACTGTAAGTTAAAACCAGGTCCCCACTGCTATTCAAGATGGGGGAAACGTGCATTCAATGAAAACTAAGAGCCAGTTGGCGGTCGAACACACACAAGCAGCACTCTCAGCCACTGGCTCTTACGTTTGACCACAACTCACCCAATGAACTCCAGAAGTATGGAGATGTCAAGTTCTGGTGGGATCCGGAACACGGAGCCCAGAACTTTTCGAGGTCTTCCTCTGCTCACTGGAACTGGCTGTGGGACAGCTAAAATATTCAAATAGCCAAAATGCAAACACAACTTGAAATAATAAGCAGCATAAGATGCTAACATGGGCCAAGCAAAGAAGATGAGCTCATAAGGAAAAAGAGCCCATGCAATTCATCCTATTTTTTTTTTTTACTAAATCAGCTCTTCATACATTTCATGCTGTGTGTCTGAACAAGCATTTTATTAGCTTTCAGCATGGAACTTCTCAGAGAGCTGTTTATTTGATAGTAAGACAAAAAAATAATTACAATAATCCCTCATCTGTCAACAGACTTTGAAGTTCTTATTTTTTACTCCTTTGTAACATCTAGTATTTATTAAGGGCCATAAAATAAAATTAACACACATTTATATGTATTT
The DNA here is from genome assembly GCF_964289735.1 of Phaethon aethereus. Lineage (NCBI taxonomy): Eukaryota > Metazoa > Chordata > Aves > Phaethontiformes > Phaethontidae > Phaethon > Phaethon aethereus. Next base: position 27,223,208 of record NC_138583.1, read on the forward strand.
CCTGGTTGTAGGCAAAACATGATCTGTTTAAAAAGAATCCAAATGCAATCTGGGCTTAAGTGCTGCCAGTTTCATCTACTTTTGTAATCCGAAAACTGTGACAAGTTACAGTAATCAGACAACCGACAACCAAGAATCCTGTATCTCCAATATTACGGATCTTCTTCAGTTGTGAGGTAGTATTTCAAGGAAAGCCCTTAAGAAAAAATGGTGTAGTACATATTTCCTTAACAGTATCCTCTAAAGTGATTACAGCTCACCTGGTTTGGGCACTTCTAATCCTCTTTCTTTATAGAAATCATGCATTTGTTTTTTCTCTCCTGAAAAAAAGCCACAATACAGAACATATTGGAATGTTATTTCAGATGCTGAGAATATCCATATAATTTCCAACGGTCAGAGCAGTAAAACTTTCCAAGTTCCTACAGACCACCACCATCACTAGTATTCCATATGAGGCTGGGACACTCAAGATAACTAGACTAAGAGTTTGTTAGTAAAAACTGGGAAGAAATCAGAGAAACTGGCCATAAATCATGCTGAAACAGCTGCAAAATGTAGTATCCTTCTGGCTGTCATGACTATTTTTATACCATCTATAGTCCACATATATTCACTACATGTGTATATTACATTTAGTACACCCTGGTGGGCTGTGCGCATTAATTTGGTCCCCCAGTTCAAGGTAAATGACATGTAACAGTCAACACACCTTAAATAAAAAAAAAAAAAAATGTGGCAGCCAGGACAAAAATAAAAGCATTTGAGAGAATTCATCTTAGCAACTTCTTTTCAACGGAGGCAAGTGAACTTATTAGACAGAGTGGTATTTTCTGTACTTACACAAAAATATGAGGCATGACTATGAAATATTATCTGGATGTTTATCTGGATATAGCAACACCTGTGTTTCATGAGACAGGGTACATACTGCTATCCATAATAGCATTTATCAGCCAGAAAGATGCCAGTTAGCACAGCTAATTCATTAAGATGTAACCAAACATTACAAAACTATTTTAAAGAGCCCAGAGCAGAAACAGGGCTTTGAATTACTGTTTTCTGTTCAGTCTTTTCAATCTCTAGATGGTAATAAAGGGACTTACTTTCCTCCAAATTGACAACTAATTTGTAGACTATATCTTGCAGTTGCCGGTCCAGTCTATTAAAGAGAAAAAAATGAGAGTGTCTTTGGTGCAACGCAGAATGGTTTTCATTAAATTGTAACGGATGACAAAGACACTGTTGAAATATGTAAAGAGAAGAATGACAGAACAGCAACTCCATCTGTCTAAATTCATATCCTGACAGCAGAGCTTCAACAGAAGAAGCCATGTGAAGTTAAAAGCACTACCCTTCAAGAATTCATGAACAGTTCAGGAAACTAAACCTCAATTGTCATAGTTAGTAAGTATACCATGCCAACATAGCTTTATCTAAAAGAAAATCTAAGTAAATAGTTAAAGATCTCATATCACCTGTAACACTGAGCAAATGCATAAAAAAAGCTCAAAGTGGGGGACAACAAACCCTAGAAAGGGATACAAACTAGATAAAAATACTCAATTTCTTGTTTTATCTTCACTATTGAGATGAAGCTTAAAGAAACAAAGGACACTACATTTTTTGTACCTGTTCCTTCATTTGAAACAGGAAAGCACTACAAGTCTGTAAAACAAAACATTTAAAAGCAAGCAGCAAAACTTGAAAAAAATTATAACTATAAAAATGGCATGAACTTATTACCTGATATTATAAAGGGGCTGTGTCTGATGTACAACAATATTGCATTTTGGACATCTGTTGCTATAGTAGAAGTGTCTCACTATGCAGCTTTTACAAACTGTAAAGAAAAAAACCCAAAACATAGAAGTCACATGTCTGTTATACAATACCATCTGTTCAAGCAAGAGGAACAATTACACCCAGACCTACACCCAAAAATTTGTCAGAGACAAAATGAAGCAAGTCTTTCAACTTTCAAACTCAAGTAAACAGCAGCTTTCTGACTGTACAGGATACAACATTCCCTAATACTCAATTGGGATTATTCTATTAATATTGCTAATTATTGAGGACTAAACCACTCAAATCAGTTTTTAACTATCATCTATTTCTATTCATCAAATTATAGACTAACTGTTCCATGGGTGCATATAACCATTTCTATATCCGAACTGGTATTTCCACACAGCCACTTACTGAGTTTTGTGAAATTACAAGCTCCTATCAGCAACAGGTTAGGAAACACTCTATTGCTTTAAGAGCAAAGCCACTCAACTTTCTTTTCTCAGTTACACACTCAAATTTCTAGAGCCTACTTAAAAAAAAATACTTAAAAAATGTATGTAGCAGCTCTATTTTTGTTTTCTGATGCTTAAAACATCCACAAATATATTTTCCTTAAGGAACAGAATAAACACAACACACATTCACTTCAAACAGAATTATCTTTGTGAAGCCACAACATATGAACAGCTGATTCTTATTTGAATTTGCAACTAGACTCTTAGAATGACAATACTGATACTTACAGGTGTGCAGACATTCTGTAATAGTTGTAGCATCAATAAAGTAACCTTTGCAGATGGAACACAGGATGTAAGGGGTCAACTCTGCGAGGTTTATCATACGCTACAAAGACAGATTATAAGAGTTTGAAAATACGGGCTAAGCCATGAAATTTCCTGATTGCAGCTTCCAAAATATAACGGCCTTAACCCATGAAAAAAATCTGTATCAACATGCTACAGAAACTGGCTTCCCTAAGAGGTTAATCATTCCTCATATACAACTGTTTTCTAAAGACTTATATCTCGTCTTCTGAATTGACCTTTTTGTGAATAGTAATCCAATCCGTTTCATTATTCATATCTGAAAAGCAATTTATAAACAATCCTTTTGGGGAAAGTTCTTTTGGATAAACTCTTTAACAGGATATCAAATAATCAGCAAGCTTGACGTGGATACTAGTAGAAAACAATATTATTTGAAAATGCTCAGTAAACATGTTGGGCCCACAATCAAGATATGTAAGCAGTGCTGTCTCTTGTTTCTACACACATTTAGGGATTATACAAATATATATTGAAACAAAGACTGAAATTTCACTGTTCTGAATTCTGGTTATGAAGTACATTTGTCAAGAATGCATACAAGTAGTTTCACAAAAATCTTCATGTCATAAATCTACTAATTCAGAAATGAACAGATTACTTTTACAGCAATGATCTGATATCTGCCTGAAAAAGGTAACACATTAGATTTTTACGTTCCATTTCGTCTACTCTCAAAGCCAGACTAAGGGGCTTTCTTTCCATCAATGACACCATTCATTTCACCCACATGCTACCGTTTACCGCCTCCTCGGCTATGCCAAGAGTTTGCAAGGGCTTCATTTAAGTGAGACAGATAAAACGAACTTGGGTAATAATAAAAAGCCTATTACCCTATTACCACACGGCTTACACTGCCTAAGCAGGGGTCCAGATTCGCACCTGGAAGTTTTCCGAAGTCCCCAAAAGCACGTAAATTGAAGTCCGCCGCTCACAGGACCTCCCTGAAAGCCGCGGGTTTCAGAGCACGCCAGGCCTCACCTGCAGACGCTGCGTTTCACACCCGGCAGCCTCTCCACAGCCACCTCGTGGCCTCCTCACGCTCACACCGCCGCCCCCTCCTCACAGCTGCCCCCGCGGTGCCCTGCTCCGCGCCGGAGCCCGCGGGCCGTGCTGGTGGGGACTGCCCCAGCCTCGCCACAGGCCCCGGCCGTCCTTCCATTGCAGCGGCAGGGAGCGCGCGCCCCCACCTCGAGCCGCACGCGCCCGCTGGCAGCGCGGGGCACGCCGGGAGTGGGGCCTGGCGCACGACGGAGCCGTGGCGCTGGTGGCGGCCGGTGGGTGCCCTCGCCTCAGAGGACGCTCTCCGCTGCCCTCCCTCCCCGCCCTTACCTCTCGATCGTCGTCCGAGTCGAGCTCCCCGTCGTCCGTCCCGAACCGAGCCCCGGAGTCCCCCTCGAGCTCCTCTTCCTCCATCTCTTCTTCCTCATCGTCTTCATCGTCGTCCTCATCGCCACTAGACTCTGAGCGGCTCCGCTCGAACTCGAAGGGGAGGGAACGCGACCCCGAACAACTGGGAGTCCCCTCCATCTCCTGGTCCTCATCAGCCGGGCCCAGGCCCGCTCCATCCCCGCCCGACAGCCCCGAGACCACAGAGCCAACGTCCACCTCCATATCCATGGCTTAGGGTGGGGGGCGGGGACCGGGGCAAACGCGGGACCGTCTGCGGGCCGTCCGCGGGGGACGGCGGGAGCGGTAGTCCGCCAGTGCGGCCCTCACAGGGCACATGCGCAAGAACGGCGCGGGGCATGTTGGGAATTGTAGTTTCAGCGGACGGCACCCCCACGCCGCTGCGCATGTGCTGAGCACTGAGGCTCAACCAGCTAGCAATTCTAATAGCCTGCACATTTCTTTTCTTACGGTCTTTTTACACTCGTTGCTCCTCCAGCTAAGAATTAAATAACTCCCTAACAAAGCACAGGCAAATGTTTAATTTACCACGAAAGCGCCTCAATCATAAAATGCCACTTTCATTCAAAAAAAGGTTTTAATTCTGTAATATCAATGAATCTGTATTTACCAAACACAAATAAAGGAAGCTAATGTGACCCATACGTAATTAATTCGGAGCAAGGCCCGTAAGGGCACACAATCCCGAGGCCATCCTTGGTCTACTCCAAGGAGGGCACAGGGTGTGGTTTAATAACACCAGATCAATCAATTTCTGAACAAGATTTCTCGCATACGCACACCGCAAGTACTGCCGAGCTCCCTGATTCATATCTGCACCGTCACTACCCAAAATTACAGTTATTTGGTGCCAGGACGCCCACGCCGCAGCAGTCGCTTCACAACCGCTCCTCCAGACTCATACCACTCCCGCTGCCATAAAGCGCTCCTGGCAGCGTCGCAAAACGAAGCTGCGAGTGCCTAGGTGGGCACCGGCAGCAGTACCCGTCCTTTGCCCTGACTGTCGCAAGAGCGTCCGTGCCTGGCGGCGGCCGCCCGCTGCCGGCGAATGGGGGGCGATGCAAGATGGCGGCACTACCTGAGGAGCCGGCGGAGGTGGTGGCGGTAAAGCCGGACCCTGAGGCGGTGACGCCGCCGCAACCCCCTGCTGCTCCTCCAGCCGCCGCCGCCGCGGCTCCCGCCGCTCCCCCGGCCGCGGCGGCGGAGGGGGAGACGGCGGGGGGCGGTGGGGAGGCGGCGCCCCCTAAGCCTGCGGCACCGGGCCCGGCCGCCTCCCCGGCGGCGCTGGACCGGCAGACGCTCGTGGCCGTGTTGCAGTTCCTGCGGCGCAGCAACCTCCGCGAGTCCGAGGAGATCCTGCGCCGCGAGGCCCGCCTGCTCGGCGACGACCTCGGCACCGCTGCCCTCAGCCCCGCCGGCGGCGCGCTTCTGGGAGCCCCGGGCGGCGATGCGGACTCAGCCGCCGGCGAGGCGCTGCTCAGCCGGGTCACCGCCGCTGCCGCCATCGCGATAGGAGGCAGCGTCGCCACTGTCGCCTCTTCCAGCCCCGGGGTATCGGCGGCCGCCGCTGTGCCTCCGGGAAAAGGTGAGGCCCGCGCGGGGGCTGCGGGGTCGCTGCCCGGGGCGGGAGGCCGCTCCGCCGCCCCCCGGCGGGACCCTTGGGGACTGGGAGGGTTCTCCGTGATGCTGGGGCACAAGGGTCGGTGTCAGGTCGTGCCTACCTTGGGGTGGCCTTCCCTGGGGCGGGAGGCGAGAGTCTACCCCGGCTTTCTGGGGGCGCCCCTGGATGTGTCATTACCCCATAGGACTCGGAAAGCGATCGGGATTTCCTGAGGGTTCCTCCCTGGAGCAAGGGACCAAGCACAGGATATCCGTCCTATTTGCAGGGAGTGTTGTCAAAGTAGAGAGGTGCTTCGTCTTGTATTTGTGTCCCATCTCGACTAACAGTGTATCAGGAGGATGAAAGTTTCCTTTGTAGTTAGAGATGATGGTCCAAGATGTGGCTGCAGGGATCAGAATGAGGACCTGATGTACAGGCTGCATAGGATACTTGTAGATGAGGCTTTATACATTTCTGGATCATGTCATTGGGTACTTGAGATAACTGGAGTTGAAGTATTTTTAATCAAAGTGTTCTGAGGGGCAGCTTTACAGAACAGTATAATGGAATTTCAGGAATGGATATGTCTGAGTTCTAGTGAATGTGTAGTATAAAGTCAGCTTGTTCCTGGTATCACCTGTTTTTACATGGAAGACAAAACAATGAAAATGTTTAATGACTGCTATAGAGAACAGAGGTCTCACAGTGTTAGCAAGTGACAAGAAGTCACTCTTCTGTAATGATTGTGTAGTGGTCTTGGTGAATTGTTCACGTGATGAACTTAATTTGCTTGTTTACTGGAAGTGAAATAATTATAGTGGGTATATCTTACAGGCGTAGAAAGATTTGACAGTTTCTAGCCTTAGCAGTAAAGATAACTGCTTTTGGTGATGTTAGTGGCTTCTTCCTTTAGACTTATAATCCTAGCTGAATTAGATACTATGTTAAATACCTTATAGGCAACTGTTGGCAGGGAAAGCGCAAAAAATGGCTGAAGGTGCTAGGAGAATTGGCTGCTGGAGTATAATGTGCTACCATTCTCTCACTTGTATTGTTTAAACTTTATGCTGAACAAGCCCAAGATTTACTGTCATGTTTTGATTGGAGCACCTCACCTTACCAGTGGAGTTGTTAGCCACCATGTATTTGCTAGCTCTTTCAGGCTGTCTTACAAGCTCTTGTTATATGCTTTTGCAGTTGGAGGAGGCATTGTTGTGGAAGATCAGCCAGATGTGAGTGCAGTATTGTCTGCCTACAATCAACAGGGGGACCCAACACTGTATGAGGAGTACTACAGTGGATTAAAACACTTCATTGAGTGTTCCCTGGACTGTCATCGGGCGGAACTGTCTCAGCTGTTTTATCCTCTCTTTGTGCACATGTACTTGGAATTGGTCTACAATCAACATGAGAGTGAAGCAAAGTCTTTTTTTGAAAGGTAATTTATTTTCATTTGTGCATTTGCATTACTTTGTTTGCTACTTTAATTAAATCTGTAAGTTATAGTAGCATAGGCGCTTATATATATATGTGTGTGTACATATTTTTCTCCTCTACTGTTGAAGAGATTTGGAATCTGAAGTAATAGTGCCATGGATTACTGTAACAGTTATTAAATTCTTTTCCAGTCTCCAATGTTAGAAAGATGTGCAAACTGCATGCTTTTGAACTGTCCACGTGCAGATTTTGAACTACCTTTATTGTGAGCTGGTCGACTCCTTGCTGCAAAGTATCAATGAAGAGATGCTGCTTCTTTAGGGAAAGGTTGTGGGGTCATTTTTTAGCACTGGAAAACTGCACAGGGATGCCAAAGTAGCGTATGCTATAAGTATTTGCTAACGTCATGGCATGTATATTGAAATTCTTAAAATAAAATTAAAGGAATTAATTGAAGGCTAATTGCAATTTTCTGTGCTCTTGCTATGTTTCACTTCTCTATCTCTTGAGCAAGATAAATTTAATTTGTTTAAGTTCACACCAATTACAAAATATTTCGATCCAGTAGGATAACTTTGTCTCCCTCCAATATGGTCAGCAAAAACGGTTCAGTAAATAGTTAAGATGTTCCTTGCCACAACTATTTTATAACACAGTTTGAGTAAAAACAGAAATCTCTAGATATGTTAGCTCTTAGATAATGCAAGTGGAGAGTGAGAAACATATTCACTGTGAAATGTGCATATTCATATAATAAATCAGATATAAATACATCCAAGTAGTCTTGTGTAATAAAAATGCCCTGTACTTTCTGATAACACAAATTAGTTTCATTTCTGTAATTAAACATGTTAATGTAACTATTTACTTCAGACGAGAACCCTTTGGGTGTATGAAATTCTGTGAGGTTCCATTTGTGTGTTCGGTTTTTAACTGTTGTTAAAACAGTTGTTAACTGTTGTTCTTACCATACACAGTAAGTCACTGGTGTATCTTCCCCAGGATGAAATTTATTTCAGCAGAAAAATAATCCCATATGTAGTCAGTAGCTTCCAAAAAGTCCTTACATATGTGTTTCTGTTGAAGTCATGTAAATAAGTCTGCACTTAGGAGCTAATGTTTTTGTAATAAATCTCTTATCTTAAATTGTTTCAATAGATTTCATGGGGATCAGGAGTGCTATTACCAGGATGACCTGCGTGTATTGTCTAGCTTAACCAAAAAAGAACATATGAAAGGTAACGAGACCATGCTGGATTTCCGAACAAGCAAGTTTGTGCTGCGTATTTCCCGTGACTCTTACCAACTCTTGAAGAGGCATCTTCAGGAAAAGCAGAACAACCAGATCTGGAACATTGTTCAGGAACATCTTTACATTGATATCTTTGATGGAATGCCTCGCAGTAAACAACAGATAGATGCTATGGTTGGAAGCTTGGCTGGGGAGGCAAAACGAGAGGCTAATAAAGCAAAGGTAGGAGGGAAAGATTGTTAAACTCTTATAACTGAACCATCCTCCCTAGTTTTTCAGGGAGATGCCTTAGTATAGACTGACAATTGTCACTTGAGGTCTTAAAAGACAGCATGAACAGAACAAAGGAAGAGAACTATACAAATAGTTGTTGGCAGGAGTAGAGAGATCAAGATGTGTCACTGTCTGGTAGAAGAAACTGCTGAACCCCTTTGAGAGACAACCTTGTGTTCAGCCCACTGAACTAAATTTAAACTAATTCCTGAATCACTCTGTGGTTTTAAAATGGACACCTGACCATTTGGCTTCCTCTTTTGTACAACAGATGTGATTCTTACTTGATGCCAGTTGTTACTGCAAGGGCTATTTGTGTAGGTCTTGACAGGGTAATAGCACAGTACTGTACAGATCAATTATGTAAGCTGTAGGAATTCTGCTTTAAGGAAGGGCTAAGAGATGGTGGGAGAACTTACAGTTGTCCAGATCAGTTGCTGGGTAAAACAGCAGAACATGTACTACGTTTGTTATGGCCTAACTAGTAATGTATGCAGAAATACTAAATGTAGCAGTTTTAAAGGGGCAGCTCTATTGCTTGGACTAATACATTGAAAAGTTTCCATTAAAAAAATTAGTTTTCAGTAAAAACAGCAATTACTGTTTTGTATGTTTTATTGGCTTGCAGGTTTTCTTTGGCTTATTGAAAGAACCAGAGTTTGATGTGCCTTTGGATGATGAAGATGAAGAAGGAGAAAATGAGGAAGGAAAGCCAAAGAAGAAAAAACCTAAAAAAGATAGCGTAGGGTCAAAAAGTAAAAAACAAGACCCTAATGCTCCTCCTCAAAACAGGTACCAAGAGAACGATGTGTTAAATCCAGTCTTGTTATGCCAAATCTGCATTGCTGTTCACATAATGTTTTTAGCTCTTTGGCCATTTCAACTATACACAGCTTTAGCCGTAAGACTTCTAAGGGAGGTAATGGAAAGCTTAGCATATAACCCTCTGTCTTTGCCCTTCAAGTCAATCTAGATTTCCCTTGACGAAATTTTACTCAGTTACCCACTAATCTTTTCAGGTCATACTCAGTTATTTATCTTGTTCTACTGCCTATCTGAAATTCTTAAAGCTACTGGCTCTTATCAGTTAATCTTTCACATAGTCTTTCATTTTTTTCTAATTCGTATTCGTATATTGAGGTATAGGGTTGTATGTGAATGTTTCGCTTTGTTTAGATTAACAATACGGAAGGTGCTTTCAGTTCATAAAAATATGTGCTGCTTGTAGAATTCCTCTGCCTGAACTGAAAGACTCTGACAAGCTGGATAAAGTAATGAATATGAAGGAAGCTGCAAGGCGTGTGCGTCTTGGCCCAGAGTGCCTGCCCTCCATCTGTTTCTACACGTTCCTTAATGCTTACCAGGTTGGTAAAAGAAGAGTTTGGGTAATGTGGAAAAGGGAATCAACATTATAAACATAACTTTTAAATAAAGAAAGAAGACTTAACAAAGTTGTCAAGGGTTATTGGAGTATTTGGAATAAGTGTTGCAAATTTGGTGTTCTAAAATCTCCAAAATTCTCTTTAAAGACTCCTTAAACTATTTAATTTCCATGTTCTTTTGTTTTGTTCTGATTTTGCCATAATTCCTTCTTTTGTTTTCCTGGGGGGACCTAAGTGTATTCTACAGAATACAGTAGATGTTTTACACTAAAATACTGTAAAACAGTACTGTTTTGTTGTGATCAACTGTGCTTCATTCATATAGCTTTATTTTTAATGCTGCAAGAATTTATGTGTGCTTATGTCTATCCTAGATACCCTCATTTTTGTAAATAAGTTGAGTTAATTTTCATATTAGTACTTAGGATTTTGTAATATTTGAAATGCATCACGAAAGATACAAACAGTAAAAATGGATATTTTGTGCACAGGGTCTGACTGCAGTGGATATTACAGATGACTCTAGCATGATTGTAGGAGGCTTTGCTGACTCTACTGTCAGAGTGTGGTCCGTGACTCCCAAAAAACTACGTAGTGTGAAAACAGCAGCAGGTAATTAAGACAGTAACACTTAGTATGAGCATGCATTACTTGTGACAGCTGTGTTTTGTGTGAACAGGAGAGTTGTCTTCAGCAGTTAGATGCTTTCACTGTGATAAAACAGTATGTGCACAGATGTATGATTGCATCTTATATACTACCACTAGAAACATTTTCAAAGGAATTAAAAATCTGGTTGTGTACACCTGCTGTGAGGTGGTCGGTGCATGGAGCTTGGAACTAGCCGTAACTAGTGTGGAACTAGCCATCTTGCTTCTTAACTGGATGGTAACTGTAGGGTGTAGTAGACAGTCAGGTTTAGGTTATCTAGGGGAGAGACTAGAGGTATCCTGGGGGAAATGGTAGGAGGGAACTCTGAGGAGGATGGAGCAAAACGTCCTGTAGCTCAATACCTACGCAAATTTATGGAAACCAGGCTTCTTTAATTCTGCTGTTCATGTAACAGTGCATTGTAGTTGAAGCTAAATACCATGCAAACGTTTCTTAATCCGGATATTTAACTGAGATGTGGTCATGATGTTCAGCAAACAGTAGCCTACAGACTAAAAGTTATTTTAAGTTGTGTGTAGTATGCAGCTGTCAAAACATGCCTGAAAAGCATGTTTGTGGCATATTAACTTCCTGGGAAAAGGTGTGAAAATTTGACGTCTCTATCAAGAAGATTTTATTGTGTTTGGAGGCTGAACAATATACGTATGAAAAATAACACCTCAGAATTAATTTATTTTAGCTCTTAGTGAAGACTTAAGAAAGAGTCATTATTTGTGTAAAGCATTATTTTTACCTTTTACAATGGTAAAAATATTTTAAATGCCATTGTATATTTCAAACTAACCAACTCCGGGGTACTTTGTCATGTTCACACCATACTTGCCTCTTTTAGACAGAATATTTATTTTCCTGTTCATGGCATTTATCTTTGAACTGACAGTTGTTATAATACATGAACTTTGAAATATTGCAGACCTCAGTCTCATTGACAAAGAATCAGATGATGTCTTGGAGAGGATCATGGATGAGAAAACAGCAAGTGAGTTGAAGATTTTATATGGTCACAGTGGACCTGTCTATGGCACCAGCTTCAGTCCTGATAGGTAAAATAAGTTTACAGGCTAACTAGTTTGCTTGTCTTGAGTCAATTGTATGCTACTGAATGCAAACATGTTCTTAATGCATCTTTTTCCAGAAAGCTAACACAATTCTTGTTTATGCGGCTTACAAGAAACTATGTGAAAGTTCTAATTATGCTTAGGGTGTTGGGCACTGTAAGGTATTACTGAAATCAACTGGAGCAGAGGAAGTCAGTAGCTTTTTTGAGGTTCAGGACTTAGATGGCAAAATAGACCATCTTTTTTGCAAACTGTGGTTTAGGCTGGGTTTCAACTAACTGAATTGTAGAGAGGAAAAACACTGCAGCATTGATTTTACTTCTAGTACTGCAAAACATAAAACCAGGCTGAGTACCATATCGTTGCACTTGAAGTTTCTCATATTCTACTGAGACTTTATTTTCAAAATGTGTGGAATAATATCTTTAAAATAAGAGATTTAAAACCATTAGGTAATTATGAGAGTCTGGACAGTAGGAGGGAGGTTTAAATACATAAAGTTTAGCTTTTGCATGTGTCTAGTCAGGAAACAACCATCACAGAAACACATCTGAGAAGTAAACTTTGTGTGGACCATAAATGTAGAGTCTATAATTATGAATTGAGAATGTGAACATGGTATGAATTCTCTTTCAGGGAATCATGAAATTTTGTTTAGAGTTATATTAAAAGATTTTTTTTTTTTTTTAAGTAACATAGTACAGCAGTTTACTAGTGATTTTTTCATATAACTGGAATTCCTGAGTAAAGACCAGCTCAGTGTCATCAGAATTAGCCACCAGCATCCAATTGTCTCTTTTTTTGCATAAGGGCCTAGGACTGGATTCTGCTTGAATTGGTCATTGTCGCTTACCCCACCAAAATGCTGATTTACATATGACACGCTGAACAGATGCTGTTCAGTGGACAGTTTTTCTTACCATAGACATCTCACAGTGTTTATGCAATGGTTATACAGTCCATGTGCAAGTTTGGTATGTAATATGCTATACTTTCTCCTGTGACAGGAACTATCTGTTGTCCTGTTCTGAGGATGGCACTGTCAGATTGTGGAGTCTCCAAACATTCACATGTTTGGTGGGATATAAAGGACACAACTATCCAGTATGGGATACACAATTCTCTCCTTATGGTTATTACTTTGTGTCAGGGGGACACGACAGAGTGGCTCGGTAAGAAACTGGATGGTTTTTTTACTTGTCTGGGTCAGTTTGTGGTGGATTAACCCTGGCAGTGATTAGCTGATACACTCTAGCCTACTCTATTACTGGAGATAAATTTTATTTCATGTCAATTAAAATACTGAACAAATATTTTAATGTAGTTTGTGATTTTTTTTCTTCTTCTTTCTTTTCAACACACATCAGATTATGTGATGACTACAGAGATGGTGTCCTCTTACGTGACCATCTGCTTATAAGTATTCTCTTCCAGTTGTTAAACAACTTGACAGAATATTCTTTTTCTCCCTTCTGAAAAGTATTCTTTTCCAAAACAGATCCTGCTAATTCAATAAACTGACCAGTAAGAAACCACTACATAATTACTTCCTTCTATTCCACATTGTGCAACAGATACTGAACTTCATTAGGGTTCTTTCTTATCAATAAAGCTTTTATTTTCAGTCTGTGGGCAACGGATCACTACCAGCCTTTACGGATATTTGCTGGCCATCTTGCTGATGTGACATGTACCCGATTTCATCCAAACTCTAACTATATTGCCACGGGCTCAGCAGACAGGACTGTACGGCTCTGGGATGTTTTGAATGGGAATTGTGTAAGAATATTCACTGGACATAAGGTAAAGGCATATGTATCACTCACAGTGTGAAAGTGATTTTATTTCTGTGTTGGGATTCTGAAGAGTAGTGTTCAGAACGAATATGGCTTGACTGACTGAATGTGAGTAGACTTAATTAACTTGTTTGGTCCCTCCCCCAAATGTCTGTTTTAGGGACCAATTCATTCATTGGCATTTTCTCCCAATGGACGATTCCTGGCTACTGGAGCAACAGATGGAAGGGTGCTGCTCTGGGATATTGGACATGGATTGATGGTTGGAGAATTGAAAGGGCACACTGACACTATCTATGCACTCAGATTCAGTAGAGATGGGGAGATCTTAGCATCAGGTAAAATTCACTGGAAACTGTGATGTTTCTGTTGCATTCTGTAAGTCTGAAAGGAATGATATAATCGGTTCCTTAAATCGAGGAAGACAAAGTAGAATCACTTGCTTAGGTGAGTACTTCACTGGACTGCGAAGTATGATCCCTCACTATTCCAGGAACTGAAGGAAAGGTGTTATGCAGTTAGATGATAGTGAAGGTTGGGATCTTTGTACAGTGTTGGGGGTGGAATCTGAAGTTAGAAGTAACTCCAGGGTGGACAACAAGTGGCTGGACTAGAGAGGAATTAACAGAAAAGAAGAAGAGTTATCCTCACCCTTACTGTTTCTTCATGATTCTTAGATCTTAAATCTTAGGTCAATCTTCTTAGATTTTTCATATAGAAGTGTGCGTGTAATATTAACAGTCGGATCTATGAGCAGCAGAACTTGTGAAGCCTGCTTGTTTTTCCTGCCTGTCCGCATGGATTTTCTGGTGTTTAATATAGCAGAGCTCCTTTGCCAGTTTTCCCTTCATGGAGGTACAAAGTTTTGTCTCTCCATGTTTAGTGAACTGTTTTCCTAAAATGGGTAGGAATTTAATGAATTGGAAACTTGTTCTGTTCTGTCAGCTGGTTGAAATTAGCCAACAAGTTCAAGTTACTGACGGAAGAAACAATGGACAGATGCTCTAATTACATCAGGGTGATTTCCTCATGAAACCAGGCTAGGAATATTATAGATTTATTTAGTAGTATGTTCCTAAATGCAGTGCAGTGAGAATCCGCAGTGAGACACTACTGCAGGAGTGAAGGCTAACAAACAGGGTACAGGTTTGATTCAGCCTGCAGGGTGGTTACTTCAATTTCTCTACCAATGGTCCAGTGAAAGCACGGCCCACTGGGCCTGCACAATTCTGCTGTCTTCCCTGTATCGAACAGTGAAACTGTTATTATGTGACTCACAATCATAAACATTTCCTAAAATTGGCATCTAGCCCACAGGATGGTCCTGCTCTTTCAGTGCTAGGTGGTAGAATCTAAACACAAGTGTTTTAAGAGAGTAGTTCTTTGTGCTTTATTCACAGGGCATTCAGCTTAGATTACAGGAAAACTGAAGTCCTGGTTGCTTTTATGTGTGCATTCAATATGTTAGAGGCTTGTTCAAATCTGTTTCCTTGTGGGATGAAAGCATAAGTCTACAGTTAATGAGCAAACTTTACTTTTTGGGCTTTACTTTCTGTTAACTTGTTCCCTAGTAACTTTTTTATATACCTGTTTTATTAATAAAAGACTTTAAACTGTTGTTCTTTTTAGGTTCAATGGATAACACAGTTCGTCTGTGGGATGCTGTGAAAGCATTTGAAGATTTAGAAACCGATGACTTTACTACAGCCACTGGACATATAAACTTGCCTGAAAACTCACAGGACTTGTTACTAGGTACATACATGACCAAATCAACCCCAGTTGTACACCTCCATTTTACACGCAGAAACTTGCTGCTGGCTGCAGGAGCCTACAGTTCGCAGTAAATCGGGAAGCTGTAAGACTGTCTGTGCCAAGTGATTGCAGTAGTGACCTCAGGATGTGAGATGAGGAGGAATGTCTTGTACAGGTGGACCTGTTCTGTTGCAGGGAAAATGAAACTATGTAAACTAATGCGAGCAGTTCTATTTCATATTTATCCACAGTTTGGAAATGCTGGAGATTGACGAGACATCATGGCTGTAAAAGAAGGAATTGTTCATGGTGCTTTTGATAAATATATATATGTATATGAAAATGTCTGTCTCTTCTCAGAGATGGTATTGAGCTCTGCTGAAACTTGTGGAAAGTTAACAGCCTTGGTATGTGTTCTCAGATGATTTTTTTAAAGCACTTAATTTATGGTTAGCAAATGTTTAATCTGTCTCAAACACAAGTAAAAACTCTTCAGTTTCAGAAAAGAAAGATTGTAGTTTAACTCACTGTAGCCTGGGCTGGGCAACAGGTATGGTGAGAGTATCACAGCAACAAATAGGGTATTGGAAGAGTAGGTCCAACAGACTTGTGGGGAACTGCCGCCAAGTTACACGTCTGGGGTTTATGTATCGAAGTACTGAGTCCTGAAAAGATTTCAACCTCCTGTGCTCTTTTGAGGTATCAGAAATGCAGATCTTCTTATTTGGGAGCCAATGCTGTAAGTGTGAAAAGCAACCAGAAGTGCAATGTGAACTTTATTTACTTTCATACTTTATTGTATGAAAAAAAAAAGGGGGGGGGGGGAACACGACACACAGATACACTGAGGCACAACTGAAATACCCATTATTAGAAACAGGGACTTAAACTCTTATGTTGCATTAGATCTAAAAGAATTTTAAAAACCTGCATTCTTTCTGCATGAGGTTTAATATATTAAAACCTAAAACTAGCCAAGAAATTGAAACATTATTGCAGAGTAAAAGGATTAATCAGTCCTAAGTGTATTTTAAGCTGGCCTTTCAAAGGCAAACTAATCTGCTGCAGTGCCAATTTCTACCTACAAAAACATTCTACCCCGGTAAGTCCTGGACATGATATAAACCTCAGTGCTTTGTTTCGGAGGAAGAGTAAAACATGCAAAACACTGGAAAGTAGCAACTTCCTTCTGGGTTTTTGAACAGAAACCACCACCACCAAAGGACAGGCCCAGTTTGGTGTGGTTTGGGTTTTTGCTTTGTTGTTCTGTTTGGTGACTTTTTGTTTTTAAATCTCTTACAAGCTGTATACAGGGAAGTCTGTTTTGTATTCCTCATTATTTTCCAGTAAGGGCTTGGACACTTGAATAATCTGCTGGCTCTCTAGTGAAAATAGAACCAAGATTTTTCTAAGGTAAGGTAAATGGAAAACTACCTCCCCTTTCATCCATTCTCTGACTCTTAACTCTTGGAGTAAAGGTATAGTACAAGCATTATATATCAAAATAAAGGGTGGAAAATTCATTAGGACGCTCACCTGGAAATTTTCTTTAAAGAGAAAAGGTTAAAACTAAATTATTATATTTTTTGTGTTTGTGTAATGGTACCTCAACAAAATTTCCTAGCTCTCAGTATGACCAGTTGGATTTAAGTACAATTATGGTGAATCAAACAAAGCATGTACAGTTTTGACAGCTTAAAGAAAACACTGCCACATTCTGCCTTTGTATTTTGTACAGTTTTATACTTTTGATATTATAATAAATACTAAAACCACATAGTTTGTGTCTGTATGTTACAAGAAGGTATTTTCTTCCCTTGACAGCCGCAAGGGAAGCGAGAACAGTGCTTGTAACTCTGAGCACTCTACCAAAAGAACCAAAGTAATTCAGAAATGGTTGATGACTAGCCACTTCATGTAAATCTCATTCTAATGGTAGGTGATGGGTTCTAGCTAATTGCATCTATTACATTGTTAAAACAACCATTATGCATCTGGAAAGTTTTACATGGCAAAGGCCATTTATGCAAACAAACTCATAGGAGAGGAAGATGACTAGATTTATTCAGAAGGTCCAGCATGTACAAATGGCTTTAAGATACATGAACTACAGTGTGAGAACACAAAAGGCCTGTCATCCCTTTTTTTTTCCCCAGCAACCATGCTAGCTGTTTTCTTTCTGTCAGTTACCTCTGCAAGAGAGGCCAGTAACAGAAAAAGCTCAAATACTGTAATTTGATCAATCTATTTTGGGAGGTTTTTCATCAAAACCAAACCAGTTGTATGCAAAATATGGACAACTGAGGCAGAAGTTGTGATGTGAATTGTATTAATAATAGTGAAGAAGTCATGGTTTCCATGTAAGCTGCTAGCTTGGAATGCAGAAAATGAGAGCTACCAGGTAACTGCAAACCATGTGAGCTTACTGTTACCCACTATGACATGGAAGGTTAGAAATGCTTTGATCAGCTGTAAGCTTTGTGCCAGTATTATGGTCATGCTGCTAAGGTCTTTCCTAGGTTACTACCAGGTGCTCAGAATGCTTTAGGATGGCTTGTAACAGCAGAAGAGTTTAGTTAAGATGGTAATGACAGGAATCAGCTACTTCATCTCCACTACAGATAACTCTTTTTGACAGAGGGGAAAAAAAAAAGTGCCCCATTTATGCTTTTTTGGACCACTTCATATTTCCAGTAAAACAAGTAATTGTTTATATTTTATTAACCATAACAGGTCATCAGCTTGCATTACACTGACAGACTGGAGGTTCAGGCATGCCAGCAACCTGCCAAAAGAAGAGAGATCAGACATAGCAAGTCTTGCACAGTGGTACTAGTAACTAAGCATCCCCCTTCCCCAAGCCCAAACAATTCTAGTTATGAGCAGGCAAATTTCAGTACACCCAGGAAGAAATGACTGATGTCCCTTTAACATAGAACAATGATGCTCAAGCTCATTCTTTTCTACCCCTTTTTGCAGACTATGAGGTTTGGTTTTGCCCATAGGTTTTTTCAAAACACCATTTCAGTGGAATTTTGTATTTGAAAGTGACTCTAGAATTTTGGAACACTTGGTTGTTGCTATACAAGAACAAGTCCCATCATTTCTATATAGGCCTTGCATAATCAGGTGTGCAATACATACAATTCCATTGTATGGTGCTCCTTTACTATGTTCAGAGGAAGGTTTTAACAGACTGTATTAATCCCTGCTTGGAATTCTCTAATACAAATAAGAAATAAGTCCTCAAATATTACTTTATTGTTTCAATATCCTACAAAACAACAGTTACTCCTATTTTACAGCAAAAGGGCAGAACAGAAGCACCTAACAGTTGTAGGCAAAGCCTGATATACCTAGCTGCAACATCCTTCTATTCCTCCTTCCTTCCTTCCTCTTCCTCCCTGCATGCTGTCCCTAGTCCCATTTACCATGTCAGAAGAACAAAAAGAATACTGGTATCCCATACTTTCTGCATCTCCCTTTAACAACCTACATCATTCAGAATGCCCCCAAATACGCTGATGCTATAGTTTAGTTGAGGTTTAAAATGATAAAAACAAAGTTCACATGCCTGTGTTTCTACCTCCCTGAAATTATATTTTATTATTAGCAATTTGTCACTCTTTCTTCCTGGGCTGGCATTAGATCATTTTGGTCCTGGAAAAACACCACTTACTTACCATTTACTTATCTGCCACAGCAGGAGTTTTCTTTTTGGGTCTAAGCTTGAAATACAAGACGAGCATTGCAATGCCTGTGTATGTTGCTATTACATACTGGAAAACATAAAAGTTCAGTTTAGTTTCAGTCCAAAACCCCAAAAACACCATTATACTAAACTACAGAAGTTAATATACATAATACATACATTCCTCCTGCCTGTGATAGTATAGGAATTGAAGTACTTCTGAAATCCAGTGAACTGGTGTTGAGATCCTGAGTCATGGCCAGCCATGGTTGCTTGCCCTAACAGGCCATACAAGACAGTTAGTAAGTTTTACAGTCAGCTGGACAGGATCAATAGAAAAATCAAACTGATCTCTACGCTGAATTCAATACTTCCATTGTCAGCTATTCAATCTGTTTTTAGGACATTCAACAGACAGCAGATATACGTAAGGAGCAGGCATATTCAGAGTGAATGCATTCATTCATTCAAACTTAAACATGAAAAAATAGTCAGTATGATTTTGATGACAAAAGAAAAAATTCCTGAAAGCACTTATAAAGAAGAGACCTACCAGTCCTGCCTACACAACCATTCAATACAGGCAAATTTCTCCCAATTGTTCAGGAATCTGCAATACCTAAGAGAAATCTTCACTAGTTCAGCTAAGAAACAGCTTCTATTACATATCCAAAAAACTTGGTGACAAGATTCAGACTAGACCACTACTCTGTTTTGTCATTCAAAATGCCACTTTGCAACCTTTATGCCATAGTAGAGTGCAAGTGTTGTTAATAAGAATCGCCCTGCTCTCAGTTGCACATTTCTATTGCATCTTACTTGCCCACCCTACTATTCACAGATCTGACTAAAGCCATAACTTTTTTTTTTAGTTAGTTTTCAGCTAAATCCAAAAGTCACTTGAGTCAGCTACAAAGCCTTAGAAGTGCTTTCACAGGAACTAAAAAGCCACCAAGTATATGCGGGCACACTTTCTCATTTTGTCAGTCTGTGTATGGACCAAAGTTTCAGGTCTACCATAAGACGTTAATTAACAAAAGCCTGGCATAGCTACAGTAGCATACTTGCAGGCTCACTTAACGGTTGAGGTTGGCACTCTGGAAATTACGTAGTTCAACCCCAATCTGCTCAAAGCAGTGGCAGCTATAGCAGGTTTCTCAGGAACACATCCAGCCAGGTTTTGAATAGCTCCAGAGATGGAGACTCCACAACTGCTCTGGGGAACTTGTTTCAGTGTTAAACCTGAACACTGAACTTAGATCACCCTTATAATAAAAGGGCTCTTCTTTTTAATGTTAGAGACGTTGTTTATCTTGTAACGCACCTCAAAAGAAGCACGCATGCCACGTGGTTACCTACCAAATCAGGCAGATGCTGTAGCCACCAATACCCCAGAAAAGGGATACCAGAAACTGCTATAGCAGGTGCTATTTCATTAGCACAGCTCTTACACCAACCCACTCCAGTAATGTTACCTCTGGTGTATAATCAGGTAAGCGGGCCTGTAACTAGGTTGACTACAGAATAGCTAAAAATCTTACCGAAATAAACCCCCTTAACGTTTGCTGTGCATGACTCAAAGCCAAGGTCATCTTTTCTTATGCCTGACCAATGCAAAAGCCTGGAAAAGAGTTACCGCCTCCTTCCGAAGACAGCTCAGAGCCCAGGCATTACAACACAGGTTTTCCTTTTCGGAAAAGCCCGGTGCCCTTGCCAGGCGCGGCCTGCCCCGACGGCTGCCCTGGCACCGGGCGCTACCGGCTGCCGTGCTCGCCCCAGCCCCGCACATAACCCGGGCCCATCGCTCTGGCGCAGAAAGCCGCGACCCCGGCGTTCCCTCGTCTCAGCTCGCGTCGGGCGAGGAAAGGGAAGTGGCGACTCCAGGTACTGGGAGGGTAGCGACACCGCGGGTGAAGGTCGTGGGCGGCCCCGGGGGACAGCCGCGGCTCGGTGCCGCAAAGCACCACGCTCCCTCCCGACGGCACAGCCCTACAGGAGAGAAGGCGCGGCCAAGGGTCTGCGGCCGGGGCAGGCACCCTCCCCCACGGGCGCCCAGGGATACCTCAACCACCGCTGCCGTCCCGCCGCCGCGCTCTGCCCTTCGCCAACGCCCTCCCACAAAATGGCGGCTAACGAGCGCCGCGCGCAGCCACCACGGGCCGCAGAGATTGGCTACACCCGGAGGGAGTAGGTTCTCTCCGCCCCCTTCTTCTGGTTGGCTGAGAAGCAGCTCGCCACTTCCGCTTGCCCTTTGCCCCGTGCCCCTCATACTACTTCCGGGTGCCTCGCCGTGGTACCCGCGTGCGACGCCCTGTCTCGCTCCCCTTTCCCGGGCTTCCCCCTGGCAGCGGCCCAGGGCCTGGTAGCAGCGAGCGAGGGACCAGAGAGGAGGTAAGGCCCTTGCGGGCAGAGCTGCAGCCGTGCCTGGTTCACCTGCGTGGCGTGGCCTGTGCAGCCGGCTCAGTTACCGGCCGTGGGAGATGTTTCTGTTGCCTAGCGAGCCCTTTGATGAAGCGTGCCTTGTTGAACTTCAGTGTCATTATGTGCTTTAACATTTAACGGAGTTTTTTATGTCTAACAGACTACTTTAAATTTGACAACATACTGTTTCAGGGCTAATTTCTGTAGAAGTACTAGTGACTAAAGTAATAAATAGCATGTGAATTGTGACCTAATAAATAAGGTGTTGTTTACTGATTGAAACATAGTAAGGTTAAACGTATCTATTAAGTATATGTAGAGAGATACAGTTTATGCAAAGATGCATCAAATTATATTAACCTTTAAGGGTGGTATCCAAAAAGCAAAAAAGCAGACCAAACTTACTTAGTGTTTCGCTCACAACTTTCTCCGTGATGACTGAAGCTGGCAATTTCAGCTTGTTCACTGAATATAATCACAGAATCACTAGGTTGGAAAGGACCTTCAAGATCATCAAGTCCAACCATTAATCCAGTGCCACCATGTCCCCTAAACCATGTCCTGAAGCGCCACATCCACACGTTTTTTGAACACTTCCAGGGATGGCGACTCCACCACCTCCCTGGGCAGCCTGTTCCAATGCCTGACCACTCTATCAGTGAAGAAATTTTTCCTAATATCCAATCTAAACCTCCCCTGGTGCAACTTGAGGCCATTTTCTCTCGTCCTATTGCTGGTTACTTGGGAGAAGAGACCAGCGCCCTCGTCGCCACAACCCCCTTTCAGGTAGTTGTAGAGAGCGATAAGGTCTCCCCTCAGCCTCCTCTTCTCCAGACTAAACAACCCCAGTTCCCTCAGCCGCTCCTCATAAGACTTGTGCTCCAGCCCCCTCACCAGCTTCGTTGCCGTTCTCTGGACACGCTCCAGCACCTCAACATCCTTCTTGTAGTGAGGGGCCCAAAACTGAACACAGTATTCAAGGTGCGGCCTCACCAGTGCCGAGTACAGGGGCACGATCACTTCCCTACTCCTGCTGGCCACACTATTCCTGATACAGGCCAGGACGCTGTTGGCCTTCTTGGCCACCTGGGCGCACTGCTGGCTCATGTTCAGCCAGCTGTTAACCAGCACCCCCAGGTCCCTTTCCGCTGGGCTTCTCTCTAGCCACTCCTCCCCAAGCCTGTAGCATTGCATGGGGTTGTTGTGGCCGAAGTGCAGGACCTGGCACTTGGCCTTGTTAAACCTCATACAGTTGACCTCGGCCCATCGATCCAGCCTGTCCAGATCCCTCTGCAGAGCTCTCCTGCCCTCCAGCAGATCAACACTTCCACCCAGCTTGGTGTCATCTGCAAACTTACTGAGGAAGCACTCGATCCCCTCATCCAGATCATCTATAAAGATATTGAACAAGACCGGCCCCAGAACAGAGCCCTGGGGAACACCGCTTGTGACCGGCCGCCAGCCGGATTTAACACCGTTCACCACAACTCTCTGGGCTCGGCCATCCAGCCAGTTTCTCACCCAGCGAAGAATAAACCTGTCTAAGCCACAAGCCGCCAGTTTCTCCGGGAGAATGCTGTGGGAGACACTGTCAAAGGCTTTAGTGAAGTCCAGGTAGACAACGTACACAGCCTTTCCTTCATCCACTAGGCGGGTCACCTGGTCATAGAAGGAGATCAGGTTGGTCAAGCAGGACCTGCCTTTCATGAAGCCATGCTGGCTGGGCCTGATCTCTTGGTTGTCCTGCAGATGTCCTGTGAGCACTCTCAAGACTAACCGCTCCATAATCTTCCCTGGTACAGAGGTCAGGCTGACAGGCCTGTAGTTCCCAGGATCCTCCTTCTGGCCTTTCTTGTAGATGGGCGTCACATTGGCAAGCCTCCAGTCTTCTGGGACCTCCCCTGTTAACCAGGACTGCTGATAAATGATGGAGAGTGGCTTGGCAAGCTCCTCCATCAGCTCTCTCAGTACTCTTGGGTGGATCCCATCAGGCCCCATAGACTTGTGGGTGTCCAGGTGGTTTAGCATGTCCTTGACTGCTTCCTCCTGGAATATGAGGAGTACATTGTGCTCTCCATCCCCATCTTCCAGCTCAGGGGGTTGAATACCCTGCGGATACCTGGACTGGCTATTAAAGACTGAGGCAAAGAAGGCATTAAGTACCTCAGCCTTGTCCTCATCCTTGGAGACAATGTTCCCCGCCATATCCAGTAGGGGATGGAGATTCTCCTTGCCTCTCTTTTTGTTGTTAATATATTTATAAAAACATTTTTTATTATCCTTTACAACTGTAGCCAGACTGAGCTCTAGCTGGGCTTTTGCCTTTCTAATTTTGTCCCTGCTTGACCTAACGAGATCCTTGTACTCTTCGTGAGTTGCCTGCCCCTTCTTCCAGAGGTGATAAACTCTCCTCTTTTCCCTGAGTCCCAGCAAAATCTCCCTGTTCAGCCAGGCCGGTCGCCTTCCCCACCAGCTCTTCTTAGGGCACATGGGGACCATCTGCCCCTGCGCCTTTAGGATTTCCTTCTTGAAGACTGTCCAGCCTTCCTGGACCCCTTTGTCCTTCAGGACTGTCTCCCAAGGGACTCTCTCAACCAGTGACCTGAACAGGCCAAAGTCTGCCCTCCGGAAGTCCATGATAGCAGTTTTGCTGACCCCTCTCCTTACTTCACTCACAACCGAGATTTCTATCATGTCGTGGTCGCTAAGCCCGAGACAGCCTCCGACCACCACATCTCTCACCAGTCCTTCCCTGTTTGTAAACAGCAGGTCCAGTAAGGCACCTCCCCTGGTGGGCTCGCTCACCAGGTGCGTCAGGAAGTTATCCTCCACACTTACGGCTAAAGCAGTTTCATGAGGTGCCTTAAAAAATTAATGCTTTAGTCTAGTAGAATTGGGCGATAGTAAAAAGTGTTAGGGATGCACATACTTAGATGGACCTTTGCAACACTTCAGTGTAGTCAAATATTAAATACCTTTGGACATGAGTTTTTGCTTTGTCAATGACTAACTGTAAAGTAGCCATCTGAATTCTTTCTTAGTTTGGGGATAATTCAGTTTTATGTCTCTTCAATGTTTCTGAGGAACAAGCATAACAACTGCACATTTAATCTCTGTTTTGTCATTTGTCCTATAGAAGTGCAAGCATGGCATCTATGGAAGAAAACTTTCCTCGAGGAGGTATCCAGAAAAAACCTACAGAGGGAAAAACACCCAACCCAAAGTTAGAGCGGGACAATTTGTTTGATGTATGTTGTTTGCATGTTTTTGATATAACTCTTCTCAGAGCACTTCCACTGTCAAAATATAACCTGCAACCCTTCCCATCCCTACTTCTATAGTAAACTACAGAAGGAACTTCTAGAAAGAGATAACTGCTGGCAGCCATGTGTCTTCTGATCTCTTAAAGGTCCCTGATGTCTGATGCATGTTGAATGTGACAACAGAAAAAGTTCAAAATTGTCAATCAGGGTTTAGCTTTTAAACTTTCCACAAGCATCTTATCCCAATGTGCTTGTGTAGTGAGGCTAGTGTTAGTGGATACAGACTAAGTTTGGTCTTTCTTTATCTGTTAGTAGAGTGTGGTGCAGATCACTTGTGACACTCTTTTCCATTCCCAAGATTCACAGTTACATAAATGATCAGCCTCAGCCTCAGAGATATTTTGGAAGACTTGCATATAAACATATAGCAGTTACCAAGGTTGTTCTCTTTTTTTTTTTTTTTAAATAATCCTAGTATTTTCTTCTAATTTTATTCTTGGCAGTAGAGTTCTGCCTTAATGCACAGTTCATCTCTTTATCCACTTATTTTTTTTCCTCTCTGATTATAATCTGCTTTAGGTTCACCATGAACAGCAATCACAGAAAAGAAAAAGGAGCCAAAAGGATCAAGGAAAGCAGAAAAAGTTCAAGGCAGACAAAATAACCACTGCTAAAGACAATGTTGTGAATATTGAACCACTCACAATTGAGGTTTGTGGATAAATGTTTAATTTTGTGTGCACCTCTCTTCTGAGCTATGTAAAAGTGGCATGTTCTTCCTCATTAAGCCTGTAAAATATGTCAGTGATTTGGGACAAAAGTGTGTTTACCACCTTGTTATCGCTGAGTTGCCAAGATAGCCACCATATGCTATTCATCCTGTTTTCCCAGGCACTCTGTGAGGGGATGCTGCTTCTTGGTTGTATAAAAGAGGTCAGTGACTACGAGCTAGTCATCAGCTTGCCCAATGGACTTTCAGGATTTGTGCCGGTCACTCAGATCAGCGATGCCTACAGCAAAATGCTGAGCAAGCAGGTGGCCCAAGGAGAACTTCTGGAGGTGAGACCTTGGACTGGGGCTGTGATTTGTGCCTGGGAGCTAGGGAGTGTTAATAATACCTCAGAACCAACCAGCTGACTTGAATTTGCCTGCAGTGCCTTAGTCTTGGCTAAATATTCCTTGAACTTTATAGCCTATTGAACATGAAGAGATTTGTGCTGCTGAATATAAATACTGATCCCTGGGGAAGAAGTTAGGGAAGTGGTAGGAAAACAATGTGAGCGTGCAAGTGTTTCTCAGGGGTTGCCGCATGCAACGTGCTGCTGCGTAGTGCTCATGTAGACTGACTTTGGTTTGGAGCTGGCTTTTGCAAGCAAACTTTGCAATTTCCTGATAATGCTGATTGCTAGAAAGAAAAAAGGTGGAGCAATCCGTTAGCCTGTCTCTCTGGTATCAGGGCCTTGTAAATTTTCCCCAGGTGTTGTGGAATGTGGGATTTGCCAGATACACTAGCCTTTTGGTGGTGGTGTTTTTCTCTGATAAAGAGGGAGGTGACGTTAGGGTCTCTGTTGGCTCTGTAGATGTTTCCTCAGCTGCAACCTCCTGACTCTGGCCCACACAGTATTCCTTTTTACGCAAGGTCTATCAGTCTCGCTAACATTACATAGTGACGTAGTGTCATCCCTGCTCTTATATGGAGAACATGGGGTTTGTGGCATTTCCTGCCTTTTATTGTAGTGTTGACAGAGAAACAGGACTTTCCTATGGGATTTTGATTTCAAAACCTACTTCAGTAATAGATTCTGGCCTTCTTATATTATCTAATATTGTAAAATTTGTGTGTTTCTCACTGGATCATCTTTCTGGGCAGGACTTGCATTCGCTCTCGGACATGTATTCTCCAGGGACACTGGTCAGGTGCATTGTTACCAGTGTTGAGAAAAGTCCTGACGGACGTCGGAGTATCAAATTATCGATCGACCCCAAGAAAGTCAATAAGGGTCTGAACGCTTCAGCACTAGCATCAGGCATGGTATGTGTTCTGGGTCTGTCACGGTCTCTAGGCTTTGGAGGTGCTTCTTGCACAGTGCACAGAGGAACATTTCAGTTTGTCCTTGCATGGGATCGTGGGTGGTATTGGGTCTTGGTTCCAGGGTGTCACTCATGAAATTCATTCACCTGATTCTGGTGAATATGGACAAGTTATTTAATGACTTATTTATGAGTAGTTTTCTTTGTTATTTATGCAAAAAATAATATTTAACCTGCTTTGCAGAGGTGCTTAGCTGTTTAGGTTTTGTGTTTCCAGCTCTATGGTTGCAGGCATGTGCCTGCAGTTAGAGCACCTGGTATTTTTGAGCATCCTAATTTTTTTCGCTACTGGTTTGTGAACTCCATACATGCATAGTTGGATAAGGGTAGAGTCGAGACCCACTGCCAAATGAGCTCTGTAATAAGAAAGAATGTAGTGTTCTTTCCGCTGCTCTGGAATACTCAGCTCTCTGTCCTCATGAAACAAGTGATATTTGGGTGGGGAATCTCTTACCAGATGTGCATTCTTTGAAGACCCATCTGTTTCATTGCCTTACTGAATTGCAGTGCTTCCCTCCCAACAGCTGCTCTCTGGCTTTGTGTCTAGTGTGGAAGACCATGGCTACCTCATTGATATTGGAATTAGTGGGACTCATGCTTTCCTGCCTCGTCAGAAAGCCCAAAATTACATCAAAGCGGTCAAGAGAGGTAAGAAGTAGCAGGAGGAGCTGTTGGGCTTAAAATGGAGGTGGAGAATGACAGGTATTAGAGCTTGTTAGATCTGTGGTGTTAGCGCAGCTCAGTGAGATTGGGTCAAGGTGAAGTCTTTGCAGTTTGCTGAAAACAGCAGTTCTGTGGCTGGTCTGCAACAAGCTGTTGGGTTTCAGCCTGTTTTCTGACAGAGTATGTAACTGTTCCAAGCCCATCCATCCCTGCTGGCAGTAGACTTCACTTAGATTGAGAGGAGTTCTAACCTCTTAAAATAGAGGGAACTCAGAAAAAGGTTTGGAAAAAGTGGGAGGGAATCTCTGAGTGTTCCTGGTGGAAGTCTATGCTGTGACTTGTCTTTGTAGGGTCTGACTTGAAAATAGGCCAGAACCTGAACTGTGTTATTGTGGAAGTAAAGAATGAGGGAAGAGTTGTCCGTTTGTCCATTGAACGATCAGAGATTGCCGCATCCCTTGCAACAGAGCGACAGAACTGGACGCTTTCTAATTTATTGCCAGGGCTGGTGGTGAAAGCTCGAGTGCAGAAGGTAAGCTCTGGTTTGTGTTTGGTTTTCTGTTGTTTTTTTTTTTTTTTTCCTTGAGTCTTGCTGAAGGTAGGGAGGCAGGTGAAGTAGAGATGGAAGTTTATGCCCTGGAAAATGTTGTGCTCGTGCTTAATTACTTTGTAATAGCAAGCACTATTATCTGCTAGACACTCCCTCCACTTCATTCACCTAAGGTCTGATCTCTGTCCTGGTTGTCATGCCATGAATATAAAGCCTTTCACCTGCAGTTCATGATGAAGCTTGAAGCAGAACAGGACTTGTTTTGTGCTTCTCTGGTCTTTGCCTAGGAAAAATAATTCCACAGGTTAGCAGTAATCTTCAGAGTAAACACAGCACTGTCAAAAAACTAAAGGATTGTTTTTGCAAAACAATGTAGAAAGCAGAATTGTTAGTGGATTTCCTGTCTCTTGTGATGTGCTTCTTGTTGATTAGCACTGACAGTGCCTTTTTGTGAAATGTGTGAATTGCTCTCTGTTTCTGAGCTGCATGAAAACTGAGTGCAATTTTTTGGGGCATCTTTTCCTTCCCCTTTGTAGGTAGCCCCACTGGGGATCAAACTGAGCTTTCTGTCTTCCTTCACTGGCATTGTGGATTTCATGCACATGGACCCAGAGAAATCCATGAACTATGCTCCAGATCAAGTGGTAAGGAAGGTGGATGGCTGGAGTTAGTATGTGGCTTGCAACATCTCTTGCCTCCTCCAACATTTCAGTAGAATAATCTCTGAAATCTTACTGATGATAGCTGTCTTTCTCATCTTTTTTTTTTTAATTATGATCGTGGCTACTTTAGAGCTTTAAAGAGCAAAGCCATTCCAGGGGTAATGGAAGACTTATTTGGGAAGCATGAGAGACTTGTGAGTGATAGAAAATTTCTTGTGCAGTTGTGTACCAGACTAGCCCATAAACAACAAACAGAAGCAAAAATCCCTCATCTGTGAAGCTCTTAGAACTCATGTCTTAGTAGCAATACTGGGAAGTGCTTGTACATGGACAAAGAGTTCAGGTACCAAGCATAATGTCTAAAAACATGAGCAATGTGCCTCTTTCCTGTTTTGTTTACAAACTTGTGTTTAACGAATGTATTGTCTTGTCCCAGATGAAAGCTTGTATCCTCTCTATCCACCCCACCTCCAAAATGGTGCGGCTTACTCTGCGACAGGCCTTCCTCCACCCTGGGGGATCCCCAAACCAGCTCTCCAATGATCGCATGGGTGCAGTGGTGGAGGAGTCAACAGTGAAAGCTTTCTACAAGCAGTTTGGTGGTGTCTTTGAGCTTGATGATGGCACTCTTGCATTTGCACGGGTGAGTACCATGGCAGTGAGGGAAGTCCTCCATAGCTATTTTAGCCTCATGGGGAAGGAGGCTCGGAGGAGGTTTTATTTTCTACCTTTGTGTTCTACCTTTATGTACTTTGTGAGACACATACAACAAAGTTAGGACAACGGGGAAGATGCTTGCCAAATCATACCTCCCCTTGTTTGGGTTGGAATGTAGGAGGGTTGTTGTGGAAGAGCTGGTGAAACCTGCTGCACAGAGTGAGTGTGTTAGAGGAACAATTTTGTCAGATGCTACCACTTCAACCTAAGGTCTCTATCATTGCTTCCTTTTTCCAAACACTAAATTGTAATTTGTTTTTTCTAGTTGAAACATCTTTCAAAAAACAGAAAATCCTTTAAACCTGGGGCATTTAAGACAGGATGCAAACATAAATGTCGGATCATTGACTACAGCTTGATGGATGAGATGTGTATTGTATCTCTGAAGTAGTAAGTTTCTTGGACTCTTCCAGAAAATTGTTTGAAGGATTAGAAGGGTTTGGTCAAGAGTGGAAAATACTACATTGCTTTGCTGGGCTGGAACTTGCCATTTAGGGTTTTTGGCTTGCATCTGTTGTCTCACATCAGGTTGTCTGGGCATCTTGCGTATCCCCCTCATACTATAGGGAGTTGGGACACCATCAATACAGTTGGTGGGCTGAGGCACAGGGAGGCTAAATTACTTTTGCCAAGATCATGTCAGAAGACTGTGGCTGAACAGGAAATTGAACCTTGATCTTCCAAGTCCCATCCCATTTTGTTCCTCCCTGTTAGTATTTCCATCTGTGTGGCTTTAAGCAACGCAGGTGATGGGTTCCCCTTTCACAGAGCCATGGCTGGTGGCCATAACTGTGTGGCTGTCACCTGGAATGCAGCCTGGTTAACCTCTCTAAACTTTATGTCCAGAGAGTTGTTTTGGGAGGTGGGTCAGTTGGAGTAAAACACAAGAACTTTGGAGTTGTAGAGCGTTGGTGGCTGTGGGGGATGACGACAACAAGGCAAAGAGGGGATTGTTTCCTCTTATCCTGGATTTCCTTCAAGTTGAATGATTGGTCATCTCTTGCTGTGTCCCTTTCCTAGTCAGATTATTGAAGCACGGTTTCTGCAATACCAAGATATCCACACAGGGGATGTGGTGCAGGTGAGTTTCTGAAGGACTGACGCAGTACTATGTGGCAGTTATACTTAGAGCAATGATCTAACTAATGTGCATTTCCTCTGCCTAATATGTATTCCACTTCTGATCCTGACTAGCGGTATGAAAATGAGGAGAAAAACCTCTTCTTGCAGAACTTGATTAACGGGACATGTTACTTTTCTTTCTCCATTTTGTTCAGGTTTCCATTCATGATGCTGCCAAGGCAATCAAATTCTAGCCACAGTCAGTCATTTATTTATGGCCATGAAAACATTTTTAGAAAGGCTTGAGCGAAAGAAACTAAATCTCGCCTCACACTCAAAGTAGACGTGTCTACCATCACAATCAGCTGATGGGCAGAAAGTTACTCAGTTATGATCATTCTTACGTATAAGTCATGACTGTGTTGGATATGTCTCTGGAAACAATTCTTGTTTGCCAGAGTCAGTAGGGATTTTGCAGAAGTAGCCTGTGCTTAAGTAAAAGAGGCTGTAAAACAACCTTATGGAATGTATAAAAGTTAATGGGTTAGATAGGTTGGGTGGAGTGTGGGTTGGAGTAAGATTTTATTTTCTGGAGGGTGATTAGATTTGGTGATAATAGGTGATGCAGTGTCTTGGCTGTTTCCTACCTATGCATGGTCTGCTTTTCATGCTGAATTCATGCTGATCTTTTTCCCTATTTTGGGTTCTAGGGCAAAGTGTTTGCTCTGAAGCCCATTGGGATGCAGGTGAAAGTGACTGATGGAATTAAAGGGCTCGTGCCATCCATGCATCTTGCAGATGTGATCCTGAAGCAGCCTGAGAAGAAGTACAACATAGGAGATGAAGTCAGGTGTCGGGTGAGAGCTGCCAGACACGGTCTTCAGCTGCTTTGCACTCTTTTGTTCTGAGGATTTAGCAGCTGGATTGGTCAAACAATGGCAGATGTGCTTTTTGAACGTTCTTGTACTCCATTCTTGTAGGTGCTAGAGTGCAATCCTGCAGGAAAGAAGCTGATCCTTACTCTAAAGAAAAGTCTTGTCCAATCAAAACTTCCAGTCCTCTCCAGTTATGAAGATGCAAAACCAGGTCTGATCACACATGGCTTTGTGGTGTGTGCAAGGGAGTTTGGCTGCATTGTGAAGTTCTACAATGATGTCAAAGGTCTGGTACCCAAGAATGAGCTAAGCTCAGAACCCATATCTTGTCCAGATAAAGTCTTCCATGAAGGCCAGGTAATTAATGTACCTATGCAATGTCTTATGTTTGAATGTGAAAGAGAAATATGCAGTTGAGTTGGCCCCAAAGTAGGTTTTCCTCAGGAGGAGCAAGAGATGTTCATGTCCTCTCACTCTAAGTAATAGTTTTGTTCCACTTAGATTGGGCTGTGAAAGGGACAGCTCTTCTTTGTGTATTTCACAGAGATGTCTTTGTTTCTAGGGTCTCTCTATTCTGGTGTGCAGGAAGCACCATGGTATGTGATATAAGGATGGCACTTGGTTGAGTTACTGAGGTCTTAGAAGTTTGGGGTTCTAGGTTGCAGTTTCGTCTAAAGAAGGTTAAAACTTTTACCTACACAATCTGAAGGATAAGGTTTTCTGCCTCTGCATTATTCTGGTTTTCCTATTTGTTTCAAATCCTGCACATCTTAAACCAGGCACTCTGGGAACCATGCTGTTCACCAAGTTCTGGTCTTTGTGTGGGCAAGTTCATAGAGATCTCAGCCATCTTAATTTTTTTTTTTTTTTTTTCTGGCTTTAATCCTGATGTTTGTTGGCTGGCTAAGCAGAAGGGCAATTTTCTAGTCAAGATTTCTGACTGCAAATCTGGAGATGTGAATTTTGTTCTTAACTCTGCTACAGACCTGCCACATAATTTTAGCAAGTCATTTAATGATTATGTACTTCCATTTTTCATCTGTGTGATCAGAAGGACATTCGTCTCTGGTTGAACCTGTTAAGTTATAGTCACTAGCCTGCTATCCTTAGGTGTGAGAGAAAAGCGTACTTGTGTATGTGTTACCCTGTCTCATTTTGTAAGTAG
Source organism: Phaethon aethereus (assembly GCF_964289735.1). NCBI lineage: Eukaryota > Metazoa > Chordata > Aves > Phaethontiformes > Phaethontidae > Phaethon > Phaethon aethereus. The sequence goes on from NC_138583.1 coordinate 27,255,618, forward strand.
GAGCACACTGAGGGGCGGGGGTCAGCTGAATTAAACTTCTGTTCTATGTCTTTTTGTTGCAGGTTTTTAAAGTAATGGTCTTAAAATGTGAGCCCCAGCAGGAAAGACTTTTGTTGTCCTTCAGGTTATCAAGCAAGCCTGCCCTGGAGGACAAAAAGGAATGTACTCTGAAGAAGAACCAGGAAGTGAAATACCAAATAGGAGAGGTATTTAATTCAGTGACTGCTCCTTTTTTTTTCCTTTTCCTACTTGTTTTCCAAACAATTTGGTATCACTTTGAACAACTTTGCTTCAAGAAGAGCTGTTGGTGGTCAGAAACTAGCATTAAATGTGCATTTCTTATTGTGTGGTTGGCCTTCTGGATCAAAAACAGGATCTCTGTTGTCAGAGATCAGGATAGAGGAGTCCCAGGACAGTCCTTCTGGAGGTACCAGTTAGTGCTCCTACTGCTAGGTGGAGTCCTCTTCTGGATGCTGCTGATGTTCTAAGTCCGAAAGCAGCTGCTTTTGTTCCCTGGAAAAAGACAACTTTGGAGCAATGTTTTGAAATGCTTCCCTGTTGTCTTTGGAATGAACACAGTTCCCAGCACCATGCAGATAGTGTTAATGCAGGAACAGGACAGTTCTAATCATGTTTAAATTATTCCATTTGCCCTTCAAGTAAAAATTCACAACCGAGAGAATGTTTCTAGCTTTTGATTTCTCTGGGAGCTGAGAATTATTTTTTATTTTACTATCAATGTTGGCATGCTTTTTAGGTGCAGCACTGCTGATCTGAGATTTTTCTCATATATAGCTGGGAGGCCATGTCAGAACCCCTGCAGCCCAGCATTTGGTACCCGGTGCATCAAAAGGGATGACTTTAAAGACACTTGTAATTTTATATCAATGTATTTGTTCTCTTTTCAGATGGTTGATGTGAAAGTCTTGAAGAAGAAAGATAATGGGCTAGAGGTTTCTATCTTAGAAGATGAAGGCAGTGTGATGGCCCTGATTCCCACAGTGCACCTTTCTGACTTTGTTGCTAACTGCAAGCTCCTGTGGCATTGTCTTCAAGAGGGAGATGTCCTGCCCAGAGTTATGTGCCTAAGTGACAAGGGAGAGCGTATTGTATCCTTTGCCACCTCAACCAGTCAAACAAAGCAGGAGGAAGAGGAGAAAGAGAGATCTGTCAGGAATCCAGGGTATCTGCCACAAACAGAAGATGTACTAGCTAGTGTGTTGAAATAGAAGTGCCTGTCAAGTTAGCGATGCTTCAAAGAATCATTATAGCTTGCTTGTGTTAAAAGTGAGGCTCAGCTCCCATCAGAACCAGGACTTGGTTGTGAATTGCCTGATCTTCCTAAGCAGCTTCTGGGCTGTTAATCGTATCACAACCTCGGCAAAAATTTTGCTGTTTTTATACTAAAAATCAGAACTGAAATACTAGGAAGTTGACATTTCTGCTAGTGTGAAGCATGCATCTTTAATGCTGAGCAGCTTAAGAGTTGTCGCTTGCTAAACTTTAGTGTAGAAAAATCAAGACAGAAATTGGTATTGCTGGATTTTGAGCTCCTGTACTGCCTAACCTGCAAAAAGTGCTCTAGCCCAATGGTTAGCAGCACCAAGAGATTTGCTTGGCATTGGGCTCCTTTCGACCATCCTTTTCCCTTTTTTCCTAACTGGTTGTTCAGATCTTGAGCAGAAAGTCTGCAGTGATTTCTGCTGTACAGGACGAGCAAGTTGTGAGAAGCTTCTCTGAAATCCAGCCTGGGATGCTGTTGGCTGGTTATGTGAGGAATGTGATGCCCTTTGGAGTGTTTGTGGAGTTCCCTTTTGGTGTGACAGGACTGGCGCCCAAAGTGGTAAGCAATGCATTCACAACATGTGTAATCAGGCATGCTTGAAACATGGGTTTTAGCAAGGGTACAATAACACGGAAGGAAAAACAGGGCTGTGGATCCTGCATTTGCACAGCTTCCTCCAGTAGGGTAAAAGCTGCTTTTTAGGTTTGTGGTTTAATTCACTTCCAAAATGAAACGAAGGACTTTATTCAAGTGAGCTTAAGCTTCAACAAGGATTTCATGTGACTTCAGTAATTCATTTTAATTGATGACTTTTCATTATTCTGTTAATTTCTATTGAGCATTTTCTTGAAATCTTAACTCAAACCCTTCTTCTGAACAGCACTGCAGGTGGTTGATAGTTAGCAGCTGTGCTCAGTAACCCTTGTCCCTTTGTTTCCTTTGCACAGAGCATGAGTGACAAGTTTGTGACGGACACCAAGGACCACTTTGTGGTGGGACAGACTGTGATTGCGAAGGTGATGAGCATTGATGATGAGAAGCAGCGTGTACTCCTCAATCTGAAGGTGTCAGAGTGTAGCTCAGGCGATTCTGCTGCAGAGAGCTTTGCCCTGCTGAATCAATATTTCAAGGAGATGAAAGAAATCAGGAACTTGTTGAGAAGAAGAGGTAAAAGTTTGCACATATTCTGTTAAAGGGGATCATATCACAAAAAGGGGGCTCAAGAGGAACAAAGGGAAAACCGTTTTCTTTTTAGTGAAATAAAGGTCAGTTCAAGCAAAGACTTGGCTTCCAAGAGGAACTAATTAGAAGAAGGACGTGTGTGCAGTGTCTGCCATTGACAAGAAGGCTTTTTGGAACTACAGCTGGAACAAGCCAAAGAAGCTGCTCTTTTCATTGAAGTCTGCTAGGCCTCTTACACTGATTTTGGGTTGAAGCTTAGAGAATTAAAAATAAGGGGATAAATAGACTAACTCTGAGATCCATATACCAAAAGAGGAAGTAAGATACAATGGTACAAAAAGATGGGTTCCTTGAAGGGCCTATGAAGGTGAAAATAAGAAAGGCCAGGGTAAGATTGGATGTTCTGTGGACCAAAGCCTTTCTCCAGGCTTGGAGACACTTTTTTGGTGTGAATATTTGTAATTGCTTTTTGAAGCAGTCTAAAAGTTAATCAACTGAGACATGAGGCATTAGTTTCACCGTTTAATTATGTGTCACATGAAGCATTGTCTCTATTTGTTTATTTTGAATCTGGCAAAGATTAGTTTTTAGTACTTCATATATATGTTATTTGAGAGTTATTTTTTAGTACTCTATGCTCTTGTGTTTTAAGACCTTTGGTCTGCAGACCTGATTTCTCTGGTCAGTAAGCAGATGTTAAATGCCATATAGCTTACAGATATAAAGAATATTGGGCCAAGCTGTGAAACCTATCTAATGTGCCAACAGAAGTGTAGGCGTATGTTTTTTCTGTTTTTTTGTTTTTAAGAATGGCTTACGGAAGTCCCGAAGGAGTTTATTTCTGTGTGTCTGAGTGAATTGTCACAAAGCACCAGTGAAGCAAAATAGGTTGCTCAATGCCCAAACCTGAATTTCCCCAAATGCCTGAAAAGAGAATGGTGATAAGCAATATGGGAGGCTCTCATTGCATGCAAACTCACATATTAGAAACAGGCACTTAAGACCTACCCCTGCTAATTACTTAGTTGAGGAAAAACAGCACTAGTGCCTGGATACCAGGGTGATAGGCACGTAAGAATCAGAATGGACATCATGTCAATTTTCTGTACTCAAAAGTGATGGAAGGACAGAAGACAACTGGAAGTGGCCTGAGTCAGTGCATCAATGTCACTTGCTATGATATAAGAAAGGCTAGGCAAATTAGCTGTCCGATGGTAAGGCCGTGATCTTTTTTCCCCTGGTGTTTTCTGAAGAACAGTGCATCTGTTTAAAGTGAATGATGCAAAAGCATCATCAGGATTAAAATAATAAAGGAGAAAGCTTTGATTTAAGAAGAATTTCCTTACTTGCCTGTTACATGCTGCAGGCAGTAGGCAGTCTTATTGTGTTTAAGCAAATAGGACTAGCATTGTCCGTCACAATAAAGAGGAATCGTTGACAAGAGTAAGGATGTATTATTTGTATGCATACTGTATTTTCTGGTAACTTGTAACTGATGAGAAATTACCATTTCTGCCTTCATCTAACCATGCTTTTAAAACTATGACAATGAAGGACACTAGCACTGTTTTTTACTGGCAGTCAAGATCTGTTTGTACTATTCTTATGGTACAGAATTCTGCATTTGTGCATGCTGTGATCATCAAGTTGTTTTTTATTGTTGATATTTGCGCATGGGATGCATGATTTTCACAGAGGGATTTTTCAACTGCCCTGAGCCTTAGCCAGGATCTGCTTAACTACAAAGTACAAGGATAATTATGCTGGCACTCAAGTGCTTGTGGTAACCCAAACCTAGTACTCACATGGGGATCAGTTTGTACCAATAGATTTTCCTACTTGTATTACAGGTTTGCTGAACGAGTCCTCTAGCAAAGGTTTTCTCACATGCTGTTTTTCTAGTGTTAGGAATACTGGATGTATTGCAGTTCGTTTTTATCAAATTCTAACTTTGTCTTTTTAGGTTCTTTTTATATCCAGTAGCGTTTAATGTTTTGTTTTTTCTATAAAGAAGTGACAGGTCTGTTTTGTGTTTTTAGTATTAATCTATTTTGCTTTCATCTTTTTTCTATATGCAATGCTATGTGCCAGTGTTCTTAAAAGATTGGAAAATGTTCTCTCCAAAGTCATCAGATCCTTAATGTCCCAAAAGTGTTTCTGCTTCAGTTAACTCTAAACATTTACGTTGTATTTCTACAGATTCAGGAGCCTAAACTTTGTTTTCCCATATGAAAGTGGATATAAATGCTTGTTTGTGCACTCTTGAGCAAATGTGAAGGCTGTCTTGGTTTTGCAAAGAAACAACAGAGGTAAAACTGACTTCCCACCTTTTCTTCCCATTATTTAGGGGAGTCCAGCATGGCCCAAGGCCTTTGTGAGTTGGTGCCTGGGAAGGAGCTGCAGCTGGTCGTGCAGGATGTGAAGGAGGATGGCTCAGCACTGTTCAGTGGCAGCTGTGTCACAGGCTTGACTGTAACAGCCACTCGCTACCATTTGGGAGGTGAGGGTCTTGTCTTTGCTTGCTTTCGTTTTCACTCTTGTGCTTTGAAATCTCTGTCCCGAAATGAATTCTGCTGCTGAGGAACTAACATGGGAGGAGTCTGATCGGACTAGGGATGGGCTTGAAGAGTAGTTTAGTTTCCTAATGTGTTGCTGACTCATTTGTGTGATTTGGAACATACCATTTAAACCTACCTGTGCCTCTATTACCCCATCTGTAAACCAAACCTAATCCTGCCTCATATCTTGGACATCTTGTAGGGTCTAGTCTGTGCTCTGAGATCCTTGGTTGAAGCATACTGTATATAGACAAAGTATTAATACAAGGTCCGGCTTTCTCGTATTTTTTTCTTCTTTCTTTAGAAATATGTTCCTTGGAGTACGTCCTCTATCCGAAATTGCTGTTAATTTTTCTTTTAAATCAATATGACTTTAAAACAGGACTGCAATTTTGGTACTTTGCAGTTCAAAAATTAAAGCAGAAAAGTGCCGTGTTACGCAGAATCAAACAAGTACATGCTGAGATAATGAATAAACCAATGAAACCAATACAAACTGCTAACTTCAGCAGGAGTAATATCCCAGCACTTTTATGTTCAGAAGCATTTCTTTGTTTCATTGGCAACAGATAGACTGATTGATGGTGGTTTTGTGCAAATGTTAGCATAATCTTTTTCAAAACCTGTATTACCTTGAATTTGTGTTTAGTCAGCCTTGTCTGCATTATTTAAGAGTTACATCTTTGTAAAATCCGTTTAGTTCTTCCATGTAAGCATCATAGATCTTTTCCAAATAAAAAAGCGCCCTTTTTTTTTTTCCTCCTTGCCATTAATGTTGGAGGAATCTGCTCTTTTCTTAAAGACACTTACTATATGTTTGGTACTGAGTTGACTTCATGACAGTAACTTAGTTACAATTAGTAATTAAGCAGTCTTTTTATCACTGTGGTCTTCAGGAATTAAACTGAACCACAGGCAGTCCTTCCTGTCTGTCCTGTGCCACTAGTCCAAATTCTTCACTGTCATTAGGAGATAACCTCCTTGTTCTCATTTGTAGATAGAAGTATTGTTCCTGGTGAGAAAACCAAGGCATTGGTTCTTCATGTGGATGTCCTCACATCCAAGGTGTATGTTTCTCTTCGGGAAGAACTGTTAAAACAAAGAGCCAAGCAAGTATGTGTTCAGTTTATGCATTTGTGTGTTTCTGTTTGTTTAGCAAACTCTAGGTGATTAATAAATTTTGAGGGGGGGCTGTTTCCTCTTTTAGAACTGTGGGAGGTAGAGTGAAGGGAGTCAAAAATCTCAGCAGGAGAAGTCACTATCTCCATTTCTGTCTAGCGGCTCACAGAGGACTCCCAGCACTCTGCCATCGTGCAGCACATAGCAGAAGAGTTTGCCATCGTGTCTTTGTTGGAAACAGGCCAGCTGGCGGCTATCCCCATAGCCTCTCACTTCAATGACACCTTCCGCTTTGACTCAGAAAAACTGAAGGTGGGACAAACAATCTCTGCAACCTTAAAAGTAGTGAAGGTGAATGACTACAAAGTCTTGTTAGCAGTACAAGGCCCAGCAAAGAAGAATGTTTTTGTAAGGGTCCGAAACGAGTCTGAGACAGCATTAGAAGAGATGGTTGCTGCTGTGAAACACTCGCTTTCCCTGGGGGATATTGTTACTGGTACCGTTAAGTCCGTCAAACCAACCCATGTCACAGTTGTTATTGATGACAGGCTGACAGGTTCAATCCACGCATCCCGTATTCTGGATGAAGTGCCCATAGGCTCTTTTCCAACGTATACTCTGAAAGCTGGAGAGAAGGTGACTGCTCGAGTCATTGGAGGCAGAGATGTGAATACTCACAGGTGGGAAAACATGCACATAGTATTACCTTTTGGGCAATGTGAGGCATAAAACAGTTACTCAGTTCAGATGATCTAGGCTGTTCCCTCTGTCAACAGATGCTGTTACAGCTACTGTTGCTGGAGTCGTTGAGGCCTGAGGAAATCTCAGATCCAGGTTTCAGTGAATTAGCTTTCTACCTGTGTCACTATATTTATCTTGAGTATAAATTGCAAGATCTCTAAACTGTTAAGGTCCAGTGGATGCCTTAAATACAACCAGGATTTGACCCTAGGCGTAATTGTGCTAGGGTATTTTGGGTACCTAAATTGCCACAGAAATAGTACTAGGAAGAACTGGAACGGGATGGCTTTGGTAGTTTTAGAGGGCTTACACCTGTTTTTTTTGCCAATGCAGAGGGATTACAGATGGGTGACTGGGGCCTTGGGAGATCATGAGAAACCTTGATTCTTTTACTGTTCTTTAGGTACCTGCCCATCACCCATCCACACTTTACACAGTCCATTCCAGAGCTCAGCATTCGACCAAGGTACGTGCTGGCCTCTGTGCTGTCTGTACATGCTTCACAGACCTTGTATGCTTGTAGGCTCCCTCCCTTGTTCCTCCCATTTGTGAAGGAGCTGGCCATGAGCAAGGACCTCCACATGTATGCAGTGTGGCAAGGCCTCTTACTCTCTCTTTTACACTAACTTGGGTCTGGGAGCTGTGTTAAACCTCATGGTGCTCTCCTAGCACATGATTTCCTTTGTATGTCCTTTTGGCTTCAGGTTCTGCCAGTCTGGACTCTGGTATGTCCATTCATGTCAGAAGGATTCCCTCTTAAGACCAGGGAAGAATTAATTCCCTGCAGAGGGATGCAGCTTGGGAGGGGATGGGGATGAATGTCACACAGGCATTGTCACAGCAGTACTGGTCACCATAATCTCCTGGGTTTCTAACTTCTGTCTTCATTGTTAGAACCAAAGCTGTCTTATTGATGTCCTCTTCCTTTGTTTGCAAACAGCGAAATAGAAGGGAAAGTCACAGCAATGATGAACCTTAAAGAAGACAGTGCCCTCAAGAAACTTGGACTCTACAATGTTGGACAGACAGTCACCTGTTTTGTGAAAAAGGTGAGATCAGAGCCTACCTAAGTAATGTGCTGGGGGAAGGCAGCAAGTGATGGTGATCTCAGGGGCCTTAATTCAGACCTGAACGCTGACACTACTATGGTCTTCATTAACTGTGAGAGTGGCCCATGCAAAGTGCAGTGTCTCACGGGGTGAGTAGGAGAAGGAAGTCACATTTTCTATACGTGATGGAGTTGAGCTAACTCATCCTCTTCGACATGCCTGTTTGTTGCCAGCAGATGCTTCCCACCTCTCAGTCTAGCAAAATGGCCTTTGGGAAATTGCATATGCCACCAGCAGAAAGTACACTTACTGCTAATCCCCAGTGTGCACTTGCCTGTGAACAACAGCAGCATTATGCTTATAAGAGTAGAAGCCAAATCACTGTTTCTGCTTGGTGCAAGAGCCAAGGCTGGAGTAGTTCTTTCTAGCCGTAAAAATTAGCAAATCCACCAGGGAAGGAGTTTTTTACTAAGGTCTCATGCTGTCTTCTCTGATTATTTGTTGTCTTCTCAGTATAACATACTCAAAAATTGGCTGGAGGTAGAAGTCACCCCTGATATTCGAGGAAGAGTTCCTCATCTGCTGCTGTCTCTGAACACCAAGGTAAGAGGCTGTTACAGATAAGCTACACAAATTTTTTTTCCACGTACATGGCTGCAAGTAATGACTGCAGACACTTCTGACATCCATGTGAGCTCATAATCTAGTACTCTGCCCATTAGGCATTACTGACACTCATTGATAAGCAAGTACTATGCCTGTAGCTAGCTTGGCTCAGGGTAGCAGAGCCATTGAAGCAATGCTGAGCTATCAGTCAAGTGTACATACCAAAGATGTGTATAGAAAGTGTAAAGCTTCACAGAAGAAATACCAGTCAGAGTTGTGCAAAGCTCCTTTTCTGGTAGTAAGTGGAAACCTGTCTTTTCTTTCAGGTCTTAAAACATCCAGAAAAGAGCTTCAAAAATGGCCAGGCAATATCAGCTACAGTGACTGGAACAGATGTCACCAAAACAAACCTCTGCTTGTCACTCACAGGTATAGTGGAGCTCTAACAGCAGGACCCCACCACATGCAATGCTTTATTTGGAGATGGGCCTGTACTGACCACTCAGGTGAAGATGTTAACACTCCAGAGCCAAGCTGTACTTCCCTGTAGAACAGAACTAACCCTTGGGACCTTGACCCAGATGTAGCAGCATGCAAGGCAAGAGGATTCAGACCTTTAGACTAAAGAATCACTTTCTTACTGTCTCAGCCTGAAGCCCTTCTCTGAGCCCTTATGAATGTATTCCCTTCTGATCTCAGACATGAGATGGTTCATTTGTCAGTTTTGCTGGATCCTGGAACTGTGTTAGTAGGGGACCTTCTCTGGGCTACCAAGGCAAGTGTTTTGTGAACTGAGGGAGTGCATAGACTGCACCTTACCAAAAGTTGGTGGGTTTGATAAGTGACTAGGTAACTAAAATCAGCTTCACTGATTCATTAGCCCTGTTGCTTTGGTTGCATACTTTTGGAGTATTATGAAGCCCTCTCCCTGCTTCACTTTTTCCAGGAATTCAGTCACTGGAGCAGGGCACCATCACTGTAGGCATGGTAATAAAGGTGACTCCACACATTGGTTTGACCATTGTGCTGCCAGGTGGGAAGACTGGCAAAGTCAGCATCTTTCACCTGAATGATACCTACATGGAGAATCCTCTGGGTGACTTCAAAGTTGGCAAGATTGTCAGGTCAGTAATTCTGTTTCTTGTTCCCTCCAGCTGCAAGGCTTAGAAATACCCCCTTTGGCGACAGGCTTTTTGCTGGCATAAGGTGATGGCAGACCTGTAAGGTTCAGTCCATTACCTCCTAAGAGGTAATGCTGACTTATGACCTTACATGCATTTGTGTGAAAGTCTTACGTTTTCCATGTATGAAGAAGCTCCTTTTCAGCTGCTTTGGACAGTGTTTTGAGAGTAGCTACTCTCTTAGCTAAGGTGCTGATGGGACTGAGGGAAGCCAGTTATCCCAGCTCTGCTGTGGTTCTGTGGGCTGTTTGGCAAGTCAGTTGTCTTTACATTTGTAATGCACAAGTAGTTGCAGTTCCCTACTTCACAGACTTGTAGGGAATGCTGGAGAATGCAACAGGCCAAGTGATTCAGCTGTAACAATCTTTAAGTCTTTTGTGCTAGCAATATAGACTGGGTAAAGCAAGTAGATTTTTTTCATAAAGCCCTTTAGCTTTCACGAACTGTTGTGCCATGCTGGGTTGTGTTAGACAGCAAGTGCTCCAAGGGACAGAGTGGTTTGTTTCCTCTAGAGGTTCATTCTGCTAGTGAAAATATCTATTTTCTACCTGCGGCTTATTTTTAACAGGTAAAAAAAGCCACAGGTAGGTAAAAAAGCTTTCTGTTTTCTCCTCTTCCTCTGCCATGCAGGTGTTACATCCTCTCCAATCAGAATGGCAAAATCCAGTTATCTCTCCGGCAATCTCGGTATGTGTCACCCCTCCAGTCTGTTGATCCACTAGTGAAGAAAAGGATAGTGAAATACAGTAACTGTTGGTTTGTGCGGATCAGTGTGAAGTGTTAAAAGGACAAGGACTCCTTTTTTTATTTTAAGCGATGAGACTTGTTCCTACTTCAGAAAGATTTTCCTTTCCTTGTATCGGCAAACGTGGAGGTGTCTGACACTTAATGTAGAACTGATCAAGTGGGTTCAGATTTAATTCCTGTTTATCGTAGTTTCTAGACTTGACTTAACTTTTTTATTTGTTTATTTGGGAAGAAAGAGAAAGTTCCACCACTGAATTTGCAATACAAACACTTTATTTTTCAATGTTCAGCCTCATTTTAACCATTTTGATTAAATAGTAGACTTAGTCCTAAACGTCTTTCAAAACTGAGCTTCTTGCTTTGTCTTCTCTATGGAACAAAAATGCATAAACCATGTGGAATGAAGTGTCTTAGAAATAAGTGGGGGAAAAAACCCAAGCCAGTGCTGTGCAGACTTTCAGACAGCATTTTACGCTCCTCATTTTCTCAGTGTCAGAGGAAGCCAGGCTGATCTGTTTTGTTTGGCTTTGTTTACAGCGGTATGTTTGTTCCCTAATGCTATGTATAGCTTGGCAGAGATGCAGATAGTCCATTAGTATGTTTGAATAAGCTGAAGGGTGTCCCTGATCCGGTACGTTTTCTAGAAAGTACTAGCTATTGTTAATACTGATTTCTTTTTTTGGTATCCAGAGCAGAATGTGGATTATTTAGATGAGTCCTTTAACTTCTAACCTCTCTTTTCTTCTAGGCTAAACCCAAAGAGCAACAGCAAAGTGGAGGATGTTGAAATAACATGTATTAAGGATGTTAAAAAAGGCCAGCTAGTGAGAGGTTATGTCAAATCAGTCACTCCATCAGGTGTATTCTTTGGGTGAGTAGCATAAGGAAATGATTCTGGGAAATGAGAGGTCTTGGAGAACTTCTTCTGAATGTACAATTCTGGAGTCTTGTTTGGGGGTGGTCTGTGGCATAATGCAAAGTCACAAAATGAATTTCTTCCTGGGAATCAAGATGTCATTGCTTCTTCCTTGAGCCTATGAAATTAAAGTAGGGAAAATTTGTGTGCCACGGATATAGTCACTGTACTTCCTCCCACACCCCCCAGAATACTTATTTTTTATTTTCCCCCTCTTCTCAGCTTATCCACTTCTCTTCTGGGCCGAATCCTGTTCCAGAACGTTTCCCCTTACTTTGTACAGAAACACTCCTTATATGAAAAGTACCTGCCTGAAGGAAAGCTGCTCACTGCCAAGGTGCTTGGGTAGGTACAACGTTCTTTAAAAGAGGCCATGAATTAGTAGAAAGGAGATGATGGAGGAGGAGAGGATGGGAAGAGGGAGAATAAAAGCCAGGAAGATTTAAAAGAAGTTCATACTCTTGCAGTCATTGTAAATGCTATGATTTTTTTTTTTTGCCCTCTTCTTCTCTCCTGTTACTCCTGGCAATGCACCACAGTGTAAATGGAAAAGAAGAACATATTGAGCTCTCTCTCCTGCCTGAGGACACTGGGATGCCAAGCATCTTGCCTGAATCCCTAGGCCTACCGCGATATGATGCAGGGGAGGAGAAAAGAGAGGCAGATAATAGGGAAAAGAGGGAAGAGCTTAAGGTGAAGACAAAACGGAGAAGAGGAAACTCTGAAAGTGAGCAGGTATGGGTGTGACTGTGCAGGATATGCTAAAGGACTTTGTTGGCCCAAATACTGAAGGAACTAGGAAAATCCACTGAGATCAGGCTGAGGAATTATACAGAGCAAGAAAAAAAGATTAAATTGCATTGGAGATTAGCAAAGGTCAGAAACTATTCCATTTGGGTAGGAGTTAACTTATGCGAGGGGGGTGCTGTGCCAGGGCACCACCTTCTATCCACTGTCAGGCTCTTTACTTTGTGATCAGAATTGCCTTTTAAGATTCATTCCAGTTGTTGCCCTCCACCATCCACTCATTTCCCTTTGTTACAGGCAGCGAAGCCAAAAAAAAGGAAGATCTGCCCAGCAGATGAAAATGACAGTGGAATTGAGGTATATTACCGGGAGGAGGATGATGACCAGGAGGAGGAGGCAGCTAAAAAGAAATCCAAGGTGAGACGTTTGGAGGAGAACCTGAGCCTGAAGTGACTTTCCAGCCCTATTAAGCTGTGTCAGTTTTGACTTGGATGACAGTAAGTATTTTTGCTGCACATAGTAGTGACACAGACTGGTGTTAGTGTCATCTGAAAATGGCTTGAGATAGGCTGAGTTTTTTAAATTACAGCAAAGGTGACCAAAGTTTAACGCTTTTGCTGGTAGGCTGTTTGCAGGTGTGACAAGTCAATAGTACTGGCCAGAGAGAAGCCACAAGCAAACAGCAGTTGTCTGATCTCAGTGTAAAAACTTCAAATTAAAACCCAGGGCTTTCCCTGTCTTCCTCCAAACAGATAAGGAAAGCTGGTGAAGCTCCCAGGCTGCAGGTTTCCATGGGCTTCACCTGGGATGAGGACATGAATGCAATGGATATACCTGTGCTGAATCAGAAGGAAGAGAGCTCAGAGAGCGAGGAGGAGGAGGATCCACAGTTGAAGGTACTGTGTACTAGAGTTGCCTGCACAGGAAACACCACATGGTGGCTGTAATGTGATGTTTTGGTATTTGCATGTCTGTCTGCTCCATAGTAAAGCCTTTTAACCCAAGGGAACATCTCTGACAGCGAATACAGAACTTCCTTATCTACTCTAAGCACTGGGCTTAGCAGCAGATATCTCTGAAGCAGAGGAGAAAAGGCACTATTTTAGCAAGGCCGCATGAAAATAGGGCTTCTCATGTTGACATGCTAAAAAAAAAATTATTTAGAGTTAAACAAAGATTTTCATGAAAGTAAAATTTTTGTATTTGATGTCAGCTGTGGTTTATTTTTCTGAGTGTTGTAAATTTACAGGAAAACCTGGAAATGAAAAACCTTTTCAAATTATATCCCTCTTATTTAGAAAAACACAAAAAAAGTATTCTTTTATGCTGTAATTTTTTAGAAGAGTTTTCTAGTGTGAGCAATTCAGCAAAACCAGAAACAAGCTCATTAATTGCTTTCATGTTTGCTCTTCAGGATTTCCCCTGTGTCTCAAAACTCACTCCTGTAAAGGCCATGCATGGCCGATGCTTTGTTGCCCAAGGTATAGCTGCCTTGTGCAGAGAACTATGGCACTGTCAGTTCCTAGTTTAGACCTCAGTCACCCTAATGATCCAGCAACATACCCCAGTCTTACACAGTTTCTCCCCATATATCTTGGATTTTTACAGAGTGCAGGTGGTGGTGAGCACTGGCACGGAGGGTAAAGGTGGAAGAATGGGAGTGAGCGGTGAAGTGTGAATCCTGCCGTTGGGGTGCAAGGCTAGAAAAGTATTTGGTCCCTCAGTGTATTTCATTAAAAGAAATGAGATTTCATGTACTGCTGCTCTTCTTGGAGGTGTGAACTGTGTGTGAAGGGGTGGGATGTGTGTACCATTTTCCTCCTCTCTTGAACAATTGGCCTCATCTCTTCCTGTGAAAACTGCCTAGCCTTGGACATACTGAGGTCTGGCTGTCCTTTAGGTGGGCCTGCCTATTTCCACGTGAAGTGCCTGCTTTTCCCCAGTCTGCCTTTTTTGCTCCTTCAGCTGAAGAAACAAACAAAGAAGGAGAAGGAGTTAGAGAAGCAGAAGAAGGAGAAGGAGCTCTGCAAATTAGAGGCAGCTCTGATGGACCCCAGTCGACAGCCCCAGTCAGCAGATGACTTTGACCGCCTGGTGCTGAGCAGTCCCAACAGCTCCATCCTCTGGCTACAATACATGGCTTTCCACCTCCAGGCTACTGAGATTGAGAAGGCCAGAGCTGTGGCAGAAAGAGCGCTTAAAACAATCTGCTTCAGGTAATAATGAGACTCTGCCTTTCTTTGCCCCAAAGAATAAATCATGGTAGGGTAGTTGTGGTGCAAGGAGAGCATTGGTAGCATCATCAGCGGGTGTGCATGTGTGTATGGAGTGGCAGAGTCCATTTCAGTAAGCTCAAAAGGATTGAATGATAGCAGCCCTTTGAAGGTCTGGCTTGAGTCACCACAGTTGGCCTGCAGCTGACTTGTTACAGCTCATGAGCACAGTAACTCCCCAAGGTATCACTGAGCACATACTACTGAGCAGTCAGAAGGGTTTGGAAGAGCATAATGCTGCCAGTGATGTCGTCGTTAAATCAAAACATGAAACAAACTGTGAAACTCTTGTCACTTTTTCCATACGGCTGCACTCTTCTGTATTAAATCATCTCTACAGCATGATTACAGTGCTTTCTTGAATCATCCTTGTGGTTTTTAATTACAAACAACAGCGATCAAAAGTTGAGGTGTGAAACAACTGCTGCTGTACTCTATTCCAAAAGTGGTGTTTCAGTGAGCAGTATGCCCCCTTCCTTTGTTCTGGAAGCAGGCTACATACAAGTCAGTGAGTCATTGTAGGGTGGTTTGCAAAAAGCTGATGAAGACTGGTAAAAGCCTAAATATTCTTGTTCACATCTGCTTTAAGGGAAGAACAGGAGAAGCTGAATGTCTGGGTAGCTCTGCTGAACTTGGAGAACATGTATGGTACTGAGGAGACACTGATGAAGGTCTTTGAGAGAGCTGTTCAATACAATGAACCTCTGAAAGTCTTCCAGCATCTGTGTGACATCTATGCCAATTCTGAGAAGTACAAGGTAAGATAGTGCAAGCCAGTCCCAGGTACAGATCCCATGCAGTCATGTTACTAAACTACCAATGCTGGCTGTATAAGCTTCCAGCTGTCACAGGCCTGTCCTCTTCCTAACTGGGATTAATAGTTGTGATTGACAGCGGACAAGAAACTATTGATACTTGCTTTTCTGTCATAAGCGTTTGGAGATTCCTGGGCCAAGAGTAAGTTTTAAAGCTACAAGACTTTATTATGAATCTGTGTGGTCTAACCCAACTCTGCCCTTCCAGCAAGCAGAAGAATTGTACCACACAATGCTGAAGCGTTTCCGACAGGAGAAATCTGTGTGGCTGAAATACGCCTCTTTCCTCCTGAAGCAAGGCCAGACTGAGGCTACGCACAGGCTTTTGGAGCGTGCTCTCAAGGCTTTGCCCACGAAAGAACGTAAGCACTCTCTTCCCCATCCTTAATGTGGACCATGTGTTGACAGGTCTCCAGTAGAGGGACTGCTCTCAGATAACTTTGCCTGTGACAATGTTTGTAATAAGCGAAAAGTGCTACCAGTTGGTGCTGAACGTGGTGCCCTTGACCCTCAGGGGAGGGGGACATTTCAGCCTGGATATCAATGCTAAATGCTCCTGTAATAGAATTTGCTGTGATGGGCAAAAGCAAAGCACCCAAAGCAAAGATGACTTTGAGTCTTAAAGCCCTTTAGAAGAGTTCAGTTGGTCTAGTCCCAGGTTTGTGGGGCTGTGCCTGGATGCTGCAGGATGCATTTGCAAAGAAAGTAAGAATAATCTTCTGTCTTCTGCAGAGAGCTGAAAAGCAAGTGAACTGTGACCCTTCTCTCTCCCACTCTGATCTCACCTTGGTCCAGAACCATTTTACAGAAGAGCCTTTTGTCTCTGGGTAGAGATGGTTCTGTCTCTGTGCCTGCCTCTGTGTTGTGTCATTATCACTCATGTGTTTGTTCATAAGGAACAGAGCTTCTCTGATAACCTAACATGTCGTTACTTG
The DNA here is from genome assembly GCF_964289735.1 of Phaethon aethereus. Taxonomy (NCBI): domain Eukaryota; kingdom Metazoa; phylum Chordata; class Aves; order Phaethontiformes; family Phaethontidae; genus Phaethon; species Phaethon aethereus. The sequence goes on from NC_138583.1 coordinate 27,271,772, forward strand.
TTCCAGATGTGGATGTAATTTCAAGGTTTGCACAGCTGGAGTTCCGTTTTGGGGACCCAGAACATGCTAAGGCCCTCTTTGAGAGCACCCTCAGCAGCTATCCCAAGCGGACAGACATCTGGTCCATCTACATGGACATCATGATCAAACATGGCAGCCAGAAGGAAGTACGGTGAGTTGTGCTACAGCAGGCTGGGAAGGGGCAGAGTACATTGCTTGGAGCAACACCTGAAAAGAGCAGAGTTACCCTGCAGCATGAGGTTGTACAGGGCTTCCCAGAGCAGAGCAAAAGAGAATTTTTATAATCTAGAGAAAGAAAACTGGGGTGTGTGGAAGTGCTTATCCTTGCCAGGACTGTGGATACTCCAAGGAGGTCCACAGGGCAGAGGGGCACCGATTTCTAATGGCCTGCATGACAGAAACTGGATAACTAATAACTAATGGCCTGCATGACAGAAACTAGAGGACTTGCACTGTTGCATCTGTCCCTCTGGAGGGATTGCCTTGTTGTATCTGAAGGGTGAGATCAAGCCTTGTGTATCTTGTAACATAAAAATGGAGAAACATTTTTGTCCCCCTTTCTTTTTCTTTTCTGAGAGTGGACAAAAGGAGGTCCAGCTTCCTTGCACTATGGATCCAGCCACATCCACTTAATGGATGCAGGGTCAAATACAGTGGCTGGATCTTAGCTTAAGTTGATCAGCAGTCTTAGAGTTCTGCAAGCAAATAAAAGGCTTCTATTTGGAGGTTTTGGCCAATTGTCAGGAAGCTCTTGCTTCAAGCACCAGCACTTTGCAGCAGGTTGAATGTCTCTCCTGACTTTCTGCTCTTTGTACAAAGGCAGGATACAAAGGCTTGTAGCGAGTGCTGTCACCAACACAGCAATCTGAATCACTTTGGTTTCATGCAGGGACATCTTTGAGAGGGTCATACACCTGAGCTTGGCACCAAAGAAGATGAAATTCTTCTTTAAACGCTACCTGGATTATGAGAAGAAATTTGGTACAAAAGAAAGTGTCCTGGCTGTTAAAAGAGCAGCACTTGAGTATGTGGAGACCAAGAGTTCCCTTGCTGACACCTAAGTACAACGCAAGTAAAAGCAGAGAGACTCAGCTCTCCATGCAGTGTGGGAACTGAGAGGTGTGGAGTTCTGCTGTGAGTGTCTGTGGACAGTGAGTTTCTGGAGAGTATTGGTCTACGACCAAACCAAACTGAAAAAAGCAAACAATCAAAGGAAAAGAATTGATAAATGTTTGCACCTTTGTCCAGATGTTACAAATAATCCTAGTCTGTTGATGACTTTGAAGACAAGTTTTTAAATATAGACTGTTTTATAAGCAATACAAACAACAGCCATACCTGTTCTACTTTCCTGGGGAAGTGGTGCAGTTATGACCCACTATTTTTTTACGTACAGCAATGTCTTATAAATTGATTTCTCTCTCTGTCAAGATGGCAGAGAAGATTCTTGCCTTTCTGCTGAATTAAGACTTCAAAAGTTTTATCTCAAGTCCCTTTGTGCTCCTAGAAATTGGCAGAGCAACGCAGAATTGTGGCGTAGTTGAGGTTGGAAGGGACCACTGGAGATCATCTGGTTCAAACCCCTGCTCAAAGCCGGGGTCTGCTAGACTAGGTTGCTCAAGACCATGTCCAGTTTGGTTTTGATTTCTCCAAGGATGGAGACTCCACAGCCTCTCCAGACAACCTGTTCCTGTGTTTGACCATGTTACCAGTAAAAAAATGTGTTTTCTTACATTTAAATGGAATTTCTTGTATTTCAATTTGTGCCCATTTCCTGTTGTCCTGTCACTGAGCACCACTAAGAAGAGTCTGGTTCCACTTTTTTTACATCCTCATGTCAGGTATTTATACATGTGGATAAGATCCAGCTTGAGCTTTCTCCTCAGGCTGAGCAGCTGCAGCTCTCAGCGTCTCCTTGTGTCATGGGTACTTCAGTCCCATAATCATTTTCCTGTCCCTCTGCTGGACTCACTCCAGTAAGCCCATATCTCTCCTGTACTGGGGAGCTCAGTGCTTGACTGAGATGTCTCACCACTGCAGAGTAGAGGGGAGGGATGACCTCCCTCGACCTGCTGGTAATGCTTTTCCTAATACAGCCCAGGATGCTCTTCTCCCCTTCCGCTGGAAGGGCATATGCCTTTAAACCCCACAGTATCCAGTTGCGATGGATCGCAACTGTCTATCGTAACAAGTTCCCAGGGATTGATAACAGAAAAACGGTGATTTTTCAATAGTTGTTGTCTCTTAAGAGAAATCAGTGAAATCAAAGAAAAAAGTGTTTTTTCTGTGCTGAAAAAAGTCATCCCAATCTAACCTTCTGCTTGGAAAAAGCCAGGTATCTTGGGTACTTAAGTGGGCACAATCACTGGTGTCGGTGCCTTATGATCCATATTGTAACTCTCCAGTAAGATGTGGATGTGATCACCCACATGTTTTACAGATGAAGAACTGAAGGCAAGGGGAAAAGCAGGGTATGCAAACAGGTGTCATTATCCAATGTAGATGCTAGCGAGTGGGTGACCAGCATTGAAATACCAAACTTGAAGAGTACCTACTCATAGTAGGTACTCTGAACTGAAAACCAGAGCTCTGCAGGACCCAGCTCTTCTGCTGCTGTGAATGCCCGGCATTGGCAAGGCTGAATGATTACGCATTTAATTCATTCCCAAATCTGTTGTGATCCAGAAACAAGTAATTTAACTTCTTGCCCCTGAGGAGAGCAGGGTACTGTACTCAGATTTTGCTCAATGCTTTCCTAGAGGCGGCAGCTGTTTACAACATCCAGTAGCAGCTGCTCCTTTTTTTAAGAACACAGATGCTTAATCTTTTGGATTAATTAGTTGCATAATAGAATACGTAAATAAGCGTTGCAATAGAAACCAAGATCCCTTTGAGGTATTTTTCTTGACTGCTGGGGCTATTATAGTCTGTACGGTAGTCAGCAGGGAAAATGAAAGACCTGTGTGTAATTCTCCATACTGGAGGAGCTGGGTTTGAACCCATCTTGCTGCTGGGAAGTGTGCCCTAACTGGCAAGCTGTAGGCTGCTCTGTGGTGGGGTTGTTTTCAGCCTCTGGAGGAAAAGCAGATCGTGAGCTTGCAGCCTGCGTGATCCGGCATGCTGGGAAGACAGGCAGCTCGATTTCCCTCTTGGAATTTTGGTGAGAAGCCTAGCCTGGTTGCTTGTGCTGGTGTGTAAAGCCATGTGGGTTAACATCCCTCACCTCTGCATCGTCACTGGGGGAGGATGAGTGACAGGGACAGCAGGGATATTTGTGAGGGTGGGAACAAGAGGGAGGGAAAACGGATAAAGCTGGACAAGCCCCTAGCCCGTGCCAGCACATGGAAAGTGGCTGGAGTTAATGGAGAAGAGAAGGGAGGTAAACAGAGCAAAAGCTGGTTTGTGCTCATGGTTTATTAGGATAAACAAATCCATTCCCAAGCATTATATGTCTTGCCCCTTTCCTTCAAAGGAGGGAAGGGGAGGAGAAGGAACTGAGTGGATGTGGTTCAAAGGAACAACTAGAACAATCAAGGAGGAAGGCAAGGGAAGCAAGAGGAACGCTGCTTTGTTTCAGCAAGTTACCTTGTATCTGCTGACCTGCGTGCGGGGGTGGCATGCATGTCTGCGTGTTCGCACTCGAGGGCCAATGAGAAGGAATGCAGATGAGCTCTCTTTCATCTCGACTTAATGCAATTCCATTTAACTTGCATCTGATCGTTCCTGCAGATTAGTTGGTGGTGAGGCTGGGAGCCAAGCTTTCCCACAAATGCAAGGCAAATCTGTAGAGAAGCTGAACAGGGATCCTGGGATGCCTCACCCATTAAGTGGTGTTCCAGACTCTCTATGCGAGGGAATACCCTCCAGCTCTTTCTTGCAAGGGGAGGTATTTGTAAGAAGGTTTCTAAATACATTTTTTCTATCCTTTGCTGCAGTTGCATATCCTGATGTACAACTTCTGTGCTACTCACTGCAAGAATGACTAAAAAGCAGTGTTACTAACTTGTAAAATGTGGTAATACTTTAAAACTTCACATTCTGGGGTCATCTGGGTAGGAGAGGATCTGAATGTTTAATAGAAAGAAAAAATAAGTTCCCAGTCCTTGAGTTCAAAGATAATATTGAATTATGCCTTTTGTGCCCCCCTGAAAAAAAAAACAGAAGGCAATGAAAAAATAACTGTCATTTAATAATTTTATTTCAAATCTCTTGTGTGTAAGCCTCTCTGAGTTCTGCAGGCTTAAGTCATTTTTTTGAACAATTTAAGGCTTTTCGGTAAATGGCACTGTGTAAAAGGAAGTTGTACCTATAAAGAAAGAGTACAAGTAGGAAAAAAACTTCATTGTCCTGCCAACTCTTGAAACAGTGTTGGGTATGTAGGGCTGACCCTCATGAGAAGAGGGACTGTGCAGGGCCAGAAGAGCAGCCTTGAAACCATAGTCAGCACAGCATCATGGAGAGGGCAGTAATTTCACACCTTTCTGGCTTTGTTTTCTCAAGTATGGCCAAGTCCATAAAAGACACCTTCTGCTGCAGGGACCATTTAAGGCAGCAGAAAGAGTGTAAGAAAATTCAGTGGTAGAAGGGTAGGGAGAGGGCTGCTCCCCCCATTCCCTTCCTACTGTCCCTCATCACTCCAGGGCTGCAGTCCCAGTGCAGCAGATGGGTGCATGTAGTGTGGCCTTTTGGCTGGCAACTTTCTTGTTCCCTTTCCCTTGAAGAAAGGTGCTCCATTAATACAGCTAACTAACTACAATTATATAGTATATACACTATATATATGTGTGTATATATACATATATGTAAAACAAATTCTGGTTGAGGTCTTGCTGCAAATCGCAACCGAAACAAGCAGGACTCTCATCCGATGGTTGGATGAGAAATGCAGTGAGCTGCGGACAGTGGTGTGGCTCACTGCGGGTATTGCTTCCTCTCAGCCTCCGCCAAGTCACCTCGCCTGAAAGCTATTGTGCTCATGGTGCCATCTTCTGGGTTTATAAACTGAGGATTGTGACCCTTTGGGCTCATTAGAGATTGCCAGGCACTTCAGTAAGAACAAAGGGAGTTTGGTGTCCTACCTAAATTCCAACTTGGTAATTACAGAGTGTCTTTCTGAGTACCGGGAACATTGGTGATTCCTCCTGCCTTAGTCTCTCAGTTATTTGGTATGCTGCTGTATTACTGACCCATTCCTTCCCAGGTGCTATTGCATCCCTCCTGCCACAGGAATTTTCCCACTGCTTCCCTCTTCTCCTTGCGCTGTAAGGTCTGTAAAGTGCTCTGGGACCTGCCCATGTAACAGGCGCTGCACAACTGCATAAGAAGATACCAATGTCAATAAAACAGGCAGGTGTGTGGGATGGCTGGGGCTAACCCTGCCGTGGGGGAGACAACTGGGACTGCAGGAGTCACGGTTAGAAATGTCCTGTCCACCTCTTGCTGCCCAAGGCTTCTGCTGGTGCGTTAGACGGCAGGGTGCACTGGCAGCCCAGAGGTAAGGTGTGCAATCTGCTCTTTGCTCCCCTCGTGTCTCTGGGAGCAGCAATGAAATGGTTGTCTCCGAGAAGGGGGTTCCCCAGCTCAGTGTATTGCTTACCAGCCTCTGCCTTGGGGCTGTTGATCCATATTTACCAGCTGAGAGAAGTAATCCTGCTAGGAGGAACATGCCCCATGAATCCCTCAGCCGCGCATTGATACTGGTAAGCCTGCCAGGTGGCCTGGGGAACCGCTGCCAGCACCTGTCTCTCTTAGGAAGCCAAAAAGAGCATTTCATGGCCTTCTGGGCTTGGCCCATTCCCTTCCACCCCTTTGGCCCATTTGTGGAGCCGGCTGTAGAGGGGAAAGCCCTTGTTCTCCCGGTAGATGTAGACACCTGTGATGGCGTTCCACTGGGGACTCGGCTGGACACCCTCCACTGGGAACTCCTGTACCAGCTCCTTCTCCTCCTTGTCCAGTGCCACGAAGCCGAAGAAGTGCTTCACGTTCTTGGCTGCCAGGATCCTGGAGTGGACCTCGGCTGTGCGTCGGAAGAGCTTGTCCTCATTGGAGCGGTATTGGGCCCAGTAAGCCTCCTGCCGGTAGCTCAGCGGCGAGCAGCAGTGCTTCAGGCACTTGGTGAGGAATACCAGGACCGCAACGATGCCGATGAGCAGCCAACCAAAGAGCTACGAGAGAAGAGAGAGGCTGTGTCAGGACACGGCAAGGTGGTCTTTACCCACTCCATGTGGCTTTCTCCCCAGTGTGCCTACCTGGGACTCATATCTCAGCCTCCGCGTCACCTCGTCCCTGAACTTGGTGAGGTTTGCTGGCACATCTTTACAGGGGAACCTGGCCAGCACCTCAGCCCCATGCTCAGCCGGGAACTTGTCCAGGGAGGACGGCCTGACAAATTCGCTGAGGGCGCAGATGTAAGCCTCCCCACGCAGCAGCGAGATGACTGACCAGGTGACGGGTGCCACAGCCGCCCGGCCCATGATGGAGCCAAAGAGGAGGAAGGTGGCAGCAGCAGAGAAGTTCTTGGTGCCACGCTTGTGGCACTCAGCCACCAGGTTCCAGGTGTGGTTGTTCCAGATGACACCGATGAGGAAGAGGGCCAGGGCTGGGACGCCGATGGCGGCCAGCCCGTAGATGTAGTTGCGAGCAGGGGAGCAGGGGCAGTTGAAGGCGACAACTGAGAAGAGCTCCTCACTCCCCACTGTGCCCAGGGCCACCAGGCCATTGAAGATCATCACGTCTTTGCTCTTGAAGAACAAGGAGAGGAAGCGGAAGTTCTCAGCGATGAGGGCGGCCATCTCGTCCTGGAGGCGAGGAGGCAAGAGGAGGTGTGTACTGCAGCGGGGAGCCGTGCTGGCCCACCTCCCAGCACTGAGAGACACGCTGATGTGGGGTGAAATGGCCTTGAGCTGGCTGATGTGCAAGGGGCTGCTCCAGGAGCACGACACCTTCACTGCCGTCTCCCTCCCGCCTGCTGTCCCAGCCTCTGGAGCTGGTTGCTGGTACCAGGGATACTTCAAAAGGGGCCAAAGAGGGATTCAGTCTAAGCAGCAAGGGAAATCTCTGTCATTTCAGTTTTCTACTAAACCCTCCAAAAGCATTTCTGCAGTGAAGATTACCAACAGGACAGCTTGTTTCTGCCCCTGTCATTTGCACATTTGTTGTCTTTCCTTCTCTTTGGTTTTAGTCACCTCCCAGAGAGGTGATGACTGTCAGCGTCGCTGCTGGACACTTGATGATCTCCTAAGCCTGCAACGAAGGAGGACGCCACATTACTCGGGAAACTGGACCAGAGCACTGGCGTTGGGCTGCGTCCCCAGCCCTGCCGCTGACTCACGCTAGCCCAGGCCCACACAGCACGTGTGCGCTGGTGCTGCACTGCCTTGAAGGTGCTGCACGTGGCTTTCACCTCCCTCTTCAGACCCGATGAGTTAATATTTACTAACAGGCAAAGGTATGTCAGGGAGAGCAAGAGGTGCTGCGAGATGGCCCGGCAGGTTTGGGGAGACGGAGAGCACCAGGCAGGAGCAGCCTCCACGGACGGGAGTGAGGGGATGCTCAGGGGCTGTTGGTACCAGCCAGAGAAGTTACGTTCTGGGAAAGCAGAGCTCATCTTGATGACCCAGGATACAAACACCAAATGCTGATAGAGCTGCGTCAGCAATCACGTAGGAGTTTTTGCTAGGGAGAGGTGTGGCAGGATGATCTCCTCCTCTCCCACAGTTGGTTGGCATAACCATAGTCCCTGTCCTGGCCTGCAGTCCTGGCTCAGCCTCTAACCACGGGTCTGAAATTGAGCCCCTCGACCTGCACACCTCAGTGCCAGAGATGCACTTCAGTGCGGCTTCCCCCAGCCCCTTCTCCCAGTACAACACTGGTTATGCTGGGATGCCCGCCCCCCTGGCAGAGCTGGATCTCAGCTGTGCAGACTGCAGTCACTCAGGTCCAAGGAGGGGAAAGCACATGCCATGATTTGTTTTTAAGGAACAGGGAAATAATCGGGGAGTGTATCTATGCCCTCTGCAGTGATGACCACTCCCCCATGCCACTTGCAAGCTGTGTTTAAATAATTTTTTAGTTGACTTTCCATCTGTGCTGCATCCCCACAGCGTTTCATCTCAGGAAGCCCCAAGAACGTTGCTAGCTCTGGGAACCCTCACCCATGTGACGAAACCTGCTGGCCTCAGGGGAACTGCTGTCACCGGGGTTTGCTGGAGACAGGAAGGACCTGGGCGTCCGACTAACCATCTCCAGCAGCTTGCACAGCGCTGGCAGCCTCCGTGCACATCCGGGGCTCCCTGGGAGCCCTGACCCACAGCAGGTCTGCCTTAAAATCTGCCTCGATGCTGGTATCTCCCAGCCAGCGTGCACAGAGCAAGGCTTCCGCAGGCCAGCCCCAGCTGTGGGGAAAAAGCTGTGGGGACGTTTGTGCAGGGGAGATGAAGGCACCTTAATCCGTACAGTCTCTAGTACAAGGCTTGCTCATGCACTGCGCTTTAAATCACCGCTGTGCTTCGGCTCATCCGCTGCACCACCAAATCCCATTTTACCCTCTTCCTCTGTGGGGCAGCAGAGGGGAACAGGGGCAGAAATTTGACCTCAGTTCCCTGCTGTGTCTAACCCATAGCAATCCCTTTAAAATCATATGGTGATATTGCTGCCCTTAATGTCTTCTTGCTTCTTCCCAGTTTTCTACATGCAAAACTCCCTTAGCAAAGGAGACAGACCAGGCAAAACCTGCAGCCACGTGACAGGGATCGGGCCCCCAGCTCTGGCTGCCGTGCTTTGTGGCACATCACGTTTGCAGGCAGATGCCAAACCTGCGAACTTGTTCTAGTGTGTGGGGTTCAAAACTGTTATTAGAGTTCTCAGCAAATAGCCCCAACCAACAAGGCCCTGTGGCCGTCCTGAGAGTGCCTGGCAACTGGCAAAGCAAAAATAAGAGGAGCTGGCAAAGGGGAGTATGCCATTTTGGGGCGGGTTACCCTTCCCCTGCTCGGTGGTTATGGTGCCTGTCTGGGAGAGGGAAGGGGGGGTAGGAGGGGAGGGAAAGTGTTGTTTGCAGAAGGTCGGTTTTTAGCAGCCTCTGTTGAAGTCTTTCCCTAAAGCATGCATGAGAGCAAGAAAAAATGAAGTCACTTACTTGAAAAGTTGTTGAAACCAGTTCTGAAGCGTTCTCAGCTCCTTGTGTGGCTTTTGCTTGGGCTCCGGCTGTGGGGGGTTCCCAGCAGCATGTGGGGCTGTGGCTGAGGCCGGGCTGATGGGCAAAGCGACAGCTGATGAAAACAGCGTTAAGAGTTTGGCAGCTTCCTTTTTCAGTCTGCAACGTGCCCTCAGCTTTTGGGAGGAGGGAGGAGGTTGCTCTCGGGCCCTGCGCTTGGGTGGGGCGAAGAGCAGGCGCTTGGCTTCTGCTGGGTGCAAGGCTGAGGTTGCGCCTTTAAAAAGAAAAAAAAGAAAAAAAAGGAAAGGAAAGGCTGAGAATGAGTCACTGGAAAAAGCACATCGTCCTTTTTCAGACCCGCAGTGCAGCTGTGCAAGGGCTGGCTGGGACAGCCCGGGGTTTGGCTGGAGGGCGGGAGCGATGGGGCTCCTTGCTGGGATGCACAGGGGAAAAGCCGGACGCCCCCCCCCCAGCCTGGGGGGTGGATGCAGCCCCCATGGTCCCCAGGGCTGCGGTCCTGCATGGAAGAAGCCCTTGGTCCCACATGAAGGGGCAGGAACTTACGCATTTGTGCATGGGAGCCAGCTGAGCCAGCGGGGAAGATGCCAGCCCGGCTGAGTTTTTGGGAGAAGCAGGAACCCACCATCATGAGCCCGGCGGGGCGGCCAGATTTTGCTTCCCACCGTCCGGGACCGAGCAGGGAGGCTGCTGCGAGGGGCGTTGGGGGCCGAGCGGGGCCGGGGGAGCCCCGTGTGCAGGGCTGGCCGCAGCCCACGGTTTGGCGAGCACGGTGCATTCCTGCCTGGCTTCGCTTTTCCGCTTGCGGCTTCCTCTACGGCGCGATGCCTGCGAGGCGGCCGAGCACCCCTCGCTTTCTCCTTGCGTCGCTCCCTCCTCTCTGCCATCTGTCCCTCGGCTCCAGCTCCCGCCCAGCCTGTTGCAGAGACCGGAGGCCCCCGTCCTTTCTTCCCCAGCCTCCTCGTCGCCGTGTCCCCGGGCTTAAACTCAGCCTTCCCCAGAGGATGTCTTCAGCACAAGCAGATCTTCAGCAACACCCACGTTCCCCTCTGCCCGCAGCAAAGCTAAGCTCAGCCTGGCAGTTCAGCTGGGATTTTTGGACCGAGTCCTCCTTCTTACCCCCAGGTCTGGGGTCTCCAGGCGGGTTTTTGCAGCTCCCAGGTGTTTGGGTGCGATGCACCCCATGGCACTTCCACACCTCCGCGCCCGCCCGGGGCTGGCTCCCCTCCTGCCCAGCGCCTGCTGGCTCGGCTGGAGGCCCCCGGGCTCGCTCCGTGCCCGGGCGCTGCTGCTCACCGGGCTCAGCGCTGGGACCGTAGCCCAGCTGAAACCGCAGGGGCCATGCTGGGTTCCCTAGTGAGGGTTTCTCCTCCCGAAGGCAATGAAAGATGTCCCCAAAATCCAGGAAAGAGAGGAGACCCTGCCTGCTCTGCGGGCACTCTCTGCGGCTGCTGAAATTGCTGCACGGAGGCAGAGTTCTGGTCCTAAAAATCTAAATTAAAAGCGCAAAAGCTTCTCTTTGCAAATGCCCCTTGGTTTTTCAGTATCTTAAAGGCTCTGCCGCGGAGCCCGCCAGCCCTGCATGCTGCTCCCAGTTGTGGGGACTCAGTGCGCCTTTCTTGGTGAGCCGTGGACGGCGCTGAACTGCAAATAATAGGCGTGGAAACCACCTTTATCATTTAATCTCCTTTGCTTTGTAAATCAGCTTTTGTGCCTATTAATTTCTGGGAAGGTGCCTTAATTAAAGTTTGGGGTGTGAAGATTAATGATAAATCTGTGTCACGCTCCTTTCTCCTGAGAGTCAGCCAGATTCAGCCTGCCCTTGACTACGGGCTTGCTAGGACCCTCTCACAGCAGCTCAGAGAATTTCTTCGTCGTTTTGGTCCTTTGTTCTCCTCTCCCCACAGCCTCTGTGGAGTTACACACCAATAATTAAGGTTTATGCAAACGACAGTCACCCCAGTTACCAGCCAGCTGTAATAAGTTGGTTTGAACAAGAACGCAGCAGCAGAAATTTCAAGGGGATGAGCATCTCGAAAGGGACGTGGCAGGGGTAAAACTTGTCTCTCAAAAGGGATTTTCCTTCTCCGTATTGGTAATAAAATCAGGGCCACCGGGGAACGCTCTTCCGGGCTGCGATTTCCATAGTCACCTTGAGGGCCTGCATCCCATCACCTCAGTTCCTATGGAAATGGGCAGCCACCTCGTATTGTGTAGGGTCAGCAGTGCCTCCCCGGCTTCTCCTCCGAGGGCCAAGGCTGGCTCGCCGCTGGCCGCTGCAAAAACGCCCTGACTTGCACAGCCTCAGCACCCCGGGCTTGGCTCAGGGCCCCTCCAGTCCTTTTCATGGCGTTCAAATAAAGAAACATCAACCGCTGTTGTAAGTAGCTTTTATAACTCCTTGTGCCTGAGCACAGAGCTTGAACAAGTAAGCCTGAATTATTTATTTGGCTCCTTAAACAAACACCCAGGTGGGTTTTTAACATTAGTCTTTGTGTCAGGGAGGAATCCAGGTAAAATTGCAAGAACAAGGTGTCCCGCAGCAAATTCGTGGCAGGTCAGCCTGGCCCCCACCCTCCGTGCTGCTCCCAAGGAGCATCTCTGTGGACGCCTGTGACACCAACCACAGCGTTCCCATCATGTGTAATGCAAATGTGATGCCCCATCGCTTGGGTCAAATTTATTTTAAAGCTTTTCTTGGCCTGGATGCTGTATGTGTCTGTGGGGAGGTAGCGTGGGGAGGGATAATGGGGAGACTTTTGGGGTTTCACAGCTTGGCGTGAGAAAGGGGCATGCCCAGCTTGTTTTCCCACCAGGGGATTTTTAATACTGCCTAAACCCACGCGTGCTGCCCGGTGCTGAGCACGTGGTAGAAGAAAGGAAGTTTTGCACATCTGGTAGCGTCTGCCTTGGCAATCACCACAACAGAGACCTGGTGCTTGGTGGTAGGACACACGGCATGTCCGTCTGGCTGATGCATCGTGCCCTTCAGCATCCCTGGGGCTTCTCCGTCGTGGCCTCGGATAGCTGCCTTAGCACAAAAATCCTTGCCTGAGTTACCGATGCAGTAGGATTGGATGTGGGAGCAAATGGGCACCGGCACTGCCGAGCCCTTTGGGTGCCCATCCCCCTGCAGCCCCCGTGGCACTGGCCCTCGCCCTTGCCCGGCTCAGACACCCACCCGCCTGCCTTCTCTGCAGCCCCTCTCCCAAATGCAGCTCTGCCTCTGCATAGCCCTGCGCCCCTCACACCCGGCTGTAGTAGGCAGCTCTCTCCCTTCGGGGCGTGGGGGGGTGTGCGGGGGGCTGCCCTTCCCCGGCCCAGCCGTTCCCCCCGGGGAGGGCTGGCGGGTGGAGGTGCAGGGGGGGCTTGCATCTGTGCCAGCTCTTCAGGGCCGTGTTCATGGTGCCCCGGTCAGTGATGCCCAAGAGCTTCTCGGCAGCTTCCTCCGCGTCCGCAGGGGCTTTCCTGGGCGGGTGGCAGCGAGCGGCCGCCAGGTCCGTGCTCACGCCCTCGAAGAACTGCTGGATGCAGACCTTGGCAAAGCTCCTGGCGTGCTCCGCACACGTCTCGTCGAACAGCTTGCGCTCGATGTCGATGTAGTGGGACCAGTACCTGCTCTTCAGGAAGGCAGCTTGTGTGAAGCAGGGCCGGAGGGATCTGACCAAGAAAGCCAGCGCGGTCATCAGCAGCACAAAGCACCAGCCCAGAGCCTGCAGGGACGAGGGGGCAACCGGAGCCGTCACAGGCAGGCGGAAGCACGCGCCCAGTGCTTCCCACCCGCTGGCGGGAGCCCCCGGTTCTCACACCGCCTGCGCGGGGCATCAGATCTCACTCGGCTCAACACACCCAACACAAATTTACCAGTAATATGACATGACTAACGGCAGCAGCAAAGACGTGGGGGCAAGGGCTTTACAGCAGTGGTTTTATTCAAGAAATAAAAAAGAATGAGAAAGAGGACAAAGGGAAAAGCAATTCACATTTTTAGCAGAATGGACAATGGGAAAAGTACCCCGAGTTCAACTATACATAATGACATCTTGTTACCTTCTATATGCCAGAAAAATATTTTAGGTCATTGTGTATGAATTTACAGAAATACTAACATTTCAGAAGTTTGGAGATTTAAATATTTGAAAATATTACTCAGCCTGGCTCCACTTTGGGCTGTTTGACATTTGGCTGCATTTACATTGCAAATGCAGGACTAGGAGACCCTACGCACCATGCCGATGCATCTGCACTGCAATTTTGTTCAACGCACCCATGTAGGCAGCACCTCTCTGCTTCTTGCTCTGTACGGCATCCACAGGCAGTGACCATAAATAACACCAGCCCACCAGCCACTGTGTGACATCCAAGTCAGCCCCTTCCGAACTTGCTCTAAATAAATCTCTGCATACGGCTTGGCTGCGTGTTGCTGCCCCGCAGCCCCAGGCTGCCCAGGCAAGAGGAGGGACTGAGTTATCAGGACCACGTACAGCTTCAGTCTCTGCACCCCGCTGGAGGCGTAACTCCCCAGCACTGAGTTTGAACCCCTTGTACCCCTGCGCAATCACCAGTCTCTCCTCCTGCAGCTTGATTTCAGCAAGGAGATTCCCTTGAGGGACGAGCTAATGCTGGCAGTGCCTAACCCTAAACCACTAGCAAAGGCACAGCCATGGTGCCTCTTACCTGTGAGATGCAGCGCAGGTACCTGACGGCCACTTCGTTGGCAATGATCTCCTGTCCATCGTAGATGTCCTTGCAGGGGATGCGAGCGAGGACCTGGTTCATCTGCCCTTGGGAGAGGCCGGGGTGGCTGGCATTGCCCAGGGTCTCCACGGGCACCGAGGTGCAGAAGGCGCAGGTGATGCACTTGCCATCCAGCAGCGTCACCGAGACCCAGACGGCCGGGGCGATCATGGCCCGCTGCGCCATGGAGCAGAACATGTAGCGCAGGACGGCCGGGTCCTTCCCTCGCTGGCCGTGGGGTCGCCTCCACTCCTCCGCCAGCATGGAGACGTTGTTGTTCAGCACAAAACCCAGCAGGAACAAGATGAGGGGGGGCACCAGGAGGATGCCCAGCCCGTAGGCCAGGTTGTAGCGCGGCAGGCATGGGCAGTTGAAGTCAAAGGCTGCGTACATCTGGGCGCTGGCGAGGGCCATAATCCCACAGATACCATTCATGAAGGACTCCTGGTTGGACTGGAGAAACTGGAAGATCATCCGAAACTTGTCCATCTTTCCTTGATGTGATCCCTCCCCCCACCGGGGTCCAAGCTGTGGCTCGGTTTACTTCATTCTTTCAGCCTCCCCCTTCAAAGAGAGGTATCAACAAGTCTCTATGCAGTTCCCCGATTAATTCATGCACTCTTACAGCCCCAATATTTAAAGCAGAAAATTAAAACATTTTTTTTCTGCTGATTTTCCTGCTTGCAGAAACTCGGAGTTTGCTTCCTCCCGCTCTTCTTTGGGTCTGTGGGACCTGGGTTGTTTCTGGTTTGCTAGACCTGGCTTCGTTCTTCCCCACCTCCCCATTTCTGCAGTCTCCCAGTCACCCGTCCCCTCGGCTGGAGGGTGCAGGTGTTACCATGGCTGTGCCCTGCTCAGAGCAATCTGTGCCCTGGGCAGAAAGGGGAGTTGGCTGGTCGGCCTCTGTGAACCTGTTTGCAAATGCAGGCGTGCTGCATTTGGTCCTGGGTGCTCCTCCCAGGGCCGAACAGGACGCCCCACCTCTGCGGTGCCGGCCCACAGGGGGAAGGGGGGCACCAGGGCTTCCCCCCTGCCTCCGCGCCTGCATCGCCCCAGCAGCATCGCAGGCAAGTGCCTCACTGGTCTGCCAGCTCCCTGGTCTGTACCTGCTTCTGCTTCACTGGGAAATGCCTTTTCTCTGTTTCATTCTGCAGAGGGAAGGGAAGAGAAAAGGAAAGGCAGGGGAAGGAGGGATAAAGCTCTCGGTGCTCTGGGATGTTGTATCTGTACTGTCAAAGTCTGTTACTTGCTGTCCTCCATCCTACAAATGTCTGTGTTTCAGCCAGACTTACAAGATGACACTTGTAGTTCCTTGGTTTTCACAGCCCTGTGCCCTCGGGACTTGCTAAAATATCCTTCAAACCCTGGCTCCCATAGTCTGGTGACATCCGGAGGCACGTGGTGCTTTTCCTGGCTGGAGAAAAGCAGGCAGAGGAAGGAGAGAGGGCTGCAGGAACAGGGGCGCAGAGGATGAACCCCGCACCGCAGGCGGGTCCTGCTGAAAGCATCCAAACCCTGGGTGCCCCTGCTTTCTCAGGAGATCCTCCCTGCTCAGCAGAGCTCTGAGATTTGGGTTTTCCCCTGAGATTTCTTCTTTTCACCCACTTTCAATGAGCATTTCTGAAGGGCTTGAGTGCCCTTTGCTCTGAATGGCAGCGATGGAGGCTTAATGATTTTCTTGCAGCTGCTTCTTGTGGGTATAATCCCAGCCCCTTGATAAATTTGGGATGTACAGGAATTTGGAATACAAGGACGATGTGTAAATCCTTGCCAGTGATCTCCCTGGTCCCCTGCTGTCCCCCGAGGGACCGTGTTTCCCAGCGGTGCCACATCACCTGCGGGCACGGACTGTGCAGAACCCTTCCTGCCCATCAGGCTGGCGGGTACCAGCAGCCCCCGGTGCTCCTCAGCAGTGGAGTTGCTGCTCCTCTGAAGATCACTCAAATCCTGATGAGAAGGGCAGAGGAAGCACCGGCTGAGCCAGCAACATGCATCCCTTTAGCAGGAGAGGCTGGGGCTGGGATTTGGCCATATGCCTTGACCTGAGGCAAAGGTGTCTAAGGGCACATTGCCCAGGCAACCAGTGCACGGTGCAGGGAGGACTGAGCTAGCCGGGTGCTGCGCTGGCCGCTCCGTACAGCGCAGGACTGCTGACAGTTTAGCCATGCCGCTTTACCTGGGCTTGTTAATTCAGTAGCAACACCAGGCGATCTGGACGCAAGCAGACCTGAATACCTGCATTGCGCTCTCTGCTCTTTGTGACCAGGAGCAGCCCAGGCAGAGCCAGCTCAGATCTGTGCTGGACATGTCCCTCGTGTTGACACTGGGGTGCAAAGCTGCCCCATCATTTCCATCCCTCTCCCCTTTCACAAGGGCACGGCTCAGCTCGTTGCTGTCAGCCCTGCAGACCCGGGGGCTTTCCGGTGCAGAGATCCTGTGCACATTTGCCAGCACAGAGCCGACCAGACAGATTCCGCCCCAGCTTGCCAGAACTGAGACAAACACTAATGAGATACGATAGCTGTGGCTGGGCCAGGCTTAGCTCCTACAGCACAAACCTAAAAGAAGTGGATTGTGTTGTTGGTGCTCTCCTGCATCTCTATCCCCAGTTCACAAAGCAACTTTGACGCACTTTGACGTTGCTGCCTCAAATTGGCCAAAAGATGGGGGAATTCCAGGACTACGAGTGGCCATAAAACAGATGGTTGCGGTATTGAGTACCAGAACAGTGCTCAGTCCCTCCGATCCAGGCACTGCCTGTGCTGCTGACATGGGTATCAAGATACACCTGGGCACCAGCACAGCTGCATTGGTGGCTGTGAGACACATCACCAAGGCAAGCTGTACGTTGGTGGGTGGCACGCAGGAGATGCTTTTCCTCAAGGTTTTGCAGTGCGTCAACAGCAGAGGTAGGAAGCCAAACCAGGTGTTTTGACCATTAGTCAGAGCTGCAGTTTCTGACATCTCCCCCCACGCCAGCCCTGGGGCTCAGTTGATAATGCCAAGTTCACCCTGAGCTGCCACCACAGAGGTGAGCACAAAGCACGTGGGCAACGCCTGGGCATTCTTAGCCTCTGCCTGCTGCGGAGAGGTTAATTGCATGGACTCATCAAACGGGGAGAGATTTGGCTGCATGAATATAGATGAGGCTTATTGCTAGCTAAGAGCTCAGGCTGGCTTCCCTGTTCACCTGGCGAGTGGCTTTTCGAAGGGCAGTTCACATCAAAGCCTGCATGAATCAACCTCGTAAAAAGCGGAGAGCTTTTTGATCTCCAGGAAAACTCTGCCTTTCATTAAACATGAATGAGGGGTCTGAGCCGGCTTGGTTTACAGCACTGGCAGTTCTCACTGAGGCCAACAATAAGTCAGTGGGATTCAAAACAGAGCCCATAGAAGCCAATGCCTGGGTCTTTCTTTCTGTGTTGCTTTACTAGGGAGGACCTTGTTTTGGTGAGCTTGCCAACAGAAAGCTCACTCCAACCGATTTGCAAGAGAAGGCAAAGCAAGTGATTCCTCCCACGATCCTGCCTGCTCGTGCTTTGGAAACCAGGCCCTGGGAGAGATGATACATACCCAGGTCCCTCCCAGCATGGGGCCCTGCACCTGGGTGCCAACACAGACACCAAGCCAGGGAGTCAGTGAGGGCTTTGTGTATCCTAGTCAACATAGGATACAGAGAGGAGGGCCAGGAAAATGGTCACAATTCCCATCAGGAGTCAAAGATTGGGGAAGTTGTCTTTGCAGTCAGCCCTGCTTTTTCATGGGCTCTTGGCAAGTGAGGATCCCTGAGCATGTCAGACACTTCTGGTCCATAGGTCAGGCATCAGACCAGCCCTGAGAGACAAAGAGCTGCTAAAGTTTGTGAGTGACCCTCTCTTTTCCCAATCCCACAGGAAGGTGCACAATCCTAGCAGAGCTGGTGGGAAGGGACCTCTGGAGGTCATCTGGTCCAACCCCCCCGCGGAGAGCATGCCAAGGACACATCTAGTTGACTTGTAGGATCTCCATGGATGGAGGTGCCACAATCTCTCTGTGCAGCCTGTTCTATCACCTTCAAAGTAAGTATTTCCTTTTGTTTAAATGGAATTTGCTGCATTTTGGGTTTGTGCCCATTGCCTCTTGTCCAGTCATGGGGTGCCAGATCCCATTTACCACCATGGAGAAGAGTTCTTCTCTCGCTTTGAAGGGGAATGCAGTACAGGACTCAAGGAGGCTGGGAGGGGTGAATACCCATGGCCCTGTCCAACTAGAGTTACCCTGTGACCAGACTGACCTCCCAGCAGTGTGGGAGCCTTTGTAGACCTGGAAAAGTCTATGGCAGCACCCTTAAATCCTCCGGTTTTCTCCCTTCTGACACAGATAACAAAGCTGTTCCTCTTCTCCTTTTTGCATTTCGTATTTTGTGGCCTCTCTGGGATGACTTAAAACCTGAGAACATGGAAAGCAGCATGCAAAGGGGACCTGCAGACCTCTGCTCTGAGCTGGTTAGGAAAATAGCCAATTTGACTAGCGTGGAGTGGTGGGTCTAACCTGAGTCTCAGCCTGAGATTTGCAATGTCGTGTCCGATAAAAGTAAACCAGAGATGAAATTCAAAGTGCAATGCTGGTTTCAAAAGAGAGCTCAGAAGCTCCCTGGACCTGAAGAGCTCCTGGTGGGATGACTGCTGTTTTATTCCCAACTGGGACGGGCCACAGCTGGCTTTGTGCCCTCTCTGAGCATGTCCAGGGGAGCTCAGGGATTCAGCTAGAGCTGATTTTGCTATGCAAATGAGAAATGCTCTGCAGCCCATCCCTCTGCACCCCACAGCTCCCAGCCGGGCCTCGGCTGGCAAAGGGGTGCAGCTGCCCATGGGTGGGCCATGGAATTATTTGGCCTCCCAGTGTTTTGCCAAGCATCTCCTCCCTCCCTGACACCGTGCACACAAACATCCTGGGAAGGAGGTGACCCACCTCCCAGCAGCTTGGCAAGTTAATTTGGTGAATTAATATGTGTTTTCAATTCAACCCTTCATTTTGGATTTAGTCACAAGGTGGTGACAGGTTTCTTTGCCCCTTGACCACCCTCTTCTTTCCTCCTGGAGGCATTGCTTGCCCCATCTATCCATGCACGGCCAAGGAGAGGTTTCCTCTTCACCCCCATCCTCACAGCCCCTCCACCTTTCACCCTCACTCCCAGGGACAAATTGAGCATCAGTGTGAGCCTCAGCCTGGAGGAATATATGTGTCTGCACTGGATTAGTTTGCAGTACAGCGTTTAATGCATCCAAGCAGAAAAGCTGGACAGAAATATCAGTCAAACTGGCACCATAGTTGGCACCATCTATAACAGGGGCTGCAAAAAGGCAGATAAGAAAGTAATTAGCATTAGAGGCTCAGAGATAAGGTTACATTCAAACAGTGTTGAAACTAAGGGTGGAAATGCCTAACTAGGTGATGCAAGGATGAGCTTCTGGGTGGATTGGTTTGTACTAAAATCTCACAGAGGAGTGTTTAAAATCTGGATTCAGACTCCTCAGCAGAGCCACTGTGTCCTTTCTACAGCCCAATGTCGGTGCTTACAGCAGCACGGTCCCATGGCTCCGAATAAGTTAAGCAAAACCTCCATCTCCTTTTCCTTCTGTAAATCCAACCCAGTTCAGGGACATTATCCAGAGGTATCTTCAATTAAATTTATGCTGCTCCATGAATTTCAATGTGTTGCCATATTTTGTTTTGAAAATGCATGGAAGTATTGACGGGTTGTTAGAGGGAGGCTGAACAGTTTGGCAGCTGGGCTGGGGGCAGCCAGAGCTCTCAGCAGATGGGAAGATGTAGGAGGTGGTTTTGCCTTTTTGAGTAAACATGTTGGTGTGGTACTAAAAGAGTTGCCAGTTAAATTACTCTGGTGTCAGCACTGCTAACTTTCCAAACTGGGGCTCACTGAAACGGGCAGGAGCTCCTCACACCTCTGTGAAGCTGCTGCTCCGGTCGGTTTGCATATGCAGCCAGGTGTTGCTGCCATGGTTAAATCCTTCCTTGAGCAAGAAGGGTTTTATCACCGCTGCAAGGAGTTGCAAAGTCTTTAAGATGACAAAAGCCCTACGCAGAGCCCTTGAGAAATGTCATTAGCAGTGACTGAGTCTGGGACCTTTGGGTCTTCAGAGCTGAGCGTTGCTAGGTTATTTTGGAGGTTTTGCTAGGCCTGCCCTGGAGCTGAGCCTTTGGGGTTGGGGTTTTGGAGGAAGGTGTGAGCACCACTGTCATCTATCTGCTAGTCATTGCTTTGTGCAGAGGTATGGCAGCGCCTCTTCGGTGTCTGCAGGACACAGCCCCCTTTACACGTTGGTGGGCCTGGGGGATTTGGACCAGGTACCAGGGCTGTCTGCCCAGGGTGGAGGGGATCTCTCTCGCCCCAGGGGATGCCTCTGGGTTGCCTGGCTGACATCCAGGGGAGGTTTCTCATAGTACCACATTTTCAGAAGTTTATTCATCTGGTCCTGATCTGTGATGCCCCAGAGAAGATCTTCCTCTCCTTCAGCCCCCTCTCCCTCCCTAGGCAAGTTGAAGCTGTGCAGTTTGATCTCTTGCCGCATGCTTTTGAAGAAGTGGAGGACGCATTTATGAGCAAAGAGCCGGCTGTGCTCACAGCAGATTTCGTCAAAAATCTTTTGCTCGATGTCAATGTAGTTGCTCCAGTGATGTGCCTGCAGGAGGGTGGCCTGGTTGAAGCAAGGTCTGAGCCAGCGGGTGAGGAAAGCTGCTACGATAACGATCAACAAAATGCTCCAGCCGAGTGCCTGGGTGATAAGAAATAAGCAGTGGAACAAGAGTAAGACAGGCAGAAGGACAGGCACAAACAGGCACAAGGACAGGCACAAGCTGTTTGCCTGTATCACCGAGACAGGGAGTTTGTGTGGCTGCAGGGGAGATGTGGCATATCTGGACTCCTGTCCTTGATCCGTCCCTGAAGTCCAGCACCCCCAAACTGCACTCAGAGGGCCAGTATAATCTCCCCCCAGTGAATATAGGACATTCATCAATAGTTCAGTAGGATAACTGTTTGCAAAGTGAGCCTGGAGCAGCCAGGAATTTGCTTTGAGCACGGGAGTGCCCCAGGGAAAGGGGACTTCAGTGCTCTGCGGTGCTGCTCACTTATCTCCAGTGAGATCTTCATCTGCCACCTACACCCAGGAGTCCCGGCAGCCGGGTGAAGGCAGCCCAGGCTACGTTCAGTAAGAAGGAAAGGCTTGTTTTCAGTGCCCTCCCACAGGTCCTCATCCCTGACCTGGCACTCCTGCACCCGGAGCGGCGGCTGGCCAGGGCTGCGCTCCCCATCTGTCCCATTCTCCTGTCAAAGTGGAGCTCCTGAGGGAGCTGCTTCTGTCTGTCTCAGCTTGCACTGTCCTTAAACCAGTGGGTCTGTCTGTCAGGTTAGCAGTTAGAAAGGTCTCCTGGCCCTGGACAGAGCCTTAGGAGACACCTGCATTCCTTGCAACCTGCTTTATCTGGATTTAGAAATTGCTGGTTCTTCTAGAAACAAAGTTCTGTTAATTACACAGTCCTTTATTTCCTTCCTTTCCCCTACCGGAGTGACTTTGGAGATTATCAGTGAGGGTGGCGACATTTTGGGGCATAAAAAATCAAAGAGCAGTCTTGCTCCCCAGCTGACTGTGGTGAAGCTATGCTGAATCAAGGAAGAGCAGGAGCAGACGATGCCCCTGGCACTTCCCCGACACACGGGGCTCTGCTGGTGGTGACCTACCTGGGACCAGCAGCGCAGGTACCTGGACACTGCCTTGCGGGACGTGTTGTTCCTCATGAGCTCATCGTCCTTGCAGGGCACCTTGGCCAACAGCTGCTGCACCTGCATTGGGCTGGTGTTGGCGAAGCCTACAAACTTCTCGGGATCCACGGAGCCACTGAAAGCGCAGATCAGGCATTTGCCATCCAGGAGGGCGACTACGATCCAGGCGACAGGGGCGACCATGGCTCGCTGCATGGTGGAGGAACACATGTACCTGGGGCAGGAGAGAGAAGCGAGTGGGTAACTGCTGGGAGCTTTCTCCTTATCCAGAGTCTTGATGGACACAGGCTGCCCTGTGCTGAGCAGCCCTCCCGGAGCCAGGGAGCTGGCTGCCAGGACTGGCCACAGCATTGCTTTGCTCCAGCTAACGTCTCTCTGCTCTGGGATCTCTATGTTGCTGCTGCCTCTCGGTGAGACCTGGGCCAGAGCTCTGCGTGCTGCCTGCATTTGATGCACAGCTGTCTCATTATGTGCTTTGACTCGTTATGTGCTTGCCTTGACTGTATGCTTATGTCTTCCACGCACAAATCCTTGTCAGCTCTCCCTTCTCTTCTTCATTTACTCTTTCTTTTCTCATCATCTCAGTTTCTGCCTGGAAAATCACTTTTTTTCTTCAGCCGTTCTTGTCCCACTCTGTGCACTGGGTAAAACTGTGTATGTAACAGATTGAATGTGGTTCTCCTGTCCCTTACACCAGTCAGTAAAAATAAAAGTCAGTAAAATATAAACTGAAAGGAGGGAAAGCATAAAGCTATCAGTAAAGACTGACTGTGATGGAAATGCCACACTTTCTGCACATTTAAGTGGAAATGCCTCATCTTTTTGCACGTGTAAGCCCCAGGAGAAACCCTGCATATGCACGACAGGGCAGGCAGCAACGCAGTTTCCCAGGGTGGCAGCGAAAATCCAGCCGTCGGTGTCGCGGCGCTCCTGCCCTCCTCTGCTGGGGTGGGACGAGGCTCTGCCTTTGATTCTGCTGTGGTAAATGCATTTACCATACCCCTGCCCCTCCAGGCTCGTGAGGAAAGGTCTCAGGTACTGAGCTTAGAAGAAAATGAATTCCCGGTGGGATCAAAGACATGGAGGCCAGACAGCTAAGCGGGAGGTTCCCACTCCCAGAGCAAACCCCACCTGATAACAGCTAGGTCCTTCTTTCTGCGTCCCTGCGGTCGCCTCCACTCCTCCAGCATCACCAGGGACTGTCCGTTCAGGATGAGGCCGCAGAGGAAGAGGGCGATGGGGGGTACGAACACGATCCCCAAGCTGTATGCCATGTTGTACCGGGGCAGGCAGGGGCAGCTGAAGTCAAAGCAGGTATACATCTTTACACTAACCAGGGCTAACAGCCCACAGATCCCGTTCATTATAGACTCCGAGCTGGACTGGAAGTACTGGAAGATCATCCGGAAACGGTCCATCGTGTTCTTTTGGCCAGGGGTGCTCCTCTTGGGAAATCCCCGGGCTGCCCGGCACAGCCTGTCTTCCTTCACCCCACTTGCTGCTACCGCAGGGCGAGGGACGCAGCTCAGCTCGCAGGCGGATGGGCAGGAGGATGGGGATGGAAAAGAACTAGATGGGGATGGAAGAGAACTGCTGTGGCAGGGGGAAACCCTGTGCTGGGGCTTCCTCTCCGCACACAGCTTTCACAGGTCCGTCTCTCACCCCGTGCTTTTCTTCCAGGGCAGTTGGTAGCTTTTCTAGGTGAGCAGATGGATATAGTGTCTGGCAGCTGTTTTTTACATCCTGTTTTTCATTTTCAAGATTGGCCTATACATGCCAACCAGCGGCAGCCTCCGGTAGTGCTGGGTCCCTCCCTCCCCTCCCAGAGATGCTAAGTCTCAACAGAGTGCCGTGAGCGGGTGCCTGGGAGCTGCCCTCTCTGCTGATGGAGGGCTGTTGAGCAATTCATCAGCCAGGAGAAACCAGGCAAGTCAAAAGAGCTCATCTGCATTGCTGCTGCTGCCCCATTTCTTTTCGGTGAAGCAGGTCCCCAGCCCTGAGCGGGGCAGGCGGAGGCAGGGAGCACACGCCTGGCTCCGAGCACGCCGCATCGCCTCAAGCTCAGATTTCCCTATGAAAATGGGCTGAAAGGACCAGCCCTCCAGCCAGGAGGCTGTGAGAATCGATAGCTTTCAGAGCCTTCAACGGCACTTCGGGGGAAAAGGGCTGCTCTCGGCTACACATCGCACACGTGCCGTGACATTTGTACCATACCTACACCCACGTCCAAGGCCCTTGCACCGGGGCTCCGTCTTGCTCCCTGTCAGAGGGCATGGTGCAACCAGAGCAGCTGGCTCACCTGTCCCATGGGACTGGATTATGATCTGCTGTCCATTTTAAAAATCCCAGAGGCAATTCCTCTTTTCCTCTCTGAAGTTTATTTTACAGATGAATACAGCTCATGACCACACACGGAAGCTCAGTTATTTTCTTTGACTTTTTCAACGTATTTTTCTTCTCCCTGGCTTTCATCTGAAAACATTTTCAGATTTCTCCTCAGCCACATGTGTTCAGGAAAGGAAAAAAAGGTGTTACATTTACTTATTTTGTTAAAAAAGAGAGGAACCGTCTCCACTGAAGTACACTAGTTGCCAGCGCTGAGGTTTCTGGCCGCGCTGGCTCCTGTTGCAGGGCTGGTTGCCTTGATAGGATCACGCCGAAAGGGAGCAGTGGGAACGGGTACCTATAGCGGCTTGTGGGCGCATACAGCGGGTGTGCGACACACGCTGACTCACAAGGTCACAAGATCATCCGCTCCGATATAAACAGCAACTCGCACTATTACTTTAATGAAATACAATTGCACCAACCATGATATTTGTGTTCTCCTTTGCCAGCGAGTGGAAATGACTGTTAATGTTCGTCCATCAGCCATAAAAACCAGCAGCTGATCAGCTGCTGCTTTCAGTTTGCTGTGACAAGGCATCAGGACTCCTTGCTGAACTCCACGGGTGATTTTTAGCCAGGGTGCAGCCTGCTTTGATTCCCAGCTGCTTCAATGTTCGTTAGGTTTCTCATTTAATGACTTGCATTTATGTGCTGACTTGGGTTCCAAGCGTTGTGTGCTCTCTGTAGAACAATTACTTTAAAGAAATTATTTTGCCTTTCCAGCTCTCCTGGGCAAAAACATAGTAAAAGCTAAATAGTTCCTCTCAGCTCAGTAAAGAGTAGGAAGCATCCTTTGGACAGCACAAGCTACGAGGGAATTTTACTTCTCCTGAATGCAGTTGCCTGGCCTGGATGTTAGAGGTCTGCAAAGGATGCTTCAGGGTAATTACTGTGCTCTGTTGCAATCTGGGATCTCACCAATAACTCAGAGCTGAGGCATGGGGTTGTTGAATCATAGAAGAAAGGGAGTATTCCTTAATTTGTGGCAAAAGGCATAGTGAGCCTCCTGGGGAGAGAGAAAAAGGATCCTTGAGGTATGTAAATTGCTAGGTATGGGCAAAAGGATTCTCAAAACTAGATACATTTGATTATTCAGTTCTTAGGGTGAAACAAAGAGGAAAAAAGGACTAAAATAATCTATGTCCTCTCCTCCAGCAAGGGGACCTGCCCCATGTCTCCAGCGGTGTAGTCACCCTTCAGAGACTGCCACAAGGCTGCCCGTGGCTCTCCGGGGCTGTTGGACACGGGCACCGTCCTCAGCAGAAGGCGGCTGCTCTTTGACAGCAGATCTCTGAATCCGTGCTGGAAGCTGTTGTTCCCCGGCTCATATTTTGGATGACCTTGGATCAACCTTTTGGTTGACCTTTTGGGCAACACTTTGCTTTTGCCTCAGCACTGCAGAACATGGGGAGAGGGAGGAGGACACCCTTCCCCGCTCCCTTATGGGAGTGAAATACCAGCCACAGGCTTTTACCTCGGATGATGGAGAGGGTGTTGGGTACAGGTGCCGGAAACCCTCACCCTACAGGTGAGAGCCCTTTTGGTGCAGCACAGCCATCAGTCCCTCTTGCTTTGGGGAAAGGATGATTTCATCACCAAAATTTGAGTTGGTCATTTAAAATAGGACAAATTCAGCAGAACGGTATGGTCAGTTTTGTGCATGAGCCTGCGATGCTGGAGCAGCACTGATGCTGTGCGTGCAGCATGCATGCCTTCAGGGCGCGTGCATATCCAGAGCAAGCCCTTATACGTATATTTAGGTGGGGAGCAGAGGCAGCAGCGCAGGTCCAGTGTGTCTGGGGCTGCGCCCTCAGTCTGTGTCAGCAGCTCCAGGCTCGCCGTTGGGTCAGTCCCCGAAGGATGGAGGCAGGAGCACCGTGGCTGTGCCGGTAACCCCGCTTGCTCCTTGCCCTCCCCCAAATCCCAGCAACGAGTGAGCTGCTGGGGATATGAGTTGCTTTGTCACACTTTGGTGTCCCTTTTCTCTGCTGGGACTGGACCCTCCTTCCCCAGGAAAGCTGGTGTCCAGGAGCAGACATTTCACCTGTCCTGAAGCTTGCTCTGCTGGAAACGGGACATGGCCACGAGCACTCATCCCGGCAGTGAGGAAGGGCCCCCAGGGCTCTGGCAGGAGCGCTCCCGGCCTGTGGCGTGGGAGGTGATGGGTTACCTCATTAGGAGCCATTTGCAGTTGTTTATAACTTTGACAAATTACTTAATTACCTGGACAGATTTTTTTCTGTCCTGAACATCTGCCTCGGGCAAAATATTTTTAGAAAACTGTTATGTAGGTTGGTCAGCTGCTCCTGAGATGAGGTAAGTGCACAAAAAAAAGGACTTCTTTTCCCCTGTTAGAAACGGGGGGTTGTGCAGTTGATCTGCAAAGGCACAGCAGCTCTGACACCCGCCTTGAGGGCACAGCAGTGACTGTCCTGCTGCGAGTGGGTGCTGCGGTTGGGGTCCCCCACTCGCACCGCAGGAGGCTGAGTTATCACCTCACTCTTTTTTGTGACCCTGTGGCCGGCCATGGAGTTACCCTGGGACCAACCGGGAACGCAAACCCAGCCCAGCACATTCCTGGACTGCAGGAGGCGGCTATGAAATTAATTTAGTTCTGAATGCCTCTTCCTTCCTAATTTCTTGGCTCATTAACTGCCACACAGGGATGCCAGCTCCGCGTGGTGGTTGGTTAAAATGAGCACTGTATGGCCACAAGGAGCAGGTACCGAGCAACGCGCGTTCCTCTCCTCCCTTTCCCTTTATGGGCTTAAGTGTGGATCCGCAGGGACCCCCACGCCGGGTGCTGGGAGGATGAACAAGTCACCGGTGGAACACTGCGTCCCTGTGGTGCGCGAGCAGCTACGTTCTGCCAGGTCACCATGGGAGGACTCTGGTCTGGCCTCTGGTTTTGGTACCTCTCAGCTGGTAAATTGGAAAACCCCTTCCGCCTGGCCACGTTTATTCAGAGGACAAGGGTTAATGCTTTTTCAAGGCTTAGAGGAAACATGTCATCTTGTGTTTAAGTGAAGGACATTAACATTATAAATCACCTTTACCAGCGACAGTGCTTACAGACCGCTATCTCGTTCCTCTGTCGTTCAGGTGGGCCTGTTCCTAACCCTTGGGCACGCAGGTGAACCCCCCTGAGAGCCTGTCTATACTTGACCAGCAGGTTGCAACTGAGCTTTATTTTCTATTACTTTTTCAGGCAGTTTGGAGACCGGTCTCCCACTGGTATCTGAGGACAGCGGAGCAGCATCATTGCCACCTTTCTCTGCAAAGCTGGCAGAGGATTTTACCCCTCACTGCCTGGAAATCTTTCAGCATCTTCAATTTATCACAGCAGAAGTCACCTTCCATTCCAGCTGCCCATGAAGAAGGACGTAGGCAGTATTTCCTCCCTGCAAACACTACACAAACGCCTGATGGGCACTGGCAGCAGAGACAAATTAAAGGACTGTTGGCTCCGTGGGGCAGGGACCACCTGAATCTGTGTATTTTTGCACAGCTGAGTACACTGCCCAGGCTAAGCAAGTAATGAGTAATGACCATTAAATGATTAATGAGATGCTAGCAGAAATAACGGCAGCATTACGAAATGTAGTTTGTCTTCATTAATAATGTTCTCTGGAGATTAGAGACTCCTGTGTTCTGCCTTGCAACTTCATTAAAGCACCAACACGCAGCTGACTGCCAGTGAGGAAATATACTGCCAAGTTATGTATTGTTCTTCTTAGGAGCTCATTATATATTGCTCTCCTGGCCATTAGCACTTAGCTTTTTGGCTTACGTGGAAGTCCTGCTTCCTGCATTATCCCAACCTTGACCTAATTCACACAATTTCTGACAGAGAGAGCTTTTTGCAAGGACATTTATCTGCTTGGCTTGGAGCTGATGCTGCAGCGAGATCGTCTGAGATGGAGTCTCTTCTCATCTCGAGAGTGAATTAGGGAATAAGGTGCAGAATTAGGGAATCAGGCTGATCTCCTAATATCCCAGCTAGGTGATTTTCAGGCTTTTTCTGATTTGCTAATGTTTGCCTATCTTCCAACAGAGGTACAGGCCCCAGGTAGCAGATTTAAGGCTGCTGACATTTAAATAGCTTTTCCCGTTATTTTTCTCAGACTCTTAAAATTAAGCTCCAGGCCTGGGGAGTCCACAGCTTACAGGCTCAAAACCACAGATAACAAACTTTTGCGGAGAGATCAGTTTGCAGAGATGTCATAGAAAGTATTTAGGTGTTTAGAAGGAAATGGAGGTTGGGTGATGAAGCACATCTTAGTGCTGTGAGCTTGGGCCTCTGCAGCCACTGAGGTTTGGGGCTGACACAGTCCTTGTCCGATGTGATTTCTCCAGGAAGCAGACCAAGTCCTTCGATAGCTGCATGCATGGCTTTTAAGCCAAAATTTCTGCCTGCACTGTGTTGTTAATTCACCAAAGACCCTCAGGTAAGTCACAGGGTAAAAGCTGATGCCTCCACTTATTTTTTGCCACCGTCCAGAGATGCTCTTGGTGCACGAGCACTCAACTTGTAGACGTTGGCTGCCAGTGCTCAAATCCCATGCATAGGTTGGTTTACTGTCACTCTTCTCCTGGCTGTTATGTTAAAATGACCATAAGATAATTAAATTTTGTTTGCTATAACCATAGGGAATATGGCTTTATAAAACAAATTCCTGATTATGTTTCCATATCTCATTACAAGTTATTCCGCGTTGACAGTCAAGAACACATGTCATATATGAAGTACTACTTTCTGTTGACTCTTACCAGCAATCCAGGCAGTAACCATTTGGGGTACTAGAGAAGGACTCTTGAATTTTCAAGATGTAATCCATAGCAGAGATTTCTTAAAACACTTCTGTGGTTACAGATATGTTGTTATGACATGAATCTACCTGCACTGACTGTGATTGTGGTTGGATTTAGTACTTCTGGGATGCACAAACAATGATGTATGAGTGCCCTAGAGACAAACTGATTAATATCACAGATCTTTTGTAAGGAGTGATCCTATATTTCTCTAATTTACGTGTCGGGAATGGAAGAAGTTTGTAAAGAGAAATTTATTAGGAAATTTAGCAATTTTTTTTCCCCAAGAATTTTTTTTTTTTTTTTTACTCGAGACCTTAAGCAAAACTGTGTTTTCAAGTCAGGCATAGAGTTATGAAGAAGCATCCCAGTGTCACTGCTGTGCATGCTGGTGCTTCAAAGCCGGGGAGCTAGGGCTGTTTGCAGCCAGAGGGACTAGAGCGGGGCGAGGGGAAGGGAGCAGAGCAAAGCCTCTAAACAGTGTGAAAACACCTTTTCTTGGTGCAACACAAAATGATGCACCGGTCTTAAACAGTGTGTTTAACAAGAGCAAGTTTGAATCCCCGTGCTTGACGTGCAGGGAGACCCTCCACCGCGCCGCGGTGCTGCGGCCCCTGCCCGCCCACAGCCGCGCTGCCACACGCTGTCCGTCCGTCCGTCCGCCCCATCATACTCAGATGCAAGAGGGGGATTTTTCAGGGGCATCCCTGGAGATGGCCAGCTCCCAGCGCCTCCGGGAAGGGGCGGCGGGTGGCACAGCCCTGCTGTGCTGTTGCTCAGCGATACAGCCACGGACTTCTGGATGCTGGAGGCTGGAGCACAAGTGCGGTTCTCATTCAGGATGCTTCGGCTCGTCTCATGTATATATGTCAAGTACAAATCTTTATTAAGGGATGTCAGGCATTTTCTGGGCTAAAAGCATGGTAGCGCAACATTAACTCTTCTTACGCGTTGTAAATATACTGCAGCGGTTGGGCTGGTAACTGGGAGTGAAGCAGTCCCACTGGCAGGGCTGGGTGGGGATAGTGGTTGTGATCTCCACTCCTCTGTGCTTTAAACCGTGAGTCAGGAAGAGGAGTTTCCCAAGAAAAGCAAGGTATGCATCAAGACATCATAACCAAAACACTGCAGATGTTTTCTTGTTACAAGAAAACCCAACCTCTCTCTACAGGGGTTAAAATTAATCTCATCTCCACTTTCCTTGGTGCTGTGAGGTGGGAGATTTACTCTTCCAGTGCCTTATTGACTCTCGTATACAGTGATGGCTAAAAAACCCTGCCTCTGTGAGAGGAGGATGCGCACGCAGCGAGGCATGATGTGTGCTTTGCAAAGGTGTAAACCATCACGTACAGCAGTATTTAATCTGGTCGGCATCTGAGTTTGTCTCAGGTTCCCTTCAGGCACCGGTGCTGACTCCAGACTTGCCTCGGAGTGAGCCAGAGACAGAAACCTCAGCTCATTATGGCATTTCTCTGCAGAGAAAAAAAAAAAAAAAGTGGCTCTTTCTCATCAGAAGCCTTTAGTCAAATCCTTTGACAGGCCCCTCTGCCGACCACCCAGGCCCCCGGCGGCGCAGTCGCAGGGAGGAAGCCTCAGCCGCTCCTCATCGGAGCAGACACGGCCCCGCGCGGGCGGCAGCTGCAGCCGCTGTCACCCGGGATGGAGCCCGTGCAGAAAGCGCTGAGCAGTTCTGACACCTCGCTACCCTGAGCTGCTGCTGCTTCTCTAAAAGCCTTTTCTTCCAGCTAAAAATCTGCCTTGTCTTACAGACTCCTCTGGTTCGGACTAGCTCAGCTGGAGAGCGGCTCTCTTCTTAGGCGGTTCGTTCAGGAGTAGCGACGACAGGATTGTTTAGGAACTGTGAAGAGGACATCTTTATCACCCAGGCAAATATCAGCATTTTCTCTCCTAGCTCTTCTCCTTATCTGCTGCAAAGAAAGAGCTTTTCCAAGCATTCAAGCCTCAGGTATCAGCTTAAAGAGAGCTTATTACCCAGCACATGCGTATACACACACACACTGCTGCCTGGTCATCAGTTCCTCTGCAGAGTAGTAAGTGACTTCTGATCCTAAGTAAAATCCATGTTCTGATATAAAAATACCGTTTCATTCACCTACTGATGCTAGGGCCATCTGAGTTAAAACAGGCATCCCCAAAACATTTAAAATCGTTGCTTCACAGTAGCTGCAATTCATCTTCTGGCAAAATCGAGAGTCCTGTTTCACAAGGTTATCTTGTCATTCAGCTCTTGACTTTATCTGCGTATATAACCCACCTTCTCACATCATTAAGCTTCTTCTCTGTGTATATTTAATGATATTTATATGGTGTTGGGTGTCTCCAGAATGCTTTGAACACAAGTGCACTTATCACATTGTGGAAATTCTGTCTTTCTCCCAGGAAAATATCAGCCTGCCTTAACCTTCTCAGGGGACTCTCTTCCTTTCACCAGCAGCAGATATTCTCTGTTATGACAAGTGACTTGTGAATGATCTCTGTGGCAGATTTTGTCTGTACTTGGCCATGATAAATGGGAAACCAAGAAATCCTAGGAAGCTCAGGATGTTCAGACTCGAAAGTACAGTTTTCTTTTCTCTGCACAAATCTTATTTCTTCTTTCTCCCACATTCTGACTTGGGAGCTTGTCTCTGAGCTTAAAAGCGTCAGAGCTTGAGCTCTAACACCTTGTCAGAGGGAAGATGGGAAGAAGAGGTGGCTGTGGGTTGCTGTGGGTTTACTGCTGCCTTGCTGTTCTCTGACGTGTTCCTGCTTGCTGTTTGCAGGTACACAATCATGAGGAGCAATTCATGCACGTGTTTAGAAGAGACAATCCCAAGAAGGCAATAAACACCCAAAGCAGCAGGTAATCTTATAGAAACTGTATGGTAAAACTGACCAACCATCCCAAACTCCCAACAAGCTCTCGTAGACCGTTAAGGACAAAGCCATGCCACCATCAAAGACAGGTTGTTCTTCACTAAAAAAAAACTCTGCTCCCTCAGTCCTGGTCCTCAGTGCAGAGCACAAAATACCTTTGGAAGACATCATTATGGACTGCAATTTATAACTTTACTGAATACTAACAATCATGGGCTCAACAGAAATGGTCTTTTAAGGCATATTGCAAATTTCCATATTCTCTGTCCCAACCTAAATCCTTGTGGTCCCACAGGCAGTAATTACCTGCTGTGCCTTGTGTTCTGCAGAGGATAATCATCTTCTCACCCCACCTTTCATAACATCCCATCTCTCTCTAACCACTCCTGCCTTTCCAAAGCAAATAGCTAGAATCAGATCGTGTGGGAAGGTAGGATCCTGTGGCGTTGTGATAGCCATCTCTCTGCTCCTTCAGGTTTTATCTGCAGTGGCAGTGCTTTGGGTATGAGCCTTTTGCAAGAGCTCTGAATGGCCCTGAACTGTTCTGTGTTAAACCTCCTAGGGAACTCGGTGTCTTGACTTTGGTACCACATGCAGCATTAAATGTGCTGTTGTAAAGTAATCCCTGTCCCTTCACCAAGACCTTTCGTAGGCAGACCCCCTTGTGCTCCCCCACCTCTTCCCCTCCCTTCTCTATAGTGGGAACATGTCCCTTTGAGACATTTCTTTGCTTTAAACCTCATTAAGTTTTCCCTTTTCTTTAGTTGATGGCAGTCCATCGCTTCAAAAGAGTATGCTATATTTGAGGTCCGCATCAGAAAGAGCAATGGAGTGACAGGAGTGAGGAGAGTCCGCAGAACGGATCCTTCCCCTGCTTGGTCGCAGCCAGGGTCCCTCAGAAGTTAATGGCTGAGCAGGTTGCTTGCAGCTAATTTCCCAGCCATGGAGCAGAGCCTTCAGCTCAGCCTGCTTGGTGCCTCTGCACTGTTTCTGGTTTTCACCTCCCCTTTCCCAGCCCTCTTCGTCTGGCCTTCCTGAATTTGTTGCCAAGAACCACCCCTGCTCGTTAGGAGTAAATCATCTCTGTGACTGAG
This sequence comes from Phaethon aethereus, assembly GCF_964289735.1. Classification (NCBI taxonomy): domain Eukaryota; kingdom Metazoa; phylum Chordata; class Aves; order Phaethontiformes; family Phaethontidae; genus Phaethon; species Phaethon aethereus. The sequence continues at coordinate 27,304,656 of NC_138583.1, forward strand.
GATGATTTTGGGGGGAACCAAGCCGGCAAACAGTGGCCACGAGACAACCACAAACCGGCTTCGCTACCGCTGGTTACAGGCAGCGACTGGAGCTGGCTTCACTTGGACGTTTGCTGGCTTCCAGCCGTGGCTTTCTGACCTGAGCAGCGGAGCAGAACGATTACACCATGTAAGTGCAAGGCAGGGATTGTATTTTGGGTTATTTCAGATTATCAAATTCTCAATCTCTGCATCTGGCATAATCATTGTTTTGTTGCCTGTGTCCTCTTTCAGCTAGAAGCGTGCTCTGGAAGCAGGCAGAAGCATTGCAAACCCAGCTCTTGCTATTGAATTCCTGCCCAAAATGAGGCTAGATTCCACCCTAAAGGGTTTTGACTACTGCAAAGGTGGAGAGGGTGAAAACAAGAACTGTAAGAATTATATAAAAGCAAAAACCCTGCCTTGACAATTGGCCTTAAATACTCATAAGGCTGTAACTAGGGCCTTGACCTGTTCAATTTGTGGAAAAGAAGGTTGAATGATGGAACCACAATTCATAAGTATCTACTTTGCCTGCTGGATCAAACAGAAAAACATCTAATGAGGTCCACTGATATGGAACTTGCAACTCAGCAAATTCAGACTGGAAAGGAGTTGTAAGTTTTTAGCAGGCAGTCATTTAAACATTGCAAAAATTAGCCTAATAGTGTAGTAGCTTCTCCTTTACTTGCAATTTTACAATTAAAAGGGAATTTGTTTTCTAAATGTCTTGGAGACACTGAAAATCTCGTCATTAATTCATAGGCAGGGAAGAAAAATTTCTTTTTGAATCCAGTAGGCATAACTCATGCAGAGGCTTTTAGAAGAGATAATAATGTCAGGAATATGTTCGTCAGTAAATGAGAGCTGAAAATCTGTATCTCTTCGTGAAGTGAGTAATGATGGGTGACGCTCAGTTACTAGGCTGTGATGCTGCCTGCAGGTTTCTAGTGACAGCATGAACAATACGAGTGGTGCAGTTCGGATTGGAGTATTTATTCAGATGGGGAGTGTTGAGTCCTTATGTTCACATTTATCAGAAGCCAGCAACAGTATCCGATTTCATATTGTGATCTGTTGTGCAGACTGGAAATTTTGAGAAAAGAACAGGTCTGTCAAAGATTATTCAGATAAGTCCTGTCAGGGACTTGTGCTCTCCTCTGTTCTTCCCTGGTTTAGTTGTGCATTTCAAGATTACAGTTTTGAAATACATGCTAGCTGTGCCTGGCTGGCAAGCCAAAATTAAGGCTGGTATTTGCCTGTGGGGTTAGTCCTTACTGCTGGGACAGGACTCTGCCCTTGGAGAAAGAAATAGCTGCACCTGTTTTGCTGAATTCAGCAGTCCCCGATATTCTCCTGGTGAGAAGTTCTTCCCATCATGAATGTACTACAGATTGTCTTTGAGAATCAATGGGGCTTTATGATATTAAACTTGACATTTCTGAGTTTCTGGCTGGGTCCCACCATTTGAGTCACAGATCAAAGAAGAGAAATAGTGACTTTGGATGCTACCAGCAGGCTGCACATCCAGTGCCACCAGCAGGGCTCTGTAGACTGGGAAGAGAAGGTTATTGCTGCTGTTTCTGGGTCATCATTTTGGGATTCAACCAACTTCAGTGCAATCTGCTTGGGACTCCTCATGGGGGCCAGGAGGGAATTAATGAGCAGCCTGGTCAGTGTGTCTGTGGACCTCTGAAGGTGGTGTTCAGCTTCAGGAACTACACAGGGGTTGGCCAACTTGGATGGGAGCTTGTCAGGAGGACAAGTACTGGACGTGTCCTGTTTCTATGACCAGTCTAAGGTTGAGTCTGATGCGGGAGGACTGTCTTGGTTGGATGGCTGTTTGCTACTGCTTTTGTCATTCTGCATGGTGGTGTTGGGAGACTGTTTGCTGTCTGGAAGCTCTGCAGACTCTGTAATACTAGGAAATAAAAACCCCAGACTTTTCTTATTGCTTTAAGTTTAGCTGGAGTTTGTAAACCTTGGAGGCTGTGAAGCTGCACTGTTGTCCTGGAACCAGATGGGGAAAGGTTGAGGGGTCTGAATAGGAATGGGATTAGGTCGGTCCATCACCATGTTAGTAGTGTGGGCCAGGGGCTGTCAGCAGCCTTTCCAGTGAGGAATGTGTTGAGGGGGAAAAGGAGCTGGACCAAAAAGGTGTTAAAACATCACCAGTCCTCATGTGCAATATCGTTGGGAAACACTACCGTTAAATAACTCCACCTGTAGGTAAAACAACATGTAGGGTCAAGACATGTTCAATACCTTGACAGTTGAGTACTGACTAGTATACCAAAGCTGTTGAGTGCCTTCCATTTGATAATCTAAACCACCATTTTAGGTATTGAGGATGTCAAACACATTTAGAGGTACAGACCAACAGCCCTTAACACACTTCCCCTTTCTCTAATGGACCACATTTAGTAAAAGTTTGTTTTTTCCCAATATTCCTTGAGGATGCTGACTGCTCAGCATGATCTAAAGTTGGCTTGTGATGACCCAGTTAGAAATCTGGGCAACTCCACTGTTAATTTGGGCAGTAAATTTAATTAAAAGCAAATATTCTGTTGCAGAAATAGGATATGAGGTTGGCACCAACATCTGTCATCAAAGTCTTGATTTGTCTCTGCTTTAACAGTAAACCCATCTAGATCTGCAAAGAATGTAGAATCTTCTAAAGAAGGAAAATATCCTTCAGACACTATGTTCTGCCGCAATGGTCTGCCTGCCACCTCAGTAGAAATAGCCACCATCTTGACAGAGATGTGAAAGTGAGACTGAAGGGAAGGTCCATTGTCCAAGAAAATGTTTCAAGGGAGAAATTACCCGAAAGAGAATGGGAGGAAAAAAACCCTGCAACACTGGTCAATCTATGGAGCTGGTAAATTCACTGTAATGTGTTAGGGAGGAGTCTCTGACTCGTGTTGCTGGAAGTAGGGGTTCAGGCTGGCTGACAGACAGTGAAACTCCAAAGGGAAGATCAAAGGCTTGACTATTAGCTGTGCTAAATTCCTGTTAGATTTCTCAGTCTTCTCTTGTAGATCAAAGGACCCTTTAAATAGGGAGGGGCTGATTTCCCTGGAAATATCTTCTGCTCAGTACTGGCCTTTCATGTAAGCCCCAGCTTAGTGGTGAGATCTGGGCCTCTGGGGTACGGCACAAACGTGCCCCTTGAAGCTTTCTGCTGTGGAAGAAAGCAGCCTTGGGGTTGCTTTAACATAGGCTTGGGGCTCAGCGGGCCCCACCGAGTTCCCCAGTGTGGGGAGCACAATGGGCTTGAATTAAAAGGGATTTAAACCCTCCTCACCTAAGTGAAGGTGTAACTGATGTTTTCATGCCAGAGCTCAATAAATGTGACCACTATGTCTAGGAGAAATTAATATTTTCTGACCACCCTATTTATTCTCCCCTGTTAATAATAGTTTTCATATTATTGACTTTGAGCACAGTTCATAATGAATACATAAGTAGCACTTTGCAAAATGGCTGCTAAAATTGTAAAAGCTCTCCAGCTTCTGCTTGTCAGTACAGCGGTCAGACCTTTGCTATGACCTGTGTTGCATAAACAGACTGACTTTGTTCATTAAAATGGAACTTCCCAAAGGAATCAGTTATCCAAAGGAAGCAATTCTCTTACTTTTGCTCTTTTTCTTGCTCTTTCATATAGTGCAGTTATTGGATTTGTATGTATTTCATGCAAGCAGCTTCAGAGAGAATGTAACAACCGAATGAAAGAAATGGAAAGTCAAAAGTTGATAATATGAAGGCATGCCTACAGCTGGATCTGGTTTCGGAAAACCTGAGAGGACAAGACTCCTTCACCTGTCAGGTGAAGACACTACATGATGCAAGCCTTGGAAGTTCAAGTTAGCAAACGTACAGCGGGACACTATGCACACATTTTTAACTGTGAGGCCAATTGTTGTTACATTAAGTTCTCCTGAGTATGAGATCTCTGCTATTGCACGGTGCACATCTTCCTGAAAACGCTGCTGTGGATGAGCCCCAAATTGTTCCCGCGGTGGCAGGAATCATGGGGTGGAGTTTTGTGCCCCCTGTTGCACCAGAGCGAGATACTGTCGGGATGTTGGATATCGTGGTCAGCGGTGGTCCCTGCACAGCCATGCTGCCTGCTGGGGAAGGCTTGCGGGGCACTGCAGCAGAGGAGGTTCTTAATTTTTAAGGCAGATGATAAATGAAACGGATTTGCTTGCTTTTATGGAAAGTGTCTTCTAAACAGGAAGGGCAGCATGGAAGAGCTGCCCTCCGTGAAGCTGCTTGATGGAAAAATAAATAAGTGGTTTATACAGGGTGAGAGATCTCAACCTAGCAGCTGCAGAGCATGAGAGGGAGGAATGTAGGAGGACTGGAGGAATAAGAAACCCTATGAGAAGTCCATGCACTCTCTCTGTGCCTTTCTCCCTCCTCCGAAATTTTCTTATTCCCGCTGAATGTGAAACAGAATGTTGACTTTGAACAACTGATGATGATGAGAGCAGAGCAGGGCTAGGAGAGGCTTTGCCAGGGCTTGCGGGGCAAGAAAGAGTGTGAAATGCATAGTGTAGGGTGCAGGGTTGGGAATAGGCCAGAGGTTCAGGGTATATGACTGGGCTGGATGGAGTGTGTACGTGAGCATGGGCTAATTTCTACCGAAAAGCAGAAGGGGGCACAATGACACTGGCACAATGGCTGACGGATGCTGGCAGTCAGGGTTAACTAAAGACGGGAGTCAACCCTGTTGTCCAACAGGATGGAGCTGGGGCTCTGAAATGCTTAGAAAAGCAAGTCTAATAGCTTGATGCCATCAGGAAGAGGAACCTGCTGGGCTGCACAAGCATCAATCCAGGAGAACAATTTTTCCAGCAGCCTCCAGGATGGATATCTGTGTATATATGAGGCACTAAAGTGTCATGTAAGTGCTACTGTTGTTCTGCCTTGAAGGTCAGGCAGCAGCTTCTGCTCTCATGCAGAGCCTGTGCTGATGAATGGGAGAACTGCTAATGTAAAGGTCAGAAAATAAACAGAATTAATCTGAAGCATCTAGCTGTCTGTACAAAATGTGTTTTGTAGAGACAATGTGTCACAAAAGATGGACACTTCTTTCCTATCCCACTTGTATAAAACAAGTATCTACATTTCTTACAAAAGAGGTGACCTGGGATTTAGCTTTCTCAGGGAAGAAACACTAAACTGGATGATCACCTGTCATTATGACTTTTAGTTGACTGCTGTCTGAAACAGAACATTTTAAAAATGTTGATGAGGCTTTACAGGTACAGATCTGTTCCCCATCTTCACCTTAAGCTAATATTTCTAGAAGTATCTTCACAGGATGTGCTGGCTGCTGCTGTGAAATCTGTTGTCCTGTTAGACACAGAAACCCACAGGCAAGAAGTTGTTCACCTATGACTGAGAGCAAACTCTTGTCATCCTGCCCTATTTTAATTCATAATGCTGAATTTGCTTCTGTCCCATCTGAGTCTTACCTCCAGCTCCGCCCAGGTTTGAGAGGTGACAGCAGCGGGGGCAAACTCTCCTGATGCAGCAGCTGCAGGGCATTTCAATTTGGGTTGATGCATGCCACATCAAGAACGCTGTTGGCCAGCTGTCATTCAGGCAATTAAAAAAACGTAAATTAGGAGATTAGCCCAAAAATTGGGTGCAATGAATATCTCCCAAATGATCTTTTCTCCCTGCAGAATCTGTACATTTCATGGATAGGTGTGGCTTTTTCTTCCACATCTGTTGAAGTTCTGATGCCAGGCATTTAATTACAGCAAATCAAGCAACAGCTAATTTCTTTTGCAGATCCTTCTTCAATATATAAGGCAAGGAATTAGATTAATGGGTGTGTGGAATCAGCAGGGTCCAGTGGATTAAACCTTGCCCTGGAAGAGACGTATGACACATCCCCATCCTCAGCCCCTTTGCTGCTTTAGGTGCACATATGCCAAATCAGCTTGTTGCCTCAGTTACTTCATCTGGTGATGGAGGAAAACAGAAAGGAGGAAAGCATTCACTCCTTTGGATTATTGTTGAGATTAATGTTTCCAATGTGTGTAAAAGGTGGTCAAGCCATTGTATGTCCAATTTCTTAGCACCCCCACTCACATGCATGCCAGTGAGTGGTCCAGGCTTGCTGGACCCCATGAATTTCAAAGCCCAAAGGACCTGGGCAGTGCTCACTCACTGCTCTGTGTTTTATTCTGTGACACTCATTCCCTAGGTCACACTTCCTACTCTGAGCATCCTCTCAGGGTGTAAATTCTGACACGTGTTTGCCCAAGTCTCTGGCAACGGTGTCTCAGGCTTCGTGTGTACTCCCGTTCTTGTGATTCTTCATAATTATACCTTGTTTGTGGTTGCCTGGTTTCTTGTGCAACCCCTTGAGGGATGATGTGCCTAGAAGGCACAAATGTGGGGTTTGCAAAGGGAATTTTTAACTACATTTGCTTCACTAGTGCTTAGTGCTTCAGAGTTAGAGATCTTTGCAAAACGCTCAGTGTCCTGAGATGCAAATGCCTCATCTGATCTTGCTCCCTTCACAGTCTGAAAGCATCCCTGTGTACCAAACCTAGCAGTCTGTCTGGTCATCCTTCTCCAGCGAGCTTTTTTTGCATGCAGATGCTACCCTCCAGCCATCTCACAAATCCTCCTCCACATCCCCTCTCTCTCCTCTTTCGCATATGCCTGAGCTGAACAGCTGGAGCTCATCCTTGCACAGAGCTTTTGGGTAGAGAACTCATGGGTGGTGTCGTGACTTAAGGCAGTAGATGTTGTTCATGAGCAGATGTGACTGTGCAGTGCCTTTCTCCTTGTGTTTGTTCATAATGATAATCGTGATGTTAGCACCTTTCCCAGCACTGATGCTCATTTCAGATGAAGTTCATGGGCTGACTGCATTGTGTCCATCGACTTCTAGGCACAAATTACAAATTGGCGGTCAGCTGCCCACGCAGAAGTACAGAAGGTGGGGAGGAATTATAATTCAGTGCAAACTCAACCTGCTCTATGACACAGCATGCTCTCTCCACCAGACCCCCACTAACTGACAGGATTGGTAGCAAGAAATTGCCTGTCCCTAATTAGCCAATTCAATTGATATCACTAATACTAAGAAACAAGGAATGTCCTGCCTTACTGGCATGAAAGCCCTGCAGTTTTGGCAAGCTGTTTTAATGCTCCCTGTTGCTACAGCACAGGAAAAAGGCAAAAACCCAAAGGCAAAAACTGTGATCCTGTTTTGTCTATCAAGGGCCCCTGTGATCACAGAGCATATTTCTTACCCTGCTCAACATTTTCTGTGGGAAGAGCTGACATAAGTTGGCAAGGACAGCAAGCAGCCCCTCCTTCTCACTCCTTCTCCAACCAGTGTCAGGAGCAGATTCCAAGACTCTTTGATAAAGTGAACCAAGATACGATCACAGCAAAACCCTGGTGCTGTTTTGCATTCCTCCCCACGGTGTTAACTGCAGGCTGCAGTGTCAGGCAAAGCGAAGCCCATCCCTCACAGAAGCTGGACATGTTGCTAAGGCAGATCTATACAGCTTCCTCCTTTTGCTGATGTAAATATGCTTTACCTTGGTTCTCCAAGGTGAAGAGGGAGCTGGTTGAGCACACGATCTATGTGGGTTATAGTTTAATATTCACACTACAATACCAAGAGTAAATTGGTGCCTGCTGTCTAAAACTCAGAGTGGATTTGGTGGAAGCGGAAAGCACTTGGTCCTTCTGGGATCGGATCTACCACGTGGTGAGCTATCACACAAGGCATAGTTAGCAGGGTGCATGATGCACGCGTGAGTGCCCGTAATTTAATGGATGACTGCACAGAAATGTTCCCTGTGATATTATATGGATGGCATGTCCCCTGTGCCTCCAGTCTAAAACTCTGGTACCTTTCCTTTTTCAAGATCTCTTTTATCCAATGGAAAGATGCTTCTTTCCATTATAATTTGCCTTATGCGACACCTCTTTCTGCCCCATAATACATGAAGCTTCCCAGAAGAGTGACAGTCCTTACTCAAGACCTTTTACAATTCAAGGACAGGCGCAGAGACAGATTAAAGGAGTTGAGAAAGAACAGGGATTTTTTTTGTTGGTTGCAGACAATTAGGTTCAGCAGAATGGAAGGTATTGTATGATGAGGAGCTGGAGTTGCCCGTCTAAAGGCTATTCCAGTCCCGTGTTTCTTCGTGAGCTCACTGTAATGAGCTGGCTGGAAATACAATGTTCACAAAGGGCAAGGGGAACCTCACCACCCTGTATGGTCCTGGATGCTTTTGGGGAGCAACTCACTCGCCTGGGTGGATCCGGATCCGGAGCAGGCAAGGCAGAGAGGAGCCCCTCATCTGGTGGTGGGCCTTCTCTCTCATGGCAAGAGAGCAAGCCCTGGGGGCATGGCTTGTGCAGGTATGAGTGAGTTGGTGTCTGCAGCACGGACGCTCACAAATATGGAGCTGCGCAGAGGCTGATCTCTGCACAGAGGGCTCCAACCATGCAGGGCAGTCCCAGTTGATGTGGGATACGTTGATACTGCAGAAGCTTTCAGAAGCTATACGTGCAGGCAGTGCCCCATGCCAGCCCTTCACCTGACCCTTCATAGGAGACCTGCCAGTGAAGTGCTCCCCTTCACCCCATTTCTACCCTACCCACTTCCCTGAGCGTCGCTGGAGCTCCTCACTGCTTTGAGCCACCAGGGTGAGTAAAGCAGTGGGCGCCGGCACCCACCCACCTTGCTGGGTAGGTTGGGGACCGGTAAGGGACCTACTCGCCCCTTTGACTGCCTGCTGCCTTTCCCACTCGCCCTGGGGCTGGAGAAGGAGCTACTTGCCCATCTGCTTTGCCTCCCCCTGAGTGCTGCTCTGGCATACTTGCACCCGTGAGAATCCCAATTGCTTTAGGACAGTTGCATCCCAGCACAGCATGTCCACTTGGGTGGATGTTTGTGCATGATGCAGCTTCCCTGAGGGGCCTGCGTTCTGCTGTTGGCCGCAAACTTCCTTGCTGGCAGGGCGCTGGGCTGGCCCTGGGCAAGCGGGTTTAGGGCCAGCAGGTGTGAGGGAGGTCCAGCCCAGCACCGTCCCAGGCAGGTGGAGGTGCGCCACGCCATGAGGTGCTTTCCTCGTGGGCTGGGGAAGGGAATAATGTCCCTGACCCTGGGGCTGCCCCTCGGGTGCGCCGCCCTGGGCAATTTAAGGGGAGCCCGGGGCTGCGGGGTGCCCGGGGCCGGGCCGGCCGTGTTTGCAGCCGGGAACGGCGGTAGCCGGGACCGGCGGTGCCGCCGCCGTCCCCGCGGTGCCGCGGTCCGTGTGCCGGGACCAAGCTGGCGGGTGGGGTCGGGAGAGGGTCCCGCGTGCCCCTACCTGTCGCGCCAGCGGTGGCACATCTGTGCGGCGCGCGGCGACGCCCCCCCTCGGGGCGGAACAACTGTCTCCATGGCGACGGGGCGCGGCGGGGGGGGGCCGCGGTGCCGGCGCCCCGCCCCGCCGTACCGAGACGCGGCGGAGCCGAGCGGAGCCGGCGCGGCTCCGCGGAGGGCGGCGGCACCGCGGGGCATGGGGCCCGGCGGGCGGCGGGCGGGAGCGCGGCTCTCGGTGTCGGAGTGAGCGCGGGAGACGCCGCGGAGAACTGCCCCCCCCCCCCGCCCCCGCCGCCACAGCCCCGGGGAGAGACCCTGCGCGGTGCCGCCCGGCTCGGATGCCGCCATGGGGAGCCGCTTCTCCAGCATCCCCGCGCTGCCCCGCGGCGGCCAGGGCCGCCTGCACCGCGCCCGCCACCACCACCTCAAAGGTACGGCTCGGCCGGCATCCCCATCAGGACGGGCACCGCGGGCACCCCTGGCACCCTCGGCAGGACGGGCACCCCCGGCACCCCGAGCATCCCCGGCGGGACGGGCATCCCCGGCAGGACGAGCACCCGCGGTACCCCGGGGCGCCCGAAGCGCCCATGCAGCCCGGAGTGGGATGGGTGCTCTGGGCACGCCGAGGTGGGATGGGCACCCAGGCAGCGCACAAACCCTGGGCACCCCAGGGACCCCAAACTGGGATGAGATCCCTAGGCACTCATAGCACCCTGACCACCCCACGCCGGACAGGCATCCCGGGCACCGTGGGACAGGCTGGGCACCCCGAGCTGGGCTGGCTCCATGCCTGGCACCCCATGCCCTCTGGCGGTGAGGGCCCCTATGCCCTGCTCCCAGCACTGCTCCCAGCCCTGCCGCTTCTTCCCCGCAGTGCCCCATGGGTGGCTGGTGGGTGCACAGGTCTCCCCAGGCAGTGGCACCCTGAGAAAGCAAGGGACAACATGTTGGAGGAGCTGGACCACCAAAGAGTCCCCAGGTGTTTCTCTGTGAACAAAAGCTTTGCTTTGGCGTCTTTTCTGGGTGCTTCAGGAATGTGCCTGTGTGCATGGGACTGTCAGTCCTTTTTGGAGGAGGGCAGGGGGTATTTGGGGCTCCTTGTCCAGCTTACATGGTTATTCTGTTCCTCATAAGGATGAAATCCATTTTCTGAAATCCTGGGGCATTGTCGGGACCAAATCGGATGGGGACAACTTCTGTAAAGGCGAGCAGGAGGGACTGCCCAAGGTCTCCTCTGTCCCTGCCCTTTTTTGCCCCCATTTGCTGTAGGCTAGGGGGGTGGCAGCAGAAAATAACCCATCATTCTTGACAGAGATTTCCTTGGGCAGCAGTACACGCCGTATGTGTTCAACACTACCTGAGTACCTCTTCACTAAGCACATTTCACAGCCAAAGGCACTGAATGATGGGTGCAGAGGATGTCAGCCATCTCTCTGTAAGCGAGGAATGAGGGAAAATGCTGCTCCCACAGCCATTTCAGATAATCAAAACTTGTTGCAGCTTCCCCAGCAGAAGTGTTGCAGAATTTGCAGCCACCAGCATGGAAAATGGGGACGTTTCTGTTCACCCTCATTTTTACTGAGATTTCAGATATTTCTTTGTCATGGTCTAGGGGTGTGGAAATGGTTAATGGTGAGCTGGGCAACTGGTTGTTATACTGAAGGGTTTTCTGATGCTTGCATTACTCTTGTGTTACACATCTCTGCTCCTTTCCTCTGTACTTGGACGGTTCAGAACAGTTGCATGAACTGAGGGTGATTATATCATGGCTTTTTGAATGGCCATGCAAGGAGACATTACGAAGGCTTACTGCCCTGTCATGGACAAAGTCAGTCAGAAACAGCCCACACAATGGCTGTGCTTAAAATTAGACTTGCAAGGAGGAGGATGCTGAACCCTAAAAGGTGAACCATCATCCTCTATCAATGCAAACATGAAGGCACACGCGATGCTGTAGTAGTTGGTATGCAATTGTAAACTGCCAGGGAGGATTTATCTCTTAAGAACCATGCTGTCAGATGGAAATCTTTCTGGAGCAACCTTAAGCAGATGGGAATTTATAAACTGGGGCCAGAAGGGACACTGCCACATAATCCATTATCAGTGGCTTGCATGAGATTTTGAAGATGCTCTGTATGAATCAGCTGATTTTGGGGGGCGTGGGGTGTGTGTTAATGGCACTTTGTTTCTCTCTTTCTTCCTTTAATTTCCATTTTAGTTAAATTTCTACCTGTGCTGAGGCAGTGAGCAGAAATGTTCTGAAGACTGTAGTGTAGCAGAGCACTTAAAAAATTTTGATTTGGAGTAAGGAGTTAACAAGGCATTGCCTTTGTTGTAAAAACCAAGCAACTGCCAGGGACAATATATGCCTTTTCTGTCTTTTTTGAAACCAGACTGCCTCAGGTCCTACATTTAAATGCAGAACAAACAAGTCTGATTGCATCTGACAGGTTCCTGTGAAATGGTCTGGAGGCATAGCAGCAGAAGTATGAATGTCACACAGTTTTGTTACATAGCCGCCATTTAACATTTTGTAAAGTGTATTTTAATTGAAGGTCCCTAGTTGTTCTTCCCTCACTGTCTGCCTCAGTGTTAGGGATACTGAACTTTGATAATTTGGCCACCATCTAGTACTTTCCTTCTGCGATGATCTCTTCCTAACCTGGTGCCGGGGATGATTTAGGCTCATTCTTCCCTTTAGCTGAATTGATTTAGGCTCATTCTCGCCTTTATCAAGAAGCTGTGATTGCATTAAGTTTCCCAAGGTGGTATGAGGACTCTGAAGTCAGCTCTTGAATCTTACAAGTTCATTTCTGCTATGTAAGAAATAAGACCTCCGTACATAGTAGAGCTGTTGCCCACATGTACTGAAAAATTTTTATTCCTTTCTGTTAGTCCTGCTAAAAGATGGTCACCTTTAGCTAAGGAAATGGTTCCTTTAGTTAAGGAAATCTTCTGAAGACCATGTGATACTTTAATGGTATTGAAGGCATAACACAGAAATATCATTGAAGACTGGCACGGCTGCTTTTAATGGTCGTGCGTAAGAAGGAAAGCACCCAACTTGATTCTCAGACTTCATCTGCAGTTTTAAAACCAGGTAGCTGAAGCAGGCAGGTCTTTAGTGAAGGTGCCTGCAACAGTAAACCTGGAACCCCGGGTTGATGATTTTAGAGTTGCTTTCAGAGCAGGACAGTACTTTAAAACCTGGTTTGTCCAGCCCTTTATAAAAGGACTTCACATTGCTGTTCACTAGAAACCGCTAGAGGCAAGCATTTTGGAATTACCTATTCCAAAGCAGTATGTCATGCCTGGATTGTTAATCCAGATTTTGGTGTGACAGATGTGCCTGCAGGCTTTGGCCAGTTTGGAGACAGCGAAAACTAAAGTCAGTGGAAACAGAAGTCCTCCAGGATTGCAGCTGATCGGATGCCACGATCGTGATGTGGCCCTTAATCTTAAAGTCATGGCCAGTGGTTGGAAGGAGGTTGTCACTTGGTGATATCATGATGGAGAGGTTGAGGTGAGATTATTTTCAGCATTTCTGTGAGTGTTTCCTTTCCCGTAACCTAGACATGGCTGTTTCTCTGGGGTGACGGAAGGTGATCCATTGTGTACTTTCCTAATGCCAAGCAAAAGATTATGATTATCTGGTAACAATCATCTCCTTAACGACGCAGACTGATAAACTCCAGGAAATTTTTGCTGTCCACCCTCTCTGAAATATGGTTTGTGATAACCATCAAACAAGGTGTGTATGGCTGTTGGGAGTGGAACCGAGTGGGAAAACTCCAGTCGTATCTAATCTCCTCGATTCTGAGATGAAAAAGATCAACCTTTGCATCAGTGGCTCAGTGTACTGTTTATTTACTAGTGCCAGGGCAGTCTGGCTTGAACTGTTCCAAGCAAGGAGACTTCTATTATTTCTCAGGACCTACATCCCCAGTTCATCCCATCTCCCTTCCCCAGGGTTCTTCAAAGATAGTCTATTCAATCTCCTCTCTTAATTCTCCTTTTTAATTCTGGTGTATCTCAGTAAGTTACTTTCCTTGCCTAGTGTTGCATCTTCAAACCTCTGTAGCCGTTGCATTCCTTCCTACTGCTCAGCCTTGCTGGATGTATTTAATTCTTCCTGCTGTGAGGTGTGGTCTGTGTACCTTGTTGGAGCTGTTGTGTAGTTCCCAGATTTGCTGGTCCAGGATGCTAGAAATGCAGTTTTTGCTAGCCCTTGGGACAGAGGTGAGGCATGGGACCTGAATGCCATCTCCTGTGCTCCATGGACAAGCGGCTCTTTATCCTCACTTGTGTCCATGTCTTCAGCTTCAAGAAGGCTTATCCATTTCTGTGGGCAGCAGATCAATACTACATTGTAAAAGCTAAGAAGTATTACTGTCTCTTCTCTTAAATCCTTTCCTCCAGCCTCCTACTCAGGTTTGCGGCTCTTTCCTGAGCTCCCTCTTGCCTTGGAAGGTAGCTTTCCACAGTGAGTGACAGCGAGCAGGATTTCTTCCTGTCAGATTTCTCATGGGTTAATGCATCTATGATATTTATCCAAAAGAATGCATGCGCTGTCTTACAGACACAGCCTGAGCTAGTCAGAGATCCTCCTTTCAGCAGTGGCTGGTTACTCATGGGTTATTCTTTATTATTTGTATTACAGTGGCATCTGGAGGCTTCCGTCGAGATCTGAGTCATGTTGTGCTGGGTGCTTCCATGGTCCCCTGTACTTACTGCTCATTCATACAGATAGCTCTTACTCATGTGTCTAGGTGATCTGTGTGGGATGCTTTGGTGTTTACGTCTCCAGAGTATCACGTGAAGCAAGCTGGTACTTTTGCAGGACAGTTCTTCTTAGTCCCTTCTTTTGCTAGGAAACCTGAAGTCCGACTCAGCAGTGGCTTGCTGAAGAGTGTGACTCTGCTTTTCTGGCTGCAAGCCCCCAGAAACACAGCCTGTTGTGCAGCACTTTACCAAGGAGGCAGGGGCTTTGATGCTTTCCCTGGCCCACGGGGGATACCAGTCATGATTATACAGTCTTTGCCTGCGTATTTGCAGTTGCTGTTCCAAACGTAATATCCCACTGACACATAAATACATCAGACTTTTTTCTCCTTTCACCGGTGTTTTATGAGCTTCTGAAATACATGCAGAAGAAGATAGTAATCTGGCTGGCATAGGCATTTCAATAATTGTATGTTGTTGATAGGAAAGACTATCCTGCTGCCAGCTCCATTTTGTGCACTCACTAGATAAAAATAAGTGGGGAGTAAAAGGACATCAGCGGCTGATGATCATGGCGATTAGAAGTTGGGGTCCAAGCAGTGCACTGGGGGGGTTGCCAATAGCGATGCTGTGAGATAACCTCAGGTCCCATTGCTGCCACAATTCATTCTCATTTGAAGTACTATTCCATTTTCTTCCAGCCTTAGACAGTCAGAAGCTTCATCCTTCGAGGCTTCGAAGGATGCCTCCTGCTTCCTGCCCTTCTGCGTTCATTCTGCCTCGATCGTGCTTGTTCCCCTCTGACCCGTCAGTGTGTCTAGGTTGTAGGTATAAAGTTTTCCCAGCCTCAGGTTCTCAGGTTTATATCACCTTCTCCCAAGCACTAGTGTTTTTTCCAAGCTACTGAACTTTGATTTATTGCATTTAAACTGCCTAAAATTGCCCAGTGCTCCAAACACAGCAATTTATCAATTTACTTTTCCTTTCCCATCATCCTTTTCATAAGGTGCTGAAGCCTCTTCATGGAGGCAGCTTGTCAGAAATTTCCCAGGAAATTGTGTGGTGCTTTGCCAACAGGTGATGCTCTGTATTTCTCAAGGGCAAGAAAGGCTACTTTTAAAAACCAGTAGGAATCAAAGCATCACTGGGATGATTGAGCTGAAAATGTTAGTTCAGGGCTCAGTAGCAGTTAAAAAAAAGCAAATGAAATACTAGAAATTATAAGGGAAGCTAAACAAAAGGAAATAGAGGCCATGATTAGATTGTTGTATAAATCTGAATATTGCATGTAATTCTGGTTCTTCCCCTTCCATCATCTTAAAAAAGATACAGGAGAACTGGAAAAGGTTCAGAGGAGGGCAGCACAGACAGTCAAAGTCTGGATTAATTTCACAGAAGGAATGATTCAATAAACTAGGACTCCTACCTCTGGAAAAAGGGACAACTGGGGTGGAAGATGACTGTCATGTAGAGAAGGGGCAGAGTTCCACTCTTCACTGTATCTTCCAGTACAAGAATTAGGAGGACGTCAAATGAAGTTGATAGATTCCAGCTCCTTTTGAACAAAAGGATGTTGTAGCCATCTGCAGTGGCTAGTATCTTTGTAAAGCTCATTAACAGCGGATGTTATGGATGCTAAAATGGGTCCAGTTTTATGGGAGATTGGAGGAGGTCATGAAAGGGGAATCCTTTGAAATTACATACTTAGCTACTTACAAAGACCACATGCTCGCCCTGCTCATATGGACTTCCCAAGGACGTCTTCCTAAGGCTACACATGTTCAGCGGATAACACTGAATTGAGAACTTAGAACTTCTCCACACCAGTGACAGGTGGAGCTGGGTTGTTGAGACATTGCAGTTGATGGATGGAGGGATAGAGCCTCCTCTGATGTTGGCTGGACTCTAGCTCCTCTTTTTCATGAACGTCCCTGCTTAGGTGTTTACAGAGTGGTTCATTGCCATGGCAGCGTTGAAGTCACGCACAGAACATCTAGGCTTTATTCGGGAGACATTAGGGATTGTCATGAGGTCACTGTGCAAGCTCCCATCAAATCTTACTTGGATGAGGCTGTGTCTTCTGCACCCTGTGATTTTGATAAAAAAAAAGGTGCTTTTGCGTTTGTGGGCTCTTCTGGAGTAAGAGAAATAAGGTTCTCTCTGCTTACATTGACCTTCCGAGTGACAGTGGCCTAAGTAGCCCCCACTTCATTTTGTTTCCTAGACTATTGAAATAGCAGCTTTTGTGGATATCCCTGTATCTGGGAAGGTTTCTAATACAGAGGCTTGGAAGATTTGAGATTTGGCAGCTGTTCTTACCTACTGCTGCTAGGATAATTGCAGGAACCAGCTACTTCTGCATCGCTGAAATTGTTGCCTGTGGCAAGTACATAAGTACATGTTGTTTTACTTACGGTGCATACCTTCAGAGTGGCTACTTATTTCAAGCTGGGGATCCACGTGTGCTATGACTTGGTCTGCCTTGAAATTTTAGGACATCTGAGCAATCCAATTCTGAACTGTCCCAAGGAGTGGGGTCTGCAATGCCTGTGTTTTGGTATTGTCTCCATCCAGAAATGGTTGATCTAAGATTAACCTTAATCACAGCACCGCGCAGGTGCTCAGCGCTGTGCTGTGAACTGCCAAATCCCAAAGTAATTTCTTACTTTAATCACAGCACTGTGCAGGTGCTCAGTTCTGTGCCACAAATTGACAAATCTCAAAGTAGTTTTGGGGACAAGAGCTGAATTTTAACTGATACTTAGGGTCTGGCAATGGTTAAAGTTTCTGCTTTGACTATGGTGTGTATACATGAACCTGAGCTACCTTTTAACCTCACTAAGGAGGGTATTGCTAGCTGTGGAGCTGGGGAGGAGGGCAGATGGGTACTTACTCATACTAAGGTCTGGGTTGATGCAACTATGTGGTTAAAAGTGAGGTGGGGTAGGTTTTCATCTCCATTCATTCTTGGGGATCTCTAGCTGATAAAAGCATGTTGTATAAAAGATTTTAGTTCATGTTTACACTAATGGTTATTCGGCCTTCCACTTACAGGATTAAAATAAGATTGTGTTTTAAAATTATAGGGCAGGGGATGCCATAGTGGTATTATGTTTATACAATTCTCCATTAGTCCACCTTGGTTCAACTCTCTGCCGAAGCACAGGGAAGGATTCTCAGCCCTCAGAAAACTGTCAGGTTACACCTCAGGGCTATTTTATGCAAAATTCCGAAAAGTAAATGTTAATAGTTCTCAGCCAGCCTCAGAGATAAAATACCGTGCAGGATTTTTAGTTTAAAACAAAACACCTAATCTAAACGTGTGTGGAAAAAACAGTAATAAAATTTTAGAGAAAGTAAATTATAAAGTACTGGCATTGCTTGCAGAGTCTTACCCCTCTCTTTGTTCCTTTGTATTCAGTATTTGGGTTTCACACTGGTAGCACTGACACTTTCAGATGTTCCTGCATGTGTGGGCTTACACACGTATGCAGGCTTACACACGTGCACAGGCATATGCAGGGATTCCCTTTTGACTGTTGATCTCATAATTTTTATGATCTGGCCAGAGCCCACCCTATGACTAGCACTGGGACTTGAGAAGATCAACAGCTCCCAAGTTATTTTCTGACTGCATTACAGTCCTTTCAGCAAAGCAATGGCTGGGGAGCTCTGGAGTGCCAGTGGGGTAGCAAAGGAGGATCCTGGCTTCTGAAGAGACAAGGGACCATGGGATGCTGAGCAGAGCTGGAAATCTGGGATCTTTTGTCCCAGTGGAATTAATCAGGGGCACTTTTGGGGTATTGGTTTCTTACCTGGGGACCTGAATGGGAACATGGAAGTCTTTGTGAGTTGCCCCTGTCTGGACAACCCCCTGGCTTCACCCTATTTGAAAGCTGTAGCTCACACCCTGACCCAGTCAGAAGACATGTAATCTTGTTATGCTTGATTCATTTTAATTTACATTGACTTCCTATATGTCAACATACAATTTAAAAACCCTACTGATCATCTTTTACCCTCTGTTAGGCATAAGCTCTGCTTGATTTCCCTTTAACTGCTACATGGATGGAGATGTGACTGTGTTTTGTGCTCTGCTGCTCATCAACACCATCTAATGTAAAGATTAGTATTAGAGTCTTAACTTGCTACTGGACAGGCTTTTGCCAGATAAGCCAAGCCGCTGTAGATCCAGAGCTTATTTACTATCCAGATTCCAATTTTTCATCAGAAGGTTAGGTCAAATCTCCTCCTTAAGGGATGCCTGTTTAATATGGCATTTAATTGTATTGGTATTACTCATGATTTCTTTTATTTGAGCAACTGGTGTCATTGCAATTTTACATATCTCTCTATCTATCTTGCAGGATAATTTTTCTCCATGATGAATGCCAGTTTTTTGTACTTAACAAGTATTTACTGGGTAGGAAGGGAGAGATGGTTTTCCATAGAAATATTGAGTCACTGTAGAAGACAGGATACAAATAACTGTAAATGGTGCAAACAGAATCGATGTATTACATGAGTGAGTGATACTTACTTACTTAAAAGTAGTAAGTATTGACAGCCAGGAATCTGCCCTGCATTGGTTGTGGCGGAAAGTTCTCACCATCTGCTGGATGCCTCACGGCCTGTGGAGATCATCTGGTGTTCAGTGCAATTCCTTTGGACAGTTGTCCTCAGACCCTGTTGGCATGCATCGGAGGACTTAGCAGAGAGATTAAAAAGCAGCTTGTGGTTTCAACCGGAGAAGTCCTGCAGGTGGGACCTGTAGCGGTGAACGGAGCGAGCTCTGGTTGCCTTTGCCCACGCAATGTGTGTTTGGTGGCTGAGCAGATATCGTCAGTCTCCAGTTGTCAGTCCAACACGAAGCCCAGGAGGGAAAATTACTGAGTGATGGGTGGGAACAGAGACTGAGGGTAAACTCCCAATTTGGAAATGTTAATGCTACATCCATTATTAATAATCCCACTGCAAAAGGAAAAATGCTTTGCTGCAAATGAAGCTGTGACACAGGGAAGTGGCAAGCAAAATTAAAATTTCATACTTGCTGTGGTCTTACAACAAAGGTTTTGTGATACACACCCAGCAATGCTGCTATAAATAGTCTTGTTATCTAATCTTCAAACTCAGAATGTGACAGAAGATTACAAGTAGGAAAACAGTTCAGTGTAGCTTTTAGCTATTTTCCCACTGCTTCTCTTGCTTCTGCTGGAGCGTTATTGCTGCGTCCCTTGTAATTCATATAGAAACAACATTATTCAGAAGTACAGAATGTCACCAGGAGGAGGAGAGTTCAGATAAAACCCAGAAGATTTATGACATAGTTTAGATAAGGCCATGTAGGAACTGAGATGAGAGAAGCAGTGATAATTCACAGTCCAGCGGCGTTTCTCAGAGCGTGGTGAGAACTTCTTCATGCCAACTCCATTGGGTCAGATATGGAATGGGGCATATTTTAATAAGGCGCTCTACTTACTTGATTGCAGCGGGAACCGTTTTGCTAATGAATAACCCAGACACATTATACAGTATGGGCTCTGTCCATACAGGTCTAGGACCTGATCCAAAACCAACAGAAGGCCCCTAGAACATTTCACAGCAGCATAGCTAGCAGAGAAAAAACCTCGTTTTCCTTTTGATTTTATTTCCCATGGGAGAAGAAGGAGTTGGCTGGTGACAAGGATGATACCTTCTCTCCTCCCCTCTCTCTGCCCTGCTGGTGATTGAAATCTGATCCCTACTTGGAGCCCTCCCTGGCCTGTTTCACATGGGGCACCTGAAGTCAGTGACGAGGGCAGAGTCCTGGGAAAGTTTCCCTTGAGCAGGGGCAGCTAAAAATGACCTTTTGCAGCCTTTATGTGTGGACATGAATAACCCTTTCCTACAGAGGACTTCAGATTACTTCCTAAACCTTTGTGAAGTTTTCTTGTGGCACCCATGGGAGGAGGCGTGAGGGAGTATGGCTGTTATAGATCTGAAGCCCTATGAGACTTGAAGCCATATTCTTTGTGCTATATGAGGGGAGTTTGTAAGACTTTGAGTGTTTGTTCAAACCCCAGCACTGCTCACCTACTGTGGGTTGGCTTCCCTGCCGTGTGGCTTTGAGGAGGGTCTCCACCAGCATCATGTGGGCACATGTCCAAGCAGCTCAGCAGAGTGTGGTTGTGGGCACACACGTTCTCCATGTTCTCC
This sequence comes from Phaethon aethereus, assembly GCF_964289735.1. Taxonomy (NCBI): domain Eukaryota; kingdom Metazoa; phylum Chordata; class Aves; order Phaethontiformes; family Phaethontidae; genus Phaethon; species Phaethon aethereus. The sequence goes on from NC_138583.1 coordinate 27,324,952, forward strand.
AACTGAATCAACAGAAATCTTCTTCTGTGCCCTTATCACACCTTCTCGTGGAGGAGCTAAAACAATGACAAAACTTGAGGAACTGAGTCTCACCGCAGCTGTTGCAGGAGGCAGGAAAGAGCTTGTGCCATCCCCTTGTCCTAAAATAGGCTGATGTCCAGGGAGGTGAAATGATTTGTTTATATTTTGGTACAATGATTCAGCAGCAGGAAGAATCAATTCATCTCTTGAACACAGTAGTCCTACATCCATCAATTCCCGTAGAGTTCATGTGATCCAGGCTCGGGATCCAGTTTTGCCTCCTAGGGAAATGCTGGGACTTGAGGGCTTCCCCCCTCCATTGATGCAGTTGAGTTGGCATTCACCCCCACCTACCCATGTCACCCCCTCCCTGTTTGGCAACGCACCGGCAGCATCCTTCTGAGAGGAGGCAATGACGTTCAGCTACCACCGACTCACTCGGGCACTTCTGTCTCTTGCAGTCCTCTGAAAAGTATCCTTAAATATTGTTAAAAGCACAAGAGCCAAAGGACATGCCTGGCTGGCTGAACGGGGGTCTGATACTGCTAGCAAATTCTTTACCAGCCCAGATTCTGGTATTTCAGCTTAAATTCCCAGGCATCGCCAATTACAAGCACTGGCAGGTGAAATGCTTTCTGGACATGGGCTTTCTCATGCTGTAGCCCATTCAGCAGGAAGGGGAGTTACCTTCTTATGATTAGATTCTGCAGGCAGACAAATTTGCTGGTGGAACAGAGGTTTTATATATAGTAAAATGCTCCCAGGTGTGCTTTTTAGTAGTGCTTCTGGGCTAAAGCAAGTTTTATTAGTAAGAGGCACCCAGACCATATTGTGCACTGAAGCACAAGGGTGCTTTTGCTCTGATTCAGGGAGCTGATTGAATTCAGTGACAGATGCTAAATATTTATGTTCTTGCCTGAATTTATCTGCTAAATTAGAAAGTGTTAAAAGCAGGAGTTATTTTTGGAATAAACATATTAAATAGTGATGGAGAGTTCCAGCTACGTATTGGTAGGATGGTATTTTATTATTACGTGTGGTTGTCCAAAGTGTACTGCTCAGACCATCAGAATAGAAAGCTGTGGGAATAATACATTGCTCTAGATATAGAGCAACATAGATACCTAGGTGTATTTTAATTTTAAGTATGTTTTTTAGCATATTGTCAAGTGTACAAACTCTAGAGAAGCTGTTACTTGCCTTGGAAACCATTGCAAACACACCTGGGTTTCTTTTGCTCACTCTTCCTCCTACCAGTAGCCTTTTGTGCTTCTTTGTTTAATTCATTGTGTGACTTCACCTGAAATAACCCCTGGCCTTTATTTTTGTTTATAGCTTGTTTATAGTTCTTAATAGTTTAAAATTATTTTTATTTTATTATCATCTTCTTAATGAGTATTTTTACCCTATTAGTCATTATTTAGCCTTTTAACCTTTCCGTGGGCCATCTTGAAGCCCTTGAGTGGTGACTCTTTACAGCTGAGCCAAGACTCAGGGTAAGGATGAACAGCTGACCCATAAACTTCAGGCAAGTTGTCGCATTTCCAGTGCCTCTGAGCCATCTTGTGCCTCAAAAATTAACGCTACTTACAAATCGCCTTCTGCTGTGCTCCACCAAATACTAAGATGCTGTAATTATTTATGACAGTTAAAATCTCCTGGTGTATTCAAATAAAAGCCAAACATATAAGGCAAACAAGTCCTCCAGAGGAGTTTATAGTATGAAAGAAAAGATGGCTTGCTTTGTCTGCAGGTCACATTGACAGGCAAGCTAGAAAGGCGTGTAAGAGATGGAGACCTAGATGTGCTAGATTTAAGGGGGAACTCTGTAGCTGCTGCTATTGGACTATTTTCAGGTGTTTGGATGAGTGAATGACCCAAATATAGTTTAAGCCTGTGACTATTTCATTTTGATAGCAATGCAAATACAGTCAGTGAAGGCTAAGAGTGCTGCATCTAATTTAGCAGTGTTGCTTTAGCAACATCGCGCGGGATGCAAATAGTCTCCTTGGTAACACTTCCTCAGAGTCGTTAGATAAGCGATGGCTATAAACACGGAAGCAGATCAGGATGAGAGACATGCTCTTGTGCTGTGCCTTTTTATAGCCCCAGACATCACGATTAGCAGGATGGCAAGAGGAGAGAGAGGAAAGCTGCTCTGAGGATCGTAGCGCTTGTTTTATAGTTGCACTTCGGGAAACGGCAGCAGTGGTCGTGGGGATTTCTGACTTGGTTTAAATAAGGGTTTAAATAAAGGGAGGGTATTGTCCCTGCCCACTGATGGCACTTGTCAGAGACATACACTAAGTGTCCTCCTGCCTCTCTGAGGATGCAGATTGCGGAAGTTAACCCTTTGGCTCTCTACCTGAATGGCATACTCATGTCTCGGTGAGTTTTGAATCTACAGGTTAGGAAGGGGAGAGGGAAGGAGACTGAAGAGCTCAGCGTGAGTGTGACCCTGCTGTCTTTGCCCTGGAGAGGATGTGGAAGGCAAGGTGGTAGTGGAGGATCTGCTTCTGGGCTGGGATCAAGTACAGGATCTGTTGCCCTTCTGCTGTGCTTCCCCTGCCCCAGTATAACTGCCAGTGGATCACCTCTCCAGAACCTGATTTGAGTTTCTCTGTTGAATTCTGAAGACCATTTCTTAGGGATCAAGAGCACAGTAGGGATGAAGGTAAGAACTGGGGTTACTTAGTGCTTGGAAACAAGGCAGTTGTTTCTGCTGTTGGAATTGTCATATAGAAAAGAGTCATGAATTGAGGCAGCTTTTCTAGCTCTCATGGTAGCTGATTTTTTTTCCTAAAGCCCCAGCTGCTGGACTGAAGGGATTACATGAAAATTCTAGCTGTTGTTTAACCTCCCCCCCCCCCCCCCCCGAATTTTATATACTTCTCTGTTACAAAGAAAAGCTGCAAGGTACAAAAATAATATGACTTAATGGCTCAAAAATCAGAAAGCGTACAGAAGAACCACCAGTGCTTTTGTTTCAACTGATCTTTATTTTCATCACACTGGTTGATGCCTGAGTATCTCATCCAAGGAATCTGAATGCCTGATAATGTCAACTGGAGCACATGAAAGACAGTGGAAGGAGCCAAGTCCATAAGAGCATCAAAATAGGTTTTTTCTGGTTTGGGATGAAAGTCTGAAAGAGCAGATTGGTTTTATTTTATCATGAGTTTGACCCTGCTTCAGTAGAAGCAGACAGTTGATGGACTTATGCATTTTTTTGGAAATCCAGACCCTTGCAGCCAAATGCCTCCTGATCTATGACCTTCAGGTCCACACACAAGTCCAATGACTGGACACTGGCCAGTCTAAGGGTCCGTTTTTTATTTCAGCACTTTGCAGCACCTTGCAATTTAGATACATGGTGAAAGACTGACTGCAGTTTTTCCTATTCTAATGCAAAAGGGAATTAAAATGTCAAGTCTCTCTTTACAAGGAGAATTCAGAATTTAAAAAGAAAAAAAAAACAACAAAAAACCAGCCATCCCCTACAGCATTTTTTGCTCCCAAATCTTCCTGAAATTAATCAATCTTCATATCACTCATATCTCATGGCCTCTGCTGTAAATGTCAGCACTAGTTAATGAGACCTTGGCCCTCTGTGTAGTTAAGATGAGTAACAATCCAACTTTTGTTTGTGAGATGGGTGCCCTTACACCTTCCCTTCCCAGGGACTGGGGCTGTTAGCCTTGTGCATGACAAGCTGCAAGAGGCAAAGTCCAAAACACCACTATACCTCTGTAGTTTCAAAAGCATGCAGGTGAAGTTCTCCTGAGCTGGGCGAGAGAAGTATTTCCCAAACCTTGTAGAGATCAAAATGGAGTCTGGGGTCCCCTTACTGAATTGCCCCCACCCCTGTGCTGGGCTCTTGGGATTTTGCTGGAAGGCACTGGTGAATTTTCTGCTTTGTGAAGGAGACACTGGAGTCGCTGGACCCCAGGATGCCATTCCAGCCCTAAGGCAAAATGTCGCTGCCCTCCCTGTGCAGCATCACAGCCTTCATGCAGTGGGTCTTGGGATTGATTTGAAGGTGAAGTTTGTCTCTGCATCCAAATTGTTCTGCAGTAGAGGGACTGAGCAGCTCTTCCTCACCACCATGGTCCATGGCTTAGTAGAATATGGGAATTTGGACACATGACTCTGATGACTCTGCTAAATGGGTGCTCAGCCTTCAACCTGCCCTTCCTTCTGCTGTATGCAGAATAAAGCATTTCTCTCTGGCCAGCCATGTTGCTGTGGTTTTGCCATATATCATTTGGATACTGGGTTCTTAAACATCTGTAGGCATCATTTTTTAAACCAGCTTGGGATAGGAAAAATGATCTTTCTCCCTGATACTCCTGGTATGTTTCTGCTGCAGAGAGATGTGGTGAAGCTCATGCTTTCTGGGGCTTATTAAAGGGCAGGAGGGGTAAGTGAGGTTTCTTTGGGGTCTCCAAGTAAAAACATATGGGGGGCAAGAACTGAGACCTAAATCACAGTCTTGCGATGAAGGATGGGTGTCTTGTCTGGGAGCAGGTGGTGCTGTGGCCATGTGTATGGACACTACCGGTGGACATGAGAGAAACCCTCCAGTCCCAGGGGATGCTCTGGTGCCACCTCTCCTTATCATTGCTTAACACACGTGTCTCTGGCTCTTCACTGAGCTCTGATTCTGCAAAACCAAATGTGAAACTATCCAGGATGATTTAGACCCGATTCTGACGTGATCTAACTGAAGAGCTGACTGGCATTTTGTTCCCATAAGCACCATAAAATGGAAAGTGCCGTCATATGTGACATTAGCAGACTTTCTTGTTGGTCACAGCCCAGGGTGGAGTTCAGCCCGAGACTTGGTTTCCATGCGAGGTGGGACCATGCCAGCTCATCTGACTGTGCGCAGTCCTTTTTCACCTGTGGGGATCTCAGGGGGGTACATTGGCCCTGCCAGCTCCCTGGGGTGGTCAACGCAGCCATGCTGCAGCCTTGACCTGTGCCAGCTCAGGCGTTTCTGCACTTGCACCACAGACTCATCCCGAATAACACCTCTGTACGACGCTGGTTCATTGCCTGTTCAGCAGAAAGAACGATGCTTTTGTATCCCCAGCCCTGCTTCCTGCAGCACCTGGGTTTTCGTTGGAGATCTCCCATTCACACACGATGGGAGCATGGGGCCCTGTGGTGAGGCTGTGAGCCAGAAATCCCCCAACCTCACCTCGCGCACCTGAGACTGGAGGGCTCTTGCCGTTGGGCAATTGCAAACTCCCTTTAAGTGTTTCAATACAAGCGAGCCAGCTCTGGCCTTCCTGAGATCATGTGTTATTTTTTTTGGTCCATAGTGGGAATCAGGAGTTTCACACCCCATTGTGGCTTCCTAATCCACAAGGAAATCCCTTCTTTTCTCTCTTGATCAGCTGATGCCGCGGTTTTGCAATGCAGCCTCAGTTAGAGGTGGGAGAGCAGCGCATGATCGCTCTGTGGCTCTGGCGAGGGACGCTCCGTCCCATCTGGGGCAGCGACAGATGTCGGTCCCCAGCTCCTGCCCTGCCCTGCTCCCCTCCCCTGTGCCCGGGCTGGTCCGTGTCTGCCAGGCAGGCTCCCCTTGCCAGCCCCCAGCGCCCGCTGCTGCCCCTGCCCACCTCCCGGCCACTGGGCTGGGGTGTAGATGGGGGCTGAAGTGTGTCCCCACTCTAGGAGGGCACCCCAGTGCCCATCCTGCTCACGAGACTCCTCTCTCTAACCCCGCCGCCCTGACCTCCGCGTCTCCCTTTGCTGCCTGTTTCTGTGTAACGCTCCTTTTTGCATTTCCACACAGGAAAATAGAAGAGGTCGCAGCCAAAAATCCTTCCCAAGCAGCGGGGGCAGCCGCAGGGCAACCCTCCCTCTGACACAGGAGTCCCTCATTCAGTATTCACCCCAGACAACAGATGACTTTGGCCACTCTCCTCTTGCTCTGATGCGGGTGTTATCTATCGCTCGCTGGGCGCTTCCTCTGCAGCTGGAGCCGCTTTCACACCGTGCAGTTGCCCGCCGTGTCTTGGACTGGCATTCCTCTTAGTTATTTTTATATTTTCAGTAGCCTTCCTTGTGCAATAACATGATTTTTTTTTTTTAATAAACATCGTCATAGCAGAATATTAATGCATATAATTAAGATAGTATTTGGCTCTTGAATCAGACTGTTCATTCCAAAATTGGCTTAATTACACAGATGCTTCTCTAGAATGCGGCTCTATTTGTTTAAAAGCTTAAATATAGAGATAGGGGCAAAATTTCTTCCTCCAAGGAGAAAACCTCCAGTTCAGATTTCTAGCTATGTTGTAAACACTGGCTTCTCTATTTTAAGGAGAGGAAGAAGTCAAGGGAATGGTAATGCTGGTTTTTGTCTTAATCCTCTATGCAGGGAGTAAGCCACAAACCCTCTTGATTTATTTATTGATGGTAAAAAGCTGGAGGGTCTTGCATTCTTTGGGCTGGTTCACATGTGTTTCCTCTGTTTTTCTGGTTTTCCTTTCCTGATGTCTTGAAACTCGGGTGTCCCTAACAGCCAGACAAATTCTGTTGGGTAAGGTACCTGCTTTTCACCAGCTTCCAGTTTGCAAACCATACACCTAGCTTTAAGAGCAGCCTTAACGTCTTGATGTTACAACAACATGGAAGAAAAATGCCTCCAGACAAGTTTGCAGGATCATTTCAGCTTTCTGCGAGGCAGCTGAGAAGTTATGTTCAATTTTACTTTCCATTTTTCCGCTTTAAACATCGCTGCTGTAAACTATCAGCCCCTTCTGCGAGTACGTTTGTGTTTGGAACTACGCAGTAAATCAGATTATAGCTGCCCTTTATTAACTCTGATACACAAGATTGCAGCGGTAGAGGTTTGATTCGGAGAAAATGAATGAGGATAGTTAAAGTCAAATATAAATAGAGCTCATTAAAAAACAAACAAACCAGCCTATGTTTCATTATGTGACTCTTAACTGCACCGTGAGAATAGAGGTAGCTCTCATCAAAGTCCCCTGGCTGCCTTGTTCTCTTCATCTTCTTCTGCAATCTCACTCAGGAGCTCCTAGGAGCTCTTGGGGACATGAAACCAATCTGCACCGCGGAGAAAAAGGGAGGAAGCAAACAGAAGCAAGCCTGCGTGCCTGTGCACACAACAAAACGAGCGTAGCCCTGCCGTCCACATCCCATCCGAGCTCCTAATCGCGCCCGTGCGGAGCACCACCGCTCCCCTACACCTGAGACCCGTCTCCTGTGCTCGCAGCAGCACCCAGTTCTCGCCTGGCCGGGCTGAGCCAGAGGAGCCCCCCGATTTCTCCTCCTTTGCCCGGTGCCTCGGCTGGGGTTCGTGCTCTGGGCGCTGGTGCTGCTGTGGAGCCAGCCCCGCGTTTCGCCTTTGCACGCTGCTGCAGGGGGGTGGTACCTGGGGACGGGCTGCGCGGTGGGGTCAGCACCGCTCCCCGGCTGGGAGGGGAGAACATCCCCTCCGTGCCCCACAACCACCACAGCAAAGCCCAGCATTGCCCGTAAAATAAGAATAAGCCGCTTATTCCGGAGCGCAGTCTGTGGGGAGCCTCTTGCCCCTTCGTCACCACTGCCGCAAGAAGAGCTCAGGGTCCCGTTACACACTCACCGTCCCTGCGTAGGTGGGTTTGTGCATTTCTGGTGGGTTTATAAGTGCATATGTTTTGGGGGAAGGGAGAAAATAAAAAAGCAGTGATGTAGTCAGAGCATGGAAAAAATCCAGCTACAGTAGCAAAATATAGTGTATTGCACTCTGTGCTGAAGAAGGAAAGATTGCAGAATGGTACCCTAAGCTTCCAATGCACTAATATACAATCAACCATTAACTTTAATGAGGCTTCAGCTATTGCCTTAATGAATAAGACATGCTTACCTTCATGAGATCCCAAACGTGCAGGTACAATGAATAGGAAAAGAGTCCAGGAAAGGATATCGGCCAGTGTTTGAAAGGAAGACCTGTAGTTCTGGAAAAGGAAACTACTTTTAAAGAAGAGTTAAAACATACTTTCCTTTGAAAAGGGTCTATTAAAGACAAGACTGTGCGAGTCTCATTACTGCTAGTGCAACAGTACAAGTGGGAGATGAATATTCTGTCTAAGGGAATAAAACTGCAATATCTCTTGAGCAAATCTATTCCCACATGAATGGGAGAGCTCAAAAGCAAACAGCAGCTTTATGCTGTTTACAGTTGCACTCCTGGAACATGTGTGGAGCCTGCAAGGGACCTGGCTGTATCAGTTGCTCTTCTCTCATGGTTTCCCCCAGTTACAAGTACCAGTTCAATCCCACCGTTATCACCAGTTCAATCCCAGCATTAATAGCACTGGGAACACGAGGTCACAGAGTCTTTGGTATTTTAAAGCAAGGCATCATCTACTCCTGCTCCCTGCAAGCTTAACTGGCGTGACGCCTGAGTGCCCACCACAAGGGCTCCCACCATTCCAATTTTACGTGGAAAACCATTCCAAAGTTTTAATTAATTCTAATTCATGCTCACAGAGCAATTTGGTGCGTGCAGATGGAAATCAGTAGAGAAGTGTTAGTTCATAGCGCTTTGGTATTTTTTTATGTATACATATGTTTTACAAAAAGAGTTGCAGCTTACTCAGAACCTGGACTGGACTGTGCCTGACTGTTTAATTACTGTTTACACAGAAGTAATTTGCAAAGTGTTAATTTCCACAATCAATGCACTCCAGTCCAATAAATATTTAATGCTTCCATCTGCCATTTTTAAGTTACTTACCAACCCTGCTAGATGAAGTCTATGAAACAGTTGTCTGCTGTTGACATGAAGAAGGGTTTTGAGATCCAGCTTGCGTGGAAACCTAGAAAAAAAGCAGGTTTCCTAAACCCAGTCATATTCTCTTTTCTAGATTAAATATGACTAGGGAGAACATTGCATATGGAGACAGGTTTATAGCAGGCAGGCTTATGTAAAATTACATCTGAATTTTATGAGGGGAAATATATTGAGTCTTTCCTAGTGAGACTATGACTGCAGATCTTAGGCCTGAATTTTGGGAAGAATCTAGCTGGAGCCTGCAGCATCTTGTCCAGTGGGAAAAGCCTAATAAAGTGAAGGGCATGGTGGCCATTTCAAAGAGCAGAGAGGAGGTGAAGACCCCTGCCCACGCAGGCAGCCAGGGCTCAACCTCGCTTTCTGCAAAGCTGAGGGCAGCAAATCTTGCCTCCCTCTGGCTGCACGGCAGACTATTTAATTACTGATATTCATGGAGGATTTGGAGCTCTCTGGATGGGAATGCCCTGTGCCAATGCAAATGTCACTGCTCGCGGTACAACACGGGGGCCTTGATGATTAGTTCTGTTTTACTGTTTCTCTAGTGTAATTATGTTTAATTCATGTGTTGTTTCATCAAAGTGTCTGTCACTCAGGGCTTGGCCTCATCTTCTTAAATAGCTGGATATAAAATTACAATGTGTTCCTCCAGTGAGACCATATTTCTAGAACATCATGACAGCTTTATTATGACACAAGGCTTTTTGTTTAGCTGAACAGATACAGTGAATTATCCTTTTAAAAAATCAAAAACTCTTGCGGTTGGATCGTTAGACTTGTGCCATATTCTGTACAGGGTTACCCTAAATCAGCGTAATAAGGATCTTGTGTGGTGGCCTTTAAGCTTTCTTGCTGGGTCAGGGTAGGCCAGTAGTTACATGGGAGGCAAATTGCAGAGCACCAAGCAAAGCAGGGCTGGTTTTCCAGCAGAAGATGTTCTCTCTTTGAGTCCTTCCCCAGATTAGTGGCAGCTTCCAGGGATTATTCGGAAAGTAGTGAACTAGTGGGAAAGACCCTCGTATCCCTGTGGTGCCTAAAGATCCTGGAGGAACCTGGAGGAGCATTGCTGCTAGTACCACCAGGCTTTAAATACCAGACCCCAAACCACCAGTGTGGGCTGCTGCGAGATGGATGGAAGCCTGTGCCTGTAAATACAAATCTGTAATTTAGATAACGATTTTAGCAATGCATTCAAATTATTGCCCAAAGCTATTCCTCACTATACTCTGGCATGTAAAAAGACCAACCTGTCTAAGCCTAATGGGAACCTAATGAAATTGTTTCCTGTGGCTTTATGCTGTGCAGCTGGGTGTAACGACTTCAGCTAATGCACCAGGGACATGCAACAGCAAAGTTCTTCTCAATGCACTTGATGAAGTCGCTGCTGTAGCGGATGGAGGGCTTTTGGGATGGGTAGATGTGTCAATCAATCTATAATGAGACTTCTGGATTAAAAAAATTTGCTGGATCATGGAATAAGCTTTTGAAATGCTACTGTGATGGGCTACCCTTGTGTAACCAGGTACTACAGCCTCTTTTTGGCTTTCATGTGGGTGGTGATGTGCCTTTCGGGAGAAAAAAAGAGAAGCATGGGAAATGATGTTGGAAACATAATTTGCAGTATTGCTTTGGTACAAGTCCCTGGTGTTTTTTTTTTAATATGGCTTTTAAACTTTGTGGGGCAGGTGCTGAATGGCTGCTCTATGGCTTGATTAACCAGCATCTAACCTCAGAAGATCCCCAGTAGCTGGAAATGAATATTAAATTACACAGTTCCTTTGGTTAATAGCTGTGCCTCTACTGCCAGTAAAGTGGTGTCCTGAGCAGTTTTCTTCCTGCTTTTATCTGATTTCCTGAGGGAGCCAGGACCACTGCAGTGGTATGAATGTATGAATGTATGAACGTATGAATGTATGAAACAGTAATGAATCTTTGTGGCATAACATCAAACATGTTCATATTCTTGTTTTCTACTGTTGACACATAGTAAACAGTATGCGGCCAGAAAAAACCCAGGTCAACTACACAATTAGATGCTACCACATATAATAACCTAGGTATGTGTTTATGGATATCATTGTAAATGATCAAAAAATACTTGTCTGGATCATCCCCTTTTAGTTAAAGCATTTTAATAAGGTGTCCAATATAACTGTCTAACTGAGCTATATTTTTTTCCCTAACATGACCAAGGAAACATTCTTTATGGCAGATCTTGGCTGAAACACCTCCAAGAACCATAGTGCAGTTCTGAAAATCTCCAGGTTCTTTTGTGTCTGCTTCTACAGCTACTCTTGTGAAAAAGTGCGGGGAGGCAGGAACCATCTCACCGTTTCTTACTTTTGATTTGGACATGTGCTTGGTGGTGGGGCAGACCTAAAGAGCGTGAGGCACCTTCTGTCCCCACCATCTCCTTTGCAGCAATCTCTGCGGGAGAACAGAATCTGAACACTGCAGAAATCTGCTGGTTAATGTAAGACAGCATGGTCTACTAGTCACGGCGGAGCTTAGTGGAGATAAATCCCTCTACTTGATGTTCCCGGCTCTCCCACGCAGATACTAAAGCGTTTCACCTCTCTGCGCCTCACAGCGCCTATGCGTAGGGATAAAGGAAGGAGAGATGTAGACTTGCGTTATTGTTGTTATGGTCTAATTCTAACCAGAACCGAGCGGCAGGAAAGAGCCTGCAGTTCTCGGTTCCCGCTGTCGTCATTTAGACACAAATTAGTGACTCAGTGCGAGTTCAAAGGAGGTTTGAGCTGATCATTGTTGAGTCTGCTGCAGGCCCTCATTTCTTCCCCCACCACTACTGGCCATGTGAGAGAATCCATGTCTTTTGGCCAAAAAGCAGTTCCTCTTCTCCCCACCTTTTATTTCTAGCGGTCAGTCTTTGGTTGGGTCAGCTCCGCGCACGGGCTTGCCGTGCCACGCTATGCGTCCTGAGGTGAGGGATGCGGCGGGATGGTCTGACCAGGAGGAGAACCCAAGTCATCCCTGTGGAAGGATCATCTCGTGGCTTTGCTGAAAATTAAACTTCATTGGAGGGGTTGTACTGAAGATTGAAGGCTTGTTTGAACTCAGGGTGAGAGTTGTCGTTTGACCAGCTTGTTGGCTTGATTTGGTGAGCTTTGGTGCAATTTAGGGGAGATTCTCCTCCTGCTCACACCTCTGCCACTCTCTGTGACAGCCCTGTGTGAGCAGGACCTTCCTGGAGATGACTGTATGTGCACTGATTTGCTGTCCCTTGCAGCCTCCTGAAGGCCAGTTTCCCAGGGCTGCGATTTTCATGCTTTTGTGAAGCAAGAGTCCAACTGCGCATCATGGAATCAGCAGATGAAGCCAAGAAGGCAGCCTTGTCGTGCTGCTTCCACCCATGTAACCTCCACCACAGGAACAAATCTCCTGACTTGCCCCGAGGCCAGGCAAGGCCGCTCTGTTTGCGGAAGAGCAGGCCTCTCGCAAGACACGGTACTTTGCCTCTTCATCCTCTCGCTACAGAGGCGTGATTGTGCCACCTCTGTCAGCTTCAGCCCAGGAACTTACTTCCAAAGACCACATTAGTATTCTGCAAAGAAAACAGGAGTGCCTTCTCCATTGAGTCAGCTCAAAGGACTAGTGTGTGTCAGCTATTGCAGGAAGTAAAATGGCTGCTGGAAAAAAGTATTTTTTTAAACTTATGTTCTGCGTTGAATTATTTAGGATCAAAAAATAAGTTGGTTTAAAAGGATGGGGTCTAGTTCAGGAGAGCGGTGCTGTGAGGGCCAGCAGCCCCTCAAGCCTGCAGGGTGAGACTCCGGGTCCAAGGTGACTTCCGTCGTCTCCAGCAGAGCAGCCAGCACAGAAAGGGCCCTGTAAGCGAAAGAGATAAGCAAAAGCAAGCTGGGGAATAACAGCACTTCCATAACACTGCATTTCCTGGGTATTACAGGAATTCTGTGGTACAGGAATTTAATAGTACAAATCTGGCTGATAACCATTTTGGTAAATGGTAATAAAAGAGCTGTGGCAATTCGGCTGTAGCTTGTCTAATGTAGTGATACTATCTATCTTGAAGAGAAAAATGCAATAGCACAGAAAGTTCCTTTCTGCATTTGTCAGGAGTGCAGATGTCGTTGGGTGCAAGGGACCATTGCGTGGAAAACAGGAGCCTCCCTCCCACGTTTGATGTGGGGATCGCATCCCTCTGACAGGCAGGCAGGAGTCAGCAACCCAGGCGATCTGTTTCTCCTTTACTACATTACGAGAAGCCACCGAGGCGAAGGGCTCCGGGGCGGAGGGTCGCGCCGGGGGACCCTTCCCGAAGCGGCCAAACCGCGGAGGCGGCAGCGCGGGCAGAACGAGGGTGCCCCCGCCCCCCCCAGCCGGCAGCGCGCGCTCCTGGCGAGCGGCAGCTCTGGCTCCGCGCGGGCGGGGACGGGCGCGGCCGCGGCCAAAGCCCCGCACGTGCCAGAGCAGCCCCGGGGAGCGCGAGCGACCCGCCGCGCGGCGAACGGGGCGTGGCGCGTCAGTTCGTGCGGAGAAGGCGCGCGGGCGGGGCGCAGACCCCCCCCGGCCCTAGAGGCGCTCTCGAGGAGCGGCCATCGCGCGCCCAGCAGAGGCCCCGCCGTGGTCTCCGCTCGGCTCCAGGCCGTGGCCCGCAGGAATGTGGCGGCCCGGACCGAGCTCCCGCTCGAGCACGCGGCTGTCCGGGTGTCCGGCTGCAGGGCGGGCCCGAGCCTGTCACTCGTGCCGGGGGGCAGCGGAGACAACACCTGCGTGCGGTGCGGCCAGGTGAGCGACCTGCTCGGCCTGGGGCAGAGCGGAGAGGCTGTGGGGAGGCTGAGGGGTATCAGGGAGTGTGAGAGGCAGAAGGATCGGTGGAGCCGCACCCTGGCGTCCCTGAGGCAGAGGCAGCAGGCGGAGGCCCCACAAGCAGCAGGGGGTCCCCTGCCCTCCTGCTGCCGGGCGGAAGGAGAGGGCCTAAGAGACGAGGGGGAATGGAAACAGGTCCCTGCTCGGGGCGGCAGGTGAAACCCACCCTGGCCTCCCTCACCGTCCCAGCTGCTGTTACACGACAGGTATGGGGCTCTGGAACTTGAGGGCCAGGCACATGAGGACCTTGATGAAAGTCCATCCAGGGGGTGCCCAGGGTGAGTCAGCCAGCCCCACGCATCAAGACGTCCTCTGTTAAGAAAAAAAGGAGGGTAATTGTCATTGGTGACTCCCTTCTTCAGGGGTACAGAGGGCCCAATATGCTGACCAGACCCAACCCACAGGGAAGTCTGCTGCCTCCCTGGCGCCTGGGTGAGAGAGGTCACCAGGAAACTCCCTGGTCTGGTTCAGCCCACTGATTGCTACCTGCTGTTGGTCATACAGGTTGGCAATGACAAGGTTGCACTAAGAAGTCCAAAAGCGATTAAAAGGGACTTCAGAGTACTGGGGCAACTGGTTGATGGAGCAGGAGCACAGGTAGTGTTTTCATCAATCCCTTCAGTGACGGGGGGAACACTGAAAGGAATAGAAAGACACACCTGGTTAACACATGGCTCAGAGGCTGGTGCCATCAGCAGAATTTTGGGTTTTTTGACCATGGGGAGGTTTACATGACACCGGAGTGCTGCAATAGATGGCTGTAAGCTCTTCATAAGGGACAGGCATGGAAGGAGAGGTGGTGGTGTGTCTCTGTATGTTAGGGAGTGTTTTTATTGTATAGAAATCAACAATTGTGATGACCAAGTCGAGTGCTTATGGGTAAGGATGAGGGGGAAGGCCAATGAGGCAGATATCCTGCTGGGAGTCTGTTACAGACCACCCAACCAGGATGAAGAGGCAGATGAAACATTCTATAAGCGACTGGCAGAAGTCTCGCACTTGCTAGCACTTGTTCTCATAGGGGACTTCAATTTATTGGACATCTGCTGGAAGTATAACACAGCAGAGAGGAAACAGTCTAGGAGGTTCTTGAAGTGTGTGGAAGATAACTTCCTGACATAGCTGGTAAGGGAGCCTACCAGGGGAGGTGCCTTGCTTGACCTGCTCTTTACAAACAGAGAAGGACTGGTGGGAGATGTGGTGGTCAGAGGCCGTCTTGGGCTTAGTGACCACGACATGATAGAATTCTCGATTCTTGGTGATGTAGGGAGGGGCGTCAGCAAAACTGCTACCATGGACTTCTGGAGGACAGACATTGGCATGTTCAGGTCACTGGTTGAGAGAGTCCCCTGTGAAACAGTCCTGAAGGGCAAAAGGGTCCAAGAAGGCTAGACAGTCTTCAAGAAGGAAATCTTAAAGGCACAGGAGCAGGCGGTCCCCATGTGCCGTAATACAAGCTGGTGGGGAAGACGACCGGCCTGGCTGAACAGGGACTTTTTGCTGGGACTCAGGGAAGAGAGCAGAGTTTATCACCTTTTGAAGAAGGGGCAGGCAACTCATGAAGAGTACAAATATCTCGTTAGGTCAAGCAGAGTCAAAATTAGAATGGCAAAAGCCCAGCTAGAACTCAATCTGGCCATGGTTGTAAAGGATAACAAAAAATGTTTTTACAAATATATTAACAACAAAAAGAGAGCCAAGAAGAATCTCCATCCCTTACTGGGTAGGGAGGGGAACATTGTCACAAAGGATGAGGAAAAGGCTGAGGTACTTAATGCCTTCTTTGCCTCAGTCTTTAATAGCCCGTCCAGGTACCCACAGGGTATTCAAACCCCTAAGCTGGGAGACAGGGATGGAGAGCAGAATAAACTCCCCATAATCCAGCAGGAAACAGTTAAGGACCTGCTATGTTACCTGGATACCCACAAGTCTATGGGGCCTGATGGGATCCACCTGAGAGTACTGAGGGAGCTGGCAGAGGAGCTTGCCAAGCCACTTTCCATCATTTATCAGCAGTCCTGGTTAATAGGGGAGGTCCCAGAAGACTGGAAGCTTGCCAGTGTGATGCCCATCTACAAGAAAGGCTGGAAGAAGGACCCCGGGAACTACAAGCCTGTCAGCCTGATCTCGGTACCAGGGAAGATTATGGAGCGGTTCATCTTGAGGGTGCTCACAGGGCATGTGGAGGACAGCCAAGGGGTCAGGCCCAGCCAGCATGGGTTCATAAAAGACAGGTCCTGCTTGACCAACTTGATTTCCTTCTATGACCAGGTGACCCACCTAGTGGATGAGGGAAAGACAGTGGGTGTTGTCTACCTGGACTTTAGTAAAGCCTTTGACAGCATCTCCCACAGCATTCTCCCGGAGAAACTGGCGGCTTGTGGCTTAGAGAGGTGTAGTCTTCACTGAGTAAAGAACTGGCTGGACAGCCGAGCTCAGAGAGTTGTGGTGAACGGTGTTAAATCCGGCTGGCGGCCGGTCACAAGCGGTGTTCCCCAGAGCTCAGTTTTGGGGCTGGTCTTGTTCAATATCTTTATAGATGATCTGGATGAGGGGATCGAGTGCTCCCTCAGTAAGTTTGCAGATGACACCAAGTTGGGTGGGAGTGTTGGTCTGCTGGTGTGCAGGAAGGCTCTGCAGAGGGGTCCGGACAGGCTGGATCAATGGGCTGAGATCAACTGTATGAGGTTTAATAAGGCCAAGTGCCGTGTCCTGCACTTGGGTCACAACAACCCCATGCAATGCTACAGCCTTGGGGAGGAGTGGCGGGAGAGCTGCCTGGCAGAAAAGGACCTGGGGGTGCTGGTTAACAGCCGACTAAATATGAGCCGCCAGTGTGCCCAGGTGGCCAAGGCGGACAACAGCATCCTGGCCTGTATCAGGAATAGTGTGGCCAGCAGGAGTGGGGAAGTGATTGTGCCCCTGTACTCGGCACTGGTGAGGCCGCACCTTGAATACTGTGTTCAGTTTTGGGCCTCTCACTACAAGAAGGACATTGAGGTGCTAGAGCATGCCCAAAGAAGGGCAGTAAAGCTAGTGAGGGGTCTGGAGCGCAAGTCTTATGAGGAGCGGCTGAGGGAAATGGGGTTGTTCAGTCTGGAGGAGGGTGAGGGGAGACCTTATTGCTCTCTACCTGAAAGGGGGTTGTGGTGAGGTGGGTGTTGGTCTCTTCTCCCAAGTAACTAGCGATAGAACGAGAGGAAATGGCCTCAAGTTGTGTCAGGGGAGGTTTAGACTTGATATTAGGAAAAATGTCTTTACTGAGAGAGTGGTCAAACATTGGAACAAGCTGCCCACGGAGGTGGTGGAGTCACCATCACTGGAAGTGTTCAAAAAAACATGTAGACGTGGTACTTCAGGATATGGTTTAGCGGGTATGGTGGTGTTGGGTTGATGGTTGGACTTGATGATCTTCAAGGTCTTTTCCAACCTTAATGATTCTGTGAATAGCATTTGGTAGCATTAAGACACTTCTGCAGCCCTGGGCAGCAGTATGGGCTGTGTGTTTTTCTTATTTAATGATCAAGAGGAGCCAGAGATAGGTACTTAACATCAAGTGCTGAACAAAAGGGCTTGCATCTAAGCAGGTGGGAAGTGGCAGGTTCATTGCTGTCCCTTCTTGTACTTCCTCAGGCATACCTTATGGCGTTAAAAGCTTGGAATTATTTTGCTTTGGTTGGAGTTAATTGGAATTAATTGGAATGGGCTGCTGAGTCATCTCCTCCAATATGCATATTAATACCACCTTCTTCCCTTCCTATCCAGCCTAAAAGCAGAGGGTTGAGAAGACTCCCTGGTAGTAGCTGTGTGGCAGAGGTGGATGTTGAAGCTCTGAGACCTGGCTCCCCTCAGCTGTGTGGTAACTGTTTGGAAATGCTGCCTTCCACTAACATGTTTGCTTTGTATTTGCTTCTTCTGGTTGCTGCCAAAGTACCCTACATCTTTTTTTCCCAGATAGACAGTGATGTTCTTGTGTGACTAGCTCAACAGAGGTCTGCTCTGAGCAACAAGGAGATGTTGGGAGCTCTGCTTTTAACTGCAAATGTGCAGTTCCTAATCTGTAGCCCAGATGAATTGTCAGCTGTACTTTCATTTAAATAATGCTTCTTAGGACAAAGAATAGAACACAGAGGCTAACCCTACACTCATTTACTTGGATGGAAACAGGCTCTGGCTCTCAAAGTGGTAATAACCAGTGGTGTTGGAGTTTATTTTACAATAAGCCAGAAGCCGCATTTAGGATTATGGTCCATGTGCACTCGTGCAGAAAGAAATATGCAGGCTCTGCCTTGGAGAAGGTGCTCCCTTCTTAAAATGGTCTCCTATATATCTCCTATGCCTGTCAAGCTTTAGTTAGCTCTTTGTCAAAAGAAAGTTTTAAGTGCCCAGAAGTTCAGCTTCATTGTTCTTTTGTCTTGGTTGTTGTTTTTAAAGCAAAAATAAATTAATTAAAATGGCCACTTAAGTAAGGTAATGTTATTTCCAGCTTTCTAAGAAAGTGTTGTAAAGGGAAAGTACAAGTCCATGCTAGATTTGGCAGCTTCCTTGGAAACTCTATCCCTGTGTGAGAGTGCGTTAAAAATAATGCTCTTTGGCAGCTCTTTTGGAGCCTGGAAGCTAAAAGGTAGTAACCAACTCTGTTTTGTGAACTTATTATATCTTCATTAAATCTGAAATCTCAGACTTGCTACTCAAACTTATGCAGAGGAAAGCAGCTGATCACACTTAACTTCAATGACATTTCAGTATTACATTGTTCTTCCTCTTTCCCCAAGCCCTGCGATGAGGTTTGTGCTTTCATACAATAATGCAGCATGAACTTCAGTATGCCTCTGATGGCCAACTCCTGTGTGTAAGTTTGCCTGGAGCTTCTCTGTTGATGCCGGCTGCTATATTATTTCTTCATCTGGGACCTCATCCAAGTTTGTAAGCAGAGATGAGCCTCAGCTAGTTTGGACCTAGCTCTTGAGTTTTCCTGGAGTGCCAACTGGCTGAGTGTTGGGTACCAACTGTACCAGTTCTGATAATAAATCACACTGTCTTGGGTGATAAAAATTAGTTTCTATATCTAGGATACCAAAGAAAGTGGTAGCTGTAATTCAGTGGGGAAATAGATTTATTCTCTCCCCCACCCTGAGTTGTTACTAATCAGAGATGTGTGTTCCTGGAAACATCTTTATTTTTTGTGTGTCTCTTCCCTTTATTGCATAAAGACTTACCCATTCAACACTTGTCACAGTGCAAGAGTATTAGTAAATATAAGGTTGTTGATATTTGGCATTCTGATGCTTGACTGGAGGGAAGATCTACAACTTAAAAGGGGGTTGGAATAATAAAACCCCACCTGTAACTTATGCTTGGGAAATAACAGTGGTTGATGTTAGCCCTGAGTGTGTTGGGTTTTTCACTTAACAGTGAAATGAGATCCTTGAATGAGAACTGTAGAATTGAGCTGGAGCTTTGTGTCTGGGGTTGAGGCTGCTGTTCGTCTTCAGTGTGATGTGTGACCTGAAGGATTCCTTCGCTAAGGACACTGAGAGGTGGTGATTTTACAGCTGTCTTTAGCTACAGGGTATCTCTGATTCCCCCAAGTATAAGAATCGGTTTCTCTAACTCTCTGCTGCAGACAGGGTAATTTCTCTTTTTCTTTAACTCTTCGTTATCTTAACTAACAATGATAAATCTTCAACAGAAGCATCCCTTGAGGCCATGCTGTACCTCAAAAAAATAGATCCTTTTCTCACTTTGCACAAATGTTTTACGTTCAGGTGAGCTGGATGTGTGACTGTGGAGAGGAAGATGAAGGCACAAAGGCTGTCTTGAGAAGGCTGTGCATGTAGTGGTTTAGTGACATGCACCCCACATTCTCATGTTCATTATCACACAACTGTTTCTGGCATATGGCTTGAGCACATTCTTTATTTCTAGCACAATGATTTCATGCTCTTTTGCAATTGAATGCATTTAGTCTCTTGCATCAATTTTGGATACCTGGTTACTTGTGAAGACTAACATGAAAATCAGGAAAAAAAAGGTGTATGTTTATCAATTGGACTGAAAAGATTGATTTTTTTTTTTTAAGAACAAAGATTAAAAGATCTGCATGTGAGTACCTTTGCCAAATGAAGACTAAATAAGTAGATATGTTTTTACTGTACTTGATGGGTGCAAACATGAGGAAGACTTGTTTAAAGTTCCCACTGGATACAGCAAGGATGAAACAAAAAGGGAAGGCTTGATGTGATTAGCAGATAAACTTTGAGACATCACTGTGCTATAGAAGCCACAGGCCTTGTAACATCAGAATTACTGATTCAGCTCTTGAGTAATAAATTCAGTCTAGGAACAATCCTTCTCTAGCAGAGAAAATTAGTAGATTTGAGCCTGTAGGAGTTACTCTGATCCTGATCAACTCCTGATCTGGTCCCTGCTACAGTAAGTTTTCTCTGCCATGAGTACTCAGTGACAGTATGCAGCCAGGGGACCAATGCTAGCCTTGCAGGGCATTGGGTTTTCCTGGATAATGGGGCATAAAGCTCTGAGATCTGTGGCAGAAAAGCACTGTATAATTACCCAAGAAGGTTGATGTGTGCTGCCTTACCTTTAGCATGTCCCCTGTTACTCCATTACAAACAGCTTGCTTGGGTTGTTGGTGTGGAAGGTGGTGTAGCACCTCCTTTCATGCTGTTGTGTGCTCCCACCCTCAACAGATAGACAATTGGGAAGACCAGATCTTCAGATGTTGGTCCTCTTGGGATCTTCACAAGGGTTTAATGTTGCTCTCCTTTTCCCTAAGCTCTTGTCCAGCCCTCTTCCTTTGCTTTCAGTGCTTTCAGCTTGAACCCCTTTCTCTGCCCTTTGTGTCAGTGGGGCAATTTCCTGCTGCTTTGTGCAGCAGAAAACATCGGAACATCCTGAGGGATGGCACCATCGTCTCCTCCCTGTCTCCTCCCTCTCTCCTCCCACACAGCCGTATGTGTACAAGGGTGTTGGTGACCTCTTTTCCTACCCTTTGTCACACAACTGTCTGGTTGGGCTACAGCCCCTGTGAATCCGTGACTCATTGCAGAGCCTCTCATAATTAAAAAAACAAGGAAAAAAACAAACACAAAACCAACCTGCAAAATAATCTTCCTTTTTCAGCATTTTTCTAACTTTATTTCTAGGGCTCTGGCTTTGCTTGCAGGTGTGTTGGGAAGCCCGAGGCCTCCCTGCATGGAGCAGAGCTGTCATGTTGCTTTTGCTTCAGCAAACTCTAGTGGGGAGAGTAATATCACAGAATCACAGAATCACTAAGGTTGGAAAGGACCTTCAAGATCATCAAGTCCAATCATTAATCCAGCGCCACCATGTTCCCTAAACCATGTCTTGAAGCGCCACATCCACACGGTTTTTGAACACTTCCAGAGATGGCGACTCCACCACCTCCCTGGGCAGCCTGTTCCAATGCCTGACCACCCTCTCAGTGAAGAAATTTTTCCTAATATCCAATGTAAACCTCCCCTGGCACAACTTGAGGCCATTTCCTCTCGTCCTGTTGCTGGTTACTTGGGAGAAGAGACCAACACCCTCGTCGCCACAACCCCCTTTCAGGTAGTTGTAGAGAGCGATAAGGTCTCTCCTCAGCCTCCTCTTCTCCAGACTGATCATCCCCAGTTCCCTCAGCTGCTCCTCATAAGACTTGTGCTCCAGACCCCTCACTAGCTTTGTTGCCCTTCTCTGGACACGTTCCAGGACCTCCTGTACTGACTCTGCTGACTTTGTAGACCAGCCAGAGGACTGAGTTAGTGTCTGGAGTCTGAGATGAACTCTCTTTTAATCTGTGTTGTAAGCAAAGGCTGATGAGTAGAAGAAAAGGCTTTTTTTTTTTCTTTTCCGAGAGGCCAATGTGGGGAATTTTTTTTTAAATTCAAGTGTGGGGGAAATAAAACTATCTGGAGGTGAATGAGTCACTTTCATGAGTCACCAATAGTGGGAAGAGGGGATTTAATATTTGTGAATCAGAAGCAGAAAGTACAGTCTGTTCCCTGCTTGGTGTGAGAGAGAAAATAATGGACAATTTCAAAAAGCTATTTTCTTCCCAGAAGAATAAGAATCAGGTTTTAGACTCCTCAGCATTTTGGCATGAATAGCTGCCACCCCTCCTGGTACTGTGGTCCAGCTAGTCCCTGGGACGACTGCCCCCAAAGGTGCTCATTACCTTGTGGGTTTTTCCAAACCTCAGGACTTCTGTCCCACACTGCTGGTGGATTTTTTGGTGTGACCTTGGGCATGCCTCCCCGCCACTTTCTCCCCTATAGTATGAGGCCATTGCCAGTAACTTAAAATTTATGAAGAGCCAGAGTTTGTGCCTTCAGCAGCCCATTTTCTTCCCCACAGCGAGAAGATGTGTAAATGCAGGTGAGTGCTGCAGGCAGCAGGAGGGGGCGGCAAGCAAACTGCGAGGCCATAAATCATGCCCTGGATACGCTAATAACTCCTTCAAATGCTTGATGCTGCATAAGAGTGTAATGCCCCAAAATCTCATCAGAAGGAGGGTGTACAGCCCTGTCAATAAAAGCACCAGGGCGAGAGGGCTGCCCGCACCAGTAGGCTGGGAGGGCTCAGTCTTGGGTGCTTTCTGTTCAAAGGGTGCAGGACCCACCCATATTTTGTGGTTCGTCTACCCAAAGCTTGTGGGTTTTGATTCAGACTAAGCAGAGGAGGAGGATATGTGTGGGGCTTTCCACTCGTGTCCGCCAGCTGTCAGTGTTGCTGCACACACCCGGGGCGGCCGGTACATTCTGTCTGGCTGTGATTTACAGCTGAGCCTTTCAACACTGACACCCCTCCAGGCTGGACCAGGGCCCCTTGGGATAGACACCACGAAGTGCCATAAAATGATATTTGCTGCTCCAAAAGACTTGAGTGCGTTTGGCTCATCTGTGGTGTGAGAGTATTTAGGCTCGTCTTAACAACCTGTTCTTGAAGCCATAACTTTATTGCCTATTGAAAGGCTCTGTAAGAACTCCAGAGATAATTTTAGTGTATACACTTTTCCCCCCTTTGAGTGTAACCATTTTAGAGATTTTTTTTTTTTTTTGAGGGGTTGTTGCAGAACTAAAACTCCCTCAAACTGCTTCTCCGATTTAAACAATAGTTTATAAAACTGAGGGGGGGAAAAAGTAATAGTAAATTAGGAGTAGTGGTTACAGTAGGATTTGGCAGCATGCATACACACAGGTGGATATCCACATACCTATCTCTGTGTGCATAGGCACTCAACTTCTTCCACCTTGTATTCTGTGTGAATTTCCCTGGTTTAGTTGAATTCATGAGGACTGCTTGTGCTTGTAAAGCGAAGGAGATGGAGTTTTGCCTCCCCAGTGGGAAATGGCTCAGAGATGGAGGCATTCCTGTGTGTGCTTGTGCTTGCTGAGAGCTACTCTAAAACTACTTGTAGAAGCAAGATATTGCATATCTTCAAGGTACTGCACTTTTATCATTTGAGCTGATAAATACAAAATTCAATTGGTACTAATCAACCTAAGACAAGAGTTGTCTGAAATTAGCCTGATGTATGGTTTAAGCGACAGTATACCTATATTGTAATCAAGTTTTGCGTGAGTTCAGATGTCCCAGAACTCGATACTTGAGAGGACTGAGTCAGCATAGTGTTACTTGAATTAACTATTGATGTACTTTGTGGAGATTATGCAGTAGCAAAAAAACCCCACCACACCATGTTTTGCATGTGACCTTGTTTTGGATTTGAGGTACCAATACTTACTGAAGCAGATTCTGCTGTGAGAGGTAGAGATGTAAAGGGGAAGTCATGCCATACCTCAGCAGTGCTGCTCTAGCCTTGCAGCAAAGAGCAGCATCTGACCTTTAGAATTTAATTCTGGTAAAAGCAAGGACCAATCTACACAAATTTCTCCATTTAGATTATATCCTGCCTCATACAAGCATAATTCAGAGGAGAAAGTTTGCTCCTGGCAGAGACGGGTGGATAATCCCAGCTCCTGTCTTGTGCTCATGCGCTTGTTCTTGTTTCCTTTCAAACCCGTGTTTTCTTGTTGGTTGTCTCTCTTGAAGCTAATCATTGAGAACAGCAAATTGTTCAATTGTTCAAAAACAGTGAGAAAACAAATAGTTTTCTCAATTCCTGACTGGACTAGAAGTGCTGACTACAAAGGGGAAGAATTTGTGGGAACATATGGCCATGCACAGCCAGAGCTCTGTGGGGAGTCTCCTGGGAAGAGTTCAGTTGAGTTTAAAATGGGTTTCTTCTTTTGCATCCGTGCTACCATGTCAGTCGGACCCCTTCTGTGCTAGGTGGCTGTCTGGCTCAGGAAGGGGGGAGGCATCTTTCCCATCTGCATTTCTGCTTTTAATTTGGCAGCACAGAGGCCTGGTTTGCAGTCAGGTGAGTAGCTGTGCTCGCAGCCGTGCCTGCACCGTCCATATCGCTGTGTGTCTGTACCATGGGCTTGGAAATTCAAAAGAGGCAAGTTATGATCAAAAAGGCCATTTGCTTCTCTAATAAGGTCTTTACATGTTCAAATAAACACAACCAGAAATGAGATGTCCTGGTGTGTGCTTTGAAACCATTGTTGGACTTGGGGATGTGGAAGGAGGCTGATAAGGAGTTGGGTCCTTTCAGAGCTCTCTTGCTGCCTCTCCTGCCTGCAGCTGGGTGCTGCTGCTCAGTGTTCCTCCAGACTATTTTTAGTTGCTTTCTACTGATGTGGTGACTTCTGTCTGGATCTCCAGGGAGCTGGCAGTAACACAGGCTAGTGGTCATGCTTGCTGCACAGCTGTTATGGTGGAGTCAGTGCTTAGCTGGGATGCCTCCTTGCTTTTCTGGCTACAACAGTCCTCTGCCTGCTGCAGCCCTAGTCTTTCCCATGTGGGGTGGGGAGGTGGCAGCCCACTGCACTGGGTTTTGGGAAGAACAAGGCTTTTCAATAGCTTAATTAGGGGCAATAACATATTCATGGGATTGGTGGGACGTAGTCTTGATTTATGCAAGAGGAGCTGGGGACAGGTTTCCTCTAAGTGTTGCTGAATGATGGGGTTTGTGCCCTTGTTGACTTATAGGACCTTCCCTTCTTTCTCTTCTGTTTCTCTCCCTCTTTGTTTAACCACAAGCACTGTATTGAAATTCTGTTGCTGAATAAATGTCACATCCCAGGCAGTATTTGTCTTTGTTTTTCATATGTCTTTGCCACGTTGAGGCTTCTCTTGTTTATCAGGTAAACAGCCTGTGGCTGTGCAGAGATGGGGAAAAGCAAAGGAAGGGTTAACCAGGTGATACCCAGAAACTGCCAGCTGGGATGTGCATATGTCCATGTGTCAGGCAGAGGTGAATTCAGTTTGCCTAGGCTGAATGCGAGTAAATAAGCTCTGCTGAGAGGTGGTAGTATTAGGTTGAGCTCAGCGCTGCACAAAGTGGTCATACAGCTTCCATGTGGCTTAGGGGACAGAGGATGCTTAGGCTGCATCCGTTCAAGGAGCGTAGCCTAAAAATACCTAATTCAAGTCTTGCTGCACTAAATAGCAGTCCTGATAGAAAGACAACTGAAACAGTTTAAATAAGAAGAGGGAAATGAACTGCTCCTATTTACACTCATGACAGCAGTTAAAAGATACAGGCAATGTGGTGTAAGTTTGTTGCAAAATGGTGAAACTTCCCCTGATCTGACATTTAATAGATAAGCTTAAAAAAAACTCCCAACAAACCTGACTTCTGCACTGGCAAAAATAATGGGGAAATACAACAGAAAAACCCTGGGGCCACACATTCAGCCTGGTCCACATCAGGAGAAACTGGAGGGAGTTGGTGCAGTTGCACCAAAGTGTGATGTTTACTCCACTGAATCCATCCCAAAGACTCTTAAGGAAAAGGAGATAACCCTGTGTCAGGTTCACTGTGGTGTGGTTTCCAAAAGAGGCTGCTGGCCGCAGGACTCCTTCATCTGCACTCTGGAAACAAACAACCAATTTTTCATTTTTAGTGGTTAATTCTGAAAATATGAAGGTCTGTTTAGTCTTGTCTCCCTAACATAAACCAGCCAGAACAAGGCAGCTTGAGGGGAGTTTGCAACAAGTTCCCTTATTTGGAATAACAGTCACTGTTGTAATGTGGCAGCCATGGGACTCTCCCACCCCGGTGAGGCTTGGGGGTCGGACTGGTCTCATGAGGCATCGCAGGGCTGCGTTGAGGAAACCGTGGTGGTGACAGACACGTTTGAGGAAGCACCACGGGCCAGCTTCTGTCCTGAGCTCTGCCTGTTTGTTGCACCCAGTTTGTAGGAGCAGGTTATGACGTGACTGGGACCTGGAAAGATGAAATGCAAAAGAAAGTAAAATTTGTGTGGAGCCAAACCTTTTTATGTAACTTCCATGGCTGTGATTATCTGCTTTCCTTCTATAGGGCATAACGCCATCCTATAAGCTCTTCCAGGAAGAGCTGCTGTCCCTTGCCAGTCAGGTACTTATGGGCAGGTGCCACCTTTGCAGGATCCTTGTGTCATGGCCGTGAACAGGCTGGTGCAGTGGCTGGATGGCTGTGGACCTGCCCAGCACCTCCCTATTGCTGCCCTCCTTTCTTCTCTCCATAGTTGTCCTCACCCTGCTGCTCCCCGTGATTTTGATCCTGCAGAAAGGAGCACGGAATGGCCCTTTTGCACATTATATTGTCCTTAACGTGCTCTCTTTTTCTCTACAAGCATCAGATTTTCAGTAACTTGCTAATAGTGCAAACTTGTAAGCCTTGCAAATTTACAGCTTTCTGTAGCCTGAAATGCCATCCCTTCAGCCTTGGCAAAAGGAAGAATGAGTTGTCTGAGCTCCTGCTGAAGGTGTGTTGGGAGTTAGGGTTTGGTGAGCTGGGCTCTGCTTGAACTGTGGCATGTTCTCAATGTTTGAGGTCTGTTTAATATTTACCTTTGACAAAAGCAGAAAAAAATTAAACGTGCATTTTATTTCTATATGTGGCTTTTAAGTTAAATTATTGTCCCTTATGTTGAACTATTTATTTGTACTCTCCTCTAAAGCTATCTTTCTGCTTTCACTGATGGTATAAGAGCCTTCTTTACCTCAGCTGTTGCTAGTCAGAGTGCTCGCTCACTCTTCCATGTTTTCCACTGTTAGAATACCTTTATTTGTTCTCTTTGTTGGAACTGCATTGCACACTAATATTGTATGGCAGATGCTAGGCACACTTAGAATATGATGATACTTGGACACACATTCATCACTGAAAGAGCCTATTTTAATTTGTTCAGTAAAGCACTAATGACAAGATCAGATCCCAGACAAATTCTGTGTCCTTCTGAGAGTTTTTGCCATATCAATAAACTTGGTTTTAATGCAGCTGTCTCTATCAAATTTGTTCATAAATTTAGAAGGTAAATTTACTTCTATAGGTAGATACTTATAATTTCATAGTTTTCTAACCAAATTTCCATAAATGGAGTTTTAAGCGCTGTCTAAATTATTTCCATGCCATCTCAAATGTTTCACAGACGGTTTTCACGTTCTAATGATGATTCTAAGACAATAGAAATCTGCATTGCTATGAAGAAATGTTTCCTTTTCACACAGCATTTTTTTTTCTCTAGAGTCACTGTAATAACTTGTATTCCCGCTGAAGGTGCTTCATAAATTCTGGATCTAGTTCAGCAATCCATCCCTATTTAACAAAACATTTAAGTGCATTTTTTAATTATACCTGCTACAAGAGAATGAGTCCAAGTTCACCTGTCAGGAACAGGAGAAGACTCAGAAGAACCTACTCTCTGGCCCTTGAACTAACTAGGAGATCTTGAGGCATTACTGTGAGTGCTGCAGCTGCCTCTTCAGGGTTTCAGCCACATTGCCACTCCAAGATTTCTTCTTGAATGAATTAAGATGGGATGGGGGAGCCAGAGCTCATCTGAGACACTCTGTTCAGCACTTGTTAAATCAGTGGGTTTTGTCAGAATTCCTGCAATTAGCTCATGTTCTGTGCTTGGATGATGGAGCAACATGGGAGCTGTCCTGGCGCTGGGGATGGGGGAAGCAGGGTGTATCTAGGAGCTCCCCAGTCCTGTTCAGACTGCATGGTCCCACACCATTTTGGAGCAGTTGAGCTCTTTGCTTTTGCCTTCTTACTTAGATGGGTGGGATGAGCTTTTGTAAATATGCTCCTTTTAAAATCTTTCCATTACTAACACTTGCTCTTAATTGACAGTCAGAATCACAAGAGTTTATTCCCCTTTTCCACCCACCTTTCCCCTTAAAACTCGTGCTTCCAGCGCAAGCAATAATTACCGATGCCTTCAGATTGCATTTCTCTCTCTGTAAACACAGAGCCTGACATCTGGCATATTTTGAGTAACTTCATTGAATCTTGATCGTTCCTGTAAATAAGCAGTGCATGTGTCATACCTCAGTGGCAGTAAATAGATATCTCTTCTTGCACAGACTGAATGGGAGATATACTCCTCCAGGCAACCCAATGGTCGCTGGAGGACTGAAGCCCCCAGGGCTGAACCTGTGAAATAGTGACTGTTTCCACAAGAGTGGGAGGGCATACACATGCTCAGGACTACATTGGTGTAAGGCCTTTGGTAGGAATGGATCATAAGATGGATAAACAATATAGTTGGAAGAGACGATATGCTGTTAGAGTTTAGGATTGAATCAGTTCTGGAGGAAGCCTTGTTTTGACAGACTCAGAACCTGGATGGGCATGAAGCTCAAAGTATCTTTTCCAGATTTAAAAACTTTTCTTTCTTTTTTTTATGTGAATAGAAGTTTCTTGCTGTTGTAGTATGAAACTCTACTTTCCAGTATGAGCCAGGTGCTAAGGCAGATTTATTTTTACAAATTAGGAGATACTCTGCAGAGCTCCCCACATTGCTGCATAGTTGAAAAAACCCAAAAGCTTCTAGCATGATGGTGTGGAAATCTTATGTGTATAGCATGAAATTCAAAGACAGCCAATGGCACAGGAACTAGGGGAATGAACCTGTTTTTTAATGCAAAGGTGAAGTCAACTTCTTACTCCACATAGCAATGTGGCTAATTGGTGCTGTTGGTTTAAGATGGCATTTCCTGCCTCCCTATAGCTAAATGTGGCCCTAAAAATCATTAACAGAAGCTATTTTCACAGCTTTCTGCTGAGGTGAAAGTGTTGTTCCTAACTTACACGTTGGGGAAGAAGGAGAGGGAGGTGAAATGATTTATCAGGGATCATAGAGGAAGGTTAGTAGGGGCAGGAATTGATCCCAGGTATCCTAAGATCTCTTCTGACTTTTTGTCTGTGTTGGGGGAAGCAAATTTTCTGCAGTTACTACAGGAACTGACAGAGGAAAAAAATGTTTGGTTTTTTTTTTTTTTAAGTTACATTTGGTATAAACACAATTCCTTTTCAATACTTTGTGTTTGTGCATGTCTTGTGACAAAGAAAGACTGAAATTTGTTATGAAAGGCCATAATTCTTGCACATCATAGGGGGAGGAATTAAATATTTGACTTAATCTCTATAGCATATTCCATATTTTCCTTGCTTTGGCTACATTTTTGTGAGGCAAACTATGAATTCCCTCGCCTATTATTAATTTATTGTTACTGGAACATAATAGCACAGAACGCAGTTCGTCCAGGAAAAAGCTTCAGCAGGGAGTGAGTCATTGATGGTAATAAACTTCCGTCCCTCTCAATAGACCATAGGACCGTTTAGAAAAATGTTTTTGACATGATTCCTGAATTGCTTATGCTTTGTACAGCAGCTGGTAGAGATAAAACTGAACAGAGCTGGGCAGACTCCCTGTCTCCCCTCTATTACTATAGCATGTTTCTGAATCATACACAAAAAAATGTTTTTGGTATGTAAAAGTGACTTCAGAAAAGCAGCTCTGACTAGAAAACAGCCAGCACTGCAGTGAGGATATGTTCTCGGAGATGCTATTGAGTATGATATCTACCATATACATAGTGCTCAGAGACTTAGCAATGCAGCGACGTGCAGAGCTGAGCTCTCTAAGCATTATCCTTCCGTGAGACGTGTTATCTCCTAGGAGCCCTGGGGCCGTCAGGAGGCAAATCTGAACTGAATCAGATAGTGTTTCATAGCTGCTGGGGTTAGGACGCAGCTTTGCATGTTACTGTCTATAACCTCCATCTTGCTTGTGTGCAAGATCTCAGTTGGAAAAGGTTAGTCTCATGTTTGATGGAGCTGTGTTGCATGTTCGCTGCTCTGCGGATCCAGGTACCCAGGAGAAGTGTCCCATTTGGGTCCAGGAGACTAAAATGTGTTTCTGGCCATGACCTTTTGCTCTCTCCATGAAGAGGCAGTAGTTAGTGACTGGATAGATAATAAACACCTTTTGAGGATGTTTGGATCTATTAAAAATGGCATTGCTGGGGTGTGAAGAGCATAAGCATTCTCCAGTCAGAGAACAGTTTCTGTAGCATGGGTCGTCATTATGTGGTGAGAAGGGTTAAATGCTTTTAATATCATTTCCAGTCTTCTTCCATCAGAGTCCTTTCAAGGTTCCTGGTCCTCCAAGATACTGCTGCATCCACAGGGGAGGCTGTGTTGTGGCATTGCTTTCCAGAGTATTTGGGGAGCTGTGTTATATCAAGAACTGAGCATATAACCGTGAGGGACAGATTCTGTACAGCTCATTAGATGGTGTGTTATGTATCTGTGCAGCAAGCTGACCCCATCACATTAATGGGCTGAGTCATGTAAACACCATGACTGAAGGTTTTGCAGCCCAGCCCAAGGTGAATGGGAGGGAGTCGGCGTAGCTGTTGTGTGAACTGTAGAGCTATGGGTGGACAGACACTTTTAAAATAGCCCAGTGCAAATGGAGAGCTGTATTGCATAAACAGTAAATGAACCCAGCTTTGCCTGTATAATGCTTTTATTTCTAGTTCCTCATATGATGGTTTTAGCTGACAGATTTCATGATTTGTAACAGCAATTGCTGTTATCCTTCAGGGCATGTTTTCATTGTAAAGCCTGCAATTGGGTGACTTTTCTTGAGTGCTGCAGTGTTATCTGTAATGCTGCCTATTGGAGTACTAATGCAAGTTCCTCTTCCCCCCCCGCCCTTTTTTTTTTTAGAGTAACAAGCCATAATTTTTTTTGCAGGAGATAATAAGATGTTATGAATTTTTTCATCATTTTTATCAGTGTTTAACAGATTTCCAAATCTTCCTTTATTGGAAGCCTTGGTAGATTTTACCTATTTGCAGAAATATTTCACTTTGTATTCCTCCGAAGTGTAGCACCACTTCTGGAGTGGTGCAGAGCAGCAGCAGCACTGTGGGTAGGGGTATGTAGCACTCCCCAGGTGAACAATGCACAGAGTCAGGCTGTGCAGGTTCCTGGGCTGTCATCGTCTCTCCTACAGGAAAGCTGAAGGACCTATCCTGCTCAAGCATCTCTGTGTTTTTAGCTCCTCTGCCAAAAGAAAGATTTTTTTGAAACACTGTGACATTATCATGAGAGTGGTGAAGCCTCACCACAAGAACCACTTCCTTCCCACCTTCAACAAAGGCTTTTCAGTATTATATATATAAAGCTCCTAGTCTACTGTTAGGACTTTGAACATCCTACAGATACCTATGCACCTGGCTTCCTGTTACTTACTAGAAGACACAGTCTGTATATCAGCATTTCATGCAGGTCAAGGTTGCAGGCAGACTTCTTGCCTTTCAGTCCAGAAGGTACCCTCCTAAATATTTGACGCTGCCCACTTGCTAGGGTTTCAGGCTCCCTCATGCCTGCTGTGCTCTCCATCATTGTTCTCCCTGTTAGTATATACAGGAAAGTAAATTGCACATGCATAAAAAAGGAGGTATTTGCACTCACAAAATTGATGTTTGTGTGCACCACTGCTTGTCCTCTCAAGTGCTTCCTCAGTTGTAGAAGTGCTTGATGCATCTCCACAAAACTGTGCTCGGATGTATCACTTTCTGTTGATGAGATCCTTATAGACATGCAAATCCCACCTTCAGTGCAGAGCTGGGCATCCTGGCATTTTCTTTATGCAAACTCCAACAGCTGAAGACTTTGAGGTGATGAGTTTTGTGCTATGCTGCTGTAAGGGATCTTGTCAACTCATTGGAGCAGATGGGGCTGATGAGGAGGTTGTGGAGGTCAGAGCTGAGCTGGAGAGGGTTGGCCCCGAAGCACCTGGCATCCGCCGAGTGCAGTGCTGTCCACTGGGGAGGAGTGATGTTTCTTGCTGCTGCTGCTCACTGAAATATGTATCACTTGGGAGCTGCTCTGCACCTTGCTTGCATACAGGCCATCACACTGCTTGCCTTTCCTCTTTTGCTGTGACCTGGAGCATCACTTGCTTGATGCTGCCTTGTCTAAGCCAAGCAGCAGAGCAGTGGCATCCTGCCAGGTTGTCTCCATTTCTTGAAACCTCCTTGCTCAGTGGTGCCTAACTCTGATGCCTGCCTAAAATGCCACCAACTTCTGTGGAGTAATCTTGATTTGCTTTTGCATAAACAAGATTGAAATTGGAGCACACAGGTTTTGAGATCCCAAGTGAAATGCATTGCTCACTTTGCCCAGAAATCTTAATGTTGTAGACACTTAAGTTGGGCAGCCAAGGGCATGACTGGAGACCTGACTGTCAGGGCTCTGAGCTCTCGGTCCCCTGCTGAAAGGGAATGGGAGCTGCATGATTGCAGAACGTCTAAATCAGGAACATGTGTTTTAGGTGCACAAATACTGTGTTTTTGACCAGTGCCCAGAAGGTGTTTATACCCTGGCTAGGATGGCTTCATTTGTTTTATCATTAATTGTTTAATTTCTATGCTGGGAGAGACCAGCACAGTATAAACAGAAGAATAATCAGAGTCACTGCAACTGTATTTGAACTGGTTGGAGTTCATAAAGCAGAAGAAAAATTATTATGTGTACTTCTCTTTTATGTTTATCTAACGACCTCATTGAGTGGCAGGAGAGGAGCGCACAGCGAGATGCAGTATGGATTGCATGCTCTCTGCGGTGGTGCTAATATACAGTTGTACAGTTGTTAAGGTATTCTTCAATGCTCACATTTGACCATGAAACAACCTGGCTGAAGGCATGGGAAGGAAAGGACAGAAACTACAAGAAGACAGAACATACATTCTTTTTTTTTTTTTTTTTTTTTGTCATCTGGATAACTGTTGCATTAATGTGCAGAAAGCATTATGCTGCGGGTACAGGGCATCCAATGTGAATTGTACGTGCAGAGATAGCCTCGTTCCCCTGGGTACATGCGCAAGCAGAGCCTTGATGCAGGGATTATTGCAGACTCCTGACCAGCTGCAACAGGTTTGCACAAAGCCCAGGAAATTTGGTGCCAGTTTTGGATAGGCTAATGAATGTTAAAAGCCTCAAAAGCTGCGTGGGGAATCTCTAAACAAAGTAGTGTAGAGTGCTGCAGGGAAGGATGGCTGGATGCTGGCTGCCTGCTGTCCCTAGGTCTTGCTGGCTGCTGTGTTCAGCTGCCCTTTGTAACTCATCAGTCATCACTGTTCCTGTGGGATGTTCTCCTTCCCTGGTCCCTGCTGACCATACTTGCAGGTTTCTCTCTTTTCCCAACCTGTGCAAGCGCTCGTGACCACTTCTTGGTCACCCAAGTTCAGCACACAGCACTGCTGCCATATGATAGTAAAACTCAGCAGTGCCAAATCTAACAGCTGTTGCATTGCTTGAGAGATACAAAAGTCCTCTAGAAATGTGGTTCATGACACTGCTGTGAACATACTGGGGAGCTTTTGCTAAAGTTGTGTTGCTAATGCTGTGTTGAGAGAGCAGCCCATGCTCTGGTTGGGCTCCTCCGTTCCAGACCCACAGTGTGGGAAGATCGACTCCTGGTCTTGTACACATCAGTGGAAATCTTGTTACTGAGTTCAGCCAGGACAGGGCTCAGCTGTAAAGTTCCTTCTTTGCAAGGAAGAAGAGATTTGCCAGGTACAGATCACTAATTTTTGTAATCAGATCAAAATGTTTCATTTCTACATTCCACTAAATGTAAGGAAAATGCGTGCTGTTCTAATTAATTCTAGATACTTTTAGGTAATGTGGGTGTGTGCTCTCTGGCTTTGTTTTTTGCCTGTGTAATTATTGGACATCTGGGCCATAAGCTCCACTGGACCATTTTCCCAACCAAAAATTTGTGGGGAAGAAACTTTCTCCTGAATTTCATGTATTGCTAGTTTAAGCCCAGTGTGTTTGCTTCCCTACAGAAATAGTATGCCTTTCTGATACAGGAGGAGCCTTTCTGATGCAGGAATTACTTCTGTTGATTCTTATCTAATACAGGTATTTTGCAGCACTTTTCTCTCTTCAGTAACTGGTATGACTTTGCTATAAGCTTTTTTTTCCCCTCTCATTTCCTACTTCTATGATTATCTGATGGCTGCAGCAGCCAGTGGTCTGACTATCTGCAGTTGGTTCCCATTCTTGGATGTATTTTTATCCTTTTGAGCTAACACACAGCAATTGCTGTTATTTTTGCTGAAAATTAAGCATACAAGTAGCCGTTGTCACTTCTTCTCATTTGCTGCCTATTCTTTAGAATAATGGCAGATGCTGAGATATAGTCAGTGCTTAACACTGAACTCCATCGTGACCAAGTGGAAAATGCTTGTAGTCTGTGAAATGAATCTGTGTTCCCAACTGCTTATGGGATGTGTGTCTGGAGTTTACCCAGGTGACCTCAAGTTGTGTTGTAGGTTCAGGATAGCAGGTGTCCATTTAAAAAGGCAGAGAATTGATCTGTTGCATTTCATCCCAGAGCTCTCTTCTTTTGATCAAGGGTGGGTCATACAGGATGGGTGAATAGTGGCAAGTTTGTATAGGTATCGTGGAGAAGAGCTTCTTTTGGGTATCTCAGTTTACCTGTGTTCAAGGTACAGGTATTTTAAGCAGATCTGTGAATAGAAGGTGTTGCTCAGTTAACATGGCATGTTTAGTTGGCACTGTGTTTGGTATGTTAAACCTTAAAGAGGAGATAAAGCAAAGTTACTGCTTACTAGCAAAAGCTGAGTTTCCCCCTGAGCCAGGCACCTCTCTCCAACAGAATTTGTCTTTTAATGTTGTGTAATACACTTTAAAATGATTGCTTGTTTGTAAATATCTTAGTGTTTGAATACACTTTAAAAGGCTGTTAATATTTAAATCTGGACCCTGAAATGTTTTCTGCATGGCAATTAGAGTGCAGAGAGAGAATGGTGCTTTAGCTTAATGGCTTGTGAATTCAAATTGTAGCAATGCTGTTTTCTAACAAGTGTTTCTGTAATTTCAAGAGCAAAAACCAGTGAAAAGCTAAAATATTCACCATGTTGGAAAATATCTGTCTTTAATCCCAGGACTGTGGAATCTGAAATACGATGCGTAACCCAAGAGGACTTTATCTTGGGTGGGAGATTGTTAGCTGGATAATATAGATTTAGCCTGCCTCAGCTGACTTCAGAAATAATTCTGCTTATTAAATGGATATTCTTACAGATCTTCCAGTTGTAAGAATGGACTGGACTGGAAATTGCTGTATTGAGCATATAGTATTTCAGGTATAATCATCATATGTCATACATGATCATAGAGACTGTAATCATCCAAATCATCATGTAATCATCCTGGTCCTCTGCAATGACTCAGTTTTTCATGCTGGCCTCTTTCACACTTACGTAAAATTTACTTTTCATTAGTGCTTAATATTCTTCAAATGGGCAGGTCTCCTTTCCCCATGGAATTTATTTATCAGGGGGTATTTTCTTCAGGATGTACCAAGTTAATATCCTTGCAGTCTACTCTCCCTCTGCTGTCTTCTGCCAGGCCTCCCAGTGCCTCTTGCTTGTTTATTAATTCTTCCTGGTGATTACATTTCCTAATTAGTGTGTTCTCTCATTTCACTTACTGCTCGGTGGCCCTCTTTGGGGGATGTGACTGGATAAGCATTTGTCGATCAAGTGATCACATGGATACATTGGCTAACTTCCTCCCAAACTGAGGCATTTGTGCCGTAGAGTGTAATTACTGGAAAACTTTGAGAATATCCTTGTGGCTGCTGGTTTCTTCCTGTCAGCTCATCCACTTACATCTATTAATGAGCTTGACTGAAGGAATGTGCATTATTTTCGATCAGTTTTGAAAACAATTCCTGACTATTAAATTATTTAATAATTCTACCAAATTCCTTTCACATACTTTTCCACATAATTTTGTTTTTTATCTCATTTCCTTTATTTTATGAAATAAGTTTGTTATAAATTTACCTGTCCAATTGAGTGACAGAGGCTGGTCAATTAGAAATTTTTTTGATTTATTAAAGCAAGTGACAAGTAAGCAAAACAGCGCTGGGCGGCCGGGGAGTCTCCTGCTCCACCAACGGCCGGCAAGTTACCAGTCTTTCAGGCCTCTCTTTATCTCCTTGTCGGTTGTCAGTTTCTCCAATCACAATCCATTTTCACTCGCGCCTTCTTTCAAATCTTCCAATTGCAATCTACTCTGCCCCCCCTCCCCTTCTACCTCAGGGCTTGTTCTGTCTTGTAGCCAGGGGTATTCAAGGTGTTAAGGAACGATTTCTTAGCATGCCGTTCCATCTTACTACACAGTTCTTTCATTCTTAGCATTACCGTCTAAACTTTAATGCTTTAAGAAAACTTTAGCGAACTTTAGCAAACATGGTTCTAACACATATCACAGGACTTAATTGTGTAACACATATTACAGGACTTAATTGCATCTGACACAAAGTTTGATGAACAAAACAGTTTACAGTTTATCACAAAGTTTATTTTTTTTCTTTAATTGTCAATGTTCTGACATCTGGTAAAATATCTCCATTGTTAGTCATATTTTTCCATTAATTCTCTTTCTCTGCTAATTTTGCTTGTAATTGCTTTCATTTTCATGAGTTGGGTCTTTTTCTCATACGCATTATTCTGTAATTACTGTTTTGAACTTACTATATTTCCTGTGCCAAATGCAGTCCCCTTGAGGAACTGGAGCACCTGACTACTACTATTTTTATTCTTTAACTCCTCTTTCTGTGTGGAGATGAGATCTGATGTGGCATTTCTTTACTGGAGATCTCAGAACGTGAATGTTCAAATTACAGCTTAGCTTCAATTAAACACTTGGGTCTTAAGACATGTGGATAGGAGCTCATCGATGGTGGCATTGCTGGGTCAGGAGCTCACTGCTATGGCTCTGTGTTCCTGAAGCAGCTGCCAGGCAGGCTCCCATCCCTAGTGGGACCCTCCCTGTTGTCCTTACTGGAATGTCTCCTGCAAAAGTATTTTCTCTGTCTTCTCCCTGAATGACTTCCTAAGCTGACAGCATGAGATCCTCACTGCAGATTTGAGGAGCCAAGCGCTGGGCTTGTGCTTTCCTCGCTGCTGCACCAGGAGTGCAAAAAACCGCAGTGCTGCATTTGACAGCATCAGGGTAGCTCTGAAATAGCTGGTAAGAAGAAATAGCCAGTAAGCTCCTTTATGTTTTGCCTCTTCTCCTGGAGAGTCTTAAAATATTTATTTGGTGAAGTAGGCTACTTGTCATGATCTCTCTGTATTGATTATCCTTTGTGTGATGATTTAGATGCCACTTAGGGCAGGCTCTTGATGTGGTGATGCTTCTGAAATGAATATTTCTAACAAACCTTCCCTCAGGAATAGATTCACCTCCATGATGAGGGAAGTATTTTACGGCATGTTTCAGCAGGCTGAGAACTTGGACATCACCAATTAGTGTGCCTGTCTTGCTGGGGGGTAATTAGTTAAGTAACTAGTTATGTACCCATGTCTTCAATCCTTTAACTGGATCGATGACTTAACGTAGCACAGCAATTCCTAATTCCTTTATGAAACTTTGCTGAGATCCTGGACTCCCTCCAGTCCAAGAGGCTGCTGCTTTTTCATTAGTGGTTATCTAGAAAAGCAGTTAAGAGCAGCCTTTAGAACTGGTGTCAAGAGTGACATTAAAGGAATAGTGGCTCTTATTTGAGATGCAATAAATCATTTTAAAAGCAATGAATTGTCCTGAGAAAAATCTCTCAATCAATCAAGTGCCTGCAGCACCCCTGTGCTTGTGATACTGATTGCACCCTGAACAGCTAAGATCTAAAACAAAGATACGAGGTATGACTGCTGGAGGTTTCAATGAGATGATTTTTTGCAAAACTGATTTTTTTAAGTGACCTCAATAACTGATAATTAACAACTGTATCAATAGCTATATTTGGAAAGAAGACTATCTGAAAAATGCCTGCCTGTGTGGTTTTAGTGGCTTAATGCCTGAGGCAGGCTAAAGTTCATAGAGTTGTTTAAAGGGAGTAACTTAATTTGAGTGAAATCTGCAGAAAGGTAAGTGCACTATCTGTTATACCAGCAGACCAGACCTGGAAGCACTTTACTTGATAGAAACTAAAAATGGTCTCGATGATAAAGTTTGAAAAGTAATTTGAAATTACCAGATGTGACTCAATAGAGACAACAGCACAATGCTGTTCTTGGATGGAAGAATTCGTGAGTGCAGATAAATATTAGTGCAATGGGGATCTGGGAGGCAAACTCAGTGGGAAGTGGTGTAATTCTGCTGCAAAAGAATGAAATTTTATTCTCAGTGGAATTGGTGGAAGCCCCAGAGCTGGGATGGGGTTGTCATTCCCCTCAGTGAGGGAGGCTGAGCTGGAATAGCAGAATAGCATGTCCAGTTTTGGCTAGCATGCTTCCAGAAAGATGTGGAAACACTTACTAGAGCCCAAAGGAGGTGAACAAGAACAATGAGGCAGAGGGAGCTGATTCCAATGAGAAAACTGTAGAAAGAAGTGAATTAATCTCCTTTGAGGATGTGAAGGGAGGTGAAGTCTTCCCTGGAGAAGGCTGTGAGAAAGTGCAGAGCAATCCCTTGTCCTTCAGCAGCAGGGAAGGGGCAACTGACTTTTGTGGAGTACTTTAGTCAAATATTTGGGAAAAAACTTCTAGAGGTAAAGGTTGGATAAGGACTAGGACTGGTTCCTGCGAGAGAAACCTGTTTCATGGGAGGTTTTAGTAATGTCAGACAACACCCACCAGGTCCAACTCCTCCCATGCCTTGTGCCCTATGCATGCTGCAACTTGCTCTGTTGTCC
This sequence comes from Phaethon aethereus, assembly GCF_964289735.1. Classification (NCBI taxonomy): domain Eukaryota; kingdom Metazoa; phylum Chordata; class Aves; order Phaethontiformes; family Phaethontidae; genus Phaethon; species Phaethon aethereus. Next base: position 27,363,757 of record NC_138583.1, read on the forward strand.
CTGCTTCCTCTGATCCATCCCCACATGGACTGTACATCCAGGCTGGTCCTACTAGTGATCACAGGCTGAGTTCTGGCAGAGGAAGTCCATCGCTAATAGGCACACTGCAGTGGCACCAGTGGGATGAGCAAGACCACAGTGGTTTAATCCTGACCTAGTGGGACCACCTCGGGGGTGAAAGGGTGCTCAATCCTGTGGAAGAGTATTGTATTATAGGATAAGGATTGATTTGCTTAGGGGTCAAATGGACAATCCTGGCTTTCTTTTATGAAGTTGTAATTGAAATCTAAATTACAACTCTAGCTATAAAATTGAAAAAGTTGAAAAAGCCCCTATTTGTCAAATCCATTAAAGCAATTTATAGAGACCTTGCTGATCTTATCTCTTGCCAATGGAAAGGAGGAAAATTCAAGATGGCTGGTCTGCATTGTATCTTGGTGTTCAAGAAGCTAAGAAAAGTAGGCAGGTTTTAGGTCTTGTCTTAGTGAATTTGCTTTCATTTCCTCATCCTTTTAGCTGTACCAGTTTGGTACCATTTTATACCTTTGTATGACACAATGAATATTTTTCTGTCTCTGATGTAGGAAGTATATCGGGAATATCACTTGGGTGCTGAGCTTTAAGGTTTAACTCATTTAAACTGCTAAATAGTTGGTCAAACTTTCACAAATTTTGAACATGCTGCAGTCCTCTTAAATCTTCTCTGAAGCCTCAGGAGTTTGACTGCTCAGTGATATCCAGCCTCTGAAAATCAGGCCTGTTTGTTCATTTGCTCTGAGTGGTGCTGCTTAAAGTACTGTGTGATGCATGAAGCTAATTGCCAAGCACTCTGAATACACCTGATCTGGTGCTCACCTTCCACATGTATCCAACCCCCTGTTCTTTATGAGCATCTGCATTATGTGGCAGGATCCTGTAATATGAGAAGTCAGGACTGAGCAGATGAGAGCAACTTGCGCTGGAGCAGCAGATGTGGCTGTTGTTTTCTACAAGTAGATGATTCCCTAATCCTTTTAAGGACAGCCTGGGTAAAATCCCCTTTGTGACATTAGGTGCAGCTCTGGGCCAGGTGGCCTCAGCTTCTGTCACTGGCTTTGTGAGCTTCTTTGCTCCGAGGAAACTCTTCGTGCTGCTGCTTGAAAAGCCACTGTAAAAACTGCCAGGTGTGCAGGAAGAGCCCTGGGTAACAGCCAGCATCGTGTTACAGCGAGACCTTTTGCTGAGTACAACTAAGCAGTCCTGTGTGTTTTTAGGTCCTTGGAGTCTGTGGGTGTTACAGAAATGCTGAGTGCCCTTCCTAGCAGTTATGTATGTAAGAAGGTAGTAAAATATTGCACAAAAAATAAAAAAGGATGGCAGTGTGAGGTGAGGGATGAATGAGGTAGTGTGGGAAAAGCTTAATGGTGTGGGCTGAGCTGGCACAAGGAGTATCTTGCAGCTCCCTCTGTCTTTCTCCAGGGAAAACCACTCCTTTCACTGTTGCCTCTGGCCTGTGCAGTTGCAGAGGAAGATTTTTCCACCTCGTTGGATTGTGAATAGTGTGGTGAAGGAGAGTGGTTAGGAGGTGGAATGGTGGTCTGACACCTGCCATCACTTCCCAGCCCCGTCCTAGACTTTCTGTGACCTTGAACAAAATATTTCATCCTGGAACATGGAACGTACCCCAAGTCTGTAAACAGTCTGAAACAAGGACTTGGAAAGTGGGACATTTGCCCCACTTGCCTTAGTTGATATTCCTTGTACAAGCCAGTAGTGACACTTTGGAAAGTGTTCTTGTCCATTATTTCATGCTTAATAAAATATACCCTCATCAGAAGTCAAAACCCAAGCTCTATCCCATTGCTTTCCTTCCTCAGTGCCCTTCAGTACACTCTTCCCTCCCCCATCTCCTTCCACCATACTCAACCACTAAAATCTGCATCATGAACATTCCTTCCAAGCCCATCTTATTAAATACAACAAAGAGTGATGAAGGCCATGTATGAATGCCATATGGCACCTTCATATTTGTAGCATAACACTGAAATTGCTGCAAAGACAAATGGCTTTGACATTATTGTTTTCCTTTCAATTTGGTAGATGCCACTATTTTTGTCCTTGTTTTAACTAGCCAAAGAATTTTGGTAAGCCCAAATTCATCTTTGGAATGGCACAAAATGCATTCTGGGAGCACATTGAGGCTGCTAAATTCTCTGGATTTTGGTGAAGATAATTTTGGAGGGTGCAATCCTGAGGTTTTGGGTAAATATCCCACTGATGTATCCAACACTACCATGTTAAAGTCATCAAGAGGAGATTCTGAAAAGGTTTGAGCCTGCATGCAGTATGTTTCTGTAATAAATTTTTTGTGTGTCCAAAGTGACTGGTATTAGCTTTATTTCCATGTTTTCTGGTTTATTTTTAATTCCTTCCCTACTCTTGCTCATCTGCTGTAAGAAGACCCTTCCTGATATGAGAAAGGTGGCCAAATTTTTGGCCTTGTTTCCTATGTAAAAGATGGTGATGGCAGGGTCTAGGGTTGCTGGTAGTAACAACTTTAAGGGGAAGATAGCAATTTAGTCCAATTAAACACAGCAGCTTTTCTGTGGTGACATGCACTACTGTCACTTAGTGCTTGTAACTCAAGAGTCAATTGATAAAGCAGCTGGGACACTGGAAGCATTTTTAGGCTGGAAGATACTTAATATCTTGGTGTTGGTCAACTACTGACCCTCTCCTACAGATGATATATGAATAATGTGTAAAATGTAAGATATGTCATTTCACAAAACAACTTCCTGATACAGATTATGATTGGCTTGCTCTTTTGCGAGTTTAAAGAAATGCACGCATTTCAAAAAAGCTCCCTACTTACCTGTGTTCTAACAGCCTGCTGGAAGTCCAGTGTCTGCCATGGAAGTCCAGATCCATGGTTCAATCATTCAAGCTGGAACAAACTGCCCTCTGAAGGTACTTTCCTCTGGTATCTTTCCTCAATTAAACTGTTTACCAAATGAGACCACATGAAGGAAAGGAGTCTGGGGTGTGGGCTTTCAGATGTTAAAACAAGCAGTTGACTTCACCCCTGGACTTGTTCCTGCCTTTAAGGAACTTCAGTCTTACTGGGCTTGGGTGCATTTCATGAATAGATAAAAAGATGATTAAGAAAAAAATTAAGGCAGTATTTGTATCAAATTATTTTTTAACAAACTGTAAGGCATGGGACTGTTGCAGCATTATGAACATTTTTGGCTTCAGTGGAGCTACTCTGCATTTCCACTGATGTAAGGACGATCTGAATCTGGCCTCTTGGCAGCTCCGCTTCAGCAATTGATTCTAAATCGGCCTCGCTATCCAAACATGTAGCATTAAAGATTCATTACTAACTATGTAGCTGCAACTCCTGACTATTTTTCTTCCTAGTTTAGTCAAAATCTTTCTGACATTTAGCAGATTGACATTCTCTTAGCATCTCCACAACAATCTGTCCAGTTTGTTTAAGAAGGCAACATTTTTGGAAGAAACTGCAGCATCTCTGCTGGAAACTCAAGTACCTGGCAAGAGACGCTCGAGATACTTGTTGAGCTGGCCAAGTTCTGCTGCTATGCTTAGTGATTGCAATGGGCAGTTGTGGGACCTCATGTGTCTTCGACTGTCTAGGGTTCATATTTTGTTTTCTGCTGTATGGGTTAGGAAAGAGCAACATAGACAACCTCATCAAGAGCCCAGTTGCCCTGGATGGTTCATTCTCTGCAGTGCTGACTGGCCTCTTTGAGGTGTGGTGGATGCCAGCATGACACATGGTTATATTTCTGGTGTGTTTGCACAGTTCCTCATTCTGTGGTGGGGATAGTGACTGCTTGTTGGTCTGATGTTGTCATCAACACTCAGTGAATGTTGCACTTGCCTCAGGGAAGGTATAAAGTGCTGGATGATGGTTCCTGTTCCCAGAGGTCTGGAGAAGGCTGGGGTGGGGAGTAAGGTTTCCATATTGAAGTTGTCACTTTATGACTGTATTTTAAGGGCCTATGTGGTTAAGAAGTAAACCTGTCCTAGGCTAAGGACACAGGATCTGTGTCCTCTGAAACCAAATAACTACTGAAAGGCAGTCATCACTCTGAAAATAACCATGATGGTCAAACAATTCAGCCTCTTCCTGGGGGCTCCCAGCTCGACCTGGGGACTGTATTTCTCCAACCACCTAGGCTGCTCTCTCCACTGCTGTCTAACAGTGCTCTGTGAGCCTCTTTTCCTTGCGATACCTGAATAGCTTTGCTGTGCACTTGATTTTTATTTCCACCAGTTAGTGGTGAAGTGGTCTGTCAAAGAGCCTTAACTGTGAAAATACTTTGAAGTGTATAAAAATACTTTAAAGAGGCAGTCTCTGTTGTTTTCTGTTGTGGGCAGCACTATCCCAGGTCTTTACACCTGGTGCATTTCACATCTCAAAGCAGTCATGCTGACCTCTGCTGATGCCTGTGCAGACCAAGATGGGGATGAATACATGATGTGTGCTCACAGTGAGGCTCAGCATTTTTTTGTGCATTTGATTGTTCTTTATTGAAGTAGTTTGATGGCTGTAAGCATTTTTCCATCTTGCCAGATGAATTGGTTATCTTGCAGGATCAGCCATACTCATTGTAGGCAGGAGAAGTGGTTTGAATGCCTGTTTTTTACATAATTCACTGCACAGCAACAATCATTTTCTGTTGTACATGATGACAGGTACTGAATTCCAGGTTAGCCATATTGAAGTATGCACTATTTTTCTACAGTCCTTTTTGGCCATTAGTGAAACGTAGTAGTGACTTTGGGTGTTACTAACTGATTCAACAAGGGTTACTCAAAGTTCAGCCTTTTAGCAGATACTTAGCTTATCTGTACTTGTCCCTATTGGAAGATCACTGTTTATTCTCATTTTGAGCTCCATGATTTGGATAGCTTTTTACACATTGCTCACTATAAATTATACTTAGTGTGTTTCCATTTGGCCTGGATTCCTCTCTCTTTAAAAGCTTATTCCAGGATTTGTTCACTCTCTCTGTTTCATATTCAAGTGGCCCTTTTATAACCTTGGTGAGAATTTACATGTAACTTAAAGCCCTCTATCCAGTTTCAGTTTACAGCCCACTTTCTTTTATGATACGAACACAGACTTTGTTCTGTAGATACAGCAGTTAAATCAGTGTTGTTGAAAAGTGCCGAAGACTTGGTTGCAGAGACAATTTACTGGCAAACTGGTCACTGTCTTAATTTCAGAATGGCAGCAGAGAAAATATGAGGGCTCTGCTGAGCCAGAGCATCAGTAACAATACAGTAGCAATCAATGCCTCTCAAGAAAATATTTACTGATGGATCCCCACTTGTCAAAACTTTGGGGTAAAAAAGGCTGGAATACATAAAGAAGTTCTTTCCCTCTTGCCCAGGGCTCTTCGACTTCATCTAAAAGATAAGTTCTCCCTTGTTCTTGGTTGAAGAGCGTGTATGACTTGCTTAGGCATTGCTTACTCTGCCTGCTGCTTTGCTGTCTAAGAGGCAATCTATTAAGTAGCATGCTGGCAGAAACTTACACTCTTTTATATAGCACTTGTCATTTGAAGATCTCCAAATCTGTCCAAAGTGGAGGAAATTTATCATCTCTATTTTATAAATTTAGAAACTAGAAACAGACACTCAAGGTCAGAAAGCCATTGCCAGCACTGGAAATAGAACCCAGCTCTTTTGAGTCATGGTTTCTGATCTTGCTATAAAAGCTAGATTGCAAGTGGGGAAAGGAAAATGGTTCTTAAAACCACAATTATTAATTTACTTCTGAACATATCTTCTCTTGCAGTTAAGTTGCTAGGCTGCCACGGTCTCTTATTTACCCATGCAAGATAACAATATAAAACTGTTTGCACAGCATAACCCAAAGTATTGCTTTACAGTGGTTTACTGCCACTGCATGTATAGCTTAGGAGCACTTAGCTTCCCATGCATGCTCTGGGAAGGGTCGGGTCATGTTGGACCAGCATTGTCCTGCAATGCAGCTTCAGCTATAGAGCTGGATCTAAAGGCATGGGGATTGTCTACCTGTAACTAAGTACAGAGCTTGGCAAAATGATGCCTTCATCCTGCTTTGATCCAAGATGTTGCTGAAATGTAAATAGTATAATAATATATTTTTAAATGCAAAGGTAGTGAACTTATAAGAAGCAAATGGAAAATCCTCATATGTTGCAGCATCCAGTGAACATGCTATGTTTTCTTGCTTCCTCAAGTCATTGACACGTACTGTTTCACTCACTGCTAGGAAGTAAGGAGCACTTGCAAACCTAATGTGGAACTAAAGTACAAGAGAAAAATAGTTCTCTGTGCAGAAGAGTAGCAGAGACTTTGTCTTCTGTATGTAACTGGCTTGGAGAACGTTACTGCTGCTTTTAAAAATACCAGATGCTGGCTTGCTGTGCGAGGCAGCATCTCCCTGGGAAAGACGCTCTCTTAAATTCCACCAGTCCACTACTGGAGAAAAGGGAATTAATTTTTTTATCTTTGTCTCTGGTGGAGTCATCTCCTTTCTGTGAATCACAACTCAACTCTGCTTAGAGATGGCTGGAGCCTCAACATAATGAAAACATTTCAGTTGTATCTCTGTTCTTAAATTGGTCCCCATCACTGTGTTCAAACATCTGCTCCCTGGGGAAGCCCATTTGCTTCAGTATTTTGATTTGGAAATTGTACTAACGTAAATAGACAGGAACACCAGATTCGGCATCTTGAATGCACTTTCCAGTCTCTGCATATGTTCAGGCTATCTACCAGGAAAAAAAATTGAAAGTATTTCTAGTGAATTCACTTAGATGGTAAGTCATTTAAATTCTCAGCCTTTTTAGCAATTGTTGTTACCAGACATTTGTATAATGGCACAAAGAAGTAGTGTTCACTGCCTCCCCTCCACATTCACCCCAGCGTGTTAGTCTGGTAGGCTTGGGGACAGCAAGTTAATGGGATCCCTTTGTTAAAATGGGCAAGTCATCTCTGAAATGGAGGGTGCCCTGATCTGATTGGAGATGGTGGGTTTTGTTTTTATGGAATAATACAACAAAACGCTCCTGTGTCACATTGACATAATAGGCAACTTTAAAAATCCTTGGCTTGAAGGTACAACAAGGGACTGGTGCATCCAGCTGCTCTAAGAGTGGCCGGGAGTCTGAGAGTGAGCCTGCCTCTTGCTTTTTCTCTGTGGCAGTGCTGGGAATATATTTTTCTAATTCTGAAATGCCAACTAATTGAATGCTGAAGACCATTTGTGCAAGCTGCTGCTGAAATAAGATGATAAAAATTCCTGAAAGGTCTGTTAGTCTAAAGCAAAGTGAAGGTGTCTGCTGTGCTTTGCTGCAAGATGTCCCAGCAGACTTGTGTTAAAGACAGCTTGTGGAAGGGCTGGCCATCCTATTGTATTGTCTCTTTCTGTTTTATAGCATGTAAGCGAAAAGTCTTTTTTTCAGGTTCTATTGGGGTTTTTTTTGTGGCCTCCCCCCTCCCCCCCCCCCGCCATGTATCAACACCTGCTCATAAAATGTATTGATACAGGGCACAGTAGGAGTAAAAATGAAATCTTGATGGTCAGATGGGATAAAGGATTTTCAAGTAGAATGCTTTGAAACTTTCTTTGGTTAATACCCACTTAACTCCAAAATCCAACGGGCAGTTTAGACTCCTGACCCAGAGATTAAACACTTCTTGAATTCCCTTTGATTATTCTCATTACAAATGGGCCTGGTGATTTTCAGGGTCATTCCAGCAGCACAACCAACAATACCCAGATTTCATACTCCTATCTTCAAGCTCAAAACCTAGCTGGAAACCAAAGCAAGCCATTCTGTATTGTCCAGACTGTTGAAAGACTTTAGCATGATCAAGAACCAATGCTGTTCACAGTCCCACCTTCAGTGAGTGTTGTACAACCTATCAGTAGAATCTCTTTGAAGCAGTTTACTGCTCATGTTCTGCTCAGGGTCTCGGTTCACCTGATAGCTGTCCAGGTATTTTGAAGCTTTTGAGGGTTTGATATAACATAGGAAAATCACATTCTGCTTGGACTGGATCAGGTAGTCTCATATATTTATATTTAGTTTTAATTCTGCAGCCCTGCTTGTCACAAGGCAGATGCTGTAAGCAATAGTGAACAAATTCAGACACAGCTAAACCAAAGCTGCATGTTTGGTGCGACAACTGTAGATTTTTTTTCTTAATTACTTCCAACTGTGGAAGCACATATATATTTGTAAGGTACTGAGTACCTTGGTCTCTTAAGCTGTAAAACATTTAGCACCTATGGGATCTAACAAAACACATGGCTGTTTTTCTCTCTGGCACATGTTCTTCTCAGTTGTATAAAAGTGTGAGAAATAGCTCATGGTTCAGAGAATGGCCTACGACTAGTTGTAAAAATAGGGCAGTTGTAGAAATGTTTTCCATCAGTGCCATATCTCTCTGTTCTGCACCTCTAACTTCTCACTACTTATTTCTCAAATGAAGCTCCTGGACTGGAGGCTCTAGGACTATCTGTGATGGAGGTACCCACTGCAAAGGCATAGGGAGTAACAACACTGAGATGAGCCACCAAACTCACCTTAAAAGCAAAGTAAAAATGCTCTTTGTGTGTTGGGTTTTTTGGATTTTTTTTTTTGTTTGTTTGTTTGTTTTTGGTTTTGTTTTGGGTTTTTTTCCCTCCTGCAATGAGTTCTTAAATGTCTGATCTAAATACACTGCTTGGTAGGATTTGGCACCCACAGGATTCAATGCACAAGGAGAGGTTGGTCTCCTGGGCGCACACACCAGGGCATCACCCTACAGCCTGCCCTCGGCCCCAAGTCTTCCCATACTGTTTCTGTGGTCACTTAGTTTTCCCCACATAACTACTTCTGGTAGCATGACCACCTCTTACAGGCAACAGAAGGAATGAAAGGCTGTGTTGAGCTTATGTGTTTTTATCACCTCCAGGCAGATCTATTTATGAATATCACTAAACTCCCTATTCTGTTTGCAGGGAGAAAGGACCCAAGCCAGGAGCGTGTGTTTGGAAGCAGGCTCGGTGTGGTGTGTTGCGGCCTTCCAGTGTCATCCAGGGGCTGTTCAAAACAAGACTTGCTCATGTGGGTTTATGCTAGCATATGTCTAGGAAACCTGAAAGAGGCCATGTAAGAGGTGTTCGAGCTTGATAGAATATCGCAGGGCTGGGCAGCGCTGAGGGTAGGAGACATTATCCAGGAGGTGCTGGACTTCCTGCATGCTCCACTTAGGCCACTGGATATTTCCTGTGGTCTCTGCTTGCAAATGCTCCCCTCTGCTTGGCAGGCTGCAGGGTGAAAGCTTGCTGCCCTTTCAGACTCCTAAATGTTTGATGTGTCAGATTGCAGCAATGCTAACAGCAAAAGGAAGGGTGTTAATCATGCTAATACCTACTCACTCTTTAGGTATACATACCAGAGAGTTGCACATTTTGCCTCTGTAGACCAAGTGCATTACATATACAGCAGTTATTTATGTCCTTCTATTCTTCCTATAAAGATCCTACCCTGTATTTTGGAAGCTCCCTGCATCCCTGTCTTAACACAAGGATTATGGCGACTTCTGAACAGTGTTTCCCATCTCTCCTTGCTCAGGGCTCTGTGTATCCCATGTGCCATTTCCCACAAGTCGACGATTTGTGTGGCCCCTTTTCTCTCTCTGTGGAAGAAGTCATGTAACTTGTGATTTTCCTATACATTTTCTAGGGGTGGGGAACAGAAATCAGATGAAGAGTTGTCTTGGCCACCACCACCTGTTCATTTCATCTGCAGGTAATTACAGAAGCAGCAGCTGTAGCATCTGTAAGTTCAACGCAAACAGATCTGTGTTACCCCCTTTTTTTTTTTCCTTCTAATTTTTTTTCTTTTTCCTAATGATCCCCCCTCAGAAATCGATAGCTTTCTGCCTCGTGGCACCTGGAGGGCTTCCTTGCGTTTTGCAGTGGATCCAGTGGGGTCTTGCAAAGTTGTTGTGCTCAAAGAGAGCAAACCCATTGCTTGTGATCAGAGCAGAATAACTTACTCTTCTCACCATTTTGAGCCAGGAAAACTTTTATCTATGTGTTGTCTTCCCAAGCATCTCTGACAGGCATGTGCCCCTGGGAGGTGCTCTGGTGCAGTTTACAGCAATCTCCCTCTATTGATGGGCAGCTGAATGAGGGATCTGTTTTGCTATTACTTATCAAGCCGTGGCAGAGTGCTGCCTACGAGCATAGGGCAGACTGTGGCATTGAGCAATGCAACTCACACCCACCCTGGATGATACAACAATTTAGAGGTGCGTTTAGTTTCCTTGCATCTTTTTTTTTTTTATGACTTAGCAAACAGTGCTCTGGTCCACAAATGGGAAAAGGCAGTCGAATCAGAAGAGAGAACATGTAAGGAGCAGTATGTGCTGTGGAGCAGTTGCTGCCCCGCTGCCACCCATCCTCATGTTTGGAGGAGAAAGCCCTTCTCTCCATGGCTTTTCTTTGGTTCCCATTTGGATAGAGCAGTGGTTGGGATGACCTTGTGCATCCCTGTCCCACCCTCAGAGCCACAGAAGGGTGAGCAAGGGCTGGTTTGGGGTTGGGAGGAGGGTGGGCATGAGAGGGGACTCTGCTCCATGGGATGAGCGATGAATGACCTGTGAGATCCCAGTCTCCATCCAAAGCCTTGGACTGACTCTGGTAACTACCACAGCAGACTCTGTCCTGTAAAAGACCTTTGGTTCTTAAGCCTCAAAGCAAGAAAGTGCATTAGTCACGGTGTAAACACAGTGAAATGAGTGAGCTGCAGTTTGAGAAGGTGCTGTGAACATGTTGGCTTCTGTGGACTGGGCATAGTGCAAACACTGTAACTCTTACCAAGGGTTACAACTGTGGGCTTTTTTTCAAGATTTCATTGCTGTTGATAGTCAGTCAGTGCCTCTGGATGCTGAAGATAGCATGTCCTGACTAAAGCTGCTGCATTGGTAACCTCTGGGAAAAGAGGTTTTGCTTTTGGTCCAGTTCCATTTTTACACCACAGGTGAGAAAAACCACCCTAGAAATTGCTGCTTTGCTGAGGGCATGAGCAGAGAAGCCCAGGATGGCAGTGGCTGCACGGAAGGTGGGGAGGGTCCCTGTGGACTGCAATGGCACCTCAGACTGGGTGCAGTGAACAGTTTGAGTTGTCCCTTTCCCTGTTCCTTAAATGCCTATGCTAAATCTGGGATGTTTATGTATGTGTTTTGTTATGTAAATTTTGGCTGCTCCTGGTTAAACAATTAATTGCTTCTGACTTGCTAATAATGAGTTGTCATTCACTGCTCACATCCCCAGCGCGTGACTGATCTCTTCATGATGGTGCCTCTATTTACTGGTTGGGTCATTGTAGCTGTCTGGTTTGGGATGGGCAATATACTTTCTCTAAGTGTTTCTGTTAGTACAGTTTTGCTTGTCTGCACATTTATCAGTGGGGAATACAACTTATTTCCACGTATGGTGGTTTATATTTGCCATTAGTGTTTCAGAGCACTGCAAATGACTCAGGTCTGGTTGAGGGAGAACTGTGATGTTGTGGCCATGTTGTAAGGCTTGGTCAATGAGGAGAGGCATTCATGCTGTTTGATTTTTGCATTTTTTAACTTTAAAGTAGTTAATGTAATGCTATAAATACTATTTGAATATGAAGAAATAGCAAAAGTACTTGCTCCAGCAGGGAAGCTTCCTGTACACAAACAGTAATCAGAAAAGATGCTGAACTTAAACTGCATGAGATTTGCAACGATTGCCATTTCTCTGGAGCTGGTAAGGAGGAACTTGCCAAGTGTCACAGCTGGTCCATCACCAGCAGCGGTCCATTAAAATATTGTTTGCTGCTTCGCTTGCATCCCTCATGGGAAGAGGGTCAGAGGAGCAGGCAGCTCTCGAGCACTGTGGTCCTGGTTCTGTGGATCTGGTGCTGGTTCCTTCTCCCATCTCATCTGGGATCTGACACACTGCTGGTTGAGGGTGGCAGTCTGAGGTCCTCAAAGGACTTGGGATCTGACCCATCTGTGACACCCCTGGCTCTTGCTGGCCATGTTTAGATGTCAGCATTCATCCAGTATTACTGTTTCTCCTCCACACCTTGCATGATGTCAGAGCTGTCTGTCTCTGTGGTGCCTCTTCATATTACTCTTTGCTTATTTAAAAAGGGGGGAGAAAGCCAGGTGGTGTCAGGCTCTATTGTGCATGCTGCCAATTCACCCTCTTACAGGCTTACTCTGTAATTTTTCATATGTGACTAAAGGGGAATTATTCCACTTACTGCTCCAAATTTTTCTCAGAGATTTCTAACAACATTCTGCAAGAGTGTAGCGAATAACTGAAGAACCCCCACATTTTCTTCTTTTGAAGACAAAACCTCTGCATTTTATTCTTTTGAATAAAAAAACTGAACACCTGACTTGTTAGGTAAAAAACAGATGGCAGAGACTTGAGGGATAGTGTGCACACACAAAACATCTGCTCTGCAGATAGTATTTAGAAAATGATGATATCAGAGCCTGTTGCATCCTGAGGGTTGTAAATTGTGAATACGTCTGCAACACAGTTCCCAGAATGGGACCTAACCCAAGATTTGACTGACCTGAAATGCTAGACCTGAATCTAGTTGTAGTGACTGCTTACCCAAAGGTTAATTGTTTGGGGTTAGTGGGACATGATGTGGCTGAAGAACCTGCAGCCTTGAAGACTTTAGCCAATCTATACGTTAGGGGCACCAGCAAGGACAGTGTGTGAGTAGCATTATGGGTCTGTCAAATGGGAATTTCAGTTGTTCAGTTGTGGACTGAAGTGTAGCAGTGTAATTATGTAATTAGGTTTTTGTCACCCATTCAATCTTGATGACTCTTTAGGGACTCTGTTGTGGTGGAGCTCTGATGGTATAACCACCATGTCGATAAAGGCCATCAGGTGACATTTTACTGGCAGCATCTGAACAAGTGACTTTTGAGGGGAAAGGTGACACATCTTTCCTACTATCCTGATCTGTCAATATCTGTTTTTACTATGGGAGTCTTGGAAAACACTTTTTTTTGAAGCTTGTCTTCCTCCTGCTGGCTTGGGGGATTGGTTGTCCTTGCTATTGGCAGAGACCAGTTGGCAGCTGCCTCCCTCCTGCAGATGCCCAGGAGAGGGGCTGCAGGGCAGATCCCACATTCCTGTCTGAGACTGGAGCTTCATTTTCCAGTGTTCATTACTGATAGTGATATGCTGAGTTTGTGCTGGGCACAGGAGGATTTCTTCACATCTCAGCAGAGTGGCCTTTTGCTATGAGGTTACCACTACATGGTAATGTTTGGGTCAGCCTCCATGCTAAGTGCCAGTGGTGCCTGTCCAGCCTCTAGCTTCAGCTAACCCCCTGGTAAGTGAAATACCAGCAACGATATAGCAGATAGATAATTTTTAAGGATGTCAACCAATGTACGGCCTTGCAATTCTGAGTTTTGGAATGCTTCTAAATCAAACTATGAATACTAACAAAATAAGTGTGTTTAATGACTAGGGCACTGCCAAGTATCGTCTCAGCTCTGTCTCTGGGTCTGCTAAAATACTTGATGGTGAGAGAGATAAGGATTTCTATAGATGCTTTCCTTCTACAGTCATTAGGTGTTTCCAATGCATCTGCAAAACTGCAGCCCTTGGAGTGATGCATCTGGCACTATGTCCCGGCGCTTGGTCTGTGCACGTGCCAGATAGACCACCATTGCTGCCAGCCATGAGATGTGAAAGGTTGGAAGAGCCTGCATGAGGTAGACTAGCTCACACTCAGGTTGCCTTAAAATAAAAAGGCACAAAGCTTTGCTCAGTAGGAATCTGTGTGCTTAAAATGCATTGAGCAAAATGTTTGCTTTTTGAAGTGGTGGGAGTGGGACATGGAGGGACACATTTCCAAGCATCTGCGATGCTTTCAGGGGTTTAACATTCGCAAGTCTGACTGGGAAAAAGGTTGGTATCCCTCTTGCTGAGCTCTTTATAAAGTATGACCTCCTTGTTTGCCAACTAGATGGGAGCTGAGAGCTTTCTGAAATGTGTCATTCTTCCCACCTCCTTTATTCTTTAGTTTCTCATTCTCCTCCTTGCTTTTGGACCGCTGCGTAGGTTGCTTTCCAGTTCCTCACACTGTTCTGCTGTCTCCCAGTGCAGGTCTGGTGCCTGCACGACTAATCCGCTGAGTATCCCTGGGTTTTGATGTGCTAGTCCAAGTTCTGTTTTCTGTTCTGCTTTGTTATCTTCATTATGTGTTCTGTGCCCAGTGACATACTAATTTCTGAATACCATGCTTTCCATAGTGACTACTCAGCGGCCGTCTCATTATGATCTTAAAGATACAAGGCCAGATGCTTTCATTTATACTGGATAAGGAGTTGGCCTCTGAGGCTTACATGATCGGTTCCCAAACATTAATAATTTACAGAAATATTTTGCCTTTTAAATTCCAAGAACTTAAGCTTATGAGGGCTACTTCAACAATAAATTATTTACAACAAATTTAATCCAAATTCTTAAGCATGCATCTTAATCTCTATGTTGTAGTTTTATCTTTTTTTCCTCTCACATGTTCTTTTGTTTGGTGTCTTTATAGATTTAGCATGACTATCCAAATGGAAAATCTCTTTCTAAATATGACTTAGCATAAGCAGCCTTTACAAGCTTCAAAACTGTCCAAATCATGACACCCTCACAGTGAAAATGGAAGTTTAAAATCATCCACTGCCTATGGTATATTATTTATTCATCTCATAGGCTATTATACAGCAATTTGTATGAGTCTAACATAGCAAATGTCAGATGTTGTTTCCATTTCTGCTTTTGTTTTGCTTCACTGGCAAAATTCTTATTGATTTCAGCAGTGGCAGATTAAGCCCTGCATATGTTTCATTTTCATGAGCCAGCAAAAATGTCTTTCCTCTTTATTGTGCCGATCTCCTTTAAATATTTTTGTACATCTTTACACAACTCTCCCACTCAAATTTCAACATCTTCCCAAGTCTCCTTCCTCAACTCAAGTTGTCTAAATCCCAACAAGTATTGACTCAGACTGTGGTCTTACCCAGGTAAGTGTCCATCCCAGCTGTGTGATGGAGACACTGCTTCTGTTTGCTAGCAGGTGAAATAAGGCATTGAATAAATATGCTTTTCTGCGTCACCTGAGTTTTGAGGTCAGACTGTTAGATGTTTCACAGACTTGCAAAGCATCAGCAATATACAGTGGTGTTGTGGGGAAGGAAGTACAAGCTACTGATCTTTAGGTTTGCCTGAACAATACCCAGAAAGAATAACCAGCAAGGAAACTCTGCTTTCTAAGCATCCAGGGGCAGACTGCTCCCCACGTTTCCCCAACAGAGCAGCTGATTCATAGGGGAGTTGCTGGAGTCACTGTGGTATGGGTTTCCCACATCTCATACATATTCTCTTAGATAAACCTCTACCTTGACAGGTGGTACTGGGGTATGTCTTGAAGCTAAAAATTATGTCTGGGAAGATCACAAGCTCCGAAGACATGGATCTTGAATAGACTTCTAACTGTTAAAGGACCATCGTCTGAAATAACATCACGTTCATGTAATGTAAAGACCTGTCCTGCTAACAATGAACATGCAGAGATATTAATCTTTTCATGCCCATGTCTAATGTTGCTATCTTAATCTAGACAGATGGATAAAGATTTTTATTTCTAAGCTACTCTATATTACTGAAAAACATTATTCTCGCTTGTCCTCCAAACAGTCTCTGCAGCTGCAGGGGAAATGGTCTCTGAAGTGGGAGTGAGACCACAGTCAGACCTTGAATGAGGTCTTGGAAATGTCAGTGGACTGAGTATACTGTATGTGAATTAGAAGTGAGTCAGTGTAATTTGATGGAGATCTGGTCAAAGTTGGGCAGCACTGATGATCAACTGTCTGTGTTTTCTCCTTGGAGGTGAAGGCTGGGTGAGAGTCAAGTGGGGATTCCCCTCGGAAGAGCAACAGTCTCCTATGGGCAAGGACACGCTGCTGCCACCAAAGCATTAGTATTGGCTCCTGAAATTACAAGGCAGGAAGAGACATGAAAATGTGCCCTTCTGCTCAGACAGGTCAGAAACGTGGCAAAGAGTGTGTCAGCTGATCTGCTTCCAAAGAGACATGTGAAGATTTGCTTTCAACAGAGCAGTCTAGCAGCTTGGTGTAAGGCTGGTTACAGACTGTATTTGCATTATGAAGTCTCTGTTGCTATAACTGTATGATAAAGCCTTTGCAGATGGGCATTTTGTCTGTGTGGCTACAAAAAGCTGCAGTGACAGAAGTCATTGTAGTTGACGTGTAGCTGCACAGGTAAAAATACTTTTGTGCAGATAAAACATCTCCAGGACATAAGAACAGCTGAGTTAAGGTGACCTGATAGGGAGGGAGAGACGCTCTGTTTGGGCTGATGCTGTAAATAATGTCATTGCTGATTTTTACTAGCCTGGGGTATGGCTTACAGGTCACCTTAAAAAAACAAATAACTGCACAGAATACCTTAGAGTTTTCAAATCATCCTGTGGAGCATACACTTTGGTCCTACTAAACAATGTTTATACCTCCATTGAAACTCAACTTCTTTGGGTCTAATTTTTTGTAGGAGTCACAAACATTATTTTTAGAACCTCATGCCAAATGGAGTTCAGATGTATTTTACCTGCTCAGTGACCAGTTGTGCTGGGGTCAGATTTTGGCTATTAATAGGAATACGTGGATTTAATAAAATCTCTTGTTTATATCCAGGCTAACCATTTTGTGTTTCTGAGATAGGTGTAATTTAACCTATAATGTTAATGTATTAAAAACGTTTTCCTATGTTTCACCAAAACCAAGTAATAGTTTGGGAGGTGGAGAGAAAGAAGGGTGGGAAGAAGCAGACATCGAAGTAAAACATATGTTGAATGGGAAAAAAATCAGTCACCCTGGGTTCTGGGTTTGTGATTATTTCCACATGCCTGGACTGTATCGCTGTGCTGTGTGCCATTAATGTCATTAGATGCTTTATGCCAGAGTGGATTTTTTGCATATGTTGATGAGATTGCAGGATTGGGACCTTGATGGGTAAATGCTGCCAGTGCCGTGTTGGTGCCATGGGGCTGCATGCTGCACTTGGAGGTCTGCACCCTTCCAAACCCGCTTTGGTGCTGCGTGTGTGGGCACATGCCCAGCCAGCCCAGCAGTCCCTGAAGTGCCGATAACAGCCTAGCCGGTTAACGAGCCTCCAGTCAGCAGAGATTGTCCTCAGACCTTTTTAAGAAAAGCAAACAAGAAAACTGGCTAATCAAAACTCCACCTTGTAAAAATGGGTATTTTTAGCTGGTGCTTGGTGCTGGAGGGAGGCACAGTTAAAAATAAGCTTAATGTTCCTTTTCAAAGGTGCCTGTGTGTCGGGGAGAAATGCCAGCCTTTCCCTCTCATTTTTGTTGGGTCTCATTTGTGAGAACATGAGACCTTGGGAGCCATTGCCCTTCCCCTTGGTTCCTGGTGAAAGGAAAAAAGATTTGATCGCTCCCTCCAGATGAAAATACAGAAAAGTCTTCTAGGCCAGAAAACAACTTCTTTTTTCTTTTTCTTTACTTTTTTTGTTGTTATTTGAGCCTGCCAGATTGGTCTGGTCTCCAAGTGTGTGGGCGGCACAGAAGAGGATGCTGAGGCAAAGAATGGGGGAGGAAGGAAAGAGAAGTGAAAAAGACCTTTGGATTGGAGGCATGCTATATGTGAGCAAGAAAATGCAATGGCAGAGGCAGCATTGTTTGTAAAAGTTTGCAGCAGATCAGAAGAAGCTGTGGTAGGTCAGAGACACTCAGTCTAGATGCTGTAGTGATGAATATATTGCCATGATTTAGATCCTAGGCATACAGGCATTCTTCTGCGTTTGATAACTTTATGAAGTTTGTGTCCTACTTAACTCTCTGTCCTACTGGAAATGGGGATGTCAGATGGAGGGGTGGCTGGAAGGAAACATGACCATTACTCTACTCAGTACAGTATTGGCATTTTATATTCATCTGCTTTGTACTTTGATGAAGTAGGTCCAAAATGTGGCATTTTGTGAAGGTAAAGCTTTGATATTTGTCTTGTTTAAATCCTGTTTTCTTGAGCTGAAGAACCAAAACTAATTTTTCATTTCAGTAATAGCTGCCCCCAGGCTACTGCATCTGGCTCATGATCTTTCATGGTACTTTTGTGAGACTGAGTTACATGCAAAATGTCTTCTAATTTGAGTCATAGAAGAAATGACTTGAAAGATATAACATGGGAGGACGCATAAATTTCAGCTAAAACTTGAAAAGCCACAAAGAGTCTAGGACAGGGAGATACAAGATAGCAGTATTTGCTGAGGGAGAGCAGGAGACTGGAGAAGGGTGAGCAACAGATGAGCAGAGGTAGTGGGAAAGGGCGATTCATGTAACAGGCATTACATTATTTGTTTTGTATTTACACTTGCAAGATTCATCTTGCCTGGGCTGGAAAATACACCCTTACCATGTGTTTTGCCCTTGGAGTATTTGACCTCCATCTCCTTTGGTTCCTCAAAGTCTAACATAAAAGAGCTTGCAAAAGCAGTCCTGTAAGGGCAAGTTTTGTAAATAAATCCCATTTCCTAAAGGATGGCCCTGTAGCAGCAGGCAGGGAAGTTTTGGGGGGAGAAGGGGTGCATGGGGAGCCGGTCCTGGGAGAGGACTGGGGACCTTCCTCTGCGACCTCAGGAGCCTTTCCAAGCCCAGTCTGAAACTTGGTGCCGGGCACACGTGGTGGGGAACATTGTCTCATGGATGTGTAGCGTGGTCTGCCTGCCTGTCTCACCAGCCCAGAAGGTTTCTTTTGAACCCCGCTGCCCTTCGCCACCCTCTCTGAAGGACTTTCAGCAGGGTAATAAAAAGGTGTTTCTCTGCTGGGCTAATATTTACATCACAAACATATGGTGCCTTTGCTTGGTTACAAATGTCAGTGCATGCAAGTGAGAGGCTTTTCTCAGAAAGGGTGGGATAGGAAACACAGAGGTTATTCTCTCCTGTTACTGTATTGACTAAGAAAAATCTTTAGAAATTACACCTCTATGCTGAGGGAATGTTGTTAAGATTACAAAAGTCAAGCTCTTAGAAGCTTGCACATGCTGGAGTGGAAGTTGTCTAACCTTCATTTGCACCCTGGTGCCGGAGCTTTCTGATTACCTTATTTACCTCTTTGGTTTCACAGATCTCCTGCCAGTGCTCTTTCCAGAGGGCATTGAATGAAAATTGTTAGAGTGAATTAACCTGTAGCTTGTAAGAGCCTCATTTTACCTTTTTTGCAAAAATTCAAAATATGCTTCTCTAGCTCACGCAGAGAGGCATCACCTCTTCCTACAGAAATATTGTGAAAACAAATGTGGTGTTTGCTCAACAGTCACGTGTTAAATGGAAAATGCCATGAAAATGTTGATGATTCCAGCTGGTAATTTAATTTTTCAGTGCAGCATTTGGGTGTTGTGTATGATACAGTGTGAATATGCTACTTATATATATTTTTTTATATATTGTACTAGTGTTCCCTGTAACTCTGTGTGGGAAAATACTATGCTTTTGTCACTAAAGACTGTTGTAGTGCCTTATTACATGGGATGATACTGTTCAAAGTTTCCAAGCATTTAATAGCCACAGAACTGGGCTTGAAATAACAGATTTCTCAGCCCTGCTGAGCTGTCATTGTGCTGTGCCTCCAGTCACAGTAAAAATAAAGATATTGACATGAGACTAAAGAAAATCTTTGCTTGAAGATAGAAACTTTAGTTCTCTTTGTGGTTCTTATACTTGTTCTGAATGCAAAAGTCAGCTTCATTAAGTGGGTGTTATAACTCAGCATTTCTTTGGTTTTTTTAAAATTAAAATGTTTCTTCTAGCGAGATGATTTTATCTTAATTTTCCATTACATTTGGATAGGCCTAAGATTCTTTTGAATCTTGAAGTTGTGCTTGAAGAGTTAATCTGAAATGGCAGTGAGAGGCTAAGCTATTAATGTTAATTTAGCATATAAATGAAGGTGAGGACTGGAGGTGTTCGAAGGCGTAGTTGGCATCATGCACAGCATGATACTTTGCCTCAGGAATGGGCTTTTGGCAGATTCCAGGGAACATTGCCCCAAAGCAGGTACAGTTTTTCTAGATCATCTAAAAGACACTTCTAAGAAGCACTAGTTAGCCCAATGCAATGCTTTATTGCAAGGCACATCCTACATTTAATTCTGTCATTTCCAGTCTCTGCTACCTTCTACTGTCCCACAGGGTTTTCTCTATATATTATCCCAAAAGTATTCAAGGAGGAGGGGGTACTCCTGGCTTTTGGGGCATTAATTTCTTTCCTGACACCTTCATGCACTGAGTCACTGTCTTTGAAGATAAACCCGGCATCCGGTGGGGCCTTGTGAGCGTTTGCATGCAGATGGAAAAACGTTGTGCAACTTGGCCTGAGGTCAGTTTGGTTCTTTGCCTTGGCAATCCTTCTCGTCACTCAGCTTCCTGCCCCTCTCCAGCACTGCTGTTCCCCTCTTCCACTCCTGCAGACAGTCTCACAGGGAGGTTTTGATAAAACGCCAAGTGCTGGCAGAGTCAGAGTTAAGCCTAGGATGTCCGTGGCAGCTTCGGCTTTGTGTGAACAGGGATCGCAGCCCTTCAGCGCTGACATGAGACCTCAGGCTCTCCTATCGCTGCTGTGTCTCCTTCACCGAATCAATCCACATCCTGGACATCCATTACAACACCTCGCTGATGTCTTCATTGCCCTACCGAGCATCTTTCCACTGTGCCGCTGCGGCTCCTGTCACCAGAGCAAATGCAACTGATGTCTCATTTACAGTGAGTGCAAATGTGAGGTGGATATTACAGCCTAAGGATTTTCCCTGTCCTTAAATTCCCCTTCCTGCTGTGCCTGCAGAGAATTGTACCAGGATAATTGAGTGCCTGGGTTTAGCGGTCGTGGTGATTTTTATTTTAAGAATTTCAGGCAGAATTTTGAATTTCCTTTGACTTACACATTGAGATTTGGCTTTCATCCAGAGCTGCAGCTTTATAATAATGCTTAACAATGGCATAATTCACTATATTCTCAAATGGCTGCATAAATGTCAACTAATCAGCATACCTTTTGCTAGGGTAGTATCTGTATCTTTGCATTACAGATAAAGAATTGAAAGCAGAGGCAAGTCTTTTGTGTAAGCCCCCCTCCATAAATTCATGTTAAAAGGATGCCTAGAATGCAAGATTTCCTAGTTCTGCTCCCCGTTTCTTGTGCACTAGCACATGCTGGTGAGATGTTTTCTCTTGGATGCTTTCCTGTTGAGAACATTGTTTTTCCTCTGGGTTCCAGTGTCAGCAGTTCCTGGAGGAAACCTGTTTTCTGTACAGGTGAAGTTTCCCCCACAACAGCAGTCAGAGACTTGTGCTGAAAACAGACCTGACAATGTGTTCCCCTAAATTCTCCCATCTTCCTAGATGACCTCCAGCTATTTGCTGAGAGCTGCTGTATTGAGTGAAAAAGGACAATTTCTACTCAATCTGTTTGTTACCATAAAGTCAAGTGGAAATGGTAATAGAGAAATTGATGGCACCTTTTTAAACTAAGAATCATTAAGAGAGTCCCTGTCCCTGGCAAATATCAGACTGATTTCCGCAGTTCCCTCCTTTCCCTCATAACTGATATTCAAGGAACCTTTTCAGACTGTTTCTTGTTGGGATGTCTCTACCTGCAGCACCGTTAAAGTGGGTGAAACCCTCATCAGGTTTTATTGCTTGTTTTGTCTTGCTTACAAAGAGTAAACCCCAGTTCTCCATAGAGCCAAAGCCAGTCCCAAAAGAGTTTTAGCTACATGAGGCTTGCATGAACTGGAATTTAATTTTCCTGTCCTGGCCTGTGCATATGTATCATCTTATCCTTGATCTTCATGAGATGGATTTTTCATCCTCTCCTTCATCCCTGTCTCTCTGTACCTTTTTCTGTGTCTCCCCCTGCACAAGGCAGGTCTCTGCAGGTATCTCTGCTGCTTTCCATCAGTCAGGGTGGAATGGACTGTTCATCCATGTTGGGATGTCTTTTCCCAGACTATGGTGGGTCTCTGGCATTTTCCTTGTTTACTGGTAGCCTTCTTACCAGGACACGAGGGGAGCAATGCAGACGCTCATGACCCCTTGAATTCATACCCAAATGCTCTGCCCAATGCCCAGGGCTGGGGGTTTTATCCCGGGAGGGGTGGGAGAGTTGCCCCGTTGTCTGCTCAAGGCTACTTGAGAAGATCCAAGGCTTTAGTCTCATACACAGTCTGATGACGATGAATCTATCTACAAAAGTCCTTTGCAACCTCAACATACTACCATTGCAGTTAATAAGTATATTTAGCAAGACCAGACACTCCATCAAAATATTCCTGCAGCAGATTCCTCCTGGCTTGGACAGCAGTGATGCTGCTTAGACGAAGGTTGCTGCATGCTGTTCACGAATGGGAATGGATTTAGGGGCTTGGGTTTCTGTTGGGTCCAGCCCTAATACCTTTGTCAGTGATTTAGGAGGGAGCACAAAGGGTGATGATATTGATTTTTATACTTGATGCCAAAATGGGAGGCTTTGCCTGTATTGGCAAGGGCAAAGAAATACCCTAAGGGGACTTAGAGGGTAGCAGCATAGGGAATTGGAAAATAGGAGCAGGGTTGTAGATGGGTTTTCTTTATGTCTAGAGAAAAATCAGAAACATGAAAGACTGAAGAGGAATTTGGAAAAGGGCAAGGTCTGAAATGGACTTGGAAGTGATAAGAACAAATCAGGAATAAGTTCCAGTGTGACATGGCTGTGAAGGAAAGATTTGCCATATGGCAAATAATCCTTGAGGAATTATCATGGTACCGGTCGGGTGGGCCAGTTGACTACCATGGATGGCTCTGTGGGGCTGCGTCCTCCAGGAGCTGCTCCACAGCAGTGGGGGAAGTTCAGGAGGGGGGGTGCTGGATTTTTTCTGAAAAAAAAGCAATTTTTAAATCAATTGAAATTGTTTATAATTTTCTGCCAAATGGTATGACTCATTCTGGCAATCTGCCCTCTCCACCCTCCCCCTCAGACAAACAAATAAAGCCAATAAGTTGCAAAAAAGAAAATAAATTGAAAAGATAACAACTCAAATTTTTCCTTTTGGTATATTCAAAACAAAGGGCTTAATTTTTTTTTTAAGACATCGTTTCAGAGCTGGATTAATGATTATAACTTGAAAAAATGGGGTAAAAATAGCTCCTAAAATAAAATGCTCATTTTGAGTTAAAGAAACATTTTGTTCAGTGAGACACACAAAGCATTCAGTTTTGGGCCAACATGAAATGATATTTTTTTTTCTAGCAATCTCTTGGTTGAGGCAGTGAACCAAGAAGTCAATTATTCACAGAGCTGTAGCAAGATTAAGGTAAGAATGGAAAGCAGAGCTGAAATGAGGAATTGAGGGAGAAAATTTGGGGTTGAATGTCCAAGTCAATTGTCATTCCTCCAAGTGAAACGTGGTAGTTGATGGTGTAAGCACCTGGACCCTTTGCTGTTATCCCAACTGGGTGGGCTGCCCGCCAGGAGATGAAACCGGCAACGTCCTCGTGGCACCCGTGGGTCCCCAGTGGTGTGGGAGTGGAGTGGGGTGCTGTGATGGGTTGGTGTGACCCAAGAGATGTCCTGCACCTGTCGGGGTGTGGGGGCCATGCCGCGATGTGCCTGGGGACGCATCTGCACCCTGCACCACTGCCCGCTGTAAATGCAGCATCGTCTGAGAGGGGAGGGGGGAAAAAAAAAGTATTTAAAAAAAAAAAAAGCCTTCTGTCAAGAAGCTGCCGTAAGCTCTGCAGAGTGTGACTTTGGGCAGGGAGGAGCGGAGCGCTGCCTGCGTGCTGCTCAGCTAGGGAAGAGCTGCTGCTTGGCTCTGGGGTCCGGTTGCGAGTCTCCTTGGCTGGGCAGGTGGGAGCCAGTGGGTGAGCTGGGGGGCTTGGGAGAGGCCCCTCTCACAGGTTGGAAATGCTGGGCACGGCTTACCTTGCGCACACAGCATTAGTGCAAACACCCTGACCGTGCTTTTTGGCTTGGGCTTTTTTTGCACTTTTTTTTTCTTTTCCAGAAGTGCTGAGACATCCTAAGCAATAGTCCTTACAACACAGGCAAGAGAAAATCTTATTTCCCATTTTTCCGGTGGCAGAGTCAAGGCAGTGGGATGGCAGGATTTGCCCAGCACCATGGTAAGAGTTGGGAGGCAGAGCTGCACTTGCGGCTGCATAAGTTTGACTCCCGCTCCTTTGCAGAGTGAAGAGTGACTGCGGCGTAGCATAAAGATGCATGAGCTAGTTTTAAACGAGCCAACTGGGATATACGGTGGCTGGCTGTGGCAGCGCGGTGCCCACTGAGTTAACTTACCCTTAGAGCAGTGGACAGGAGAGATGCAGAGAGATGTGTGTGTGTGCAGGGCCACGCGGTGCTGGAGATGGTGAGGAGGGAATGACCAAGCTCCTGCACGAACCGCGGGGTGTGGAGAGCAATCAAGGGACCAACACTGGCTGCGGTACCCTGTGCACCTCCCCACACCACCCTTGGCATCCCTCTGCCTTTAATAACGCTGGCCATTATCCATCAGCAGAGGTAATGAGCTGGAGAGCAGGGAGCATTGTATCTGGGCTGAGCATGCAAGCTTCGCACAAAAGAGTGTATGGGGGGTAATGTTTTTATTATTACAGTCCGTGGTGAACCGTTCTGCATTTCAAGCACTTCTTTGCTATTAAATAATTAATAATTAACCAGCAGAGGCTGTTTGAAGACTCTGGTGTGGTGATGGCTGGTAATATTTTTTTTTTCATTCTAATTTATTCCAGTGCTTTGCGCTAGGATACCAAACCACCGGGTAGTGAAAGTTTCAAATGTCCAAAGTCGTTTGATTTTATAAATGAGTTCTTGATTTTGTCAGTGGAGTTGGCAGTGCCTCCTGCTTTGTTCTTAGTGCTGCCGGGGAGCTGGGACCGCCGGGTTTTCAGCCCGGCCAGCAGCCCCCCTCCTACTCCAGCAGCACATAGCGACGGCAGCATCACGCGTGGATGCCTTTGCCCGCTGCGTTCTGCACTGTGGGACTGTGTGTGCGTGGGGCGGGGGGACACACGGCTGCATCGATGAAAGGCCGGCAGCTATTTCAGGAAGCCGCGAAGTCTCCTCCTTCTTTATGTAAATAAACATGACAGCTCCCAGCGCCGGTGCCGCGGCAGGAGGCGCGGGAGTGGGTGGAGGCTGCCGGCGTGGGGCAGCGGCTCCCGCGTGGGCTGGGGGCTGCTGGCGCGGAGCGGGAGGCGGCCGTGCCCCCGCCGGGCTGCGCGGCCATGGGGGGGCAGGTGACGAGGAGCCTACTCTACGGTAAGCACCGACCCTCCGCCGCCGGCGCGGGAGCAGGAGGCGGCGGGGGGATGCGGATTCTGCCCGGCGCGTCCTCCCGCAGCGCACCCCGCTCCCGGGGAGGAAGCCCGGGCTGGGCCGGTGCTCGCCTCGCTGTGCTGCCGGTGCGAGGGACGCGGGTGCCTGTGCGGCGCTGGCGGGCGCGCTGGGAGGTGTCGGGGGCGAAGGGAGCGTGGCCGCCTGCCTGTGTCCGGCCTGACGGCGCCCACCGGGAAAGCGCACCAGCTGAGCGATGGTGCAGGTTGCTGCGAGGCAGCTGGGTAGGCTCTCGAAACAGTCACCTTATTTTTATCTTCCCACCAGCGGTTTCTTCTTAGTGTGAATTCTGGGTTGTTTCGTTTGAAGTTGATACGGTTTGGAACGAACGTTGGTTTGAAGTGACCGATTTTAGGCGAAGCTAAAGCGGTTAAGCGCAGCACACTGCCTGCGTTTGCTGGGTAATACACAAGCGAGGGAGAGGCGGGAGCTGGAAAGGGACTGGAATATGCTGCACAGGCCAACGTTAAATGAGAATGCGAATCTATAGACGACGTGTGATACTAGCCGTGTCCCTGTCTGCACAAATCCCACGCCGTAGATACTGCTGTGAAAATACTGCACTCCTTAATGTTAAACTTGCCTATTGCTCTGAAATGTTCTGTTTAACTTTGGACATAGTAAATGTGCTGCATGTTCAGTGAGGTATGAGTGTATTTTCAAAGATGTTTCCTTGTTACAATAGTAAATACGGGTATGAAAGATGCAGGTAAAGCATCGCGTGGGCTTGGAGTATCATACCCTTTCTTTAAATAGAGATGTGTGAGGTATACACACTTACTCTGCAAATATTCACGTTACAGTCCTGATTCTCATGTTTTCCACCAGGTCCAAACCCTGTAGTTTAAGGAACAAATGGACATAGTTAGGAAGTAGATGGCTTTTTCCATAAAGATATGTAGCAAGCAGGTCTCAATAGAGATTTTTATTTGTTCATTGTTTGTGTTCTGAAGTTTCTGTAGCCTGACCTTATTTCTTCTCTAATCTCTTGATATACATGCAATATGCAGAGTAACAGTGCTGTTGGGTCAACAGAAAAAAAGAGCTTTGTCGGTTGTCTTGTGATTCTAAGTGCCTTTTCCCCTTTGAAGCATTATTTGAATGAATTTGAAAAAAACTGGCTGGGAAAGAATAATAGCTATATGTGTTTCCTGTGTGTGCCAGGGGCTTGGCATTCCTGCTGGGGCTTTCTCCTGCCTGCAGCTGGCAGCGCACTGGACAGTAATCCTGCAACTTCTGCCTTTCAGCAATTCTACTCCAGCAAACCTGCTTCTCTTTATTTTTTATGTTGTTGGGAGAAGGAAACTAATGAGGACATGTGGGTAATTGCCTCAGATTTCCCTCGTCATATAGAGGGGCTACAGGCTGTGTTATATTCAGAGGTGATGCACTGCAGTGTTTAGCACAGCGATGGTTTGAAAAAATGGATGTGCATTATATTTAAAAAAAAAAAAGTCATGCAACAAAACATGTTTAACAAAAATAGACTGCATCTGCACTTGTGGTTTGTCTGTGGCTACCGTTCCTCCAGTTCATCTTTCTGTTTCAGACAGAAAATCGCTGAGGAAAGAGAACTGAAATCTTACCCATTTCTCTGAAGGATAATTGAAAATGAATGTAATGATACTGAAAAGAGTTGTATTGACAGCCCTGAGGGCTGACATCCTTTGTTTTTAGAAAGCACAGGTAAAGCATAAATTCATGTCTTCCAGATATTTCTGGTGGCCTCTCCATGTTGGAAGGATGGGCTGGGATATTCATAAGCACCTAAGTAATTTAACCTCACTGAAAATTAGCTCAGCTGGGGAGATACTGCATGGGCTGGCTGCCTGTGGCTCTGTCAAGCCGGTCCTGGGGAGGCAGCTAGTTTCCCCGAGACACATGCCCAGAGTGGCACACTGGGTCCCTGCCACCTCCGGGGCCCACCCCAACCTTGGCGGGGTCGGAAAAGTAAATTGAGATAAAAGCTCCTGAAGCAGATCCGGAGGGAGGCACCCTTTCAAAAGAGCATAAAATCAGGGTGGTGATGTTTAAAAGCTGTGGGTGCCCTGATGTAAGGACAAAGGTTTACAGTAGTCAAGTGCAACCGTACACAGACTGTCACGATGAGGAACACCTGGCATCATTTTACCCTCTTTTACCCACAAATCTGCTTTCAAGCTGCAAAGTAAAGCCATGTAGCATTCTTGCTGGGCAGAGGAGTCTCAGCGTCTTCTGGCATGGAGAAAGCCATGGGTGAGCGAAGCGTGATGCTCAGGGATGGTGGTTGCTGGTGGTGATGCTGGGTGTCCGTGGACCTGCATTGCTGCTTGTGTCTATTGTGTGAAGCCCTGCAAGCTGGTGCTGTGTCGATCCTGTTTGAGCCATCCAGTGAGATACGTGCATGTTCGCATGGGCAGGCATGTCCTTGAGTGAAAACACTGCTTTCCCACTGAGACTGTGGCAGTGCAGAAAAGCCGCACTAGTCTGTCCTAATGATGTAGTTGGTGGGTGCTGAATCATGTGAAGGAAAGTTTCCCATCTGATGGGACTGTGAGGAAAAATAAGCTTTGAACTAAGGGCACTAAAGCATCAGTTGCCTGAGCTTCATGGGAGAGACCCACCTCCGACTTCATTCCTCGCTAGCAAATAAACCCTGATGGACTTGTGCCGTGAAAAGGCAGCAGCTTTGTTTTTGAAAGGAGGCATCTGATGGCTTGACATGTGGGGACATGGGACCTGGTCACTTTTATTCTCTGTGAAATGATGTGCAGTGCTGAAGTGCACTCATGCAGTCTCCATCTCTGTCCCTGCACTTGGCACTGTGACAGTCTCTGCTCCTCATCCCCATTCCCTTTCCCACCCCTATCCACAGAAGTCCTGGGGTGCTTTCCAGAGCTCTCTATGCAAAGAGAAGAAAAGTCGCAATAGGAAGTTCAAAGGTAACGCGACCTTGATGGACAGGATGTTTACTTGCTATTTAAAACGTAATATCTATACATGCAGTGTTTACTTTAACAATATTTTAAACAAGAAATGTTAATATGATTGCTTGTGCTAGCTGAGGCTAGTTTCTTCAAGAATGACTGCATGGTATAGTATTCCTGTAACAGGCAGAGTTTACTAAATATTTATATTAAGCTACTTGCTAGCTAATCATACTTGGAACATATCTCTAACAGATGCATATGTCATAATATGTATGTTCTTCTTATGCATTTGATTCAACTGTCACCTGCTGCAGTAGTTTTTAATGCATCCTTATGGCTATGAGTTGAGGTGCTATTTATGGAAGATCCTATTCTTAATTTTAGGGGGCCAAATCCAGGAGCTTTTGTCTGAGAAAAAACCCAACACCTGAGTATTTTTTTATTTCTCTTTCGCTCAGAACTGAACTAACAAAAAGCGATGCTTTAGCCAAGGAGGCTGCTGCACTGTTCTGGGAGAGGGATTCAGTCTATGTAGACGTGCAGAGATTAGTGATTAACATGTACACATCTCTTCCAAGGGCTTTTGACTAGCTAGAGTGTACACAGTGGATTAATTCATGTGCAGGGGATATGTGTGTCTGTGCCTACCTGCACATTTGCTCAATAACCGTCCCTCCTGCAAGTCATAATTACTAGTAAGTCCCTTGTTGCAGGGCTTTGTTTTATTTTTGCTTTAATTACTCACATGTCACAGGCATTCATCAGTGTTTTGCAGTGGAATAATTTTTACAAGGAGCAGGGAAAAGGTATCTTGTGCCACATTTTCCAAACTGTAATTGTATGGCATCAATGTAATTGCAAAGAAGTCCCTAGTGAGAATACATCGGCTTTTTAGCCTGGGAAGTGGTACTGATTGACAGATGTGATTTTCAGTTTGAACGGCTGAGTTTTTAAGCTGCTTGCAAATGATGCTCTGTAAGTTGTGGGTACAGTATAAATAATGGCTCATGTGTCTTTGTGTGGTGTATATAGAGGCCCATGTCAGTATTATGCATGGCCAGATTTTCTCCTTACCGCATGTATATATAAGGCCTAGTGAGCAATGCAGCCACAGTGGTGTGGTTATGCTGCAGAAAGGGAGGAGGGAAGCAGGAGTTATGGTGTAGCAGGACTCCATCCAGCTTGCACGGTGGTAGGCTTTAGAGTGGCTGTCTGGATTAATTTCCCATTTCATTGGGATCTTATTTTCCATAGGCTTTCCTGCACCTGGTTGGTCATTTATTCCTGTGCAAAAGAGATGTGAAGCACTGGCATTGTCCTTCCTCTGTGTTTTGTTCTCCTGGAGAACAATTTCTGGGTCTTGCTTACATGTGTTGGTGGGAGGTGCAGGATATTCGGGTGCTGTGTGAAAGCCCTCAGTCCTAGCTAGAGCTGCTGCTGTAGGGCTTTGGGGAACAGCAGAGGGTGGAGGCCATTTCCCTAGTGTAAAATAGCTACTGTATGCAACTTACACAATAGAGCACTATTTTTAGGTTTCTCTTAATTCCTTGTAGTGTAGTGAATGGTATATCTATATGCAAGTGCTGAAATCAGTCCCACACTTCGTTTCTCGCTCTGTATATGCATTGCCTATACTGGAATAACTATTCCAAATACCACGTTTCACCCTTGCAGTTAATATCACTCAACAGCATTGTACTCCAGTGCACACTGCTGTACACACCTGCAAATTTAATAATTTCCATCTTCTTATACCTAATTAAAACTGCAAATATCCCAGAAGAAATAAGAAGCAACAGTAGCGAAAAAATGAAGACCTGACAATGCCAGTTGTTAGTGAGATTTCTTTGCAAATTAGTATTACTTTGTATTCTACTCATTGCTAAGTTATTGCCTAGATTTTGGGGTAATTTCTCATTTGATGGAGTGACTGGCAATGGGATCAGCCTCACTGGGGGGGGTAACATCTCCCATATTATGCAGACAGTTGCTTAATGAGAACTAATGCAGGACTGCGGAGAAAAGGCTCTTTCTAAACTCACTCTGCTTTCAGCATGATTGGTATATAGCCCTGAAAGCAAATGAGTGTGTGTGTGTGTGTGTATGAGAAATTAATCCTGCTCAGTGTTGGATTAACTGGTGCAGAAGACCCTGGGCAGGGTGCCAAAGCAGTGTTGGCATTTGCTAAAAGTGGGGCTCCCAGAGATTATTTCGGTTCACGTCTCTGACCTGTGGGTCACCTGCCAATGTCCCAAGGTGGCTGATAGTAAAGCCTTTCTGTTGTGTTGACTGCCAACAACACTTCTGAAAATGAATCTTTATACAGAGATTTTACGGGTAACCACATTTATACTTGAAACCTGTTCTATTTGCTGTGAGAGGCAAATGAGTTTTTAATTAGTTATGGCAGTATTTGACTGTAGGGGTCTGGCTACAAGTGGGGAGAGCAAAGAGCATCCCCATTCTTCTTTTGTCCTTTGCTTTTGTGGCATTTTCCAGTTAGCTTTTCTGTGTTGGCTTGATGTTGTGTTCTGGTGCGACCTAGGGACTAAATGTTGTTTGTCAGATTTTGTTGTCTTATTTGTCTCCTCTTTGCCTAGTCCACTCCCTCCTTGACAAGGAAGCATTCATACCTCTGATCCTTCTTCATCTCTTCCTTACTTACCTCCTGTTTTCTTAAGAATTATGGGTGATATGTTTAGCTACAACTGAATTAATTTAGAGGTAGCAGGTGTCTCTTCAGGAAGGTTTGTAGGATCCCCAGACATGTCCTAGGGAATCATTTCCATGCTTAATCAAAACAAGTACTCCCGCAGGCAGAAGTTTCATATTGTTAATCATATAAAATAAATTTGTGAAACAAATACAATTACTGTTGCTGCCATCAAGCAGGAATTAAGGAGAGGTGGCCTCTAGACATATAATCTCAAAATTGATAGGCCTGCTTTCTTTTTATTAAGGGCTTTTACATTAATGATATCTCAGTGCAACACGTATGGATCAATCTAAAAAAGATTAATCCCAAAGGAAGGGGAGTTTCCTGGAAAGTGAAAGTGAAGCAAAGAATTGATCCCAATCAATTGCCTTCGGGAATTGGCAGGGATTACTGACAGCACAGCAGAGTATGGAGCTGGAGGTCAGGAGAGATCTTGTCTCCCAGAGGCTAAATAAGAGTGTGGTTGCCAGCTGCAAGCCTTGCAGTATGAATGCCCACGGTCAGAGCAAATGCTGCAGCCCCGCAAATCGCTGTGCTTTGCTCTAGGCTTGATCCCTATCAGTGGTGGTGTCCATTAGCTTTTCTCCCCATTTATCCCCCTCTAAATCACAGTGTTTTGCTCTGAAAATGTATTTATTTGAGTGAAGCTGGTCCAAAATGAGCCAGAGCCACCTTCTCTGTAGCTCTTGTCAAGTTAGTCTCATCAGTATTTCTGTTCCTTGACTCTGTCCTTGATTGTCTCTTGAAGGGACACTGTAATTCATTGGCATTTAAAATAACATTCAAGATAACTGCAGTTGATGGGGCTGGGGAGGGGGGTCCTTTGGTTTATCTGAGATTTCCCATGGGTCTAGCAGCATAGCAAGGAGGGTGGGCTCAGAGACAGCCATGAGCACTTTTATTTTAAGAAAAAGGGAAAACAGTAAAAAGGGGATATAATAGAAGGCATATACCTTAATGAACATGATACAGAATGTAAACAGTGTGCTCCTGGTTGCCTTGCCCCCAACAGCCAGTGTCAGCAGAAATCTGGAGGTCTTGCCAGCTCCCTCGATTTAAATCACTTTAAGAGAAGCCTTTTCAATAAACCAAGGCCTCTAACTGTGAAAATTGTCTCCTTTTTGTGGTTCAGTTTACATCTTTTTCTGTCTATACTAGTAAATGCACTCTTAATACAGAGCGGAAGCATGTGAGGTCAAGTAACGTGAAGTGCTCATGGTCTGAATTTGCCCTGTCATGTTGTACCTAATACGGCAATTCTGCACAGGGGCTGTGTGAGGCTGGTCCATGCGAGGTGACCTGCCCGGACATGCTGGTTTATCCCCCAGGGCTCAAGAAGTTCCTCACAACAGGTTTTGTCGATGAAGTCTGGAGAACAGAAAAGGACCCAACACTTGACCCAAGCAGGGTGGATGTGCAGTGACCTTCCTATAAAAGGTCTGGATAGCAGAGGCTGTTCCTGTCTTTGGCTACCATTGGAGAGAAATCGTTATGGATCGAAGCATACAGAGCCCTAACGAGAAAGTACCCAGAACCGACTTACAGATGGCTCAGCGTGGCTCTGAAAATACTATTTTAGTCTTGCTGCAGGTAAAGCCTTTGGGTTGCTTGCTGCTATATCATGAAACTTTCCCTGGCTGACACTGCCATAGTTTCTCTGTGACAGACGTTGCTGTGCAGCCATGTGGCACTGTGTGGGTACAACATTGGAAGTTGCTGGCCAATAGACTTGTCAGTGAAAGCAGGACCTGCTGTGAGATACCAGGGCAGGACTGAAAACGTGTTTTTCAAGGAACTGTGAAGCTTGTGGCCTAGCTTAAGCAGAGCTCAGGCAATGAGGCTGCAACTTCAAAAGCAGTGCCCGTTGAACATGGAGGAATTGTGCCTGTGTTTGAGTTGCACCTTGGCAGGTCTGGAGATTGTTTTTTGACTTGGACTCTGGCATGAGCCTATTCTTCTGCTCCCTGCAGTGCTTCCTGGCAACTGAGCCCTTCACTTGCTTTACGAAGTTCAAGCAATCCTCAGGCTACTGCAAGTCCCAGACTTGTGTTATCAGCCAAGGGGAAGCTGTGTAGCCTCAAGGAGGGTTGAGTGGGTTTGAGCCTGGGAGAGCTCTCCCACCTGCAGAGGGGAGGTTTCCACCTGCAAAGCAAGAATGGGGACGGTGCTGTGCAGAGCCCCAGCCCCAGTGCAATGCCACCCCCTGCGTGCAAGCCTAGAGGGGGAATTGAGCCATAAACCACACTGTGGCACATAAAGAAGCCATTTTAATTTAGTCCCTGCTGGAAGCACAACATGGAAAAGAAAATGTGATCAGTATAAAAAGAAATGTTTATGTTTCTAGGAGCAGAGACCTCCCAAATAATTAACATCACTTGACAAACTGCTGTTTAAAATGCAAGTGGTTTAAGTGCTGCAGCTCAACAGGCATTCGTCACAGCTCTGGCGTAAATGTGATATGTGCTGTGGGTAGGTTGCTGCTTTAAAGTAAAGAAGATTTCTGGTAAATGTCTTTTGCTTAAGGAAAATGTCTCCATGATTTTACTTTTTCTTGTTTGGAGAAGCTAAATGTTAGAAAACTGGCCAAATGGCAACCTGGTGGCAAGGGCATTGGGGACGCAGTTTTAGAATGAAATAAATCCTGGATTTTAGTTTCTGTTGCACAGATGAGGCTTTTGGTCAGAATAAAGACAGGCAGAAATGTTTCATTGTCTTTGGCTTTTGGGGGAAGGAGAGAGAAGGGAAAGGGCTTTTAGGGGGGAGATCTTTAGAAGCTGCAACTTCAGCTCTGATCTATCTCTAATATTCACTGACTGAAAGTACTTTAACTAAAATCTTACTTTTCTCTAGGGCTGTTGGGAGACTGACTGGAGACATAAGGGTTGTTAGGAATTTGTCTTTTTCAAAGGTTAAAAAAATCACAGCTTACAAAGAGACTGAGATTAAAAAAAAGTTTAAAAAGTCTCTCTGGAAGATAGAAATATGTGGGTGCTATAATGTGCTGAAGCATCCCAGATCAAAATGACTTCTGTCTTTGCACACCAGATAGAACCAGATTATCAAGTATGAAATAGAGCCTTAAGAATCTAATTCCTTTTACAAAGGCATTACTGATGCTGTGAATTTCATGCAACTTGGAAAAGGAAAATTGCTTAATTTATTTTCTGGTTATCCTGAACTAGTTCAATGCCACCCTCTGATTTTTCATCTCCAAAGGGAAAGAGACCATCGGTCGTACTGCTGCCTTGTTTTCTGATTCTGAGTGAAGCTCTGTATTTAGACGGAATGCAAGTTTGGGAGTCCTGATGGGTGCTGGTCAATCTCACATGGAGCTGGAGCTGCAGCATGGTAGGAGTTGCTGTCCTTCTACTCTTAATCCCTCTGTCCATTAGTGACTTTGCAAAATTGGCTGAAGAGATCTTGATCAAGCAGCATGGTTGTGGCAAGGTTCCTGAACAAGCTGTCTCCTTTCTACCCAGCCCAAGGCTCTATTGCTTGGGCAAGGGTAGGTGTCTCTGTATCTCATTGCTTGGATTTTAGAAGGTTACTGACTGTAAAATGATCTTGCTCTCCTTGGCCAATGCTATTCTTTGCATGGCTTCTAGCAGTCAGGCTTAGGGATGCAGTAAAAGATCTTGTATCATGTTAGAAATTAAATCCCGAAATGGAGATGCAGCAATTACAGCTCCCTGTATCCTTCCTAGGCAGATGTGCAATAGCATTTATCATACAAAGGATAAAACATCCAGGCTATTTGTTCCATGGTAGAAAGGATAAAGTGCAGAAAAATACCTTAGAAATGTTCATTAATAGGTTTGAAAGAGTGCTAAAGTCATTCAACATGTTTGTAAGAGATAACTGCAGTTCTTACAATGCTCTTCACCAGAGATCCTGTAACCTCAGCCATTTTGCTGGAAAATGTTTCCATCCCATTATCTGTAAAGTGATTACCTGAGCTCTCTTTACCCACTTGTGCGTTATCCCACAGTTTCAGAGACCTTTCTGCTGCCCTCATACAGCAAAGCTGCTTGCTGGGGACTCCAGGTCATGCCTCAATCCCAAGCTGATGGCAGTTTCAGACTGACCAGTGTACAGGCAATTGCTTGAAGGAGATTAAGAAGTTCTTTACATATGATAACTGGAATCTTTTGAGATTTATTGGCTATATATACATGACGATACACACTTTCCATCTTCTTTTAATCCTGTGCTTTGGGAAGTCTATGCTTGAACTCTCATGGACAGACTTTATCCATTTTGTCTTTAATGTGTGGCAGAAGCAGCAGTTTTATGACACATACGTGCCTGGTACTGCTGGCTTAGTTGATGCAGGAGGAGGTGTGTAGTATTGTATAGGCAGCTGTAATAAAGTGTAAATAGGGGCAAGTTACCTTAAATAACTTCAGTACTCTAGAGAAGTGATTTTGCAGTGCACTCTCTGGGAAAAAATAAAGATTAATAGCCGTTTTGGATTTAGGTAACTTCAGTTTCATGACAAATATTTTGTGGTTTTGCTCTATATACTGTGTTTACAGCAGTAGGTTCAGGTTATGCATTGAGATCTGCTTTTGGGTGCAGAAGACTAATCAGGAGCCCAGAGGTCTGGTTTTGCAGACACTAGTTCAACAGCTGCATCTCTCTGTGTGCTGCCAGGAAGGAGCATCTATCAGGGATGCAGTGTGGTCCTTATTCAATTATAATCTAGAGCTATGGCTTAGAGAAACAGGTGCAATTATATACTAAAAAAAAAAAAAATTCAGTGGTCTTTGTTATCAGAAGAAACGCCCCTTAGCTGGACAACAACTAAAGGATTTCCCACAATTTTTCAAGCTACAAAGAGCAAGGAAAATGGATGAATGAATTGGTCTCCGCACTTAAGTGCTCCTTGCTCTTCTGAAATAGTGTAGGTGTCTTTTCACCAAGAGAATAAAGTCCCCTGAGCCCTTTAGGCTTGTTTCCTATTCGCACATGACCTTCAAGGCAGTCACACCATGAGTGTGGCTGCATCAGGAACAATGCTCTGAATCATGTGACATCGCATTTCTTCCTCTTTCCATGCTTATCAATACCCCAATATGCAAAAATGCCCTTTTTCATGAATTTTAAACCAGTATGTTGTTCCTGTTCCAAGCTGGCTTGCTTTTCTAGCACTTCTGCCTTCCTTCAGCTATTTAGAAATGCAGTCATCTTTTCATCTTTATGATGTTCCTCCAGAGTCACCTGCTATACGTTACCCAACTTCAGTAAGTGGTAACCAGTCATATGAGTCAGGAAAGGTCACGTGAGTAAGTCTGCAGCAGTATAAAAAGTGCTGAAGACTGAATCATTGGGAAGTTTTCTTCTGCATAGCTTGCACACATTGATGTTAACACAATTTCCATGCTAGAGGTGGTGGAACTTCCTTGGCACTCTCTCACAAGAAGTATTGGAGTAGCCTCTTCTACGAAATTACTTGAGAGGTCAACTCTGTTACCTGAGTCATAAGAAAATAACCATGAAAGTTTGTGGGAGTTCCATGAGGGCTTTGAGCTTCTAGTTTGAAGTATATTTTTGCCTAAGCAAATCAGAGAGGACTTGGAACACTTTTATGTGCTGTTATGGTGACAGAAGAGGTGTGGAGTCACCTCCCACTGTCCTCTGGTGCAAAGTATCGCATTGGCCGTGAGTACTGAACAGCTCATGACCTGACAAATTCATTCAGATCAACTGAAATTCAGATAAACATACTATTACTTACAAAGTTGTCTTCCTCTTACTCCCACTTATTTGCTGTTTCTTTTCTTATATGCAGACTGTAAACAGTCTCTTCTTTCTATCTTTGTGAGATTGAACATGAGGGGGTGGCTGGCAGGTAGGATCATTTTTAAAGAAATAAAACAACTCTACATGCTCTTGTCCTCAGACAATAAGGATTCAACACCCATGGTCATTTACTGGCTGACCTGTTGCAACAGATGCTGAGGAAAACACGTTCCTGTATGGACTACTCCAGCAGCTATTTATAGCAAAATGTTAAGTAATAAGTCTGGCATGGGAATTGCTAGGAAGGATGATGGAATAGTATTCATGCTTTTTCTTTGGAATAAGTGCCAGGGATGCTGTTTATCTTTGTTAAAATAAACTGTAACTTTATGCCCTGACTGGTTGTTGAAGTTTCGTGTTTTAATTCAATGGTCCAGGTTCAGATGCTGATCTGCAAGAGAAACAGGGTTAATTACTGGTAGATTGTGTAGATTACTTGTAGAGGGTGTTTAAACTGGTGTAAGTGATGTGCTGCAGAGCCAGATGGGAACGAGAAAGTTAGTAATTTAGATTCCGCTTGTGACTGTGGTACAGAAAGTGCAGATTAATGAAGGAATGAGTGCATGGAAGGCCAAATTTTCACATAAAGGGAAAAATGTTGCCCTTTCTCCTGGTTTTGCCTCAGCAGTAGTTAAATTATTTGCCTAGAGAAAAATAATTTAATCGTTTAGTGGTTAACACTTCTAGTGCTACTGGAGACGTCTCTGGTCTGGGCAAAAGGTCTTGGTTATAATTTCTATCTATGCAGTGAGAAGTAATGGGAAAGCAGGGCTGGTGTCCTGTGCTGGGCTGGCAACTTTACTTTTGTGCCCTCATGCCAGCTTTGCCAGGTAGGCTGGAATTTTAACAGCTCGATGGGAGTCAGGAGTAGAGCTCCTGGGCTTTAATCCCAGCAATGCACCTGAAAAAACGGCATTTTGATGACAAACTCTGTAACCTCACTTAGTACCCCGTGCAAGTTACTTTGCAGGATTACAGATTAACTAGGGGGTGCTACCAAAATGAATCCATCTGATTATAACTTAGTGAGATTGGGGAGCCTCAGTTAATCACTAGGATCTGTTATGTTTCAGGAGAGGGGTGGGTTTTTTGTTTTTTGTTTTTTTTTTAAGGAGAAGATATAAAGAATATCTGTCTTGAGGAGAACAAACCAGGAGAGTGCAAGAGATTGATTTTTTTTTTTTTAAATTTTTTTCTTTTAAAAGAGAGTAAATATAAGTGGAGAGAAATGTGTGTGATAAGGTGAGGCCAGTGAAGGAAGTGGAAGACTTGAAAGAGAGAAGTGGCTGAGAAGCTTCAATACTTGTGGCAAGGGAGGTGGAGAAGGAGGAGGAAGGTGTTTTGGAGATGAAGGGATGACAAAGCAAGCAGAGGAGAAGGTCATGTGTTCTGTGAGTTTTCCTCAAGGAGAAATGCACAGAGGGAGAGACGAGAGAGAGAAAGGATTTGACTAGAGAAATGGTGGAGGAGGAATTGAAGGAAGTACATGGCTTCTATAATCCTGAAACGTTTAAGAAGATGTTAAATGTAGCCAAATAGTAAAGGCAATAATAAATTTTCACCTGCCTGATAAGTTGCTAGCCCTAATAGACGCATACTTTAAGGATTTATTTGCTGCCAAACATAGTTAGAAAAAAAGCCACTGGCATCAGTATCATTTGGGTCTAGTCAGTGTGTAGCAAGACTAGAATTTCAGGTGCATTTTTCCTTTGTGAGCAAAGAAATTTCGTATTCCATTTCACAACAGCATAAACCCTGCAGCCAGGAGATTCTCAGCAGGTGTATGTTTAAAGGGCTTCCTGTTAGGATTGCTTTTGGACTTTATAGCGAATGAAAATCTTTGATGTTTGGGTAAGTGATGTGGATGGAAATAGTTTAGAGACTACTGACTAACAACAAAGTGAGCAGTGCAATTTTCTTGTGCTGAAAAAGGGAATTTTCAGTTATCAAAAAGAAATGGAAACAGACAAAAAAAGACATAGAGAAGATGTACTGGGTGACAGTATATCTACAGCCACTGATCTGCAGAAAGGAAAAATCAATGACCTGAGTTATGAGGACATCAACGCCAGAAGGGTTTTGTGAAAGATTCAGAGGCCTGCTCACACAGCTAAGCAACACTGTCCGTCGAAAGACAGGACTAAGTGCTTTCTAGCCAGCTCCTGGGGTAATGTGGGCTGACCCTCAGCCCCGGTTGATGGGAGCAATGCAGCTGCAGAACAGACACTGCAGTGGTCTGGAAATTCTTGGTGTGGCTGTTGAGGGGTGGAAGATCTCTGTCACAGGAGCATCTGTAGCAGGACATTGTCCTTTGGCCATGCTGTCGCCTGGGGGTGTCCCCTGGCTGCTCTGCGGGAAGGGGAGTGCTGGCTCTTGGGTTTGGAGGCAAGCTGTTTCCCACATGCTTGCAGAGAGACACCAGCGGAGGAGGCACGCTTAAACCACTGAAAGGAGGGATTGGGACCCTTTGGGCAAAGCACCTCTTGGGCCCCAGAAAAACAATCACTACATCTCAGAAGTGCTCGTTAAGTTTTAAATATGGATGGGGTAAGGAGCTGCTTCTGGCAGCCATGGTCTCAAGAGGCCCTGCAAGGAACAATAACAGGGGACTTCAGGAGGAAGAGTGTGAAACAAGTGTGACTTGAGCACTGCATTTTTAAAGATGACTACACACAAAATGACCCAACTTTACAGTACCTCGAAGTGACTCTAAATGGATGGTTTATATTAGGAAAAAACGCACACTCCAAGTGTAAATATCATGTATGATAGAAGAAAAACTGCTTCCTGAGATTCTTTAGAAATGGAATTACAGCACAAAACTTCATGGTATGTGGTACTGAAAGATAAACATAATCTACACTGTCCAGCGGGTAAGAGGAGAAGTAGAAGAACAGGCTCTGGGATATATATCCTGACCCATCCAGATGCTAAATCAAAGTGAGGGCATACACACATGACATTTGCAATAAACTCAAGCAGCAAAATGCAGAAAAGGCAACGAAGCCACTGGAGATTTCACAACTGCAGTCCAAAGCTGTCAACAAAGTTTCTGAACTGAAAGGAATATTATGCCTTACTAACATACTCTGC
Source organism: Phaethon aethereus (assembly GCF_964289735.1). Classification (NCBI taxonomy): domain Eukaryota; kingdom Metazoa; phylum Chordata; class Aves; order Phaethontiformes; family Phaethontidae; genus Phaethon; species Phaethon aethereus. The sequence continues at coordinate 27,403,776 of NC_138583.1, forward strand.
TGTAAGGCAGGAGCACATCAGGGCTGTGCTGAGTGTACCTCCATACAGAGGTAAGTATTTGGGAAGACACAAAGCATGTGTGGATGCTGAATCCCCAGTGTGGCTGAGCACATGAGCTGTTGAGGAAGCTCTTCCTGTTGAGGAAGGAGCTCTTTGCTGTTCTCTGTAATCTAAGCTCGCATAGCATGTTGGTCTCTAAACCTTTTATGGCTTTGAGGAACTCATGGCATTTGAGGGTTAAATTGCTTTAATCTCAGGGATATTTCAGTGCAACTCTAGAGTTTTCTGAGAGATGAATGGTTGTTGTTCCTGTCTTTGAGTGTTTTCCAGGCTCTTTCTAGAGGCATCCCTCCAGCAGTCTTTGTTCTCTGCTCCAGAGCTATGAATATGAGACCAGCACCCACCCTTCCTTCTTGCAAATGTTGCCTCTGCAGAGAAGTTCCTGCTTTCTGTTTTATGTTGGGGAGCCTGTGCTATTCCCAGTTCTTACTGTTCACTTGCCTTATTCCAGGGACACTTGGCAGACCCAAAATTTTTGGAGAGAGCAAGGTAGGATGGTGTCTCCAGCCTGGGACTTTTGTCCTTCTCTGTGAGAGGTGGTCTCTGATTAGGGAGCTGTGCTAAACAAGACACTTAGGATGTGGGAGGTTAGAAACAACAGGAGATTTTTGGCCACTGTGTTCTGCATCTCTAATGTATAGTCTCATGTACTGGGGTGAATGATAGAGCAGTGGAAGAGCATCCTCCAGTTGATGATCCAGATGAGAAGCATAATTCAGAGATGCTCTTCATGACCCCTTTAAGACCCTATCTCTTTCCACTGGTATGGGGGAGTATAAAGAACAGCATCCTAATTTAGCTCATTATAGTGTAAATATGGAGTGTGAGTAGCCTGCTGTGGGCCCGATTCAGCATCTTGAGTGTAGAGGCACATCTTTGATTTTACACAGGTGTAACTCAAAGCTAATTCAAGGGCTTGAGTTCAGAACCACAGCTTCTCTAACTTACATTTTCTTTGCAAGTCTTTGTCAGTAGGCTGCACTATTTTCTACCATCTCTTGGATTTCGGTTCTACAGGTCCGTTTGCTTGTCTCTATCACTCTTATGTTTGCTGTTTTCCCGCTCTCCATTGCTCCCACATTACTTCTTGTCCTGACAAATATCTGAAGTTTAATCTTGACAGGTTACTTCTGTTTCTGGTGAACTCTCAATATTCAAACTTCCAAGCTATTACACTGTACATGGAAAATGTGCCCAGGATAGACTTTCCATTAAACTGTATTTAAATTGGAAGAGAATGCTGGCACCTCTACAAGTATTCCAGAATTAGATCCCGAAATACTGAGGCTAGTTAATCTTTTGGAAGAACAAAAACTCTTACTGATTTATATTTAGCAGAGGGAATGCATTTTAAAAACACAGCCTATATGAGGCCCCTTGAAGAAAACATCTTTTACATTGATTTGTAGTGCATGGAAATACTACGTGGCCATAAAATATTTGCAGTCAGGTCTGCTTTTATGTAGCTACGTTTTTGCAGTGTGAACTGTCATGAACCCTCAGAGTGGCTGCTCTGCTGGCTGTGGGCTGTGCAGGGAAACACGGCTACCTCTGGGGCAGCAGTTTAGCTGTTCATCACAGCTGTGCCTGGTACTGCAGGAGGGAAGGGGAAAAAGCAGTGTGCAGTTAGCACTACAGTGGAAACATGGAAACACTAGCCTTGTGAGCATGAGGCTGTGGTTCAAAACCCATGCAAGATTTGTGGTTGTACAATGGGACCTGTCTAGCCCAGGTGCCTGCCTCTGGCAGGGGAGAGGGCATGTGCTACTTGGGGAGAACACATGCGGAGCCACCATTTGGCTTCCTGGCAGACCCACAGGAGGACACGGGTGAGAGCAGAAGATGAACTTGCCCTCTCTGTGTGCTCATAGGAAGGTAGAGAGAGGTAGGGAGGTGCTGTTGGCCCTAATCTCAGCAGCACTGCTCTTAGTTAAATGTCTACAATAACTAGTTAGGCTTAGTTTACATGACTATAAATTAGGAGGAACTCTGTAATGTTAATAGAGGTGTAAAATATTCTGTGCTTAGTTCTGATCTATACTAAGAAAATGACTAACTGGAATTACGGTAGGTGGGAGAGTGCGCTGGCTTGTCCTAAGCAGATGGTTTCCGGGAAGGAGCTATGGTAGGGAACTGGTTCATTAATGCAGTGGGTCAGAGAAGCAAACATAACTTATTTTATGAAGTATACATAATCTTATGGCCAGCAGTGTATCTGCTTATCTTTGAGAAGATAAGGATTATCAAGAGGAGGTAGCATGGAAAGTTTCGGGGTTTTTTCTTCCTTCTGTACTGTCATCTGCAGCACAGACAGATCAGCCTTCACCCTGGTCAAGCTGTTCCTCCTCCTCCTGGAGCATCAGATATTAGCAAAGCAGAAGATTCCCAAACTGCACATTTGCAAGAGAAGGATAAACAGAATTTTTAAAACATCCCTAAATCTTAACCGAACTGGACTTAATCTTGCTTTCTTTTGTTAGAAGACATAAATACGTTTTTACATTTCTTGTTAGACTGCTGACAGCCCTGACCTGATCACAGCAGAGCAAAAACACTCTAAATCAAAAAAGAGATCTTGGATGCTTCCAGAGCACCATTTTTTACTTTGGTCTTCTCATTTCCTACTCACAACATCTAACTTACAATGCCCAAGTAATAATAGTGAAGATGCAAAATCACCAAGATGCAAAGAAAATAAGGTCAGAAGTGCCTTGCTGCTCTCAGAAATAAATAATTACATGGCACATGCAAGTTGCTGCTGCCTGTGGATCAGAGGAGCTGCTAGAAGATAGTGTGGGGAGAAGCAGCTGCTGCTGATGGAGGGATCTCGGCTCCTTTCCATGGACCTGTCTGGACCTTGGGGGACGTGGCTCCCAAGGCAATTAATCCTGACACTGCTGAGCATCTTTCTGGGTGGCTGCTCACCCCCCCCTCATTACCCAGCAGACAGGAGCATATGGCTGCTTACTTATGCTCTTGCTGTTCTTATGTGCTTAGTGGACTTACGGTCCGCAGGGGCTTGGGGGGATTTGCACAGGGAGAGGGTGAGGAGGGAGCCTGCAAAGGGTGGGCTGCACCTGCGGGAAGTGGAGCGGTGCCAGAGGTCTCACGACCATCCTCCATAGCGTGCCACGATGGTGACTGAATTCCTGGGAATGACTGTGAGAGATGCTGAGTAAATAGTGCCTAATTAGGGACCAGGAGATGGTTAATGATTACATGGCATCATTACTGAAGACATGAAGTTTAAAAATTAATTTATAAGTGGAAGGGGTTTCTTCTTAACAGCCTTATGTGCATATAGAAATACTTACATACTCGCACACTTCTGATATCATCTTTTCTTCACAGAAAAAGGCATGATCAGCCACCTTTGTGGTGCTTGGTGTTTTTAAGTGCTTGCAGTACCGTCAGCTGGATTGTTCCTCCTGGAGATGGTGTGCATGAGGGTTTGCCTCCCCAGCTCAGTCCTGCCCTGCTCTCCTCTCCTCCTGCCTCTCCTGCATTTCAAGGGTCTTCCTCACTTTCCTTCCCACATCTGTCAGAGTCTCCTCTAGGCTCTGCCCAGGAGCATCTTTTCATCTCTCTCTGGGTAATTTCAACCACAAGCATTAGTTCAGACATCCACTTCCTACAGTCATTTAACTGATTCACCTCTCTTCTGTAGTACTTAAATCTCCTTTGGCCAATCTAAATTTTTGCTCTGATTTTTTTTTTTCCCCTTTTTTTAGTAAAGTATTACAAACTATTCAGGCTTAATATAACTGAAGCAGAGCTCTTATTCTCCTCTCACTCCTCAGCTCTTTTACCTTCTTTTTTCAAGTTTTATAAAAATTGTCACCCTCCCAGCTCTTACTAATACTGTAACCTCAGCATGGTCTTCAAGCAAGCCTTCATAAAGCCTCACATCTGAGTTGTAACCAGGGACTTGTCAGTCGATGAGTTCAACTGATGTTGCTAAAAACGCCCCACACCCAGGTAATCGCCTGGCACTCCTGCAGAGGTTATTGCTTCCATGTGAGGAGTGACTGTTGAACAGGACACATCTCTCCTCCTCAGCTACTGCACTGCACGTGATGGAGGGCAAATGCACATCCCGGCTGAGCAGAGAGGCAGAAGAAATGGCAGTCTCTGTTTCAGCCCATCCTCCTAAATCCGCTCAAATACATCAATGTCCCAAGCCCTGCAGGTTCTGCCTGCATCTGTTCCATCTTCAGGACACAGTGTTTCCCCTTTCTTTTCTGCAAGTCTCCAGGTCTTCTCTCTTCTGCCATTGACAAACAAAGTATTGCCACACTTGTATTTATTCAAAATTTCTGCTGTTGTACCTGTTTTCCTGCCCTCTGTCCTTAGTGCCACTGTTTAAATCTCTCTCACTATTTTTATTTTTCTCTATGAAATTAAAAATCAGCTTCTTCACTTTGAAGGCTCCTTACAAACTAACCACTCCTTACCACCCGTCAGGTTTGAAAGATGGATCCATTGTGGATCATCCTGCAATCAACTCCAGCTTCTATTGCCCACCTTTCATATTTGAGGGGAGCTTCTCATAGATATCTGTAAAACCACCCTTGTTGTCTTTCAGATCTGTTACTTTAAATTCAGTTTTGCTTTTTTGTCTTAAAAAAAAGGCACAACTCCAAGCTCCACCCTAACTGGTATTATCTCCTTTCATGTGCATGTGGTCTGCCTGCACCTGCCTCTTGTCTCATAGTTTGCAATTTAAATGGAAAATCTTACACTATGTGCGAACCTACTCTCTTGATACATCTCGTCACTGCTAAAATAGCACAGATGAAAATAAGTTACGTTTTGGCTTTGACTTGTTTTGGAGTCTTGGATAGGAGTGCTATATCTGACCTGCTGGCTGACATCCACCTTGTAGATACGTCCCTAACTCACTAAAGTTTAACCCGAGACGCTCCATAATTTCAGGTGTTCTGGATTTAATGCTCCGGAATTAACCCTTTGCATTTCTGTCATTGAGTGCCCCAACACCTGCAAAACTACAGTCTTTGTGCAAGAGCAAAGCTTTGCTTTTGCTTCCCAGTCATCTCGTAATGCCAAGATGAGTAGTTGACCATGGTGACAGAAATCTGATAGGGAAGTTATCATCGTAACAGGCACAGGGAGAGTTGAATATAGGCTGGAGATACATGATTACGTATTCCTTCAAGAACAGCAAATACGTTTTTAAAGGCAGTGAAGAAACCCTTGTTTTTCATTTGCATTAATTTATGGTTCTCTTTCTTCTGTGCACATGCCCTGGGTCAGGCTGCATGTGAGAAAACATGGTTTGCAACCTCTTTTCAGTTTCCACTGGTGTTAAGGGAATATTTATTTTTAGTAAACTGTATCTCTAAGTGTGCTTTTAAGAATCCTTTTGCAAAGCCTAGCACAACGAATTCATTATGGTTTTCTCCTTTTGAACTTTATAAACAATTGTAAAGGATCAGTGTAACTAGTTACACTGTATTTCACTGATAATTCTCGAAACTATGGAACCACCTCAAAAAGTGGTAAGGCTTATAAGCATTCATCTCACAGCTGATTTTTTTTCTCCCTGTGCTGCTAGTAACCATCCAGCTTTGGAAAGGCTGTGCTGGTACTCTTTCAGGGCTAGGGCTTTTCTGCCACACCATGCATGCATCCCTGGGGCAGGGCTTCCCTTGTGTTCCCCACGTGCTTTCCTTTTCTTCCTTCACAAAATCCTTCCTTTTAAACACTCAGAATCACAGAATCACAGAATCACTAGGTTGGAAAGGACCTTTAAGATCATCAAGTCCAACCATTAATCCAGCGCCACCATGTCCCCTAAACCATGTCCTGAAGCGCCACATCCACACGTTTTTTGAACACTTCCAGGGATGGCGACTCCACCACCTCCCTGGGCAGCCTGTTCCAATGCCTGACCACCCTCTCAGTGAAGAAATTTTTCCTAATATCCAATCTAAACCTCCCCTGGCGCAACTTGAGGCCATTTCCTCTCGTCCTCTTGCTAGTTACTCGGGAGAAGAGACCAACACCCTCGTCGCCACAACCCCCTTTCAGGTAGTTGTAGAGAGTGATAAGGTCTCCCCTCAGCCTCCTCTTCTCCAGACTGAACAACCCCAGTTCCCTCAGCTGCTCCTTGTAAGACTTGTGCTCCAGACCCCTCACCAGCTTCACTGCCCTTCTCTGGACACGCTCGAGTGCCTCAACATCCTTCTGGTAGTGAGGGGCCCAAAACTGAACACAGTATTCAAGGTGTGGCCTCACCAGTGCCGAGTACAGGGGCAGTAAGTACAGTAAGGCCACCTGCCAGATAAAGCACTGTCAGCCAGCCTCTTTTGATAATGTAATAATTTCGAAACCCTTTTCTCCTTTCATAGTGCGGTGTTTTGCCCTGTCCATTCTTGCCACTGTCGCTAGCCTGCAGGACAGGTACCTCTGTCACCACCCGCAGACGTCTCCTCTCTACCTCTGCAGGTGGATGGGCATTTGCCATTCCCACTTGCTGCTGCATGTCAGTCTCTGGGCTCTGTTTCGAAGTTGTCTTTTCTGTTTCTTTCAATTCTGAATGCCACTTATTTCACGTGCTCTAAGAAGTTTATATTATATACCTTGCAGTTAGTTTTCAGTCTGAAATGAGTTTTGACAGTATTCTGATAGGTGCCTATCGAGATTTTTTCAACTGGAAAAAATGTATTTAAAAAAAATTAAATCCAGTCATTTCTTGCAGCTTTCAAGAAATCGCAAGCATTTAAGATTACACCTAATGTTTGCAGCATGAACACTTCTGGTGAAAACCCCTAACAGGCTTTGGGATGTATTCTGCTAAGCTGAGAGCATCCAGTGCTGCCTTTTATATAGTGTGTGGATGTTGCCCAGGCCTTGAGATCCAGGAGACCAGGGACATCTAATGCACATGGAGAAGGAAGTGTGCCACCTTTGGGGCAATATTCTGCTTTCTCAGAAAGGGGTCCGAAAAGGATGTGCTTAGGAGTGGGACACTGAAGGCAGACAGGTTCAGGCTGCTTCATATTGCGGTTCATGTGAGTATCTCCTTCACCTTGGCTTACTAAAGGTTTCAGAAGATCCAGCCCATGTGCTTGTGGCTCAGGGAAGCAAGTGCTACATTATCACTTTTGCCGCTGTCTTGGCAGGGTGCATGGTATTAGGGGCAGGTTGTGTTCAGGTTTCAAATGCAGTACTGAATGAAATGGTTCAAACAGCATCTATTATTGGGCATGAATTGAAAACTGAAGTCTATCCAATTTTTAAAACCACAAGAGTGAGCAGATGCTGTTCTTTGTGACCCCCAGCGTGAAACCTGGAAAGCTGTATGGCGGTCCATGGTGCATCTCTACATTTGTAGCCCTTTGATACAGAGGCAGTTTTCAGACTTTCGTCACAAGGTACTAGTTTGCGTAGTCCTGGCATGTTGGTAAAACTCCTGCTTGTCAAAGGGAAGTTGTGTTATGTTGTGGAGGTTGGTGGAGATGGTGCCCTTGAACACGCTGTCATATTTCAGCCTTCTTTCAGATACTTATTTGTTTGCAATTTTTATTTCAAGCAATTACTTCACTTTGCCTTTGTAGGTGACTGATGAGTCAGGTTGTGGCAGAGGAGGATTCTGGGACAGACTCTCAGTTAATGGATTCTTGCCTGGTTTCTCTGAAATCCTGAGGACTTTTGCCTATTTTGCCAGCTGAAACTCTGGGCCGGTGAATTTCACGCAGTTCTTTTACATAAAAAAAAAAAAATTTGAAACCTACTGCAAGGGCCTCAGCTGTATTGTACCAATATTGCTGGTAGCAAAGGCTGAGGATGTCAAAATGTGTAGTAGTTTAAACAAGGGGATGGGAGAAGGGTGGACTCCAGGTTCAGCCCAGTGAGAACAAAAACTTTAGGCAGATGTTTTGTTTTATTTTTAGCTGTCTGGGCAAGGACAGTAATGTATCTCACCAGCTTGTGTTGCTGAAGTGTCTCTTTCCTTGTCTTAAGTCCAACCTTAGGTGTTTGTGTTGCCATCTGAAGTTGCATGGTGTCTCTTCCTTTTGGAGTGGACATGCTGCCCTGAAGAAGTAGAGGGCAGACCTTTGTATTTGACCCATTTCTTTGTAACTTTTCCAAGTATTTGTAAGGTGCAAAACCCGATTGTTAAACAGTTACACTTTTAAAAAATTAAGACCTTTTCTGGTCCGTACTTGAGCATGTTAGTCATGCAGGAATCATGGCTGTGGAAGAGCGTTTGGGAGAAAGAAGGGGTTCTCCTCCTCATTTGCATTATCCTCCTGTGGAAGCTGATCCTGAGGTGTTTTTTTCTGTTCCTGTAGAGAGTGGTTGCCCTGCATTTCAGCTGTCTGCTGAAATGGTGTTGGTCTGGCATGGGCTGGACTGTCACAGCAAGTAAGCATTCCTCTAACATCCTTCCCGTGGGGTCAGGCTCCCTATGGCTCCTTCCCTATGGCTCTGTAATGCTGCTCCAGCAGATGCTCCGCACATACACAGTGCTGTTATCAGAGTCTGTTTTGAAAGCTGTGGGCAGTTTTGGTGACTCCATTACTGCCTTTTAAAAGGGTGTGATGTCCTATGGAGAGGTGCGGCAGCTATTATCACAGCCAAGTTATCTGGTAAAATTATAACACTGAGATATGCAAACAGGTTAAAAGGTGTGTGCCTTTGTGCTGCACAGGTTTGTTTTGGTGAGTGATTGCTAGCAAAAAATTTGAGCTGCAAAATTCAGATCTGAATGCAAGGATGGCATGAATTGAATGTATATTCAATGGTAGCTGCTTCTTTTTAACATATACATATCAGTCACAACAACCCCATGCAACACTACAGGCTTAGGGAGGAGTAGCTGGAGAGCTGCCCGGTGGAAAAGGACCTGGGGGTGCTGGTTGACAGCCGGCTGAATATGAGCCGGCAGTGTGCCCAGGTGGCCAAGAAGGCCAACAGCGTCCTGGCCTGTATCAGCAATAGTGTGGCCAGCAGGAGTAGGGAAGTGATTGTGCCCCTGTACTCGGCACTGGTGAGGCCGCACCTCGAATACTGTGTTCAGTTTTGGGCCCCTCACTACCAGAAGGATGTTGAGGCACTCGAGTGTGTCCAGAGAATGGCAGTGAAGCTGGTGAGGGGTCTGGAGAACAAGTCTTACGAGGAGCGGCTGAGGGAACTGGGGTTGTTTAGTCTGGAGAAGAGGAGGCTGAGGGGAGACCTTGTCGCTCTCTACAACTAGCTGAAAGGGGGTTGTGGCGATGTGGGTGTTGGTCTCTTCTCCCAAGTAACTAGTGAGAGGACAAGAGGAAATGGCCTCAAGTTGTGCCAGGGGAGGTTTAGACTAGATATTAGGAAAAATTTCTTCACTGATAGAGTGGTCAAGTATTGGAACAGGCTGCCCACGGAGGTGGTGGAGTCACCATCACTGGAAGTGTTCAAAAAACATGTGGATGTGGCGCTTAGGGTCACGGTTTAGGGGGCATGGTGGCGTTGGGTTAACGGTTGGACTTGATGATCTCAAAGGTCCCTTCCAACCTTAATGATTCTGTGATTCTGTGATATGCATCCCTAGAAACTATCAAAGAGGTCTTGAAAAAAACAAGACTGGAAGTGACCAGAAAAAGAGTTTTTCATATTTTTTATGGATTCCTTGACTTTAAATTATCTCAAACAATTGATTATATCCCTCAATATGTGTCTTGTTTCAGAAATTACTGTGACTTCATGTATATTTTAGCAAAGCTGAAAAATTTAGAAATGGAAGTTTTTACACTGGATGATTATTTTTAGTTAGTCTATAAAAAAGGTATATAGCAGAAGCAGAGGGGCAGCTAAGAGATGAGCAATGAGGAGATCCAGTGGCCTGAAAAATTTTTGCCAAAAGAGAGGCTGGGATGGTTTGCTCTAACCATCTGTCAATGATCCTGTCCCTACAGACCAGCATGACCCACCTGGGGAGGTGGAGTGGAGCAAGGTTAAGTCAGCCACTTTTGCTGGCTCCGGCACGTAACCATTTGTGATGGTGAACAACATCATGTTTGCAGTGATAAAGTAAATACTTCTTTGCAATATACCATTAAGCCTGAGGAACTTACCAGCACAGTATCACTAAAGCTGAGGACTTAACAAGGTTCCATAGAAGTGGTAGTAGAGAGCATATCTAGTCTGGAAAAATTCTAGTGATACTGGAAGGGATTCAATCTCCTGTTCTTTGGGGCATAAGACATCCTCTAATTAAACAGGTCTTAGGAGGTAACCTCAGCAGGTTCTCTCTGTGGGGCTGCTGCAGCTTGTGTTGTCTTCTGACCATGCAGTCTGGGCTGTGGGGAGTGGCAGGGTGCACTGCCTCAGGTCAGTAATGTGCCCAAAAGGAGCCACTGCATCCTGACCTTCCCTGTGTCAAGCTCCCCCTTCCATGCAGTCTGTTCCTCCTGAAGGTTTCCCTCTCTGACCTGCCTGCTCAGGGGAACCTCTGCTTGGTACTCTGCAGCTTATTTCTCCTCCTCCATGTGTGAGCAACAGGAGAAGGAAGATGACTTATATTCCACATAATTTTTAGCATCAAATAACTCCCAGTTAGTTCATGTCTCCCTTAAAGCATTAATGAAAGTCTTTAAAGGTAACAGCCCTGTTTGTCTGGCCTTCCTGCTCTGTTCTGAAGGGATAGCACTGTTGCTGAAAATGGAGAGGGAAAAAACCAGGAAGGAGATGAGAGCTGAAGGCTGGAGTGACTGATGCTGAAATTGAATTAAAATGATCTTATCGGAAACCAGGATTTTAAGTTCTGTTGATAGTTATTCAGGTTTGCCTTGATGATGTGCCATTACAACTTCATGGAGCTACAAGCTAAAACTACCCCAAAGGCTGGGAGGAATAGGGTCCAGGCTTTTTATTACAAATCCAAGAGTTACATTAGAGGTGTAAACATTATTTTATAGTAGCTATATAAAGACATAACTGTCAGCAATTAATTTGCATGAAGAATGTATATGATTAGCTTCTGTAGTTTGCATGTTTGAGGAATAGAGTTTTTAACCATACTGTTTAGCCATGCATCTTTCCAGTGTAAACTGGCACATTGTTAAGGTCATATTTGCTTTTGTTTCATCCCTAAGTCTATCACGGAATAATCCTTTATTCTGTTGATACTCTGTTTCCAAATCTAGGAGTATCTCCTCCCAAACATATGTGCATAATGTAGTGTGTATGTACACAAAAGGAAAAGGAAGCAGATGACTTGTGTTCACTACAATGATTGTTTTGTGCTTGAACTGCTGCAGGCTCCCTGTTGAAAAGAAACTCACGCATCGATTCCTTCATGAACAAAGCTGCTGTCGTGACTGTGTTGATTGTACATTGACTCTTTGTGTAGGGCCTTGGTTAGAGAAAGACATAAGCTCCTCCCTGCTTCATAGCCTTTCTCCCCCTTCACTTTCCTCTCTGTAATTGTAGCGTGCTGATCAATGCCTTCATGACAAGTGGGATCTCAGCTGAGGTTCCCATCAGTGGAGGAGAGAGGAGAATGGATGGTGGTTGGTGGAGGAATCCAGGTGGGTTATTGCTGAGTGGAGCTTGAGTATAAATTAACAATCTATGTGTCTGAGCTGGCACTTGGCACAGGTGGATAGGACAGCATTCAAAGACACATGGAAGCATGGATCGATGGAGTTGCTGCTGCAAAAGAGGTGTGAGAGAAATGGTTAAGGTTGCGTGGGAGTCATCTGGAGGTGGAAGATTTTTCCCCAAAGTGTGACAGCTTTGATACAGCAACTTCACACACGCTTTGCTCCAGTTTTGGAACCAATTCTTGCCTTCTTTTCTGCTGCGTGGAGTCAAGATGGCCTGTGATTTCAGTGCTGAGCTATGGTCTCCATGTTGTGCTCTGTACTACCAGACCATCCAGATGGGAGCTTTCAGTATCCTCGTAGACTTTTATTGTTCAAGATGCCCTAGAAACCCTTAGTGATTCACAGAGTGAGGATTTGACTAACTTTTATTTTGATCTATAGTTCTCCTCTGAAGTACCCCTGCTTTTTTTTTTTTTTTGCATTGAAAGTTTTTCACTTATTAGTCACAGCAGATTTGAAACCCTTTTTTTATCCATTCTGCTTTCAGATTCCATAGGTGGGTCGTTTTCAGCTTCCTCCCACAGATGCCACCACAAGCAGAAGCACTGTCTCCCCATCCCCCAGTGTGGAGCTCTGTCCATCAGCCCTCTGCTTTTCCATCCTCACACAAAGGGATCCCAGATCATCATGGACACGACGCAGAAGGCGGTGAAGCGCCAGGCTAGCTTCTGCAATGCCATTACCTTCAGCAACAGGCCCATCGTTATTTATGAACAAGTCAGGCTTAAGGTGAGTAAACAATTCCTTCTTCCCTTATTGCCATGGGAGCTGCTCTGAATGAATGTTGGGGTGTACCAGGCTTTGGTGCTTGCACCAGATCTTTAGCCATTCCTTGAGAAGCACAGTAGTCAGATCTTGGCCTGATCAGATCTGTGATCTTTTTTTGTACTTCTGCTTTTGTCACTGTAGTTCTTGGAGCCATTGGTACAGACTGCTGTAGAGACTGGGAACAAAATGGAAATCCGTGCTCCAAAAGAGCTATCTCGATGGTGAACAAAAAACAACAGACTAACTTGAGATTGCTTGGAAAACAGCAAGAAAAAAGGGCTGTATTGGTCAGCCGGAAAGGCAGCAGCCTCCGTATCTCTGTAGCCTCTAGGCTTTGAGTGCATCCTGCAAAGGAATTTTACTGGGCGGGCTGAGGTGGGGGTGAGGAGTTAGTTAAGGAGCTCAGTTCCACAGCCGGTACTTTTCTTCCAGTAAACAAGGCGGCAATGAGGGCTGGTCTCATGGAGGTGGGAGTCAGCTTTTCCAGAAGAGGTGAAAAGGACCTGTAAGCAAATGTGCTTGCTCGCAGGAACAGTAAAAGGATTTGGCTGAAAGGATGCACAGAGCAGTCCGTGCAGTCACAGTTGCGGTCTAAGAAAAGGATCTTTCTGGTGGTCTGCTGACTGCTTCGTTGAATCAGTCGCCTGATAGCGTTAAGGTCAGAGGAGAGAACACTGCAGGCATCACATTTTTCTTGCTGGCGGAGGCTGATTTCACTTCCTTTGTGTCTCTGGTAGCCAGGAAGATTGAGTTAGTACCCCGTGTGCTGCAGCTGGTGTGGGAAGTTCAGCTCCTCTAGGGCAGTATGCCTCCATGTGCACCAGGAGCTGCTTTCGACGAAGAAATTCATCAGTCTGCTTAGGAGCTGAAGCATTTCTTTAGGCTCTCAGCACCTTGAAGGAGCTTGGGGCCCTTTAAACTTCATCCACAGATATTTTCCAATCTTTATGCTCTCTAGTTTGTAGGGCTGCATTTCATGCCTTTCACTGGCACAAAGTAGGTCATCTTCTTTGGCAACTTTGGTTCATGGCACACATGAAAGATCGGCCTGCAAATCCTTCATTACGCACAGGGAGTTTTCCAGGAGGCTTATCTGCATACAGCTACTGAGTCTGAATGATCCTGCTGTTGCCCATTGCTACAGCAGAGTATTGGCCTTGCCTGCCTCTTCCCTGACAGCCAGCAAAGGAGCAAGAAATGAGGAAGATGCCTCCTTTTGAAAATATAGAGAGATTTCAGTGATTTCAGGCCCAGGCCCATAGGTAGAAAATCCCTCCTACAGGTTTGTTGTATTTCCTGTGGAGCTCTTACTGCTTCCGTTCACGGTGGAAACCCAGCAGGACTCAGTCACATTGACTAATGGGATTTTTTTCCATGTTGTCCAACAGATTGGACAAACAACTGCAAAAAATGATTTAGGAGGAGATGAAAGTAGCATTTCGTTTTTCAAAACACCATCAAAGATTTGAGTGGGTTTAGTGGTTTGGGCAAAGGTTCTGGGTTATTTCTTCCTCATTCTGGAAATTCACACTTGTTTATCACTGTATATTTTAGGAATTTAGCTTGCATAACATGTGAAGAATAGACATGCAACTCTGCACAAGGGATTTACAAGCAGAGCTCCTGCTGAGTCCGATGGGAAGTCAACAGGTTTCAGCAGAACTTGGGGATGGATGGAAGGAAATATGACAACATCTTTGCTTTTATGATAAGTCCATCCTGCAATTGCCTAGTTATTGTGTGTGCCTGTGGAAAATGGCATCTTAAACTTTCTTGCCAGCTCAAGGCTAACCATGAGCCCAATCATTCAGGTCCTGTAAAGTCTGAACTCCCTTTGGAAAACTAGAGGAAGGAAGTCAGGAGATTTCATTCTAGGTATTGTATCTCAAGTTTTATTCTGAGATTTCTTTGCAGCTTTGGGAATGCCATCAAGCAGCCAGATTTCTTCTTTCTTTGCCTCCAAGATACATGTCCCAGTATGGTTTCTTCCATGTACTTCAGGGCACTGCTAGGGAGTGGAGTGAGGTTGTCAAAGGTGGTACAAAGCAGTAATGAGCAGGAACCTGAATATGTGGAAGCGGACATGGCTTAGCAGTTTGGATGTAGATTGTTTCTTTTCCTTCCCTTCTGGTACCCGGTGGGCCTCCCAAGCTTTTCTGCTAGCAGTGGCTGCTGAAGAGAGAATTTGGTCCATCATTAACCATTGCCTTTTTTAGCAAAACTGTGTACCTTTTGTCCAGCTGTGTCTAATTCTTGGCAGGCTTTTTACTAGATTTTAATTTGGATATTAGTTTGACTGTGGTCAAACTGTATTGAGAACTGTTTATAGGTGCTGATTAATACATGGAACATGTGCAGCCTCGATTAGCATAAGAATATTTGCTTCATGTGGCCTGTGATTGCTGTGAAGTATTGGCAAGAGACTGTGAAAGTGTAAATTGTACAAATAACAATGAACCCATATTTATCTCAGACCCAAAAGCTTTTAGGGCTTGCAGTAAATTTGCTACAATAAATAATCCAGGCCTCTTCTTGGAGTGTGTGTATATTCCCTCTTTTTTCATGTGCATGCCCCATGCAGCCCTGCTTCCAGTGGGGACATGCATAATCCCATCCCACCCTGGCCAGGCATATAAAACAGCAGATCTGCTTCAGTCATTTTTAGTGCCACCCCAGTGTCCATCCCACATGCCGAAGCTTCCCATCATTCCTGGGACTGAGGTCAGTGCTCAGCTGTTTCAAGTAAACAGTTTAGGTGCTTGGCTGGACTGAGTAGGGATAAAGAGCCGCACTCCCGTAACTGAGGAACTGTTGACAACTTTTTTCTGAAGGTCTGAGTTATTTTCTCTGATACTTTAAATGTAAAACAGAAATCTCTAGGCTTTGAACAACATCTTTGTTGTGAGATTGTTGTGCCCCTGAGGGCACACGTTCCAGATTTGCCTTGGAGAGGGACAAGGGAAACAAAAAATGCAGTATTTACAAATGTGATTAGAGGAGAATTCAAAAGTCCAAAGAAAATGTCTTGGAGAATGCCTTGGTGAAAATCCTGTGCTTCCAAGATGAGACACGAGGGGCTGCTGCCAGGCTCTTGAGGACAAAGTCCTGCAGTAGTGGACAGTTCAGTCTCTGGCATTGCCACTCATCTGAGCTGTTAACGCTTTGGCAGAGGAAGAAATTACACTAAGGTAGCAAGTTTTGTGTGACATCTGGTAGGTGGTACCTATCCATGTTTCCATGTCCTGCAGCCAAGAGTGAAATTACCTGAGGCTGCCAAGGCTTTGATGGAAGAGGGCTATCTCAAGTGCTCTCATGTTTATTGCACGTTCAGTGCATGAACAGAAACACCAATTACGTGTCAACGGTCTTGTAGGAACTGTCCTGGCCCCACATCAAAATTGGATCCAACATCCTTAGGTGTTTCATTTCATATTCTGAATGCTGACAGGAATCCCTTTGAGAGGAACAATTCCCAGCAGGTTCATACTCAAACAACAAAAGGAGAGAAAAAAGTCTCAGAGGGCATCATCTCCACTTGGGGACCATACTAACCCTGGAAGACTCCCTGCTTCCATGGGAAGAAAGAGACCTTGTAACTGGGTGGTGTTTTGGATGTGCTGCATGTGTTTAGGACCTGTTGCCTGCTCCCCTTGGATCCCCTTCAGTCCAGGGTTCAGTTTGTGTGAGAAGCAGCTGATGACTCTGGAGGCATCTGTGATCCTTTTTCCTGCAGTCTCTCAGGTAGATATGACACATACACCATCCCAAAAACTCTAGCAGATGTTCCTGACCCCAGACACACTGAGTAACTGCATACTGACAGGTGGGGTGTAGATGTGCCCAACATCATCTTGAAAAACACCACTCACGGCTGAAATACATAGATTTTCCCCAATCATAAGACAACATCTATCATTACCTCCTAATTGTGTATTTAATGTAGCTAAATACTTAAGATTGTGCTTTCCCACACACAAGTTCTGTGCTGCAAGGCTGTGATTTCATCCAATCTGAGAAGCTAAACAGGGGTAGGTCTGTCACTTACTTGGCTGGGAAACCCAGAAAACCCTATGGTGGTGACTGTGATTCTGGAGCCAGTGCTTTTCTCTCAGGTCATGAGAGACCCCATCATCTGAGCATGATGGGGGAAGAGCTGTGCTGCTGCAGGTGCCGAGATAAAAGCTCTTACGGCCATTTTTGTCACATTTTGTGAGAGTATGATTTTTAGTCCAAAAAGAATTACCCTAGAAATAGAAGTGAGTCATCATGCAGCTGTAATTACATTTCACCTCTCCATATATATATATTTTTTTTTTATATGTGCATTGTATCCTAAGTGTGCAACATTGCTGTTTGCAGCTGATAAAGCTACAGCAGTGTTTGGTGGGTAAAATGTTTCCTAAATCTGGTGGGACTAGATTTTCCTAATCTGCACAGTGGCCGTCTGTGCTTGATGGCATAGAGCCAGTAGTGTGTAAGTGGATGTTCAAGTGCCAAATGCTGTAATTGCTGCTGTTATCTTTGCAGATCACTAAAAAGCAGTGTTGCTGGAGTGGGGCTCTTCGACTTGGGTTTACTTCCAAGGATCCATCGAGGATTAACCCTGACACTCTGCCGAAGTACGCGTGCCCCGACTTGGTTTCCCAAAGTGGTTTTTGGGCTAAGGCTCTGCCGGAAGAGTTTGCGAACGAAGGAAACATCATAGCCTTCTGGGTGGACAAGAAGGGACGGGTTTTCTATCGGGTGAATGACTCTGCTGCGATGCTCTTCTTCAGCGGGGTGAGAACGGCAGAGCCCCTCTGGGCTTTGATCGATGTCTACGGACTCACTCGTGGAGTGCAGCTCTTAGGTGAGTACCTGGCTCCAAACATGCAGGGATGATGCTGAGCCCTTCCCGCTGAAGGGCCAGCCTGACACTGCCTGTACCCCTCACTGTGCTGGGGCAGGCTCAGGGAAAAGGCTGTTGTTCCTTCCCAGAGCATCTCATGACCTCAGCCTGGATCAGTGAGATCAATGGGATCCCACATGAATGGGAGGTGGGAAACAACCACTACAGTATGGCTACAGAAGCCATTTGTAAATAAGTGTATTTCTGCTCAAAGATGTTTCTCTATCAGAGTGTAGTCTGGAGTGTGGCATATACTTTGTAAAACTTTCTTTTTATCTCATCTGCTGCTTTCCCCATGCCAAAATGGGGAAATACATTTTATATGTTGTGGATAAGTCCTTCCTGGATGGCCCTATTATGATTTCTGGCTGGTTTGTGGGCAGATTTGAAACATAGATATCTTCTAAATTACCTGTGAGAAGCTGTGGCTGATTTTGCCAGGATGTTGCTTTCACAGAAGAGTCTGATTCATCCTCTGGAGCCTGAACGTTGGATACACAGTTGGGGTTGGAGAACAAGGACTGCTGAGTGCCTGTGTCTTCTGCCATCCTCAGCTGAAGTGGAGATAGTTTGGCATTCATGAGGACTCAGTCTAGCCCCAAATGTGCAGGCTGTCAAGTATTGGGATATTTGAGTTTATATATCTTGGAGACTCTTTTCAGTTCTTCTAAGGACCCAACTTAAGGGGCACCTAGTTTGCTGAGGGACCAGAGGTGTCAGCATGCAGCCTGAGAGTTGGCTTTGCATTGTCACTGGGGGAGAAGTCACAGTACTTCTCCATGTAACAGCAGTTTCATGGGTCTTGTTTTCCCCATGGAAATGGTTAGATGGTACCTGCTGACCTTCATGAGCTGTAGTTCCTTCCAAAGATGAGATGATCTTGCTAGGCTGAGAGAGATCCTGGCTTTTTCCTGTCATGCAGCCTGATAATCTCTGTTAAAATGACATCTTCATGCTATATATCAAAAAGTTTCATGAAGTCTCTTTCTGACAGTTGTGCCTCCTTTCTGCACTGCTTGCTGTATTAAAAAACATGGTGGCAGGACTGCCCATACAAACCTACATGGCAGGGAAGAGGGATGTGGGTTCAGGAGATGAAGAAATGGGACTGACCTCTTGATGCAAAAACTGCTGGCCCAGGATTGCACAAGGCAGAGGAATTAAAGAACTTCTCGGCAGCTTTTTGCTTTCTTTTAGGAATGGAAAGATTTATCTTTTGTGTTGAATCAGCTTGAATCAGAGCCACTAGACAACTATTCATAGGCCAAGGTGGTGATATTTGAATTGGGATCTAGAATTTGGGCAAATGTCAGGCCAAGGGTTCAGTTAGGAAGAGCTTACAAATGACTCAAAGTCCTCTGGCTGTTCTTGTGAGATTTGGCACCTTGGGACTCCTCTGCCTGATTAATGAGGGCCCATAACTCTGGATTATGTGTTTTGTTTCAAAACACCCGAGAAATCATTTCCTATCCATCATCTGCCCCTGCGTTGTCCTAGCATCTTCCACATCCCCTTTCATAAGGAAAATGTGACTCTTGCCAGCCACTGACTTGCCTCTAGTCTAACAGGCTGCGGACTTTCCAGTGGGTATAAAGTCCCTGAATGAAGCAGGCAGCTTCTGAGTTTACACAGTTGGCGTGGAGCTCAGATACATATTTATAGCTTGTTCCAGCAGCCTTCAACAGGCATTAAGCCTAGCAACTGTGCTGAAACGTCTTTGACTTGAGTCCTCTCCATCTCCATTCATTATTACACAGCACTAAAAGTCAGAGCAGGGAAATCATCAGCTGTGTTGCCTCTGGATCCTATAGACATACCCGCTACAACGCTCTGCATGCCTGTTTTAGTGCAGCAGACCACACATATAGTACAGGACAAATTGCCAAAAGCTCCCAGGACTTGACAAATGAATTTCATAGCTTAGCTACAAACATATGGTTGAATTCAGCCTGGTATGGCATGCAGGGCATCTGATGGAGGCTGGGGATGCTGGAGCGTTTTGTTGAACAGAAGAGCCTAGCATTTCAGATTCCAGTTCAGTGATTTACTCACCCCCAAACCCAAACACATTCCTTGTTCTTGACCCTCACTTTTTTCCCAATGACGAGGGTTGCAGAGTCATACTGCTCCTCTGCACTGCCTCCATTTGCTTTTATGTGTATTTCACCCAAGAATCTGACCAAAAGCTTTATATTTTCTGGTGTCTGTCTTTGTTTATTGTAGAATTATTCTCCCCTCTACTCTCAATAATGTAACTTCACTTCCAAAATCAGACTTGCCTGAAAGAAAGAAGTGCAGCAGTAAGTCTTGTGTCACTGCAAATTCCCAGCTCTGTAGGGGAATGCACAGTGTGCATTTATGTCACCAAAAGTCACAACTTCCAAAACTTCACATTTTTGTTTTGCTTATCTGCATTACAGTAGCAGTTCCAGCCAAAATAAGGGACCCAGTAAAGCAGGGCAATGACCAAGTCTAGTGCCACTGTTCCTGTCTTACAGATTTAATAAAGAGAGACTTGACAAAAGGAAGCCCAAAGCCTGGGAGTGTTAAATGACTTGCCAGAGGTTATACAGCAATGTCACACGATTCAGGGATGCCATCAGCCTTGTTGCCCAGCTCAGTCTTGCCTCCCTCTCTACCAGCGTTGCAGGCATTGCATAACAGTCTGACATCACTAAATTGCACCCTGTGGATGAAAGGAACAGCTGGTTTGTACCTTAATTTCTCATTTCCTTCTGCTTATGGCTACCCATAGCATCAGCCTTACTGGTAATTACCCACATGTCATTACTGCTGTCAATGCACAGGTTTACATGGCTGTCGCAGATGTTCCTGCGTCCAGCTGCCCTTGCTGTATGCTCAGAAGCAGACCCCTTTAAGCAGCTGCTTTGCCTGCTTGGTTTTGTTCTGAAATAGGTAAAAAGGGCTTGTGTGGTCTACTGCATCTCAGCTGAGGGGAGGTCAGGAACTGAGTTTGGACCACGTCTTGCCTGTCACTGCTGGAGTGAGTCAAAATGAGAGACTGGCTTAAGTCTACCTTGAAGGTGGCTTCTGCGATGAGGTCCATGGTGCTCACACGCTTGGTCACAGATCAGAGGCTACTCCTTGCTTTCCTTGCCTCTTGCCACGTTATAGAGATGAAAAGGCTTAAATTCACCCAGGAATCTGGTCTCCTCTGACCACAAGGTCTCAACTGGTTTCCTGCCACAATGTAAAGGCCCCCATAGGGGAGGTTGCTGCAATTGAGTGCATGCATGTTCTGTGTTTTAGGGCATGAGTTTCAGCATAGATGCAGGCTTACATGACCTGTAAACATGCCCTTATACAGTGACTCTCCTGCCGACATGCTTAACTTGCAGGCAGGATGGTTTACAGCTCTGCTTCCCTTTTTGGGCAGCTAGTTTTGTACTTTTACATTCCAGGATAATTTAAAGTAATATTTACTAGAAATGTGGCTTAGCCTTATGTTATCACTTCAACATATACACATACTCATTCACACTTTAAAAAGAGTCCAAGAAAAATGGAATATAAGCAATCTGCTGCCTCGCTGCTATAATAAAGCATCAAAAAAGAAAGAACCAGCTGTTTAAATCCTGGGGTCTTCAGAGCCCTGGAGGAAGGATGGCAGCTCATGGGAACCAAATGGTGTTGTCTCACATTAACCTGCTTCTTTTAAGTACTTCCCCAGTGAGTCTGGCATAGCCTTAAGAAATGTTCATGTACACTTTCTGTAGACTCACTGCAGGACAGCAAGGGTGGCAGCTTTCCTCAGTGATGTGTATGTTAAAGCATAATGTGTGTTTTCAGCATTTGCCTGTACTTTTTGGTGGGGAGTTCCAGGTTTACCTGTTGCATGGTCCTTTTTCGAAAATTTGCCCAATTTTTTTGGCAGTGACATTGTAGCACAGGATTGCAGAATGGTTAAGATTGGAAAGGACCTGAGAAGGTCATCTAGTCCTACCATCTAGCATCTTTTATTTCAAAGCCCAACACATGCTCTAAAAATATGGAAAAATGGGACTGCAAAGAAATTATGATTTCAGCATACCCCTCTACCCGCCCTGTATTTCTGGTGGGGTAACACGAGGTTTGTTTATTTTCCTTAGCCCATTTCATTGCTAATATGGTCAGCAACCAAACCCCTTTACTGTTTATTTCTCTGTTCACGCTCTTCTCCCATCCATCTGTATTTTCATTCATGCAGTATTTTAAAGTAGTCTTGGTCTTTCACCAGCACAGACTTGGAAAACCAAGGATAATTTTATGTAGATTGGACACTGAGAGGCACCTGTTGAAAGCACAGCTTCACCACCTCTTGGAAGGATAAAATATGTGAAAAACTAGTAAAACCTTGCAAACTGGGAAAACTTTAAATGCATATGTATTAAATGTGTATGTATTAGATTCACCTGAAGTAGAAACAGTATAAATACATATTTCAGTCATAAATAAGTGTACAGATCATAGTAGAGTTAACTGGCAGTGCTGTATATTATATTAGATATTTGGGAAATCTTTTCTTTCTCCAGATCCCTTTCTTATTGCTTCATGTTTGCAAAGTATCAAAAGTCAAAATGTGAACTGATAATGGATGTAAACGTACCTATCTTGGGACTCAAGCTAGTGTGTATTTGACAAGGAAGTTGCACATTTTGTAGGGAAAGCAGGAAACGTTTTTCTTTCTTCACCCCTGTCAATTCTTAGGTAAATTGAATCTCTAGCTCCAGGGCACCTTTAGAAAAAACATTAAATAAGCCTCAAATGAGGTGGATTTATGGGCAAATTTCAGGTGTGAATGGTATAAGACTGATGATAAATCTAATTTATCGCATGCATCTGCAGTTTTACCATGTGGTTGTTACTATTTTATTTTCCAAGTGCAAAACTTATTTTCCATTGCCCACGGGAATCCATTTCTGTTGCTATTCTGACACATGCAAATAAGCAGACTGATCTAACAAGAGTGCTTCACACCAAACAAAATTGGATAATCAAGTATGACTGCAGTGTATTTTTATAGTGTATTGTTGAAAGTGGAAGCTATAAACTATTTACCCTCTCTGTGGAAGTCTGTGACTATCTGATGGAAACGAATAGTGTGTGTTTAAACAGAGTCGTACTTAATGAAGGCAAGATATACATGACCTGCAAACAGTCAGTTGTCATTGTTTTTCCTCATCTCCTACGGGGAGAGAGAATTTAAATTGCTCATAAAGTTTTATTGTCTGTAGCTGTTGTCTCTATGGCAGCTGCAGGAAGCTCTCTAACACTGCTAAAAATGTGAAAACAGTTTAATAAATAACTCATCTCTCACCATTTTAATTAATTCCTGCTTTGCCTTAGCACCTCTGGAGGAACTTACTTTTCCAGATGCCATAGGTACCCAGAAGTTAGCCCACAGCCCAAAGTAACTCCTTGTGCTTGAAGGTCTGTCTGTCCTCCAGGTCTGTCTGTCTTGCTTATGACAATAAGGCTGCCAGACACAGCACTTCCAAGCAAGCCAGAGCTCATCTTGGCCGCGTGAACACAGTGGCTTTTTTTCTTCTCTTTGTGTTTGATTGTGAACAGTGGAGAATTTGTGCCCGTGAGCCTGGGCTGGCCAGTGGAGGAAGGCAGCGTCTCCCTTGCCCTGCCCTGTCCTCCTGCTGCCTGCGCTGGCAGCGCTGGGGCATTCAGGCTGTGCAGGTGAATGGCAAAATACCAGGTAAGTCAGAACAGCTAGATGCCAAGTAAAATAAGGTCTCTGAGGGATTAGTGTTTCAGGCTTCACTGGGTCTCGATGAAGTGTTGAATTACGAAATTGCACACAGCCTGTGTGTGTTACATATATCTTTATCAGCGTTGCTTGTCGGTGTACCTGTTGCTTTCACCTGAACCACATTTGCCTTAGCAGGACTGCTTGTGGAACAGCTAAGGCATTGCTACAGGGGAACAGAAAGGACAAAATCTGGGACATAATGTGCTGTTGGGCACATTATATCCATAAAATATCCACATCAGCATCAGGAGAGCCTGCAAGTGAACCTGGATGAGAATAAATTTAAGAGGGATTATGCTGGCTATTATTGCCCAGACTGAGAAAGATGAAGACTGTGACAAGACAGAATGAGCAGTGGAAAAATAAATTCTGTGCTTTATAAAGTTCCTTTAGTTCTGGGAAGGTGAAATATTGTTCCTAACATGGGCAAGAAGGACTATATATATTATTATAATATTATATAGTATAATACATAATATATTTTATAATAATATTTAATATAATATATAATTATAAATAATATATTATGTATAATATTTTCCACGTTACCCATAAAAGCCCAAGGAAATATGAAAACTCTGACAATTGTAAGTGATGTTTACATTATTGGGTATGTGTATGCTGTAGTTCAGATGCTGACACTGAAAAGATAGGCCCCATGTTAAAAAAAGTGATGTCTTCACATTAAATATCTGTTGTGAGGATTGATTTGGCTGTTGCTTTAAGGAGGTAAATGTTGCTGATTTACACTAAGAAGTTTGTTTTGCCTTTGCTAAGTGTTGTTATTTTTTAGCTGAAGTGTGGAACCTGTAGTCTGGAAACAATGATTCCAATTAAAAGGGCTTTGACCTTCATTTACTTCTACTAAAGGTATAAATTACTGGAATAATTGGCTGTATACTGAATTTATTACACAGCTATAGCTAGTTACAGAAGTTTCTAGTATAGACAGGGCCTTAGAGGATAATAACACACCACTAATGGAGAAGAGTATTCTTTTGAGAAACATTTCAAAGAGTTCCTTAGCAAAGATTTTGACATTTTGATTTAAACCATTAGGATGAGATATCTATGCTGTTTCTTAAAAAAATACATTCTCTGAACTGATACGTTATGCTGCATACAATTGTATTTTCCTTAGCTTCTCTAATGTGGTTCCTATTGTAATTCTGTAAGTAATAAGTGTCTTTAAAAAGAAAGATGGAGAGAATATGTTGGTACAGGGAATTAATCTTTGCAGTTTCTTAATACCTTTCTCCAGAATATTCAGCAAAACAGTTTAAACTGTACAAACCTTGGTCTGTAATGCTGAAAGCTAATTCCTCTTCATAAAGGTACAGCTTGACAAAAAGAGTGCATTTATTCCAGTGTAAGACAGTTGGAGCTGGAGGTAAGTTTTGTATGTGAATTGAGTAGATGATCTGGTAAAAGTATAACAATTTATTGTGCTAATCTTGCAATTCCAGCTGTTCCAGCTGTGGAGGCCCTTTCCCCTAAGCCTGTGTGACAGATGATGGCTAAACGTTGCTTATATATTAAAACTGAACACCGTCTCTGTACAACACGTCTCTACTGGTGTGAGGTAGCACTTTGTCATTTCAATGTCTAATTGGTATCACAGCTGCTGAATATGCAATTTACTGTACAGAGAATATGATTTTGTTATTCCTGTAGGTGTCTGGGTTATTAAAAAAGTTTGACACCTTTAATAAAATTAAATTGGCTTTTCCATCTGTAATCAGCAACAGAGCTAAAAATGAGATTGCTTTGTACTTTGTATTCCAAAGTTTCCCTTTTTTTTTCCCAAGCTGTATAGGCAGAACTGTTGTTGAGCTCAGTCTGGAAATCCTTACCTATAGCTCAACTCTACTCTTAGTTTTAGCAGCCTAAACTTGCAGCCACCTGTGGATTGCCCTGGTTTTACATTGTGAACAGAATCTAGCACTGGGTTTTTACTCATTCATCACTTCTCTTTGGCCAAACACTGAGCAGCAGAAGTTCCTCCAGACCTTGCCTGGCTTGTCCCAAAGAAAACAAAACATTTTGGCTCAGGGAACCTGTTCTGATTCAAGCCAGGACCTCTCCTTCCATGCACCCTTGCTCAGGCCAGGACAAATGAGCCTCTCGGGGGGGTCTGTGTAACTGTAACTGTTCACAAGTGGCTGAAAGATGGCAAAAATGCAGGTGCTTATCATCTGCTTGTGCAGACTCAGAAGATCTTTCGTTAGTGACTCAGGTCTGCACTCACCGAAAGCTGCTCTGCCAGCACTGATGGTGCAGCAACACCCAGCCCAGTCAAGTACACAGTGCTGCCTGCCACAGCGTTAAGCTCTCACCGTACTATCAGTATAACTGTTTCTAAATTATGGCGCATTCTTGCATCAAAAAGTTATTGCCCATGTGTGATGCATAGGAGCGTGCCTGATACCTGCTACCAGTAACTGGCCTTAGACACCAAGTTTCACACTAAATCATGATGCTAATACATGGGCTAGAATGACCCATTTCTTCATTTGTGCCAAAGAGATTAATTAGTTGGGATTTCATAGGCAGAAAGAGCCTCTCTGTTCCTCAGCTGTACTTGACTCTTTTCTGATGTGTATGAAGTGTAATTCATATGACTGTGTGTCTGTACAAACAATAGAGTGCAACTTTGAGGTTGTCTAGATAGAGGATATATTGTGTCAAACGAAAGAATTTCTTAAAAAGCAAAAATTTTCAGTGGTCCTTCTAGGGCAAGAAAACACAAAGGCATTGCTGGTGTCTGGGACAGGGGCTGGGGAGAATGGGCGTGTGCATGGAGGACGGATCCCTGTGCTGCCCCACGTGTATGTGTGCTCTTCCCTGCAAATCTGCTTCACCCCATGCTGGAGGCAGAGCCTGAGGCTGAGTGGGCCCTTGGTCTTGCACCATTCTTCTGTCCTCAGCTTGCTGCAGTCTTCTTCCTAGTCCTGGCTATAGCCTGGGGCACGCACACTGGCTCACTGAAGGTCCACTGAATCCAGTGTCCTATCTCTGACAACGATCAGCATCTCTAGGTCCTCTTTGGAAAAAATTTCTGCAAGTACAGGTGTTACTTTCTCCTGCCTTTCATCTTTAGTCATGCTGAGCTACTACATCTGATCTCCAAGGTATACAACCTGTGTTGAATCAACTCCCGATTTTGATTCAGGTGTTACATGAGCTCTGCTTATGATGCAGCTGATCCTGCAAGGTGCTGTGCTCAGTGAGATGCTGGGCTCCTCTCTCCTTCTCAGACATTTAGGAAAATCTGGATCGTGCATTCGTCTGTCACACTCTCTTAATTACATTTTCATAATACGCTCTTCTGACAGTATTACATGTTTCCCTTATGTTGTGGCATTTGATGAAAATATCATCCCTTGTACTGGCATGCGCTAGGTAAGTGCTTCGTCCTATTTTCCTGGGAATTATATCAGAGGACTATTGGCAGAACTTTGCAAAATTTATAAAAGACATTTCCATGTATATAGGGTAGAACAGTATGTCCAGTAGCGACAAGTTTTGATTCTCATCCATTAGCATTATTTTGATGTTAAAGGCCTTTACAGAAAAGAAATTTCTATACCATCTGCTCCTACTAGATTTTGAAATTAAACTTATTTGGGATTGGTAAATTTTTAGTCTGTAGATAGGGATAAAAGGTTGATAAATCAGATTGCTGATTTACAAGATCACAAATCTTGTGCCACTGGCTATGGCTGGTGTGTTTAAGAAGATGAAAATCTCTTATGATGCATCTGGCCACTAGTGTGACCCTTCACAGACAATTAATTCTCTTCAGGGGAAAAAAAAAAAAAGTTTAATTGCTCTATCTTCTTTTAAGAGGATAAAGACCACTCCAGAGAAAAAGCCTTTAGAATCCAGTAATCCTATTCCCACGCTGGTACCATGCCAATAAATACTGTGCCACTTGCATGGAAAGATCTGAAGCCTCCAAAATGTTTAATGCAGAGTATTCCCTCTTTCTCTGCACACCTGAGTCTAGAGGACCCCAGCACCTCAGCCGTGTGTTTACTTGAACCAGGAGACTGATGACAATTTGTTCAATGTGTTTCCATAGACATTTTTATTTCCTCCTCATTCTGCACTGGTGGTACCCTGGTTGATTTTCTTTGCTGTCTTTGGTGTCTGTAGGCAGCAGGCATCAGCAGACCGCTCAGCATGGCTTGTGTGAAAGCATCTTTTTGACAAAAGCACAAGTCCTGTTGGTTTCTGCTCCTGTTTCTAGGCCTGGTTGGTTCTAGCTGGATCTGATTCAATGACTGTACACTGGAGTATGCGCATGTCTGAGGTGAGCCTTGATGTTGCTTGCATTTGTCAAAACACTTTTTTATTGCTTCGTTCCTAACATGGTAGAGCCTGCAGATCTTGACTGTAATGCTGCTCGTCCAGGTGGAAGGAAATTGGCCTCATGCTGAAGGTCAGTGCTAGAAACAGTTGGAAAGAAAACTGAACTGATGGAGAATTTGACTGTGGAGCTGCAGGGACAGGCAATTTCACCTCAGCCCAATTGGCTCACTCAAGAGAAATATATAAATAATTTGGTCTTAGGCCATAATCACTATTATGACTATTTGTATGATAATTTCTAGTGCATCAGTTTTGGATGTGAGACCCAAAAGACCAATGCTCCATAAAAAACAGGTAAGTTCCAAAGTGTCAAAGTAACAATCTAATGGTGATGCAGAAGGTGCTCTACATTGGCAGGCTGTGGTGGGTTGATGCTGGCTGGATGCCAGCTGCCCACCAAAGCTGCTCTATCACTCCCCTCTGCAGCTGGACAGGGGAGAGAAAAGATAACAAAAGGCTCGTGGGTTGAGATAAGGACAGGGAGAGTACACTCACTGATTACTGAAATGGGCAAAACAGACTCGACTTGGGCAAATTAATTTATTACCAATCAAATCAGAGTGGGATAATGAGAAATTAAAACTGAACCTTAAAACACCTTCCCCTCACCCCTCCTTCCTGGGCTCAACTTTACTCCCAGTTTTCTTTACCTCCTTCCCACCAGTGGCACAGGGGGACAGGGAATGGGGGTTACGGTCAGTTCATCACACATTGTCTCTGCTGCTTCTTCCTACTCAGGGAGGGAGGACTCCTCACAGTCTTCACCTGCTCCAGTGTGGAGTCCCTCCCATGGGAGATGGTCCTCCATGAACTTCTCCAATGTGAATCCTTCCCACGGGCTGCAGTTCTTCATGAACTCCTCCAGCCTGGGTCCCTTCCACGGGGTGCCGTCCTTCAGGAACAGACTGCTCCAGCATGGGTCCCCCACAGGGTCATGAGTCCTGCCAGCAAACCTGCTCCAGTGTGGGCTTCTCTCTCCATGGGGTCACAGGTCCTGCCAGGAGCCTGCTCCAGCATTGGCCTCCCACGGGGTCCCAGCCTCTTTTGGGCATCCACCTGCTCCGGCATAGAGTCCTCCCCGGGCTGCAGGTGGAGATCTCCTCCAGCATGGAGCTCCATGGGCTGCAAGGGCACAGCCTACCTCACCGTGGGCTTCCCCAGGGGCTGCAGGGGAATCTGCTCTGGTGCCTGGATCCCCTCCTGCCCCACCTTCTTCACTGACCTTGGTGTCTGCAGGGCTGTTCCTCTCATATGTTCTCACTCCTCTCTCCCCCTGCACTTGCCATTTTTTTCCCTTTCATAATTATGTTATCCCGGAGGCGCTCCCACCATTGCTGATGGGCTTGGCCTTGGCCAGTGGCAGGTCTGTCTTGGAGCCAGCTGGCGTTGCCTCCGTTGGACACAGGGGAAGCTTCTAGCAGCTTGCAGAAGCCATCCCTGCAACCCCCATCACTACCAAAACCTTGCCATGCAAACCCAATGCACAGGCTAAGGGATGAAAGCTGATGGAGGAAAAATTCAAGTGGGAAGCAAAATACTATTTTTTAAAGGTGTGTAGTTTCCAACTGGACAGATTACCCATTCTCAGTTGCTCAGAAAAGACGACTATGTAGGTTGCAGGGCCTGAATTCAACAGGATGGTTAACTACTTACCCACGTCTTATGCATATGTAGTCCTATCTGGTATGCCAGAAATCAGGTATATGCTTGAGTAAGTATGTTAATTCACATTCCTAAAGATAGCCATGTGCTTAAGTGCTTTGCCTGATCTTTTTCTTTGCCATCTGCTTGTTACTGGGTTCTGTGCAGGGCTTGCTAGGTCAAAACCAGTGGTCTGTGGTTAATCAGTAATCAATGGTTATGCAGGGATTAGGCTCTGTGCTTAATGGTTTTTCTGAGAAGCAAAGTCTTTTAGGAGCAGGAGGAGAGAGATGAGCATGAGCGGGGGGCTGGGACGCACTGCTGAAGTTGGAAGGGAGGTGGAGAGGTTGCCTCCCAGCAATGCTTGCTTTTCTTGGAAAATTTGGCTAGTTTCTGTGCAGGAAGATTTAAGGAAGGGTATAGAAGCATGAGGGGAGCAGGAAGATGAAAGCATGGAAACAGGGTGAACTGCTGTCTGAAAGCAATGGAAGATGGACAGATTTGGCAAAGAGAGATCAGGTTATATTGATTGGGAAGGCAAGAACAACCCAGTGGTCAAGATACAATCCCTTTCTTGCCTGGTTTCTTCACTCATGCGAGGTTCACTTGTACATTCGATTTACACTTGTAAATCACTGGCTCATTTTGACTTTGTCTTGGTAATTCATGACCCAAAGGCTTTGGTTTCCCTTCCCCCCCCCCCCCCCGCCCTTTATCTGGACAGTGCAGGGTGTTAGATGTGTTTGAACTGTTTTGTGTGGGTCTGTGGATGCCTGGCATGTTCCTTGAAGATAAGTGATCTCTTTTATAAGGTCAAGTACATACTACTGACACTCTCTCAATCAAAGAGATCATGAAGATACAGGAGAAAAATGACACATGGGGAAATACCTGTCAGATGTGTTTCTTATGTCCCGAATTAGATTGGTGGCTTTTTGTTCTGCTCTTGATAACACCTATTCCTCTTTGTACAATGGGTCTTTTCATGATATAGTTAATTTATTACAGAAGTCTTCTGCTAATAACAAACATTGACACATCTATCAAAGGGGTGTTTTTTTAATATACGTACTGAGTGCAGTATTTCCTGCAGAGGGTTTAGTTACAATGGGCAACATAGAAAAATAATGCAAATTAATTGCAAACATGACTTTAAAAAGGACTAGTTTTTGCTGACCTGAACAATTTCTGTGGGCAAGCCTGACTTTGGTTTAGCTAGATTCAGAGTGAGCTCAGCTGACACTTGATTTACTTTAAGACTTTTACTGGCAACCACAAATGTGAGGAAAAAAAAATATATCTTAGCCCCTCTCTGAGATAGGCACAGGGTAAGTGGCAGCCACTGGAGAAAGCCAGGCAGCCATCTCTCCCTGGCTTTATCAGAAGGGTGAAAAACAGCAGTTCTCAAAATGTTCTGGGTAGACTTAAAGATAACTTCACCATCACTCCTGGAGATGTGTCGCTGTTGGTTGTTCTGGCATAAGTGTTGCCTGGGGCATATCACATTACAACTGCTGTCCCCTCCTCAGGTTGCTCCTATTGGCAGCTATTTGACCAACCTATTATTTTATGGTATATTTAGTTCTCTTTTATCTTTCCTCACTGTCAGTCTCTCCAGCCCAGTAATCATGTTTTCTTCTTTACCACAGCCTCCGTATCCTGCTGTCATTCTAAAAATGCTTCTGTGATGTTAAATCTTTTCCAGTTATATGATGAGAATTAATTCATTCTGACAGAGCCACGAAAATCTGATTCAATTCCTTTTTTTGGTATCTCAGTCACAGTCCTTGATCACAAATCAGCATGAGTCAGAATTTCCCAGGTTATTATTTCCTCAGAAAGGCTGATTGCAACCCTGTCTACATATTTAATATCCTTTTTCTGACTGCAGTTGGAGCCGAGCAGTTGAGGCTGCAGTGATTTTGTTTGGAGACCTGTCTGTTGTTTTTGCATTTTATGCCACAGGTGGAAAAGGTGACACCAAAGAATATCCCAGACCAGTGTTGCAGTTTCCCATCATCGGGTGGTTGAGTGCACACTGGCTCTACAGCATAAAGATGACTACCGAACCTAGCAGGATTTATTTCTCTGGAAACTAAGAAATTTTGTGTCACAGGTGAGGAGGGAACACACTGGTTTTATCAGCTTGTGCCAGGACATGAGAATTCAGTAATGTTGGGTTTTCAAACTGGCCATATTGTTCTGAGATCTGCCAAAACCCCTGAAATGTTTCAGATAGGTAGGTTTTGAGTAATTTTGGGTTCAACTGGTTAAATGAGTAGCTTATCTGGAGTTACTGAAAGTAGACCAAAATGAAAAATAAGTGGGAAATACTCTCTTTAGGGCCCATATCATTCCTTTATTCTCTCCAATACATGTTTGTCTCTCAAATTTTATGTCTGGAGGCCGGGACTGTGTTGGATGCCCAGTGGAGTGCCATCAGTCTGTTCTTCTGCACTGGGCTGTGCTGTGGCCAGGAGGGGTTTGGAGGCACAAGGAGGTTTCCCTTTCCTTACACAGAGCCTTTGGCTCTGGAAGCAAACGCAGGAGGAAATCCTGCTTCCACTCGCCATTGTACCTCTCCTTATTGTGAAGGATGTGCTGTTGGCTGAGCAGCAGCTGAAAGGGCTGCAGGAAGGAGCAGGCATTGCTTCTTGCAGGTCACAGGAGGCAGGTGAGATTTCTGACCCTGCCCCAGGGGGTTCGTCGCTGCACAAATTCATTGTCCAGCTTGAAGACTAAGGAACCATTTCTATGTTTTCCATTGATTGCTGCAGTTTCCTTTTGTGGTTCTCTTGGGTTCTTCAAATAGAGCAGTAGTAGCTTTAATACCCACTTGGGTTTTTTGCTTGTTTGTTTGTTTCCTACCAAGCTCTAGGAATATTTTTTTTTTCACATGAAAAGAGGGAAAAAAGTGCCCAGACAGAGACTGGTCCATTATTTTTATGAGGGAAGAATAATTATTAGGATTTAATTGTGAAGGAAAAGCAACCAAGCACTGCCTGCAGGGGAAAGCCTTTACACACTGGTGTGAGTACATCAGATCAATAACTAATGGTTAACAGGAAGGGACAAAAAGCCATCCTTAATTTTAGTGGTAAAGGATTCAGCTTCCAGTGCAGGCTCAGATTTCTCATCTTCCTGAGACAAATCACACAAGTGCCTGCTTTCTGCAGGATGGAGGTACTGCTTTTCTTCCTGACAGGGTACTGTGGGTTTGAACTCCTGTGAGTTATTAGACTCCTCATGTGCTAAAGTGGGCAAGCCAAGCTACTGGTCCAACAGAAGTGCCTTACCTTTGTTTGACTGGCGTGCTTTGCGAATGTGTTTCTGTCAGAAACATGAATTACTGTTTCATGATTCTATTTTGTTTTGTGTTGCATATGCCAAAGGCTGCTTTGTGATGCTCCTACCCTGCTAGATACAACTGTTAGTAAAGCCTAGGTGAGTGAACTCAATTTCCCCTAAAGTTTCCAAACAATTCTAGGCATTATTGGTGAGGATAATTAGGCTAAGATGCTTGTATGCTGGGCAGAACAGGTGGCCTTTGTGAGGCTCCTGCATTATTAATCAGCCATGTAATTTCCCTTAAGTGACAAGGTGCGATTGCTTTTTTTAGGCCCAATTGCATCTTCCTGCTACGAGCAGAGATGAGACCCTCTTGCGTGCAATATTGTGAATTACCCATTTGGGAAATGAGGATGCTGTAGGTTGGAGATACTGCCTGGCAGCTCGCACGTGACCTGGAGAGACAGCCAGATGCTGAATAAGCAAGAATTTAATTCTTCCTTCCCTTTCTTCTTTCCACATAAGAGACAGGTTTGTTTTTGCTGGAGCTTTGCCTGTGTAAAGGCTGCAGTGTGGAGCCAGTGTGTGCCATCACACTCAACCTTTGGCATGTCAGAAAGAAGCTTATGGTGGGGGCAAAAAGTCTTCTCTGACGGTGGTATCTGCTGAGTGTGCATGTAGGGCAGGGGGGGAGCTGAGTGTAGGCGTACCGGCCGTACGTTAAAAGACTGGAAAGTAAACTCCTCACAGATGAAACAAATGTAGTACTCTGATTTAATACAGCCTAATAATTGTGCTTCAGATGCCTTATAATGAAGAACAAATCAGCATAGTCTGTGTTAAAAACAGAGTGATAGCATAATAAACATAACCGTATTGAACTCAAGGAAGCATAAATCACTTGTAATTCAAAAGCATTATAAAAAATAATTGTGATTCACTGCTGAACTCTCTTTTACAGTCTGTGAAAACTTCTAATGTTTGCTTTCAAAAAGGCATTTCTCTTAAGCAAAGTTGTTTCAATTAGCGGGAGTGGTAATGATCCAGAATACAGCTGTGTGATGTTGCCTTTTGAGGATCTCTATGGCTGCCATTTTCATAGCGTGAATAGTGATGCTTGGTGTTGGCAGAGAAGGTCCTGCAGATCTGAGCTCCAGCAGTTGGAAATGTTGTGTTTTGCAATACACCCCCATTCCCCCAAACCTACCATGATGTTGAATTCCATCCACTTAAAACAGAGCCTATGTTTAACAATAATTTAAATCATTATCCTGCCTGTCAGCTCAGAGTTAAGGGGCTATGCAACTGTGATTCTCTGTTTAGAAACTGCCTGGAATAATAACTTTCAGATGTCTCAAATATGCACCACTTATCTATAACATCTAAATACAAATGTCTCCCTGCTGAGCAAGCCTGACACTGTTTACCTATTGTGTCCAAACCATTCCAGAGGGTTTGCTTGGTGTGGAGCGGAAGGCCCTATATCCGCAGCAACGACAGCGCTGTCAGTGTAATGTTTTTCAACTCCTCCTCACCTTTAGGTGACTGCAAAGAAAGAAACAGCCTAAGCCCAGGGGTGACAAGTGAAGAATGTCCCTGCGTGTGCATCCCCCCCTCCCACGCCAAGGGTAAAAGTGCATTGCGAGCCAGCCCCGCACTCTTGCAGATGGGATGATGCTCATGCTGTTGGGTCCCTGCCAGCCTGCTGTGAGATGATCCAAATGCTGAATCCTGCACGCCCTGGGCATTCTGGGGCTGGGCAGTGTCGAGGCGCTGTCGCTGGCCTGGGGGCCCTGGGCTCTTTCTCTGCGTGCAGACCTCAGTGGGACCTGTCAAGTCTCATTGAACATCAGGCTCTGGAACTGGCTTGCGCCATATGCTCCCCGCAGCCACGGCATGCCAAAGATGCGGGCCATGCAGCCGGATGGCTTCACTGCCACCCGGGGAGCTGCCGTGCTGGATGCGGGCACTCAGCACATCCCTTGAGGGGCTGCAGGGGTGATGGGCTGTGGTGTGGGGCTGCCCCTCCACCTTGTCCATGAGTAATCAGAGCAGGGAGAGCTGGAAAAAACCCTCCTTGCCTTGCGACGGCTGACCTGTGGCTTACAGGGGCTTCCCCATGATGGCTTTGTCAAGCTCTCCTAAAGGCATGGAGTGTCTCATACCACCCACCACAGGGAAAGAGAGGAGCTTCATCCCCATAGCTGGCACTGGGCGCCGGAGGCCTCTGCAACCTAATGGCATATGCTACGTAGCCTGAAAATTTCCTAATGCATCCCAGGGAGCCCCATGCAGTACTTGGGCTTTGCTTCCTCTGGGCACACAGAGCACCCTTAGCTGGTGTGCACTGCCCTGATGCAGTCAGGGAAGGTTAAATAAGGAGAAATGACAAGCATTTAATGCATCTTTGCATCATCTTTGGTCCCTAGGTGAAGTCTGAGTCACAGCTCTTGTTCTCTATATCAGAGCTATGCAAATGTTATTGAAGTTCTTCCTGGGGCTCTTAACCCTTTGCTCTCGGTTAACTCCTGGATTACCTGTTGTCCAGCCCCTGCAGTGCTGCTGCTTTCCTCATATTGCACAACAGCAGATTGTCTGAAATGTATGCATTCTGGGCATTGAAATTTGCTGTTACTTTATTAGTTCTTGTAGAAACTGTGAAAGTTAGACTGTTAGCAGCGGCCAGACTTGGTACCAGATTGTTTTGCAAGGCTATGGTTATGGAAGCAAGCCTTCCCCCATCCAGTTTGGACAGCAGTTAGCATGCATGTTGCCTCCGCAGCCACCCAGGGCTGCCACAAAGCAGTACTGCTGATCTGCTGCCTCTGTGGCCAGGTTGAGCCTACGATAGTGTTCTTCAGAACAGCTGTAATTAGTGAAGTGTGCATAGCATTGGCTGAGCTCAGAACATGGTTTCGTCTTCCTTTTTCTTTTTTTAATCTCGGCTTCCTTGTAGGGATGTGGCTTGGAGAGGAGTCCTTTATAGCTTGCTCTCAGCCTGCTCAGGAAACCGTGTCGGTGAGGTTTGGTATCTGATGGCTTTCTTCATGCAGGACGCCTGCCTCCATGCACATGAATATACAGTCCAGTTTACTTGCTTGAAAAGCTCAAATTGTGTTTCTGTTCTTCATGAAATATTCATCTGCTTGGATGTTGTAAGCCAGGTTTTTCTGGTGGTGGTGTGTCTGGACAGAAGCACGCACAAGGCACGTGGCTCTGGTGCTGCTCAGCTTGCTGGAGCTGCCTGTCCCACCTACTGGTCTAACACAGTGGTGCTTGGGGAGATGCGCTGCCTGAGGAGCCGCACGGCTCTGCCACGCTCGGAGAACAAGATGCTCTGGGGCCACCTTCCCTCCACTCATCCTCCCGCTTTGTATGGTTGGGACTCTATCTTTGTGGTATGGGAAAGAGCAGCATGCAGGACCCACGGGCTCCCTGCCCTCAAGGTGGCTTCTCCTGCATGCTGGCTGTGCATAACAGCATCTCTTACACCAGATGCTTTTTCAGCGTCTTTTCACCTCCTGAGCAGCTCTTCACTGGCTTTCCCACCATCACCCATGCCAGAGGGCCTGGAGCAAGTTAGCACAGCAGAAAAATTTCATACGTTTAACCTGTTTATCCATCACTGTGCTGCGTATCTGGGCTTTTTGTGTGTGACAGTTAAAAGCCACATACATCACTTACACACAGAATATCGTATTTACCAGGCGTTCTCTGATAATGCTTTGCAGCTTGGCTACCTGTGCAGGAAAATAATTTGCAGGTACCAGAGTTGCCTTCATGCTGTTTGTTGCTCTAAATTTGTACTGAGTGTTTGCTGCCTGGACAGAGAGAAGGCTGCCATCCCGCATGCTGGCATCTCAGATCTCTTCAGTGAGAGGTGACCAGTGACGTGTTTCTTCCCAAGTGGCATCCCGAGGTGACATGACAGAATGACAGACAGATGGTGTTAGGTTGTAAAAGAAGCACTGCTGGCCAAAAAGGTATAAGCCACTAGTGTGAATCCGTGTGATCAGGTCCAGCCAGTCTCTGTAAGGAGCCGAGGCTAGTTTCGTTTATTGGGGGTGGGAATTGTTTGCTATAATAAACTAAAGGTTCAAAGCTGAATCGAATCTCAGCTCCTCCAAAACCCCCAGTGCTGTCCGATCTGGTGTTTTGATTACCTGAGCCCATTTTAAATGCTAGCTCAAGCATCAAGCCCTCACATTTCCATTTAGCTGTTCAAGGAAAACAATTTTAATACCTACTCAGCTATTCATCAGGATTAGGCCCTGCTGGACTAGTTTGGATAACATGCAAGCTAAGTGCAGTGCGGTCCGAGCCTAACTTGGAACATCCAGCCGCACCAAAAAACATTTGCTTCAGTAACTCAAGTGCATTCCTCAGCCCCCACTCTTCATGCCACTGGCCGTGTCCCGTACCAGGAGAGGAGAGGCTGGGGAAGAGCCCGCTCTCCTGTTTTTCCTGGCCCTAATGGTAATGGGGAGAAGCAGAAATATCAGCAGAAAATATGTGCTTTTGGAGCTTCCACCCCTGAGCAGATGTAGATACAGAGGAGAAAAGCAGCCGCATACTTGGGCGCTTACCCAGCTGCCCCCCATGGCAGCAGCACCTCTGCCCATTGCTCACTGTGCGCATCCCCATGTGCCCTGGTGCTGCAGCATGGAGCACGGTGGCCTCCCAAAAGTACCTCTGAGGTTTCAGTGGAGCAGGAGAAGTTAATTTGTTCTGTATTGTGTAAGTTTAGATAGCTAGTATACTGCTCTGCCAAGTGCTGAGGGAAAAATTCCTTGTTCCACCTTATATATATGTTTCTTGGAGTAGCCCATGCTGAACTGAAAGTCCTTGGCCACCCAGCACTGAGCAAGGTTTCATGTTGGCGCTGAAGATGCAGGTTTGCTGGTGGCTTCAAGACTTGGGGATGCACATGGGTTTCCTCTCTTGTCCACACGTCTGCATGCAGACATCAAGAAGTTTTGCTTACTTAATCTCCATGATTTAGTGGGAAAATGCTAGAAAATCTTTAGAAAAAATAATAATGAATAGAAGTTGAATAGATTATGGTTGTTTTCATGCTGTTGCTGCTGGCTGGCTTTTCCCTATCGAGACTTCACTGGAAAACATTGGAGGATTCCTGCAAGAGGCTCAGGCACCCAAACAAATTTGGACATTTAATTGCTGCAGTGGTGAGGACCTGTCAAGGGTGATGCTGGCTGCGTTCTGTGTAATCGCTGAGATCTGGAAGTGGGAGCTGGAAATCCCATAAGAATCTGGTTTCTTTAAGTACTTTGACCCTTTGGATTGGCTGTGGAGGCTCCTGGGACAGCAAAATTTATGTAAGACATTTTGCAGTGTCATCTTTTTTTTCAGTTTTAGGAAATGTTGAGGCTGGATGGAGTTCAGCAGGGTGAAAGGGATGGTTCTCTTGCATTTAATAACTGCTGCTGCTTGTTTCTGAGGCACATCAATTGCTTCACAAGGGAAGGCAGGGTAGTATCTGCTTTCTATCTGGTAGGACAGCAACCATTTTAATCACAGAATGGTCTGAATAAAGATAAGTTACTGAATCTTGTAGAAATCTTGATGGTGAGACAAAGCCCTCTTACTAACTGAAAATAATAATGGCTTTTTGAAGCTCTGTGTATAAATACTTACATATCTCTCTCTCTATGTATGTATGTATAAAAGCAAGAAAACAAACAAAAAATCTCCAGACAAACACTGCACAAAGACCAGAAATCTTCCAGACTCTCACAGTTTTCATTAAAGCAAGGGGAAAGTAATACATTAAATTGTTCACACTTTTTTCAGTTGTCTAGACAGTGCTATACTGAAATAACACAGTGTGTCTAGCTGAAAAGGGAATTCACTTAGGACTGTGGATCCCATGCAGACAGCAAGGAGGAATTGCTGAAAAGCTTTGGAGAATGGTGAGAACAAGCTGTCAGCTGTCCCTACCCCTTGGTGCCATCCTTGGCACCATGTCCATGGGAGAGAAGAGGAGTTCAGCTGGGACCTTCAGCACATTCAGAAAATAGAAATTATGCAGGAGAATGGGCCTCATCTCTGCTTGTCTGAAAAATAGAGAATTACCCATGTTGAAAGTAAAGTAAAACTGTGAAGGAGGGAGTTCAGCTCTTATAGGTTATGTATTCACAATACTTTAAGGATCTGAAAAATGGAGAAGAATTAAGCTGTTGTTGCTTCTGTTGTCATGGGACTGTTCTCCTGGCCCTGTGCTTCCCTGCATTGCACAACAAGCACAAGATGCAACTTCTTTGTAGGGGGAAGTGTGGCAATTTGGTTGAACACTTAAATACTTCTTGATTCCTCCCATTGGACATGCAGTGGCATGCTCTTGTTGTTCTCTCCATCCTCCCCCTGCTGCCTCCCCAGGCATGGAGACACCCAGCACTGCCAGGTGAGCCTGGGCAGAACTGGAGCCATGCGGAAATATTCATGCTGTCCTACCTGGGTGGCTCTTGCAGCAGGAGCAAGTGTGAAGACTTTGTGAAGACTGATTGTCTTCTTACAGACTATGTCCTTGCGTTACCCTGCTCACCTTCAGCCATGGGATGAAATATGTTCAGTTGAACACATGCAATGCAGGGAGTAAAATCAGTGTAGGACGTGATGTGTTTGAATTTTAGGCATCCTAGAGTTTTGTGCATCATAGCTATGCCGTTTATTTTTAATATGGGCAGAAGGTTCAGCACCATAACTCTCCCTAGCAGCACAAAGTCCATCACCTATTGCAAAATGATCTACCAGGAGAACATGCAGGTATGACCAGAGTAGACCCTCGTGTTGGGAAGCACATCTGCAGCATTGCAGTATGGGATGGTAGATGCACTCAGTGAAGAAGCACTTAAAAGCTATGCCAAGTGTCTCCTCTCCGTCTGTCTGTCGGCATCATCTTAAACGTGCAGCAATGTGTTTAAGCCAGTGCTTTCT
Organism: Phaethon aethereus; assembly: GCF_964289735.1. Classification (NCBI taxonomy): domain Eukaryota; kingdom Metazoa; phylum Chordata; class Aves; order Phaethontiformes; family Phaethontidae; genus Phaethon; species Phaethon aethereus. The sequence continues at coordinate 27,443,122 of NC_138583.1, forward strand.
CTTTGCCTTTGGGGAGCCAGGAGATACCTCTGTGTGTGCCTGCTAAAAGGAGAGACTCAGGTCTGAGCGTTTGAGTCATCAGACATGAAATCTCTGATGATTTTACTTAGATACTGGATGATGATGACAAATTTGTCTCTTGTGGAAACTTCAAAGCAGAGAGCTGGCTGGGGAGGGTAAGCTGATCCCAGGATTTCTTCCAAAAGTAGGGAGTAAGAGTCCCCTGTAGCCCTGTGAAGGCTTGCAAGTGTGTTGAAAGCACTTCATGCTCAGCTGCAAGAAGATTGCTGAAACAGCAAGGACAGAGTGGATTGTAAGTAACTGTCACTGGTTACTACGCAGTCTACGATAGATTTATTTAAAGTTTTATAGGCTGTGTTTCTTAAAGCTGCACAGATTTCCAGGAGATGTTCAGTTGCTGGCCATCTCCTCCCCAGAAAAATGCTTAAAAGGGCCCTTTCTCCCCTTTAACACCTAAAATGTTTCAACATTTAACAAGGCGAGCATGGGCTCTGTCACTGAGGGCTCTGGGACCTCACTCCCCATGGACCCCTGGGGGCTATTCAGAGCATCGCGAGCTGCTCGCAGGAGGAGGGCTCAAGTCACAGATCATGGACGTGAAATGACCTCCCAAAAGCTCTGCGGGGAGGCCACAGGACAGGAATAGAAACCGGGGAGCCTGACTTTCTGCCTCTTATTCTCAAGCACAATTAAAGTACAGCCTGTTCACGTGATGCAGTTGGTGACTACAGATGTGGTGGAGAGAGCAGTGGGAGGGAAGCTTTGGGCAGGCGTGGGATCAGGAGGAGTGAGAGGCAGAAGAATGGGATGAGATGGAGGCAGATGGCTGTGGATATGGAGAGGAGGGAACTTTGCAAAAGCAAAGGTAGAAACGCCATGAAAAGGGTCATTACAGAAAATACTCATTTTGCTCAGTTGGGAGAATCCATAAATTATTTTAGTTCATGCTCATGGGACAACCTGTCCAGTGTCTCTAATGTGAAATCCTGTTGTCTAACACGTTTTTGGCTGTTAACGTTTTCCAATCTATTGTGTAAATAGATTCTATTTTAACATTTTGGCAAACTGCTTCCTGGGGAAAGCTGGATTCCTCCACCACTCCTCCAGGGTCCCATTGTCCGGGGTCTTATTTTTCCTTCCTGTTTCACATGAACGTGCAGAGCTTTGACAATTGCACTTTGTAGTCTTGAAATGTGAATGCCTTCCAAGGCTGGAAGGATTCTCTCAGTTTTTGAGATTGACCTTTGATTTCCAGTGACAGCCAGGATGGATTTCTGCAATTTTTCATGTTGCCCAGGGCCTGACATTGACTAATAGGACTGGATATTCGGCAGGAATGGCAGGAAACCCTCGGTGATGAGATTTATTCATGCTGTCCATGTATAGTTTCAAAGCTGTAGGGTAAGTTCCTGTTTGGGGTGAATGGAGCAGTGTTACAATAGGGGTGAACTTAGACCATTGCTCCTGAAGGCACAGAGCAGCTCTTTCATTCAGCCTCCCCCCAGATCTGTCGATTAACAGCAAGCACTCTGTGCTGCTTCAAGTATTGCAGTAGACATGCAAAATCACATGGTTTTCTGCTGAAAACCAGCAGCAATCCCATTGCATTTGCCTTTTGTTTATCTTTAAGAGAACAGCAGATTCTGCCTAGTTTTACTGGAATAGTCCCTTGCTGGTTGGAAATTACTAACTATAAAAAAAAATGTAGCAAAGTGTAGCTCACTCTGTTTGAGAAAGGTTTCTGCAGAGCTTCTGCACTGACTGAATGGGGGGACATGCTGGGGAGACAACTCACAGGAAGCAGGGGGCATCTGGAGAAGCTAATTTTGCATTCTGGTTATGTTTTTATGGCCAACCGGGGTTGCTACCAGCATCCTCACGACCTGCTCCTTTCTGCCCTGGATGCTTGGGAAGATGTCAGAGACCATTACGGCTGTGCTACAGGGACAGCTTCTTCAGGACACCCAGGAGGGTTGGCTGTGCCCACAAAGGAAGGGTGCCAAGCACCCATGCCATGCACAGGAAGGGGACTCTACGAGGAAGGGGGAGTTTCTGGTGCAGTTTCATCTTTCCCAAAGGAGCAGATGGGGGCTGCAGGGGAGAGGAGAGGGAGTGTTTTTGCGCTGCAGTTAGTCAGAGATCTCTGAAGCCATTTGCAATTGTAGATAAATGGGGCAAATAGACCCTCACAGGCAGCTTGTCCATAGAGCACTGGTGATATAGTAGGACCTGGTGACAGTGGGGCTCCTATTTTAAAATTCTTCATTCAGATCTCTAGCTGCCCGTGAGTATAACCTCACATGATTAAAACAAAGCTGATTTTAATAATGGATTCATTCTTCCCTCTCTTCCATGTCTGGGGCAGAGAAAGTGAATGAAATGTTTTTTTTTTCTCCTGTTTGCTAGTTACCCTTTTCATCTAACCAGCTCTGGTTGAACTTGGGAGAGAGTTTTCAATCCAGGATTGCTTTGAACCAGCCACTCACCCTCCTTTGTCCTTCGAGGCACCGTGCTGAATTTCACAGAAGTTGAAAATTACGTTTCCATCAGTTTAAATACTCTCAGCATCCATTAGGGGCCCTAACACGGCTCATCCCTTGCACAGCAGCCCATGGGACATGTGGGATACTTGTTTGCCGTTCTCCCTCCTCTGTATCAGCTGGCAGGCAGTGGCTGGGCTGTGGATGCTGAGCCAGGAGGGAGGATGTCCTGACTGCCCCTCTGCAGTAAAACATGGGGGGCAGTGCTAGCGCAGCACCGCATTTTGCATCTCTGTGCAATGCTGCGTGACTTTCTTCTTTCTCCACAGGCTCTGGCACTGGGCATCGTCCTAGTCTTGAGAGCATGCCCACCCTAGGAGCTAGCCCTCCCAGGAAGGTCACTAATAAAGGATCAGCAGGAATTTACTTGGCTTTTTTAAGTGCTCTTTTTTGCCCCTTAGATCAGAATTTGACCTCGATTCAGGCAAAACAAGAAACAAGCAACTGCTGCTCCAGCATTCAAAGCAATGTGAGAATTTTAAACCGATTTCAAAATAAAGACGTTCAGCTGACAATTTATTTGGGCATAAACATACACTCACCAAAGATAGATCCTCAGAGAAATTCAGCTGCTGAATCCTTGACCTCCAAAGGACCCCTAAATATAGTATTGTATGCAATGTGCCTCTTTTTGTGGGTGAGATATTAAGAGCTTATTTATTTATTAGAAAGTGGTTTACAATGTAAGTAATTTAGTGAGTTCCAAGGCCCTCTACCAGCTGCCAGATTCTGGGAGGGTGTTTATGGCCACTGTAAATAATTTCATAGGTTAATACAAATACATTTTTAGAAATCAAGGGCTGATGCCTGCATGTTTATGGTGCAGTTGAGGATTTATCAATTCCTTCAGAACATGCAAAAGAAAACAAACAGTATTTCAGCTATTTTAAAAGTTCATAGGAAAGGAAAACTCCAGAGGTGTTCTTCACTGACGGTGCTGTGCGCTCAAATCTGCATTGCTTTGGCTGAGCTCTGCAAAGTCTCATCAAGTCAGTAAGATCAGAAAAAGCTCAGCATCCTTCAGGACCCAGACCATGCTGTTTGGAGTCTGCGAAGGCTGAGGCTTTAGTGGTACAGACAGGGATCCCCTGCACTGAATATGCATTTGCAGATCACTTTGCTGCTGCTGAATGACCTTTGCCAAGGTCAGCTTTAAATGACAGGAATCAGATCCTTCACAGTCAGCAGGGCAGCAAGGTGGAGCAGCATAAGGGATTTGTTTTATGTTGTCGCTAAAAGGTAACAACGACTGAGCAGCACCAGTGGGTACGGGCAGAAGGGTGCTCCAGAGGGAAACCTGCTTCCTAGGCAAAAATAGGACGTAGAACGAAAATGGGGCTGGAAGGAATTTCCTTTTCAAGGCATGTGTGCAGCAAGGAATTAGAAATCGGTGAGGTGACGTCAGACCGTATGTGGGATGCTTGGTATGATTTTTGTGAAAAGTCTCGGTGCCTTGGGGAGGGATGGGCAGAAATGAAGTATTACAGATGCTTCATTTGAGCTTTAGGTCTATTTTCAGCCTTTGTGCGGATGGCAGCAGAGGGCCTGCAAATATCAGCAGAAGCCGTGGGCTGCTTCTGCTGTGGTGCGTTGTGGTGGCTGCATGTTCCCGTGCTGTGCTCTCCATAGCAACATATTTTCAATCTAAAACCACAGAACCAGCTGAATAGTTATGAGCGTTTGCACTCTCACGTGCATGGGGGAACACTGATAATGATGCTGAGCAATGCAGAAATGGTCCTCACTTTAAACCAAAGCCTAAGCTGAGCCTGAGTCTGGAGTTGAAATGCAGTCTGATGATGGGAGGCGCTTAGATGCATGCACTCACAGGTGCCTTGTTCTTTTTTGGGAAAAAGTGACCCTTTTTTTATTACTTAAGAAGTCCACCAAGAAGCACTTTGTTTTGGGGGCAGGAGACTGTCCCAGGTCTATAGCAGGCCAGAGTTAGATGGCTTGACGCAACAAGGTTTGCCCAGGCTAATGGTGCCAGTGCTAACTACAATTAATTTAGGGCAAAATAACTTTTTTTGCCATTTTGAGATAGCAGTGAATCCCGGTGTGACTCTGCCCCACATCCAACAGACTGAGATTTGGGTACTGTCATTGCAGCAGTATCATTTTTTGCAGCGAGTGTTGTCTGGTGCCATCCTCATCCTTGCTGGTGCTGAATTGCCCAGCCTTGAATTTAGCGTAGGGGCTGCAAGCTCCAGCGAAGTGGAGGCGGCTGTGCAGTGTGGAGAGGCAGGCAGTGCATGGCCACAGGTATGGCATCGAGATGGCCAGGGAGGTAAAGGGAAGGAGCCTGCAGGGCTCAGTGGCTAACCCTAGCCATGCCTGGCTTCCTTGTGTCTGTCCTTCGAATCATTGCCCTCCTGCCAATTTCTGGGACCAGTGGGTTGTGTGCTGGTGATGGCTTTGAGGTGTTTTGGCAAGTACCGCAGTGGCAGAGCATCCTCTGAGTGAGTGTGGAGCTGCTGTCGAAGGAGCTGGCTCCTGCGGCTCTGCCTCCAGCTGCCCGTGCAGCAGGCACGCTCGGCAGTACGGCAAAAGCACAGAGACAGTGACAGCGTTCAACATGCCTTAGCTGAATGGCTGGGAGTGCTGGGGAACAAGTCTGCTGACCTGGAAAACAAGCTGAGATTAAGAAATGTCAAATTTCTGGGGAGAAGAGGGTTTCCCGGAGGGCTGAGAGGTGGAGAAAGTAGACTCTGCAGGTTACTTAGAATGGTTAATTTCAAATGGACCGTGAACCCTGTTGTAGCACTGGTGCTTCTAGGAAGGGCCACCCTGACACCCTGAGCAGGGACTCACCTCCCAAAACTGGGTGCTGGGGCATGGGCGGCAATCGGCAGGAGGACATGAGTGTAGAGGTGACTGTGTCCTCCTGGGGACAGAGCTGGAGGATGACGCCTTCTAATCAGCAGCCTTTGAGGAGCTTCTCACAGGGTTCATGTAGCAGTGGACAGCATGAAGTGGGCACATGAGCCACACTGTCCCTTCTGACTTGCACCCATAGGTGCTGCAGCTGGCTGGGCCCCAGGTGAAGCCGCCGTGTAGCAATGAACTGGCACCCTCAGCTCTGTAGCGGATTCACCTACCGTTAAAAACACCTGCTAACCCCATAGATATCTTGATTGTAGTAGATATAAAAGTGAACCAGCAGCCATCCTGTTATTAGTTTCCTTATTAAATTGTTTGCTTCATGTTGCCCATAAATATGAATTTTCAAAGTGCTGCAAAGCTCGCCCGGGAAGGAATTTGCATCGCCTTAGCCTGAGAGCGTGGGCGATCATGGCGGCTTTAACAGACCCGAGTGAAATGCTTCTGACAGGACGAAGCAGTGAAATGCAGTGGATAGCAAAGTTGTCGTTTATCACCATTCCTGCAGATTTGTGCCACGGTGGCAATCTCTGTTCACTTTTCTGCAGACAGGGCAGTTTTTCTGCTGCCAGCAGCTCTCCCAGCTGCGAGTAGCCATCGCCCCATCGCATTGCTGATGGGACAGAGCCTGCAGCACAGGCTGGGTGAGTCTCACCTCTCCTCAGCGGGATGCAGGAGCTCGGGATGCGCCGTGCTGGCTGTCGACAAGCTGTCAGGCGGAGACAGTTTCTATTCTCAGTGCTGTCAGTCAAGCCCCCCTGCTAGTAAAGTTTGTGTGGTGCGTTGGGTGTCGGGAGAAGGCTGTTGTAACTTGGACTCTCCGTAAATCAGGTTTCTCGTTGTGTCCTGTGGCTCTCAGGACAAGTTCATGAGTTCATGCCTACTCCAGCAGTCCTTATGAGCCTCGTGATTTCTCCACGCCAGTTCAAGGACGAAACGCGTTCCTCCCGAGATGCCAGGCCCTGCTGGAAAGGGTAGGCCCGAGAGCAGCCCGTTCCCCTCTCCTGCGGCTCGGCAGCGCGGGAGCGGGACGGTGCCTGCGCACCACCGCGACCTAGTGGAGGGAACGACGCTTGGCCAGGGGGGATGCCATAGGCCTGGCAGCACTGACGGCTTCTCAAAAGGGCTGTTTAGCTCCAGTGCTCAGTGAGGGTTCAGCTTTGCCTGGAAAGGCCGTGGAGCCCGTCCCAGCCAAGGCTGTGTCCTGGCAGAGCGGCTGCAGCGTAACAGACCAGCAAGGCACTTCCAAAAATGCGTGGGAATGCAGAGCCCTTGCAGTGTTTAATAGGAAGAATAAAAGAGCTGACAGGGCGTATACGCAGCATCTCGCCATCTCGCCCTGGCCCTCTCTTCCCGGTGTTTATCGTACCCTCTCACCCGTGTTATGTCTAATTTGGGCCATAAGCTCCCCTGGGATGGGAATTGTCATTTTTAACTGCCAGGCACCAGGCACACCTAAGCCACCTTATAAATAATATTTCTGTGCAGAGGGAAACTTGACCCTGGGACATAAAGTGGTAGCTATGGCAACAGCTGTCCGGGTGCTTTGTGTCTCCTATAGATGCAGAGCAAACAGGGCTGGTAATGTGGCTTCAGCCCCGGCTGGAGCAGAGCGCGTACAGCTCCGTGGGGCCCTTTCTGCACGTATCTGCTGGCTTTTTCTGGAGCATGTCATCTACACTCCTGTTCGGGATTTTTTGTTTTTTTTTTTCCTTGCTTACTTTGATATGAAAAAGAGTTATAGAACAGAAATACAGCCAGTAGTAACCCTTTCTTCTCTGTTTTAGGTGTTAGGATAATGTTAGATTTGAGCGCATCATCTGTTTTTTCTTCTCTTTCATCTGTCAGAAATGCATGGTTTTTAGCTATGTGCCTTCCCAGTACCATCCTGTGGTGGGCAAAAATGAATGCAAATGTGAATTAACCAGGCTTTTGCTCTGATGACGGGACTACATCCGTGCTTGGAAACAAAGAATATTTTCCCAGTTTAAATGAAAAAATAAAACGTACATTTTTAAAGTCAAAGCTTGTAGTACCAGGAATGGTGGGACTGTACTAAGTGGAGTGGAGAGAGGGACCGTTTTTCCCTCATAACCAGGTCCCAGACAGACCTGGGATCGATCCCAGATTCCTTAGACTGAGCAAGACATCACTGGTGCTGGTAATGACACTTCAGTTGGTGTAAGCCCAGCAATCAAAATCATCTGCCCTAGGTGATCCTGCCTTGGCAGGGGCGTTGGACCAGATGATCTTTGGAGATCCTTTCCAACCCCTACCATTCTGTGATTCTGTGAATTTTTATTATTATGTGGCAGGGGTTTGATAGTTCCCTACAACAGTTCTGAGTATGTGCAGAAAGGTTCACAGTAACATTGTCAGCAAATGTTGCTTTAGACTTTGATTCTGAAGGAGGTAGAAGCTGAAGAGAAATGAGTCTATTAATAGAATGAGAAATCATTGAGTTTGAGTGAATCACCCCCATATTGGGTACCATCTCCCTAGTCCATATAGATCTCAGCAAGAGAGGTATCAGCCAATAATGTTGCTGTATTGGCTTTTTTTGTTGCTGATTATTCCCAGTTCAGTCAAGTATCCAAAACTAAGCTTGTTCATGACATTCTGGAGATAAACTTTACTGTTTTTACAAAACATCAAAAATTAGGGCGTTGGTTAGCTGATTCCCAAACCAGAGAAGCATTGCATCATGGGCTAACAGAAATAGAAGGTAAATAAAGGCATGGCACGCTGACAGATTGAAACTGGACAAGAGGATGAGTGAACACTGGTACCATACCTAGCTAGACTGGTGCAAAACCAATCCATTACAAGGAGTTAATGAAGAGGTTTAGAGCGTGTGTCAGTCAGAGAGAGTGACCTTTGGCGTAAGCTGAAATGTTAAATCCTGGTGAAAATGGATGGACAGTACACCAGGGCATCATGTAGCAAAAGGAAGCTGCTGAGAAACAGCAGACATCTGTCACAGGAGTTTGATGAAAGGTCAAAGAAGAAAAGGAAAATCACCCTGCGGAAAGGGTAGGGAGCCAAAAAACTCACTGCATTTTTAGGTGCTTATGTCTTACCCACCTCCCAACCCCTCCTCAAAACATCTCCGGAACCAGTAATAGCACAAACCAGTTCCAAAGCCAGGCACCTCTCCAGTGCTGTGCTTATAGTGGTGCAGTCGTTTTGCTGGGGAAGCCGTGAGATGGTTGCAGGAGGGCTTTTCCCTCTAGATCAGTGCCTGGCTCCCATCAGACAGTCCACCTTCGTCCACCACAGGGGTTGGGTCTCAGTTTTAGTTTCCCTGAAAGACCGTGCTCCAACTTATCCCCAGGATCCTAGCAGGACCAAGCTTGTTTGTGCTTAGAGTGTCAGGTGGGGAAGGGAGAAAGAAGAGGAGGAAGAGGAAGAAAAGCAATGCTGTGGGAAGATGGGATGTGGGGAGAGCAGGAACCTTTGGGAACTGAAGCCTTGGGTCCCCTTCCTTGAAGGGCTGAGGAAGGTTTGGCTACTGGGGCTGTAGCTGCATCTAAGCACCCAGCAGCGCATGCTGGACCGTGTTCTCTATGCGAATGCTGTGGCTTCAGCAAGGTTACGCTGCCCTGACTGGCAGCCCCACTGTGGCCCTCTGGCTGATTCTTTTTTATACTTTCAATTTGCAGCTTCAGAAAAGCTTCCTGTCTTTCTGTCTAAACCTTTTGAGACAACATCCCATGATCTGTGCATTTAAATTACCTTTTCTGATAGCCAAGGTGTTGAAGCTTTCCCTGGGGTGAGAGCAGAATTTGTCTTTTTGCTTGTTAAAGAGTTAGCTGAGGCTCCCGTAACAAGATTCAGCTCTTTAGTTCCTTTAGTTCAGGGTATCATAATTCATAAAGAAATCACAAGCATAATGGGCATTTGCCATGACAGAATATGTGAAGAATTTATTGAAGAGATGAACTTTTCAACTGGCAGAAGCAGGCATTGACTTTGATTCCTTCTTTCTTTGATTCTCTCTGATTCCCCCCTAATTTTGTCCAGCCGTGACAGCTAGAATGACTGGTTTAGGGTTACTGTTTCAGTTAATCTCCTTTGCTGTTCACTCCACTGGCAGGATGCAATGGGATGGCAATGGAGAGTGGAGTTTGGCATAAGAACTTTTTTTTTTAATGTGGAATGTGGTTTTTAAACCTGTGCCCCTGATTTGGGACTACTGATACACTCATTGTGTACGTCCTGTTGCCTTCAGTGGGATATAAATACTTGTTTAGATGAAGTGGATGTTTAAGTGCTGTCATGAAATAGGAAATAGGAACAGACCTAAACATGTGTTGAATTTTTCTGAATTGGTGCAGACTGCAATAATTGTGCTGTTTTAAAACAAGCTCATCAAACAAAGCCTTGATTTACTGTGCATAACTAGGAGAGTGCATCCTGCAGACAGCACCAACTCTGGAATAGGGGTGGGGTGGATGGGGTGTAATGGCTGCACCGTCATTTTGCACGTGTGGAAATAAGTCAGAAAATTTTTGAGAGCTTTTTCATGATGGATTCTGGCTAGAAATTCTCCAAGAAAGAAATATTAGGAATTTAAAAAAAAAAAATCTGGACAAATAGCATTATGTGAATTCATTCAGAAATACAATTGTTGAATACAGGTGAGGAACCAGCTTGGAGGAGGAGAGATGATCTGTAAACTTAATTAGTCACAGCTTAAAAACTGAAACATTTTTGGCAAACTCCAGCTGTTTTCTTTCACTATTTTCAAAATGATATATTTCAATTTTGAATCTTGAAATACAATTTTAATCTTGAAAATTGCAACAGCGATTTCTAAACAAGTCCCAGAAATCAACTGGAGAAGCTCTCAGTCCAGTATTCATGGGCTTTTATAAAAGGAAGTAAGATAAACTGAGCACTTTGTTTCAGGTTAGCCTGAAATACTGCATCTTTCCAATTTATTTTGTTTTTTCTTCAGGCAGTTGACTGGAATACTACATATTATCACTGCCCTTCACAGGTTGCATCTTCACTAGGAAATATTGTGCTCTTAGCTCTGGTTCATGAGGAGGCTGTGGGGCAGCAAAATCCCTGTGATGTCCAGGCAATTTATCATTTAGCAGTGCCGTTGGGCAGCCGTGCCAGACCAAACAGGACTGCAGTGAGCCCAGGAAGGTGATCACCAGCAGCATTTCTGGGTTTCCTAAGGAAAAGGGGGAAGACCCAAGGGTGTTAATTCAGGTCAATAAGCAGTGGTGCTGGGTAAGATGCTGGACCTTGGGAAGACCTTGGCAGGGATGAGGTGGTTGCTGGTGTGTTGAGTTCTCCCTGAACAGCTGGCTGTAAAACTGTCAGTGATGGTAGGAGCCTTTCACTGGGAAACGTGGGGAGAAGTTGGAGAAGGAGTCATCATCTCCATGCCTGGCATGAAGACACAGGGGTAAATGAAAGCAAGTGAAAAAGGATAAATGTGGGATACATAAATGCCATTGGAGGGAGGATGATGGATGGGAAGGAGGAAGAAAGTACTTGTTTTGAAGGAAATTGCTGTCAGATGATTCAGGGGATGAAGGGATGTGTCTGATGTAGGTTGGGAATTGGCTGTGAGCACTGAGGTGCTATGGAAGCATTCGCACAGTAATGTAAGGAGGATTGGAAATAGAGTTGTTGGAGGGCCCATGGCAATCTGTAACACAGTAAATTAAAGTTGTGGGGTTAGCACTGCATGCAGTGGTGAACTACTGTCTTACCTGAATGGGTGAGATAAGAGGGTTGAAATTTCTGGGAGGAGAGGAGGATAAAAGGAATGATAGTGCCAGGAATCACTGGGTGTGAGAAGAGAGCTCTATAAAGTTATTAGACAACTAGGAATTGTAACTATTGCCTTAATTTCCCATGAAAAAGAAGAAAAAAAAGACTCTCCTACAGATAAATTTACATCTTAAAGATCAGGAATCATCAGATAAAGTGACAATTGACAGTATCCAGGAAGAATTAGGTCTTGCACAAACAATTAAAACAAGCAATAAAAGACTTTCCAGCCGTAGAAAGAATAAGAGGAAATGGAAAGAAATGGCAGGGCACTCTACAGAGAGAGGCAGACCTGAGGATAAAATACGGTAGGTATAGTCCTAAAAGTGATGATAATTTTGCTGTGCTTTTTAAGCGGGATAATAACAGAGTTATTGGAGTCTAGCAAGCAGGGGGGAAATGGAGGTGGAAATCATTGCATTGGGCTGAGAGTAAAATTTGAAGACTTCATGTGTGAGTGGGGGATAGGTTAAGGAGTGAATAACGGGGATTAGGTGGTCTCCTCAAAACCCAAGGCACTTGATTTCTGCTTAAACCGTATTTCTCTGACGTCATGGGGAGTTAGAAAACATCAGATGGAAAACCTGTGAACATCATAAAGGGAATCAGACATGAAGGTGCCGATATCCAGAGGTGACTGTGGCAGTAGTTAAGCACATATTCAACCTGAAGCACATCTGTCAGTCTTCAGGACAGCTGGCCAGGGAGGATGAGTATATCCCGAACTAAAAGCCTTCCCAAGCGAAAACCAAAAATGTGTTCTTTGTAACGCAGACGTTGCCAGCACCCTGCAGACTCTCTCTGAGCATCAGCTTTTGTGGAAAAGAAAACAAATCCACAACAATCCATGCGTATGGAAGTTTATTCTTCATATTTGCTAAGGAAAACAGTAATTTATTTTAATTTTACGAGGCTAGTTATGCTCTTTGTGCCATTTCATGTGTTCAAATCAATTTCATATGCTTACAGATGTTATGCAGAATTGTATGAATGTTTGTTATGAACTAGACTGGTTCAGAGCATAACTTTACTAGATAGCATGTTCCAAAACTACAATTTATCCGTCAGTACCTTCAACTATAGTCTTATTCCTGTATGAAATTGTGTGCTTTTATTCCTTAGATTTTATGGAAGAATAAGCAGATGATCAGTTCAATTACTAAGCTGGCCTGGAAGCAGCAATTGTTCATTCTGGCCTAAAAAAGCTGCAATTCCCTAAAGCTCAGGGGTTTGTATTTTTTCTTTATGAGTATTTCAACTTGGAGGCTGACAGTACATGAGCTCACATTCTTTTAGAATCTGGGGGGTTCTTTTTGTTTGTTTGTTTCTGATTTATTTTGCTGTGATATTTTATCCATACTATTGGTACAGCATTGACAATTCATGACAGGAAATCTGTGACAATTCCAGTATGCTAAGGGAGGATATGTATATCCTTAGAAAAGTATTCTGAACAGATCCCAAGGGTTTCCTGAGATTCACCTGGCAGGACACCAGCTGCTCCATGTCTAATGGTACAAAGGCACCATTCCTTCAAAGCAGGATTTGGTGCTAAATGGCCACAAGAAGCCACCAGATTTGCACAATAAATTTATCAAGCACCTATTGGTTGGTAACAACTAAAAGTCCAAGTTTTCCTCTTCCCATTTTTTATCACCTCTCCAAAACTGAATCATGCAAAGCAAATAGTTTGAGTGCTCAATCTCTCCCAAAATACCTGGAAAGAAATGCTAATTTTTATCCAAGCAAATGCAAACACAAAGCAAAGACAAGTCCAGTGAGATGCTCATGAAGCACTGTTGATTTCCACTCAGTTCTGTTAAACTGGCAGATGTTTGTGGCCTTGCACTTGGTTCCACGGAGTCAATGATCTGCTTTCTTTTATAACCCAGCTTTAAAATCCGGTGACAATTTTTAGTGTAAACATGAATGATTTCTCCCACAGACTAACTCCAGCTTTGGGCTCTTTGTAACCTTTGGCTTGGACTTTGACTTCTGCTCCTTGGTTATAGCAGAAATCTCTCAGATGCTTTCAGCAGGGAAAAACACCTGAGTATCTTGTCAGAAAGCTGATTTGGACTGTGTTGGTCACAGGCAAACAAATGCAGCCAGTTGATTTAAATACCTGCCATTCCTGCAATGAAAATAGCTTTTAGGAAATATCAGTTAGCTTGGCTTCCAGACGGCAATGAGCAAGAAGCCAAAAGTTGCATGTAGCCATTAACTCCCGTTGTAACCATGTGAATGTACACGAAATGTGTATTTGCCCTCCATTGACCATGTGGTGATACCAAGCTGGTGTGTTGGTGAAGGAGGAATTCTTGAACAGTGGTTTCCATTCTGACTGTTGGGATTCGGTAATGGATGAGGAATCCCAAGTAGGCTGAGTTCTGAGGTGAGAGGAGTGACCTGCAGATGGAAGCAGAGGAGCAGCAGGTAGAGAATAAGGCATTGAATGGAGAATTAGGAAATAAGAGGGTGCACCATGGAAATCGGGGTGGTTTTGTTGTGCACTGGGCTAAACCCCAAGAAGTTTCACTTAAGAGCTCTGCCAGAGGAGTCATCTATCCCCTTGGACAGCTTACTCCATCCCACAGTTTCCAGTCTATAAAATAAAAACATTAATTCCTCCTGCCACCCACTCACCATTTATATATCCTTTCTGTTTACATGGTGAGGAGTATCTTCTGCTGCAGAGCCCAGCAGTTGAGTCCTGATCTCAAATGCTGTTTGCCCGAGAGCAGATTTTACTGTCTCTTAAAGAGCAGTGTGGGCATCTTACCTATATAGCTGGTACAAGTGAAGCTGTCTGTTGTCTGTAGTCTTGCATATATTCCTGTAATCTTGTGCTAAAAGAGAGCCAGAGCAATGAGAGCCCAAGGAAGCAGCTTTATTTGAAATGGCATATTTATACTGTCAATGAAATAGAGACATGCACATACGCAGGTATTGTGTAAGTACGTATCTACTTAGCTGATGTCCTTTATTTGATGTGGGTGTTTTCAAGGAGAAGAAATGGTTGATCTGAGGCAATAACTCAGGCTGTTTGATTTCTTCATTGTTCATAAAGGGAAATGCACTTTCTAGAAGTGAATTCCTAAGTATATGGCAAAGGAGGTTTTTAGTCTGAATCACGCATTTGAGGGATTTTAAACATTTGCCTCCCACATGCTACAATAACACTCTGAAAGTGGCTTTGTTGTATGATCCGAGAAGCTGCATTCTGGCGCCTGATGGTTGAGGAGAAATAAACACAACGGAGTGGTCTTGGATCATTTAAATACAGGATTTAACTGTAACAAGCAGGGAGGGGAGGGTGAAACCTGTGTGCAGCATCAGAGCAGAAGCATCCACCCGGGAGCATGGGTCTCTGCAGCGTTATGCTGAGCATGGCAGAGCCCAGCCTCCTCTCTAGACCTCACATGGAGAGCACAAGTTTGCAGAAAAACAAATAGTTTTACGAGTGTCTGCTCAGACACTTTGCCAGCAGGCGAGAGCACTTTGGACATGCTCTGTGAGTGCAGCTTCGCATCTTAATGACTGTGAACGTGGCCTTGGCTTTCTCCACTTCTCAATTTTTCTCCTGTGCTTATTTTAAGTTAGGGTGATTTTCACTCTCCTGTTTGCTTAGCTTCTCCTGGTACAATAAAACATTTAAGATACGTGAGGCAGAGCCCAAGAGCGCCTGGAGCAGAGCATCCCACGGTGATGAGGACATCTCACACACCATGGGTACAGGCTGCATGAAGATCTTCCATCTTCCAAGATGCTTCCAGTCACTCTTGGGTGGATTTTGAACCCAGGGCCGCACAGCAGCCCTCCAGACCCAGTCATGGCTGCTCTTCTTCTTACCAGCAGAGGTGGTGCTGTGGACTGGATGCCATACACACACCGGGCAAGCTGGTAACCAGAACAGTTTGCGAACAGGTATTGCTCCTTGCCACCAGTCACAGTGATCTTCATCCTTCTTTTAGGAGGGACAAATGAGAATGTAAATTATTTTCATTTTACTGAATTTTCACTCCTCAGTCACCTTGAAGTACATAATAAATTGAGCTATAAGTAACATATAGAAGTTGTTCTGACTACTTCTGTCCTGAAGCATGGCAGTTCCCCAGCAGTATACATCAGCTCAATAGGACTGAGTCAGCAAGGAAGCAAAGATTGCCCCAGCATGACATGGGCAGCGTTTTCAAGGCAGCTGAGCTGGGATTAATACCTGCACCCCCACGATGGGGAGTACGAGGCTGTGAGTAACAGAAGGTTTCCAGAAGCACAGGTTTATTTCTTGTCTTATGACTGGTTGCTTTTCCCAATTGCCTTTGAGTGCATTATTTTATGGAGTGGTACATCTGCCTCTTATTTCGAACACATCTCCCTGCAATGTCTAAGTCTTGCCAAATGGACTGTGAGCTGCGTAAGTCTGCTGTAGTCCGTGGAGGAGATAGTGCAAGATTCCAGGTGTTGGAAGGCCAGCTGTCCCCCCTGCAAAAAATCCCTCATGACAGGTAGCACTGAGGGTGGGAAAAGGAGCCTTCATCTGCATTTCTGAGTAGGAATGGAGCCCCTCCAGTGTGGTGGGAATAACACAGTATACATTGTTTTGCAGTTGTGTATTTGCATAGAATATTCTTGTAGGGGCTACTGACTTCAAGATGTCTTTTGGTAGCTTAGCACCTCTGAGGTTCCTTGGTCATGGAAATTATACAATGAACACCAGTACTCACTAAAAATAGTTACCCAGTGAAGTGAGGGATTAATAGAAGAAAAATGCACTTGTGAAGAAGTAAAGCAAAGAACAGAAGGAAGGAAAGAACCTGGGGCTGTGCACGGGAAGGAATATGCCAGCAAGGTTCTGACCTTACCAAGTTTTTACTCTTTGCTTAGTGTGCGATGAGTTTGCTCTGCTTTCTCAGGTCCTGTACAGGTGTGTGAATACTGGCTGCTCATGACCTTGGAAAATCAAGCCTTCAGGCAGTGACAGTACTGAAAAAGAAAAAGAGGAAGGAAATAATGATTTCGCAGTCTGACAGCAACACATCCTCTCTTGGTTTGTGTGGGGCTGAGATGATCTGTGCATGCTGGTACTTAGAAATGTGTTTGTGTTTGAATGTGCATGCATGTGATATCTATAATAAGTATTATACATATTATACATGTTTAAAGGAATTAAATAGATGATTTTAAGACAACAACATTTGGCAGTGGTTCAAAAAAAAAGGTGGTAGTGAAATACTTCTGATCTGGATGCAGCGATTACAGGTGTATCTGGCTGCTCACCAACTCCTTGTAAGTGCTACTGTAAAGTGTTACTGCAGTTTCATTGAGCCTGCACAAAGCGAGAGGCTCTTCCATGCCCTCTGACCAGGAAAACAGAGAACTTTGAAGCCTCTGGTTTGAGGAAGATACTTCAAGTCAATTTTATGTGTAAGGCATCAGCTGCTGAGAATCTAAATTTTGCAGATAAACCCCACTAAAGAGGAGGAGAAAACAGAAGATGGCTGAACTGGTCAAGTGCCCTTCAGTTCTACTTTGCTACTTCTGCTCACTTTTTTTCTTAAACAAAGCCAGAAAAAGATACAAAGGGATTTGTGAAGTTAGGCATTCTGTACCAAAAATCAGTGTCTCAGATTCTCCAGCTGAGGAGCAGAATATTTGTATTAGAAATCCTTTCTGCTTTGGCTATGTCTATATTGCTATCAGAGATGTTAAGTCTCTAAATCCAGTGTTGGCATCATAACTGCATGGTGCAGAGCTCAGCAAAACCTCTCTGGAAAGCTGCCTGGGCAGCCAGACAGCATCGAGCTGCCATGATCGTCACCAGCTTGCTGGCGGTACCCCAACCACCTGGGTTAAAGTTTGCTCTGGTGACTCAGTGTGAGCTGTGGTCTTCACTCAGAAGTCCATCTATTCTCACCCAAGGAGGTCTCTCACCAGTTGACTTTTCCCAAAGAAACAATGCCTTATACAGGAAGTTTTATAACCTTGAATATTTAATAAGAAGGGGTGATTTCTAAATTCTTCAGGCTGAAGTCAGGTGACCTCCTTGGTAATGGGCCCTTGCATTAATTTTGTATTTTACAGTCTTGTCACATAATGTCATTCCATCTTTTTGATGTGTGCTCCAGGTTTGTCTCTGCAAATATGAATGTGCCTGAACACTCCTACATGGAGACTCCCTCCTTTGTAGGAATTAAAAGTCAGTTGTAAATGTTCTGCAGGAGCATGGCTGCGTTAAGGGCCACTCCTGCATGAACAGCTTGGTCCGTGTTTAAAAAGTGACAACTGGAGCTTTAGTGGAAGAAAATAACTTGTTCCTGGGTATCTTCTGGTGAAAGAAACTGCTCAAAGTCCCCCTCATTTGTTTCACATTTCACTAGAATTGTTCTTTCACAGCCCTTGGCCATTATCAGTTATTCTGGATAAATGATGTTCCACGTCTCTTCCAACTTACCTACCGTCCCAAAAGATGAATCCTACTTTTGTTTCACTTTATATTCAATGGGATTTTTTTTTTCTTCTTTGGCTGGGTATTTTGTGATTTATAAAAACATAGAGCCCTATGGAGCAGGCCATCATCTCTTAGAGACTCATTGCTCTAAATTTTCGCAAACCCACTTCAGATACCAGTAAACTGCAATCCTTTCTTCCATGGGTATTTGCAAACATTAATGAACGAAGTCTCACAGTCAATCCCGTATGCTTGAGGCATCTTATCCCTTATGTGGCTAGGCATCTGAGCTAGTGATGGATTTAAGTAAAACAGTTGGATGTGTTACCCTGGTTTGCTATCACTGCCATGTGTCTTGTCTGCAGAAGAACTTAATCTCTCAACCTCTTTTCAGATGGAAAAAGATATTTTGTCCAGCAGCCAAAGGGAAATGCAAGCATCCTGGTAGAAAATAAGCTGTTTCTAAACCCTGGCTGCAAGCTACCCACACATCACAGTTGTCAGCCGGGCTGCACATGCATAGTTACAGGGAACAAAATAGAGAGGACCTTCTGTTTCTATTCAGAAAGGTCTCTACCCGTTCACCTACACCAAAGGATCGTCCTCAGCTGCCAGTATTAATTTGTTCTCCTATGTGGGTTTCCAGCCAAAGGAGGGTAAAATAAGTCTAATTCTATCCAGCAGGAGCACTTGCAATGCAAATACTAGCCCATATATTATGAAGCATTAATGCGATCTACTTCCAAATTACTTGGGGTAATTTCTGATTTTATTTATTCCTCCTTTTCTTTAATTAACTTCTAGGAAGAGAAGCTGAAATACCAGTATGGGGAAAATAAAATATGAGAAACAAAACCCATTTTTATTTTGAGACTATGCTTCCCTTGTAATAGCAGTTTATTTAAAGAGGAGCCTGGAATAATCCAGTTTAAGCAAAGCAAAGAACTTTACTGAAGCCAAACTGTGTGTGGGTGTGCTCTTGTCAGGGCTCCCAGAAGAGGGGGGCAGGAAAGGCTGTTAGTCAGACCTCAGATATTGCAGGAGGTGTTGGTTATTCAGTAGCTGGCATTTTTCCCTGGCACACCAGTACAAAGCCACTACTCTGCTGTACTGGGAGAGGGTGCATCCCACCGGGAAAATCCTCAGATAACCTGAGTTCTTGCTTTTTTGTTGTTGTAAAAGAAAATCCCAAGGGTACATGGCTGGAAGAGGTGCCCACTGCAAGGGCTTAGCAGATGGGTTAGGAAGCAGTCTCTGCTCCTCTGCCTCTTCTCGTCGTTCCAGCTTGTGCTGTGTTTGCAGCAGGTCCTGGGCTGGGGTCTGGCGGTGTTTTGCGCCACCTGTGGGGGATTGTGTTGTATAGGGTAGTCCCACCTCATGTTGACTGGACCCAGGCTTAAAGCCGCAACAGCTCCTGCAGAGGAACAGTCAATATCAGCCATGGCTTATTACAACGTTTGCAGAGAACTACCCTCATGCTCAGTAGTCTCACAGAGAACAGTCTCTTGATGCTATGGGCTTCTCAGAGATCAGAAAGTCAAGCAGAAGTATAAATCTCAGCTTACTTCTATGATCTGTTTAAATATGTTTTTTTTCTCAGTATATTGCTCTTTAAAATTTCTATGGCAACAGCATAGCTGAGGATATGTTAAATAAAAGTAATTTAGTCATTAAAGGCAGGTGATTAATTTCCTTAGAAAAAGAATCAAATCAATGATTAGCTCTTGAAACAGAAGGTGAGACTAACAAAAAGGATAAGGTGCAATTCTGGTTCCACTGGTGGATTTGAATGTGTAGGCATCATCTTTCTTTGTTACATATCCGTGGATTTGATTTTTGATATTTGGCTTGGAGATAATAAATGATTGTATTTTATTTATAGAAAACTCCATATTCCCAAGTTCTGCACTGTGAAATATATATCTGTACTAGTTTGCAGTGAGCACAAGAACACTAATGATTAATTATATTCAGGAATATTAATTAAATTTCATATGATGATAAATAAATTAGAACTGAATATAACATTTGTTTTAAAATAAAAAGATGTGTAGTTAGGTATTTATCTCCTAGATGCATGAGAATTACTGTAGACAATAAAGAGGGCATGAAAACTCAGAGCCTGTATAGATATTGATTGGTATGTTCAGGGTGTATTTCAGATATTTACCCTCTGCTTCCCCTCTCCACGGAGATCCTCCCCTGGTTAATTCTTTCCATCGATTTTGAGTCTGCCTGCTCAGAAGCTGAAAACGGTGATGCTGGTGGGAAGAGTACAAGAACAGCAATCAATTGCAAATACATTTTATGATACTCTGCTTCCATATTTTAAGGGGGAAAATTTATTAATGGCAGCAGGTCTCTGATTTTCCCTTTTAAATGTATCAATCAAACCAATCACAATTTGCAAACTCCTGGACATTTTCATTTTCTCTGAAGTGACCCCTTTTTTGTTTTCTCTCTCCCTGCAGACAGTGAAATCATTCCTCCTGACTGCCTGCGGCCCCGCTCCTTCACCGCCATCCGCCGGCCCTCACTGCGGCGGGAGACGGAGGACACGCGCCTCTCGGTCAGCCTGTGCGACCTCAACCTGCAGGAGGAGACCTTCCATGTGATGGCCACCACATGTCCCATCCCGCAGAACTCCCTCAACTCCCAGCACTCCCATCTCCTCCCCTCGCAGCTGGAGAGTGACCTCCGCTTCCACCACCTCCGGGGACCCCATGTCAAAATCCTTGACGACCAAACCGTGGCCCGTCTGGAGCACGCCCGGGAGGAGAGGACTTTGGTTTTCACCAGCAGACCCCTTCGGATCAATGAAACCATTTTCGTCAAAATCAACAAGTCCAGTGCAGTGCGCACGGGGACACTGTCCTATGGGGTGACGTCCTGCGACCCCAGCACCTTGCGCCCCAGTGACCTCCCCTATAATCCTGAGTCCTTGGTTGACCGAAAGGAGTTCTGGGCCATCTGCCGAGTCGTGGTGCCCCTCCAGAGCGGAGACATCTTGGGATTTATGGTGAATTTGGATGGTGAGCTGCACTTGAGTCACAACGGTGCTGGCACTGGCATGCAGGTCTGCGTGGACTGCTCCCAGCCCCTCTGGATGTTCTTCGTTTTACATGGTGCGGTCACGCAAATTCGATTGTTGGGTATGTATGGCAGACCTCCTTTTTCGAACCTCACGCACAAAAACAGCAAGGTGCAACACATTGCAGGGGAAGGGTGGAGGGAATGACTGGCTGCCTCCCTGCTCTAGGATCAGGTACAAAACTTGTTTTTATAAAAGAAAAAAGAAGTACAAAAGCACGTATGTAGCACGAGGATATGAGTTCCAAGAATTACCTCTTTGCACTTCTCTAGTATCCTTCACTTGGGGGTCTCAAAGCTCTTTTCAGGTAATGAATTAAGCCTCAGAGACCTCCATTAAAGTATAGATGAGTCACCACTGACCTAGGAGGCACAAGGAAGGGGGAGGAGACGTGCTTCAGGCTGGGCTAGTGTAGGGCATCGCCAGCAGGAAAAATGAGATCTGATTCCCTTTTCTGTGTGTTAGCTATCTGGTATGACCGAGTCCCAAAAAGCGTGGTCCCTTTGCTTTCCCCAGGCTCATATGCGAGAGGCAGGCTAGCAAGCAGAGAGGAAGCCCTGTGCCTCATGATCCCAGCGGTGCACAGAGCGTGGCACTGACCAGCTCAACAGGAGAGGGGTTTCCTTGCCCTCCAGCCTTATTGGAGGCTTGATATTTTTGCTCTGTTTGTAAGCTCTGTTAACTGAAGTACTTCATTTAAATGCCGAAAGTCATGTTTTGAAGGTGTGGAGGGAAAAGCCTTGAAATAGCATTTGCTTAGGATCAAATTGATTTTTGTGTGTGTGTGTATTGGACGCAAGTGTAGGATGTGTTTGGCCATGAATTTGGACCATATCATGGTTCTGCTGGTGTCAGTGTCAGAAAGTAAATGATGGAGTCTGAGAACATGATGTAATTCCTGCTACTCCGCTAACTGGAGACGATTTGAAAATGCTCATTTCTTATTTATACTGTTATATTCATATAACTTTAAATATACTTATATTCCTTTTTGCTTCAAATCGTCACCAGGGGAAAAACTGTCTGGATAGCCAGGCCCAAAGAGTTGTTCTGAATGGAGTTAAATCCGGCTGGCGGCTGGTCACAAGCGGTGTTTCCCAGGACTCAGTATAGGGGCCAGTACTGTTTAATACCTTTATCAATGATCTGGACGAGGGGATTGAGCGCACTGTCAGTAAGTTTGCAGATGACACCAAGTTGGGCAGGAGTGTTGATCTGCTGGAGGGTAGGAAGGCTCTGCAGAGGGATCTGGATAGGCTGGATCGATGGATGGAGGCCAATTGTATGAGATTCAACAAGGCCAAGTGCTGGGTCCCGCACTTGGGTCACAACAGCCCCATGCAACGCTACAGGCTTGGGGAAGAGCGGCTGGAGAGCTGCCGCGCGGAAAAAGACGTGGGAATGCTGGTTGACAGCCAGCTGAGCAGGAGCCAGCAGTGTGCCCAGGTGGCCAAGAAGGCCAACAGCATCCTGGCCTGTATCAGCAATAGTGTGGCCAGCAGGACTTGGGAAGTGATCATCCCCCTGTACTCGCAGTGGTGGGACCACAACTCGAATACTGTGTTCAGTGTTGGGCCCCTCACTACAAGAAAAGCTGGAGTTGCTGGAGCATGTCCAAAGAAGAGCAACGAAGCTGGTGAGGGGTCTGGAGCACAAGACTTATAAGGAGCAGCCGAGGGAACTGGGGTTGTTCAGTCTGGAGAAAAGGAGGCTGAGGGTGAGACCTTATCACTCTCTACAACTACCTGAAAGGAGGTTGTAGCGAGGTGGGTGTTGGTCTCTTCTCCCAAGTAAAAAGCAGTAGGACAAGAGGAAACAGCCTCAAGTTGCACCAGGGGAGGTTTAGATTGGATATTAGGAAAAATTTCTTCACTGAAGGAATTGTCAAGCACTGGAACAGGCTGCCCAGGGAAGTGGTGGAGTCACCATCCCTGGAGGTATTTAAAAGACACGTAGATGTGGTGCTTAGGGACGTGGTTTAGTGGTGGACTTGGCAGTGTTAGGGTAATGGTTGGACTCGATTATCTTAAAGGTCCCCAACTTAAATGATTCTACGATTCTATTAAAATGCCCCTCTTACCCAACAGGGAAAAAAGCAAACAACCAAAATCCAACAAGCACCTCCTTTTTTAGCATTTATAGACAATCTTTGAAGATAAATTGTGGTGAACACACATATCTCTCTGCAGAGTCCAGTTCACCTTAATCACAGTCTAAAATGCCCTATATAATTTGCTTAAAGTTGATCATAGGCCTATGCTGTGAGTGTTCTGTGCCTGTTAAAGGCTCACAGATGACAAATGTAATACTGCAATTTATTTCCAGGAGGCCAAGACTCAGTCCCTGATAATTCAGCCTGATTACATTTGTTGTGCATGCTGTACATAAACCATGGCTAGCCCTGCTCTTCACCAGTGTGTCATTGTGATAATGGTAGGTGAAGCCAAACAGATCCCAGTAAAGTAAGAGATTAAATGCCTGTGTATACGTTAGAAGGAAAACATCCTCAGGTCATTGAGCTACTGGTAAAACTAAGTCATCGTCCAGTGCTTCCTTTCATATGAGGTCAGTAATTCTGGTAGTTTTTGCACAAAGCAAATTGTTTGCAATAGGTTCTGAAACAGGGCAGAGAGCATGTATCTCACCAGAGGGACAGAATTACATCCTCATACAAAATTCAACAGAACATGAACTTGAATGCAGGCGTCCTGCGTCCTGGGCAAACCTCCTGCTAAGCAAATAGTTTCCTAGTCCCTGCGTACGTCCTCCCTACCTGCTCACAAGTTCAACCCAAACTGGTACACTCCAAGACATGTGTGAGATAAATTTGTGTTTGAATCCATGAAATGAAATCTGCTGAGTTAGAAAACTCACTACCTGTATTTGTGACCACATAACAGACTTTTCAGGCCTTGGTCACTGGAAGAGAAGCTGAAAATGGGCTATTGTTCTTAAGTGAGATGTCAGTGAAAAGAACCGGGCTTGCTGACCTTGCCTCTCTCAAAGAAAGGGTAGGACTCTGCTGAGTGTACAGCTTTATCTACGTCAGCTTGGGCAGCAAGCTGCTATCTCCCAGTTAAAAGCTATGAAATTGGAGCTTACCTATAATCTTTAACAGGTATTAAAATACAAATAGAGCTTTTCAAACCTAAAGCTTTTCCAGTATAACAATGCTGGGAGCAGTACAGTCCCACTATAAGTACAGTATTAGTACAGTGCAACTGCCCAGAGAAGAGCACTGATGCTGTCCCAACACTGCACATCTCTGCAACTGCAGTAATTATGTGGATCAGCAATATTCTGACAGAAGGCAAAGAAAATAATGAACTCCCATCTCTAGCTTCTGAAATGTTATTAGGGAGGTGATGTGCACTGTTTGCACTGCAGTGGAGCAGATTATGGTGCTTGCCGTAATATCTGTCATTATAATATTAGAAAATGTAAGAAGAATATAAAGTATTCATCTTTCTAATGACAAGCTCTGTCTTTGGAATGCAAACAAGAGTAATTTTGTGTGATCTATCTTTTGTAGTTTGAGCTTTATATCACAGGAGAAGACATGTTTATAGTCATCTTTTTCTAGTTTTAATGGAAAAAGTGAAGTTCCATATCCTTGAAAGAAATGACGCACAAATACTGCAAGAGGCATAATCATACCAAACCTGTCTTCAATAGCAGATGTCATTCTACTTCTGGGGGCATATCATTATTAGATTAATCAAAGCAATGTTCTGCAGTGTTAAGGGAACATCAGTACTACAGCCGACTACAAAATGAAATGAAAGTTGCTGGTTTTGCTTCCTCTCCAGCTTTTCTATTTCATTTGGAGGATGGAGAAGGTGGAGAGCAGCAATGTCACTCTTGCACTTAGAGGAGGTTTATTTTTGACTCAGAGAACAAGATGGCTCAAGTGATTGATCACTGGATACTACATTTCACGCCTTGAGGTTAGTTACTTAGTCCTGACCCAGAGCGGGACCAAGCTCAGGTCTCTCCTGGCTTGTGGCTTTAGCACAGAAGCTTACATCTGTTGACCACAGTTACTCCACAGTGTTTGGGATACAACATTTATTTCCTAATCTAAATATCAGGGGAGACCATCTCTATACAGGCTGATGGTCTTACAGAACTCTATAAGAGAGGAGGGCAGTGCAGGTTTCGCTTGGTAGTAAAGAATTCTGACTTCTGTTTCCACCTTGTCAGTCTGGCATCATATACTGGCAATCTATTTGCCGTAGGAGAAAAAAAAAGGCAGAAAATAAAGATGAGGTTGGAAACACTATTTTTCTTTATGTCACCCCAGCAAAAGGAAAATAAGTGAAACCCAAGCACCTCTATAGCCTGTAGAAGTCACAGTCATCTGTAGTGGGAGGTAGAAGAATGTCAATTTGTTGCGAAGAAAAAGGTTAAAAGGCAACTTGACCACATCGAGGGAAGATAAATGAAAGAGAAGGGCACTTTAATGTAGCAGATAATAGCATAAAAAATTTCAAGCTGCGGGAAAATGAAGGGACACAAATTTAAATTAAACATAAGTCAGGGTAATTAACTACAGGAACTAGCTATTGAGGGAGGCTATAGATCTTTTTGTCAGGATTGGAAGCCTTTCTAAATATTTTATATGTAAAGTGCTGGTCTTAATTCAGAAATTCTGTGGGTTATGCGCATAGGACAACCAAAAAGAAACGCAGAACATTAGGCATGTAGAAATGAAACAGTCTTTGCATATCCTTCAGGGTAATTCCATTAGTTCAAGCTTGGGTTGGCGTTTTTCAGCCGTCATTCCTGTACAGTTAAGAAAACTAGCCTATTAAATTTGATTTACTGCTTTCAGCTTTTGCTGGTAATCATTTCAGCTTACACACAGCTTTATTGACAGCTCTGAAAGGTTGAAATGAGCCAGTCTGGATACACTGGTCTGGTTTTGGTCTGGTTTTGGTGGTGTAATTCATTTATGAAGTTAAATTGATCGACCCCATAAGGTTTTAAAATGTGTGACTCATGTCTGGAGGAGCTATCACAGCAATAAGTTTATATATTTAGTGTTTAGGGATCCATATGGTTGGGGATATTCTTTCATTTTCTTTTGTCTCCGAGTGAATCACCAGCATGTAAAACATCTTCCTTCATGTCCTTTATTTTGTTTTTTTGGTGTGGTTTCCCTTGTGAATTTCATACGTTCCAGTAATATTGAAGTTTTCTTTTGAGCAATGAAATAACATGTTCCATCAACAGTCATACTAATGAAGCTGAGTTGCCAACTTATCTGTGTCCTTTCTATCCATGCACTTCAGTAACTCCAGCCTCACCAGAACAGCTGCACAATATTGCAGCTCTCTGGATGCCAAGAGCCAGCATTAGGCTTGGAAAAAAACAACTCAAGAGCCAGCATTTGGTGTGGGTAAGTCTGTATTCACATCCATACTGGATAAATGCAGTGTGTGTGTGGGCTAAGCTCTCCTGCCTCCTTTACTCTGAGCACTGAGTTGGTGCTCCTACTTAGGTGCCCATTGCAAGCAGTTGTTGCTGAGGTTTCCATCCTTCTTTCAGATTTTCTTGAAATTGGTTGATGGACTCAAAAATGGCAAGGCAAGGAAGGAAGAGCTGGCCAGTTGCTCCCTGACTGTCCCAGGACTGGCAGAGCACGTGTCTCTGGGAAAAGTTCTCTACTCTGGGTGCAGTTATATACTTACTCTGCATGTACAATTAACTGCAGCGAGCATGCAAAATATTTAAATGATCGTTGGTGTGTACAGTTGTTACACACACTGCCCATGGTGCAGACAGCAGGTACAGTTTGTAGAAAAGTCTCTCACACAGGCAGGGAGAATCTGGGATTTTGGTTCTCCAGCTCTAAATATGTAAGTTTCTCCTGTTTGAGAGAAGCTGACTAGTTCTTTGCAGTAGTAAATCACACACCCTCATCTCTGATCTCAGATGTGGCCAGAAGGTTACCCATTTGGGAACTTGATCCTACTCTGCCTTGGCTCATTCCAGTGATATGGAAATTGCTGAGTTAAATACAGCGCAAGAGAGACCTGATAAATGCATAAAGTTGTTGCACAGAAATGCATGTAATGAATTGCTTCCTTTAAAAAGCATTCAGCTAGAAGTGCCCCAGAGTTTTATCGTGCATGTTTTTTTTAATTTATTTTGGAAACATTTCCCATTGTATGGAAAATGGACTCATTAAGCTGATTGATTGGGATCTAACAAACAGGCCTGTGTTGTGTGGCACCTAACTGCCTGGAGTTCCTATGCACTGCAGGGTATGTGGTAGTTTATGGCGTTAGAGACTAGACGGGAAGAGAGTTAACATTCTGTGCCTCTTGGAAAGAAATTCACTTGTATTAATCGATGCCACTTCATAGACCCTCCTATCATGCATGGTTTTATCTCTCATTGCAAATGAAGTACACATTATTGATATTAAGTTGTAAGAGCTGCACAAGAGTATTACGGGGTCCGTAACTTCTGGGCTTTATTCTACTGCACAGGGCTCTCCATTCACATCCTGTTTTATACTAATTGTTTTAAAGGAGAATTAGCAAAAAGGGAAGCTGTTGTGTTATAGAGGACAGGCTGCTTAACAACTTGTGCCTTGGAAAACTGCACCGTCACGGAGAATTGGATGCAGTCAAATGCTTGTCCCTTGTGGTCGGTGTCAGCAATGTCAGAGTTACTACCTGCTAGTGGCACCTTTGTACTAAACATCTCATCACATGTGACACAAAATTAACCCACACTTGCCATGGGTAAGTCGGTGAGCGTTACCCTGTGTGCTGAGGTATCAGCCAGCATCTGGGTAAAGGCTGGGTAAAGCAAGCGGACCTCCTCTAAGTGAAAGCCACAGGGCTTGCAAATGTCTTTTCCTCTGCACTCTCCTCCACAAGAACAGAAATTATCATCATCACCAGGATAATAAACTATCCCTGACTGCAGTGAGATGTTCATAGTAAGTGATGTATAGATCTCCCTTATCTCATAACGCCTCTGCCTGCCTGCAGTGAATATACAGGATATGGGATCATATACCAGCCTCTTTGAATTGCAACTTGCCTGTCAGGACAGATAAAATCTGCCTATTCTTTGAACTAACACTGGCATGAGTTAGTTATTCTGGCTACTGTGAGAGTGACATAGCAGACTAAACTCTTTCTTTTCCTTCTTTGTCAGATGCCTTTTCATCTGGCAGAGTGTCCCACAGAAATTCAGAGCAGTCCTGGCCAAGAAAAGTGAAAGTATTTGTTTCCTGTATGCATCTGCCACCCTATTTATACATGTCCCTCCTGGAAAAGCACGAAGCATGGAGGTGCTGGGTTAGGCAGCAGTTTTCCTTTTGCTCACAAAACCACTTTTGCAGTGGTCTCAGATACTCTGAGCCAAATGGCCTTTTTGAGATAGAGATGAAAAAGGTGCTGTTATGAACAGAAGCATTTTTGGTTAGTGTAATTAATATGTGTGATCTTTAGTTTGTTTTTCCTAAACAAGATGAAAGTTCCAACTCTCATTTTTCATGCTGTTCAGCTAGTCAATCCAGGCTTCTTTTTTTACCTCTTATTGGTCTAAGTAGCTGTCTGGGTGCTTTGTTGGTCTAGTATTTGTCAGGTTGAGAGATGGAGCCCCATTAGAGGCTCTTTCACTTCAGTTCAGCTAGATGTTCGTTGCATGGTGTCCATGCCCTCAGGATTTTGCAGGGTGAAGTGCCGAGTAGCTGCTGAACTTCACCTACCAGGTCAGGAAAGATACCTTGTAAGTTTGCTCTGTGCTCTTTGCTTTCAGACAGCACATTGGGCTTGGGCTGTGAGAGGTGCTGGATCAAAAACTTCTGTGGTGTCTGGAGCTTTCATATTTCTCCTGCTTAACTGGAATGTTCGTATGACTGCAGGAGGGTAATAGATGTGCTGGTGCCCTGCTGCCCTTCTGGACATAACAGACAGCAATGCTCCAGTGAAGCCATAAAGTACACTCCTTTTCTGATCCACATGAAAGTCTGAGCTATTGTTCTCCATGTGGTTTGAGTCTAGCTTTTACTTCCCTGAACAGTGGTTGTCTTACACCCATCTGCAAACACAGGCCTTACGATTTTGCATGCAAAATCTGCCAGGCTGCTTTCTGACCTATTTCCAGACATTTCTGTAGCATAATGCAAAATCCCTTATGTTTTCATGGGCTTGTAAAGAACAAAATGTAATATTGTTCTTTTTGGAACAGTTTTAAAATCCCCCAGGAAATACTTGAATGCAAAAACCCCCATGGATCATCAACTGATGTCGGTCACCTGAGAGGCAGGGATGAGTTGCAGCATAGAGGCTGGACTCTGAGAGCATGGTTGGCCAAAAAACATCGAGCCTAAGGGGAAGGAAGCTCTGGTTTCTGGTCAATGCAGTATTGTTCCCATCACCGTGGGAACATAACAAATGGCTGTGTAAATAAATGTATTTTATAGCATTCAGAACTGATGGATGTGCTTACATCCTTCCCAAACATTATTGTTGATCTTTAACTACCATGTGCCCAGGCAGCAACAGGTTCCAAGCTTTGTTCCTTTGTTTTAGCATGATGGATTCAAAAGTCCCTGTTGGGCAAGACCTGAGTGGCCCTGGGGGACAGAACAGCTCTCCTGCAGCCTTGGCTGGAGGCAAGCAAATGTGATAATGTGCAGAAATGTATATGGCTGCTCTCTGGGGCAGAGAACACGCTGTGGGTAGAGCTGTCATTTTAATATTGAGACTGTCTTGCTGAAACTGTGTTTGGTATTTGCAGCTCTCTCTACGGTTGATGGAACATTATTTCCATTAATGAAAACCAGTTACTGAAATAAAACATGGAAGGATTTAGGTCTTGCAAAACTTGTCTTGATAAAACCCACCTTTTAGTGGATGTGCCACTGATGGAATACCGAGGTTTCTAGTGTCAGTGTGAAGAGAGAGGTGTTAGTCTGACATCTGCCTGGGGAACATCCAAAGACAGAAACTTCATCTTTCTTCCTGGGAGAAGACAGAGGAAAGTACCCAGGAGATAGCAGTACACTCCGTCTTGCCACTAAATTGCAAGGTCAAGAGAACACACGTTTAGTGTACTGTTCCAGGTTCCCCACTGCATCTTCAATATGGGTATTTGCTCTTGTAATATGTGAAATAGCTGTGTAATTCCACCAGTCTGCATTCTCTAATAGTTAGAAGTATCTCTCTACCTTTTTGTGAAATGGGACAATGAAAGAGGAAAAAATAAAGTGGGAAAGTTCTACACAAGCTATATCCATGAGCAGAAAAAAAAAAAAGACATATGTAGGAGATTTTCCAGTAAAATAATAGTAAGGACTGAAATTGAGGGTCCAGTCCTACCAGTCTTGCATGTGGTTATTTATCAAGAGTGTTCACATACTAGTGGTCGCTATAAAGTCAAAGTTCTGTAGTAGATAAGATTAAGCAAATATATGACTTTACAGGGTTAAGTTGCTCTAGTATCCAGTCTCGTAACATCACGGCTTGCTCACACTGCAGGAGCCCACGTGTTAAGCGATGGACCTCCATAGGCAAATATTCACATGAGCTCAGTACCCACAGTTCTGCCAGATTTTTGAAAGAACCTTAATCCTATTCAGATAACAAAATCAATGGCCCTGATACATTGAGAGTGTTCAATGTGAGAATGGATATTGAGCAGTTTTTGAGATAGGGGAATTATTTTAGCTGACGGGCTTAAAAGTCTGGCTCACAACAAAGGGAAATGGAGAGTTTTGAAAGGCATCTAAATGACTATGACTGTCAGGTGCCCAGTGCTTACTGGACTAAAATGTATAAGTGCACAGCTCTCTTGAGTGTTCTTAAATATGCCGGCTGAAGGCTGCAGCCAGATTTTGGCAGCTGTTCTAATCTTTTCCACTTTGTGTTGGAAGCTCTGGGACCTGCGAATGGATGGAACAACACTGAAAATCTGTAATTACTATTGGTAATTACCTGATCTTTATTAGCTGTCCTATTTGTGCAGCAAATTTGTTACATTTTTGTATTCTCTTTTGAGAAGGGGCTGTCAGTGTGCTCCACATGATACTCAGCATATGGGCAAGTCTGTATGTTGCATAAGACTTTATCTTCCTTAGAAACTATGGTGGGAGGCTCCCATATTTTGTCTTTTAGGCACAATGTTTAGTTAAGATTCTGGCATAGTCCTTAAGATCGATATGGGTAGGGAAAGCTCATTAAAAAGGTGAAGTGGATCCAACTATGTGAACTGTGAGTTGGACAGTAGTGGTCATTTACTGACAGCATCCTATAATAGGAAAAACAAAGTTTAAATTGGATGGGTTCAAAGGGGAAAAAAAGGATAGCTCTGGAGTGCAGACTGAGTGGTTATACATTATTTTTATAATGCTTGTGAAATAGTCATTAAGAGCCTAGACAGGTAATGCAAATAGCAGAGCGTGAGTGAACCACCTGAGATGGTGTATGGTGTTGCCAGAAAGCATTTCTGGGGACAAAAGTCATGATACTCCTTCCTCTTTGCAGCCAGCAAACACTGGGTATTGCTCATTTGTTTCTTAGTCTCCAGACTACGCAATACCACATTTACACTTCAAAGCAGCAGACGTTTTCAGCCTGTAGGTTCTGCAAGACTACTGCAAGCACAGTCCCAGTGCTCTGAGGGAAACGTGCTTGCAGGCCTTTTGGGTTAAGATCTGAAAAAGAGCAATGGGACTATATTATGTTGAATTTAATTTTAAGGGGAAAGGGATAAGAGAGGGAGGCAGACAGTAAAATGGGTAGAGTCTTACTTTTGTCTCCTTATGGACATGAACACTCCTCCCCACACTGGGACAGGAGTGGCCTGGTCAAATCCCAAGAAGTTACTGGGTACCTTTCACTGCCTGATGGATGTTTTTCATAATCTGATGGAGTGCAGCCTGTTGTCATTATTTGAGTCCCAGGAATGGCCCTGCCCCTTTATCACCTCTCTCAGGAAAAGATAGCAGATGAAGAAATGTGTTATGAACACCTTAAACTGGTAGTTTCCCAACCTTCAGTGATCCAAAGTCAACAGTATAGGAAGAAACATGCTCTTTGGCATTACTTTTCTATCATCTCAGCTGTAGATTGAGTCTGGGAGTCTTAATACACGACTTGCTAGCAATGGGTTGGGAATAGCTGTGGAACAGATTCATAGCAGCTACTCCCTGCTCTAGGCCAAAGAGATGCCCTGGGGATTTACTTGCATCATAGTAAATGCCCCTAAGCACACTCAGAGGAAAATACAGACAGCACATTGCTCTTCCCACCTGCTTTTGTTGTTGTGGTTATTTTCCGATTCTCTCTTTGGGGCCTATGCAGTAATAAGCAGGTCAACATAATTGCTTTGTTATGAGAAAGAAATGTAGAAATAATATTTTTATAAATGAATTAAGGGGGAGAGTTAATTGAAAAATTTCTGTATTTTCAGGAAGTATTGACATTGTATCTGGCCTTCTTTCTTACCAACGTAAATCCTTCAGTGGCACAGCTTTCCCCAGACAGCTGCCATTAAGAGACATGAGCAAAAAGATGTCTGCTTAAAAGTTGGGACAACCTCACGAAATATCCCCTGAGAGTGGATTGCAATATTCTGGGAAACCACCCTGTTCACCACAATAAACAAGAGAGCCAAAAACATCTCTGAGGGCCACAGCTGCTATATTTTGGTCACAGTTAGGATGTTCTATAAAAGAGCAATTATGGATACTGATAACTACTCATAAAAATCATGAATACTGGATGGGATCCCAAGAGACTATCTACTTCACCTTCCTGTTCTTAAAGAGCTCTAATGATGGAGATGCCATAGTCTCTCTAGGAAGTCTGATTGCTTTACAGTGCTTCCCTATCTACATAATGTCCAACCTGAATACCTTAGGAGTCCGAACCCACGATTTCTTGTTTTATCCAGAACTTTCATGAAAAACAGATTTTTTTCTTCTCTCCTTTTAGCAGCCTGTGAAAAATGTTGCCATCTTAAAATCATAGAATCATACAACATTTTAGGTTGGAAGACACCCCTGAGAATTATCTAATCCAACTTCCTGCTCAAAGCAGGGCTAACTTCCAGGTTAGCACAAGACCATGTGCAGTCAAGTTTTGAGTATTTCCAGGGAGCGAGATACCACAGTGCCTCCAGGCTACTGCTCCAGTCCTTAACCAGCCTCATATGACCCTGGATTGGTGCAACCTTTTCATAACAGGGCAGCATTGTTGATTTATGATCATCTGGTGACCTCCAGGAGTCCCCAGGCCTTTTTCTGTAGGACAGCTGTATTTGTAGTTGAATGGACTAATTCCCTGTCCTCTATTTGGGTAGCTGATTATCTCTGCTTAAGTAAGTAAAAAAGTGCTGCATTTTGCATTTGATTGTATTGAATACCATCCCCTTTATTTCTGATCCTATTTCCAGTTTGGCAAGACCGTTTTGAATCACAAGCCTTTAGCATACTAACAGCCTTTCCTGGCATGTTGTCGTCTGTACATTCCATGGTAACACTCTCTTCTGCTGGAAGTGTAATACTCTCTTTTTTGTGGGTGAACATAGAGGTTTGTTATTTGCACCTCTCCCAGAATGATGACAGAAGTACAGAGAAAGAGTCAATCTGCATTGGATTTTGCTAATAATTGGACTTTGCAAAGATAAAACAGCAAATGGAATTGATTCAAAATCCATTTAAAGGTGATTCCAGTGTGTTTGAGATCAAGCATGAGACAAGGTAGCAGCAGGGACAATGTACCTGTGGGCTTTATGGAAAGGAAGAATGTTTCTAAATCATTATTTAAATTGATTTATTTAGAATTATTTAATGTTTTAAAATCGTGGTTTGAAAGCTAGTTCTTGGTGGGAGCACTGTGCACACAATGAGGATGTTTGGCCTTGAGCACATGTATCTGGTTTTAGTTAAGCCAAGCTGGCCACACTCATTCCACCCTGCACATGATCTCATTCCATGCTCCTTGTCATGGTATCTGCACACCATCCAGCAATATATTAACAGCGTGAGTAACGTGTCTTATGTTGATTATTCTGTCACCAAGGGAGAAGCGTGTCTTGTCTGTTAGGGAACTCATTGTCTTAAACAAAGCTCTATACTTATGCTGGAGAAAAGTCAAGAGCTGTGCCTTGTGTTAAGAGAAAGAATTGGAAAGGTGTGTGCTGGCCCTTGGGTCTTGGGTAAGGCCATTTTGTGACTCAGACCGGCCGCAACCAGAGAAGATTGTGGTTTCTGCACTGATGAGCTCTCCTTGCACTGTAGAAGGGCCGTTTTGCACTGCTGCCAGCATGCTTCATCAGTTCATACTCTGTGACACTTGGGGTACCTCCAAATTCTCCTATTAGCCCAGAAAAAAATGCTCGTAATAGTCTTTATTTTGCATTTAATGAAATGACCAGGTTGATGTTAGAAATGCAATGTGCTGTGTGTCAGCCAAATGGAAGAAATGTCTCCAGGCTGCAGGGAGGAGAAGGGAAGGCTTGAGAAACTTGTTCAGCTGCTCAGTGTTCATATTTGTTCTGTGTGCAGTGAGCGAGCTGAAGTCTGTGCCCCTGCTGGGCCTGTTTACAGTGTGTGTTACCCACAGGACAAGTTTTCTGCTACGGTCATCTGTCAGATTGGAAGGGAAGGGCCATTGCTCGTGGCTGTCATTAGAGGCTGCATCATTCTCTTTGCATATTTACTGAGCTAAACTCCAGCTTCAGCTCCCGTCTGTATGATAAAGGAGGTGCCTCTCTACAGCATCTCAAGTGTGAGCACCCCAAAGTCCTTTACAGAGGCTAATTCAACTTCAGATTTTGCCTGTGAGCAAAGCACTCCTCATTTGAAGGGGCGTAGAACTGAGAGACTGAAGGCTGAAGTGAATTACTTACTCTCCAATACGCTGTCCTCAGAACAGATTTTGACCAAAACATGACACAGACCCCCCAGTCCCTATGCTACACTTAAACTGCTCAGTCTTGTTCTGCAAAAAAGGGGCAGGAGAATCTGGCATTGGCTGCCGGTGTGCTTTTGCGCTTTTTTGCACAATCCGTAGTTGGCTCTTGGAGTCCCTGCTTCCCAGGTTTGGTCCTCCTTGGCTTGGTAGCCTCCCTGCAAATAGGAACTGAAGGACCTTTCTGGCACATGGGGTTTTCCTGGCCTCCTACTGCTGCTTTTTCCCTGGAGAGTACCCTCCAACTCATCAAGGACACTGCAGATCCAAACCCTCTGTGTCTCTTGGCTCCTTATATGGTAACATGAAGAAGTTTTAGCATTTTAGTTCTGATTTGGAGTTACACTGGTTGTCTTCTCAGCTGGGCAACTAAAAACTTTAACTTTAAAACCACAGGCAAACTAGTTCTTGCCACCAAGAAACCATACGCTGGTTCATGCACGTGTATGCCGCTGTCTCACTACTGTCTTACTGAAAACCAAGCCACATCGTTAACAATGAAATTCCCCTACAAAACCTTTGCAGCAGCTAGACTTTTAAGCATTCCCATTTTTTTTCCCCTTCTAGACGGGGCTTTAAGATACTTGTAATTATAACAGCAGAAGAAAGAGCTTGAGAAGGAGGGAGGGTGCCAAGCAGGCTGTGGGGTAGACCTGGCTTTTCTGGCCGACCACACTAACACAGAAGTGGTGGTGGGCCTTGAGACCAGGAGGTAGTGGAGCTGGGGACACCTAGAAGGGACTTGGAGGGGCTCTGCACTCTTGAGCCATCACATCCAGACATGTGGGGAGTGGAGAAATTGTTCCTGTTTGTGAGGGGAGAGGTGTCCTTGCTCATCCCAGAGCCAAATGCATTTTGGTGATTTGCCTCTTGGCCTTCAACCCGTTTTTTTCTATCCTCACCTGCTATCTCCACCTCCGACAGAGGCCACCCTACAAAAGAGGCAGAGCAGTGAGCAGAGCTAAGTTTTCCTGATTGCCAGACCCTCGTGTTTGTCTCTGGGAAGTCCTTGAGTGACTTTGCATGAATTTGTCAGAGCCTGGGATGATGCATTTTGCACTGAGTTAGCGTAGAGTGCTTTGACAAGGTGATACGTTCTTGTGCTGGAGTCCAGCCCACCCTACTGCAGGCTGTGTCCTCTACTGGCTACAAGCCCATCACTAGATATAGTGCTGAGGGTGCATATGAGCATGAAACCATAAGGAAAGTAATTGCAGTTAATGACTTGAGATACATTTAAGGGCAGAAACAAAGGGTTATGATGACTAAAGGAGTTCCAGCAAATTTCAGGGGCTGTGGGAGCTCAATGTCTTTTCAGGGCTGGCTGCTAGCATTTAAAAAGGCAAATGAGAGTGGTTTTTTTCATTTATCTTTTCCCTAGGTTTAATGCTGATGGGACACAAATCCTGACAAGCACTGGGAGTTGCACCCACTGCCACATATCCCCAGTGCCTCATCAGCCCGAATTTTTAAAAATAATTGTGGGTTTCTTTTCTCTTGGTGCAGGTTCCACCATACTAGCCGAGCGGCTGGGGCTGTCCACACCGAGCTCGCCCACATCGACACCCAGTTCCCCCACTGTCCTCTGCAGCGGCGTCTCTGACCCCATATTGTCTACATGTGGCTCTGGCCCCCTCTGCAGCTCTATCAGTGGTAAGTGTGGCGGGATCCCCTCTCTGCCTTTCCTTTGCCTCCCTCTGCCCACTCCTGCACTGCCTCCCTTCATGGTCTCAGGCTTGTCTCCCAGGACTCTAAACCCACAATGATCAACAGAATCTCCTGTCAGCTCCCCTGGGGAGAAAGGGGGAGAGCCTCTGCAAAGTCTATTTTCAGTCTGTTTTACATGGAAGCCACTTAGATGCCTAGACAGCAATATTTCTCTAACCCTTTTCATCGTGAAAGGTCCCAAGGGAGGCAGCAGTTTCTGTTATGCGCGTGGCCCTGTGACGCACAGCTCCTTCTGGAGAGCTGTGTGGCAGTGACACGCTGCATGCTAGTTTAGACTGGAGTTACGGGTATGCCTGCTGCCCCCCTTTCCCTCTCCACACACCTACTGTACCCTCTTCAGAAAAAGGCAGTATTGGTATTTCTAATATGCCAGTGAATTCCAGTGAGATTTAGATAAATACGCATGCAGTAGAAAATTATAGGCTGTTCTGCAGCATTTTTAAAACCCCAGGGACCTGCATGATCCCAAGGCATTGATGGTGGGATATATAACTCACCAAGTCCTAGTCATTGTTCTCCAAACCAAGAGTGTTTTTCACTGAAGGTACCTGTCAGTGTCAAGTTTAATAACTGGTGACAGCAAACATTTAGATTTTTAATGGATTTTGGGGGAAATAATAGACATTTTCTCATTATCTTGCTACCTTATCTGGCTTCCTTGGGGAGGCCTCATTACGGTTGTGCCGTGAGTATAATTACTGCAGCCCCTCATAGCTCTCGAACCAGTGTACCCACCGAGCTGGAAGCTGTCTGTGTGGGTACCACCACCACCCCTGTCCTGAAGGGTCCACCCAGGGTGATTTCTAGCATAAAAGCCAGCAGTTGTGGTCCCACTTCCCTGGATCGGTGCTAGAGATGAATCATTGCTTATCTTGGGAGCTGCTGCCACCGTGTGCCACCTGGCCTCTCCCTTTTCAAAGCAGATGGCTTGATCCATCCCTCCTGATTTTTCCTCCTTTGTTAATGTTTAGACAGGGGATTGAAAATGTGAAACTGCTTTTTGTCCCTGCTGCATGGGGACAGCTGCCTCTTGGTTTGCTCTGCGTGGGCAGCAGATCCCAGCAGATGCTGCCTTTCTGCTGCCCTGAGCCTTGGCATGTGAATCAGGGCTCAGTGAGTGGGACAGTAGGTCACAGGAAGGACCCCTCATCCTGGAGCATCCATTTCTGCTAGGGCATGGTTCCCCGCTCTGTAGCTGGCTTCAGGGCAGAAATTACCCTCGGGTGTCAAGAAGCCTTTTAAGCAGCATGAGTGACCCTGTTCTTTGTGTTTCAGGCACAGCTCCCAACTCTCCCATCAGCTTGCCTGAGTCACCCATCTCCCCAACTGTCTCAGGTCCTTGGGGAGATGAATGCACCATCTGCTACGAGAACATGGTAGACACGGTCATCTACTCCTGTGGACACATGTGTCTCTGCTATTCGTGCGGGCTGAAGCTCAAGAAGATGGCCAACGCTTGCTGCCCCATTTGCAGACGGGCCATCAAAGATATCATCAAAACATACCGCAGCACTTAGAGCAGCAGCAGATGCTGTGGTGGGGACTGGGCAGGTGGGGAGGAGGCTGTGAAACAGCACAGGTCTTGGTCTCTGTTCATCACCCAGGAGATTCAAAAACCATCGCCCACCACCACTCTGATCTCTTCCATGGACAACAGGTGAGACAAGCTTAGACACTGCTCTTCTACTCTCCAAGCAAGCCCTGGGGCTTAACTCCAGTGTGTCAGGGAAGTTACGATGGACTAGTCTCCCTTGTGGATTTTAAACTTTATCTATCTATCTCCAAAAAAACCCCAGCTGGTGCAATCATCCCTTTTCTACACCATGAGCAGTGGAGGGGCATCTCCAATGTTTAGCAGGGACAGCAAGCCGTAAAAGTTTCAGTGCTACACCTCACCTTCTGAAGACACCCTGTGTGCAGAGGACAGCTTAGCAGAAGAGGAGGAACAAGCAACGTGTTTCTGTGTACAACCAGCCTGACCATAGGAAGCCCCTTAGAAAGGATGGCGCAAGGCAAGCTTTGACTCAGTGAGCGAGGTGCAGTGAGTGCATTCACAGTGGAAAGGCTGGGGCCAGTGCAGAAAAGGACCCAGGATGTGTGAAGCAAAACCCACCCCATGTCTGCAGGCAGAAGAGCAGCCCCATGGCAACCCCGAGAGGGTTGTGCCCTGCTCCTGACTTGCCGTTCCCTGGCAGAGGGATTCATGGTGGGTTTGGCAGCCAACACTGGCACTGGCCTTGCTCCCTCACAGCAGCATCCAGCCACCTCCTGTTGCCATCCTGTTGCATGATGAGCAGCTCTCAAACCCCACCACCACCAATTTGCTGTGGCTTGTCCCAAATGGTCTCCATGCAGCATGAGGGATTTGGCAGCATCTCTGCCCCCACGGGCCTGCAGGTGACTCCTTCACCTTTCCTCTGCCTACCATCCTGACAGCATTTGCGAGGGAGAAAATAAAAGAAAAGAAGAAACAAAACCCCCAACCCACTGGGGAAGAATGTAAAAACCCACATGTCTGCGGGTCTCATTTACTGGTAACTTTATCACTGTGCTTTAAGACAAAACCAGCCAGGTGGTACTCTGCCCTTCTCAGCCAGCCCGCTGGCAGGACGTGGCTGTCCTTATGTGTTAGCAAGAGAGGAAAGAAGAAAAATAGCTTGAGGGGTTTGGTTTACTTTGGTTTATTTAAATAAACCCCCTTCCCTCCTGCAGCAGTTGGGGGCCCCGCTGTCCCCATGGTAGGTGCCTGCAATGCAGCCCCCATGGTTGCTGTGACAACTGCTGCTCCACCACGGCCGCTGGCCTGGCCCAGGGCTGCTGGCTGCTGGGCCCAAGCAGCGTGGCTCCGCAGCAGCAGGAGCTGCCTCTCTCCCCTCCAGCCCCGTCCTGCTGCCTTCCAGGGCCATGTGGGAGGTTGAGACGGTGAGGGGTGATCAGGGCTGGGGTGCAGCAGCAGTGGTGTTCGCCCTGCCATGTTGCCGGCCAGGCCAGGCCCGGGAAGGCCATGGAGTTGTTTACACTCCTCCTGCCGAGCCTTCTCCTGTGCCCCAGCATATGGCCGCTGACAGGACATGGCGGGGACAGCGTGGCATAGAGATAAAAATATTTAATAGACAGCTGCTTGCTGCAGAGGGGCATCATGCCCCACCAGGCAGCAGGTGGGTGAAGGAACACTTGCAGAGGCTGCTCTCAAGAGCTCCTGGAAAAGATGTCCTTGCCCTGTCCTCTCAAGGAAATGAAAAAAGAGGCTACTAGCTGGAGAGCACATCATAGAGCCTTTCTCTGAAGGCACCGCCATCATTGCAGCCTACCACGGGGGTCTGCAGCCATCCCCAGCCCGCCCTGGGGGGCAGGAACTAACTTGAACACTGATACTCTGGTTACAGGGATTTATGTTATTTCTTTGCTTTATACCTCTCACATACACCCCTGACCCAGCCCTGCCCTGCAGTCTGGGCCAGCTTTCAAAAGCCCTGGAGTGCCATGGCTCCTGTGCCTGGACGCCCTTACTGACGGGTGGGAGGAAGCTGGGTTGGCACGAGTCTGGGGGAGGTCACAGCAGCCATACCAGGAGCACAGCTGGTCTGCAGGCGTGCAGCCAGCCTCCAGTTTGCTGGAGAGAACAGAGCGGTGACCAGCAGGCACAGGGAGCCTGTTTCAGTAGTTAGTTATACAAACTCCAGTGCAAAGATTTTGGAGAGAAGGAACCTAAGGGTTCATCACCTAGGAAGGTGTTGATGAAATAGTGGATGTGGGGAAACGTGCAATAAGCAGCCTCCCGAGCCTTCACCACGCCAGTGGGGCTGGTTCCCCTCCACGCAGGGCAAGCCAAGGCGTATATTTTATTTTTCAAGAAACTCCATCCATGGGTGCCAGTGCAGTGGTGTGAATTCCCTTTTCACTTTTCAAATGCTGAGTGTTTTAATATATAACTGTTTTTCTTTTACTGTGGACCAAACTCTAGGAGTTAGTTAGCAGAAACTGAAAGCATCCCCCAACATCGGAGCTCAAAAATTGGGGTTAAGTCCTGCTCCTGGCACCAGCTGGCCTCCGGTTGTGAGCAGGGACTAGGAGAGCAAGGGTCTCTCCAGAGAGAAAAAAACAGCAAAAGCAGTAACAGTAACAACAATCCTAACTTCTTGTTTTCTTTGACCGGTGTAGGTTCCCCTGTACCTCCGTGTTCTTGTGTCATTTGCATTTCATTGCTTTACTTTAAGATGTTTCGTGTTCTGTTTAAAGAGAAGAATAACTCATTGTGGAAAAATTGGATAACTGTGATTCATTGTGAATAAAGTTGATTTAGGTATCCTGCAGCAGCATGGGCAACTCAGTATTTACCATTGCCACAATCATGGCAAAAGACGATGAGCAGTGCAGCGGCAAGGCTGAGGTAAGAACAACGGTGGCACAAGAGCCTCTTCCTGGGGGGGAGTTGGGCCGAGAAAGCTCAGGCTTTCCTTCAGTGCTTGAGGATGAGGGGGTATTGACAGCTGGATAAGGAATAGCCCCCTGCTGGACCCCATACACACATAAGGAATAAAGGAAGCCCCAAGAGGAAAAGTGAGGGCTAATCAATTCCTGCAGCTTAAGCCCCACACGCCTGCACTTCTTCACACCCTCCCCAGAGAGAAGCCACAGCTTCTTCCCTCTCATTGCCTTGTTTGCATGGTCTCTCCCAAGTGCCTGTAACCACAAAAAAAGCCTTCACCAGCACAAGAAAGAGAAGGTGTGCTGCGAGAAAACCCAAGACCATGCTGTTCAGCCTGGTAGGGGCCAAGTAAAGGGCTGAAGATTAGGCAGAGCAGTAGCAATATAGCCAGGTGTCCCCACCCAGCTTCGTAGAGTCCAACACCTGACAGGATGATCCTGCCCTGAACTGGGCTGAACATGTTGAGAAGGCCCCCTGAGAAGCCATGGTCTGGCCAAGGGAGATGCTGAGGAAAGATGCAGGTGCTTCCTCAGCATGTGGCAAGGGACACAGGGACCCAGGTGGGATTTGGATTCTCCAGCGTGATGTTAGTTCCTACAAAATCCAGTAGCTCCTCTGCTGCGGGCCTCTGCTCAGCAACACATCTATAACACATTTGTGTGAGATTTTCTCCCCATCCTTTTGTTCAACTATTCAGCAGATGAGATTGGCTGGATCACTCTCTCCTGTTGCAGGACATAATCGAGTTCTCCCTCAGAGTGGGTGCTCCACCTGCCAAGGGACAGGGACTTCCCAGGAGAGGTGTCCTCAGCCTCTCCAGCTGAAGCTCTTCCACTGTAACAGCTCCCCAGTGGAGGGAACCTAAAAGTTCCTAGGCTCAGTAAAGTGAAACCACCCCTGCACCCCAGCTTTCTCCACCAACCTCCTGAGGAGCTCTTAGCTGTTGGGACAAGGCAAGTCTGCACGCACTCCAAGAGCTTTCTCAGGGACAGGAGGACCTCTAGTGGGCCTGGAAAGCCTGCTCTGGCCACAGCCCAGCCATGGGAAGCCTCCTCGTCTCCTCGGGAGCAAGGAGCAGAGCTGCAAAAGCCATCCCCTAGAAACTGGGGACACTGACAGCCCCTGCCAGAAGTCCTGAGCCCAAGCACTGCCACATACTAGGACAAGTGAAGTGCTAACCCTCTGGGCCAAACTCGGACCCTCCCCGCTCCTGGCACCAGCAAGAGGTACCAGGACAGGTACCCTGATGCTTCCCCTCCGCAGCCCCAGCCTCTTCACTCTCTCCTGCAGCTGCCATGTGCAACAGCCCCGGCGAGCTTTGCAGCCCCGTCTGCTGAGCATCACTGGAGTCATCCCGCCGTCCCTCACCTCCCTCCCCAGGCCATCACCGTGGGCTCACCCAACCCAAACCAGATCTGCAATTCCACCATCGCTCCCGAGCTATTCTCCGCCAAGACAAAGTATGGCGCAGCGCAGACCTTCCCCCGCGACATCCCACCACCGCAGCCCTCCCGCTGCTTCAGGCCGGGCCAGCCCCAGGGTCTCCCCGGCCAGCTGCGGCCCCGTCCGCGGGGCGCGAGGGGGCGGCGGCAGGGAGATGCTCCGAGAGTGGTCCAGGAGCGGCAGAGCCGGTGCAGCATCGCCACCTGGTGCTCCGTCCCCGGCACGGCACGCAGCCGCGAGCGGCTTTTCGGGTTTTTTTCTTCCCCCGCCACCCGGCTCCTAAGGTTGATTTTACTCCTTTTCACAAATACTACAAATACACATAAGTAGGACCAGGTACATTTACTCTGAG
This sequence comes from Phaethon aethereus, assembly GCF_964289735.1. Lineage (NCBI taxonomy): Eukaryota > Metazoa > Chordata > Aves > Phaethontiformes > Phaethontidae > Phaethon > Phaethon aethereus. Next base: position 27,485,793 of record NC_138583.1, read on the forward strand.
TGCAGCACAGCTCTGGTGGTTGCTTTTGGAGAAAAACGAGGAACAAAGGGAGCGATTAACGGTGGGTTACGATACACAAGGGGGTGCGTGGGTATGTGTCGGGACTGCACCAGTCCAGAAAAACCCTAAGCTGGCTGGCTCACTCCACACATGGCAGAAGAAGGGGCACAGTTCCCAGGCACTCTTGTCACTAAGTTTGTGCCTTAAAATGCCCAGAACCACGTGCTGCCTCAAATCTAATTCCTGGCATCCTTCAGAGAGCCACAGTGCCCAAAGAGGAATCCTCCTGCATCACCTGCTGATGTGCCAGCACGGAGGAACATCTCACAGGCACCATTAGCAAACACCGTGCCTCCGATGCCAGCTGGCTCATCTCGGGGCCTGCACGAGACTCATTTCTCTACAGGATGTTTGCAAAGTGCTATACAGCACCTGGCGAAGGCACAGCCCCATGCTAAAATGAGGGGTACATTCATGTGAGGTCCTCCTCTGCTGCAGGAACAAAAGGTTGGGCAGGGCCAGTGCCACTCTGCAGCCCCACTTTCCAAGGTGGCAGCCAGGCACTAGGCACAACCCCTTCTACCTGCAGATTTGCAAACTGCTAACAGACGAGGAAGTGGACAAAGCTTCACAGAGGGCTCTTATAGCCAAAAGTGCTAGAAAACAACCTCGTTTCCTCTTTACTGTCACATACCCTACTACAACCCACTCCTCCACTGCATCCCCTAATCCACTGCTCTCTGCACGCCCAAGAGATGTCCCACCTAAGGAGCAGAGATCCACTTCAGTTTTACCTGTCTGCTGCTTCACACAGCAAAGGACTTCTACTTGTCAAGCTATTTGGGGCCTCCAACCTTCAAAGCTGGGTAAGAGGAGCCAGCAGGGCCCAGCAACCTTGCAGGATGGATCCGAGACCTTAATATCCCGTGTTCAAGCACCGGCTGCTCTGCAGCCTGCACACAGGCCTGTTAAGGGCTCATCCCAACTTGCACAGAACCAAAGGGACGCTCATGTAGAAGGATACTTTTCTTCTTATTTTGGACCTGATGCCACATCCCTCTCCAAAAAACATCCTGACAGAGCATTTTATATCTTAAGACCTTGCTCAACACAAAGATCTTCATGTTTGAGGGGAGAGGTGAGCAGTCCATAAAACTTTGAGGATTAGAAGAGAGACAAAAAATACAGCATACAATAACAACTCAGGGCCAGGGTACGAGAGAAGCTCCTCTATCCTTGTAAGCCTAAGCTGAAATTTGCAATTGCATGTACACATAAGTTGTAAGTTATTCTGGGAAAGCTAAATTCAGTGGCTTGACAAACAGGAGAAGAATTAAAACTGTACTGAAAAAAATGAAAAAATTAAAATAAACCAACTGGATCACAATTAAAAAGGTCAAAAATTTATTTTTCCTTAGGGCATAAGAGGCAATGTAAACAAAATACAAACAAAAAAAAAAAAATCACAAGTCAATTCTTACAGTCTGCAAGCATTTGAAGATAGAGTACCCTTTTCCCACCTCCCCCCAGAACACTGCAAGCCTGCTCAAATGTTAACAAGCAACAATTCTGGACCCTGAATGTCCAGTGAGTTTTGCCATGTCCCAAGCTGGGACTAAATTTCTCATGTAAGAAGGACACTGCATCTGTTTCATCAAACACTTAAAAAAAAGTCCAACAAAATATAAATATTACAGATAAAGATCAGATTTAGCACCACCTTTGGTCCAAGCAATCAATGAACTGGGAGATGACAGGTACAGTCTGTTTAACAAGCCCTTTCTGCCTGAGTCTTTGAAAACATTAGAGGTTCACATTGCAAGAACTTGTAATAACTCTGAGAAAACAGCCCTCAAACTCTGGCAGCCCCTCACAACCTCCCCTGCTCCCGCGCACATCACTCCAAGCGCTTGGCTGAGCTCGGCCCTGTGGGACACAGCAAGCACCGAGCCCAGGGCCTGATCCTGCTGTGGCCCAGCAGAGCTCCACCTTCGGGCACGGCAGAAGAACAGGAAGGGCAGTGGCAGCGTGGACCCTGAATTTCCCTTTCCGCTAACGTTTGCCGCCCTCCAAAACCCAGCAGACTGCGGCACCCGCGTGCTGTCAAGGTGTGCGATGGCAAACGCCTGGAAGGAGCTGAAGTTGCCTAAATGTAGGTTATTTCGGCATATCTGGAACATGCAAATCGGGACCTCTGATAGAGCATAATTGACTCCAGGCCCTTTTGAGGCTCATCTTTTCCAATACATGCATGCCCATCACAGACACATGGGTAAGAATTTTTGCAGAGGTGTCTATACCTAGTTGCTGTGCCGCAGCATTAGTGTGGGCCAGGATCTGTGACAAACCTAGGAAAAAAATTAAGTTCATAAAGCACCTGGCAATATTTTACATTTATTGCAACTTCCTCATCTACACACGTCCAGAACCCAATTTGTCTTTTCTTTTCCTCCAGGAGTTTTTAGGCAGTCTTAATTAACCACTATTAAATGCTGCTCAGTTCCAAGATAATACCAGCTCTAATAAACCCCCTAAAGAGAAATGCCGAGATCTGCTTTTAGGCACAGCAATCTGAAGTTTTTGCTCTGCATTTTCACATGCACAATTGCTCAAGGCAATTTATGTTTCTCACTCCCTGTTTGGAGTGACCCGTGCAGAGTTTTCACCTTTACAGGCACAGACATGATTAAAATTCCCCAAACAAACATTTGTTTTTACTTCACTGCTTCAGAATGTGCTGCTTTAGGGAAAAACCCCAAACCTCAATTGCTTTACATTGTTTTGTAGTTCTCCGAGGAAGCGCGTGGGCATGGTACACGGCCCTTTGGCCGTCGTGGAGAAGAGGGCAGCCCGCATGTACAGCCCCCGTCCCACACAGAGCCACAAAACCCTGACCGAGTCACCCACGCCGGTGACATGTGCAGACACAGGCCGATCTGGTGGTGTTCAAACCCCCATTTACTGCACTTGGCCTCCGACATAACCATGAGGACGGCTCTGAAACCAGTTCTGGACTGGGCACTGAAGTCAAGTAAAGTCTGCAAGTCTGGATTAGGGGGAAGATAACGTTTTGCGCAGCTGTTCCCCCCACCACTGACAAATCCAGAGCAATGAAAACATCGTGCTATGACCATTTCATTAATTCTCACTGGGACAGAGACCCACTTCTATTGTCCCAGTCACAGAACCAAGCCCACAGTACCATACGTAACAGCTAAATCTTCACAGGTCCCCAGGTGACCTGTGCTAAAGCTTGAGGGACATTGCTACAGTGTCACTTGGCAAAAGGAGAGCTATGCTTTCCCTTCTGATCATGCATCTTTTGTGTTGGCCCATAGAGAAGTTACTCATCTTTGTTAACTAGTACGCTCATCTGCATCAAATCTACCACGTTTAACATGCAGACTCAGGGACAGGTCACAAAAAGGTTTTCTGTTTTGTGCCAGTTCAGACAGATCAGGGCATTAACGATAACTCTTGCCATCAATGGCAAAAGGTCCTGTTAAGTGCAAAGCCATTTTTCTGGGTTTCAATTTTACTGGGAAGACTGAGAAAGGCAAAATCTTCTATCATTCCCATGGTCTCCTATTCTCAGAAAGCATCTCAGAGACCCAAACACATCTGGACTCTTGCAGGAGCTGTTCACTGTACAAACAGTTTTATCCAACTGGTCACCATCTTGAGTTCGTTAAACAAAAACTGGACATGAGGCTGCAGTTACTATTTCTGTCTCTGGCTCACATTTGCTGTAGGAACGATGCTGTGAATGTCAGAATACCCGTCAGCTCTGAAAGAATCAATACTTGGCCAAAAGCTCTAATATCTGCACTATCAACAATATTCACTCCACTGCCTTCAGTGGAGCTGGATCACAGGCCACAAGAAAATACGGTCCAAAGCTGTTACCACAAAAAAGGGTTTCCCCAGACTAATTTTACTCCTCTCCTGACTTAACTTGCAACCTAAAACAAACTGAATGGACTCCCACCCATAAACTCTCATTAAAAAGGAAAAAAAAAAAAAAAGCTCTCTGATATTCCTTCTCATATATTCTACAGAAACCACACCAATTTCTAGACCTTTTCCCAAGCAGAACAGACAGAATGGTTCCCATGTTAAAAAGAAACAAACAAACAAAAGTGTCACCAACCTGACCACACACACTAAGACCAGCCACACATTTCTCTATCTCTGGTCACCGACATGCTCGCCCAAGCTCCCACCAGGTACATTCCCACCACCTAACCACTAGAAAATGCAGTACTACACCAACACAGAAATGACAACAGCATCTAATATTCAATGTTACATTAAGACCATCAACCACTCGGGAAACCCACTGCAAAAAGCAAACCTCACTTAGACCAGGCCTAGATCAATTCCCACACACACGCCCCCAAATTTGGGACAGCAAAACCCACACAGGGTTTCCAGTCCAGCCACGTGCAACCGCTCTGCTAACAGAAGGGAGCACAACTGCTCAAACAGATTTCAGCCTTTGTTCAACAACAGGTTTAGGCTCCCAGTAACTGACTACTCACCATTTCCAGAGACAATTCGGGCTAATTAACAGCTCTGGAAACAGCTACAGATGTGTACGTCCAACTGAGCTGCTTTCAACACCCATCTTGAGTTATCTGCATCTGAACCTTAACCTAAGCAGCAATCAAACTGCTGGCGGGACTTCTCCTGACATAAAATTTGATATTGAGTCTTAACGGAGGAGGTTCATCTGCTTGATTCTCCCCAAACATTGCAAGCAGAGGAATGAGCACTGCTGTCTGCAATTAAAGCCGCAATAAAGAAACGGCACTGATGTAACGTGAAGTTAGCCAGACAGCAGAAATGCACCTACTCTGTACACTATTGACCCCGCAACACTCAGTTTGGACCCTCAGTACAAAAAAGTCATTGTAATGCTACACTCACTAAGCTTTTTCAACACTCCAGGTTTGAACTCACCATGAGTAATGAGCAAGTCTTCAGCAAACCTATCCAGCATGCTGCAGAAAAATTCCTCCTAGAGACTGGAAACAATTATAACTTTTTTTTTCTGCCCCCTCATGAAAATCCAAGACAGGAAATAGTTAAGTCAGCTATTCACTGAAATAGTTCATTTTTAAAAAAGTTTTTAATTCCTTACTTGTTCCAGCTTACTAACTGTTACAGACTAAGTTCCAGTGACTGCACTATCCTCTTCCGTCCTGCTTCTAGGGTACAGAGACAAACTGAACCTGGATGCTCAGGGGGACCCGGAGTCAGAACAGAATTTCATTTGATGTCCCTGTCCCCCAGTCTAAATCCCAAGGGTGATGATGGGATTTTGTTTATTTATTACTACTTCCCTGGTGACCCAGAAGCAGTTCAAAAAACCTGTTTGTACAGAGAAGGCTGCTATGCTGCTTAAATTTCAGATGTCAAATACAGAGTCACTAACACAGCTTCGAAGGGGAATTTCTGGAGAAACCTGAAATATTTATTTTAATATTAACTGTTATTTCTGGGGGGTGTGTGTGTGTGTGTGTGTGTATATATATGAATGAATGATTCTCTGTCCCCTCTGCTTTTCTCCTCTACCAAAGCAGTGACCAAGACAGACAGGTACCATTGTAACCACATAACCCTGAGCATCAGGGAAAGATCACTGAACCTAATATTTTCCCAGAAGTGCCACTAGCACAGGGCTGTTTCACAGAGGGCCAACCCAGGCACACCTGGAACAGCCGCTCGTGCCCGCTCCATCAGCCGAACCTCGATGTATGTGAACTCCCAGACACACAAACCACCTTAACTACAACAAACACATAATCCATGTTTGTCTGTCTTTGGTGGATCACTGGCTTCAGGATACAGATTGTCATAGTATATCATGGAGTGTGAAACTCAACTTTTCTCAGTAATGAAAAATCCTAACACAGAGCAGTGATGTATTAAAACCATCTATACAGAGAAAGCACCTGCAGTGTCAGACCCAATAATTTATGGCCTTATTAGAAACATATTTTCCTCATATTTTATCTATCCCTCTCCTGCCAATATAGTTACCTCTAGTTTCTTTCCAAATTATCAGCATAATTCCCCTTATTTTGATTCAGTAACAAACAGGAGTCTCAACTCAGGACAGTAGTGGCTTAAGCTGACAAGAACAGGTCTGTAAAACGCCAGTGTGAAGCTTTAAACCAAATTTATTTATTAAAAAAAACAAACACAAAACAAAAAAATTGCACTCTCCAACTAGAATCAACGCTACCTTGATGCAAGAACAAATGAAGAACATTGTTGATGGGACCAGCCCAGCCCTGACATTATAAAATGGGAGAAACTAAATCTGTTCTGCCTACGCCAGTCAGGCCCGCACGCGGTGCGGCGCAGCTTTTGCTCCAGGAATCGCTGCGGAGCCCTAGCCCTGATGTGAAGGCACCCAAGAAGAAAGATCCCCTCGCTCCACCCTTAGCAATGCATGCACACCCCACCAACCTGACACTCCAGAGTGGAGTTATGGGTGACGACTTACAGATGTCTGTGCTTTGCTCCGAGTTGGGTCTAAGATGGAGGAGGAAAAGCAGCAACAGCAACCTACAGCCCAACCCAAAGTCAACTGACTGCGGGGGCTTCTAGATCCAGCCCTACATACAGTACTTTACTTGAAAAATACAGACACACACAACAGACATGACTACTGAGCAGCACAGAGGGAGAGAAAGAGAAATACAAGCACTGAGCAGAGCTAGCAGAGGCCATCAAACAGTTCAAGTGTGCAGACACATTCCCCATGCATCGCCACACTGGTGGTCCCTGCTTCTACCAAGCAACTAAAAGCAAATGAAAATAAAATAACTTACACAAACATTTGCTCTCAGACCATCATACCGGTACTGTTGGCAGCTATCAAACACTGCATTTATACACAGCACTTCACTGTGGCTAAATAGCATCTGAAGTTGCCAGAGAAGGAGCTGCCGGTGATGGGAAGCCACCAGCAAATAGCAGCAAAGCTCCAGTTGGTTTTAAGAAGCTGCAAGACCTGCAGGGAAACGGATCATGGCATGGCAGCACCAAGGCTCAGCAGTCCTGTGCACCCTCCAGAGATGCAGGAACTGAGCCCACGGCACTTGCTTTTGCTGAGAACGGTCCATGCTGAGCACCCACAAGGTGCTTTGCTCCGCTGCGGACCTTCTGTCAGTGTAACTCTACTGACGCTCATGGACTGCTTGCCAGTTTGGACAAGAGTATGTGAAATCATTAAGTTGGCTCCTCAAAACCAGATTCATTTGTAAAGTATTAGAGGTTTTCCAAAATCATGTAGTTGATACTACTTCAGTACAGCTGCAGAATTCATTTTTTCTGTTTGAATGCAAAGGTCTCTGGTAATATTAAGGCTTTTTGACAAACTTAAGAACAGCAGGACAAAAATTAAGCAGAAAGCTGAGGTACACCCCCTCTCCAGGGACATGAACTAGAGCCCCAGGAGATGTACTTCCCAGAGCTCAGAGAATCAGATGTTCTGGCTTTCACATTTCTCTTGCTTCTTATGAAAACAGTCCAGTTTTTCAAAGGTAGTAATTTTGCTGCTACCTGGAAAGTCACATTATTTTGGACAGATGGAAGTTCTCCTTCCATTCAAATAAAATTTAAGACAAAACCTCTTTTGAAGAGCAAAGTTTCTGCCCAACTTTATTTTGGACCTGAGAGATCAGCCTTTGCAAGCCAAGAAATACGAAATCAAAACCTGAATCAGCTGTAAAATTCTGCAGGTGAGAACTAACCCAGATAAAATGGGGACTTTTTTCCTTAGGTTAACAATAAGGAAAGAAAAAGAAATTAGGACCTGTGAAAATATTCCCATAGCTCTTGCAATAAATACAAGTAACAATACAGTATCAAAACTTGGGACTGCACCAGCAGAATTATTTTCCCTTCTGAAGTGATCATCAATTCTGAAGCGTAACAGAGGACATAACCAGCAGAGACATACCAGAAGACAGCATCATGCATGGATGACATACGGAGTGTTTCAAGCATAGCTCAGAAGTCCTGTATTGATAAGGATGTTAATGCACATTCTGTACATAGTCCTGGCAACATGCTGCATAATCCTTATACTTGCAGTAACAGGTGACGCTTTTTTAATGAAAAGCAGCCATTCCCACCCCAAACTACCCCAGCTATCTGTCCCTACCTACTCAAGGGTCCTTTTTCATGCAGCCACCCCCTCCCCTGCATTTCCCCTTCCCCTAAGAGTGCATGAATAGAGAATTGCAAACATTTCACACTGCACGTTCCACTCCAAGTCCTGGATGAGGGGCCTGTTTATTCTATGAATATTGCACTTATCCACTCATTGGATTTGTTTTTCCTCAAGAATGCGGAGTATTTGGGAAAAAAGTAGAAAAAATTAGTAGGATACAACACAGGAAAATATGAGTTATTAACAAGCTAGCTATGAAGATCTAAAATTAAATAGTACTAGTTCTATTCTGTTAATACTAGTAATATGAAAATAATGAATGCTTTATCAAATTCCCTTGTTTTTCATATAAGATAAAAGCAGTAACTTTCTTTTTAACTGAGGAAAGCAATGAATATATATTACAATAAAATATGATTCATTAAGATCTGAAAGTGATGAAAACAATTATATAATGCCTTCGTCAAACTTTATAGCATCATAACGGAAGGAGTCTTTGGGGTGCGTATCCACAAGGGCCAAATCCATTTTTTTAGCTATACCCGTGCAGACGTGAAATTACATTTTTAGAGTCTAACCGTGAGCCAGTTTCAATCCTTCATTACTGCATATTTGCTATTATTGTAAATAATACAATATCCATTAAATTAGCCATTTAAAAACTTCCTGTCAACACATCAGCTAAGTATCCCGACACGTGCCCATCATATCTTTCATCTTGAAAAGTTTGGCTTGCAAAGGATGGGCACGTATGACTACACCCACCCATTGCAAGGCGTGAGAGCTAAAACAATTAACAGGAATTGCCTCCCATGGGGAAGCGCTGCTAACAAAAACATATTACTCTTGCTGTTACGAGAAAGTGTTTTGAAAGGGGAGACAAGGGGAACCAGCAATTAAACTTTTCAGGCATTATATAAACCTCAATAACGAACTCAGAAGTGCTCATTATTATTAAAGTTGCAGTATACAGCAAGACACAATTTTCACATTCTCAAATTTTGTTCTCTGGCATTGGAGTTTGGATTTTCTGCTGGTCCAAATTCAAGACTTTTTGGAAAGCACGGACAGCGGGCAAGAGCAACGCGGTGACAGCAGCCGCCTCTTCCCCCGGAGGAGGGCTCCCTTCAGCTGCAAACGGCTATGCCCAAGCCCTGCAAAGCTCTTCTTAACATCTGGTTCAAGAATAAACCAGAAAAAGAGAAATTTAAACAGTACTATCGATTTCTGCATTGAGTGTTCACTGAGGTGTATGTTACATTTAAGTACTGCTCTTGATCCAGTGTCAGTTCTGACAAATTTAGTAAATAAAGCTTAAGGCGACATTAACATTTTAGAAAAGAGCTAAAAAACACTTCTAGCGCTACGCTGTCCTCTGAGGCACCCTGCCAGGTTTTCCTGCCCTGCAGTCAGCTTCTCTAATTTAGCTTAAGGCCCTTCACTCTGTTTCACAGCTAACAGCAGAAAGGGTTTGCTATTTCAGGTATCAGCAGAGCTGACCAAAACTAGCCTCTTGCCAATGGAAAAAATAATTCTCTTCCTGATCTCTCAGCTGCAAAAAAAAAAAAAAAAATCAAAAAAAAATCAAAAAAGAGATCAGTGAAAGATGCTATGACAACGGTAAGATGGAAAGGGGACAAAACTGCATGGGGGGGGGCGGTATTTGCTTTAAAAGTGCCCTTTTAAACACAAGCAGTCAGAACAGCCACCAAATAAAGGGAAGCCCCAACTGGAGCTTTCCCACCAGGCAGGAGCCCACATTAATTTCTAGCATCAAGTAGGTCATTTGCGCCCCATCCGTTTCGCTGGTGCAGGTGGGGGCAGAGGGAGGAGGGAGGCCACAAGCACGGCTTTACAGCCCATCTACAGGCTCTGGCCTTCCCTCAGGGAGCCACAAAGCCCTTGAGATGGGGTAAAGGGGCGACTGAGCCACGGGCACTGGGCTGCTCCTTGAGAAATCGCTGGCAGTACTGCCCGCACCCTCGCTCCGTCTCATCCCCTGCACCGCCTGGAGCTCGGCAAACCGCCTCCCTGCAAAAGCCAGAGCTGGAGAAGCGAGCCTGCAAGGTGGAACGGGAGCTGCAGGACAGACGGACATCCCTTACAGAGCCGGCCCATGTTCCGCAGGCAGATCCGGCAGTGCTCACGCTAACCTGAGCCTCACTGCGAGCCCGCATCCATTGGGGACCAGCCTCGTGCAAGGCACGTGGCAGCCAGGCACCACAACCGTTGCCAAAAACGGCTTTGCTACCCCAAGCCCTGCGAGGGCCCCTGGAGTTTAGAGGTGCTCTGGGCTCGGCTTTGCTGGATGCAAGTCTGAAAATCTATAGTAGTCCGGGCTCTCTCGTCTGCGTGCTGCTTCCCTCTCCCTGGGCAGGGGCTCACATCACGCCGCACTGTACTCGGAGAATTCAGTGGCTCAATGCAGAAGATCTGGGAGCTGTGCTTTTACATCCCCCCAAAGAGATGACCTAGTGGGAATGTCTTTAAACAAAGCTTTAGAATATTTTAAATAATAAGTTAATTCTTAATAAATATGTGCTTCAAGAAAATGATAATTATATACTGCACCTTTAAATAATGCACTTAGTTCTCTGCATTGGCTTCCATTTTGGCTTCTTTTATTGTTAAAGTGCATTAATTCAAAATAATGAACCACTTCCGCATCATTATTGTTAAAATAAATCATAACAACATTAATACGAGTCACTAAGTCACTACTATTAGTACTGCAATCTAGCAGATAACTCTATGTATTGCTCTATTTAATACTGTCCAGCAGAAGAATATAATACTTCTATTATAATCTCACAACAGCTCCAGCAGTCTTTTATGGCTGCTACCATATTAGTACAACTAAAAAATGGGGAGAAATATGAGAGACAGGGCCACGATGCCTCAAGATACACATCCAGTAAGATGGATATAGCTGACTTTAGCTGACTGGATGCATACATATATATTATGTGGTAAGACATTAAGGTACAAAGAGGACCCTGCACACCGTGATACGAGCTGTTGTGCAGATATACCTCCTTCTGCCACAATTTAAAGGGATCCCAACCAAACACCCTCCCTCCCCACTTGGATGCAGAGAGCTGCTTGAACCACAGCACTGTTCGTAGCCAGTTGTGGCCCCTGGATGTTGTTCCAGCTACCAAAAGGACATCAGTCAGGTTAGCTGCAAGCAACTCTTCTCAATATTACCATGGAAATTAATAACCCCAAACAACAAAAAAAAACAAACCCAAGAACAACATATAAACTGTGTAATTTTTTTGGCAGAGAAACATCCCCAGTAACACACGATATTGTGCTATTTTACTCAGCACCTTGATCCCAGCTATTTTGAAGTCTTTATAACTTTTACCTTCCAAGCCAAATCAGTACGAAGCTCTGGTGGAAAAAAGGGCATGTATCATTTTGTGTAAGCCAGTAGTGAAATGGTCTGCCCCTTCCCCCTTAAAACAGATTTACAACGCTGCCTATTATTTAAAAGGAGCTAGATATTGATCTTGAGTGATTAACAAGGCCATCTAAAAAAGAAAAAAAAAGCATGACTTCCTCAAGTACAGTAGGGATCTAGCCAATGACATTTACAGTACAAGAGTTGGCTACCTCCAGAATAATTCCATATTCCAAGCCTATTCCAATGGATGCCTCTCCCATTTCCCACCACACTCCCCCCACCGTGTGCCACGTTTCAAAGCATGAGTTAAGAAAGGCAAATAGAAATGGAACTAGAAGAGGCAGCTTCCTGGACAGATGCATTGTAGACCTAATTGCGTTGATATTAAATCTCTGAGCCTGAGAAGCCCAGGCACACTTTCCAGAACAAATGTACTTTTTGGATTCAAGTGGGAACAGAAACACACATTTGGCTTCTACTTCAGTTTTCAGTCTCTTCTGGTAAAACAAGACAAAAAAAAAGAGTAAACCCAGAATGCACAGAAAAGAGAAACAAAACCACACAGAAAAACAATTCCCCCAAAATATACAAATTAAGGATGTGCAGACTGAGTTTGATGGCTTTTTTTTTTCCCCTCATTGTAAACACTGATGTTGTAGAAGGTTACACCTATTTCTAACTAATACCTTGGTGGGCCCTGCCAGCAGTCAGCATGCTTGGATTCGGACCAGATCGCAAAACCAGAAGTAACACATTTGACAGATTTGTCTTCAGTGTCTTAAGGGAATTTTGTACATTTCGATATTATGACAAGTTTTGAGAAACCCAACTCTGGGAAGAGAACCAACCAGGATCACCTGGCAGGAGTCAGGCACAGAACCAAATCCAGAGCCTACAAAGTCATCGATGTGCTTAAGCATGGGGTTTGTAGGTTTGTTTTTATAAGCACCAGTAGGCATCGCTGCCCTAGAACACCTGAAATCCCAACTCAAAGAACAAGACAGAACAAAAGGAAACAAAACCCCTCCAACCAACACCACCTGATTGCCTTTTCCGGTGAGTTAGCAGTAACAAGAAAACACAGCTGAAGTCAGAGACCAAATCTCTCTGTGATGAAAAGGCTCCAACTCTGGACCAACCAACTCTTGAGAACAGTAAAAAAAGTGAACATCTCTAAAGGATTAGAGTCTCTCTGTGTTTCAGAAACTCCCACTCGCTTGTTGTGGAAACGCATCCAAAACTCTTGGGTATTCCATGTACAGACAAGAATGAGGAGAAAGGGAGCCAAGATTGGAAAACAGAGTTTGGCACAAAACTCCTCAAGTAGATGCATGTGTATTTCTCTCTCACAAAAGGCACACATTTGGTTTCCTATCAATAACGGGAAAGATGGGATGTCATACCCTGTTACACATACAAGATTATTAACAACTTCACAAAAAGGCATTTGACTATGCTGCATCTTCCTCATAGTTGCTTACGACACATTAACCCCACAAACCTCTCCAGAACACGGCAGATTTGTCCTCAGCATAGACTCCTTTGTCCCTTTATACAAACTGGAGCACAGGGAAACATCTTTTTGTGTAGCAATTGTTTTTTCCACATGTACACAGCAGGAACAGTATAAATTAGGGAGGTTAAAGATATTGCAATATTAGTTCTTTTTCTCCAAGTAATTTGAGGGTACCCAGCCTTTGAATGGCTTCACACCATTCATGATCTGGCAGTACCACCAGCCATTTGGGTTCCTTTCGAGGACTTCCATGCAGACACCTTCCTGAAACCCTGCAGTCTCTTCATCCCCTTCATAGTCAGCTATGGAAACATAGATGTCCTTGAGATTGTTGTGGATGAACTGCGATTTCTCAATGGGCTTTGGCCTGACTGTGGATACAGGAATCCCATTCTTCTGGATGGGGAGGTTGGAGGTGGTCTCTGAGCCCTCTGTACCTGACCACTCAGGCTGCTTTCCCTTTGTGTCACCAGGCTGTGACCGTGCATTGCTGAAGGAGGAATTCCGACGGACGGTCCTAAGGTGATCTGTCGTTGTTAAAGACTCATTTCTGCGCAGGGAGCACGACAGGTTGTTTTCCTTTGGTGGTGGAGACACAAACACTGACTGTGGCCGGACAGCAAGTTGCCTCACACCATTCCTCATTTTGACTGGCCCTGATGTTTTTGAAAAACCACCAGGAGGTTTGCTTGGGATGGGTGGTGTCGCACGTTTGCTCTGGTTGATGGTGTTCAAAGCCTGAACCCTCTTCTCTATTTTCTCTAAACTGTTTGACTTGTTTTCATTCTTCCTGTTCCTGGCAACTGAGGCATCAGTCTCTCCTGATGTAGTTTCTCGCTGGTTATCAGGGAGAGCCAAATAATGGGAAGGAGCCCAGCCTTCCATGTCTCCATATTTCAGGTACCACCATCCACTGGCTTGCTTTTCCAGCACTTCCACTTCTACCCCTGCTGGGAAGCAAATTTCAGAATCCTGTACCTTTTGGTATGAGTCAGTGGTCACATAGAAGCATCTGGAGTAATTTTCTTGCTCAGTTTTGGCTGGATGGCTAGAGCAGAAAATGCCACGGGAAGGAGCTGTAATGATATCAGCCGAGCTCCTCCTAACAGGATCGTCTTGGCTGTCAGAAGCTGTGGGGGGGGGACTCTCAGACTCTTCACTTCTTGAACCTTTAAGTCCACCTCTGAGTTGCCCAGTTGGCCTCAGCTGACGCCTTAAAGTGCTAATATCCATCTTTTCTTGGCTCTGAGAATCTGCCTTGTTCAAGAAGGGTTTGGGCCTAACAATTGGCTTTGCTCTAATGGAAGGACTCTGCCCAGGCTCTTTCTTCATGCCTGTTCTTGGCATGCTACGTAAGCCAACATCTGAAGCTGACCTTGGCTTTGTCTCCTCGCTCCTGGAATAGTGACATTTTCCAAGATCGGGCTGGATGTTTTTGTCCGTCTTGAGCTTCACAAGTGATGATTTATGAGAGCTGGAACATGGAGAATTCCTTCGGACCAAGGAGAGAGAGGAGCTTTTCTGAGAATCAGAGTCTCCGCTAGATTCCTTATTGGACAACGCATCTTCCACATAACGCCTGAATCCCTCGTTCTCATAGATGGTCTCTTCTTCGTGAGCAACATCTTCTGAAGACTCTCCTACCTTGAACTTTGCTTTCTGAAGTGATGACACAGGAGAGGGCTTGAGGGGCTGAAACAGTCGTTTTTCAGGAGTGCCCTCTTCATGATGACTTTCACTCACTTCACACTCAGAGTCATAGCCAAAGGCAGGCACATCATACTCAGGTTCTTCGTATTTGAGCTTGTGGGGAGAGTCCTGGGTATCTCCTGAAGAAACCGTTCCAGGAGTTGTTCCTTCTTCAGAGTCTTTTGGTTTACTGGGAGGTGCTGGAGGAGGAACTTTTGGGCGTGTTAAAGTACTGGTTCTTCTGTTTAAATTTGGCTTCTTTCTCTTGTCAATATAAGATGCTGGAGCCCATCCTTCCTTCTCTCCAATCTGCACGTACCACCAGCCGCCAGAATTCTTTTCTATAACCTAGGAGATGACAAGGAACATGTTACTTATACAAAAATCTCAACTAATTGCTTTCACTCCTTCCCCTTCAACAGTCAAGTATTACAGTTTTTTCAGCTGCACTGTTAAGACTCACCTCTGCTTTTTGTCCTCCACGAAAGCTTATGCCATCAGAGATACACGACTGGAACTCTGCAATGGTGTAGTATTCCACTTCCACGGAGGGTGGCTCTGGTGGTTTGGGCAACTGAAAACCCTACAGCAAATAGGAAGTTTTGTCCAATTAAATCAAAGAAACAGTGGGCTGAACAGCAGTATGAAAAAATATCTGCCTTTATTCACTAAAACTCTTCCTTCTTCCTGTGCTACTTCCTAATGATAATTTCCCAGTTCTCCAGAGTGGAAGCTGATGTGTTTAGATGGGCCACAAGAGAGAAGCCTTTCAAAATACACACTGTTCATGTCGCCTTCACCAGCTATTAAAACTGTGATAATCTTTACCTGAACAGTAAAACATTTTACTGATGGGCCATAAAGCGTGAGCTGCCATTCCAGTAACAGTAACAAGAGCCCATTTACTCTGAGATTTTGTCCAGAAAAACTCAGTTCTGGATGGCTTGCCACAACGGCAGAAAACTGCATCACAACAGGTCTGTGATAGATTCTGCCTATCGTCAAATATACTACCTTAAAATGTAATCCTAATGAATTATTGCTCTTAATCTGCTGCTGGATTTTTAAACAATCTGAAATAGTCAGTGATATGAGTGAATGGGCATCTCTTATACGAAGAAACAAGGACAATATCATATACCCCTATGAAGAGCTTTGCTCATCTAAAGTGATAGTAAAACAGAAGGACTTTACTATAGGATGAGAAGATTCCAGTTCCTCCCCACAACAGAGGCGCAAAACCTCTACTCAATCACAACAGAACCTGCAGTTAAAATGCACAGAAGCTCCATGAGAAGCAGGACACCGCTATTTACAGCCATTCTGGCAGCATACCAGACTCTTCTAAAAGCTATATGCCTTTACACTGAGCTGTCACATTTTAGAGTTTGTTACAATTATTTTTAAGGTGATAAATGGGATAAGAGTCCTTTCAAGAATTTCAATATCAAAAGCTTTTCAGATTAGCACATTGCTCCTCTACAGAATGATTAGATGATGGTGAAGCTTCACAGCTTCTGCTCATCACTGCTTATGGTTTTAAGACAAGAATTACAGTATGTCAGAATCTCTTGAACACAGGTCAGACCTGCCACAGACAGACACAGGACAGCCAAAGACACAAAATGATGCTAAGCCATTAATGGGAGAGAGACAAATGGCATACTGTGCTTTATTCACACGCTCTACCATTTCTAAGATATACTTCTTGTAACTAACAATCCATGTTTCATCAGGCACAGCATGTGGCATTTCACAGAGAATGCATCACTGCACCTTAGGAACCATGTCTAACAAAGTTATAATGGGATGTTTCTGCACTATAAATGCTGAAATACA
The DNA here is from genome assembly GCF_964289735.1 of Phaethon aethereus. Classification (NCBI taxonomy): domain Eukaryota; kingdom Metazoa; phylum Chordata; class Aves; order Phaethontiformes; family Phaethontidae; genus Phaethon; species Phaethon aethereus. The sequence goes on from NC_138583.1 coordinate 27,502,434, forward strand.
GAAGTGCAGCGTTAATAAAATGTCTTCAGATAATACGATGGTTTGGATTAAATGAAGATAATTTGAAACAGCAGACATGTTAAGGGTTTCACATATATTATCATTGTTATTTTTAGCATGGGATTAAGTATAAAGTTTTGCTAAAACAAAGTCCAACTGAAAATAATGCAAAGAGAAATAAGAAGAAAATGCGAATATGCTATTAATCTATTTTGTTAAGGGGCATCTCAGATGACACAGAAAAACTACAAGTCACATACTGCTCATAATGGGCACAGCAAAGATGGAACACTATGTATTGCCTAATAAACAAGTTATTAGCGTGACTTTTGTGCAAATAGATTACTGAGTAGTTCCCATCTGAAGATGAGAGTCCTAATCTCAAATTGGTCCAAACTTCCAGAATTCTAGTTTTGAGGACAAACAATCATAGGAGGTCTCATTCCTCTAGCACATAAGATCTCAAGTCGCTTTAAATATACACAAGAGTGAAGCTTAGCCGCCTCAAAGATGGTAGCAATGGAAGGAGAGGAGACGTTCCCAGTTGTTAAAGACAAGAGAAGGTCAAAAGATCCAGTGTGGGCTAAAGACGCCCAGAGGAACTTTTAAACCTCCCAAGTCAGCCAAATAGGCTTTAATATTCATGCAAAGAGCATAGTAGCTTTAGGATGTTCTCCCTTCAGTTCAATACCTGCTTAGTTGGGGCAACATTTTGAAAAACAGAGATCCCCAATCAACATTAGGATGTCCAGAGGTCTGCTCAGTACTTAAACAATAAAATGAAGAGGTATGCAAATAAAGGATCTCTCAGATACCCCCGCACCTTGTACAGTTGTAGGAAGTCTCCTAAAGCACCCGCACACCTACCCCCACTGCTAACATATACCATAAAACAATACAAACCAGACTGGATTCTCTTCGTGGGGGTGGCCTTGTTCTTAGATTTGGAGAACCTGAGCAGGAAAAGGGAGAGGGGAGAGTTTACTTAACTTTGTAAGTACTGCTAAACATATTCTTCAGCAGCTCTCCGCTTTTACACAGTTTGAGAATAGTAGCAGTCAGTATTTGCGATATTTAAGGCTTCTCTATGAAACAAGATAGGAAACTATGAGGGTATGTTAGAAATACCAAGATAGCTTAGCTATTCACCTCAGCTAAGCCAGCAAATTTAAGAGGAAATCACGCCAGAAAGTAGTGGATTGTATTTTCTGCTGGAACTGACCACTCCGATGGAGACTGGCCAGCAAAGAATTGGCCTAATATCTAGTTTTCCCCCCAGCAGTAAAAAAAAAAAAATCCACTAAATTAATAACACTCACACTATCCTCTGTCATATTATCTTGCCATTCCTTGCACAGACTAGTGTTAGCATCTGCATTTTGCAGATGAAGTAGGAAAAACACCATAGCAACCTGCTGCCAGGAAAACAGCAGAACAAATGCAAGAGAAGACATAGGTGGGCTCCTTGTGTTTAACACACCGTCACATCATCTGCATTACTGGGGGTGGGGGGCACATTTTAGAGTGTTCAAAGGAAAAAATCTTCTCTAGGTAGAAGAAAAAAAAAAAGTAAAAGCATATTGGCTAAGGTAAAGAAGAACCAGTCAGCCCTTGTACAAAGCAAAGTTAAATTTTATCACTTGTAATGAAGGGCCGTGTCTTGGAGTCCCTGCAGATCTACAGACAATGCAAAGATCTGCTCATGTAGATTTGGCTATAAGGCCAAGTCCTTATAGGGACTAAGGGACCTTAGCTGACAGGCAACGCCAGTCCTGAAAGGTAGAAAACAAGAGTTCACTGCAAGCCAGTGGAAGCCAGACTACTTTACTGCCTTACTTATTTGAGCTCTTTGTGGTGCTATCCTTGCTATGGCTGGGGATCCCTGGGCCAGTTTGGAAGCCTGCTTGTCTGGGGTCATCATGGCATTGCCATTAGAGTCATTGCACAGGATGGGCAAACTGATTTCCTTCTTGGTGATATGGGTTTCTGCCGTCTCGTTTTCTGCTTGAGTTTCCTTGTCAGTGGAGGATTTCTTGTTCAGCAGGTTACTGATCTCCATGATGTTTCCTATGATTTCCACTGGCCCAGTTAAATTCTTTTTCCTAGACGGAAGATCATCTTTAGCCTTCTTCAGATATGAAGCTGGGGCCCAGCCCTCTTTGCCTAGATACCTGCAGATGCAAAAGGAAACATCATGAAATCAAACACAGCCTTCTCATGCATTTCAGGTCTAATAGCCAAGGCAAAAGTGATGGATGATAACATAAAACAAAATTTGTGGTTCTCAGGTAAGCTTTTGTGGTCCATATTCATTTATTACCTATTGATTAGACATCTCAAAGTCAGCTGAGCTAGCAGTGAACTGTGAACTGCTGTTAAAAGGCACTTATCCTAAGGAAGGAGTCTCTCTGGATAAGAAATACAGCTACTCACAAGGTAAAGAGCTTCACCGGTTTGTTTTCTGCCGCATTTAGACAGTACTAGGTAAACTCAGCATTTTTTCATACAGCAAAAAAAATCAAACTAGTGAGTAAAATATTTTAAAAGTTTTAATAGTTCCTAGTGGCAACTCAAAACGGAAAAGGACTAAAATAAGGGTGTACAGAGCCCCTGCGCCTGCAGTTTATAAGGCCGCTGTGCAAGCCTCCCCTCTTGCAATTATAGTAACGAACACTGCCCCTCCTCCCATAACTCCCAGTCCTGTATGATCAGCTTCTCTTATGGAGAATATGGGACTCTTAAACCACTGCAGAGTGGTTTAAGCACTACAAGGTCAAGAAACAATTTGACTGAAGAAAAATGGCTTTGATGAAGACTCGTTTTCCTGAACATCCTAGAGGCTATTTGAAGAAATAAACTGGGAAATCTGAACAGACACCTGAATCCAGTACGTGTTCCCGGAGCACCAGCCTCAGCTGCTCAGGCTACACTTCAAACTGAAGTCATTCTTCCACAACTGGGCTTTTGGGAAGATGATTTTTCTAACTCCTGCCATTCCTAACACCTCAGCAGGGATTTCAGATTACAATCAGACTCCAGGGAGGATCACGTGGATGAACTCTGTTTTCCCTAATGAAACCCTAACTTGCTACAGAGTGAGTCACTGAAACCCTTCTCTCTTTATTCTCTCAAGATACCCAAAGCAGGCACTTGAACTGTGAGTGGGAAAGCAGGATCCATTAAAATCCCAGTCCTCAGGAAATGTGCAGGAAGCACAAAGGTTAAAACAGTAGGACTCTAAGGCTCTTTAATGAAAATGGAGACTCATTAGACAGTAGAGGAAGGAGATGGGGAGGGGAGGAAATATCAGCAAATCACTCCCTGGCAGATGAGTAACTTTGTCATGCCAGCGCTTGGATTCTGAGATTTGCAGGGAGATTTCTGCACCAGAGCACACCCTGGGCTCATTCACCACATCCAGACACTCAAGAGTGGCACTGGGACTTTATGGGGAGAACAGGAAAATGCAGTGTAGGTTTGCTTCCCTAGACTTCTTCATTAGTCTTCCTGTACAAAAGCAGATACAATTGCTGTACTTCTAGCAGTGACCACAAGGACCTTCCTATCCCAAATCCTACCTTTTCCTCCCTCCTATCTACATCAGCCAGGACACCAGAGATGCTGCTTCTCCATACATACCTGCCTTCTGTCACACATAAAGGCAAAGATAGGGGATTCTCCCCTGCTCAGAGAGTTTAGCAACAAGTTTCTCCAAAGATTCTGGTGTCAAAGGAAAGCATCCCAACAGCTCTGAGCTTTGTTTGCCACATGGAGACTAAGAAGAAGTAGAAAAATGGTAATGACTTGATTTGACTTCCAACAGACACACAGCATCCAGCCATTAATACTACATCAAGATCCAATTTGCATCTATGCAATCCTGTCCCCTTTGAGGCTTTTCTGATAAGCCTCAAACCAAGTCAAAAAAAAGAAAAGAAAAAAAAGGCCTCAATATGTGTCATGTCCCATGTTGTGGCAAGGAATCTCTCAGTACCATCTCTCAGTCTGTGAGAAAGCCACACTGGCCAATGCACTGAGCACTCCAGTTCCAAAGATTACCTTCAACAGAGCTTCATTGTGCAAAATCAGCAAGAAAAAACACTTTACATCCATCTTAGTTTGTGGGAGACTTAACACATTTAAGATCAGAAAGGCAGCCACAGGCAGGTTCTGTACTGGCTCGTTAGTTCTCCTGCCAACTGTACGTATTTGGATCAGCCCACATAACCCCGCTGCTTCAGCCACCTCTGATCTCACATAGTTTCTCCCAATGAATAGTAGCAGCAATAGCTGGACAGTTAATAACTCTGGGCAATATATCCTCAGTAGAGAGGCTGGTGCTGGTTATTTCTTCCTGCGAGTCAGTAAATTCAGCCTGAAGTTCATGCTGAGCAGTAGCTGCCAGCAACTGCCAGTTTATTTGTGCAACTTCACAAATAAAAGCTACTTATGTAAGTCAAATAGGCTTACATTTTTCACCTTAGTCCTTGAACTTGGCAGTTTTGAAGCCTTTGCAAACATCACCTTAGAAGACCACTTGATTTCCCCATTTTATAGGTGAAAGAACTAAGACAACTCTTAATCAGCTTCAGAGAAGTGCTGAGCAGGTAATGAACTTCATTTCACGTCTAAGAGTTGAATCACAAGCATTCTTCCCTCATTTACATTCAGAACCTGCTGGAGACATTTAAAACCCCACCCTAGATTCCTCCTCATTTCAGTGCCACTACCACCACTCAATTGCACTATATTCACATGGGCTGAGGGCTCAGAATGAGCCACAAAAATGAAGATGCAGGCAAATAGCAAAAGCTTTACTTAGTATATTGCTACTTACTTGGCCTGCAATCCACTTGGACACCACGAGATTACCTCCAGGTGACAGTAACTGATACAAAGCAAGATCTAAATAATGGACGCTAATGCCAGCTTTGGTCATAACGGGAAGCACACAGATCCACTGAAATCAGCAGAACGGTAAGGAGGATCCCAGGTGAGAGCCTTCCTTTCACTTCTCTGGAGTCCCAATGATTTTTTTAAAAAGTCATAATGCATACAGGGCAAACTAAAGGAAGACACCAATATTGCCTCTAGCTTCTACAGCACTGAACTGGGAGGGTCACAGAATGAGGTGCAGTGATTTGGTTCTTCAGTGATTCAAAAACCCTCTCTGTTTATATTACATGAAGGAAAAAAATGGATTCAAACCATAGGAATGTCAAAAGAAAGTCAGAAGTGCCTCTGTGAGTCTGACTGCAAGAGTCACATCTGCTTTCCAGCTCCAAAGCACTGGAATTACTCCAGAGGGAAGCAAACTAGGGGGGGAAGAAAAAGAAAAGAAAAAAAGAAAAAAAAAGAAAAAAGAAAAAGAAGGACAGGAAATGAGGATCAGCACATGGCCAGGAATTTGGGGAAATTACATATTTAAGGTGGAACAAGCTAATGTCTTTAAGGTGGATTCCATTTGCAAGTTGCTGGATTTGTTTTTATTTCTACATGTTGATGTGTGCATGTGTCTCTAACCCAGTCCAGCAGGCAACAAGGCAGGAGGATTCAACTGCAGTCTCTTCCTGCTCCCTCTCCCCTCACATTCACTGCAGGAGAAGAAGTTGCTCCTTTTAAGTCACTCAGTACTCAAAAGCGCATTGGTGCAAGAGAGGAATCCTTTTTTGAGTGGTACCTAACAGTATTCAGAGCAGTTTAAGTCTAATAAACAGCACAAGAAATTGCAGATCAGCTACCCAGGCTGCAAAAGACCAGCTTGTAGGGATGGATCACAGCATCAACATTTCCAAGAGTGTCGCCTGTGGAAAAAAACCAATCATTTCTAAGCACAGTTTAATCCTCCAGCAAGACTGCAGCATAGTGCTCAAGAGCAGCAAAGAGGATGATGGCTGACACCCAACACACTCGTCACACACATAAGGGGAGCACCTAACCCACATTTCAACAAGAACAGGGGTTGCTCAACTCAAAATGCCTTTTACAAAAAAAACCAAGGGCATGCTGCTTTCTTCAGCTACCATGGGGTGGCTGGGGCATCCACTCTCCTTGCAGTAGATGACCATGGAAGAGCCATTTAAGCCACTGCAGCAAAATGTCACTGTCACAAGAATGCACTTCTGCTCTACAGAAAAATGTGTGGCTTGGGTTGGCCCAAAGGACTGTGTGAGGAAAAGGGGAAAAAAAAAGAAATTCTGCTTATTGTAGAACTGTTAAGGCAAAGGGTGAACCTACAGTAGTAATAAGGCTGCATTTCAGAAGGAGAATACCAAAATAAACTAAAGTGGCCTTGCAATGTTTCTCCCCTCAGAAAACCTATGTGCTCTTGATTCCTCTAACTGCAGCTTTGGATTCCACTTCTGTGAATGATTAAAGGAGGAAAAAAATGTGACCTGACCAAACCCAGGCATTTTTTAGTTCTTCCTATCTAGAGTGCCTTCCTGGCTCCACTGCTATCTTATTAGCATATTCCCTCTATGGGAGCATTAGACAGAGGAAAAAAAAAAATCAGTTTTCTAAGTAGGGGACATCAAGAAAAACAACAACATTGCTTCAGTCAGCATTTTCATAGTCCTCATTCATAGCTGATAAATCAAGCAGAATTCAAACAAAAGCAAGTTATGGCTTGGGGAGTGAAAGGGGAAGAAACAATCACTATAATTACAGGCTGAATGGAAAAAGAGATGTTTTGCACTGCCCGAGAGATAAGCCTCTGTTTTTAAGCTACCTGTTGTATCACATCTTGTTAAAGAGAAATGGGATGTTACAGAACTGCTAGATTCACATGTAGATAAAAACCAAGGGGCAGAATCATGAAAGATCACTAAAACCTCAGTGCTGCATGAACGTAGATGGAGAAAAGTCCATTAAGTACTCATCCCGACACCTTGTATCACTGAGACATTACCTAACTTACATTTTCCCCATAAGCATTTAAAAAGGGGATTCTTAAGTCACAAGTCTCCTCTATGACTACTGTTTCAAATACATAAGAAAGTTTGATACACGATGATAACTTTGCCTGCCCTTGGAATCCAGTCCCTCTACATTAGGAATATCTAGTGTGGACAGGCAGAAATCAGGCAAATTAGTTGAAACTGTCAATAAGTTTGGAAAAGGGCTATAGCCAGCAAACTGATCTCTTATATCCCTGAAAATAGCACAACCTGCCCCAAACAGCTCAAGAGATCACAATCAGCCTTTCAGCATTGCTATAAATAGATTTAAATGTGTTGCAGAATAACTCTTATACTGGAAACATATTAAAATTACACACAACAGAAAGCCTTGTTAGGTCTCACAGATCTTAACTCAGATATGGGCTTTTAACTTGAAGGAATTAAAAAACCCCAAAAAACTACAAGTTCAGGAATTTCCCCACTGGAATGGTCCACAGCTTTTGCAGACACTGTAGTGTTACTTTAATCACCATTGTATGGTCTTAGCCTTTTCTTTACATTTCTTCAAGAGGCATTATAAACAATTTGGGCTTCTTTGCCCAGCTACAGAATTATTTAAATGCTAACAATAAGTGAATGATCAGAAAAGCCCATTGTCACAGGATCTGCAGCAATCTGGCTGCACAGCTTCTTTACCTTATGTACCACCATCCTTCCAGGTTCTTTTGGATGACCTCCACGGTGACCCCTTTTTCGAACCCAATCTCGTCCTTCCCCTGGCTGGCGTACGGCTGGATAGTGACATATTTCTCTTCTAGTGAGGGGAGAAAAGGCAACATCAGTTAGGGTCAGAAATTAGTCCAGCTGTTTTTCTGTTCTGCTTGCTTTTAAACTGTTATGCAGTGATTACGTGGAGCCATTACAAAAGGCGGAGCCCTGCTCAGGGGCCCACTGATTATTTATGCTGACGACATGATAGATAATCAGCCCCTTGCCACTACCCTGCTGCTGATAATCACAAAGTGTTTCCATGCCAATAATGACACAAAGTCCCCAGAGAGCTTCCCCCCTTCTTCCCGCCCCCCTCCAAGTTCCTCGAGCGGGTAAGGGAGAGGATTTGAAGCTGGACTTAACTCCCATACTGTAACTTGACAGAATCAACCCGGCTGCCAAGTCAGCCAAGCGTCACTGCGAGAGCTCCAGCCAGTTGGCTCTTCTGAACACGTACATGGCTGCACGAAGCGTTGTGTTACTGAAACCTGAGCCCTGCATCCCGAGAGGGACTGATCCTCCCCAGCTCAGAGGGGCTGGCCCATCACACTGCTCTCCTTGCACCTCCTGAACAGCGTAGGTCTACAGCAACGAGCTTGAAACAGTATTAAAAAAGTGACAAAAGAATATAAGGGTTTTGTGTTTGACAGGAGACCATACAGCATCTTGCACTCATGTGTTGTGAAGTGTTTTGCAAACATACTTTTGCTAAACCTTATTCCAGAGAAATACATGAGTGGCAGTGGTAAAGGAGAGCTAGAACTAAGACACATACTTCAAAAGCAAGGGCTAGATTTCAGGTATGGTGTTTGAGCCAAAAACTTAGCATCCCTATTCATCTGCAGCAACTATCTGCCTCCCAGCTGGGCAGAGGTGAATAGACTTATGGAGAGCAAGCCAATGAGCAGAGCAGAACAGACACTTTTACAGCATCTTCCTCCACCCACCAGAAGTCATTTACTGTAGCATTTCCATCACACTCCAGGTCAACCTTTTCCTCTGTTAACTTAAAAAATTACCACTGGCATTGAAAACGTGAACTACCAGCCTTGCTCTGCAGCAGCAGACATGGAAGGTGTTACCAAATCCCTCTCCTGAACCCAAGCTACAGGGTATGTAACAGCACGAGTTTCTGCAGCTGGATGAAAGGCAAGGCAGGCAAAGCAATAAAGCACAACCCAACTGGCCTTGCTAGCACTTTCTACCCACAGTCACAGCAAAGCACAGCTGGGAATACAGGGTTGTCGGTGCACAGGAATGGGCAGGACATTAAGCGAATCTTAATCCTGACCACTCCAAAACAAAAGAGCTATGGAAAGGTTGCAGCAGCTTGAGGCAAACACTCTTTTGGAGAGAGTGAAGCAGACCCAACTGTCTGTTTGGTTTTGTGGCTCAACTGCATTTTGTTGCTGGGTGAAGCATGGAAACTTTGAAGAAAAAAAACCTTACTGAGACAACGTAACAAATAATACCTTAGAAAAGGGGAAAAAATGTTGGCAGAGCATCTGATGGCAGAAAATTCAGCAAAGCTAGATTACTAAAGTCAACTTCCCTTGATGGGTTGCATTTGGATCCTTCTAATTCTGAAGGGGTAAAACCTGTCAAAACCTTTGCCTTCAAGAGGAAAATGCTCTCTCCTGCTCTCCCCTAGGAAGGCTGCTTGAGCTGTTTTACCACTGTCGGAATTCCAGCTAGTTTGTAATTAGCACTATCAGGATACGACACCTTCCCCACAGAAATACACTACTACAAGATGGGGCCTGAGGAATGAAAACTAGGTAATGAAACCCGGCTTCAAACTCACAGGACAGTTCTTCTGGCTGGGTTTCTGCTCTGCACAGTAAAGGCAGACTCATTTTTCCTCTATTTCAAGTGACTGCTGCTGAAGGAGTTACGAGCCCAGTTTCCACTGCATGCAAAGCCCCAAGCACTGAACTGAATGGCAGAAGATGCCTGGGCAGCTACAGCTCGTCCCTGAGAGGAGAGGCCAAGGGAAAGTTCAGGTGCACAGAGCTGCAGCACTGTCCAGATACACATTGCTTCAGACGCTGCCAGGATGTTTCTAGGACAGTAATAAAGAGCTAAGCCACATGTTTGCTGAACGTTGGAAGAAGGCCCTGCTTTGTCTCTCCCCCATACCAAAGCCACTTTATAACCCAGGCTATCAGAGTTCACCCTTGCCACTACAGCTACAACAGAAGTTTCTCTGTTCATCTTATTTTTACCACATGAACAGCAAGTCCCTGTTGCAGCTAAAGCTCTTCTGCTCCTCTTGCTGGGCACAGTGGTCTCCCTCTTCAGGGATGTGAACTCCCTCCTGCAGAGGACAGGGTAAGAGGCCACAAGTGAGGTGCTCACTCCTGGATTTCAACACAGCTTCCCAAAGTCCTGCTCCAGCAGGACTTCTCCCGTGTGAGGAACTGAGACAGTGGTCACCCATCAACCCTAACAGCATTTCTGAGTATAATCATTCAAGGGAAATCAAAGTTTGAGGGGAGGGTCCTTTGCAAACTAGGATGTAATCATCTTTCAAACATTAAATGCCCTCCTCCCGCACACAAACCCGCCCTCTCCATTCCCCATATAAATGAGTGGCTTGCCAGGGAAAAGGACAACAGATCCATGCAAGCTACTACAATAGCCAGCAACTCCTGCAAACACAACTTCTGGGCCTGCAGCTATGCATGTGGGCACATATCACTGCTCTACCTGTTTATTATTGCCTTCCTCCCAGCTACCAACTCCTGGACTTCCCTTCCAGTTAGTTTCAAGGTAAGGCAGAAGAGCAGATATCCTCCAACTCCTCTCATTTTGGCTGAAACAGGCCAGGAAGGACTGACCATGCTGTTGAGTGGCACATTGAAAAAGCAGCTGCCAGCTGCATGGAGAAGCCCCATCCTCAGCTGAGAAAGCTTCAGTCTCTCTCCTGAGCTTGTCACCATTGCTCAGGTTTACTGAGGAGAGAAACTGCTCTTGAGCAGCACCCTGCCCCCAGCATTGAGATTACTGCTTTGTGTGTTGCAGCTCTCACCTTGCTGCCTTGCACACACCACACTCGATACCACCCGTCAGTGGCTATGAGTGACCAGAGACACTGGCCAGCTCCAGCAGCTGAAACACTGAGTTGCTGAGGAAGATGAAGCCCTGTCCAAGTACTGGGATGCACAGGTAAGACTGGTGGGCTTTTCTGAGCTGCCGCTGTCTTAGCCTGTCCATGAGCACCATAGTTGCTTAGATCTTAAGTCTTTTGGCTTTCAACTCAAGACTACCGCTACACAGAGGGGGGGGGGGGGAAAAAGAGACTGAACGAAGTTAGAAAGGGAAGAGAGAAAAAAAAGTTATTCCATGAAGCAAGACAGTGTTAAAAATTCACTTGGAAAAGAGGGTCCTAAATTTTTTTTTTTTTAGCAGTTCTATTTTTACGCCTACAGATCAAAACCAGGAAGCCACCATTACAACTTCCCCTTGCAAAGTGCTTTCACAGCAGAAATTACAGCCATTTCCAAGATTACACACGTTTGGTTTCTTTCAGTGGTGGAGGGGATACCACAAACATACATGAGGTTTGTAGCTTAAACAGTATTCTGGAGATATGGGCCCCCTTGCAACCCAAGTGTAATTCTGTTTTGCTTCTCAAAGACTATCTCTAGCCAGGGGATGTTTTGCATAAACCAAGATTTGCTGAAGGGAGCAGTGGAGCTTTCAGTGGATGTGTCACTTAAAGAGGACTGATGTAGCGTTCAACGTATCAGATTACTATTCAAAAGTCTTTAAGAGAAGATATTTGACACTTCATGACTGATACATAAAGTTACTGGAAAGACTTAAGACAGATAAATGGTTTCATGTGAGAAGCAGCAGCGCATCAGCCAGTAGAAAAACAGTGCGCTGTGTTACACTGAAAATATGAAATATCATGCTGGTTTTGTTCAGATACTATGACAGGCAATGGTATAAAACACGGGTCAGTGAACCATCCCAGACCTACCATCAAAGCTGTATGCCCAGATCTACAGGGAATACAAAAGTGTTTAATTTTGATTCATTAAGTTTTGACTTAACAATTACCAGCAAAAAAAAAAAAAAAGGCAAACAAAAGTATAATTTGTATTCCTCAGCTGCAGCTTCCATCACAATGTTGAGGTCAAGTGCGCAGAACAAACTTTACTATGTGCTACAAAGCATATACATCCGCTAAAAGGCTGCACTTTGGAAATAATGGGATGAGAGTCCTACTCCCCTTCAAGATCTGCTGAAAATTGCATAAAGGCATCTCTGTTCTTAATGTGTGACACCCAGAGATCTGTTAATAGCTCAATTAGCCAACTTCACTTATATTTCTTTACTTCTAATTTGCAGGTCAAAGATACCTTGCCCAGCTGAACAGAAAGAGGTATCTCTACTGGAAATTCAACTGCACTAGTAAATCTGAACAAGGCACGCATAAAGCAGCAAAGTGTGTTTGGCAAAGAGCTGCAATACGAGCCTGTCACATCATGCACTATCCAACTGCAACTCACTTAGCTTGGAAGGAAAGGATTAATATGTGTCATTCTCCCCCCTCCCTGGACACAGACACTATTTAAAACATGCACAACAAGAATTTCTGCACTGGTTGAACTACCCAACTCTTACCACTCACTTGTAGCTGTGCTCTGCTCAGCCCTCCCAGACACCCTGGCAGCCCAGCACTCAGTCCACTAGTTATTCCAAAGGCTCACTTCCCTGTCAACATTTCTCCTCCCCAAAGGCAGGAAGGCGTCTCTCTTACTCTGGTTCTACCTAAAGTCTCCTGAAGGCATACAATAGAGGCTTAGGGTCAAAATACCGAGACAGATCCTGGTGGATCACTGGGAAAACAGTGTGGACAGCAGAGGACAGTTCCCATGTCCTCATAACAGCCCACAGTACTAGAAGAGGGCTTCTTCTAGCAACCGAGATTTCCCACAATCAAGCATAGCACAGGTTGCTGCACTCCAGCTGGGAGGTGTGCGTATATACAGGACAAAGCATTTGAGCTGTACAGTGCCCTGTGTTACAGCTACGTATAGTAATGTGGTTTGTACAAATGTACGCAACCACACTGTGTTCAACAGACCTGGTACAAGGAAGCCAGGGGTATTTGAGAGTTATGGGTCTCTCCTTCACAAGCCACAGGTCTCTAATGCCCTTCCATGGCTGTTAGAAGAGAGGAAAAACACCCTAAAACAAACCAACACCACAACCATTTCGTGTCCCTCCAGCAAGATAACTGTCCCCTGCCAAGGTGAGGCCGTTTTCTGTACACAAATAGCAATAGCTTTAAAACTAAAAAGCTGCTTAAAACCAGTTTTTGAATGCAATGCCTAGTGCTGCAGCAGCTGCGACCATTCCCCTCTCCTTCATTTGTCCTGCCTTGCACCCACCACCTCTCCTTGCACAGTTTGTCACTCTGCCATGAGATGGACCTGAAGCCAACCTGGCCAAGGAAAGTTAGTATGACCCTAAGTCTGGTTTGGTCCGTTGCAGATCTGCAAGAGCGTAAAGGAGAAGGGAAGATGCTGGGGAAGGTGCGACTGGTTCTTCAAGTGGTAGCACCACAAACTCTGTAAAACTCTTCTCTATACTAAGTCAGGCCAGTTTCAATGCAGCCTCACTGAATTTTGAGGAAAGAGGCCTATTTCTGAGACTGCTGGGAGCAGAGTCAAGCCAACTCATGAGAAACTTGATCTAAAACCAGGCTAGGATAATGTAAGAGTGCCCAGATGTCTTCTCCCACACATTTTAAAGTGCAACTTAATAAAGTGTAACCTTTTGCATAAATAGGATTTATAATACAGCTCTTATACAGTCATATGATTTACTGCAGAGCAAGATGACCTGTAAGCACCTTGGCAGTGCTCATCAAGTAGTAAAAGATCACCTTCACAGCCATATTTCAGGGGGAACTGAAATATTTATTCTGTGTCTCGCCCAGCCTGTTCAATGGCTATGATACAGCATACTGGTTGTGGGAATGCTAGGGATGCTACATTTAACTTGTTAAATTTTAGGATAACTTAATGTCAATGACATTTATTTTTGGATAACGGCAGACCATGACAACAGCGCTTTGTGTGTTTTTCCTTTTGTGTAGGATTACAGCTTGAAATTAGAGACAGCAGACATGCCCATTTCCATCACACTACCTTTAAACAGCATATACCTAAATAGGTTTTCTTTTGTTTCACCTGCTGTATTTCTGTCTACTAGTAAAAGGGGAATCTCAAAGATTTTTTAGGCAGGGGGCATGGCATTTTCCCCTATCAGGTGACCTATCAAGACACCTCTTCCATGGGAAAAAACTCAGAACAACAAAGATGAAGCTCCATCCTTTCATGAAGGAGTTGTACCTAGCCGTCTGACAGAGCAAGACACTAAACTTGACAGCCTATGAGGCTCCTCCAATCCCATGTGTCAAGCCAGAAATTCAGATTTTACACATGCGCTCATGCACACACATACTACACATTAAAGTTATGAGGTGTCTTGAGAAGGCAACTTGGTCCCTCCTCTGCCTGTCTGGATTTATACTTACTGTCAGGTCAAGGAAAGCAGACCTACGGTTTTACTGCTGGAGTTGTAACACAGAGCTTCAGTAGTGCTTTTCCAAATCTACCTTATTCAATCTTCCCGATTCCCTTGGCACTGGTTATTTCAGATTCCACCTAGTCTATCACCAAGGTAACAGTTCCTTTCCCCAACATCTTCAAAATCTTCTATCACTGCTGCTCCTCACTGCTAAAGCCCTGTTCTGGCCCTTCAACCTCTTTTGCACAGCCACCTCCTGCCTCCTTTGCTCCTTTCCCAGCCTTTCAGCACATTGCTCTTGCCCAAGGCCCTTGGCACAGCAGCACTCTGGTACTTCAGCCAGACTCCGACCAAGTGTACATCCAATTCAGTTGGCCCATCTTGAATTTTCAAGCCTGTGTGCTGTGCCTTGCTTTAATAACCTACTACACACTCTCACCTGTTCCGCTCCCTTTGGATTTCCCACTCCTCCAAATCCCTTCAGCTTTTCTCACTCAGCCCCATGCCTTTCTTATGATGCCTCATCAACCTGAGTAGGCTCCCTGCTCTGAGGTATCAAATAACCTGAAACTCTCAAATCCTTCCTAAAATAAGCCTTACCAACCCTGACTTCCTGCCTTGCCAAACAGGCTTAGTTTTAGTCCTTCTCTAAAAGCTTTTAAAAATGCCAAATAAATATCACTTTCCACTGTGAAAAACCTTTTGGTCGTAATAAGACGCATGCCAAATTGCCACTTGCCCAGGCTCCTTTGATGCACAGATCTTGTTCTCTTTGTTTAGGCTGTAAACTATTTGGGATAGGAACCTTGCCTTTAAGCAGCTAAAATACCGTGCACTTTTCCAGCCCTGCATAATCAGTCTCATCTCTCCCAGGCAAATGGCCAGCGCTCATACATTTCTGCTTCCAAGTTCTGAGCGCCTCGTTTCACATACCTCTCCTTCACCTATATTTTATAAGTTTGCTCTTTTCTGCCTCCATAAGTAACTGTGGAAGTTATCTGCAGCACTTCAGGAGCCAACCAAGTAAGGGAGTAATTTCCTTTGCTCAGCTGGTGTTTGTACATGCTCCCAACTTTCTGTGACCCCATCCTTGTTTGATATGCCAGGAGGGGTGGAGATAGGGGGGAATTGGGCTAGAAATTAGCCAATTAACGATTTCTCAGCAAAATGCAACAGCCCCACCCCTACATCTTCCAAACCACAGAAAAATTTTCTTTCAAAATACTTTCCCCTCAGTCAGCAGTTTGCGCTCGCCCTCCCCCACTCCTCCGCTCCACCCCCCCTTTGTCAGACCTGCTTCTGGAAAAAGTCTCGCTGTTCCAGAAAGCGATGCGTTAATTCAACATGGACTTTATTTTACTTGTCTAAAGATTCAGCAGAGAAAATAACTGTCCACTGTTACCAAATGTGTTCATCTGCAGACAGGAGCTCTTCAGCCTCTGTCACTCTCCCCCCATATTTTTTTAAGTAACAGAAAACCTCATGCCAACAGATAGAAAAGAACTATAATGACATTTGTTCTAAACAGTTCTGTATGGCACATGCTCTTTCTTCAACTAGCAAGGGGCAATAAACATTTACTACTTTCCTTGGAGCAGAGGAGAGAAAAAAAAAGAAATAAAGAACAAACTAAATCTGAAGCTGCTCTGTGCTGGTTTGACTTAGCACGGCAAAGCAGCCTTGTGCTGCGAGTGACAAACGTTTCACGAGCATCAAGGACAAGCAGAGGAGAAGAGTGAAAACAAAGGGAGAAGTCCTGTGGGTAATGAGGGGGCTGCCAAAAGGGGCAGAGCAGCTCTAGTGGGATGCAGGAAAGGGTAAGAGTGCACAAGCACACCAGCCAGGCTGGATTACTAGATTATCAAGGGCTCTTTCCACAGCTAGAAAACTGGCTGCAGAACGACCCACCCGGGTTAGGAAATGTGGTTCAAGTATCAAGATCAACTGAAGATGGGGTTCAAGTATCAAGACCACTGGATTACACAGCTGTCGTCCCTCTACACCCCATCCACCTCTCCCCATCAAGCTCCCTCTCTCCATGAATTAGGCAAGCAGTAGGAAGACCTATAGTTTCCAAGCTCTAACTCTTTCGTTGAATAGCTTATTTCTTGTCTTAGTAGCTAGTCTTTAATAACAGGCTCATTTGGCAGAAATTCAGCCCATATGTCACTATATTGTTGATATGAATAACTTTAAAGTACTTTCCTGCATGGTAACAGCTCCAGTTGAAAGTCTTGGGCACAAACCCAAAGCAGCAATAATTTATGTCAGATATCTGGCATATAAAACAGGCATGTAAACCCCCACTTTTCCCAATCAAACTGTAATAGCACAAATGACTTCTCATGAAATTAGCCTGTAAACAATCCTAAGTTCTCGTCCAGGGGAAGTTCCAAGTAAATGCATATGTAGAATTAGCGTTTTTACCCAGTACAAGAGAACATGAACTCTGCAGCTTGCAGGTCTAACAAGTACCAGGACCGAGGAAAACTACAAATGTTCAGGCTTCTCCTCACAATCCATATTTGTATTATTGGAGTTTCATAATGTATAGACAAAAGTTTAGAAAATGTACCACATTTTAAAACATTTAACATTTTAAAAAAACAAGCTCTGCAGCTATGTAAGAAACATAAACCAATGTAATCTCTTAGAACTGGGCACACCACAGACCATTTTAAAGAGAAAAGTTCAGCAACTAATGTCATCTGTTTCTCCTTGTAAAAACAGACTACAGCTGTTCTCTTTGGAGATTTTTTCCAGCTTTAAAAGAGGAGCACTACCATGATATTCAATAATTTGTCTTTCATGTTTCTTATTTGCAGACCCAGTAACATTGCTCCCAAATATCTTAAGCTCAGGGGTGCTTACCCTCTTCAAATGTCTGTGGAAAGGGTAGAAATAAATAAGCTATATGTTACTCCTGATAATTCTCTCCCATTAGGCAGTCTGTAACAGGGAAGCAAACACCCTTCCCTTTTGCACTCAGGCTTTCTCAGTGTTCTTAATATCCAAGTCACTCAGAAAATCCTGGCCTTCAGAAACAACGCTTAACTCCTTCAGTTCTGGCTTTTAAGTGATTCTATCATAGACCTAGTTAGTTAAAATGCTTATTAGTGGTACCCAAGCATAAATATAAAGGGAAGCATTCTTTATTTCTTGCTTTTAAACTCCAGTGAACTCACGGAGCTAACCCTTCCAACAGCAGGGACTATCTCAAGCAGAATATCGCTGGGTGGGAAGAATTTCAGCCAAAATGTTTAATTGAATTTATTTCCAAGAAAAAGGCCAAGTGGGGGAGGGGAAGCTGTTTTTGCCTGTGTTGAACAATTCTGGCAGCCTTCTGTTTGAGCAGCTCTAGTTCTGTGCTTTGGAGCAGGGACATGAAGGTTGGCGGGGGGTGCGTGTGTACACTTCATGCAGCCTGTCATTTCAGTGCAAACCCACCCAAATTTGGCCTTCTTAGAAGTCTTTTGGGCTGGGATGGGAGGGAAAGAGGGAGAAAGAATCTCTCCTGACCTCACATAAACTGTGATCTGTTAGAGAACAGCAGGCTGGACACCCAGAGAGACTTATACTTTCAACAACTGCAATTTGGAAGGCATCAATGTCTGTACAGGCTATAGCTATGCCAGATGATGAAGCCACTGTCTCCAACCTGTCCCCAAATATTCCAATCACTTTACTTTCAATGAAGTTGCTCTTGTAAGAGCTCCTTAACCTACTATTTCAGCCTGGCTAGCTGTGGTTGAAATGCTTTAGAGAGAGCTTATAGAAGCAGCTCAGCCATGAAGCGTGCCCCAAACTTTGAGATGCTGCAGTTTGTGCTAAGTTCAAGTGCCGAGATTCAGTTTGAGATAAAGCACATATTCTCCAAAACACTCAAAAACCTAGCATTGCTTAGGCCTAATAGGGAAGAAACTGTTACGGAGCAAGAAAAAGGCAGAGATGGAAGAAACTAAGGGACCTTGTGCTGGGGAAGACACTGTGACACTGGTCAGAGGGCAGGTTTGGAGAAGATGCACACACATGGTGGGCATAAGAGGGCAAGAGGGAAAACCTGAGAATGCAACTTAGGTCCTTGAGACTTACCAGTTGACTATCCTAAGGGACTGATCATGCAGTCTTAATATTTTATGGAGCTTTGTTTGCAATATTGTATGAATATGAAAGGATATATTTGTTTAAATGAGTAAACAAATTGTTTAGAAAACTGATTCCCAGAAATTCTCCCAGTTAAATTGCCAGGAAGTGTCTGGCAGACTTTGACAATGCAAAATAAGTAGCTCTCAGTCTTGGGGTACAGAAGTAAGCACAAGTTACTTTTCACAAGCCACCATGTGTGCTTACGAGGTTTCTTTTTTGGTGCCTTCAGGGTGTATTTGGTGCCTGAGAAGCAAGACTCTGTCTTCTGAGGATAGTTCCAGCTGCTGCAGGGTCAAGCTACAGTAAGAACACCACCCCTCTTGTTATTTTGGTTTCCTCAATAATACTTTGAGGCAAAAGGTAAAAAAAGGTCACTGAAAAGTTGTATGTGCTTGACACACACACGAGTCTGCACATAGAACCGCCACCAAATCCAGGAGAAGATAAATTTGCTACTTTAAAAGTACTTTTTCTCCTTAGTAGGAAAAGGCACCTTTTCCTCACCTGGGAAGCTTCTCTTATGCTTACATTCGGTTCCATCCCCTCAGTAAGGTTGTCTGAAAGTTACACAGAGGTGCAGATAGTGCTTCCCCCCACCTCCTTCCTTTCTGAGTGCAACTAATACCACAGCTGGAAAATCTTGCAAGAAGGAGAGAAGTGGATAGGAAGGGGTACTTTTACTCTGAGCAAGATGATTCACACGCACTGGAGAAATGCTCGGTTTGGAAGATTCCTCAGGATTTACCCAAATGCATCTTCAGAAGACAAGGTGTTTCCCCCCACCCCACCATGCTCCCTGTCAGACAAGCAAAGCAAAAAAAAAAAAATGCTGCTACTGCTGCTGTTTTAAACACCTAGGACTGACAGCAAAAGCTTCCAAAAGTTCTGAAGACGACTATCTTTAGTACCAAACACTGCTTGCAAGGAAGAGAGGGGACTGAAACTGGAATGATTCTCATCTTTCCACACCAAGCACTTTTCCAGTGCGCACATCTCTGACCATGGCTTTTTGGCATTCTTCTCATTGTAATAGCCCCAAAAGTATCGCTTGTCCTTATTGAGGTAGGAAAGACTGAGTACAAATATGCCCAAAGTTAAAACACAACAGATGTGAGCTTCCTCCAGCAGCACAAGGAGTCAGACTGCAGAGTTACCCTTGGTTATTAGCCTCCAGCTCTTGGGGTGCCTCACCCTGGTTCCAAGGCACCCTCAAGCTGTCATGTATGAAATCCACATCTGAACCCTGGAGCTTTGACCTCTCTCTACTGGAATGCCAAAGATGCAGACCCCAGTGCACAACAGCTGAAGCTGCAGCATGGCTTTTGGTGCACCCTTAGGGCCTGGTGCCATAGGAAGCTATTCACCTCGACTCTGCTGCCTGTTGACTATCCCGCCCAGCGTCCATCGCCGGTCCAGGCGTCTCAGGTGAGCCTTGCGTCTCTTAGAAACTAGTTTGGAACATGGGTGGAAACAAAAAACAAAAACAAAAAAAAGAAAAAAATGATGGGAGGGTGAGGAATAAAACCAAAACATGACATTTACAAGCACTGGTCTTGTTAGCAGGAATGGGTTAGGGGAGGATACAGACATTTTCTTTTAGTTTATATAGTACAGTGGAACAAGTTAACTTCTTGAGCCTGAGCAACACGAACCACCTAGAACTGTCACAAATTGCCACCCTTGCTATCGGCTTTCCTTAAAAAAAACAAAAACATACGCACACCCCAGAACAAGCTGCACAACTGAAGACAACTCGTCCAAGGAGGCTGCAGTGGCAGGACAGATCAACATCATTGCTGTTGCATCTCCTAGTTAGGCTGCATGATCTTTGGAGAATTCAGTCTATTGCATATCAGACCCAAGAGGGCTTTAACCGTCTCTAAGCAAACCACCATACTATAAACAAGATCCAGGTTAAAAAAAAGAAGGCAGCTTCTCTTATGAGAGTTCACTTGTAACAGCAGCACTCAGGCACAGAACCCAAAGTGAAAAGTATCTGATGTCTCCTTGCTTGCAACACGTGACTCGCAATCACTGCCTCAGCTAATTCACATGATTCAAACTTTTAACATATTGATTACAAATATAAGGAAAAACCTAACCTTGCTATTATTGAGCAGGCTCAAGAAGCTAACAAGCCAGAACTGAGAATTAGTAACACACTGAAACAGTAAGTTATGCTTAAAATAGAAACAAAGACAAGACACCTATGGAAAAGGCATTGTGAGAGCAGCTGTGCACAGAGGACACCACTTGTTTTCTCGATCACATACGTAGAACTGTACTCAGCTCCTTCTTCAGCTTGTGAAGGTGTGAACGACACCGGAACCATTGGACTGGCACAGAAACACAAACACATCCCTTTTTCCATTCAAGGCCTTCCATGCTAGTTTGGCAACTATTGCCAGGGTGCTTGGTGCTGCCACAAAGCAATGCAAAAATATTACACTTCAGCTATTGCTAGGGTCCAAACACAATCATTTTGCTAGTGATGCTGGAAAGCTGTTCATAAACTCTGATATCACATCATTAATAATCATTCAATTCCGCTTACGTGCACTCATTTGGGGAATATACCCTTATCCTCATGAGAGCAGGCACCACTGTCTTCTAGAATATGTTCTGTAGACAATCAGGCACAGCAAAATTATTTGATTGGGGAACGATGAGCTGAACAAGTAAACAAATTAATAACTTCCCCCAAGGGTGGCTTTTGCCTTTTTGCCCTTTATACCTGTCAGGGGCTTAGACTAGACTTCTGCACCCAGCTCACTCTCAATTTCTCTTTTGCTGTAAGGCCTAAACCCTCCCTGGTCACCGTAAGTGGGGGTGTGGTGGGTGGTGTTGAACAGACACAATGGCTAGTTTGTGGTACTAGTTTGTAGTAAGGCTGCCAGCATCAGGAGGTTTCTATACAAGAAGGGAGGAAATGAAAGATGTTGAACTTAAAGGCTTGCAGGAAGGAGCGGTGTGGAAGGGGTATAAATTTGCTTCAGGTTTCAACACAGAGCAGTCACCCACAGCTCCTTTCTCACGCTAGGAGTTTGGAGGATCAGCCATCCAGGAGCACCCCTTGAACACACTGGGTCACAGAGATCCACCATACTGTATTCTCCTCACAACATATGACTATCCCCAACGATAGCCCTTTTATATCACAATAATGCTTTTGTATGAGTCAGCATTTTGGTTTTTTTTTTTTCCTCCTCAACAATATTGAATTTTGCCATTTGATATCAGACTTGGACTTGGTTGGTCATGCTGCAGTTAGTCACCAGAAACGTTATTTATCAACAAGCATCTAAACCTTTCCAGAGACCATTTTAAGATGTTTACTTTAACAGCTCCTGTGGCTTCGAATGTTTCTTTAGATTGCTTTCTGAATGTTTTCCAAGCCTTGTAAGATGGTGTTGGTCCAAACACAGGCCCAGGTAGCAGCTGACTGTCTACCCTCATCCTGACAAAAGATGTTGTGCAGGCTCAGATGCAGGGAGGAACACTTTTGTCTTTCTCAGGGAACAGACTACTTAAACAGATACATGTGGAAATATTACTGCTATGTAGAGGCAGCATTATTAGTAAGTTGCATTCAGCACCTCCTTATCTTTACAAGGGGCTGCTACAGCAGAGCCTCGTAAAGCCCGCCGGGCTTGTGGAGTCGTTCCAGGCCCGCTGCAAATGGAGAGGGCCAAGCGGCTGACACAGAAAGCTCCCTACATTAGTGTTTCCATCCTTTCAAAGTATGCAGAGCACAAATTGTGCAGCTGCAGGAAGTCAGCATCTCCAGGAGTCACTCTGAAACTTGTATGAACTCTAAATGCAGGGGCTAGGGCACTTCATCCACCTAAAGTGCCTCAGCTCCTCCTCCGTTACATTGGAGCCCCTTTCTGCTGCCTACTGAGAGAGAGTTGGCGAGTTTTCTGTGTAAGTGTGTTCACTTTTATACGCTTCTCTGTAACAGAGTGAATCTGCGTTGTTCTTTCCTCTCTTACAGAATAACTATTAGGAGAAGAATAGCCCAAGTAAAGAAGAACTGGAGGGGGGAAAAACAAAGAACAAAAGAAGTCTCAGCTTATGAGGTTAACAACATAAAACAAAGTTACTGAAAAGCAAGCGAAAGCTGGGGCACATCAAAGCAGCTGCAGAGGTAATGCAATTAGATTTGGCGCTGAGATGGAACTGAACAGAAAGGGAAGCACAGTCTCAGGTTTCAGCGTATCTGGATTTGGGGTAAGGCAGGGAGCACGACCGCTGACCATAGCTGAGGAGAGCAGTGTAATGGATTAAAGGGGACTGAGAGGAAAAAGATAAGGAACATTTGATGGATTTTCCATTACCCAGAGAAGACTGCTGTGTGGCAAGAGCCCTGTGCAGTGTACACTCCAGAGGGCAACATGAAAGGCGGAGGAGAGCTTGAAATGAAAGCACTTTAAGCAATAAGGCTGTCAAGCATGCACCATATTTAAGAGCCAGGAAAAGGGAGGAAGCTACAGACCAAGAGACAAGGCATTCTTCAACTCTTAAAAAAAATAAAGCAGTAGGTGTTTGTTCTTTAACAGGGAAACTTTACTAACTGCTTTTGCACCCACTAAGATGTTGCATCACACCAGACTGGTTCCTGGCCTACCAGTCTACAGCCAGTCTGCCTCTAAACCCTAAGTGAACCAGGATATGGGTAGCTTTGAGCAGGGAAAAATGAGTTACAGAGCCAAAGATTTCAATAAGCCACAGATGTCACCCTTGGGGCCCAGCACAAAGTTATGTTTTGCCTGTGTGCTATCTTAACGGGCAGATGGTCACCCCAGCACATCTCTAAGCCTCCTGCCTGTGCTAAGGAAAGGTCAGCTGAGTTTCCACACACATTTTACATAAGTGTCATGTAAAGAGCGCCTAGAAATTTAGCAAGACATTCATTAGAATGGAGCAAGTCATAATAAAAGTGTCCTTTGTACACAGTTGCTACATGAGAAGTCCATTAAGATGTGGTTAGTCTTTCATAATGGAACAGAGGAACATGTGAGGTTGTACTATTCCATTTCTGGAACCTGAATTAAGCATCTTTAGCCAAAAAACAGTGCAGCTGAATACATATATATGACAAATGGCATCTTAGTTTTAATGGAATGAGACCACGCCAAATAAAATTACCTTTGTACACAATCATAGACCATAGCAAACAGCAATGAAACTAGTTTCAAGGATTAATTAAAAAAAATTGTAATGAGAAGCAAATTGTAATGAGAAGCAACCCTTAAAGTTAAATCTCACTCCTTTTAATGGTCTGTCACTCTAATAAGCATCTTCTTCCAATTAAAAGCTCTCACTTGTATAATTTCTGCAAACAAGCCGTGCAAGTTCTCTCCTTCCATGGACATGAGAGTCCAAGACCTCTATCAGAACACACTGCTTGGATTTGCACATAAGCTGTTTGTATGCTTTTTAAGGGTATTAAAATGAGCATAATTTCAGCTTTTGAACCTTTTGTCACACTGACAGCCCAAGCTGGTCACAAAGGGATTACAGGCATGGTACTTCAATTTCTTTTGCAACAATTTATTTACTGATACAAGATGGGAGAAGAGATTACTGCACTGGTTTAACAGCCACAAGTGGCAGAAAGAGTTTTCAAATTTTTCTCATGGGGGAAAAAGCATAAAGCAAGTGAATACCAGTTTCCCCTTGATAACAAAAGGCTTTCCATACCTTCCCCAAGTTTGGATGTGTTGATGTCAGAGTCATCTCTGGTTCCATTTTGGGATTCCAGGTACGTAGCAGGGACCCAGCCCTGCTCCTCTGCTGTACTCACAAACCACCAACCTACAAAAAGAAGTAACAGAAGTTGCTCAGTCAACATTAAGAGGAACAAGAATAGCAAGATGCTACTGAGAAGGGAGCACAGAGTCAGCAGCTTTGGTGCAGGTTTAGTTATTCTGCAGCCTCCTAGAAGGAGAGGGGGTTTAGTCCTATTATACCATTTCTATCAGATCCTCTCACAGTGGTCAACTGAGGCAGACCTGAGGCAGGGCTCATGTAAAAAAGGTTGCAATGGAGCAAACAGTTTATTTTAAGAAACCTGAAGTCTATCCATGACAACTCTGATTTGAATTTTCCTATTCAGTTTCTCAAAGTAAGTCTTGCAATGTGTACATCTACAGTATCAAAACACTTTGTACGTATACCTGAACTTATGGGAAATAGCACAAACATTGCCCAAATCCTAATATGAGGTATCACAGAAGTCAAAAGATGGAAATAGAAAAGAAGTTAGTAGAAGGGCACAGATTTCAGATCAGGATACAAAATAAGTGCTTCTAGAGCACTTGTCATCACAGCCGGTGCTTAATAAACATGACCTGAATTCAGTGCCCTGGGAAGCTGGAAAGTACTACACAGAACAGAAATAAGAAAGAAAAGCTAACTGAAATGTGAGTTCAGGCCATAAGCACCAGTTATTTGCCTTCCCACCTGAGCATTCAAGTTTCTACCAGTATCTACAAAAATGTTAAATATTCACCAACTATATGGATATAAGCTTTAGAGTCACATCCATGAATGGATGAATAAAATTACAGATGAGCCATCTTTATGTTAAATGCATCCCAACTATAATTATCCTTGCCTCTTTTCTTGCTTGGCTACATTGATTTATTGAATCCTCCACTGGTTTTGACGTAGACTCACTCACCCAGGAGCTTGCTGCTCTCAGATATGAGCACAGCTAGATTCTGCTTCATCCAGGTAAGGTCAGGGTTAAGATACAGGACAATAAAAAGCCAAGCAGGTAAACCATTTCTGTTGTTTTTCTACAATCTCTCAGTCTCCCCCCAAAATGCAAGTTGCGTTGCCAGGGCAATGCAAACTATTGTTCAACACCAGTCTTTCAGCCTCCCCAAAGGGAGTTGAGAAAACAGCTATTTTTGTACACGCACCTCAAAACAGTTTACAGACTTTAATGGCTGTCATAAACCAAACAAATTTCACAGGAGGCTCCCAACCCTGCCTGTGATGAGCAAAGGCAGCAATGAGCCAGCTTGGTCTGTAAATAGACAGGGCACAAAACCTACTTAATTTATGGTGAGGCCAAGCCCCGAGCTGTGTGGTGGCCACGCAGCCCTCCCACAGCCGGGAGGCCACAGCCCTGGGCCTGGCAAGGGGAAGGGAGGCTTCGTTGGGCTCTGCCACCATGCAACATACAACTTCCTTTAAAGAAAAAAAGAGTAACTAGCTGAAACAATGCTCAAGTGTTCATGCTAAAAGTCACCCAAGTTCTTTCCAAATCCTATCGCAGAAGATTTTACCAGCGGACAGTAGTTACAAACCCTTGTTTTCTCCCCTGGGGCCTGTGGCTGGGAGACAATGTGCCCCAAGCAACAAACCCCTCACTTGCCACTGCACAGCTGCTAGGTAGCTCTATTTACTTACTCTCAAAACTCAGACATGGCTTTCCATTTTCAGAGGTTTGGAAACTTTGCTTCACAAGGCTCATGGTTGGAAAGTTTAAATTTAGTTATTCCCTCTCAGCAGGAGGTGGATTCTTCTGCCACGAAGCCCACGGCAGTGAACACGCAGGATCTGCCAAACTGTTTCAAAAACACATCTTCATGGTTGTTCCTTATTTTACTACTAACGTATTGACATGGGTAGCAAACAGAGTTTAACATACACTTACAATTAGGCACAAAATGTCAGAAGCTGGCTTTCAGCTGACATCAATTAGACTGGAATAGTTTATGTAAACTCTTCCTCAGAAAGAAATTAGACACAATTGTACAAAAAGGACTTGCCTACGCTTAAAAATGGGTGCTTGGGCCAAATTCAAACCATGGTAAAACAGTCTTTGGAGAGCTGGATCGCACAGCCTTGACGTTGGCCCAGGGCTAGCCTATTTCGCAACAGAGCTTCTCTGCTTTGGCTCACTGAGCTGCATCATGGCCTTGGAGCCAAGTTTAAGGTCTTGTGCTTAGGACCATAGCGTAGCTGAGCCTCACTCCATGCATGTAAACAGGGCTCCCTGCTAAAAGGCAACCCCTCACCCCCCACGCCTGGGCATGCATACACATACCTCCCCCATATCACCGTGCCTCCCGCCTGCCATTCCCAGCTCCTGAAACGCCTCGGCAGGGAAACCTCACAACTCCACTGATCTTATGAACAGGCTCCCACGTACCCTTCGGAGGCCAAGTCATGTTTGAGGTAGGTTACAGTCAAGTAACTCAACCAAATCCATTGCAACATGCAGACAGAGCATGTAACAGTCTAAGTGAGGTTTTGAGCTGCTTTGATTCTTCAAGCCATCACTAAGACTAAAGCTCCTAATTGCCACAGAGCTCATGAAAGTTATAATTTCTTTCTAAAGATTTTCTTTATTAACTATGTGGAAAGTATAAATGAGAAACCTCCACAACTACTGAGAAGTCAGCAGCATCTGTCCAGGTTCAGAGAAAAGCAGCCCCTGCTCTGAAATTCTCTTCTCCCATTTCAAGCTTGCTTCTCAGAAAGACAAAAGAAAGGCTTTAATGCAGCTCATTGGAATAGCATGTCCACAGAAAAAAGTATGTTTTACTTAAAGAGCCTAAACAACTGAGAAGCCTGAGAAACTTCCAGCAGCAACCCCCAGCAGCAGAGAAGTCAAAAACGAGTGCTCGCCACGCAAGACATGCAAGGTCTTAGAATGGCCAAGCAGCCGTTGCAGAAGCAGCTTACTCCTCATGGGGCAAAAATCTGAATGATGACGGCACATCTAAGCCAATAACCCTGCAGAAAGGAAATTACAGCACAGTGCAAGAATTGACAAACTCCTAGCAGAAAATGGCTGAAGCACAGACAAGTTCCACAACGCAGTCTGTGCATGACAGCCACGAACTGCAGAACTCTGCAGAGCTGATCATGAAGTACTTGCTCTGCACCATCCCCTCGTTAGAAGCATTACCGCAGCTGCCATTTGGTCCCCCCACCCCCAGGCCCATGGGTGTTCATGGTTTGCAGACAAATTAGCCAGGCTATAATGGCATAAACTATCTCTTGTCCCTTTCCCTTCCATCTTTCCCAGCCCAGAGCATCACAGAAAGGTTGTTAGAAAATTTGCTTTTGAAACACAGAACAACACACTGCATTTATTTTGAGTTCTCCCTCTACGCTGGGGTTGAGCTCAACTTCACAATTCATTATTAAAACCACTCTGCAGCAACATCTGCAGGGAATTATGTAAAGTTATCTCTGTGCACTGCCAAGCCAGTCTGAGGTTCGCTCTTGCACTCACACCATCTGTAAAAATTAGGCAGTGCTTTACAGCTTGAGTTAACCCTTACAGATGCCCCTATCTCTCAGGCATCAAAACATAACTCTAAAGCTGATGTGGTATGGATGTCTAGACTGAGACTCACCAGCCCTTGTCCCCGAAGAGGATTCAAAGGGAGTTTGAGCCTCACAGAAGGCACACAGGGAGTTGTAGCCACTGCATCCAGACCAAGCTCAGATGCATTACTGCAAATCCTGCCTTAATACTAATCCAAGAATATGAATTTTTAAGGTAGGAGTGCAATTTCCTCCCCACATATGCTGACCCTTTGGTTGGCACTGGTCAGCATCCCTAGCTGTAGGAGCCAAGATGTCTTTACACTCAGAGTCCATCTAGGCTCTGATAACTCTCAGGCATTTTCAGTACGGAGCTACAACAGTTACCAAGAGATTAAAGGTTCCACTTGCCACACATACATACACACGGTAAAACAGTTATTGCAAAATAGATTGGTCACACTGGAGAGTGAATAAATGACAAAAATACTTTGACTGTAAAAATCATGTTCTTGCTTTTAATTGTATTCCCAGTCTTCTCCCCAAAGACTTTAAGAAAAAGCAAAAGAATTAAGCAAGTGTAATCCACAAGCCGCACCACAGGGAACTACAAGAACATAGTTAAAGGACCACCTTTTATGCAAGTTTTGCCTATGTTTATATGCATCCTCATCCATCCATGCTTCAATATTTTCCCTTTCTCCACACCACCAGCAAGATTAGCTATTCCTGTCAAAGTCTGCCTAATCACAAGATGCTACAAATCACTCCTTTTGTAAAAAAATAAAAATAAAAATTACAGGATCATGATGAACATTGGTTTCTAATTCTTTCCTCAGCTATTCATTTCTCTGTAGGCTTTGTCAATTTATGAACTGAACTAAAGTAAACAAGGATAGCAACACTGTAAAAGGGAATGGGAATCTCTCCTGCATGAGTGGACTACATGGTCTTCTAAACAAATACTTAAATAACATTCCACCTCTCAAGAGTCTTTGGGGCAGCGAGGGGGATCACACTCAAGCAGCAGTCTGGCACATTTGACATGTGCTCTTTGGGCTTCAGAGAGCTGCTCCCTTTTAAGTCTTTCTGCTCTGGAACTCTCTCGAGGGTTTCTTTTGACCCAACAACTTAAATTGTCCCACAGAGCAGTACTAGATGCAATCAGGTCACCTCCAGACCTGGCACATAGACCTTTTCATGCCAACATCTGATATCTTTCCTTCAGAGATGTGATCTGCTTCATTAAAAAACAGCTAAGGTAAGAGTATTGCTGCGCAGACGAAGTGCTTGCTTTTTCCACCCCCCTAGAGCTCTTCCCAGGAAGTACATGTATATTTGATACATATAGGGAAGTCAGTTGTAATTGCCTTGGACAGACCTCCAAAGAATATGCAGAATCAGAAATATAAAGGCATCAGAAGTAGCATTTTGCAAGAGGGATTTTCTGCAGTAAGCACACTCTCACACCCACTTGCTAAAAATTCACTACAGTATCTGTATGCTGTTAGACACTATCACTGTACATGCTGGCTCTGCTCTCTGTCAAAGGTTCCTTCAGGCCCACACACTTGGCAAAGGTGCTGGGTTGAAAGCATTTAATTTGTATGAAGGCCAGTGTCCAATTTCTGAGTGTTTTGTCCTTACGATTCATGGAGGAGGCATCTGTCTTTTAAATATGGAGTTATATACAAGAAGTCTTCCTAGCATGGAGCTTACTATAGTTTGGGGTACAGAATTCTGTGCATGAGTTGCTGCACAGCAGACTAAGGCTGTCATCTCAGGATGAATTATTAAAAGTTGGTGAAATATTAAAGGCAGCTTTCATCTTTAAACACATAATGTTTCCCAGCCTGTGTGCACTGCAGACTTCATTGCAGCCACCACTCAACCACGAAGCAATGTTTGTCTCGTTTTAAAGATGGAAGTGGGGCTCAAACAAAGACGTGCTCAAGGAAGAAATATGTGCTTGTGGCAGACATCCTACTTGAACACAGTTAAGATCTACAGCACAAGTTCATAGCCCTTTATGTGCCATACCCAAAGCAGACTGGGCCACACATTAGGATTCCAGCTCAACTGTGTCTCATGATCCTTCCAACCAGTTCACATCCTAGAGCTACATGCTAGGAGCATGGTTTGCATGGGCAACCCCACTTCCCAAAGCAGCCTCATTTTGCAAAGTGTTGCAACTCCAGATGTCTGTGCCTGACTACTCTTACAGTCAAGGGTGAAGATTGTTATCTTGCTTGCAACTGCTGTGGTTGCACTCTTAGGTACTGAGTACTGCTTTAGGAATTCAGGAATAAAACTCACCACCCCAAGTTACTGCTTAATGCCAAGAGGTTTTTAAATTTGCTGATGAAACACCCCAAGAACCCCACAGCACTGTGATGGGGCAGAGTTGTTAGCTGTCTCATGTGAAGAGAAAAGAGGAAAAAGTATCACATCTGTCACTCCTTTTGTGGTAGTCCAGCATAGGAAATTGGAGCTTCTATACCGGTTGTGAAACAGGTTTTCTACTATAGCATTAAAAGCTGAATGAAGAGTTACAAACACAGAAACTCTGCCTTTTTTTTTTCCTTCCTTTTTTTTTTCCTTTCCCTCTGGAACAGGCACTTCTCTAAGAAAATAATTAAGATTTGAAATGTAATAAGCAAACATTTTGCTCCTAGTACCAAATATGCTGCAACATCTGACAGGACATAGATTAGAAACCACACACCTGACTGCTGTTGAACAGCGCAGCCGCAAGCTCCATTCTGCCCAGCAATCTACCCTCAATATTTAAACCAGAGCAATAGATTTATTATTTAGTGAAGAGAGAACACATTGAAGGAGGAAGGAAGAGAGGCTGCGCACTCCTGTGCCTTGCTCTAGTATTCAACTAAAACTTATAGGAGTCCCTACAAAAACATAATAGGAACCCAACCCTAAGCATCACTTAGGAACCCTGACAACCCAAAGCACACATGGATTGCCCCTGGAAACACTTCTCTTTCCATCCTTAGGGAGGGTTTGAAAGCTGAGTTACATTCTCATGCTGTTCTCCACCGATATCTGATTGTAACTGAAAATGTTTAGGACTCAGCAGCAGCACAGGGAATTGCATTCCTTACACTGCTTTAGGTGTTACTGAGTTCAAGGAAAATAAAAGTGAATCCCAGAGTTTGGGTGCTGTAATGTATAAGGGAGAGAACAGAGTTCTTTCCTGCAATAACTGGCTATTAAGGTAACTAGTTGTTTCAAATCTATAAGGTTATGGATTTGCTATCCTGAATCCTTTCAAGTCCATCTTCTTCCTCCACCAGTACTACTAATCTTGTGGTACTCATAGATGGGGACTTCTCAGTTGTGCTGTTAGCATATCCCTTTGCTGCTGTACTCCAGTTCCTGTGGCTGCAGAGCTGGCTGGCACGGAGGGCCCACTACATGTGAATAAATACCCTAGTTATTGCTGCCACACAGGTTTTTCCTGGCCCAAAAGCAGCTGACTAGGTGTGTACATAAGTGCTCAATACAGAGTTCCAAAGCGCGTCTCAGATTCTGGCTTAAACATCTAGCTTGCTTGGATTGGTTTCACATCACATTATATGCATAAATACACATGTATATACGTGGAAATTCACACCCTGACCTTTGCATTCAAATACATATTACCCTAGTCTTCTACTGGGATCGGAACCATGTTTCCTTGTACTTCTGGAAAAAGTAGAAGTGTTCAGAACATGGGAAAAGTTCATGGGAAAAGAGAAAACTGGATAATATACAGCTCAGCTCTAATACTTTATGGGTTACATCACTAGTAGAGACGATGGATATTCAGTATTAGACAACTAGGAAATACCACATTACTGTATTTGTTCAAATCTTATAAGCTAGTAGGTGACAAGCCTTCCAGAGGTGCATATTTGGCAAAATACTTACATACTTATCTATTACAGTTGTGACTTCTTACGTATATGTGTGTGCATGTGGAGTTGTTAAGTAAAGCACACAGTTTATCTTTGGGTTCTGATAATACAAACTGATTGTTACAAACTCCAAGTGTTGTATCTGCAGCTATTTGCTACAGCCCAGTTGTTACCCAGGGGCTTCCCCTCCCTGTTTAAAAAAAGGACCTCAGATTTGTGTATTGACACAGCTGGAACGAAAGAATCTGCCAAACACGTTTCCAAGAATTGGCACGTACATCCACAAAGCCATCATATAATCCAGTACAAATTACACAAGTTATGTCCTTAAAGCAAGGGAGTAAATGCACTACCTATCACATTAACAGCTATAGAAAAGTGTGGGACACTGCTGTAAATTCCAGATCAAGTCCCATCACACTCCAGGTCACCAGCTTCCTCTAAACTGTCAAGTACCCTGGGCTCCCCAAGACAGAAGCAGAGGAAAGCACCACTTGCTATACCTGCCCATGACCAACTCCAAAAACACAGACAGCCAACATGCCCAAGGTGTTGGCCAGCATCCCCAGCTCACTGAAATTAGGGGATCCACAAAGCAATGAAATCAGATGGTTCTACAGGCCAGTCAGCACCCAAGAAGTTGCAAAAAGAGGTTTGCCAAGGCTGAGACATCCTAATGCCTTCTAAAAATATATTTAAAGTAATCTTTCCTGCTTTACTTGATTTCAAGAACACCTAATGGTGAAACTATCTATACAATGTGAGCTGCATTCCAACGTGTTTGTGGCTCACAGTCTTTGTTCAGTATAGGAACAAAAGAAACTAAGAGAGGGAGTGCTTTACTCAGAGGAAATATCTCATCAATCATGACAAGGAA
The DNA here is from genome assembly GCF_964289735.1 of Phaethon aethereus. NCBI lineage: Eukaryota > Metazoa > Chordata > Aves > Phaethontiformes > Phaethontidae > Phaethon > Phaethon aethereus. The sequence goes on from NC_138583.1 coordinate 27,534,887, forward strand.
CAAAGCTATCCTTAGGTGGGCATACCATATTGTGCAAGCAGCCTGGCTGCAGCTGCTAGCCTGTGAATGCAGAGTACTGTACAGTAACTGGAGTAAAACAAGGTCCATCCATAGCCCAGTGGCTTCCAAGAGGTTACTGACTTGAACTGGTATAGTGGCCAACATGGTCCTGCCATCCAACCCACAGTACAAACTCAGTTATTACAGAAAATACCTGTTTACTGATCACAGATTTTCCTTTTTTCATCTGATCTGCTTGGAAATATGATTTTCTGTTGACTTCAGGTTTTGGTCACACTACATATCAATTTTCACCTTTTCTTGCAATCTTTTTTTCCTCTTGGAAAGTGATAGATTTACATGCACCCTTCAAAGACAAAGTCTCTGATTTTAGCAACCACAAGGCAAAGTAAGATTGCTAGAGGGCACATAGACTTAACAGCCAGTATAAAAAGTCGTGCATTAAGTCTCCATGGGCAACAAGTGGTACCGGACAGTATCTTCCTTTCTTCTTTCCTTTCCCCCAAAGTTTTCTTTATTTCAGGAGGTCCTAGAGGTTGACAAGTGAGGATACCAACTGCTGCTAATGTCTTTCATTACAGCTTCCCTGATCCTGTAAGTTCATGGGGCACCTTCCTTCCTCCATGGTCGATTACAGCCCAGAGTCTTTCATCTTCTACTTCCAAAAGGATTTCTGTCCTATATCTCCTTTAGTGTTTCTTCTGTGTCGTGGTTTAGCCCCAGCTGGCAACTAAGCCCCATGCAGCCGCTCACTCACTCCCCCTCCCCCAGTGGGACGAGGGAGAGAATTAGAAAAAAACTCGTGGGTTGAGATAAACACAGTTTAATAGGACAGAAAGAAAGAAGGAAACAACAATGATAATACCAACAAAGGAATGTACAAGAAGAAGTGGTGCCCAATACAGTAATTGCTCACCACCCAGTGATCGACAGCCCATCCCCAAGCAGCAATTTCCGCCCCCCGGGCAACTCCAGTTTATGTACTGGGCATGACGTCGGATGGTAGGGAATATCTCTTTGGCCAGTCTGGGTCAGCTGTCCCGGCTGTGTCCCCTCCCAGCTCCCCATGCACCCCCAGCCTGCTCGCTGGCAGGCCAGCACGAGAAGCTGGATTGTCCTTGACTGCTCAGCAACAACCCAAAACATCAGCACATTATCAACAGTTTCTCATCCCAAATCCAAAACACAGTCTCACACTGGCTTCTGTGAAGAAAACGAGCTCTATCCTGGCTGAAACCAGGACATTCTGTTAGGAAGATGTAGCCCAAGTAGACAAGTTAAGCAATAAATCCATCTCCCACCCTCCTTAAAGCCTGTTCCCCACCTCTCCTCCAGCAGCCCATCATTTGAAAGTTGAAATCTATAGGTTTGAGGTTTTAATGCACCTTCCGAAACCATACTGTAGGCACCATGTTTACGTAAATCAACAATTTATAAGAGCTCCCAACCACAGCTGGGTTAGCTGGGGCATGGATAGAGGAGGATTCCAGCAAACAGCACAGAATATACAGAAATCAGGTGGGCAAACCCAGCCCATGACAGCAGACAAGTAACCCACTGCCTTAAGAAAGGCCATGCCAGAAAGGCCAGCTCCTGCAGCAGATTTTCCAGAGCCACGAACAACTGATTACAGTAAAGGCATGCACACAGATGGCTTTCTGCCCCATGGGGCACGGGGAGCTCAGCCCCAGGAGCCAACGGAGATTCTCTACTAGTCATTGCCAGTGGTGGGGTTGTGTGTTTTCTGTGGTCAGCCAACAGAGTGCAACAGTCAAGCTCACAAGTAATTTCCTTTACATTCACAGGACTTAATCTTAAAGCAAACACATTTTGTGTCCAAGCTTTCTTTAGGAAAACATGAATAAGCTTTCAAATGGGCCTCATAGTAATCTTGTCCAAAGATTACAAATTACTTCCTAGTGGTTTAAAAAAGTTACAGACCCCCAGGCCCAGCTGATAGGAAACAGCCTTCACAGGCAGCAGAGAATAGCCAATATTTACTTCCTGCACAAATTGACAAAAGTCACTTTTTTTTTTAATTTCTTATTCTGAAGTCTGTAGAGAATGTGGTGTCAGTTGCTTCCTGGGAAATGCTCAAAACCACACAGGACCAGGAAAGAGAGACTCTGTGGATGAACCTAGCAGAGTACCAAACGGCACCCCAGGTGCTAGAGTCAAAATCCCGTATTTCAGTCAAAAATACATCTGCCACCTCTGAGGCAGACTTTTGTTATGTCAAGACAGAACAGAGCAACACTGGGCAAGAGCTTGAAGCAAGGAACAAAGGCTATATCATATGCAGCAGAAATCAGTGGATAAGGCAACCAAAACCCGATGTTAGTTCAGTCTGAAGCATAGCTGAGTCACCAGATTAAAAATGCTACCTTCTACAAACAGCTTTTATGGGATCCTTCCGAACCACAATACTCCTGCTAAAGGAGCGGAGGCACCTCGGTTTGCTAGTGTCCAGCACCGCGTGCAGAGCCACACCACTCTGCCGCGCTCAGATAACCATCTCACAAATTGCCATTTCCATGTCCTGGCTGTTCCTCGAAGCTCTGCCGTCCAACTACAACTGCCGTCCAGCTCTATTTATTAGCTAGATCTGGCAAGATTGTAGCCCAGATGGCACGTTATCACAAACACTGATGTAAGCCAAACTGAACGCTCTGCTCTCCCTCCGACACGGCTTCATTGCTTTTCTCCTGAGCTCCATTCAAGCTGTGTTTCTGCAGTGACCCCGGGCGCTGAGCCTCAAAGAGCTGCCTGCACAAGGCTGCAGGAAATGACAGCTTCGGAAATGAATACTGGAGTGATGAATAGCAGGCTACAAGAGCAGCCGGTGCGTTAGCAGGCTGCCCATTAATGAACTACATCATATTGAACAAGGATGTACATAGGCAAGTACTATCACTGATACTCCCCAGAAGAGATGACAAACCCAATTCACTATTTTCTGGAGGGTTTTTCCAGGCTTCTCTAAAATTTAGAAACTTGGACTTGTTACTGTGTTTTGTTCAGCAGGAAGCTGAACTGGCCCCATTTTGAGCAGATTAAGGAAAACTGAAGAAAAAAAAGGAGGGGGGAAATATTTGCCTTTTATTCTTATCAGTCATGAAGACCCAGACAATGAGAACTACCTGTGCAGGTGGAAACAGAAGGGGACATTCACCTTCAGGAAGGGGATAACTGAGCTCATCCATGTAGACTTCAAAAAAGCAAGCAGGAATTACTGTGGTATCTGGTTCCACCAGCTCTAACAAAAAGGTGCATCAGCAGCGTAAGAAGAGAAGGTGACTATAGAAAAGCTGCTAAGGCAAAAACCTCTAGTAGGATGCCTATTCCCTCCTCCCCCAGCAAAAAAGCACTTTGCACACAACCAGCTAAGAAAGCATTTGTTCCTGCTCTTTCTGGCTTAGCCTCTGGATAAGAAGGCTACACACTTTGCTCAAGCATCTTTGTGGGGTTTTTGCTACATGGTAGTAAGCATGTGATCTCCCTGCAGCTTGCTTCGTTGTCTCACCTGGGATGTTGATTTAAAGAGTGGTATTTAGCCTTTGGTGGTCCTTACAGACTGGAAAGACAGCCTAGACTGAAAGCAAAGAACCGCTCTGCCTCGAGATACTAAAACACCTCACTGAGTACATCTTGCACTATAGGAACATCAGCAGGAACATTCCTATTAACACCTTCTTCATAGAGAAAGGCCAGGTTGCCAGTGGCCTCAGTTGCTAGTCTGCCTCCGGGAAGGCACTGTTAAGCATGCAATAAGTCAAACTCCCTATATTTAAGCATTTTCATTTTCCGATTCTCCTTTCCATCCCTTCAAACTTAATGAAACAAAGCCAAAGCAGGCACTAAGCACAGGTTTGCTGGCAATAATCAGTGAGGTTGATCTTCTGATGCTAAATAAAGGTTAGCAAGGCAAATTAATGATGTGGGATACAGAAGAGCTGTCAATCTCCATGCACTTCACAGAGCTGAGACAAGACAAATATATCATTGTGAGGCTTATTCCTTTCCATTAGGAATAAATCAACCATGAAATAAGGGCAAGAGTAATGCTGTCCTTGAGCGAAAAGCTGAGATTTGCAGACCCTCCATTATGAACACACACGCATTATGCAATACAGCACCATTTAAAATAAATAAGCGGCACAGTAAGGGATTACCTAAACCTGTTAGACAGATGATATAGAGGCACAGTGTTTATCTTTTCAACAGGGAGTCACTTAAGCTTACCCTATGAGTGCATGCAAGATTAAACGCTTCCCTCTCCCCAGTACAAGGCTACCAAAAGAGGACACGCTGGACTGCCAGTAACTAGCCCTGGCCAGACCCCGCTGCAAGTGCTACACTTTCCACATACCTCGTCCTTTCTTTGCACAGGCAACTGCTATTCCCCAATCACTCTGATGCTAACAATATCATAGAAAACCTTGAGTTCAGGCATTTTGCAACCTTGTACTTTTCAGGATCTCACTCTTGGCAGATTGATGGCCTTCTCCCCTCCCCCTTCTTTTTTTCTCTTCTCCTTCCCCCAAAATGCATGGATTTCCCCTTCTTATTTTGGGAAAGGTCAGTGATGGAGCACAGAGGCTGCACGTTCATTGCAAGCTGAGAAAGAGGATGGTGTGGCCACTGGGGAGCTGGCCTAGCTTTGGGGAGTTCTCTAAGACAACTGAGAACCAGACCAATTCCTTTCGTGGGAGCAGTTTTTCCCTCCCCAATTTCCAAGTCTTAGTTACTTCCCTTCCCCTCCCCCAGCACCCAAATTTGAACAGGGTTTCCTTTGTCTGTCCCTGATGTAGACTTCCATTCTCAGGAGACAAGGCCTAAGTGTCTAGCACAACAGGACCCTGATCTCAGCTGGGCCTTAGGCACTGCCATAAAAAACAAACAGAGATCACAAAGGCACAGCTCTTGCAACGTAAAACAGCCTGGATAGTAAATAAGTCTTTGGATAGGTCTGGTAGCTGCCATATTAATTACGATGCTGGAATGCTACAGTTTAACAAAAGCTTGTATGGCCTGACTTTTTTTTCCAAAACATCCCATTTAGTGACTATGTGTGCACATTTGGCAGGATCAGTTGGGGTTCACTGCAATACTAATGTGAAGTATATGCAACAGTGCTCCTCCAGCAAGACCAACTGGACTACTAGCACATTTTAGGATGACTACTGAACCAAAGTTCCTTGGCATGCTTCCCTCACAAGGGCTGCGAGTCAGGATTATGGAGTGGAAAGAACCCAACCTGCGTAGAAAGAACAGAGTTCTGTAGCTGCTAAATCCCTACTGGGGAGGGAGATTTCCCATTACATTTCAGAGATCTACCCCACACACCCTTTGTTTGCATAAGGTCTTCAACACACGCACCAAATTCACAGACTCCAGCTCAGCAAAACTTCATGCAACACAGCCTGCAGAAGGCTACCAAGACCATGCGTTCTTTGGGAAGGACGGACATCATTTCCAACTCCCCTTCTAACTTACTCAACACCATGCGTGAGGGGAGCCACCTCCAAGGCACCCCGGTTCCCTGATTAATTTTTTGGTCAAGCTTCTGGCTAGTGACCGACAGCTCCTTAATGTGCAAAACTGCCTCCTAATGTTTCTCAACCCCATGATAAGATATAGCACAACTCTTTTGTCCGTACAAGCCATTTTGATGAAGACCATGCTTTCCTTGCCTGACTTACTTGCCACCAGTTGCTAATATAAGTCAGTGGGGTTGCCTGGTACCAACACACATAGTATGGTCTGGGAGCACAAAACAAGCTTTTTGATGTACTTATTTTGGTAATGGTCACATTATACTTACAGTATTTTGTAGTAATTATTAGTTAGTATTAATTATGCAGTATTAATTTGTTAAAAATAAGTCTTCCCAATCTGCCCTGCTAACGAACAAGTTCATCCAGATGCCAAACAATAATTGGAATTGGTTTAATAAAATTTGGAAGTCAGCTTTACATGGTGCTAAAATTAAGGGCTTAATTCTCTGTCCTACAAAAGGTTAGATTTATTGGTCATCTGCCAGCATGTACTATCTCAACTCCAAGCTATGCCCCTACTTGCCAGTCCACACTTGAAACTGAAGCAAAATGAAGATTCAAAGGAGACTGAACATCTCGTCTGCCCTCTTGCATCTCACAGGCCATTAACACCACATCACCTGGCTCACCCGCATTATGCCTAATAACCTGTACCAGACGACTCATTCTAAGGAATATGTCTTTTTTTCCATAGCTGAAGTTACAGTATGGAGGTTATTCCAGAAACACAGACACCGGCCACTAATATCTGAGGAATCATCACACAGACATCTAAGTTGCTTCCCAAGATGCTTGGTGAAGATTTAGGTGACGGGAAGGAGGAAAGAATCAACCTCACAACATTTGTCTAGTTAGATTTTAATTTTGGTTTTCCAATTTTCCCTGCCACTTCAGCTTCTGCATTTACCTTGGCAACACCTTCCAGGAGCCCCAGAAAAATTCAAGAATGATCCAGACAAAGTCTGATATTTCTGTCAGCCTATCACATCAGCAAGTGTAGTCAGAGGGACCAAGCCAAAGCCTTGCGTACCACAATCATTGAAATTTCAGAGCATGGTTTGATTTCATTACAATTTTTCTGGTTTGAGAAAGATGCAAATCAGTATTTTCATGTTGAAACTCCTAAAGCCTGAGAATACCTAACCCTATGAGAGGATGTGATCTGCTTCTACTTCGATGCAACAGATGAGGTGTGACAGAAGGAGAGGATCTCAAGAACCCCTCTCCACCTTTCTACTGCAAGAAGCAATTAGTCAATTTTGATCTCTAAAGATAATACTCATTAGGGTAGCCTCAGAGTTCAATATGACATTTGACACATTTGCTGATATGACTTATTTCCAGAGGCTGCCTCTCTCCCTGCTCCTTCTCCCAGAAAACGTAGAAAACACATACACATGTCCCTTTTCTTCCTGGTATCTCTCTTCCATAGAAAATATGATGGGCAAAACCATTAACTGGTTGACTTCTTTCTTACCACTTTTGCCTCTCCCTCAGCAGGGCAGCCCCTACAACAAGGGAGTTGGAGGAGGCTGAATTTACCGTCAGGCAGAGGAGAGGCTGTCTCTCCTTTTCTGGCCTGTCTTCAGTCCAGAGGCAGCTCTGGTGCTTGCCAGCACTGCTTCCCCACCACCAAGAAAGAAGGGAATTAATCATCTTTCTTGCCATTTCCACCTCTATTTTCACAATTGCAAAAAGGTTCACACTACAGTTTATTTATTTATAGAAGTAAGCAGCTTTTTTACCTGGATTGTCTGAGTAGTCTCCTATTCTGCAAAGGTGTTTAGCAGGAAAACAGTGAAATGCCCTCAAACCTCATGTTCTAGTCAAAAGTGTAGGCTTAAGCACTTTGCTCAGCTGAGGAGCAGAGCCAAGGAGTGCGCAACATCTTTAAGAGATAAAAACCCCATCTGCGAGGAGCCACTTGTTCCTTCGCTGAGGGCCATGCCTGTACTGCGATGCTTTTAGGCCTTTAACTCATCACAGCTTGGTGCTGTCACTTCCAGCCTCGCTCGCTTTTTCCTTCCAACTATGTCTCGAGCCTTTGGATGAGCCTACGCTTATTTATTCACAGCTTAGTTTTCAAATCCTGAGCCAGAACCAGCAAAGCAGAGCGGCTTCTCCAGATGAAGCCTTAGAAATTAGCTACAAAGGTTTCAATACAGTGAAGTAAGAACGCTGCATTTCCTTCCTCTCCAAACTAAATGAGGGTGTGTGAGAGACACATCCACCACATAGCAAGTAGGGGGAAAAAAAGCAAGATGAAGCTTTTATGACTGGGAAGAAGTTACAAAACCCACTTCCAGCCCAAATATATAAAGAAATTTAAAATATAGCTTACCTACCTACCCCAAACATTGGGCTAAGGTTAGAAACTGGTTCCAGGTTGGAGTTCAGGGAATTTGTCATCTGCTGCATAGATGCACCATCCCTTTGATGAAATGCTAGTAATCCTACCCAGTTGCAAAGTTAGCAAGCAGCAGCTGAAGTCAAGATTAAAGGATACCGACAGCCCTGCCAGCATACCTTAGGGTAGACACCTCGTGACTGCACAGTTAAGTTGCACTGAGTCTTAATACTGTTTTTGGTCTTTAGCTTCTGAGAAGCATTGCTAGGGCAGGCTACTTCAGTGATTTTTATTTATTTTTAAAAAATAAATATGCGGAAGAGTGAGCAAAGTGTGACCCCAGGCCATTGTTTCTGCGCCTGTAGCTATACTACTTAAAATGAGATCAACAGAAAGCCCTACTTTGTGAGCAAGATGCCTGTCTTTAACCAGAGCCAGGAGTCCCAGGAGCATGATGTTTCATTCAAATATAGCAAAGGACTTCTTATGACAGAGATGAGGTATTGATTAAAAAAACACCAAAAAGAAAAGCGTCTGACGCACCCCCTGCCTGCTCAAGCAAGCTGTAAGTTTGAAGAAAAAGAACAAAATGAACTTTGGTTTGACTCCTCTGTGCTCGGAATTACTCTGCGACAACGATTCCCTGCTGCCAACACGCACGCCGGCTCTGCGAGCAGGGATGACAGCGTCCAAGCCAAACACACGCGTGGTTGGAGAGACTCGCAGCAGATTAGACAGCTCTTCTTTGTACCGATACATGAAATACATCTGGGGCACCCCGGCTATATTAAGGGCACATTCCTTGGCTGAGCCAAGCTTGTTGAGCACTGCGGCAGGCACCAGTGACGCTCATCTCTGGAGCACTGATACAGCACTTCCAGCAGCTCCTCAAGCTGGCAGACGGAGATCCCTGGGAATGAGACTTGTGAAACACCCCTGAAGGGTGGATATTCTCACTCTGATAATCTAGATTCCAACGTGGAAAACGTACCCAAAGCATCCTTACTCTGAATCACAATGAAATGTTCAGTAAGAGGCTGGATTTACAGAAAGCCAGCTACAAGCAAAGGCAGCCCTTGGTCATCAGTGTCACAAGCGTCTTGAGTAGTCAGATCTACAGATACAAATGTATGTCCAAGTCAAGCTCCTACCTCCAAGTCCAATACTTCAGTCATGTTGTGCATCTGGAATCAAGCTGTTGCCACTCGAGACAGTAACTCTCTAGAGAGTTTGTACCCTCCAGAGATGCGGGGCTGCAAATAGCCCCATTTCTCAAGGTTTTTTTGGGAGTGTTAAATTTCTTTAAAAGTTTTTTTAAAAGAGAAGAGAAATATTAGAAACTGCCATTACAGTGATGTTATCATCTAATGGGAAAATAAAATAATAGAATATGGAGTTCCCTTATTATCCATTTTGTTAAATAACAGCACTCTTTTAGCTACTTTATAACTGGCCCATCAAGAAAGTATGAAAATTCACATTAATTCAGAGTAACATTAGTAAGTGCTAGTAACATCACTGCCTGTGTAGATCAGAGGTTATTTGATGGGGCACCAGAAGATTTAGGAATTGAACAGACTTCTCTACCAGCAGCAAGCTCTTGCCCATGCAGTACAGCCTGGGCCAACAAGAACTCCAGCACCTTCCAGTCCTCCTTGTGCTAGTCTCGCCACAACATTCACACTTAGCAGCGGTTTCAAGTTTCCAAGTCAGAAGCTTTGCTGGAGCTGGATTTCCAATTTCTAGATATCTCCATGCCAGTGGAAAAAAAAAAAAAAAAAGATTCTGAAGAATTTTAATTTTTCCAGACTGCATACCAGGCTTAATTCCTTATTCTCTGTTACTATTGTCTATGAGTTCACTTGACAATTTTCAGCTCTTCAGATTTACAGCCATTCCTAGTATTTCATCCACAAATAAACGCAACCATCCTTTTTCTGAAGGCAAAGGGAAAACATATAGAAAGCACACAGATGTTTGGCAAGTACATCAAAGCTAGGCTAGTCTGTACAAAAACACTCCCCAAAAACCCTAACGTTCTCAGTGATTTAACAATACAATCAAATTCTAAATATGAACAGAGGGGATTCCAAATGGGTACATAACATCTACAATAATAAATTAATTGGGAGTGCACTGAAACCTGGACTACTGAAAGCTGTACACTATATTAAACATCTTCATGTCCCACTTCATTCTGTGAGGCCAGTCACACTGAGCCTGAGCAAATCTTTGTTTTTCACATTAATATGAAATTAGATGAGGCTGGGCAGTGATATCAATTCCTGGCCAGTAGGTATCAACTCACCGTCTTTGGCAAAGTCATGCTTGTGTTCTCTCTGTAGTTGGACAATATGGTATTTGGCTCTTCAAACCCTGTGATTTGCTGCTTACCCATGTACGTTCACTTAGATGCTCTTGGATCTTTGGAGAGCAGAGCGCACTTTCCCCTCTGACAGTATTTCATAACTTCAGCACGTAATACCTTATCCAAAGGAGGACAGATGTATACGAGTAGTTGCAGTCTTCCAAGAAACTTTCCATTAGGATCTTGATTTTTCTCTGGTTGTGTAGTCCAACAGCATAACCACGGCCCCTGCAAGGCTGGAGACGGGAGGTTGCTGCTCGAGCAACACTTGCCGCGAGCAGGCCATCCAGCTGGGGTACTGCCCGCTCGCTCCGCGGTCTCAGCCGCACCGCTGTGAAGGGGGCTTGCCAGCACACAGCTACTCACCCTTTTCTGGGGAGCTTTGGAAAGGGCATTGTGGAAGAAATAGCTTGAGCCCAGCTTGTCTTACAAGGGAAATTTCAGCCATAAGCCATTATGTCAAACATTCAGGTTTTTGAGGGGTAGAGAGGTATCTTATGGGGTAGGCAGGGGGAATGGCGCTCTCTTGTTTCCAGAGTCCTGTATATCCTAGTTACAGGAAAGAAGCCAGCAATAATGCCTGTCCCACTCACAGCTCAGGTTTGTTTGGTTTGTGGGGTTTTTTTTGGTTTGGTGTTTTTTTTTTTTTTTTTTTTTAGTTTTGCAGGCTTTGAAGAGGAGAGGGAGGAAAAGGAAGATCCTGAGCTCCAAGAATTTCACTCTCAGCATGACAAAGCCATCAGTAGAAATGCCTGAATTTTCCATGATGGCTTGGATACATGCCACAGTAAAAGACGACACTTCATAGTAAGCTCCTGTCCATGAGGAGACACTTCAGACCACTCAGCTTCAGGGAGAAGAGTCTACTTCCCTTTGCTACACGGATACCCGATCTGTACGTGAACTGCTCCTGCCCAAACAGCTCTCAGGCTGTTCAGTCAACCTGGGTGACCAAGGACACAAGCAAGTCTGTTGTTACATTCCACAGGAAGGCATCAAATCCATAATGAAGTTCAAGCTGGATTAGTATGGGCTAAATTAGTAGAAACCCTGCAAAAAGCAGAAGGGAGAAGGGATTGATGGGAAAGAGGAAAGTTGTATCCCTAAAACTCCACGGGAAAGTCAGGTTTTCAGTAGGGATTTGGAGGCTGGAAGCAGCCAGCCAGCCACAAGTTAATTTCTTGATACCTGCACGCACCTTAGGAAACATTATTTGTTTCTGCACATTCCTATTAGGACCCACTAGTTTTTGCTTACTCTCAGTTTTTTTGCCAGGAAACCATGATGCTGCTGTCACATGATTAAGAAGTCACTCACTAATTCAGCAGAAACCCGACACTCCAGTGTCTTTGGCTGTAGCCACTGTACAAAGAGCATTTAGGATCCTGTGGCATCTGACAGCTTTCCCCTCCTCCAAGACTGACATTAACCAAAAGCCTCCTATCCAAAACAAGAACGCTAGACGGAACACAACCCACATTCCTCCTATTTTGGGAAAGTCTGGATCGGAAACCTAATTTCTCATCTTGAGCCCATGTGTAGCTGTTCAAGCGTAGTTCAGGAGCCATATGACATTTACAGCTTATTCCTGTGAATGCTATAGAAAACTAATAAAAGAGTGAGAATCATCAGCAAAATGTACTACAAAACCCAACACAGAATAAACTGCAGCAAACACTGATCGTATTCATACCACTGCTGCCCACCAAGGACCTTCTGCCGCACAGAAGAGGTGTGGTGCTGGGAAAAAGCAATTTAGTGAAAAGTTGAGAGCTTGAAAACTCCAATTTTAGGAAGAGAGGCTGGGCACTCAGCCCCCATTTCACCCCAAGCCTGCTCCTCATTTCCATGAGAAACTACGCTTGGATTTTCCAGAGTCCCTGCCACCTATTCAGAAACCAGTCTTGAGCAGAAATAGCAAGTTTGCACTGCTGCCAGTTCTTCGGCCCTACTTGGTCACACCATGAAGTCCTCTGCCTCTCGATTCCCTTCTACAAGCCTTCAAGCAGTAATTTATGAACACTTTCGGGCAAAAGTCCACCTACAAGATACTACTTGAAACAGATACTACTTTGAAACAGAAGGGGACAGACAAACATCCAAATATAAATTGAAAGCACTTGCTCAGAAGACTCCACTAGTGTCTCAACAGTTCTCGACTAGTCAACATCTTACATTTTTATTTTTAAAATGTACTTCTACCATGGTTCTTGGACCCCTTAAGTCAACATCATCAAATTCCACTACGGATTTAGGCTTCACAACGTGACTTCAGTTCTGCAAGCCCAGAGTAAGAGTCTTGTGAGGAGGTTTCACTTCTGCCAGCATCCACTTCCAAGTTCTCCAGCCCCAGAGAGTAGAGAAACAAAACAGGATAGCTGCGTAACAGCGCTCAGCCTCCTACGCACTCAGGAGCTTCCCGGCTACTGCTGAATTACAAATTTCATGAGCTGTCAGCAAACAGAGCTAGGTCCAACTGTGTGCCCGCTGCTTTTGAACTGCATGGCTTGAAGCTGTACACATCCAGCAAAACAAATATGGCACCCAGTTGGGCACCCAGTTATGAGAGCTAGGATGATCAGGAACTATTAGCTGACTTGAACAAAGATGTTTTTCACACCCATTCACTAGCAAAACTGTACAAGTCCAGTCAGTCACTGCCTCAATGTTGGCACTCCTGAATGTAAAGCAGCAGAGAAAGATGGATAGGAAGACGTGACCAGTTATGCAACCCATTCTCCTACTCCGTACTAGAAGTTAGCACGGACACCAGGGAGCACAGGGGGCAAAATTAAGTAATAAAGAAAGGGGCGCATGACAGAGGGATACATTTGAGTAGGAGACATCAAGGAAGAAGCCAGTTTTAACATTCCTTTGCTTTTCAGGCTAAAGGCACCTCCCGCAACTAATGCACCTGGAGCATTTTCAAGGATGCTGGCCACACACTATTAAATAAACTTCATGGGACTAACAGTACAGCCTGTGGGTTGAATCACTCCTATATCTTTCTTTTTTTATCGCACATTAAAATCTCTGAAGGAAGCAGTGGATTGCTCATAACAGATTCTCTCTCCCTAGTTTCCAAAAAAACACAACGGACTTGTTACAAAATTGGATATTCCTGAGGCTACAGATACATTCCAGAGGGGTACGTACCACTGAAATAAAAGCACACGAGTTATTTCACATCATTAGCTGTACTGTCTTCTGCCATTCTTTCTATGGCTACATCACTGATAGGAGTGGTCTGTCTGCAGCATGAATTGGCCATCGGTAAACATTTAGTAGAACTTCGTTATCTCCAGGAACTAGCCTTTACAAGTCCACTTTCTCCCAGAAAGAGTTATTGTTCAACTTCAGAAGTCAAAGACAAGCAGTTCTGACCTCTGTTGTGGCTCCAGTTGAACAGGGGTGACTACAATCGGGAAATTTGCTTTCTTAAGTGATGGCTGCTTTTACCAATCTCGGTCAGGATCAGCTACAACAATCGAGGTTCTTTCCTGCCAAGTCACTTGCGAGAAAAACACTAAGTACCAATGGACAGTCTGACTCCACAGCTCTACTTTGTAAGTGCAGTTTTAGTCCATCCACCAAGACCTGATGAAGGGACAATTCTGAGACAGCTACAGAAAAATGTCTCAGCATCACATTGTCGTGTTAAGGCAAAACATCAATTCCACAGTTACATGGGATTTTGATTTCCTTAAACTGAGGAACGCACTGTGTTACATTTCCTTAGATCAGAATGTGCTCATGACAGGTGAAATTAGCAGAGGATTTAGCTATCACAAAAGATCAAAAAGCATTAATCATTTGGGATTCTCCACAGAAGGTGTAGATCAGTAGAAAGGAAGAAGAAACACAGGAGAATAAATGATACCCAGGAAGGAAGTCACTAATCTCCACCTGCACTCAGTTATCCTCATTTCAGGCCTCCCCTCCTGCACTCACTTATGTTTCTACCACATTCACCTGGGTCACCTGGGGCCAGTCAGATGATCCACTCAGCCTGCTTAAACAAAAAGCAAAGAAACAGAGGAAGGATTATACAGTTTGGGCATATCGAGAAGAATTACTAGTTTAGGCAAGTTTCAGCTGAAGCAGAGAGTGTTCCTGATGTACCAAGGACCTGGAGCTGTTGTCTTACAGAAGGCAGAGTAGCTCACCTGGCAGCCTGCAGCTTTCTCAAAGGTGCTGATAAGTTTGGCCCAGTCACTATTTCTATTCCTGTCACTGCCTTGCCCCCAAGACTCACTTGCCAAGGGCATGTGCACACCCAAGCACTCAGCTTCTGCCATACCTGCATATAATAGATGGAAAAAAGGCTCTTATGCACCTCAAGGGCACCATGCAAAGAGGCCTCAACACTGGCATCTGTCACAGCATTGCAAAGGGTGGCTACGTCTTGTCTGTAACGGAAATTTCCCCGAAACCACCAGCATTTTCCCTCAAATGCCACTACACAGCAATTCCTGGTAACCTGAGCCAAATTTAAAACAGTGTAAGCAAGCATCTTGCAAGTCATCCCCAGAATCATTCAGTCCCCAAGCTCCCACATGTGCATTCTGCAGACAGCATCCTCACTGGAGGCATTGTTTTCTGTTTAGGGTTGTTTGCAAGGGAGACTCTGGGGTGGCATAGGGAAAGCAACACCCTTTCACATGGCTGGCTCTCAACCTTGATACTTCTGCAAGAGAGATGCTTAACTTCCCAGTTCTCAGTTGAGTGGAAGGATTCATATGCCAACCCCCAGAGGCTCATTTCTTATTTTAAAACCAACAGGCTAACAGCCCAGGAAGTGTATAGTCAGCTCCAAAAATACACCAAAGACGTCTGGAATGACCAAGTGTGTAATTTAACTTGTAGCTGGTGCAGGAACCAGTTCTGCTTGCTGTGCTCAGGAAGAGTGAAAGAGGCATTTTCTATAGGGCTTATTTATCCCATTTGCCTGGCAATGGAAATAGTATCCCATTTCTGGTCATTCTACTTTTATTCAAGGACATTTTGGTCACAGAAGGTCTACTTGAAGCAAGGGAATAATTTGCAAGCTTACCCTGAGCATACAGCCATCCCGTAATTTTGGTTCTTCGTACTCTGCAGAACGTTTCCTTCTCAGTAACAATAAGGAATATAAGTCAGTATTATGAACAAAACCTCAAAGAAACTGTCTCAGATTCCTGACCCTGTTTTCAGGCAAACAAGCAAACTTCACCTTCTCTCCTGTGAGTCAGTGTGTGCAGTCTTCCCCCTGCTTACACCCAGAAATGCAGATTCTTCAAAATGCTTTCCAGGGCACTGAATAAATTGGCCTCAAGTTTAATCCTAGGGTTTCAAATGCTCAGTGATGGTCTTCCCAGGTTCACATTACCCATCCTGAACCTCCAGTTAAGATGAATGGTTCAAGTCTCTCCAAGCAGCTCCGGTTTTCCTCATGCAGGGAGGCCTCCAACAACATCCAAATGCTATAAAATCCCATGTGGGAGATTAAAGTGCTATTTATGAACTTACCGGTGTTCAAGCCAATGATCAGGTTTAATACTAGATGCTGTTCTTCTAATCCTAGGGTCACCACTGCATGGAGATTTACCCTGCATTCCCCCCATCACCTCCATCATGTCTGAGTAGGGACCGTGTTCAGGGCTTCCTTAATTTCGCTTCAATTTCAGCACACTGAAATTTGTTATTCCAATTGCCAGGTTTTGTATGCAGTTACCTAGAGTCCTTAAGAGTTATTGTCCTTTAAGAAGGATCCATTTCACCTGCACATATGGTCACCGTTTGAAAGTCAGCACAGTGCCTCAAGGCCTGGACATCAAATCATGAAGGTGTTACCTTACACTCGTCAGACAGCGCAGACGTGTGCCTGCCAGCATTAGTCTAGCTAGTCAAGCTGCTGCTAATCATGAAAGAGCAACGACTTATTTTCTCTTTTATCCAAGTATCAAACCGGTCTGGGATTCTTAAGCAAACATATGGCAGCTGTATTAGTACAGGTGAAGCTAGGTCTGCAGCATGAGTGCACCCAGCATTGCCCCAGCCCGCCAACCACTGGGAGATACGCTTGCATTAACGCCCACCCCACCAGCACGCTTACCAGAAAGGGTGTGTGCATGTGGCGGGAGAGGGGAAAAGATCAGCAGGAGGCGGTTCTGCAAACAGAATTAAAACAACTTTTCAAAGCAATGGGCTAGGGCTTTCCAGCATGTGTTCACACTGCGGGGAGAAACAGGAGATACGGACTCAAGTGAGGTCTGGGAAATACTTGGCATTATCACCAAGTCAAAGTTTGACTGTGTTGCCAATATAACTGCAGTCCAGTTTCATTTGAAATAAAGTGATGTCCCATTGCATGTGAAACTTTCAGATGAAGTCACACAGTATCAAGATACAAAAAACCAAAACAGGCCAATAAAAATAGTAAAGAGAAGCCAGCCAGTAAAATAGAGATCCAAGAGAGCCCATCTCATCCCCTGCGTCTTCCAGAACTGCTTCAGTTAATCCAGCCGCGAGCCAACATCTTTCTACCACAAAAATAATTAAAGTCTCCATCAAGAATGCTGGAAAGTCTGATGTCCCAGCCTGAGGAGTGGGTGGGAAGAGCCGACATACACCCCTCTGTCAAGCGACCTCTAAATCTGATTGTATTATGAAACTCCTAAGCAAGACAATTACTTCTATAAGTTTTGCTTAATCTGAAGATGGACAAGAAACTGGTTTGTGGGGAAACCAAACTCTTTTTAACATGAAAACCAAAAGTAAGGAGCTATGTTGTTGGTTGTAACTGAAACGCGTCTGCTAATGATTACAGCTTCCATTTTACTGCCAAAGTATTATTAGTACTGCTTATTTGCTGTGCAGCTTGGGGAAAAAAAAAAATCTCTTCCATCCTTTATTAATCTTGTCCTCATCTGACACAACAAAAAATGCACCATCAGTCTCCTGCTTGCTTTGAAAAATGGGTCTGAAAGTCACCACAAGAGCCAAAGCCTTTGTGTATAATTGCTTTTTTGATTAACTAGAACAAAGGAAAGATGACGTCAGTCACTATGCATTAAGTTTAGTATTTCGGGGGCTTATTTAAAGCCATTTCAGTGACTTGCTTTCTTAAAAGAAACTTTGATATAATAAAATCCTATGAAAACAATGTTTGTTTGTTTTATTCATTTTTGTTTCTTTAAAAGGCAGTCACGTCCCAAGGAACATAGCCCAGAAGGTACCTACAGGACTCATTAGAAGGCCTCAGTAAAATCCTTGTATCTTCTTGGCCTCAGGTAGTTTCTTGCAGCAGTGCTGAGCTGGTGACCTATTTGGCTGATATAGGAAACCCAATCATTAGAAAGTTTATGTATTCTAATATGAAAAGCAGATTTTCCTTGGAAACATTTTCTTGGGGCAGGTTTCAGGGTCCTGAAACTGGCAGTAACTGCAGAAACAGAGGAGGTAATGAGTAAAGGCTCCAACCAGGGATGCTGTGTAAAATTTTTTCCTTTTCAGCCTGCCATCCTGGGCTCCAAACAGGGTATGCAGTGGAAACAGAGAGAATTTAACTATCTGCCTAAGCATAAAGTCTCAGCACAGCAGGATTAGATGAGAAGGGAAAGAGGAGGGAACTTGCAGGCAGCTGGAAATTTCAGAATTGAAGTTTCCAGAGGCCTGGTAGAGAGCCTACAACTCAGGAGTACCTGGCTGTGTTGTACGGCAAACTTAAAGGTAGTACTGCTTGCTGCCTTGGCTTCTCCATGCTTACTGATGCGCCCTGTTCCTCCAAGGCTACACTGCTTTATAGACAACTAAGTCTTCAAGTCTGTGGTTTCAGTGGTCACATCCCACCCTCCCCACAGCAGCCAGACTAACAGGGCAGTCTCAGAAGTCCTGGAACAAATTTATGCTCACAGTTACCAAACATGAAGTCCAGACAGGCTTGTTCCCTCTTCTGCTCCTAGAGGGGGTCTTAAGGGGGTCTCAGGTACAGGGAAGTCAAAACAGCTGCAGATAAGAAACAATTTTTGCAAGGGCTGACACTGACTTCCCCCCCTCTTTGAACAACACTTCTTGTGGTTTGGAGACAAGGAAAGCCTCCATGCATGCTGACCTGGCAACCTCATGGGACCTCTTTCAATCCTGCCTTTGTGAACACTTTGCCCCTGAAAGTGGACTTGCTCTGCTGGGTCTTACAAGGCAGGGGAATTCCTCTGTCTGGGCTCCCGCTCCCATTTCTTGAAACATTAGAGAACTGTAGAGCTAAATGGGTAGTATTTTGTTCCACATCAAGCCAGGTAGAGGGAAGTTTAAAAGGGAACCTGTTTAGAAGACAACAGATGGGAAAAAGTCAGCCCTGGAGATACATATTTAATGTATCTGGAGACTTCCTATTCACAGCAATAACTCTTCCCCTAGCTTCGGGAAATTTGGGGGTGAGGGAGAGTTGTCCCGCAGAGACATGACATCAACTAAAGAAAAGGCGAATGAATGCAAAAGTCAAAGTCATTGGACTTCAGATGTCTCCATAAAGAGAAAAAAAAAGCCACATAACTGAACTAGCCCTGTCAGAATACCAGTTGCCCGAGATTAAGACAAACAATGAGAATGGGACTAAAAAATGAATATGAACCACACACTATAGCCCAAAGCATTTGAGAACATATGCTCTAGAGGGATGATTTAAAATTGGAAGTTCAGTTTTATTGTACCTCGATCTGGAGAAGATGTTCCTTTAAAACAATTTACAAGCAAAGACTACATAGAAGGGATCTAATAGGTACTGTTAAAGAGGAATACGACCCCATGACATCTCTTGTGTCCCTATTACTTGTCAATCATTCTTTTCCCTCTACAGGAAAATGAAACGAGGCAACATTGCTTGGAGAATAGTAATTCATTTCTTACTACACTGAAAACTTCCATGACAAACCTGAGGGAACAACACTACTAGTTAACTTCAGCAAGGCTTTATGAATGCACTGAAGGTCACTTTAGTATGACATTCACCTGCCCCCAACTCAAGTGGGACCCAAATAATAGAAGCCACCAATCAACTCCTCCATCCCAACAAGCAAAAAATCCCCATTAGCAGGGCTCCAGAGCAGTCTGGAGGTGTCCCAGGAAAGCTTCTGCAGAATTAGGCATTGCAAAGGGCATAGTGTTACCAGACAGCTATATTTCAAGTGTTTGTAATGAGCTTGTCACCAAGAAGTCAGAGCAATTCATGTGCAATTCAAAGCTGGGCAAAGGAAAACCAAGCAAGGATGTCTATGAAATGCAGAAGGGCTTCCCAGAAGAGATGGAAATGTCACAGCACAATTAAAGGGACCGTCTCTCCTTGTCACAGGGCTGAAGTGAGTATTCCCAGCAGAAAAGCAAGAGCCCACCTCAACCCCTTTGCATGGTCACAAAACTGCAGGTGTTTCAGAGGTGGCAATGGAGAACAACCTCATTTTCCACAGTGAGAGGGGACAACCACACACACCAGAGTGTTAACAACCCTGCTTTGATTCCAGCATAGAGAATTACCTTCCAGGCTCTTAAACACAGAAGGAAATGTCACTTGCCATGTAAGTTACTGAGTGGGGGAGAGGAAAGCCATTTAGACATCAGAAGATAGCAGCATGAATATTACAACACATTCATAATTCAAGCATTTTGTTTTATGCAACCTCCCAACCTTAGCTGAGGTGTTGGTGTGGTGATGCTTAAGCAACAGGCAGGTCTAGACATGTCAGTCCCAAATAGGTTATTGTTCAAGCCTATGTACAGGGCAGCCTTGAACTGCAGCTCAGAGGTAACTGCTTCAGAAATGTTGTGGTATGCTTCCTTTCTGGGCACAGTAAACCTAAGTTAAATTCTTGAAACTCAAATGAAGGCGTCAGCCATACCAATATCCTTTGCCTGATGAAAGTTCAACAGTCAGAAAAAGAAAGCAACCACCACCTACTTACTCTTGCAGAGGCAGACATTTAAAAATCCAATCAGATTAGGAAAAAGGCAAGAAAAAAAAAGGGGGGGTGAGAAAATAGCTTACAAAACAGAATCACGAGAGAGGTCAGGGTAGGCTGTCAAGGGCTGCTTCCAGCTTAGTGCAGCTGCTAAAGTCATTAGACAGTGTCACCCCACCCTTGGGCTCCCAGGGGCAAGAGCAGAGGAAGGAGGGCTCCTCGTCATCTCCTGCTGACCTGACTGTTTCTGGTGTGAGTGTGAATTCTCTTCATCCATTCAACATTTTGCAAACAGGCCACTGGAAGAGGGAATGCCTGTTTGCAGCATTTGCAGGGTTGGTCAGGCACTGTATTCTCAGAACAGAGCTGATCTCCAGTGAGAACTTGGTTAGAGCAAGTCATTGCATCCAGTTTTACCCCTCTGCTATAAGCTTGTCTCGGGCTTCCCCTGGAGCCAGCACAGAGCCTGGATTGGTCTAAATGTTCCTGTCAATCCTATCAATACTCCATTGATCCCATTTCCAGACAGATAAAGTTTAAAATAAAACCCACCCTTTGCAATCAGGCACACCAACGGGATGCTTTGCTTATAATGTTGCAAAACAAGCAAGAGAACAACCAACCTTGATCACCATCTCCAAAAAGCCTGAAGACAGAGTCAAAGACACTGCTGCAGTGAGACAAGCAAGTGCCATTGAGCATCCTTACCCTCACCACAGATGGCTCTGAAACTCTGCTTGCACAGAGAAGTCCTTCTCCAGCCCATGAGCTGCAGGCATTTGAAGGAGAAAAGCTTCTCTGTGTTGCCAGCATTGTCCCTATTTGGAGGGAAAACTTTTACAAACACTGTTTTTTAGGATATTAAACAACTTTTCAGCAACTCCTAATCGCCCAGCCTGCCTCCTCAGATGGCCTGTGTTTGTCTGCCTTAGTACATACACTGGGCAGAAAACTGCAACAGGACAGGAACTGATTCATAAATGGATCAAGTATCCTCTTCGGCAGGGCTGGTGACAGGCCCAGACAGGCAGGACACATGGCAGGACAGCGGTGAGTTCAGAATAGGGTGCTGGAGTCTATGGCCACAGCTAAAGTACAGTCCTCCCTTTTTGAAGAAGGGGTTTGAGGTGATCCTTGCTTGAACTCAGATCTGCTGATTAGAGAGTTATGAACACTGGTGCATACAGCAGTAGGTACACAAGCTACCCCAGGTATTTAGTGGTGGCCACTTACCTAAACTTGTCCTGTGGGATGTAGCCACCGGTGCTAGAGGAAGGGTGTTCAACCAACATAAGTGTTTGTTTCTCCTCCTCAATTCCAGGCACAACTCAAGGACTGATGAGGAGAAGGGGCTGCTGTATGAGGGAGTATTTACTTTTTGTATCATGACCATGGTCACTTACAAGGTTTAAAATTCAAATACACAACCATGCTAGGAAGAAGTGGAAATGCAGGGAACCGAAGTAGCTTTCTCAGAGCAAACAGCAAGGCAGGGCTGGATGTACAAACAGAAATCAAGTCCTGCATTACACCTGATGGACCACATCCCCTTGAAATGCTTTGTAAGGAAAAAGGAAAAAAAAAGTTTTCCAGGGAAAGCCAGCATGTACAATTGCACCTGAAACAAAGCATCATGTTGGCAATTAGGCATAATGAGTCTGGCAACACATCCGACCAGTAGATGCAAAGCTATTGACATTTCATAAGCAAACATGGTCACAGCATTTGCAATTTCGTGTAGAGCTACATCCACATTTGAAGCCTAGGAAACTGCTAGCATGTCGCTTATCTGTTAGAATAAACAGAATCGTACTGGGTTTTGGCCAGCCTTTGCAAGATAATACTAATGCTCAGAGACATTTGCTAGCAGTGTGCCTGGTGCCATGCTCCCCCCATGTACAAAGTGGGGATCATGAAGACAACATCCTAGAGAAAGCAGTAGAGCAGCAGAAAGCATATGCAAGACAGGAACAGTGGTCTCTACAGAATTTAAAACAAAACCCCTAGCAACACTAAAGAAAGGGGACCACAAATCAATGCTACTAGCAAAACCAGGCATGGCAGAGGGGACATAAGGATGAAACATTGATCCATGACTTGCAAAAAACCATGTTTCTCTGGTCTACCTGGAACGCTTTAAGGGTGTACCTTTAGCTAAGATGCAGTAGTTAACCATGAAAGTAATCTTGGCCAGATTTGGTACCAAGTAAAACACTTAACCCTGGAAAGCAACACCTTCAAATAAAGGGTGCTGTGTTCCCCATGAAGAGACAGAAGCCTGACTCAAAAAGCCCTCAACCTAAGAAGGGGGAGTTTGCAATAGGGAAGCCAGTGCACCCCCAGGAGTCAGTCACAAGAGAGCTGTGGTATCTCTATGTCCCTCTCTTAAATCATGCCTGCAGCCAGTGAGCAGCATAAGTGAAACCCAATGGTGATGCAGAGCACATTGCCTGGCACACACTGATTTCCCGACACTGTGTGGGCAACCAGCAAGTCCCAAGACCCCTCAGCCAGGGCACAGAGACAAGCAGAGACCTTCCTTACGTCAGTACTTCAGTGCCATGTCCCACACCCCAGCCAAGACAGAAGAGCAGCCTCCCTTCCCAGAGATCCCTTTGGGTCCCAATAAAGTTATGCTAGCCATAATAGCTTTGTTTTAAATATTGTGTGCAATATAGTATTAGAAATTGGTCTGCAGTTATGTAATTGCAAAGGAAATGGCCACGGTCTGGCTCAGCCCAGCTGAAAACGCCATCCCACGATGCCTCCACCGCAGATGCAGCTCCCAGGGGCTGCGAGGGAAGAGCCCCCATCCTGCCTGCGAGCGGAGCAGCAGGGAAGGCAGAGGTGCTTGGGAGTATGCTTTATACTTCATCGTCTGTCAGGTTTTCCATTGCAAACACTGCTGCCACAGTTTTTAGCTTGACCGTTTCAAGCCACATCCACGCAAAACTTGGCAGAGAGGGAGCTGCTCTGGCCCAGTCCCTCCCCTTGTACCTTAAAGAAATCTGTGTCGGATTCCTGCTTTAAAGTCACAACATTTCTTTTCTGCAGCAGGAATACATTTTTAAGTCATTCCACAAGGCTTTTTTTGTTAAGGTTTAAAAGAACCCTATGTACTTGACAGACAAGACTTGAGTCAACTATTCACATTGTTATTCTGAAACAGCTCAGAAATGTTTAGATAGCGTCGGACAGTGCAGGCTGGTTACACAGTGCCTTTAAACAAATCACAATCACTTCCAGCATGGAACACAAGCCCTGTAACTACAGCCTGTTCCCAGACACCATCTGGAAAGACTGTAAACCTCTGGTTTTCTCCTGATGCATTTGTGACCATTGCTACATGTGGATTTTCCTTCTCAGCTAAGGAAAAAAAGGAGATAAATATCTATCAGATACTTCAGGCACACTGTGGATCTTCTGCTCATGTAACCAGAATTCAGAAGGTCTGAAGGACAATTTTTGTTGAGCCAAGATAGGTATTAGCTGCAAAAACCAAGTGCCAAAGTCTGAGAGCTGGTACATTACTAAATGATTTGTTCTGAAGTATAGAAATACTACAGATCTCTTTCAGTCTAGCAAGGTTTGCTTCCGTGGCAATTGCAGCAACGGTTGGGTTACAGTGCCCCATGGGCTTCATAACCGAGGTGAAGGGTTTCAGAAATTATTCACCACATATGCTACACTGACCTTGATTTTAAGTCATAATACTGAACAGAAGTTTCAACTTCAAATGATATCCAAGTCATAACTTTCATTGGCACAATAATGAAGACAACCTTATCCAGCTCTTAGTGAAAGAGAAAACTAAGTAGGAGACAAAACCCCACCAAACGGGCTTGCACCTATCTGCCTGCGAGACACCTTAAATACCATCTCTTATACGGGGAAAAGTAACACTGAAGAATACAGTAAATGCAACACACTTACTAAAGTAACATAGTTAACATAGCTTGATGATAACCAGGTAAGACTTCAATAAATCAAATACCAGATTTTTTCCCCTTCTACCTCTGCCGTATACACTGGCCTTTGAAAGCAGAGCTTACTTTCTTTCAGGGGGTATACAATTTGTAGGCAAACATCAGAGGAGATGGTAACTCTAGGTGAGGCCCTAGAAGCATTCAGAAAAAACATCAAGCAGGAGGTGGAACAGGCACCATTTTTTGGAAACTAGTTTTGAGCTTCCTTGTGTTTTTTACACAATGGCATAGGGCCATTTAACCAGTAAAGAAGTGTTTCTTCCTTACAAAGCCATGCAACAGAGCCGAGTCAAGGTTTTTCCCACTCCAGGAAACAAAAGA
Organism: Phaethon aethereus; assembly: GCF_964289735.1. Classification (NCBI taxonomy): domain Eukaryota; kingdom Metazoa; phylum Chordata; class Aves; order Phaethontiformes; family Phaethontidae; genus Phaethon; species Phaethon aethereus. The sequence continues at coordinate 27,559,420 of NC_138583.1, forward strand.
ACCGTTTAAGTGTCTCTAGGCATGAGCAAGCAACCCTATTCAGGCAAGGTTTTAAAATCAAGCAGTCATCTGTGCCTTTTCGTATCTAGCTTCCCCAAAGTACAGTTAAAGAATGAAACCAGACATATGATAAGCTATACGCATGTATACACACAAGGAAATTTGAGATATTGGTCTAGCAGCACATCCAGTGCACACTGTCCAGTCTGATGGGACTTCTCAGCCATGCAGCTAGCAAGCTATCTAGCCATATATCCTTCCTTTCATTGAAGAAATTGTCCCTGCTGCAGATGACATTCATAACACCTTACATCACCTTTGTCTGGCTGAATCAGAAGAAGAATGAGCTTAATTTATACAATCACAGCTACAGTTTCACAACACTTACCAAGCCAACATAACCATACAGTCAGATGAATTACTACACATGTGCATAGTCCAGTAATCTTATTTTCTTGAAAAGTATATCCCCATGTTCTTAGAAGTCATAACCACATCTTCTAGGCTTGCTTGCCTACACTGAACAGATACCCAAATTCAAACAATAACTCATGAGTTTTAAAAGTTGACACTTGAGAAACTTCTGCTAGTTTCACTATATGCCATTTATAGGTTTAGTTATAGCTGAAGAGACAAGAAGTCACAGTATTAGAGTCATTCCTGTGGTATCCCTAACCTAGGAGAGAGCGAGAGTGTATTCTTGGAGTCCTGTTCTTAAAACAACTAAAACATGATTTCCCTGCCAGAACAGTTTAGACAAGCATCCAAAGCAAATGATGCTCTCTCCATCACCAATCCATGACTTACGGGTGTTTTTTTAAAATTATATATCTTTATTTTTTATATATATACACACAAAGGGCAAGATCATAGCGTGGAGTTCAGGGCTTCAGATTTCCTTCCTTGTTTACATGGACATTGAGAAATTTGGCTGCTAAGCATCAGAATATGGTCTTAAGAACTGTAATCCAAGTTCAAGGATGTTTCCTTAGAAGAGTCACATTTCTGGACCCACTAATTAAATTCAAACCCTGACACTCTCCATTTATATCTCCACATACCATGTGGTTCAACACAATACGATGTGAACTGTGCAAGGCAGAGAGGCCACATTAAAAGAAAACACAAAGGAACTGTAATTTGGAATTCAGACACTTCTTGCATTATTTAACAGCCCAATTCCCTTGGCTCCATAAGCCATTATCCGAGACAGGGATATCATGGATATGAATATAAGTTGCCACAATAACCAGGCTTGTTCTGACAGCAGTAACACCCACTATTGACAATGAGAAGCCCTCAGGCTTGGAAGGGAGGGTGCTTGTCCACTAGTCCAGACACAGTTTAAGAAGTTACGACATTTTCCCCCTTCAATCACAATTGCTGTAAAGTGGGGCAGATGAGCATTTTGGCCTCTGCTAGTTCTGCAAGTGATACAGTCAGTACCCAAGAGACAGGCATTTCTGTTCACACTAGCCAGTGCATTTCCACACACTATCCTTTTGGACACCACACTAAATCACCAGCCAACTGACTACATCACTTTGAGCCAAACAAGCATTAGGCTTTCATACAGCAGAGAAACAACTGCTCCATTAAAAAAACAAAACAAAACAGCATGGTCATCATTGCAGATAACCTGATGCAGAGCTCTGGAAGATGGATTTATGGATCTGAGTCGCGGATCAAGGTGCCCTAGTTCCCCCAAGCTCTGGCGTGCCCAGCACACTCCAGAACCAGCCAGTTGTGAGAGTCCTTCACGTGGAGCTACCACGACGTGAGCCTTCACTTGAATGGCTCCAAATGCCAGCAGCTCCTCTGGATGAGCACACACAAGTCACGAGTGGGCTGGAAACCAGTCCTGGACAACAGCTTTGGATTAATACGCAAGGAACGCTGGAGCAGAGGAGGGGGAGCTGCTGAAGACAGGCAGTTATTCGAACCAGCTGCTAACCCGCTCCAACCACTCACATGTACACAGTCTCATGTGTTTGTTCAGGCTGACTCAAAGCTACCAGACATCCAAGAGTTAAAGTACACAAAAGACATCTATATAAACACTTGCCAAAAATCTCATCTTCCAAGTGGAAGCTGGTTATTCCAGGGATGGCAGAAGGGATTTCATCTTGCTTTTACATGACAGGCTCTGCCTCCTTGCCTCAAAATTCCCCAATTAACACCTCTGCAAGATGTTTTGAAACTTGTGCATGGCCACGTATTTATCTACGCACATTCTCTCCCCTCCCTACCGAGCTCTAGGCCACGAGCTAAGCTGTCAAGCCAAGTTTCATCCCAAGCAATTTTTAAACACTCATCCTATAAATCCCCCGACAAGGGAGTTAGTAATGGAAATGCTGACACAGACTTGAAGAGACAGCAGGGCAACTGTATCAGTCTACTATACATCAGCTTCATTAGCTGCAGATCCTTCTGTCTTTCACCTTCGTTTTCCATTAGCGTACTTTGGCTAATTAATGCACAAAACCTATGAAACATTCTTACAGTAGAAGGCAACATTTGGCCCCAGGCCCAAATCAACACTGAGAAACTTCAACATCCTCAGCCAGACATAGTAACTGTACCAGATGGAGCTAACGTACAGCTACAAGTAGTGATGAGGAAACCGAAAGGAGAGGAACACATGCAAAAATCGGACCACTGGAAGAGGGAAAAGCAGCAAACGTGTCTTACCGCTTTCGTTTTTCTCTATGACATCCACGACCTCTCCAGCCTGGAGGCTGATCTCAGAATTCTCCTGCTTCTCATAGTTGGACACCACCACATATTGTTCCAGGATCATGGGTTCAGAGCTAGCATCAGCACCTGGGGAAGGGAAAAAGCAAGCCGTAAGCCAGCTTCCAGCCATGGCTCCTCGAGAGCGACCTCCGTCCATCCGAATCACGACAGGCCAACTTGTCACCAGAGCCAAGCAAATCAGCAAACAACCTTGGCTCGCAGCATATCCCCAAATGGCTGGCCATATAGAAACAGCCTCCTCTGGCCCACAACCCAGCAGCACAGAGGGACATTGGAGAGAAGAAGAAGAAAAAAGGGGAGAAAAAAAAATACGAAACGGAGCCGAAAACAGTGTATTAGTTGCAAAGTTTCATGATGGATTCTGAAAATAAACCTCTTCCCAACATGGTTTCCACAATCCTTGCTCCCATTCAGAGAGAAAAATCCTGGGCAGAAGCAGCATAAATCCACAGCTGAGCCATCCCCCCAGTAAACCCAAAGAAAAAACAGCTCTCCCCTTGGCGGCTCAGCTCCTTCTCCACTCTAAAGGCTTGAGCTGAAAGTCAAGAGGGGGCTGTAGATGCCAATCATATTCGTCTGCACTGCAGCCCTTAAATAGAAACACATGAGCAGGATTGAGAGAGAGGGAGGTGGAGTGGAGGGAGAGAGGGGAGGGCGGGGAAGAGTGTTTACTTGAAACAGAAGAAGAAAAAAAAGTTACAGCGCCAGATCCTTGCTCAAACACAGCCACCCCCCGCCTGCCCCCCGCCAGCTCCGCAGTTCCGCGTTCCCCACGGCAGAGCAGCCCCGAGCGGGACGGGGCGCAGCACGCTCCAGCTTCCCTCTCTCCGTCGCCCTTCGGCGCCTTTTTGGAGCCCTTGGAGCAAACCTCTCCAGTCGTTCAGCTTCGCTTCATACCGAGGCTTTCGGCTGTCAAAGGCATTTATGAATGAGTGTAGGCTCTCACACAAACAAGGGCAAAAAAAGGCACAAAAAAACTGTTTTCTTCCTTTCCCCCACACTCCTGGAGGGTTTTTTTTTCTGTTGTGTGGTTTTGGGTTTGTTTTTTTTTTTTGGGGGGTTGTTTTTTTGGTTTTTTTTGTTTTTTTTTTTTAAATTTCTGATTTTTCCACCCCCAAACCAGAATCATGCATTTCGGGGTGGAGCTGCGAGGCCAGACGCAGCAGGAGACCCCCCCGACGCTGCCGCTCGCCATACGAGACGCATCTCGGCTCTCCGGTGCAACGTAAACAGTGCGGCCAGGGCCTCTGCACCCCCAAGCCCAGGCACCGACCGTGCTCTGCCTGCAAAATGCCTCGAGAAGTCGTGAAAACCTTTAGGACACCAGGGTTTCTTAATTTGCCCTCATTTATACACTCTTCAAAGTGTCAGACCAGAGCAAAAAGCACCTACAACTTCTGTCCGAGCGCCAACATGCCTTAATGCAAAGTTATTTTACAGGTTTCCTGAATTACAGCAATGTGTATTAGGGCAGAGCAGTTTGGGCCAACAGCATTATCATATATTTTACATATTACGAGGTAGTTCCTGTCTCTCCAGATTAAGACACAGATGGAAAGGGGAGACAGAAGCAGATGTACGACTTGCTGAAAGTCCCATTTCACATGATGGGGACAGAGCCAGGAGCAGGGTCCAGGTCTCCTGAATCTCTGATGACAAATTGGCTAGAAGAGACGGGAAGGAAGCAGCATGGTCTGAAACTGTTCACTGGACAAGTCAGGGGACCGACAGCCAAGCACAGGATGCTCAGTGCCGTATTTCCAAAAGCAGCATGTTCATATACGTTTGAGCTGAAGATGCAAAGTGATTCTACAGACAAATAATTAGCATCCCTGCCAAGAGAGAGGTAAAGAGTGCATCAGCCATTAAAACAGCATCCTGTGAAATGAAAATCCTAGAACAAAAAGCAATTAATTCAACCGTTTCCTGAAAGGAAACGCTATCACAATACCTCCCTTCGGACCAGATTTAAGAAATCCAGAAAATTAGAAGACTTCCTTGCTCCCTAAGCATGCCTCTGACTCTCCTCAGGTTACACAGGTTAATTTTCTTTAAAGAGGAGTCATCTCCTTTAGAAGTTTGTGTTTAAGAGATTTAGCTTTTCTATGACTAGTTCAACCACAGACAGTAGCAGTAATAGGGGGAAAAGACAGAGAACTGACAACATTTTAGTTTATAATAAAAAATTTTCACCATAAATGTTCATTCCAAATAAGCATCATGTTTCTGTTCATGATGAATCAACTTGACTTGTGTGCTCTGGTTTAAACCAGTGGTAACTGGGTTATCTAGAGTGTGATGAGATGCTTTCCTCTGTTTCACACTGCTTCCCACACAGTCCCTTCTCCAGTACAGAATGGGGCAGCATTACCATCTTCCTTCAACCTCTTTGTGCAATTAACACCTACAACCCCTACGTCATTTTAGTCATCGTAAGATAAATACCAGTTCTCTCACCAGAAACAAAAGTTGTCATGGCAGTATGTTTATGCATGTGCATCAGCGGAGAATTCAGTGTGTGGAAAGGCAAAAGGAGGAGCAAACAGTGGCAAAAGGAAAAAGGGACACGCAGGAAGCTACTCGCTAAGTAGAACCCCCAAATGTCGTCTTTTCTCTAATCTCCTAGACAGTGTTCATGGGAGTAGAGTAAGGAAAAAAACAACCAACCAAACACAAAACACAGCATCGGCTTGGTGGCAGGAGCGGTGCTCATGTGGTGCACATGTCCCTGCTGGGAACAAAGAGGAGACCAGGCTGGAGCACAGGCTGGCAAACACCCTGCCGTCAGCCACCGAGGCCAAGCCAGGGACCACGTGCCAGGGGAGCTCCCTTGCCAGAAAACCCAGAGAAGCAGCTCTTGAAATCCACCTCCACAACTCCGGCTCCAAAAAAAGTGGGTTTACAACAGTCTGGCAAGACAGGTTATATCCAAAAACCCAGCAGGGCTTTACAACGCCATTTAGTCTGTCCTGCCTCAGATAAGGTACTCGCTGCAGGAGGATTTGTCACTGCAGTGGCTGGTGCAACATAAAAGTCTCTTAATTGTGTAACAGAAGCTTGTATAAGTGTGACAGGGTTCCTATTAAGACCAAAAAAAAGTGTGATAAATTCCTTGGCCTAGGAAGTAACCAAGGTCAGACTTGTTCATTTAGAGCCACAGCAGATCATGCCTAGAGGAAACCTCCTTTGGTGGGTAGGGTCCCTGTGGCTCCCAGAGTGATGCTGACCCAGTATTAGGCACTGCACAGTGGGGAAGACTTCAGTAACAGTAGAGCAGGAAGGAGAGGACAAAAGAAAACAGGGAAACAATTCCTCACAGTAATCAAAAGCCTTAATAATTTTCTGGGTAGCCTGGTTTAGATTGTTACTATAACCCCTTCAGGCACAGTTAGTAGGGTAAAAAAAGACTTTAACTCTCCTCAGCCTTTCATCCCCCCAAAGCATCTTTAGATGAAGTACTCCTCAGTGACGCTCAGGATGACCACAACATTGCTGGTATGTTATGTCAGACTGCAGGCTTCCCCCTAAAGGGGCTTCAAAAGAACACGACAGGCAACGCCGCAGAGAGCGCAGCGCAAATTACAGCCACCGCCGTGGGCGCTTCCGCATCCCCGCCAATTAGTTCAGGTCTAATTTGTAACACAGGACACAGCATCGCATTGAAGAGTAGCAGCCTGCTCAGCGTGAAGCATGCCAGGGAGGAGGATGCAGAGTGGCACGAGTTCCCCAGCAAGTTCCCATGCACACTGCAATGCCCCCCTGATATTACAGCCCCACTTTTTAAAAGCCTCTTCAGCACAGGCAGGAGGAGCGGAGAACAGAGGATAGGATAACACTGATGTGCCAGGTAACGTTCCCCCCTCCTGTCCCCCAAAAAGCAGAATTAGTGTTTTGGTTTAGCTCCAACTTGCAAGCCCTCCCCAGAGCAGAGCGCACGATAGATTGCGGGCTGAAATAAGAGTTTGCTTGCCTCTCCGTTTCTTTTTGCCTCGAGTCCGTTTCCTGGTTAAAGTCTTGAGGATACCCCTCCTCCTCTCCATAGGGCTCCACTTTACAATCCTCCCGCTCCTCACCTCAGCGATTCCCTTCCTGGGGCTGGGCAGAAGTGTCATCAGAGCTTGTCCGTGCCCCTCGCAGCTGGCACTATGGAGTGACACAGTTGCAGCCTGTCCCCCTCGCCAGGCAGCGAGGAGGGAGCATCATTCCTCCTGCAGTACTCAGAGACCAGCGACTACTGTGAAAGCCTCCTAAATAAGAGCGCAGAGCGCCCGTTCCAAGCAACGTCTTCCTCCTCCTCCTCTTGTGTTGCAACAGCTAGGAACCTACGATGGTTTTGCAATAGCCAAAAATTAAAACCACCAACTGGACTCCAAAAATAAAGTCATCTGGATATGGAAATCTGAGACTCCTGATCTTTGCCAGAGTACTCTGCTGTTATCAGGCTATAAACATGTCTGCCCTTTTAATCCATACAATGCACAGACTTTTATATTGCCCTTTTATGATTATCAATCAAGTGTTTACAGATTCAGGCTAAATGAATTAGTACTGGGCTGGTCAGTGGAAGTTTCGCAGACGCAGCCAAAACCACAGAAACGGTTAGTGAACGCCGTAAGGATGATTCACAGCTGAACAGCCAACTGGCAGGTAGTCCAGCTCTTCCGGCCGGGGCACAACTGCCGAGGACGCGTGCAGGGTCTGCACGGGGGGGCTGGCAGAAGCACCCCCGCCTGCCACGGCTTGCCGTACGGTACCGTCAGAGCTTCGCCCTTCTCTGCGCGCAGCGAGGAGTGACTGTGGTAGCTTGGATCTAGAGCTGCGGTTTCCTGTTAAAGCAAGTTCTTCAAGGGTAAGCCTTTATGTACCTCCGGAAAACTCCTTCTGGGGAAGGAGGGGAACAAAAGAAGAAAAAAGAATACCCAGAATAGCTGCATGCCTATTTAAAGTCCTCAAATCAGTCTATCCCCTCACAACAATCATATGCCCAGCCCTAAACACAAGGATTTTCTTCCCCTAAAAGCTCTACCTCTTTTCTTTCTTGTGAGGACTACATCACTATGATAAATAAACACATTAAAACTGCATATTTTCTTTGAGCCTTCCACTAGTGATATAACCCCAAGTGTTTTAAGATAGAGAGCTTAGGTCTGCCTAAAAATCGCCTTAAGTGTCTGTTGCGCATAAGATAAAAAACAGACTTTACCAGATGAAGCACACGAGATTACACAAGCTCTCACAGGGGTCTCAGAAGTGCAGTTCCTAAAATAACCAGTTCCTAGAGCAAGCAGTGGGACGAGACTGATGAAGCTTCCTACAAATCTTCTTGGGGACAATACAGATTCAGATCAAAACCATGTTTCTCAGTCTAGGATCTCTTTTCTATTCAGTGTTTTTTTTGTTTTGTTTTGGATTTTTGTTTATTTGTTCATTCTTTTTTTTTTTTGTTGTTCTTAATGTGCCCTAAGCAATCAGGCCTTTGACTCATCTCCTGGATACTCCCACGCTCCAACCTGTCACTCTTCAGCCCCCTTCCCACTTACTAAAATTCAGGCTATATTTGCACATCAATTATTCTTGGAGGTGAAAGGCCACTGACAACTTGTGGCAATAGGAAAGGGGATTCATCTCCACCCCTTCTGCCAGACAGGAATCCCCCCAGTCCTAGCAGTGTTTAACTTCAGAGATCAACAGCTCTTCGTGTAGCAGTCTGGAGCCACAAGCTTTAGGGACAGGGACAGAAGTTCAGCACCACCCATAGTAACTAAAGAAATTCAGTAACTCATTACAGGTGAAAATAAATATTTAGATAAGTCTATCAAGTGGGTTATTAATACAGTATCATTTCAGTAGTTCTTTCCTGAGCTCGGCCAGGTAGCTCTTTTACAAAGAGCAAAGCAATTCTGTCACGTATTCAGAAAAGAGTTTCAGAAGCAGGTGACACCCTGCTATTAGGCAGAGATAGGATTGAAAGCAGAAAGGGAAGGGTTTGGATGTCACTGCTTAAGTAATTCAGAAGAGTCAAAGCCAGAGAAGTTTGGCCTAAAACCCTGCCCAAATCCCAAAGAATGACTGAGAATAAAACAAGGTCGAGCACCACACACCCAGTGATGGCCAGGTCAGCATGCAAACCCTCTCACACCAGGTTATCAGCCGTAATTAATGCACAAGAAGTTTCTCCATAAGTGAACATCCATACATAATCTTTCTCAACTCCACAGCACTCATGCTCTGCAAGCCTTTCAGTACATGGAGCAACAGCTTCCCTGCAGAGTAGCTAAAACTCTAGTCTTTCTTGTTATCTTCTGGCCATACACGCAAAAATCTGGTATAGGTGGTAACTCCATGAGCTGCATTAACTCCCTCTGGCCACCTGGGTTGCTGCTACAAACAGCTACAGGGAACCCAAGCCAACAGCATGTATTGCCACCACGAAGGGAATACGACCAGCAATCACAGCAGCAGAAAATTATGCTGGGGAATGAATCCAGGCATCAGGTTAAGGTGCACGTAATATTTTCTAGCGCTTCTAAGAACCAAGATCTGGATAAGCCTTCAAGAGTTTGGGACAAGTGGCATCTTTAAGATAGACTGTGGCTTCCAGCACTGGAGCACGTGCCTGATGCTAAAACCAGCAGCAAAACACAGCCCCCACGGGGAGCATGTCAGGAACGAGCTTGGCCCATGGTAAATGGCAGGCGCGCTCTCAAGCGAGTGCTCCAGTTCAGTTCTTCCTTCTTTACAGTCCTCAGCAGCATTTCCAACAAAATCCTGACAAACAGAGAAATTCAGTGCTGACCTTTGCCAACTGGAGCTTGTTAGTCTCAGGATTTTTATTTTTTATTTTTGATCTGCTAGGTTTTAAGACAGAGCCAAGAAAAATTAGAGGCAGTAGGGTGAAAGGAAAAAAAAAAAAAAGTTGAGTTGTCTTTCCACTCCTTCTCGGAAAGTTGGCTCTCTGAACAGCAATTCCAACCAACTAGGTTACAGGTAGCAACAGTTCGGAATACTTAAGTATTTTGCACACAAATCTGTTAAACTGCATGGAGATTTTCACACAGCTGCTAGACAGGGTATTCCACCAAGCTGAAGTCACCTACATACTCTGGCATTTGCCCTACTGCTGCTAAGTGGTGCAATGCGTTCACATTACTCCCCATGGCAAGAAGCAGACTAGCCAAGGAATTTAATCGCAGTTGGGGTGACCCAAACTAGTGTCCCACCACAGCACCTCTCAGGATCTGGTTGTATGGCACCCGCCTTTTTTCAAAGAAGGAAACTAAACCACTTGCAATCCTTGGTTAGGGTGTCCACTTCATGGAGCAGGTTCATGCCCTCAGTTAGAGCTTGGGCAGCACGGAACTGGCTTCTGTTCTAGTTTCCAACGCCCAGCCTAGGGCACAGGTATGTATTAAGTGGGTAAAGATCATATTCAAATTTCCATCTGCTCCATCTGACTTCAACATTAGGACACAGCCCATGGCAGGTCTGAAGAGTAGCTGTGTTGGAAACTGGGAATTCATTTGGATGAGAAGTAACCTGAAAGACCACATGAACTGGAACAGCATGGGGAGCTAGGAACCTACCAGATGTGCCAGAAGACTTCCGAGCAGGACTATGTATCAACATTCACCTTCAAGCACTATGCAATGCAATTAATCACTTACATTTGCCCTATCATCATGCACAGATTTTTTTGAAGACAAACTAGCAACATGCATTTAGCTAAAAGCAGTCAGCAGAAGGGAAGAAATTTGTATCTGTTAAAGATTTCACTTCCGTGCCCATCAAGAAGGATGAAAGCCTTGGCATTCAATTTGTCATTTTACATACAACAACATGAAACAGCCCCAACAGATGCAGAGAGTCAAAGAAAACCAATCTCACCGCCCAGCCAGGTAACCTGAAGGGTTCTTGCCATTCTTCCCAAACGACACCACCTCTTCTGTCTCCTTCTCAACACGTTTCTCTCCTGCTCAGTCTTGTTCTGTTTCTCTGTCTGAACTCCCTGGTGACCTGGAACCACCAGGCTCCTGTGACTGAATACTTGAGATATTTCTGCACTTTTATATCCAACTACCACCCTGAAACTAGACCTACTCTGCTAAGATCAGGTAGAACCCCGCAGGGATATATTCAACTTCTGTCAAGGATGGCATTTCTGAAGTCACAGCAGTCTTGCTTACTAAAAACCTCAGACAAGCAAGCACTCATCCATTAAGGATGGTGAGATTTTGTTCACATACTTTGAACAGGGCATGAACTTTAACATTTACTAGATCAGGTATGGAAAGCAGCAGGAGTGTTTCCATCTTTCCTTGTCTTGAGACCTATGTGTGGCCTTAACCGCCTGGATAACTGACCAGGCCACCATCCTGTACAGACACAGAGTCTACCGCTCATGATTGTTTTTTCTAAGTCTGAAGGAAGAAAAGACCTCTGCTCCAGTATTCCATGTCAGAAGACAAATGTTTGCAGAAGAAATCCACTGGTTACTCAGGAGAAGTCCTGATTCCTTATACTATAAAGCTTTGGTTTTGCCTTGTAATGGACTACTTCTCCCTAGACCATGACACATCACCTAGAAGTTGTTTCCCTGCTCCCTCCTCCCAGATTCCTTGTGATAAAGAGCCTGATGCTCCCATGAAAATTTTGCAACTTCCTCAGAGTCCCATGTTTTCCACATAAAACCCTTTCTACTTACTGTGGAAAAGCAAAAGAGCATTTCAGAACAAGGAGCACATTGTCACGTTTTCTCTCCTTTATCTCAACCCACAAGATTTCTCACTTTTTCTCCCTATCCCGTGTGGGATGGAGGAGAGGAGGAGAGAGCAGCTGTGCAGGTACTTAGCTGTGGCCAGGGTCAACCCACCACAAGAGGGGAAGCTGCTTTGGATTGTGGCTTTGAGTTGGGCAAGGAAGATACAACACAGCAAAATACTATCCACTGCAGCAACATCAAGGTGAGGCAGCAGTCAGAAAAGCAAAGCTCTTCGTTATCGGAAATCGTGCATCATGAAAAACCAATACACAACAAGTAGACGACAGATCCTGGATATCCACTGTCAGAGACTCACATTCAAGACAACTCCAAAACCGCAGGCAGTTTGAACTACAGACTTCTCTTTTTAATAGCATGCAGAACACCAAGACACAGCAATTTACCTGGAGTGACACTCTTTTTTGGAGTCTCAGACAAACTGGACATCCAAACTTGATATCCAAGAAGAGGGCAGCCATGAAAAGAGAAAGTAATTAGAGAAACAAGAAAACAGTCATATCAGAAAGTTTGAAATTTAGTCAAGACTGCTTTGGAAGATATGTTAATTTTTTCTTAAGAGGGGTGTTGCCATGATGGGGACTCAGTTAAAGGTCAAATCATAAGAACTACCCAGTCAATTTTTGTGTTTTAGGGTACTTGCAGAACTTATGCAACTGATCTGTAGTGATCCGATTTTGAGATCTCAGAATAAAATATGCTCTGAGCTTATTCCCAATAGGACAGGGAATGCATACCAAGAGACAGTTTGACTCATTAAGCCTCAGACCTGCAAAAGCATTTAGTTTTGCAGCTGTTAATGATCCCCAAAAGACCAACAGGCAACTCGCAGAGATCGAGCTTCACAAACATATGTAAGTTTCTACACACATTTGTGTTTTGTTACCCTGGAATAGCAACAAGGAAAATAACAATAGACAAATAATACTCCGTGGAAAAAGAATAAAAAGCTCCAATAAAGGTACATTCAAAGTATAACTAGAAATACCATTTTTTAGCCAATGAATATGAGGCAGGAACCTGGTTAAGAAGAAGCTAACAGAGTTGCTACCAACAAGGTCAAAAGATTTCCCTCCCCCTCCATGAAATCAGGTGTAAATACTTGGCTTGGGATTCTGGGAATAATCTTCAAATGTTAAGTGGTGGGTTTTTTGTTTGAATACACTGAAAGCATGTTTTAGGAGTTAGTAGGTTTACCCCCATTTCAAAATAAGAACCAGCAAACATTCCCCTTCTGTGGGATGAGGGAGATAAGGACAGCTGTTACTCTTATATTGCCTGGGAGAAGAGACAAGGAGAGGCTTTTATACAATAGGCTAAAAATTTCTTAAATTTTGACAAACAGTTCCAAAATGCAATTAAAAAACTCATTTGCAATGGGGAACCCCATTCTGGACCCATCAGTTTAACAGCAGAGAAGATCATGCTTCAATCCCTTGGAGAGAGGGGCAAGCTATACTGGTGGCCTTGTCCATTTGACTTGTTATTGGCGTTTGACCTGCAGAATATCATCAAGACAGCCAAATATCAGTAACAGGTTCCTCGTATGTATGTAACTGAGAAAATCCTAGCATGATGCAAAGCATAAGAAACGACTTTCAAACCTTCCCACTGGAAACCAGAGGTCCAAGAAACATTGCTGTGTTTCCTCAGTACTAAGGGAATGGTGGGGTTTTGAAATTCTTTCTTTAAATCAGGCACACAATTTTTACTGTGTTAGAGCAAAACTGGAATTCAGATGGATTCGGCGTTTTGCTTACTTTTCAGTAAGTTCTCAATAGTGTCAGTCTAGAGAAAACCCTGAAGTCTTCCAACCATCTAACTCTCAAATTCATGCACTGCACTGTCACAATACAATTTACCATGGTAAATTACAATAATTTACTTTGAATTACCATTTAAAAAAAGAAAAAGGCTCTGCATTGGTAGGGTACAACAGGAAATCATCTGGCAGAGTAACTTGTGCTCTAGTTTATGGAGGGAATATACAGCATGTTTCTATTACAGACTCAGGGCACGCACGGGAAAGGGTGTGAAGGAGTTGTTGTCAGCAACTTGTCTATTAGCTTTTGACTAGGCTTCCACTGCCTTCAGGAATGGGATTATGAACTTCAGTCATCTGTCAGATCTTTTTCCAGACAGAACCACCTGAATACGGCAGTGATTAAAGCAGAAGATGTACTGCGGGAATATCTGGGAAGATTTCAAACAGTTTGCCCCAATGCAAGCTGGCAGCAAAAGGCTGGAACAGATAACAATTAAAGAGAGAGGGAATAAGCTGAGCTTAACACGAGCTTAGGGCTACCCTGGATCTGTCTGCTCAAGAAGAGAGACAGTTTAAACCTAGATCTGCAGCAGACGTATCTACAAACACCCCGTGTGAGATCTTAAGGAACCAAACTCGCCGTAAAAGCCAATTCTATTAGCTAAAAATTTCTTTTTAAGCAAAGTATTTTTTCCTCCTTGTCAAAACCATTGGTCTAAACCAGATTAAAAGAGCAATCTAAGAATTAAGTGGTAAACAATCTCCCAGGTCCCCAACGGGGGCTCCCCAGCCCAAGAAGCAGCATAAAAGCAGCAGCCCTTCTCAGCTGCCCTGGCCTGACAGCAGCGAGATGTGGATGAGGTTGCTCCTGAAGCAGAAGACAGCTAGCATATTTCAGCTGCTCCTGCACATCTGCTTAGTATTAAACTTCCTTCTTGGGGATTTTTTTTTTTTTTTAATTCCAAGACGTTTAAGCTCTAATTGCTACCAGCTTCTAAGAGTTCCCCCTACAAATAATAAAAATATCAGACATTAGTGATGGATTCCACTTCACAGAGAGCTCAAACGAAGAGCCGCAGAGGGAGCCAGGGTACTGGGAGGAGGTCAAAGGCCCCAGAAGCACGCTGTGCCCGAGCCAACAAAACACAAGCTTTGAACGGCCCCGGGTTTCCCTGTTAGGACAGAGTTTTACTGGAATTCTGCATAGGGCTTGGAGCCGGTTTCCAATGGGATTGGTAACAGTAAACGAACAAACCCTCGCTTCCTGCCTCTCCTCTCGCCCGTCGCCGCACGGCCGAGCACTGGCTGGTCTCAGATGACTTGGAGGTGGGGGCGGGAAATCTCAGTATTTGGAAGGGAAATTAAAGTTGCCTGCTCAAAGCAAGCCACTCCTAAGGCAACGGCATCCTAGTTCTGCTCCCAGCACCAACCCCCATAGTGCCTGCCGCTGGCTTCAGCGGGAGCCAGAACAAACCCCTCCGATCGGAATTATTTTTAAAAGCTCAAAAGAAACACGGGTCCATAAATTACAGCTGAGCCACGGGGCTGAGGCGGTTGTGAAAAGCGCAGAGGAGGCTCCCTGTCGGAGCCACGCTGCACAGAAATAGCAGCGGAGCAAGCGTGTCGCTGGAAGCAGCTGCTGAACCCCGACCCATCCGAGCTGCCAGCACGGAGGTGGGCAACCCCCGGATGGGTCAGCTGGGCTCCTCGGGTGGGGAAGGGGAGGAAGGAGCTGAGGGGGCAAAGGTTTTAAAGACATAATTAAGTTGGTTGATGTAGTGAATGAAACACATGAAGCAGATGATTTTAGATGTCGCCAGAAGCTTTTCTGCTGCCAGTGAGACTGGCTTGTTTGCAGCTCCTCCCATCACGGGCAAGAGAACCGGTGCCAGACTGCTGGGGACCAATGCTTTACACTTGCGATACAGCCCCACTCATCTCATTTCAGCAGCAGAATATTTGTCTTATGCGCAGTTGGAGCCGAGCGAGCTCCAAGGAAAACCTACAAAAGTTAGATTCAGTCTAGAGTCAAATGCACGAGCTCAACCCTACCGCTATCCAAGAGATGCCACATTCATGGTTCACGTCAGTACTGCACATTCAGCTGGGTCCTGGTCTAGCAGGTGCAGAGGAACTCCTCCTCCACAGGCATTTTAGCAGTAGCTACTGATGCAGGTGTCTTTGTCAGTAACATTGCTTAAAACGTTCAGTTCAATGTTGAGTCTAGCATTCATTATTTAAGATTGCCGTGACGGCCAGAAGGTACATCCTCCTAAAGATTCACAGGTTGCATATTGCTGGGGCTACCAGGGATCTTAAAATAATACTTAAAATAAAGTAATAAACTTTATTTTAAACTAGTGCCTATATAGCTGTCTAGTCTGTTAAGCTACATATATCTCAATAGTATTCCTGCAGTAATTCTAGGGAATTGGATCATACTGGTCATGAGTCTCAGCATAGTTGTACTTCTGGCCACGTAGCCCTTGCCCCAGATGATTTCCGAGCATAGCTGAGAAGTTAGCATGGGCTAAAGACAAGTCCCAACAAGTGATTTGGATGTGGCTACCTCACTTTGGAGGATAAAGAGAGTTTAATTATACAGGCATGACTTGCTCTACAGAAGTTGCCTTCCATAGGTGATAACAGCCCTTTATTAACAAAACTTTCGTTCTCATGAAGCCCTACCGTAAATATCACCTGGGTATACCAAAATGTCTCTGCAGCTGTTAAGGTGCACGTTAAAATACTGAGAAAAGGATTGTAAGAACAAGTGGCCATGCTGAAGGGATCCTAACATCTGAAAGAGGCTGCCCCTTTCCAACAGTGATGAATTCTGTAGGTCATTAGTTCTCTCCATGAGGAGGTCTTACCGGCTCAGTTATTCAAGGACCACAGTGGTGAGTGCAGCTGAGCATTTTGCTGATTAACTGGAGGGGTGAAGAGATACTACACAGTACAATCTTAGAGTAAACTGAAACTATACTGGCTTCCTGGGAAGTCATCGATCCACTTCAGAGAACTTCACTGGTGGTCCACTAACTGGTAGTGATTCATCAGCCTGGAGCTGAGGAAAGTAAATGCTTCTTCTACTTATCACTGTTCCAATAAGAGGCATTAAGAGAAGAATGGAGGAGTTCTCATCCCAGCAGTGGTATTTGCTAAACAAGAAGTGGGCTGACCAGGCTGTTCCTTAGATGTGTCCATTTCTTAGAATTGGCCTAGAGCCTTGTTCACTGTAATGTTTGTCACATATGGCAGAACAGAAAATGGAAATTGAGCCTTTACTTCAGTCTAGATTTTGGAGGTCAAGCCTGTCAAGGAGTTGGTATAAATGAAGTGCCATGTTGTAGTATTGGGTGCTCAGGAAAGACACCTTACTGCCCAGAGTAGGTAAGGAACCCCACAGAGGCAGGCTCAGTCTACTCAATCCCTCCTCTGGCTCCTCCAGAGCTTCTTGCTAGGATTTTCCCTCCACTTCTCCCCTCAGTGCTTCCTTTCTGCCCTCTTCAGACAAGCTGAGGAACAACCTCCTCCTCCTGACAAGGTGAGGCTGGCCATCCATAAAACGAAGAGCTGGAAGCTCAATAAGGAACCCCAAAACTATAGGGTTTATTTCTGCTCCCATCTGCACCATGCTCAGTGTTCCCCTATACCCTTGTGAGCCATCTCCAAACCCTTCATCCCCCAGACCCACTGACCATCCTTTGTCAGCTGGTCTCCAGGTTCCTCTCCTCTAGCCCCTTCCCCTTCAGCTGGGGCTTGACACTTCGGTTAAATAGGAAGGCAATAAGATGCAACAGCACTAGACTAGGGGAGGGAGAGAGAAATACTTGGTGTTGCTAACCTCCCTTAGGAATGGAAGTAGTTACTTTTAACAGAGAATTACTCTGATACAGAGTCTACATGTAGCTCTACAATATGGCTGTAAAACAGCTTGGAAAGAGGAAAAATGCAGATGAGCCTTAATCTGAATTGGATCCATTTTCACACATTCCTGGCTCACACAATTAACTCATTCAATTAGGCAGAGAACAACAGATAACAAGAGAAATGGCAGGATGGCACAAAAAGGTTGCAAGTGTTTTTATTTCAAACCCTGCCGCTCAAGGCACCCTGTTGAACGCTGCCACTGATGTTTCTTCCTCCAGGCTCCAGAGGGACCTAAACAAAACAACATTTGTGCCCGGTGCCTGACCCAGGGTGGTCATTACAAGTACCATTACACTTCCCAGGTACCACAGCCACAGATTTATTTGCTACTGTGACCGCTGGGCAAGCAGCAGCCACCCCTGTCCCTCACCACAGCAGCTTAAATAAGCTTTCCCTGTTCTTATGTCTGTGGGATGCTGATGCATCACGTTTAAAGCAAGTGCTTTAAGACAGTCCTTGAAGGAATACAGAGATATATTCAACTTTTTTCCCCACTGGGAGACCACATTAAACCTCTCATCCCTGCAGGGATATGTCCTCTTCTATATACTTGAAGGAGAACATCACTTCCACTCCCCATGCCATCTGTTCAAGAGGCAGTATCTCAAAGGACTACATCTTGAAAAAAAAACATTTGACTAGTAGATTGTCAAACATGCAAATCCAGATAAAGTACATGAGTAAGAGGATTGGCAGCAGGCATTAAAGGCGGCCTTTAATTTTAGTCCTATTCACCGAGTTCAGCCCCATCACGAACGGCCTGCGCGGGGCTCGTACTCAGGGAGAGGCACGGTGTTTGTGCAGGGGTGGAGGCAGATGTGCTGAGCTGCAGCGACGAGGCCAGCGAGCACCTTCCTCTCCCCGGCAGAAACGCTCCTCGCCTCGCCGGCACCGCGCTGCAGACCAATCTCAGACCGCTTCCACTTGCCACGTAAGCAGAGCTGCCTGGCGTACGCTAGACCCACACACACTGCTTGGAAAATGTTCACATCTGGCTTTCACGTGACTCAAGCGTGCCTCAGAAATTCATCATCTGGATAACTCACTCCTGCAGGGGAGAAATCCACAACCAGAGAGCCCTTTCCCGAGTCGGAAGGGAGCAGCGGGGCGAGAGGATCGTGTGCTCGACAGACTGCACGGTGACGCGCTCACCAGCTGTACTTCCACAGCCTCCTACAGTCCTTCATCCTTCCTAAAAGTACAACTGTAAAGAAAACGTAGTCCAAATTTCCTATGTTATTTACTTCTGCAAAAGCCCGTTCTAATCCCATTCGCAGACCCAGAAGTCTCCAGGATTGTTTAGTTTTTTTTCTGGCAGCCATAGCTCATATTAACTCTTTCCACATGGCAAGCAAGGACTGCTTCCCACATGATCACTGTGGTACGGCCCCTGCACATACAGTTTTGTAGCAGTTCCCAGCTTTGCTGGGAAGTGCCTAGAATATCTGAACACTAATCCACATCCACAGCTGTACAAACTGAAAGCATCACCCATCTCAGTAAAAAAACAGCCTCCAGCACTGCCAAGGAGGAGGGTAGAGAAGCCCCAGCCATTGCGCTTGGAAAGTCACAGGTATGTACGTACACCAGGATTCATGCATGGCTCAAAAAAAAAAAAAGAGGAGCCAAGAGTCAAATCCCAACAGCAAAGAAGTCACGCTGCCAAGCACAGAAAACGTACCACAGCATCAGCATGTCCAGGCAGCCTGTTTTAACTGGTGGTGGACTGAGCTGGCCAACTGGTGCATATGTTATAAGGTGATCAGCAGGAGTTATAAGTAAAGTTTCCAGCCATCTCTGGTTAGACAAGCCACTCCATCCAGAGCAGACCGGTCAGGATTGTGCCTGTCACACAGCCTGGACACAGGCCAGCCAGAATGTCACCAGTATAGAGCCATGCACAGAGCTGGAGGCACTTTGGGAGCGCTATTTTAGGGGTGAGTGCTCTCAACAGCCTAAGGACACACACTCTGCCATCCAGGTTTCCTTTTCACAAGAGAGGTTCAAGTTTCAGGTACTCACCAGCCTGAGACTAAGTTATCTAAAACACTTGGGTAAGAGGTCTGCTCCTCTCAGCCAGCCAGACCCATCTGTGCCGTGCATGGATTCCTGCAACGGCTGAGGATCATCACCCTCCACTCCAGCTCCCAAGTGCATTTCTCACCTGCCTTATCTAACATGCCAAAATCAAAATCCGATACCACACAGTTCTCTCTATGCAAGAGAGGAAAAACCCACACAGGCAGTGTTAATACCATCTGCCACCGACAGACAGAGGAGGAAGGCAGAACAGGAGCAGATGGAGAATAGACAACTCCTTAAAACCACGAAAAACGCCACTGCATCCCCTAAGGTACCAAGTGCCTTCTCAGCACCCAGCTGAAGGCTCTCCGAGGCATTTGCAAGGGTGCATGCTGTTCTACCATGGCTGTGCTTGAGCCACACCTCATACTTGGAGTCCTTCCCTGCCCACCCAGCATCCCTGCCCTGTCTCCCCGACACAGAGCTCTGTACAGCATCGACGCTGAACTGAGAATGGTGAAACACATTCCTTTCCCTAATCCTGTCCCCTGTCCCCACACTTCAGTTTAAAAGCCAAAGAGCAAAACAAAAAAACTGACAGAACACACAAACAATTCTTCCTCTCTTATCCTGTCTTCCTCCCACCCCAGCATATGGGCCACCCAGAAGACGACAGTGAGTCTATACATCTACCCGGCCACATGTCTTGTCAGCAGAAAACTGAAGCAGTGCAGAATAAAGCCTCCTATCTGCTCTTCCCTTCAGCAGCCTCAGGCAGAAGTCCAAAGCCCTTCAGTTTAAACAGTGACTTTAAAAATTATGGTGTACAAGGAGAAGCGTGAGATCAGTTTCCTCCTGCCACAATACCACAGGCTGGGTTTGGAGTACGTGATTGGAGTGGACAGATTCACATCTTGACTGAAGATGCAGAACTGGGTCACACACACAGAGATGCTGCAAGGAGATGAAGTATGCCTGACTTAGCTGATACTCTTCCTCAAATCCCACTCTGTGCCAGCGCACCTGAGCACAGAGCAATAGGCCTGCTTTGGAAAAAACCCCACAGAGTGGATGTTCCTTCAATTATATGAAGAACTTGTTAAAAAAGAAAAAGACTTACAGGCTTGTTAAAAAAAATTGGGAAAGAAAGTGGCTGTTTTGGGAATTACTGCATCAGGCAAAAGCCAATAAACTGAACAGAAGTTAGAGCTTAGCAAATTCACTAGTTGAGGAAGAATAATTCTCCATCATGAAGAAGAGGAAGCTCTGTCATCAAGGACTGAACTTAGGATGCACATTGCGATCATTAACTACTAACTCCTTCCAGAACCAGGCCCAGGGTGTACATCCCCAGTAATTATAGACTAAGGTTTGTTTGGTCCTCGGTTGCTATGCTTCTGCCTACTCTATCCTTCTTTTATTATTAAATCCTTTATCCTCCTGTTTAAAAAAAAAAAAACAACTATGTGAGAACCAAAATGTTCTGCCAGAATCTGCTGTTTTTAAATTCCATGCAGTAATTAGTACATACAGCCAAGAAGGTTAATCGTATGATGGGGGAACAGATCCTGATTTCTGATCAGGAGCAATCCTGTCAGTACATGCTCATGAAGTTACAAAATACTGGCTGGCAAACTACCTCATCCAGCCATTCTCATCAACAGGCCAAACGGCAGCAAGGAGCCAGTCCACCATCGCTGTTTCTGCACTAACTGCAGAGAACAATGCAAGGGACACAGCATGCACGTGTGATTCATCAGGACACAAACAAGAGCACGTGCCTCAGTCTGCAGGGATCATGTTGTACCACAGATTTCTTACAAGGATTAAGACACCAAGCCCAAGCCACGTGATTTACGACGTTCCTGGGACCTTGCTGTGGGCTTGGACAAACTTAGATCCCCGTTCACCACCTTAAAAAGCACAACATCACCCTTCCAAGCTGAAGCTTTCCTTTCGGATGGAGTATAGGGAGACAGACTTGAGCGACAAACACCACAAGAGCAGAATGACTCTGACATTTGAGTTAAAAAACACGTTCTAGCTTTGCTGCTATCACCAGGGCTCAGATTCATTAAGCAATAACCAATTGCCTGCTTCATTACTCATACACCAAACGCAGGTAGCCCCAAGACATCTGCTGCAGTCACCACCCTGACAGAAGATGCGTTGCCTCATGCTGGGATTCACCATGTTAGTTAATTGGATTTTTCAACATCTTTACTAACATACTCTTAGATTTGGCCCCTTTGAGAACTCATTTTAAAGGTTCAGGCTTCCTCTGGCTGAGAGGGGAAAATTGAGACAGATTTAACAGTCGACTGAGTAAGTTAAGGCATGCCCACAGCACGCTGGCAGTTGCATTCACAGCTCTTCTAATATTAAAAGGGCACCCACCACTCCAGATGACATCCCATCAATACTGCAACAACCTTAAGGTAAAGGAAGAGCAGCATCATGCGTCTCTTGGAGACATCCTTCCTTCTCCCTCCACAGCAGCCATCTCCCACAAATATCATAAAACTCCTGCCAGGGCCGGAGCCTGTAGGTTCCCTCCTCGCCCTGGACCCATGCATCGCTAGCTGCCCGCCGCAGAGCGACGGGGCCAGCAGCACGCTCCGCACGCGCTGGCGCCAACACAGCACTGTCCCCGGGGCCGGCAGGGACCACTTCAGCCACGCAGCCTCGCTGGTCCCACTAACGGCTCACACGTTTGTGACCCCGCTGGGCGATTAAGCACAGAAGGGCTAGCACGCACCGTTCGTTTTCTCCATAGCGCCTCAAAGGAGGCAGTTCAAACTGAAGTTAAGAAAAATAAAGCTCATTTATAAAAATAATTAAAAAAAAAAAGTGAGACATGCCATGGAGCTGTAAGGGCAGACTAGACCCGGGCAGTGTGACAGGACCAGAAAGTTTAAGCTCAGAAGTGATGAGTATAGCTCAGCTGTAAAGACAGAAAAAGCCAAAAGTTAAGCCATTTCCCTGCGTACTTACAAGGGACACAGAAAACACTATCCCTGATAACTCAGAGAAACGGCAGTTAAGGCATCTCTGTGAAGCTGGCTGAGCACACACCCTCAGCGTGCGAAGAAGAGGGTTTCCCTAGTAATGAAGAGTTCGGCTAAAGAAACCGCTCTTGCTGTCAGCTCCACCCGTACGCCCGAGGCAGCAATCCCACAAAGCGGTCGGCCGTGAGGGCCCTTGGTGTTGTTACAGTGATCTGCTTCTTTCTCACCTGGAGGCCCCACTTCCATCATTGTTGCAGCTCTCTCAACTCTACTTAAGTTTCCCTGTTGAGGGAAAAAAAAGCATTACAGCTGTTGCTATAAAAAGTTCAAGAAGTAGCTTCCCCTGGACTCTGAAGTTTTTATTTATTTGCCAGTGGATACATCCTTCCTAGTTTTAGATTACAGGAGGGAAAGGAAGCACAGATTGTTGTCTGGGTGCTGCCATATTCTGTTAGTCCAAAAGCTGGATGTGGGAACCAAGCTGAAGGATAGTTCTCTCTGCTGAGGAAGCCAAGCCTCATCAGCATCCTCACTGAGGCAACACTGGCTTGGACCAAACTGTTAAGTTCACATTCTAAGTGCTCAACTACAGGGGCTATTTAAATAGACTTCAGCTGGCAGGCTCAGCCAAACTACAGCCAGCTTGATGCAGGCAGGATCTGACTGACCAGAGAAAGGAGATACTGCAGTACTGATGGAGCCATAAATATTTTATTTTTAAGTTTATTCCCCCCCTCACTTGGCAGAGCACCCTGCCACATAGCAACAAGGTGCCAGAGAAAGCGGCTGAGCAGCAGCTGGAAGCCAGCTGTGCCCCCCCGCAGCAAGCAGGGCAGTGGGCAAGCAGTGGGGCTTTTGTTATGATTTCAGAAGGGGGTGGCCAGCAGTGCCCCTGCTAGTGCACACTCAAAGGAGTAAGCACAAGGGCTTGGCTGCCTAAAAGGCAGGTGGCAGAAATCCACACCTTAGATTTGAAAGCAAAGGTGAAGCAGCATCTCTTCTGCTGGGTCTGTCCCCGCCATTAGCAAGGAGAACCTCTCAGTAACTGGGGAGCACTGAGACTCAGCGTGGAAGAGGTGTGGAGCCCACACCAACTCCCACCAAACACCAGGTCCCAGATACTTGCTTCAGCCTCATGACTGGGGATCTGACAACTTCGGCATGAAGCCAGCCAAGAAAGATTCTCAGGAAGGGAAAAGGGCAAGATTATCTTACTCCAGGAATCTGAAACTTGCTCTAGCCAGCAAGGGGACAGGGATGGGGATGACATCTTTGGGGAGAAACATACTCCAACTGGTTTTACAAGCCACATCATCAGGATTAGCAGATGTCTCAAGGGTTAATTAGTTCACCATGCACAGATGGTAGCTGGTAGGGTTTGCAGAGTGGATTAACCTAATTTGTGGTTTGTAATGTACCATGCAAATATCCATTACTAGACTTACAGCAATTCTGCCCTTATTTTGATTTGAGGAGAGAAAACCACACAATGGATGCTTGCATAGAAGTAATGCCTATTTTGAGCGACAAATGCTGTTTGCTTGGTTAATGCGATCAACAAATTTGGCTCTGAAAAGTAATACCTTCCCTTTTTGCTACAGAGGGTCTTTGGAGAGGCCTAGACAAGACCATTTGTTGCAAGTGTACAGAGTACGCCCATAGTAACTACTCCTTACAGTTGCGCTGAGGTCTTTGGCACTGACAGATGGTCATAGAGCAACAATTCAATTGCCTGGAAATATGAAGGTAGCTTTCTGAAGCAGCTCCACAGCATGTCAAGTAAAGCCCCACAAATCCAAGGTAACAGCAGATGTGGCAGTTCAGGCCACAGCAAACACCCATGCCTACACCATGGATGAAGCTCTAGGTCTCCAAGCTGACTGCAGGTTAAAGCATTTATAATTAGATCATATCCAAGTAAAGGGCTGAGTGTTTATATAGCGCTTTGCACAAGAGGAAGCCTGGTTCAGGGCTGGCATGCAGAGATGCCCCAGATCAGTGCAAGACTCACTTCTGTTTAGCTAAGGACATGCTATGCCATTGCATTTGGTTCAGAAGGTCTCAAATGTTTACAACCAGTATCAGCTGCAGCAATAAACGTTTCCATAACGCCTGTTAAACTCTGAACTCGTCCAATTTTTCCCTGCTCTAAGGGGCAAGCACAGGACTAGCTAGACATGCACTCCAGCAAGGCAGAGGTCAGGGTAGAGGTGATGTTGGCCGTGAGAGGCATTCCCCAAATGTTTCTGCAATCAGCCACACTTGTGTCATGCCTGCACATGCCTGAGACCCAGCAGCTGTGGGATTCCTGCCGGACAGCGTGGGACAGCCATGCTCATACCCAAAAGCCTCCTCCCAGCACATCAGTGGTCAAGACAGAAGATGTGTTCACAGGTCTGATTTGTTGGGAGGTACTTGCATTTAAAAGTGCCTATTTGACTCTTGTTTAAAAGACAGAGTTGTGTCTGCCCCTGCAGAGGAAACTACCTTTCAAAGCTATTTGCTATCTTAAAGACTCTCACAGCACACCCTGGAAATACGCGCTTATTTACCCCATCGCTTGTTCAAGTGTCATAAAGCTGGTCTTTGTTAAAGGCTCTAACTACCAACTCCCTTGGCATATTCCTTCGCTCATTGTGTGCGCACTCCCACAATACCCAGCTCCGAACAGAAGGAAGCATTCCTCCGTTGCTCCAAAAATCAGGCAAGAAGGCGGCCGAGAACAGAGTCCCTTTATGCAGCTCGCTTTGCTCGGAGAGCTGCTTCACATTCCTCTTTGTACAGGGTAAGTGGGGAAAGAGCGTCCCTAAACCCCACTGTTTCCAAGCCCTAGCTGCGTGAGCAGCAGTCCCGAAAGGAGACCCAGCAGCATGTGGAGGTGGGACAGCACCAGACCTGAGCATCCATCCCCTTGCAGGGATGGATGAGCACGTGACTTGGGATGCTCAGGGCAGGTGGCCGACAAAGAACCCAACAGGGCAGCATCCACAAACGGCATCTCAGCTACACTGATTCTACTTAATCCCTCTTCCCCCAGTGTCATGGCAGATCAGCTCCAACTCCCCCCCCCCCCCGCCCCCCCCCCCGCCAAGCCACAGGAATGGAGGAGCAGCAGTTGCCTCACACTCCCACAGCAATTCCTCACATCTCTTGCAAGATTATTGCAACTCTTATGCCTGTCAACTGGGACAGTGAGCCCAAAGCTCTCCTGGTTTCCTAATGCTGTTCTAGGTCAGTGCTAAATCAGGTTGCCCCAGAGACTTCAGCAACATTTCTCAAAGGTCCTTACATGGCCTGAAAGCCCCCAGTGCTCAGAATATGGTACTGAGCCAGGAGCTCCCACACTCAGCTCTGCCTTCTATAGAGACACTTGGACCTTTATGGGCAGCCCCTCTAAAGAAAGTGCTGCTGCCAATTTAATTCACAGGCCACTCTGAACAAATGCTTCACTTAATATTACATTTAGGAGGTTCTAGAAGCACAACCCAGAGAGAAGGTTTGTAGGAGATTAGGAAGATGAAGCATGCCCTAGTTTGTGTCAGGCCAGCATCTTGTAATGAAGAGGCGAGCGTGGTACCACAACCCACCTCAGGGAAAGAGTACCAAAAAAAAAATACTGGCCTGCAAAGGCAACAGCCATTTGATGCACAGGATGTCAGGGTCAAGCAACAGCTTCGCTTTAGTGTTTCCACTTAGCTTATTACAGGACTGCAGCTTAAAAGCTCTCATAATTAACCAACAAATCAATCTAGACAGTGACATTCATTGGAGTCCAGCATGTTACATTCATCTTCCCTTCCTTCCCAGAGACTAAGCCATTGCAGTATTTCTTCATCATCTTAAAAAGAAAGAAGAAAAAATCCTCCCCTCCCCTGAACACAGGCCAGAGTTTTCCAGGAGCTGCTATTGGTTTGAAAGGCCTTTCTTTGGATGCCCTGAATGCAACTTGGAGCACCCAAGACTCCAAATAAAGTCAATGAGAGTTGCAGGTGCTCAATGCTGCTTGGGGAAAAAATAAAAGAAGAAGAGAGAAAGCCCTGACACATCCAGCTCAGAGCAGCCAAACCCAGAGGCCCATAATTACATGTCCCTATTGAGAACACATCTGTAAAAATCACTAAGAGCTACAAGGGGAGGGGAAAAATTGGATTTATATAGTTTCAAATCAGGGTTTTACAGGATATTTGAATCCAGGATCTTAAAAACAAAACACCGAGCTACAGCCTTTGAGGCAGCCCAAACCCAGGCACAGGCACTGAGAACATTCTGCATCAGAAGCCTCACCAGAACCCTTGGAAAGGCAAAAAAAACCCCCTCAGACCAGAATAGACAAGCATTCCCTTCCAGAAAAGAGCCCCAAGTCTCAGGCTGCATTTTGACTGTTTGCTCAGATAAAGATTGACTTAGGAAAAAAATGAAAGAGAGAAAATTTAATACAATTATCTTCCCAGACTGAAGAAGAAGCCATCTAAACACAGTCAGAGGAGAGCAGTCATTTTAACTGCAATATTGTATAAGATAGGTTTCTTCTCCTCTCCAGTGCAAGGCAAAGAAACTGATGCCTGTCTCTAATAGGCTTCAGCAATAAAAAGTTTAACTGCTACACAATTTCATGCAACATAAGATAAAGAGAAGCTTTTTTTTTTTTTAAAAAAAAAAAGGGTAGGGGGGAACAGGACATGGGGAAGGTCCTCTGTAATCATGCAGTACATAGAAAGCCTGGCATCTTACCTGATCTTCTCTTTGAAGATCCATAGTCCCTGAAAAAAAGACAACAACAAATAGACATGGTTAGAGGTGGAAACAGTGCCAAGAGAACGGGTGCCTCCCCAATTTCCACCCATATGCTCAAGGGCTCATCCTGCGGGCTCCCTCCTTTAAAGAGGAGGTCAGGGCTGCAAGGCATTGACAGCAGGGGCTGGACGGATCCGGAGCAGCACCGGCTCATCAGCAGCCGCAGCTGGGGCTTCTGCAGCGCAGGGGCTGCGGGAGCATGTGATCAAGAGACAGAGCAAACCATCCACAGCCAGCAAGGCAGGGGAGAAGGGTGTCAGTTTTTCCCCTTTAAATTGAGCTATTAAATGCACGGCTACTGAATTAACCCCTGACGTTCCCCTGGAGAGGAAAGGGAATATTAACTGTTTGCCGCAGGGGTGCGGCTGCTACAGGCTTATCTGGCACTGCTTGCAGTCCTCTCCTTTCAGAGGCTAATTAATTTGTGAATAACCTCCAGACCTCTCCTAGTTATCTCTGACAAGCACTTATCTTCCGCAAATAAAAAAACAAAACAAAAACAAACACCTCAAACTTTGTCCTTTCTTCTTTCGTGCAGGATGGGGAATGCACCCTTACTTTCCTGTAGTGATTTCAAGGGTGCTGGTGCCTTTGCTTGAGGGAGAACAGCTGAAAGCTCAGACAGCTGCTGCAGAAGTGGGAAGAAATTACAGAAGGGAGCTGCGAGAACTGATGTGGGATAAGCAGAACTGAGGACAGAAATACTTCGCTACGGCTGTTCTTCCTCCCGGGGCCCTCCAGAGCCTCTCGGATCCAGCTCTGAAATGTTCTGCGCAGGCAGGAGCCCAGGCAATGACAGATTGGGCAGAGATGGCATGCTGTGCGGGTACAGTGCCCGTGGCACGGTCACACGCCACACCGGCAGCGTTAATGTTGGGAAAATCACCCGATGAACCCACTGTAGAGGCAGGCTATGTTTGCAGGAATCCCACCAGAGGGGCGGGCAGCAGCCTCTAAATTTCTGAGGGCCAGGTTGTCAGGAGAGGGGTTTTGTCCCTTTCAGCACGCTGTGTACTCTGGAGTAATCAAAGAAGGATTATCCCAATCTATTTATTTTATTTCAAGAGAGTTTGGGGGATCATCTGAAGAAACAACACGTTTTTGAGGGCAGAGGTATGTCTACCCATGAATTCTGTTTCTCCTAGCACTTTGCGTGCATCCCATGCCCTACATGTCTAGGATTTGCTTCAAGTGAGTAATAACTACTTGGGAGTTTTTTGCACCCTCTTTGAATTTTCCAGTGTCATTTCTACTTCAATTAGATGGTTGTTTTCTCAGCCATGTCGGCAGTTGTATTTGATGTGAAGATGCTACTGCTCATGAATAGGCTGCTTCTTCTACAGAAGTGATATCATGTGCAAATGTAATGCTTTTGGTGCCCAAAACGGAGATCCCTCAGAACACGCCAGGGAAGGCACAATCCCCAAAATGTAGTCCTCTGCCCCGGCTCCACTCCCACACCAGCCTGGAGCTTTGTGGTTGCTGTCAATACAGCTCTCTTGGCATGTGAAAGTCTGTGTTTGGTCCTGCCCTGAACTGCCTCTCTTCTGACAGCAGTAAACGGTGAGAAGGCGAAACCCTGCTGAGGTGCATACACATAATTTGCTTTAACCTAGTATCTTCATTGTGCACATGCTCGATGATCACTTCAATCACTTTTGCCTGTCCTGACCTTCTGCAGTGAAACTCCTGGACCTTCTCAGTACTACAGCTTGGAGTTGGGTTCAGCTGGGATTTCCCTCTGCAGCATGCTGCATCCCCACCTCCCCCTCTGTTGTGCAAGGCTGCACCCAGCTCTTGCAAATGTTGGCACTCATGAGGACCCTAGAAGGATGGCGTAGCTACACGCAATGCCTAGAAGAGAAACACAACCGTCCTTCCAGTCTTTGCCAGAAGGCCCTTAGCACACGTTTCCAGGGCAATCGCCTGCCGGCCAGCCATGCTGGGGATACCTCATAAGCATCCTAAGAGAGATCGGAGGTAAACAGAGCACGCGCAAAAGGGTGAAGACAAGCGGCATTAGACAGAGGCGAAGAAGCCTTCAGCCTGACTGAAGTTGCAAAAAAAACCCCAACCCAACTCCTTTTTGACACTTAAAAAATCACCCAATTTACGCAATTAGAAATGGGGTATTGATGGATTGCTATGGTTAATAAGCAACCAAAAATGGATAAAGGTGTTGCTGAACGTCTTTGCCCACCAGATCAGGCCAAAGTTGGTACCCAAGTTTGGAAAGTACGGTAGAAGATGATTTGGCTGTGCTTTCTCTGTGCAACGGTGGCAAACACCACAAAAGGCTCAGAATTCAAATCTCCATCCTGGATGCTCTCCCACATCTTTCAGCCCAATCTGTAGCTGGTTTTAGGGCTTGTGTGACTGACTGCAGTAAGGCTTTAAATGAGGCTTGTTCTTTTAATTCTAAAGCATAACCCATCCATGCGATGTAAAGAAGGTAGAGGTTAAAAATAAAGGAAAATTTTGAAACTGTTTTTTCTTTCTACATGCAGATCATAGGATGACAAGAGATATTACTCCATAAAGAACTTTTTAACTTTTTTTTTTCCTGTTCAGTTCCTCATCTTCTTTCTTCCACAGCAAAAGCACATCATTTATGGAAGCGTACTTGCTCTTAAGTTTCTTCTCACAAGCCCTGCAGTGGGCTGACATGTTCCACATCACACCACTAATGCAAGCACAGAGCACTGTCCTTGATATGATGTGGCAAGCCACATTTCTGGTCAACAGCAAACATGGTGCCAACAGCAGCAGTAACCTGCTGTGGGCTAAATGTGGGCCAGGAGCTCTGGTCCAGTGAAGCCCATCATTGCTTCTCTCATGGCTTGTGCATGGTGAAAACAAAGCTTTAGGTTAGTTTGAAGAGGGAAAAAGCCCCTTACTGTCACTGCAAAGTGCATAGCTGAGCAATTTAGGGTCAGCTGCAAGAGGATGAAGCAGCAAGTAGCTCTCAGGGATGTCCCTTTGAGATCAGGAGGGTAACTACCACCACCAGAGGATCCAGAGTGTATTCAAATGCTTGAAGGCAATTGAACTTAAAACTTCTGGTCTTAGTTTCTATTCTTAAGCACAAGACCATCCTTACAGCAGAAATTAAATGATCATTACAAAACATTTATTTGAATCACACACCCCCACCCAACTCATGAGGCTCACTCAAAAAAAAAAAAAAAGGGCAAACAGTCAACCTATTGGGCAAATTTTAATCTTTTCATTTATTCTTTCTGTAAGTTTTAAAGTCAAGTTTTATCAGATCCTGATTTTGGAGATTCTGAAGTCCATGTACCCCATGTCTCCCTGTCTTGTCACTTTTTTGTACACCCACATTTCACTCATAAAATCAGGACAAAGCAATATCAAATAAAATGGCACTTGAAATAAAATCCTTATCTCCCCAGCCAAAACTTGTTCCTCCCAGTGAGGGTGGGAAAAAATATTACTGCTGAAATAGAAAGCAAGGAAGGTATAGCAAATAATATCTGTGGCTGTGTAAAGTACTCTTTGTATGCATACTCTTCTCCTCTTTTCTGCTAATGAAGAAATGCAATAGCAGCAGAGCAAGGAGCCCTGCCTGACAGACACCATGTTTATTTTTTATGTCCTATTATTCTGCATGTGATTCATTGATGTCTTTTCCCTCTCCCAAGTGACAATAAAGTGAACACCTCTCAGCCTCACTATTTTCAGAGGAGCATTAATGTGAGGCTGAAGTATTGGAATATGTCTCCAAAACAATAAAGGAAATTCTTTAGTGGTTTCTCTTAACTGTAACAACTTCCAAGCAGAAACTCTGATCTTCTCCTGCAATACAGACTGCACCTGGCACACAGCTAGCCCTTGCCAGGCAAGAATCCTGGCCTTGAAGAAGGAAAACCTTTCCAAGGAAAGGTACAATGAATGTCACATCTGCAGCTACACAGGGAAGCTCACTTTCTCTTCAGCTCTTGCTCTCTTTATCTTTTTATTTTTAGATACACACATATTTCCATTCTTCTTCCATTTCTGCATGAGAACAGACAGCACCACCCTAATTTCCCTTCTAGCCACAGCTAAAAGAATAGCAGTGAAACCAGCATGTGGAACTAAAAATAGCTCTGGCAGGTCCCTTCTTCATTAGCCAGGATCACTCCATACTGAACAAATGCCTTTCACAAAAATAGCATATTTCTAGCCTTTTTCATATTAGAATATAGCAATTTTGTCTAAAGTCTTCCTGTGGGGCACCACCTTTAGCTGACACTGAACCTCATTACTGGCAAGGAAAGTATTTCCTGCTGCTAACGATATTAAAATACTGCTGGTGCCAAGCACGTCACACAAGCTGGACATGCTCTTCTTTAATGAGAAAGGAGACAGAGGCTGGATCTCCTTTCTCATCAGCATTACACCAGGATAATATTACTCATTTGAACTCCAGCAATGAATGTGAAAGGAAGATGAGAAGCGTTGCTATAGAGCTGATTGCCTCGTTATCACATTAAGCTATCCACAGTCAGCCTGGAAATTTGTAAAAGACAAAAATATCTTATGTCATTGAATTTATATGTCACTTGCAATCTGATTTAATTATGAAGGTTATATTAACAATGTTATGGAAAAGTTTTATGGCACATCCTTTCCTTAGGGACTGACTTTGCTGCTGTATTCAGTGGGAGTCAATAAACATTGATGTGTGTGCGCGTGTGTTTTCATCTATTTAAATACATAGGGATATACATGAACAAGGAAAGGCACAACGGTAATGTGAAGTTTAACAGATGAGGAATATCCTGACCTTTGTTCAATAAAGCCCAAGAAATGTTCCAAACAGAGGAGAAGACTGGAGGTGACCAGGTGCGTCTGCAACGGACTGTGCCTCTCTTTAGCCGTGCTTCTAATTCAGTTCGATTTGTACCCGCCCCAGAGGGTTTCTCCTGCATCTCCCACGGAGATCTGGCAAGTCAGCAGAAGCCTCCTGCAGGAACCAGGAGAGTTTGCAGAGCCACAGCGCATCAGCGGAGGGGCCGCGGGGCTGCGAGCTGGCTGCGGCGCAGCTCCCTCCCGGAGGCGACGTAGTCGGGCCGGGAACCTCATCCCTGCGGCACCCGCCACCCAAAGGCTCTTCTCCTAAAAGCCTCTCCCCTTCGCCACAGGACGGCAGAGCCAGCAAGCTCGCTCCGTGGGATTCCCCCTTTCTCAGACACGTCACCTTTTAGCCGGGGGCCTCTGCCTGTCAGTAAAGCAAGGCTCGGCTTCAACTCATTTAGCAAATATTTCAGACAACCGTGAGTTTCAACCGCGAGAGAAAACAATGCCTGCAAAGCATGAGGAGCTGTCAGACCCAGGGAGGAGCATGGCTGGGGGAGCTGCACAGCAGACATTTCATCAGGCAGACAGAAGCTAAAGGGAGAGTAAATCATCTTTCTGTCTGTTTCTCAGTGTTTGCTGTCCAAAGGAGATGAGACAGTGACAAACCCCGAGTAACGGAGGTCAATCTGTATCCTCTAGAGTATTTTAATACATAAATTAAAATTGTTTCGTATCTGTTGGCTTTTGCTAATTCATGTTTAAATACATTGTAGACGTTTATGTTCCCATGCTCCTCAGTTCCTAAAAGTGTCTAGTGGTGTGGGCAGGCTGTGGTGGAGATACATGACATTTCAAACAAACAACTCGGATTATCATGTAATCGCCAATGATTTGCCAGGCAGATTGAAATCACAGAAATGTTTTAACAAGAAAGTCCACTCTCTTCCCAGCACTCATACGGTTTGCAGTCAGTAACGAAGACTGCGTTTTCACAAACTACTTTTCCTAGCGCTATCAGATTCTGTGGCAGTGTTTTTAAAGGAAACCAATACAAAAATACTTTGCTACTGCTCTTTACACGTACGGAAACCTGAGCCTTGAGAATATATTTGCATCTTGAAACTCTCCTAACTGATCTTCCTCAACAGCCAGACTGACATTTTCTATCTGAGACAAGACACAAAATCAAGTGTGACCGAGAACTGTCACTAGGTGCCTGCCTGTCGCCAAGGCCTGTGGCTGGAGGAGCACCCGAACACTTTAATACTATACAAACATACAGGAGCTATATGGAGAGTGCCGAGTTTAACCATGTGCAGGAAGGTATCTCCATTCCTACTGAGCTCTGAGACCCATATGGCACGTAATAAGCAAAATGAACACAAAATCAAACACATGGATGCATAGAGATACATGTTTTCCCCCCTCTAGCACTCCATCCTCTGAAATCATAAAAGCCCAGCTGATCTCTTCCCCGAGCCAAATAAAAGGATGAAGGCTCTTTTCCTTCTTCTTTTTTTTTTTTTAGAAAATATTCTGCTCATTTCCTGATATAAATCGTTGCATTGTGGAACCCTCTGGAGCATGAATCTGTCCTTTCTGAACAGAGGTCGAGCTTTCCAGCCCTGTCAGAAAAGGACCCATTGTGGCGATCCCAAGACTCCAGAATTCCTTGCCGTGAGCAAAAGGGACTTGAGGGGCACGAAGAAAATCTGGCGACCTGACTTCAAACCCAGGCATTTCTTGCTGTCTGGAAGCAGTCTCTGCTTGCTGCTGAGAAGGGTAAGCCACTGTTGTGCAACCAGCTCCTTAAGAGAATGGAGACAACACAAAAGAGAGAATTTTGCCTTCCTGCCACCTGTCTGTTGTCTTCACAGTGTGGCCGTAATGCTGGCATAGAGCAAACAGCACAGCTTTATATACTATATACTTCTGGTTAGGCTACAGTAATTTTCTCTGCATCATATAATGGTGGCCCAGTTTGGCTCACCAGGACCCAGCTGAAGGTCCTGATTTAGTGCTGACTTCTGACAGCTCCCTTAAACCCAACAAAGTAAAAGTTAACCCAAGTTCTCCCTGAGAAACTCCAAGCACAACACTGGAAACTAATCTACAAGCGCAGAAGAGATCCTCCCTACATCAGTAACCCTAGCTTGCACAGAAAAGCCAAGGTTGGAAGGAGATGGACACTGCCTCCTCTCCAGCAATGGTCCCGTGCACCTGAATCCATGGATTTGTATCATGAAGGGGAGGTGCAGGACAAGGAAAACCAGTGTCCTCTGTTCTGCACTCAGAGGATCGTGGAGATTAGCCCCGCACAGCACAACTTGAGCTCTGCCACCAAGTCCAAGGTGCCAGGGATGCGGGCAGCTCCAAGATAAACAACATCCCCATGGACCATCTCAGCCTCATGCAGACCCACAGTGTTTGGAGGTGGCTGTCACCATTTCTTTTTTTGCATAGAAAGGGTGTAGAAGGATGAGAGATGGGTTTGAGGCATCCCTTCCCTAAATGACTGGGGAATGTCACAGATTTCTGTCCCAAGATTCCTCAGCGGTGAAGCTGATCGCTCGGCTCCAGAGTGCAGCTTCAGTATTTGGCTCAGGCTGAAGAAATGCAGAATTAGCCTCTTGAATTTTTCAGAGTTGTATTTTTTTATGATGAGATTATCCTCCTGGAGGAAGAGAGGGCTTTGGAATTGCACATTCAGCATTTCACTAGGCCGTGAGATGCGGGGCAGGGTGATCTGACAGTGAAGCCCAGCCTCTCCGACACGAGGGAGAGACGGCTCGGCACAGCCTGGAAGCTGCAGGACACCGGGGCAATGAGCTAACGCCATGTGACCCTCTACTGCAAGGCTTCAGCGGCCTTGAAAAAGACAACACGAATGTTTATAGCAAGCTCTTTCCTGGAAAGAAGTATAAAAACAAGATCTTGCCTAAGAGTCACATTCTCATCTGTTTTTGTTTTACCCTGTTTATTCCTTCAGATGGCAAATTTCTCCGCAGGACAGAAAAATGTATTTACCTTAGCAAGAACGCGGGGTGGAGGTGCTCTTTACCTCCTTTAAACTGACCTTGCTTGTCCCTTGTGGGGAGGCCAAATTTATCTCTGTCTTACAATGATCAAGCATGTGTCACTTTATTATAGTCTTTACAGCATAAATGCTGAGTGATAAAAAGAAGGTAATAAAAACTAATCATTCTCATGTGCAGCTTTTCCAGTTGTGCTCTTCACTTTGGGATTTTATTACATACATCTACACGCAGATAGAATATATGTTTAAAAGATGCATCTAATCACAGTTACAAATCAAGTACTGAGTATCAGAATCGTAAATTCAAATGTACTTTTTGGGCTAATGAGCTTGCATGTATATCATATGAATCTGATTAAGAGCTTAAGAAGACAGCACAGGCTTTGAATCTTTACTTCATTTTTTTGAGCCCTTCCTAATTTGAGGGTGGGCCCCTCAAATTCTAGTTTCCGTAGGACAGTTGGGTCCAACCTCTGATTGGCAACCACATAGTCCAGCTGGGTTTCTAAATTGCAGCCCAAATGATGACTCTAAGAAAAGGGCCTTTGCTGTCTCTCTCCAGGGACACCTTCCTTCTGCTGTTTCAGACTAACTTTGCCTGGAGCTACATGTATGGTGCACAGCCACTGTCTCCTCCATCCCACGGTGGCACTGCCCCACTACGGACAACCCCCCCAAAAGGAGACACTGCCCGCCAAGTTGTGCCAGCTCACAGGAGGCAGGATACCACCATCTCTGTCAGAGCGTGCATGGAGACCAACAGTGTCACCCCCAAAACTCTCATCCCAGAGTTCTTGGAAAAGGAAAGAGGGAAGGAAGAGGAAAAAACTTGCAAGTTACAGATTTCCAAGCCTCAACCCCAGGTCCAGACATAGCTTGTCCAAAAAGGCTTTTGCCACTGAATTACTGCACCATGAAGAATAGTTGGAGCACAGCAGTTTAAATCCTAAGAGAAGCGCTTCTGCATGCAACGCAGCTGAATCATGGTACTCACCGGTGTTAGATGTTGTAATCACCAAAACTAGGCATGGGTTCAAAAAGCAATGAGATAAATTCATGAAGCAAGGATAAATGGTGGCTATTGTACTCCATGCTCTGGGTGCTTTGACCCAAAAAGTCCCATAACTGCTGAATGCCAGAAGCAGAGAGGTTACACAAGGGAATCTCACTCTGTATTTGCTTTGTTTCTTGTATTGGCTTTAAGCCACTGTTGGAGACAGGAGGCCAGATGGGGCCCTGGTCTCACCTAACTGTGGCCTTATAATATATCCTCCTGCAAAAGATCAGACTGGATTAGGATAAATTACATCCAAATCACACTGTGTTACTCAGCACATTAAATTGTCCTTAATCATATACTTTGATGGTCTAGATTCCTGCCTAAATTTACCTCCTGTGCATATTTCTGTGCCTATTCTGTTGAAAACACTCCTGAATTTCAACTATACATAACCAAGCTCTAATGAAAAGCCCGTAAGGCTCTTGATCAAGCTTTAATAGGACTCATCATGAGGACATACTCTGCTGTGGCAAAATGCTTTCCTATCCCGTCTCTTTCAGAAATGTTTTGTGAGCCTTTAAAAGCAATTTAGCCCTGATTTATGTCAGCAAAGTGATTGCTGTTGCACATGTGAGTTACAAGAAAAGGGCTCTCATCTCAATTTGCTATACTGTTCAGGAAATCAGTTATAAATGCTGCAGTGCCTTCAGTGTCTCTGACTTCAATGCAGCGGAAACTAGCGATTTGAGCAAATACTTCATCATTCCCAATTCTCCCATACGCCGCATCCAGTACTTGAAAAGAGACAACCTATAGGATATTTTTTTTGTAAAGGGTACTAAACTTCCCCTGTCTAAGCTGTTTACCTAAGCTGTTTCCAGAAGATATTCATGGAAAGAAACATACAATTCTTGAACAGAGAGCATATGAAACATGTTGATGACTCTCTAATAAATCGAGTATGCATTCAGTAGGACTGAGTCACCTCATCACAAGTTTAGAGAGGAGGGATGTAGAAATGGTGACTAAGCAAGCTCACGCAGTAAGCCAGGGGAGCAACAGCAACCCAAAAGTTTTGATGGCCTGACCTGACCTGCCAGTGGCATCCAACCACCCTCAGGCATAGATTAGAGCAGGTCTCTTCACCCAGGAGACAGATGCTCGTAGAAGGACAGGAGCCATCACAAAGCGCCCGTGGCCAGGAGGTGTATTGCCAGTGGTGGTCCTACCACCACTGCTGCTGGTTTGCTTATGGTGTTGCTGAGTAAAGAAACACCCCAAAATCAATTAATCCCTGAAGCAAAGGATCTCAAACAGCACATTGACTCTTCTCCCACATTTCCATATGCCAGAGAGAATAATGATGGTAACTACTAGGAAAATAAGGAACAGTTTTCTGTGAAGTCTCTTCTGTTGTCCAGTTTGAATCTCCTGTACCAGTTTGTGGTCATTGCTCCTGTTTGTATTGTTTGCTGCTACCAGCAAGAGTTTGATTCCCACATCCTTGCAACTCCCCTTCAAGAAGCTGTAGGTTGCTATTAGATCACGCCATTACCTCCCCTTTGCCAAACAAGTAACAGAAACACAACAGAAATATCCACCAATCTTTTCTTCCATTTCTTCTCCTCATCTTGGGGCCGAGGGACACGAGAAACAAACAGTGACCCAAACAACAGCAGTCTGGGCTGCCTTCCACATGCTTTCCCCTCCTGCTTTGTGGGAAAGCCCTTGGTACAAGCAATCCCCTCAATACACATACCCTCATTGGGCACGTCCCACTGGTGAGCACAGCTCCCCATGACAAATCTGCAGGGGCTGGTGACACCGAGCCCTGGGGAATCCCACAGGAACAGGGCCCTGGAGGGAGCCCGTTGGGAAGGCAACGCAGAAGAGACTCCTGTCTGCCCTTCTCCTTTTGACTGCCCAAGCCGCGAGGATACCTACTCACAGCCTCCCCCGAACGCTCTCCTGTGCCCCACACCAGCTTCAAAACCACCCCATGGTGGGCACCGGGCCTTGGCATCTCTCACCGAGATTCCCCACAGCCCATCCCAGTGCGCGGCGCAAGCGCTGGCACCAGCCCACACACTGGAGGCTTGCAGAGGGAATTCCCAGGCTGCCACTGGCATTTTTGACATTTTAAAGGCTCTAAATTAGCAAAGTAAGAAATGAGTTACAGGCATTTCCAGACATGGCCCAGGCCCTGCTAGACCTCCGAGCTCCCAGTATAAAGGAGAGCATGCCAGATGCTTGGTATTATACAATTTTGCATTCCTTTCTGGTGCTGTTCTTACAGTGTCTAGCACTTCTGCATACTCATCTGGCTTTTTAGCAACAAGTTGCTTGGACCTCTCTGTCTTGCTGCTCCTGCTACGTGTCCAAGGGCAGTAGGACCTGAAAGATTAAGACCTCAGTATGCATAGACAGCAGATGGCTATTGCATGTGTGCTTACTTTGCACTGCTAAATACTCTATTGCCCTAGCTAGTTTTACATCCCCTTTTAGTGGTAGATCTCTCTCCTGACTTTTTAAAATCATCTGTTGTACATATGGCCCAAAGAATGGTAAATATTTTTTCCAGAAGTTCAACTTATGATGCATGTGGGAAGACAAGATCAAGCCCACACTATGAACTCCGACTTCTTCATCTGGTGACTGTAGTCTTTTCTTTCCTCATTACATTTCCTTCAGTTAGAACAGCGAGATTAAAACACGGCCGCTTCCCAAATCTGCCTCAGCAGCATGTCCTCAGTTAACTGTCTTGCAACATCAAATGTCTCTCCAGCATACTAAAAAGTAATGTAGTTCTCTATAAGACACCAATTTTATATACCTTGGAACATTTTTCTGCCAGTTTCTACAAAGCGGCACATGGAAAGATCTTTCAAGTCGTCGGGTTCTTTAATTTACTAGTCAGAGACATAAATCAAGGCATGTAAGATCTACTGCGAGTTCATGAACTCTAGGAAATTTTTCTAATCACTGTCCTTTGAACTGAGCTTTTTCAGAAACTGTAGAACTCCAAAACATATCTAGTAAATGCATTTAGTAAATTTTGCTGGATTGGCAACTACTAAAAGCAGACTTGTCTTCCCTGACTACCTACCAGCATCAGGCAGTCTTAAAACATCCTCTGTGATTCTAACACTAAAACATGAAAGAAAAAAGAAGTCTTGAACTTGTCTTGCCCAATATAGCTGCTGGGATTCATTAAATGATTCCAAATTATCATTGACAGGCACCAATTAAGCCAGAAAAATAGAGACAACTTCCCAAAGATAAAACTTTTCAAACACTAGGGTGACTTTGCAAGGTAATGACCATAACACCTTTCAAATACCCAACTCTAATAAGAGGTCCAACTCTTCTCTGCTCCCCAAAAGGTTAGAGAGCTAAATTGCGTGTCATTTGCAAAGAAGCATCAAAAAATTTTCTGAGTACTCCACCCTTGGAAGTATCAGACCTGCTGAACAAGGATTTTTTTGAGCACGCATGAGTGAATGGCAATGCTATTTTTCATACTGTGGGTATGAAAGAATAATAATAATAAAAAGCCCTATACTTCAAGATGGTGTAAGAGATTGTTTCAGTCTTGGTGCTCAGTTCATTTTGGGAAGAAAACAAAGAAAATAGCACAGCTATTTCAGCCTGGACCAGTATAAGATTCCTGAGACTAGAGATGGACACATACACCCTAAGTTTTATAGACCTATACTCAAAATTATCAAAACGTCTAGTAAATTTTGCTGGGTTGGTATTTGATCACCCACTTATAGATTATAATACTGAACTTAAAACTCACTTTGCAGAGGCAGAAGATGTTTTTGCTAGTACGTGTATGGATCCATACTAAAATTTCCTTTCGAGTCTTACTCAATTAAAAGGGCAAATCAAAAAATCATGTTGATGTCAAATATATGCCTATATGCTTGCCCCAAAACACCTCAAATCATGTCAACTGACTTTCTAAGGTGACCAGCATTAAATATTAAATAACTCTGGAAAACATAAGAAAATATCTTTTTATATGCATTTAAAACTTTTGCAGATCAGAGGCATCAAGGCACAGAAGTGCCATTACACACCACAAAACAGTGCAATTTCGGAATAGACCAAAAATTCTGCAGCGCAGTTTAGCTACAAATTTGGATGTCATTTAGACCTGCTTATGCAGAGAACAGTAAATTTCTCCTTGTTCCTTTTATGTAACTGTTGTCCAATTCTCAATCCAGACATTAGCTTTTAATTCACCTCATACATCTCAAAAGGGGGTGTGTGTGGTATTTCCGATATCTTTTTCCATGTTCTACGTTCATAAAAGTGAAGAGGCATAATGAATGAATTTAATGATTTCCATCCATTCAGCTGGTTATAGAAGACCTCTTAATTCAGCTAAAAGAGAAATTACTTGTTCCTTCAAAAAGAACACTGATTCTGGCCTGCAACATGAAGGATATCTATGTTCTCAAAGTTAGACGGCCATTGGCAGCTTATTACTGCTGTAACTGTTCACGTTATCTGATATAGAGATACCACATGTGGGCGAAGGGAAAATGTCATCGACTGTCAGGAATTACATCCCCTCCTTTTAGGCTGTTGATCTCACTCGCTCAGTAATTCACAAGCTCAGAATATCAATAAGGTCCTGCAAATGTTGTGCCCTGCAGTCGGCTTTTGTGCACTGTTTTCTCCCTTTGTTACCTGAAATGCCAGAAGCTGGATGATACGAAACCACACCCTCAGCAGGAACATTGCCTTTCCTATCGGGGCATGATGTGCTGTGCCTGGCGGTGAGCTCCTCCCCGTGGAGCTGCATCTACCACAGGATGACAAGAGCATCCCTGAGGTCCTGGGGAGGTTTATGTACCCTCAAGTCCACACTGTGGTGCCCAGCCAAGCAGATACACTGGATATTGCACCATGCCACAATCACGCTCCATGAAAATAACTGTAAATGTGAAATGCAAAGGTCTGCGTTGCTCTTAGCTCCCAGTCTGAATTCAATGCTATTTTTAATAATCTCTCATTGCTGTAAAATACTGTGAGATCCAAAACTAGAGTCTGGGCACACCAGCCACGAGATGCGGCAGTAGAGATTATGAAGCAGAGCATGAAACGGAGTGTCCTGCTGCCAATAACCTACTTATTAACGATTTCTTCCCCTGTCATCCTCTGGGACTGAAGCTAATTCCTGGAACAGGGCCCTTCTGCTTTGCATCCGCTGCCTCTCTGGCACCAGCCTGTCCTTGCCTCGCTGCTTCTGGGCTTGACCTGTTGTCCCCTCTGTGGCTGATTGCCTCCCCCTCCTCCCTGTAGCACACCTCACCCTAATGCAAAATCACTCTGATACTACACGAATGTCCCGGGCACTGCACAAAACCCAACTCTGACCTACCTAGCAATGGTGTGTGCAACACCAGAAACTCAGCTCTCCGTCTTACCCAGCCAGAATAAAAAAAACCTCAAGCTCTGCTGTGCATCCCATCCATTAGTGGTGCCTGGGGAACTGTGCAGAGACCTACCTCATGATTAGATAAAAGCTTTTCCTTCTAAATCACTGTCCACAAGAAACCAAGGGTCTGGAAGAGTGAACTCCACATACATTAGAGGCCAGGCACGTCTCCTACACTGGTTATTTATGTGTCTTTGTTTTATGCTGAAGAATGCAAGATTTTGTGGTAGGGAATAAGTTGCTTCATTTATTTGCTGTGATAATGATACCAAAACCCTTTTCTCAGTAAAGACACAAAAAAGGGAAATTGCCCTGGTTTTACCCAAGAAGAAACATTTTTTAAACAATGTCGTGAAAATCATATATCCGTATGTCTACCAAAACAAATCTGGGATGGTGACGGAGACGGAAGATCAGTGATTTTTTGCCACCTCTCCGCTCCCACTCCCTCAGAGTCTGCAGGCCACCTCATGCCTAACAGCCCCAGAACTGCTCTAACCAGTA
This sequence comes from Phaethon aethereus, assembly GCF_964289735.1. Lineage (NCBI taxonomy): Eukaryota > Metazoa > Chordata > Aves > Phaethontiformes > Phaethontidae > Phaethon > Phaethon aethereus. Next base: position 27,601,271 of record NC_138583.1, read on the forward strand.
GAGAAACAGTCCAAAACGCAAACATTATACCCTGTCCCTGACCTCTCCTTCACCTGCCTTGAGGGTCTTCAAAGCCGTCAACCTCCCGGAGCACACAGAAGGAGGACATGCACAGAGATGGGCCCCACCATGCACATGCCCTGGGGCTGCAGCTCACGCTAGCCCAAAGAAAGTCTGTCTCCCAAAGAGGACTTGAAAAATAACAGGAACAATGACAAGAGAGTTGCAAATGTGTCTCCGGCTGCAGTTATGCTCAATGCTTAAGGTTGGGAACATCTCAGGAGGAAAACTGCAGTTCAGGGTGGGAACAGACCCTACATGAAAGCCCTCAGAGCATCCAGTTGCTAATGCAACCATGGTTACGTTACCTTCACAGCTGAGCACCCAGAAACTTGGGTGGATGTCTCCCCTCAGAAGCAGGGACAAGGTACCACAGCATTTCACAAGAAGAAAGATGAGCAAAGAGCTCCTGGCCCAAAGGCGCAAAGAGTAGAGGCTGGGGTTTAATTTCTCGGTCCCTCAAAGACTCAGACTCAGTTGGGCTGACCTTCATTTCATGCCATAGTGTGAGTTTAAAAATACACTGCTCCTCTTAAAAACGTGTCACAGCTCTTAGAAGCAAGAAAATCAGGCTGTGGGTGGGAGTAACTGCATGGTTTATATATATATACACACTTCTGAGCAACAGTCTTTTAAATTCCACTTTACAAAAAGCAGACTTTTTAGCACTTCAGGAGTTGAACACACAGTTAGTATCAGAGGCTGGAAGCAGAACTGTTTTAAGAGGTAGGGGTCACTTTCTATTCCTTTTTTTTAGGAAATATAATTTTTTTTTGCAGCTCTATTTTTAAAAAAAACAACTATTTTATGGTCAGTCACAGCTTTTCACTGGTAATGTCACGCCCAATTTAGAAGATAGGAGCACCGAATGATTTGGCACGGGGATATACTCAAACAAAGGAAAAGAAACCGCTTACAATTTATGATACGCTTTGATAACTGTGATTTAAAAATGCCAGTGTTTCATTCCAGAAAATGTTACAATAACAAGCACAAGACTAATGACCTGATGCCTTGTCAGAGATGTTCACAGGTCAGATAAAACCACCACATTATATCTGCAGGATCCAGCGTTTCAAAGACAGCCCTGTTTGAGCTTCCCCTGGGCTTTGATCCCCACAAGCCGTACGTCAGCACTATCCTCCCAAAAGCTGGCCTCACGCTGAGGGTTTTTCTGCCGACACACTTTCAAACCTCTGAAATACGCCCGGGCTGTCCCACCTCCCATCCGCCGCCATTTGAACCACCCCAGCGGTTTCCTGCGTTACGAGGAAGCAGCGAGAGGAGAGAAGAAAACGTTCAGCCCCCATCAGGCTTAGCCAAACAGCTGGCGAAGAATAACCTTAAAAAAACCTGATATTTAAGCAACTGTGGAGGAGATTTGTCGATTTAAGAGGAGCAGGGTGAAATCATCCATTGCCTTCTGTTGTCTTTTGGCTGGAAGCAGCTAACAGACAGCTGGATGGCCCCCGATCCTGCACTTCAACACAGTCGCAGAAATATTCGCATTTCATCATCATGTTGCATTTTTCTCCTCTCTCACAGGCCTTCCCTCAGCTCGCTCCGGAGTTTCCAAGCCTGTATCACATCCCTTCACACCTGCTGTGGTCTGTCCACATTTAACGCTGAGCAGAGCACGTGAGCAGCAACAAATACTTTTCGCAGCATATTTAATACCTCCTTCATCCAATAAGGTTTGCCATTTTTTCAGTTCCCCATTACTTAAAATTATTAGCTACATAATCTGGGGAAATAATGCTGGGTTGTCCCTAGGTAGGATGCTCTGAGGACGCAATCGCAGGAGGACAGAGGTGCGGTACCGAGCTGCACTAACACGCTGCCATGCCGACTCGCTGGGCTGGAGACGCTGCTCACGGAGCAGGACACGCAGGCAGGACTGCAGCAGCACCTGCACTTTTCAGTCGCTTCATTTGCTACAGAAAAGGCTTCATTTCCCAGAGAATCCTGCGGCACTTGGACTCCCTCATGCTGCCAGCCCGTGCTACCCTTGAGGAGGCTGCACAAGGACCGTGCAGGCAGCTCTGTGTGATGTGAAGGGAATTGCTGCGGTTACTTAAAATAACCTGACAGCGAAATGAGGTTTTGCTGGGACTCTTCCACCTGTCCTTGCATGGGCATGGTTGAAATTCCTCCTCAGGTGCTGCAGAGTGGCAGCAGCACTTGTCCCAGCCCTTGGAGTGAACTGCAACCATATCTTGGGCTTAGGAAAACCGAGTTTCACCCTTTACATCTGACACTTCTCCCTCCAAAAGAGAGACACATGTACAGGGTGCATTCGTAGTAATTGTTACACTGTGATATGTTGGCTATCAGTACACATGGTCTTTCCAAGGCCCACATGCTTGCAATAACAACCTTCGATAATCATAGAATCATTGAACCATTTATGTTGGGAAAGACCTTTAAGATCACCGAGTCCAACCACTACCCTAACACTGCCAAGTCTACCACTAAACCATGTCCTTAAGCACCACATCTACACATCTTTTAGATACCTCCAGGGGTGGTGACTCCACCACTTCCCTGGGCAGCCTGTTCCAGTGCTTGACAAACCCTTCAGTGAAGAAATTTTTCATAATATCCAATCTAAACCTCTCCTGGTGCAACTTGAGGCTGTTTCCTCTTGTCCTATCACTTGTTACTTGGGAGAAGAGACCAACACCCACGTCGCCATAACCGCCTTTCAGGTAGCTGTAGAGAGCAATAACGTCTCCCCTCAGCCTCCTCTTCTCCAGGCTAAACCACCCAGTTCCCTCAGCTGCTCCTCATAAGATTTGTGCTCTAGACCCTTCACCAGCTTTGTTGTCCTTCTCTGGACACGCTCCAGCAACTCAGTGTCCTTCTTGTAGTGAGGGGCGCAAAACTGAACGCAGTATTCGAGGTGCAGCCCCACCAGTACTGTGTACCAGGGGACTATCACTTCCCTGGTCCTGCTGGACACACTATTGCTGATACAGGCCAGGACGCTGTTGGCCTTCTTGGCCACCTGGGCACACTGCTGGCTCATACGCAACCACCTGTCAACAAACACCCCCGGGTCCTTTTCCACCAGGCAGCTCTCCAGCCACTCTTCCCCAAGCCTGTAGAGTTGCATGGGGTTGTTGTGATCCCAGTGCTGGACCAGAGCTGAGATCCACTCCCTTGTGCTTTTGCAGAAGATATAATTCAAGGCCAGATGAATCTTTATTTTATAAAGCATTTTACAGATCAGTTTGCCAATGCAGATGGATTTTCTGATCCACTTTAGCGATGAAGTGATTTAACAGAGTTTGCCTTACAGTATGTGATTGGGAGAAGACTACAGACCAATGAGATTAAAAGGAGGTATCAGGAGAAGTTAAACCAATGACTTTACTGAGCAACTTTTATTGCAATACATGGTACGTCCTTCCCTACTGGGACCCATGTCTGCACCCTCTCCCTGGACCCACTGCGCAGTCATGTCAAGACTGTCAAGAGAGAAATGCCCAGAGACACAGCGATGCTCATCTTCCCTTCCTTCTGCAAGATGCTAAAGAGCAGTTGATGCCTTGACAAAAGCAGGCTGGTTAGGGCTGAGTTTACACCAACCTTCACCAAATGGGGCTTCCCCCTTCTCTGTATTACTAAGAATATTTGCATGAAGATCTAGCGCTTCATTTCATTACAGTCCTGCTCCTTGTGGCTCATTTCCTGTTGTCGGGTCAATACTTCAGCACGACTTGCAAATATGATTGCAAAACGAAGGACAAGGAGTCAGGTGAAAGCTGTGAAACCCTCAAAATAGGACAGTAATCCTATTTTCCTACAAATGCCCCTCAGAGCAAGGCACATGAGGGGAGGCACGCAGAAAATGGGGAGCTGAGGTGCAAGGCGGGCTCTGAGGTCCCCAAGGAGCAGAGGACGAGCACGGCCCAGGAGGTGCTGCTGCCTGACAAGGTTGGGGCATGACCGTGATTTCTGCCTGAGCACGGCAGCTGCATCTGCCACCACGTTTGCAGCTGCTTGATGACTGGTGACAAACACGCGTCCCCACTCCTGGCAGTAGATGAAATTTTCCCTGCTGTGATACATGGGCTTTTTAACTATGCATGGCTGACTCTTGCTATGACCGGCTTGCTTTGATCGATAGGTGGTAACCGCCCTTTATCCCTGTCCCTGGCCATAGCCCCTGAGTTCCTGTCGTGTGTCGAGGGCACTGACCTTCGCTCTCTGCCTGCCGAGTCTCTCCGGGGCTCATTTGGTGCCGGTTGCTGCTCGATTCCAAGCTCCTTTCTTTCATACACTGCTCCACACCTCCTTGTCTCTCTGTATGTTAATCGCTTTGGATCAGCAGCCCCGCAGCAGGGCGAGGGTCAGTATTAACTCCAGTGAGTGCTCTTAGCCTGGTTATCCTTGGTTTTCAGACCAGATATGCTTTTCATGCAGGTTGTGGCTCACAACGAAGTCCTGGCAGCACCCAGCTGTCATGGGACAGGGGCTCAGACACATCATCATCTCCTGCATCCTTTTCCCTCTCCAAATGGAGTCAGCCACAACGCGGATGGGCCCAAGCCAGCCCTATGGGGACACCAAGCTTGGGTTCAAGCCCAGACGCCGAGGCTCTGCTTTATCTCTGCCTCAGAACGGAGCACAGCAAAAAGCAACTCTTGGGACACTGCAGTGACCCATTAAAATTAATGGGGTTAAATCATCCTGGTGTAAGCCACCAACTTCAAAAGAATTACACAAGGGATGAATCTGGAGCCATTATTTTTCTTCTTTGTGCCTTTCAGAAAGATGATCTACTTTCCAGACTGCTACGCTCAGCCAGTCTGTCTAACTAAACTAACTACCCTCTCGTCGATCTCTTACTCCACGCTCTCGTCTACTGTCCAAGCAATTCCAAGAACTGCTCGCCTGCTCTGGTTTTCCCCATGCAAAACACTCATATACTTCCAACTGGCCTAATTAATTTCCTCTTTCAGAGGCAAATAAAAAAAATAGAAAGAAAAAAAAAAGAAAAACAAACCCCAAAAGCAAAGTTTTGTTGGAGAGACCAGGAGGGCTCGGTAGCCATGTGGCACATTTCTTCTCTACCCTAGGTTGCAGCAGCAGGTAAAGGAGCAGATACAAGTGCAATACTTGCACCCCGCCCCCCTTAAAACTACAGTACACAAAATTTGACCAGAACTGATGTATGTCACATATACTTTTCCGTAATTGGAAGCACTTGTTTGAGCTAAGGAAGTGCAGGAGACCAATGAGACAGGCATGAAACCTCACATGTAACAGATATGAGCTCCCAGCTACTCTGTGCTCTGGAAGCCAGTCTTGCTCCTGAGGTGGCTCATTCAGTAACAGTGCCGGTGGAGATGGCCTTCAACTCTTTCAGCAAAGAGCTCAGTAACCTTAAAAAGCATAAATCAAAACTGTTAAAATTGGCAGGTGATTTGATAGGAAGAAGTTGCCTTTTGGAGACTGCTTTTTGTCTGCCAAACTCACCCAGAAGCAGATCCACATATGGATTTCTAACCTATCCAGGTTTCAGTGGTGATTACAGCAGCGATTGTGGTATGAACCATGGTAGACATATTATTTTGGGGGAGCTGATGAGTTAGAGGTAGATGAAAAGCTCAGAGTGTATTTAGCTAACCCACCTCCATAGTTCCCCGGTATTCAGCTCTGGGGGTTTTGGCACAGGAAAAGTAGACTTGAAATTCAGCTCCTGAATGGGTTTCAAACTTTGCTGAGTCTGGAGGTGTCCGGATCTGAGATTTTGACTAGTAGCTCCCAAAAGAGGCTGCTAATTTCTCAGGGTGAGGCAGAAGAGGATGGGAGGAACTAGTGTTATTTCACTTTGCTCTAAACGCAATGCAACCATCTGTGCAGCTGCTAAATCACGGGGCCTTGAAGGAACTGCAAAACAGTCTGACTGTAAAGTCTGACTGTAAAGACTGTAAAGACTGTACAGGCTCAGTCTGACTAAGATACAGTCACTGCCGGGCTGACACAGGCTGCTGGCACTCCTCAAGCCCCTGGAAGAAATGCTGCGTGACAGCTGCTCTCTATCTCCCATGGTTTGGGCCCATCATGTCCCCGCTAGCATCTTTTACAGCCCTGCTTAGACATATACCAACAATGTATCAGGATGAGTAACGGGCTAAAAACAAAAATACAGAGTGATCAGGAGCTCCACAAAGCTGCTTGTAAATCTACTAAAAGTGGCATGTTTCCATAATAAACAATCCGATATCGCACTGCTCTGTTCCCACTTAGCAGTCTGCCGAGAGGAGGAGGAGAGAGGCCGGCTCGCAGGGCGCTGCGTTTAACAGGAGACAAGCCGGCAGCGTGCAATGGCCCACGCTCCCCCTGCCGGCTGCGCCCGCTGCGCCCCGCACCCTCGGGCGCTCTGGGAGGCGATGCTTCTCCCTCTGATGGAGGCCAGGCACGATTAATTCCTGCTTGCACTGCGGCAACACCTCTGCAGGCACCGTCCATGAAGCGAGACCTGCTCTGCCAGGATTTACACGGATAAAGAATAAAAGCGACAGCACCTATGTGAAAGATGCTGGGCTGCGGCTGGCACAGGGCTGTGAAGAAACGCTCTCCAGCTGGGACCGACAAGTCCCTGCTGTCGCCTCCGTGAGACGCGATCCATCACCGTGCACAAAGCGTGCACAAGGCACGTTGGGTTCAGTGGGTGGGAAGCACTCTGGGAACAAAAAGGTTTGCAATTCTGTTACAGGCAACACTTTCATTTCCCTTGCCCTGACAACCTCAGCCGATATCCCTGGACAAGCAGTGCTCTGTAACTGCAAAAGCCATCTGCCTTCCAAAAGGTCTTTTGGTGAAATGTGTTTGGCTCAATATGCTTGATCATGCCATGGCAAGACTGTCAATACCTGAAAATATAAATGTGTATAGATAAGTGCAGCTGGCAGGAGCAGAGATGGAGCATGCAGGTATGTCCCTGTATTTCATGCTCATAAAATACGTATTCCCAAAGCATAGACTTGATGACGTCACCCCGTCACCAGCAGGACTTTGGAAAGTCTGAATCAGAGAGCACAGAGTCTCTGCATTACCCATCAGCTGCAGGTATCCTCTACCGCAGGCTGGCCTGAGAGCTAAAATACAGACTAAGCCATGCACAGGGAGACGAAGCAGCTCTCGTAAAGCAAATTCTGCAGCAAAGAGAGAATCTGAATTCAAGACTTCTTAACCCTTTCCTCCCACTCACCCCATGAGTCCTGCCGCAGCTCCGTCCAATGAGGCTCCCACCGTGCTGGCTCACCCGACGGCGACAGCAGGCGCAGGGCACCTCAAACCTCCATCAAACAGCCTGCTTCCTGCTAATTACAACTGGAGGGCTAATGAGCTTTAACAGCCTAATTCCAGGCTTATTTTTCCTATGTCACTTTTGATATAATGGGGGCAAAACAGCTCACATCATAGTTTTTAAGGTATTGGGCAATTTAATTTCTTGCTTCTCTACTGAAGAACATGTCTCTGAGCAGACAAAACCCTTTTGATGCCCTGCCCCATGTTTTAAAAGGATGTGGCAACCATGACAGTTTAGAAATGTGTGTACGATTATGAATGCTAATACAATTAACAGCGAAAGACTCATACTTGGATCACAAACCCAGCTCTCTTCCAGCTCAAGCCCTCCTCATAGGCTTCCAAGTAAATGGATCAGATAGCAGTACAAAACTCCAGATAAAGAGTAATGCTTCTATGGAAAAAAAGACCAACAAAATTCTTCAAAAAGCCGTGACTAGGCACTGTCATAGAGATTAAAGAGAGGAGCAGCTCCCTAGCTATTAGATGTCAGGGTCAAATTTCTTGTAGGGTAACTTGAGGCGGAGTTACCCTGGGGATGCAAAGGATTTGGATCACTGGTGAACTACAAGTGGGCTTTACCCCTGTGCTGTGTGCAGCTTCAGGATCAGTGCCTGTACCCCCTGCAAGGCGTACACACACACACACACACGCACACAGAGCAAATGATTAAAAATGCATGATCAAGTTTATTGCAAAACTCCCACCAAGGATCAAAGCTTCCACCCCCAGCAACACTCAGTGGCCCCAGCCAGCTTCACATGCTGCCTTTTTGAATTTTTTTACATGGGAAAATACATCAAAAGGCTTGAAAGGGAAAAGCGCATCTCCAGGGAACAGCACCTTAAGCAGGCAGGCAGTATTGCAAAGTAAGGGAGTTTTGTCAGCGCTCTGCAAATACTGCGGGCACAAAACCAGCCAGTTTCCCAGAAGAGAAAGAAAACTCCACTTGGCCTAATCCAGAAACAATTAGCCCGGGCACATCCCGTTTGAAGCTGGCACTGCAACAAGGGGAGCCCCTACCACAGCCGGGAATGCTCGGCACTTCTGAGAACAAACCAGTTAGTACAAATTTAATGGATTAAAGTAACTGGACTGAGACTGGTGCCTCTTCTCAGAAGCTTCGAGGAAATTTCCCTTCCCAGGCCCAGAGGAGCACAGGCAGCTGGCTCAAATCAGAGCCTGGTCAGCCCATAGCACCGCAGGCTGGGTCAGCATCTCCATCGCTGGGGGTTGTTCCCAGCTTCTCCTCCCTTCCCAGGTCACTGACCCACCTGTGGAGGGTAAGTGTGCACTTTGCCCAGGACCCCTCCTGCGAGGAGATACCCCATGGCAAGGCAGCTGCTGCCTGAGGGGGCTTGGCGGGGAGCTGCTCCAGGCGCTGCGGACTGGTGGGAGGCTGCGAAAAGGGCAGGGACCCCAAATCTCCCAACAGCAGCTGGACATGGCTCTAAAACTTCAGGAGCTGTTGCTCAGGTTTTTCAGTTCATAATTGCAAATACCTTTTCCTCTTAAGACCATTTTACCAACAGTTCATAACTCTTTGGCTTGCAAATTGCCCAGCTCTAGGTCAGACAGTTGCTTGCAATTGTAAAACATCAGAAGTCGCTTGATTAGATCAGGTTAAAGAGGTCCCAGACCCCACTCCCCTTCCCCCCGGAGCAGTCATTCTTTCCTTTACTCGATCGCTTAAATCTTTATTCTGCACCACTCATGCCTTTGCACTGAGTCTTCCATTTCACCCGCAAATGAGGAGCAAGTTTCCTTTAGAGAAGCATTTGCAGGGCTTTGATTGGAAATTTGTCCTTGTTCCATCATTTTCCAAAGGATTTGTGGTTCCAACCTGCTCCCCGCTCTGGGTTAAAAGGAGCAATGTGGACGGCCAACTCTTCGTCTTACTGCAAGGCAGGAGCCGGGGCTGGCCAGGAATAACTCAGCCTGGCTAAGAGGTGATCAGCTGCGGGCGGCCAGGCTCCCGTACGGACTGTATGTGGTCCGCAGACCCCACTGTGCTGGGGAGGGAGGCAGGGAGGGACGGAGCATACAGGACGAGCAGGAGCAGTCCCAGCCACCTGGGGAAGAGCTGTGCCTGGGAAGCTGTGGAGGGAAAGACCTTCTCTGAGCTTTGCTAAGGAGCATCAGTGTCATTAAGCAGCAGCCCAAGGGAGCCTCAGCAGATGTGGGGTGCGGTTTAATCCTTCCTGGGTCAAGCAAGCAAGCCAAAACCTGGATTAATATACAGCGTTTCAGGCTGCACATGCAACGCACTGGCAACGCTATTTGGATGACAGCAAACACCCAGATTAGGTGCTGACAACTCCTCTAACAGGATCACGCACAAAATCTGGCTGTTAGAAGGGCTGTCACTCTGACTTTCACAGCCAAAAATGTGAGCAAGCCAGTGACACCTTCCACACTGAAACCCTGCCGAATGCCCCGGCACAGCCAAAGCTGGAGATGAGAAAGGTTTCCCTTTCCAAGTTGGCTCTCTAGCTTAGTGGAGCAGGAGCAAGGAGAGCCTGGTGATCAGCACAGCTTCCCAGGCCTGGGGAGATGATTCAGTCCAGTACCGAGTATTAAAGAGACAATTAGATAATCAATCTCTTCCATATGTTTACAAATGTCTGATCCAGGTGTGGTTCTGGAATTGTTAGTATTAATGTCCAAGACTCCAAGTGTGCTTCTTTCCCATTCCCTCATCAAGTCTTAGATGCAACGTTATTAAATACAAAAAATTACTATCATAAGACCAACGGAAAAAGATAGGGCTGTAACACCTAATAAGAAGCCAGGTGGAAAAGCTATTTCATATCTGTTCATAGCAACATGTCACAGCCTTCCCACTGCTGTCTAGAGGAATTCCTGCTCCCTGAGACATGAGAGCCAGGAGAAAGTCAGCTTTGCCAGACGAGCATAGCAAGGGGATGAGGCAGGGCACATCCCCGGAGAGAGCAGAACGCACACGCCAATGTATCCAACATCCACACAAACCAAAAGCATTTTTTTCCGGCTCAGCTTGTGCCGTATGCTGCACAGTAAATGCGTGTAAAGCATCATCTCCCCACGACGTGGCAGTAGCTGCCTGCAGAGCCCGTAACACAAGGCCTTCCCATGCCCGACCCCTTGTCATTGAGTGGAGCTATTTATACCGGCTGCAACAAGCTGTGCAACAAATACGGCTCTGCAAGAGGGTAGGAGGAGTTCTGCAAAAAACACCAAGTGCAAACATTAAAAATTGTAAGTTTGCATGTCTTGTTGGCAAGGTTTTTTGGCCAAGCTGATCTGCAGGTTGCTCACGAAGTGCGAGCGTTGCCATTAATTTTTAAATAGAAAGTCAGACATAGGGATGGTGAACTGTGGCTGTAGTAGAAGGACTGTACACATCTACACGTATCTACATGTGCACACACAAGCAAAATATTATTCCCTGCATCAAGTAGCTTTTGACACGTAATAGACTTTCGGGTAACTTGTGTGTGAAAACCAACCAGAAATCTCTGCCCTCTGGGGCAATGTTGAACATGGAACATTTTGTGGACGGGGGTGGATGCGCCTGTTAGCGTCCCTGGCTGCCCTCCAGCAGGATGAAGTGTGCTGAGAAGTCCCTGGGCAGGAAGCTGAGAAGACACTGGGCAGGTGAAGCCCTGCCCGCCCCGCTGGGAGCTCGGTTTGCTGTGCCAGCCATTGCTAGTGAAGAACGGGATGTCAGTGTGAAGTGGACTCTCCCAGGAAAAGCTCTTTGTAGAACAGATGCCAGTGATGGGAGGGAGATGCTACACACCAACTCAATTTCACCCCAGTCTCAATGTGGCCTGCAAGAATGAAGGACAGGACACCCTGAAAAAGCCTGTGCAAGGCTGTGAAAAGAAGCTGTTCCCTCCCTATTGGTGGGTGCTGCTGGCATAAAGGGTCCAATTCATCCCCTGGCACCTGGTCTCCAAGAACACAGCCTTCACCCTCTTGATTTTCATGTTGCTCTCCTCACGATTCCTCCCTGCAGCAGCACTCATGAGATTAGCCCTCTCCTGACACTGCTCCTGGAGGACACCTTAGCCCATCCACACCTCAGGCTTACAAGCAGTGCCCGTGCTAGCCCTACATTGGATCTGCTGGGAGAGAAAATGAGTTGTGTCACCACTGACAAGAAAAACTGTTAGAATGAGGGGACAGTAAAAAAAAGGCAACAGAAGAGACAAGGTGTTCATCAAGGGGGAACCCAGCGGCAGCAGCTGAGTCACATTAGATATCACGGCATTTGCCTCCAAGTGGTATTAGTTCAGTAAATGTTATATAGACCTTGGATTCAAGAGCCATCTCCAGCCAGCAAGGTTCAGAGGAGAGGACCAGCGTCACCACCACCTTGCCCAGGTGCTGCCGCTCTCACACTGAGGTTGTTGCTACATGCTCCACCTGCAAGCACCGTGCTCCACTTTTAGAGCTAAGGAGGCTTTTGGGGGTCCATCCCTAGACTAGCGACACGGGACCATGCAACGCAGGGACTGCTCTGCCTTCCATGGGAACTTCCAGCCCAGCACAATTCGCTTCCCAGCTCCTGTGTAACCTGCCCCACAGGAAGCGGTGACGAGGGGACACGTGCTTACTCTCCCATCTTCTTCCACCTCACACTGGAGACATGAATGAGGACTGAAGTGTGTTGAGACAAAATTTGGATAGGGTCAGCCCTACACATTGGCCTCTGATTTTCAGAGGAGAGTGGGGTCCTGCCCAAGAAGCTGCCATGAGCTGGAACCTGGCCAGCGTGCAGCGGATGGACCCCAGGCAGGAGGCAAAGCCGCTCGCCACAGCACACACAGCCCGACGAGCTCCCCGGTGGGCACGGCTCCGCTTTCCCAACACAAATACCTGCAGCAGCGGGAGCCGCTCCACGGGCAGCCGCGCTCCCAGACAGCCTGGTGCTAACTTGCCTCTCCCTCTCATGTGGCTTGGACGGCATTTCCCTCGACACTGCCAAGCCACCAGCCCTTGTCTTTCTGGGATACGTGGGTATCTGCAGGCAAAGCTGGCAGGGCTGTATGCTCGAGTCAGTGAGGCTCCTGTGCTGCAGGGCGAGCAGGGCAGGGGTCTCAGGAAAGCGGGATGGGCTCCCCTCCGGCTGCCATCATCAGGGCTGTTCTCTCGTGATAAGAACCGGCCCTCACGCTCGGCTCTGCTGCAGGAAGTTGGTTCTTGTCACCCCATTTCCCACCTCCCTCCCCTCTCCCTGCAGGCTGGGAAGGTCGCAGCCCTGGGACGTGCAGAGGAAGGAGGCATGCGGGAGCAGCCTGCCCCTGCCACCCTCTTCCTAGCCGGCCCCGATGCCTGCAGCAGGACCCGCCAGCGAAGCGCTTGCGAGGCGGAGAGCCTAAGAGCAGCTCCGGTGGTTTGGTTTGCCTTGTGAGCACAAGCCTGCGGCAGGCTGTTTGCGAACAAAGAAACCATCCCCACTATAAATCCTTTATTTGTTCCCTTTCCCCACCCTTCTGCCAGAGGGTTTGCCCCCTGCGCTGCGCGGGGCCGCACAAACAGCTCATTCAACATCCAGCGTGAGGGGGGAAGAGGTGGGAGCCCCGGAGCCGCCCACGCTTGACACAGAAGGACTCTGATGGCAAGAACAGCTTCTCTCCGCTTCAAGAGCCCCTCTCCAAGCGCATCTCCCCGCAAAGTCGGTCCTCTGCATCCCCTGATGCTCCCTCCTGTCCTCTCCGTGCTGCGGAGCAGCACATTAACATTTCCATTCCTTCTCATGTGGGCAGCCGGGGGAGATATCTCAGTGAGGAGCAGGATGAAGCAGGCAGAAATGAGTGCCTGGGGAGGAACCTCTTCAAATGATAATAAAAGAATACATGGCTTTAAGCAGCCCAAGAGCAATTGGAAACAGCTCAAGGGAACACGCTGCATGCTTGCATTCAGACCCTCTGCCCTTGCCCAGGACTGATGGGAACCCAAGCGGCTGAAAGGGCAGCGTGTCCCTGCCGGCTTCAGGTTTCAGCATCACACACTGAGGCTGTTTGACGGCGGGGCAGGGAAAGGGAAGCTGGTGGGTTATTCCAGCAAAAAGCCCTCTCTGTGCCGCTTCTCCTCCACCTACTCCCCTGCTCTCAGACGCGCTCGAGACCTAAGTACGGTGCCTGCTGGGCAGCGCTGATGGTCGGCATGGGTGGATATCGCAGGCGAAAGGAAGCTGCCAATGAACCGTGTGGCAATAAAGGCACTTCCCACACATTTGGCACCTCCCCTGCCAGAACCTCCATGCCCTGAGGGAGACAAATAGCCAGGTGGGCTCCTGGTAAACCCCATTATTTTCACGAAATTTGGATTAATTTAGCCTATTCTCTTAATTTTACAGATAGGCAAGTCCCAGATACTTAAAATACTGAATTTGTTCAAGGTGTCCCTCAGTTCTGCATGCTGTCACACACCCTGGGCTCTATTCAGGCCTTACATTCTGAAAAGAAGAAACCCTGGGTAGCATTTCACATTAGCAACACACTTTTAAATTACTTCGTATAGTAGTTGATCAAGTGGCTGCAGCACTCCAGGACTCTGGGATTTGCTCTCCATTTCAAAATTACTGACTTTCCAAACCTGGGAACAATCAATCCAATAAATGGGTCTCGCTTAAACCTGTTTTCAAACATCAGCCCAGGTGGCAAAATCTGCTGGTGCAATCCCACATCCTGAGCCCACCTCAGATTCAGGTAACGTTCACCTCGGTCTCTCTGCTCACAGTCACTGTTACTTTTCCCTTCCAGAAAAAGCAGGGTCACCCACAGGTTTTGGGGAGCAGCTGTACATGGAGGTGGAAATAGCATCGTAGCTTGTAATGGGAACAGCCTGCTGAGGAGTCACCGGGCTGCACGAGGGGAGGGAGAGGTTTCTGAGCTGCTGAGTCAGCGCTTTGCAATGCCTCTGTTTCTGTGAGCTCTGCACAGGCAAGTTCAGACCCTTCCTGCAGGTCAAAGCAGCACCACCAACACCACAAGTGCGGCAGCAGAAAGCAGGATGCGCGCCACAGCGTGGCACAAAGCTGAGTAATAAACTGCCCCACCTCGTACCTCCGAAAAAAACCTAAGGGCTGTTGTATCCCCGGGGTAACTCAGCTGACATCAACAGCGTTACCACACACGGTGCCTGCCCCGTAACGTTACACAACCCCTAAGAGGTTGCCCGCTGTGCCAAACAGCATGTGGCCGCCCTTGCAGCAAGCACCGAGAGTTTGTTGCAGGATCTCCCCCGAGTGCTGGGCTTTGCTGGCGCGCCGTGGGGAGGCAGTTCACAGCCTCTCCCTCACTGCTGCCCGAGGAAAGTCCTCGTAGCACGGCGCAGGGAGAATTTCAGGCACATGCTGGGTTTGGCAGGCCATCTGCATGCCAGAATTATTATTTTCCTATTATTTCCAATTATGATTTCCCCAATTCAACTAGCCAGGGCAAAGTGAACCTGTTGGTATCATGCAAGCTGTAGCCCATCACAACCAGAGTGTTAGTGCTACCCGTTGTTTACATTTATCCTTCCCGTGTATCTGTTTGACCCAAGAGATGTTAACAGCCTCAAGGTCGAAAAGAGGAGAGCACAGCAGAAGAGATTTTTTCCATAAATGACCTTGCACCAAATGTATTCATGTTTTAGAGGTCATAGGAAAAACCTCTATCCAGAGAAAAACAGTTCAAAAGGTTCTGTCAAGCCCCACAGATGCCCTCTTTCCTTCCCCTGCTTCTTTTAGATGTCAAAACTGCGATATCGTTCAGTGTCCCCATGCTTCCGAGGATCAGGGTCTAAAACATTAACACTTCCACACCCAAGTGGGTTGCCGCATGTGCTGTCACTCCTTCTCCCTGCACTGGCATCCAGCATCAGGTACCTAGCAAAAGGAATTCTCTAAACATAGTCACAGTAGTTATCTGAGGTTTCGTTCCTACCTCAGCATAGCCAGCAGCAACCCACATTTTAATCCTCAGCCTGAAGCAACAGGGAAGGAAGAGAAAACCATCCATTTTTACAGCCAGGAGGCTCTAGCTCCAGCTACAAACGCACATTTTCTCTGCTGCTTTCTTTTTTAGCTGTTTTTCCACTGGTGCAACATATGAACTGACAGAGAAGATATCTCAATTTTAGTCTTGATAAAAAACAAACTAAGAAACAAAAAGCAATAAGAACATATTTTGCAGTGTCAAATTCAGCTCTCCAGAGGCAAAGGACCACCTCAGATTCCCAATGCTTCTGGCCCTCCCCCTATTCTTCCAAGTCCCATCTCAATCTGCATCCTCCATCCCTCTCCTGTGTCTCTGTGAAGCCTCCACTATTTCAGTGTGTCCCTCAGCAGAGAGCAATTATTGATGGTACATGTTACATTAACCCTAATGGCCAAATACAGGCCAATCGGGGCCTGTATTTCTGCTTTAGAAACACAAACCTGCTTTTTTCTGCCCCAAAACTTGCAATCTGAATAGCCATACAGGGCAGGGACAAGGGAGCAGAAAGCCCAAGCTGAAGAAAGCCGGTGTTGGCAGCAAGCTCAACTCCAAGCCCATATTCTTCTGGAGGCTGGTGTGGTTAGTGGTGGAAGTGAAGTGACAGTGCTAGAAGGAGAGCTTGGAGCAGAAGGCCAACTGGCCAAGTGAAGGAAAGCTCACAGCTGAACTGCAGGACGTTCTGGGAAGGTCCCAAGGTTGCTTGGCTTGGCTGCTTCTACAGCTGTTAGGGCTGGCTAGAGCCTGGCTGGTTCTTCTCTGCAGTTTCTTCCCTCAGCCCAGTTGGGACAGAAGAGAGCAAGGATGCAAAGCAGCAGGACCGTGGCACTCCCCCAAGGGCATGCATGCTCCCCGCACTCTGCCGGGACCACGACATGAGAGGGAGGGGTGGCGCGGGCTGGGTACCACTTTCTCACTGCTGTCGCTCAACCACAAGTCCCGTATGTGCCTGTTTCTGCCCCTGCTCCTGCCAGCTGGAGTCTGGCTGGCTCACGTTTGATCTCCAGGATGAAAGAGGAGCTATAGGCTCAGAGGGGCAGGGAGTATCCTCTTTGCCATCTGTCTGAAGGAACAACGCAGCCTTGGCTCTTAGCTCGAGTCTGTAGGTGTTTCCTCACTTGCAGTGGTGCAGGTGACTTTTGCCCTGCTATGCATTCTCAGATCCCTTAAAGGCTTCTCCTGAGTCCCGCTAGCATCAGAGCAGACCTTGCCACAGCAACAGCACAGGGGAAATACCGCAAACACATGCAAAATCCACCTTTTTTTTCTTAGAGTTTCAGAAAGGGGAGACTTGCTGCAAGAATCCTGGACTGAATCCAAGAAAATGAAACTCTTTGCTTCTTGTTTCCACCCCCGTGACCTCAGATCAAGTGGCATTTAAAAATTAACAGAATGGAGCTAAAGCCACCAACCTTGGAAAGCTGAACCAAGAAACTCATCTCCAAACACCAGCAATGGCTGCCCCAGCTCTAATGATCCCCTTAGAGGCTCTTCTGCATCTCAGCTAAGCACAGTAATATTGCGTTACATTTATTCAGACCATATGTAATACACACAAGAGCCCATAAAACCTTAAACAGCACAATAAACATTTGGAAAAGCATAGTGTACCAGATTTACAGGGTTTGGATACCTGCCAGCATGACCCACCAGAATCAGATCCTTAAGGTTTTGTGTAGGCCCAAGACATACACACAACACACATACAAATGTGCTGTTATCCTTGGAAAAAAGATAAACAACTCCCAAAGCCCATCCCCAGCACTGGAATATGATGGCCTTCCACTGTGTCTGATTGGACCTAGTTTAAATCAAGGCCATAAAGAAGGTCTTGGCAAGGGGAACTAAGTGCAGCACGACAAAACTTTACCCCAGAGCACACAGTAAAACTGAGAATGAGGGAAAGACGAAAAGATTTAGACACTTAATTTCCATTAAAGGGGAGATGAGCCCTGCTGCAGAAAGAGAAATGTGCTTTGCCAAATTACAAGATATTTTTGTGCTAATTTTTCTCCACAGGCATGATGTGAAATCTCCTGTGCCACCTACCAGGCTGGAGGCAGGGCGGTGATGGCTCAATGGAAGAGAAGCAGCGAGAAATGATGATGGATCCCAGGGGGTGCAAAACATTTTGTCCCAAGAATCTGCAAAACCCTTAAGCTTTCATTTGTACAAAGCACTTTGGGGTAGAGGGGGAGCAAGGCACCAGTGGGATGTAAAAGTTCCTCTATTTCCCAAGGTGAAGAACAGTTGAAAGAGCTCCAGTTTCCTGGTTTCTTGGGCATTTTGTGATGCATTTTTTTTCCTCCTCTACATTTAATAACATTTATGGTTAAACCCAGTATTTTGCATACCTACAGCCCCTTCCAGTTTGCAAAGATACTGCACAAGCAGGATTTAGTCCAGCCATGAGCACCCAGTGCTCAAGACAGAAGCCAGGAGAACCTCAAGAACACGTCCAGGGCAGAAACCCACCTCCAGACTTAAAACAAAAGGAAAGAGATAAAAGAACAGCACAAGACACTGCTTTGAGAAACCGGCCTCATTTGTTATGATAAAGGAGAGTATTACGGATTAGCTGGCAATACATGGAAGGAGTTGCCCACCGCCCACGCATAACTTCCCAGAAAACGTTTTCACAAGTTTAAGATGAGCTGCTACATAAAGTTGTACAAAAGAAAGACTAAAGCATGACAACAGATTTACTCACATGAGGCTCAGGACGTGAAGATGCCCTTGCTGTTAAAAACCAGCTCAGAAGCGCTGCTCTGCTTTGCTTGTTATACTGCACAGAAAGGCTGTTTGTGTTTATCTGCTGTTCTGGGAGGTGGGTTGTGCATCGAGAACAAAAGCGACATGCAACGGCGCATTCTCTCACCCACTGGCACAGGCACGCTCGGGGACGGCTTCACGTAGGACAAGGTCTGTCTTCAGCACCAGCGGTCACAGAGGAGGACAGAGCAGCGGGCCTCCGGTCAGGTTGCTGCATGGTATGAAGTGCTGGAAAGACCACACATTTGGTGGCTGCAAGATCTAGTGAGGAGGCACAGGGTAGTAAAGGGTCCTGAGGGAGGAAAAGATGCGTTGAAGCAAGGGCCAGGGTGGCGTGGGTAACGGAGCACACACCAATGGAAAGAAAGCCTCAGTAGCTCCTGAGGGTGAGATCAGGCAGTTAAAGGTCTATCTGAGGCAGATGTGTTCATGTTAGCTCACAAGTCAACAGGCACAAGAGTTAGGAATTGAAAACACAGGATGGGACAGGCAGGGACAGAACAATGCCAGGGGGACGGGCAATGTGCTTTTGACACATCCCTCTTCCACCTGCTTGGGAAGGTAACTCGGACCAAGAAACCTCTGCTCCAGACTACACGGCTGCCTGACTGCTCGAGCGGCCCCAGCCAAACCTCCCTGTGCAAAGAGCCCCCGGTGGAGCTGGGGACATCTCCAGCAGAAGGTACCATCTGCAAAGGCCGCAGTAAGGGACACAGAGGACAAACAGTGGAGGAGGCAGCTGTAGCAGAGAGCAGAGGAAATCAAGAGACACCCTGGGCTGACTCTGGGCAAGGACTTGCAGATGGAATAATCTGGCCAAGTGTCACAGGGAGCCGAGCCTGCAGCCCCAAAGGGACTGATGTGCCAGGAGCCGAAACTGAGTGTAGGCTCCTGAGCAATTTATTTTTCTATGGCAGACTGTGCTCCCAGTACTTACAGAGATTCGGCTGAGGAAGAAAAGGAAGACCCAGGAAACCATCAGCCCTCTCACACTGATCTCTTCCAGAACAGCCATGGGGCAGAGGCTGTGCATGAAAGCAGCTGCTTCATTCACATCACTGCTACAGCCCACCTTACTCTCCGTGCTGTCCGGGCATATGAAGAAGCGTGGACTAGTCTTTGTGTCTCTTCTGCACAGGTATCTGCTGTTCATCTCAGGTGAGTGACTTTAGATGAGGTAATTCACCACAGTTTGGGGTAGGAAGACAACAGGGTGAGGTAAATCTTGAGCTACAGATCCCCCTTCACATCCTTACAAGCAAGGGGTGAGTGTGTGTTCATTTGGAGGACTGGGCGACCAGTGGTTGCAGCAGAACATTTAAGAGCATCCTGAATCCCAGTCCCACTATAACCTAGGGCAAACTAGTTCAATGTTTCTTTGCTGCATTTTCCTCAAATACAGCATTTTCCAAAAACTGGTATGGAAGTTGGCTCACTCCTGCAGATCCATGGAGTTGTATATCAGCAAGCCAAACTTGGTGTGCTACCAATGTTTGCAAAGGCAAATAATGGAAAGTATGCTGAGTCTCACAACATGAAACTAAAATTCAGACCTTCTGGCTCCTGTTCCAGCCTTGGTGACCTTTCAAAACCATTTTCGTACTTTTGCTTCCCTAGTGCTAAAATAAAATCTGTATTTCACAGTCAAGCTGAGAGAGCGAGTTCATGTTTGGGCTGTACCTCGACGTCTATGGTGAGGTTGCTCTATAGAAAGGCAATGCAGTACTATTGCCATTATTACTACTGTATGATTCACACGATGCTTTCTTTTCAATATTATTCTTAGGAACAATCCCTGGGAAGATTTTGGTTTCACTAAAAAAAGAAAAAAGATAGATTATAGGCAGCTAGGGACAAAAATAAACCCATTCCCATGTGGTTCATGCCATTTAAAGGGACATAATACCTATTTTTTAAAAGAGTTTCAGAAGGCAAACAACTGACATCTGTCAGCCCAGAGAAATTGGAAAAATAGACCTAGTATCATTTTCCAAAAGCTTTAGGTGTGCCTGAGATGACCCAGAGTATGGGAGCAGGGGGTGGAAGCATGCTCTGTGCGACAGAGCCCAGCCATCTCTCTGACAGAACACGAGCAGGGGGTAGAATTTCTAACCAATTTTTAGAGGAGGATCTTGGTTTCAAGCCAGGAGGTTGAAGAGTGAACACAGCAGCACAGGACCAGGCACACAAGGAGAGTATTTTGCCCCACATTCCCACATTTCTGTTCACTGTCCTGGCTATGGTCAGGTAGGAAAAAACACGAAGCCATGTATTCAGCCCCAATTGCAATTCCATACAATGGGCCGAGTTCTCCTCAGCTGAAGTACCTGGTGGCTGAGCAGAAGCCACTGAGCCAACATCTGTGTCTCACAACGAACAACAGTTGGAGGCACCGAGGAAGTAGCAGATGGTGGGAATTTACTCCAGACAGCATCAAATAAAGCAGGAAAGTCTTATTCCTCCTGCATTCCCAGTGCATCCTCCATGGCTGTCTGCTGGGATCCAGAGGTGTGAGGATGGGCTGAAGTGAGTGCTGGAGCTGAAGGACATGAGCACATGAGAGCAGGGACTGCAGGAGGAGCAGAGGGATGCTGCTGGGAGTGCTGGCATTTCCCAACATGGAAACCAGGGCAGGATCACTTTTGGTTCTGGCACATCCTGACCCTCATGCAACTGCTGTGAAGCATTAACTTTGTCCTGGACTACAACCTAGAGGTAATTTAGACATGTGTGCAATGTGGAAAATCCCAAGCCACGGACTCCATAGTTTGGGTGCATTTAGATCTACGTGTTTTGCTCTGGGATCATCTCAAACTCTAGCAAAAATGTTGGGTAAAGAACCAGCCAAGAGAAGGACCACATTCAGTTTGTGCTGGTGCTGCCCATTCAGTTACTGTCACTAACAACCAGAAATCAGTAAGAGATGTGTCAGACACAGCATCTTCAGAGGGAGATGCTCAGCGCATCAGGCACTGCTGTCTCAGTTATTCTGAAGACTTAAAACAAAAGGTTTGGGGCAACTGCAGATAGGACAAGGCTGAACAGAGAAGAGAAAACTTGCTTTTGTTTGTCTGTATTATTAATAGGCACATTATGTAATTTCCTTGGCTTACTGATGCAGCAACTCTGGTTACAAGACAGGATGGGATTTCCTTGAGGTCATTCCCCCAAACTGTGTGACTTGTTATTTTCCTGGCTCACCCACAAACAGAGCGGTTTGGTCTTCTGAAACACTAATGTCCAACTGTTGAAAGGTTTTGCCAATCCAAACATTGTGGCCTTACCCCGTTTTAATAATCTAAGGCATCAATCTCCCCCTTAGTATTTGTTTGATGTGTTCTGCACCCTGCTGAAATATCCCCTCCAGACCTCCCTGAGCTTAGGCTCTGATTGAAGAGAGATGCCATGCATCAGGCCTGCAGCTTTCTCCCTGAAACATTTAGCAGGGGATGGTGGTAAAATGTATTTATTTTCATGTATTGAGGAAAGACCATATATTCCAGCCTCTTTTTTTTCCATCACTCAGAGATGGGCCTGAGGCCAAAACGGTGCTGCTAAGCTTGTTTTCTATTTAAAACCTTCATTTTTATTAATAACCCTTTACAGCCTACACACCAGCACTGCGGGAGTTGCATTTCCGTGTTATGTCATCGTGAACCGTTATGTATTTAATTCCTGTACCCACAAACCCATATGGACATCATTAAACACGCACCATACAGTATTAAAACTGTGTTCCATAAAGTGTGATTTAGAAAAAAAAGGACCTATGAAGTACAGATTTTTTTTTTCCTAAGGTCATGGGAAAATGAAGAAGTAGGGGAGAGAGAAAAGGTTCAGCAGTGCTGCGGGTTAGCTCACAGCTCTCCATGCTTGCAGACCGAAAACCCAGCCTGACTTATCCGCCACGGAAGATTAATTACCCAGTAACTTCAGGCCAGAGATGACGAATTTCTGTTTGGCAGACCACAGAGACACCTTCTAGAAAAATTAGAGGTTACAAAACAGCACAAGACCTTGGACCTTGACGATTTTATTTCCACCAAATTAGGTTTCCATCATTTCTCCTGAAAGAAGTTGCCTTTAGTGGGGCAAAAGAGCAGGTTTCCCCATATTGCTGAGGGTTAGTTATCAGGGCCACTAACACAGGTGAAGGTAGACCCTTGCCCCAAGCACGACACGTGTGTGAGAGAGGGTTTACTCCCAGTTTCTGTCATGGCCCCGGACTGGCTTGCCCTGGCTGTAGTCTACGCTAGCAGCAAATCCAGCAATCAGGCAACTTCTGCAAGGCAGCAAGGGCACACTTATCCTCAGGATCCTGCCTGTGTCCGGGACACTCCGACCACCTCTCTCTTATCTCTTATGTGGGATTGGGGATGAAAAGATATGGGAAAGAGAGAAAGTGATGGAAGTAATACATCAGAGAACAAATAAACCCAGTGTACAAAGTACCAGTGGGACAAACAGAAATGAGTGTAGCAATGCTGGGGGAAGCAGGACAGAACATATTGAGAAGGAAGAAAACAATATCCAAGGGATGTAAGGATAATGAAGAACCCCAGAGACAGTTAAAAACAGCACAAGATATGTCAATATGAGGCAGAAAAGCTGATACAGTCAGGGATGGTAAGAAAGCAAAAAGAAAGCAAGAGATAAGAACAAAGCACAATTTAAATATGTCTGGTAAAAAATTAATGTATGTATGTAAAATAAGAGACAATAAATCAATTGCCTACAACAAGGCTAGACAGCTTACAATGACCGAGTCCTTTATCCTGGACTGAGACCTGCCAAACCCTACTTGATGGCTGAATTCCCTCTGACAGTGGAGCAAGAGCTAGCTGAAGCAAACAAACCACAGGGAAAATGGTATCTGACAGGATTTTACAGCAACTACAGCCACAGAAAGGTATTCTGCATAGCCTTGTGCTTATTGCTTTGTCTCAGAGCGGCTGCATTCCCTAATGGAGACTATGTTGGTGCTTCATTAATTTTACAGCTACACAGTTAAAAGGTCCTCTCAAAGATACAGACGAAGATAAACACCTAATTGCTTTCAAGCTCTTTTTGGTTTTCTTTATGAAATATTAGTAAAAATAAATGCATAAAATGAACATTCAGGGCACACACAAATTATCTGCTATATAAAACCTCTAAGTCTTTAGGCCAGTTGAGCCTCTCTGCTGGTTTTGCTGTGTGACATCTGTGTTTAGGAGTCTCCGAGCATAGATGTTACCTACTCTCATCCCTTGAAAGCCAGTGACTTAATTCATGTTAAATTTGTTGTGTTGGCCCCAAAGCCAGCATGTGTGCACGTACTCCATACGTGTCTGTCTCCAGGCAAGACAGAAGAGTTAACATGATTTGCAAAGGGGGTTACTGATGAATGAACCTCCTTTATATCCCAGACCTCTCCAGAATTTTTCATTCCCATCAAACAAACATACACATGAATACACACACAAATAACTTTGGGTGCACATGTGCTCCCATTGAATTCAATACAGTTATTCACTGTGTAGAAAACTACCCACGTGCATAAATGTTTGGAGGAGGAGGGCTGCTCTCGGGTTGAGGCTGACAGCAAGTTTTATGTTATCTAGCTGCATTACTCTGGAGGTGAGATGTTTTTGACATGTGTCTCTGTAGGGCTATGTCCTACTTCATTCAAAATCAGGAATTTGCTCTGATGTTTTGAAAATAGGCCTTAAAAGAAGCAGCAGACACGACTGGCAAAACTTCTTCAGGAAACTTGCAAAGAACCATTAGAGCCCCACAAAATCATGGCAGAAAGCAACATTGGTTTGTTAAAGCCAAAAATTCTCTGTTCGCTGATATTAATTCAATCTTCTCTTACAAACATTATTTATCCTGCCAGGGATCAGGACTTACTGGGCAGTAAACCAAGGCTCAGTAGTTTACATGCCTGTCAACAAAAAAATCAAATATGAAACACTTGTCATAAATCTGCAAGGACAAAATTTTCTGATTTATGAGGATGCTGAATGATTTAAGCAAGAGTGTGTCCTTTAAAAGAGCCTTAAGAGCAAGCAGACAAAAAAGGAAGAAAAAAAATGTAGTAATTATACAGTGCATTGGAGACCGGCATTCCATAAGAAGAGGGGGAAAGGGACTCCTCTGACGACGCCTATTTCGTCCCTTGCCTAATAATCCAGAAGCACCTAACTTTCAAAGTAAAGTACTGCATTTTTTTCATGGGCTGGAAGCATCACAAAGCATCCTTCATCAGCCTGGCCTCTTGGCAGCTCTCCTTCTCCAAATGCAAATGCCACATCTGGAAAAGGCAGGAATCCTCTCTCCTGCCTGAAAGCCTCCTTTTATCTCAGTCCTCTGCAGATCTACTTCTTGCAACTCCTCACTCCAACATACTACTATTGCAGAGATTCAAGGCTCTCTCCTCATCTGCTGAATGTCTGCCTCTTCTTAAAGTCCCAGTTCACCTTTGGAGCCCGCTCGCTAGCTAGTGCGGGTCACCCTGCCATCCCTCAGCCAAGCAACACCCTCCCCAACACACAGATGAGCACGAAAACAGTAACAATGAAAATTAACAGAAGCTTATTTGTCAGGCCTGGCAAGAAGAGCATCTCATTAGCTGGTGTGGCCTGTGCAAAGCAGCCGCCGGGGGTTCCTCCTCCCCCCAGGGGATGACACTGATGCATCATGAACATTAATAACGTTGTTAGTGCATGTCCAACAGAGCCTTGCTTTGTGCATTGAGACGACCCGGCAAACAATAAGATACTTTTCCACTGACCTCTTGCTGGAAGAGTTTAAAGCTGTTTGTGGGGATGTGAACAACTCTTGCAGCTTTCTCGAGTTGCCCCTGGCCCTTAGCATCACTCTAAAGACCTGTATGGAGGTGAAGGAACTAATCCAGACCCAGCAAGATGCCTCAGCACCCAGGTTACTGGCTACAGGGACTGCAGAGGTTATGTGCAAGCTGAAGAACCTTATTATTGGAACCACAGAAAGGAAAGCGCTCAGTTTTGTTCCCCACGTACTTCCTCAGATTTGGGAGCTGCGTTGCTAAAATGTCCCATCCTGTAGGAAGAAATGTAGAACATTGGCAATGTGTACTGGTCCCCACTACAGAGTAAAAGCTAGCCCACTTACTCAGTTTGCATACCTTGTTTGCATTTGCCTGTATTTTCAGGGGGTTGATGGCAGTCTTACACCCCACCCTCCGGTCCCAAGTTCAGAATAGCTGAAATAATTCTCCTCACCTGGAGTGAAAATTTACTGTGTCATTGCTGGTGTCACTGTGCTGTGGCTGGGCTTTTTCAGCGTGAAACCCTCCCTGCTCCTCTCTTACTTAGCAAATATTTGTAATGCCCCAAACAAGCGTTGCACCAGGACTTGCTCTTTACCGTGTTCATGAGCCCTTTCT
The DNA here is from genome assembly GCF_964289735.1 of Phaethon aethereus. NCBI lineage: Eukaryota > Metazoa > Chordata > Aves > Phaethontiformes > Phaethontidae > Phaethon > Phaethon aethereus. The sequence continues at coordinate 27,626,804 of NC_138583.1, forward strand.
TTGCTTGCCAGGTGCTGGCAGGGGAGGAAAGCATCAGTCACGAAACTGATGCTCTCCCAGAGCTGCCCACTGGAAGAGAGAGGCGTTGAAGTAGGCAGGACCAGGCATCACAGCACCACGAAGGGCAGATCAAGTCCCAACCACGCAGCACCCAGAGACCTGAATGCCATTGCAGAAGGGGTCACCTGCAAAGCTGTCTGCTGGATGTCTCTGTACATACCTGTTCATGCTACAGCCATTCTGCTGCTCAGTAGGGCTGATGAAAACTATCCAAATTCTGGGTTTTGGGATTGTGTTTCAACAGGAACCAAGAGATAAAACGTTTTCATGAAAAGAAAGCTCCTCTATTAGCCAGATTTAGACGATAATCTCCACAAAAATATTTAGAGGAACATCTCCATAAAATACTGCATTTTGATGGAAATAAGATTAATTTAATCTTAACATCTTCAAGAACTCTACAGCTCCCCTAGCAAGAGAGGACGTTGGTGAGGTTCTAATCATTAGAAAAAGGACTGAGACCAGCAACCTACCTGACAGAGAGCAGCAAAGATGGCAACGTTGCTAATTCAACTAGTGAACCAGGACAGCTTCAAGTCTCTGATGAATGCTGTCTCTGGTATGAGTCATTCACACTTCATTCCCAGCACACTCAGATGGAAAAGGAAAAGGTTTATCTGTTAGATATGGTGCCCCTGCCGTCCTAACCCCACGGTTGTTGCAATGGGTCTCTTCTCATAAAGCCAAACAGACATTTTTTGGCCCCCAACATTCAACATTTTCTTCTTCTTTTACATTTTCAAGCACTAGGTATCTCAGGTTACTAGTGATTTTTTGCAGCGGTTCCCAAATGAGCCTGAACTGCTCTGATTTTTCAAACCCACAAGACTGTAATTGAAAGCAAATGTAATCAGACATATACAACGTTCTGAGGTTCACCACAGTGCACTGCAGTCAGCATTACTGGAGTGACTACTAAAACTCCTTGGAGCTGGGAAGCAAATACAGCTTGCAAGAATCCAGCAAATAACCAGCATTTATTAGATTAGACTGAAGTATTGCAAAGCCACAGTCAATCCTCTATTCAGAATATATCCGAGGTCTCTTTAAACGAACATCTTTCTTGAGCTTAGGCCAATTGTTTTAAGAGATGTGAATGGAAACAAAGAAAGAATTCTACTTTGAACACAACAAATTCTGCAATCCTTACATCAGCGTAAATCTCGAATAGTCCATTACTGTCAGCAGTGTCATTCCAATCCAACTCCAGCATAACTGCAAAAAGAAAGTGTCCCAAAGACAAAGGGGTATCTTTGAACCCGGAGACACAGCTCAAGCTAGAGATAAGCAGTAGCAAATCCCTTCCATAAACGTCCCAAACAAAATGCAAGCATTAAAAGCTGGGGGGAGGGTTTTAATTGAATTCCCACTGGCACTTGAGTCGGCACTTAAGAGCAGGTCTAGGGTTATCTGTGAAATTTCAATTAAATCAAAAGCTTTGATAACATGGTAAGTCACTCCAGAGTTTGGAGTCAAAACATGTTGTTATTTGATCCTTTGCTTGTGTTTCTGGGAACAGCACGCATGAAAGACAGTCAGCTGCAGACCAGTCAAGAAGATGGAAAGGGTGAAAATGAATCTACCAATAGATCACCGTGTCTCCTACAGCCAGAGCCACTTGAGGTCTGGTATTTTTTATATACCTTAAGTCCTAAAGAAGGCACCCCATTCCTCAAGAGACAGAAGGACAGAGCAAAGCAAATCATCTTGGACACGTGCAGCACTCCAGGGGATGGTTCCCTACTGCCACAAATGTTTTTTCTTTCCAGGCTTGCTACAAGAAAGATTTGAAACAGGAAGAGCATTGGGAGCTGAATGCAAAACTCTGTGGGCACAAAACACCAAGCCCTGTGTGTGTAATGAAACTGATTTCCAGCGCAAATCCTTTGGTGGCGTGGGGTGAACAGGTGAAGCCAGGTGCACCAAAAAATAATTGTCTACCGCGCTGTTATGATAGAGCTAAGCCCGAAAGGAAGCCCAGCTCTCCTCCTGACTCAAAGCAGGAGGTGGCATCTCTCCAGGGAGACCTGACTCGCTTTACCTGTTGTTCAGCACTCTCGGATTGCTAACGCTTCCTCCTCTCTCTTCAGTGGCCACTGCTGGATGCTAAGGGCAGTACCAGAGACTCTCAGAGTTCAAAGTCCTGTTTACCAAGGAACAGCACCTCTGCTTCCCTGTGCTTAGACAGAAATGCACCACCTTAAATAAATGTGAGGTGTCAAGTCCACCTGGCCTGTAGTCAACAGCATTAAAGCACATTTTAAGCCATGCCTTCTCTTGTAACATGCAGTACAGCCTGATAAAACCCCATCAAATGTCATGAGGTGCCTTACGTTGCCCCCAGCTAGTTCAGAGTTACATATAGGGTGGCACTAGGCACATGTATATGAGAAAACTGCTCTTTTTATAACCAGCGAGGTTACTGATCCTCAACAGCATTAAAAATAAAGGGACTCTCCAGATAAGCAGTGTCAAAATTACAATAGGAAGCGCAGAGCACTGAAAAGTCCCATCTGACCCCAGGCGCCACTGGGGGACAATTTATCACCCTGGCAGCAAACACCCCATTGAGCACGTCTGTCCCCAGTGCCCTCTTCTTCAGAGTGGAAAAAGATCTTCATTAAACAATAGTGCGACCATATTAAATATAGACATGGCAATGACAAGCTGGATTCTTCTCCATGATATATTTGTATAAGCTGCCTATTCTTGTTTCTCAGAGACGTGACACAGAGGACAAGACAGGCTATATTCAATTCTGTCATGCTAGTGACAAGAAAACTCCACCCCGTCTCCTCCTGCCTGGCAGGTCATGAGTCAACAGCAACAGATAGCTCAGCGTATGCGATTAACCTGCTAGCAGGGGCTCACCAGAACAAGAAATCCAGATAAGAAGAGGAAGTCCCCATCCCTCTTCTTCTCCTCAGTTCCAGGCTTATCCACAAAGCACAGCAGAACCGGACGCTTCTCTTCTGCATGGACCTAAAGATCTCTTTTGTGTTTATCAGCCTGGGCAATTCAACCTTATGGGCTACCCCTATTCTGGGGCACCAAACCAAGTGTCACCAGTCTTTAAACAGAGACTTTCAGAAGATCCTGTGGCCAAACATTTCTAGAAGTGAGGGCTCAAGGATAACGGGTGCCCCAAATCCTTCACAACAAGCTTGATAACCTCTGAATCCAGTTATTTTGGTTCTGCTCCAATCCTGCTTCATTAGCCCAGGTTTCCCCCACTGCCAGATGAATAAATTTGTTCTTTTGGCTCCCTAACTGGTTTTGCATATAGAAGTACCAGCAGAACAGGCTTTCCCGACAGATTTTGGAAGTAATGTTTCTTCCAGCATTGACTGATGATTTAAAAAAAAATAATTATTTTTCTAAATGTTCTCTTCTAGAATTATATTATGAAAGGAGCGGGGTTTCTTTACCAGAATCAAATCCTTTTAGCAAATCTCTGAAACTGTACATCTGCAACCACACTGCAGATACAGCCAGGAGGACGTGAGAGGCCTTTCCAACATCACAAAATAAATCAATGTGACAGTAAGCAGCAGATTTCCCAAGCCCCTGCATTAACCACTAAACTTCTCTTCTCCGGAAGGAAGGCATTTTATGGGTTAAGTTAAACATTAAGCAAACTATTACTTTCTAATCTACAAAATAGGCATTGGCAAATTATCAGCAGTGATTCTTCCTTTAGGATATGAACAAAAATTACTGGACAGGAAAAAAGCCCTCGAGCCAACAGGCCTGGCATTTAATTTTTTTTAGAGGCCTTTCAAAACACCTCTTCAGTCCCAACTCTTCTGCAGAGAATAAGAAAAAAGTCTTGAATTTGTTCTCATAAACAGTAAACTTTGACTAGCACTAACACCACCATTGCGTTTAGCCCCAGCCCGTTGCCGCTGCTGAAGTAGCAGCGTGTCAGCAAGGCTCTGATCTCGGTCACATTCTGATGGATTTCAGATAAGTCTGGTTATTCTTACTCCATCCCGTGCCCATGCCGCTTTTAAGCCCTGCAGCGCGCTCATAACCAACCCAGGCAAAAGCTATTTCTGTACACTTGGCTGCCAGTGCCAAGTGTTGGTACGTTAAACTATCTTTGCTCCTCTCAGCCCCGTGTCCTTTCACAGTCAGGCTGACAAAGCACAAGCAAACCTAAATGTGATATTCAAGACAAGGAATAAAAGCTCCCATCATACGGTAACAGCAGTAATGTATGCTGTTCCAACTGCCATTCTTCCACACTGCTTTTTTGTGGTTGCTGAACCTATTTCATTTAACGTGCTTTCTGTTTTCCCTCAGGTTTATTGTTTGATATTTATCTACATATAATTTCTTTTTTCATTTTCTGGATGAGTAGCAAAAAGATCCAAATCTCTCAGGAAGGCTGAGTTACTTGCTGGTATCGCCGATGCTGCAGCCAGCAGCAAATTTCAATATCCTTAATTTGATATTCCAGGCCAAATCGCTTATACGTTGCAAACAAAAGGGAAAGTCCCATGTGAAACTGAAGAAGATGACAAGTAATGCATCTGTTATTTCCTTTTTTCCCATTCCTAGAGACTCCTCCATCCCTGCATTGGCTTAGTTTATTTAAGATAACAATCTTCAAGCGAGACCTTCCCAAAGATCATGATAATACGCATTGATGAAAGGCAGCATACACTGTCGGGGTACCTAGAGCCCCATCCGACAACGGCCGGGTCCCAGAGACTGAGCTCCTGCGCTCCGGGTCAGAGGAGGCACAACTGGGAATCAGCCACACTTCACTCCTCTCTTTCTCTTTCAGGGGCACAAGGCTCCCTGACCTCTCAGCCACAGAGTTATGACAGTCCCACGCTATGACCAGGATACTGTAAAGCACTTCAGCGATTCAGAAGCTGAAAAACCATTTTCATGACAAATTCAGGTGCTGAAGCCAAGTATTTCTAGCAAATACAGCCCTAGAACAGGCACATTTGAAAAACTAAACATAGGTGCTCTACTACATTCAGATGCTCAAAGAGCCATGGTACCTAATTCCCACTGAAATCAGTGAGAGCTGGATGGCTAATTAGGAGTAGCCAAGCAAGGCCCTTGGCAAACTCAGCCCTAACAAGTTATTGCATCCTTAGCTACCTAAATCTCAGTGAAGGTGATTAAGTCATTCTTTGAAAATATTAACTTTTTCTTCCCTTCAGAACAGTGGATCTTAGCTGCCTTATCCTGCCACCATCTTTATGCAGAGCTTTTCCTGCTCTGTGTTTTACAATTTACTTCCCAGCTAACAAATCACGTAAAAATAAAAATTCCATCTTTTTCTGATTTTGCATTTCTAAGGGAAATTAATTTCCATTCCGCATCTCTCAAGTGAAATTAATTTCCCTAATAAAATGCATGCATTGAGCAGTCACAATACCACTGCCAAGCACAGACTGTAGCACCGATTGTCATAAGTGACCACATTCCTAAGTGATGTGAAAATTATCTGTATTGTAAGTCCTGTAAGAAAGAGCAATCACAAAAAAAGAATGACAGCTTTCCTCATAGCACATCCGCTCAGAGACTCAATTATCAAATGTGTTGGGAAATACGCTAAGGGGGTGAAATGTAAGAGAAATATAAAGGAAGAAATAGAAGACAAAATATTTGCATAATATCAAAGAAATCAGAATAAATATAGATATTTTACAGATGAAAAATTTTCCTCCTCTACCAATAGGTAGTTGAATTGTTATTACAGGGCAGATCAGAGTACATTTGGGAAACAGAAATAGTCATATGTAAACACAGTCATGCTTATGGATAGAAAAAAGCATACTAGGGAACTGTGCTGGTAGACTCATAAACGAAAGCATGCTTCCTTAATATGGTCACTTCATTACCCTGGCAACTTCTTCCCAGTTTCCTTATCAGAAATCTGTAATATGTGAGGAATAAAGGGAGAATCCAGCTCCCATTTTAGAGAGGCTGCCTGGCATCTGAGTATCTGAGTGTTACACCAGCATTTATGTGACAGAGTGTATGATCAGTAAAGCTCATGGCTACAGACCACGATAAAGCATTTCTGTTCTTCAGTAAAGGCACTTTCAGTGTTAAGCCCATTTTCTGCATAAACCTTCCTAACGTTATGTCGTGTACCTAGTAAGTTCCCTACTTTTTCTGGATTTGCATATTGTTTGAAAATCGGTTCATGATTCTTAGAGGAAAAATATTCTCAGATACTGAACACTGCTTTAAATCCAGTTGTAAATATTACTAGTGGTGGTTTAAACAGAAATCTCATTTGAGCCTGCATGCATTTCTGCAGGGGGAGTATGAGCGAACTGAATCCTTGGCTCTTGGTCTGCTTTTTAGACTGGGTCCAGACCCAGAAAGAAAAGCTGAACTCTAACGTTAGTGGTCTGGCTGTGATATTTTGAACCTAACTGCAAAAAAGCCCTAAAAGCAGTGGGCCATATGCAATGTCTAATTGATTAATCCTACTCTTTGGGTATTTCTGTTACTTCTAGTAAAAAAGAATCATTAAAAAAATGGTATCTGAGATTTTGTTTGTTGACTGTGAGCCCTGGCCTGACCTCAGCCTTGAATGTAAATCCCCCGTAGAAGCCTGAAATTAATCCACCTCTGGCTTAGTTATCAGTAATTATAATTATTAACAGCAGTGTCCAGTAAACAAATGGCTTTCAGTGACATCGTGTTTTAACTTAGAATAATGGATACATAAAAATGCACTTCCTTCTTACCTCACAGTATCTTTTCCTGTAGCAATGCAGAATCTGGTCCTTCCACGGGCATGGTAAAAGACACAAGCCCAGCCATTTGCTATTTACATCTGCATTTGCTCAAACACTAAAATTCCCCATATTACAAACCTAAGTAGTTGAAGCCGCTCCTCATGTACCAGAGTGGACGCAGCTGATCAGCGGAGCGGAGCGAGAGCAGCAGAAGCGGCTGCCCTGGGAACACCAGCAGTGGAGCTCCAAACCCTGCCTTGCACCTCCCCTTGCAAAGGCAATGCTTCCACCACGTGAGACCGTCCGGGAGAGCTCCCAGACTATCCCATGGAGGTATTTAGTGTCCTCCTATGGTCTCTCCCATGCAGCATGAAGGAAACCTGCTGTTGGTTAGGTGCTATCTGACCCGCACCGGCAGAGGCAGACTCGGAGGAGACTGTCAGCTGGTTCAAACGCTGTGATTTCCTGAGACATCTCTCCAGCTATCTGCCTGTAAGCTGCTGTACCCAGAAAAGGTTTAATGGGGCTGAAAGGAATACCTTCTGCCTATTGTCACAGGACTCGAAAGCCTGGACCATCACCGAAACAGAAAACCTAAGCTGCAAATCCAACCGAACAAGCTGGCCAGGTTATAACAGCGTTGGGACAGCCCCGGTTTTATCATGGCTGGCCTGCGAGCTGCTCGGCACTGCGGGCAATGGGAGCACAGCAGCAGTAGGAAATGACCCCGCAGGGAGCAGCCTGCAAGACAAACACGGCATAACCTGGAGAGGACAGTACACAGAAGCAGGGAAGAAGCAAGGGTAGGGCAGATGAAGAGTTAAGGAAGAAGCCGGGAGCACGTTTGTAAAAGTGCCTAAGGGACTACAGGGAAATGTTGGTTTCTTTTAAGACAGTAGGAACAGAAGTGAAGGGTACAGCTTCACAGCTGAATTATTGCAGTAATACATAAATGACTGCATGTGCATCATCGTGGGTCATGGCTCAGCCATGACAGGTGTGGACACCTCTCCGCACGTCCCAGCTGCGAGGTAAACCAGACTTTTTTTGTGCCTCCTCCCTCAAAGTTTAAGCTTCTGTGTTTTTCTGGCCGGGAGCACATGCTCAGTCACTGCTCTGCAGACATGCAATAACTCAGTGGACGCTTGGGGCTCAACTACCCAAATGCCCATGGGTTTAAGGCTACATTCCTGAAAATTAGTTAATTAAACTCTAGGTCACGCTTTGTCTTAAGAGGCTGAGCTGCTGCAGAAAATCAGAGCATGTGATCTTGAAACTAAAGACCCTCTCATTGTGCACAGAGAGAAGATGTGAAGGCAGCACAAGTAACTCCATTCTGCCATCCCTTGGTGGCTGAGTCCCTTGCTTGGCAATATTTTTCTCCTTTAACCCAGGCAGTTGAATGCCATGCCTATGCTGATAAGCCAATGTATGAACCACCTCTGCACTGAGGGCTAAAACAAGCAGCTGAAGAAATAGATAGAATAATTAGGGTAGTCTAGATGTTGTCCTCAAGCTACACCCCTACCACCCCCAGTGAGATGAATGATGGACTGTGAGGTCTGGGGAAGACTGAATTCATGGGGCTTGGGCACCACTGGCTCACGGTTTCTGGAGGGGCTTGGCAGAGTAGCAAAATGAGAGAACAAATAGGGGATTTCTCTGGCTGATAGTGCTCCTTCCTGCAGTGACTGCTCCGGCTGAGAATCGCCCTGGAGGTGTCCTTCCCCCGGACCCTACACAGTGGTCCAGTGAGCCCTTCCCCCTTCAGTTCACAGAAGAAAAACACTAAGATGTTTCCGTTGGCTTTTACATCATCTTTTTGTAGAGACTAATCTTCAGTTTCAACAATACATCTTTTGTGAAGCGCTCCCAGCAGAAACCTTAGACACCTTCCCTAAGATCTGTTTGCTTACAGAAGACGAGGTAGGATTTGTTTAAACCCAGCTAGATTAATGTCTTGCAGACATTAGTGAAGTGAGATTTAATCAGGTTATTGCTCTACATTTTCCAGGGAAATAAATCACACTTATTACTAGGTTGGAATAAGATGCAAGGCTCGGGCCGAGAAAATTTAGTCTTTTTTTGTTTTCCGGGGCGAGGGGGGGAAGCAAATGCATAATTTGAAAATTGCTGCAAGGTTGTGGAACCAGGAGCTCAGCAAAAGGCCCTCAGCAACTTGCATGAGGGAAAAGAGAAAGCAAGCCATAATGGCTCGTGCCAGCCTGGGGGTGGGCCTTGGTCCCCATTCCCTGCCTTGTGGAGGTCCAGTCCTGACTCTGTTTTACTCAGGCCTAATGGTGTTGGGTCTGTATCAGTACAGAAAGCAGAAAGGAATGTTTAACAGCATTTAAAGCAGACTCCCGAGGTCCATTTGAGATCCTCCAGGTGAACTGTCCCATAACCCTGGGGACCTCACTCCTCTCCGGGGTGTCTGTTTCTGCCTGGCACGTGGGGATGTCCTCGTGCATCACGGGGGTGTTGTGGGATCAAGCAACCTTTGCAAACCTTCTTACAGACACTAAATGGAAACTGTGATGGTCAGCAGGTCTCACAAGTGTAGGCATATCCTGCTGCAATGGTTTCTAAGTTTGCAATATATGTTTAACAATGAACATGCCACTGTATTCACCCCCGACATTTTTCTAAAACAAGGCTGGCTAGGGGGAAAAAAAAAAAAAAAAAGCAGCTCTTTTTCGAGACCTTTGATTTAAAAACTGCTCTTTTTCTCATTCAAAAAACAAAAGACTTCACTCTCAGCTATGCTAACAGCGCTTTCTTTAGTACAAATGCTAATGCATCCCCTTGCATAAAACCATATACGTGCAAGAGACAAAGTTTGGGAAATCAAACTGCAAAGGTCCTCTCCTTTACACCAGCATGGGAGCAGACAGCTGAAGCCAATACAAATCTTTCCGCTAACTACAGGTTTGCGTGTGCTGAAGTGCCCAAAACCCAAAAGCTCTACATCCATTTCCCCTTACCCAGTGGGCTGTGCAAACACTGGAGAAAGCAAATTATGGCAACACAGCCTGCAATTGAGTTTCAAATCTTGCAACACAGCAGCACAGAACACAATGGGACCAAGTCAAAATCTTATTGCAGAGCACAATAAAATATATCCTGTTCGGTATGAAGGAGAAAAGGAAATATCAGGCGAGGCAGCGCAGTTGCTTGTAAATACCCTCCTCCCAATGCTTTCCCTGGATAAACTGGTCCTCTGAACCCTGACTGCATCAGCATGAATCAGCCTGTCTGCTCCAAGGTAAAGGCTACGATTCTGTTTCGTGTTGAATGGGAACTCTTTTCCCAGCCTTTTCTTGGCTTCCTGCTTAGAAAGAATAGACTCTCCAGAGACAATTTTGGATCTGGACCACAATCTTGCTCCCTTCAGATAACTAAGTATCTCTGGGCAGCAGTACATTTAAAGAAGCAGCTGGTAATTATGAGCCAAGTGCTTACTGGCAGGATTTCCCCCTGCTGCTGAGCCAATGCTTTTGGGAACTAAATGACTCTTTGGTGATAATTATCAGGTAAAACCCACAAGCCAGGGGAGGTTCCCTCATTAGAACCATCAGCAAGAAACAATGCAAAGGTGGGCGGAGGATGGCTGAAAATTTTGTCTGAGGGTTGCTTGACTCCACTGTCCTCCACACACCCAATGTGGTTGTACATAATTGCCGGGCATTTTCTAGGTAGTGCTTGAAAGCTACAAAATCTGTTCCCACACCTACAGCAGTAATAAAACCAAATGACCTTTTCCTTCCAGCTAATCAAAATGAACTGAGCAGCACTGGAAATCCATCACAGCACTTACTCTTTTGGAGGGTTAAGGTCTTCTGGGCGAGCCTCGAAGAACCTGAAGACTTCATCACACTGTGAAATGTGAGGAGGAAGCCGAACCAGTGCCTGCAAAACAAAACAAGGAGGGAAAAGCACTTAGAAAAGTTCGAAACGTGGCCTCAAACATCTAAACTACCCAGCAAGAGAGCACAAAACAGTCCTGGCAGGAGGAAGGGAATACAAAAGGAAAGCATCATGCCTGACTACTTACCTGAGAAGAAAGAAAATAGCATGTCTTGATGGCAAATGCCAAGTAGGATGCAATGAATTGAGACAAGCAATGGTTCTTAGAGTCCACCAATGTAGATTTTGCATGCATACAGGAGTAGAATTTGGTCCACATGTGCCAAATCATAACACTGAGTAGATAAGTGCTCTGTGGCTGGGACAGTCTCCGTGCCGTGTGTTTGCACAGCACCTCAAACAATGCGGTTAGGGCTTACAGGCTTTCTGTCAATGCACACAAATTCACGCAGCGGAAATCTACAGACTCAACACCCACTAATACAACAGATTAATGTGCTCCATAAAGCTTTCCATTAAGCACTGTCAACAGAAAAAGCAGAGTTTGCTAAAGTACCCCCAAAAAACAACAAAACCAAACCAAACAACAATTTGCTCCTAAATTAACCGGCAAGGAAGTTCGATTAAGTGTCTGGGAAAAAAAAGGCAGAGAGACTATTCATGCATGAAGGAGGCTTCGCAGCACATCCTGGCTAACAATGCCCATGCACTCTGCAAGGCAGAGGTACACAGCGCTTGTTGCATTCAGCAATAGTTAATAACAGTTTGGAAAGCAACCACATTATGTTGAAGTCTACTGGAAAGTGAGACTTCAAACCGATGAGACAAGCACACAAGGCAGAAACACGCTCTGAATTCGCTCTTCAGAATTTAGAGTTTGATGGTGCCAAAAGGGGCTAAAGAGCTGTCCCCAGCCCACAGAGATGGGACAGCAGCTTTAAGTGACATGACTCTGACATTGTCTCCATAAATGACCAGCAGGGGAGGAAAAGCGGCTCGAGTTCACCTCCTCCTGTGCTAAGTTACCTTGAAAATAGGCCACAGGTTAAATACAGACCAAGCTTCTTAGAGGTGCTGTAAACCTGTTTGACAAAATGAGATTGTCTGTCTCTTCTGTTAGTTGAAAGTGGGACAAACAATCTTGAAAGATGGATGAAAAACTGCACCAGACCTAAATGAAGGTGCACTAGGGCGAACTGGTTATACCAACCCATGAGACATCTGATTGATCTGAGTCAGACACACCAGAAGGCCCAACCAAAGCATGAAGGCAGGACAGGGCAGTTGGTTACCCTCATGGCTGTTTTTAACTGGCCAGATTTGTTTCCAAGACCACTTCTGCTTGGGGATGTGAAGGAAAAGAGCTGAAAAATGCAAACATCCTGCCCTGAAACTGCAGGTCTCCAGTATTAGACGATAGGGTCTTGTTTTGAGGTGGCCTGAAATTCAAAGCTAAGTGCTTCCACACCTACAGCTCTGCTTTCCTTGGTGGAGGGATGTTATAAAAACACAAGGAAAATCCATTTGATATCAGCAGGCCTGTGAAGAATGAGGCCCTGGCCTTTGGTCACGTGGAACTGCACTGTAGAGCAGAAAAAGATACCTTGCAATGAGGAGGCAGCATCAGATGCTGAAGCAGGGCAACAGCCTGGCAGGTCCAAATGCCGGCGCACGCGTACAGAGAGCACTGCTGGCTGCTGCAACTAACACAGGATGAAACATAACAGGTGGAAAACTCAGGTGCTTTAATCTGAACGAAGGATGCTCTGGTCCCTACCGCTATCCACTCAATCTTGCCTAAAAGCTTAACGAAGGTGTGAGCTCTCTGCCCCTATTCCTAGCGTGCAGAAACGCATACATCCAGCTGGCACATCAGGACTAACACTGGGAAGTCAGGAACTACTTGGGAATAGTAACAATCACAGCATGTTGAAAGAGAAGTGCCTTGCCAGCACAGGCTAACAAGGACATAGACAACATTAAGGCATGTTTTATTCATCTGCATCTGAAGAAGGAGACAGACTTACATAGAGAAGCAATGCTGTCTAACCAACAGTGGATGGGGTTGAGATTTAGCAGTGACTCTATTACTAACACCCTCCTCTGTTTGAGCAGGTTGCTTAACCTCTTTCCATCAAATTCAGTAGGGATATAGCTTCAGTTACCCATTTATCAGGCTGAGCAATAACACTTACCTAATCTACAGAAAGGTTATGAGGCTCAGATATTGAATATCTACAGTATGTTTTGAAATCTCAAAGGGCTTGATCTTGTGCAGTCAATGGGGCAAGAGCAAGCACTGCAAATGATACGTATCATTACTAAAGAAACACAAATACCCAAGTTATATCTATCACAGGGGGTCCTGGACATCAGACGCCTGCTCAAAGAGTCACCACTTCTGTACAGGTCACAGGTGTTCACCCTTCCCAAAAACCAGGCTACAGATATCAATACTGAGCTGGAGCACAGAATGGATTTTTGGTGATGGAGTAGCACAAATCCTACCAAGCTGCCATGGAGATTTGTGTTTCTAAATCTTCAGAAGCTTAAGGAAATCTGACCCCGCTGAATCAGTGGTTCCCTGCCTGGAAGTCTCCAGGAGCACTGTGGTCTTGCCCGGCCAAAGGGGGGTAATTGAAAAGCACCTCCATGACTCCAGGCTTTTGCAGGCAGTGGATAAAAATCAGCCGAAACCTCTTCCACACCCAGCCATCCACCTTCCCACCCTAGGGACACAGCAGCCCTGGGGCAGGGCAGGCTCTCCTGCTTCTGAATCACCTCCCAAAGTACAGCAATTTTCAGCCCAGTGCATGGAGGTGAAATGAAATCGAGTAGAATACCAAGTAGTAACTTGCCATTGCCTATTTCTCGGGGAGCTTAGGTGTAAGTCTGCAGCCAGTCAATTTTTACTTGTTTTTGTTAAGGAACAAAACCTTAAGATGGAGTAAGAAATGCTAAGAAAGGGTAAGAGTGCAAACAAGGGTGTAAAACCAGGCAAAGTCAGTCTATTGATTTTGGAGAGTGGCAGGGAGCAGCAACACTTTTTTGAGAAACAAACGTCTCTTCAGCAAACACACAACATCCACCCAGGAGCAAGCCAAGTCCAACACGATTCCAGCGAGCGAACAAAAAGCGCATTGAGGAGATGAGGGACACTACTGTCACTCTGCAAGTGGAAAATGCAAGTTTCTGGCATTTCCAGCAAGACGGTTCCAAGGCAGAGCTGCAACAGCCTGAAGGAAAGACTGCAGGGTCAAGGAAAAAGGGTAAAGAAAAAGAGAAAAACAGATGGTGAAAGGATGGAAAGGGCAGGAAAGTGACGTTTTTCCTGGAATGGGGAAATCAGAGGTAAATGCACACAGCTACAAACAGCAAGCATCCAGAAACAGCAAGGAATTTGCACAGGAAAGGTGAGAGATAAAAAGTGCCAGTGAGCAAAATTCAGCCTTGCACAACCACCGAGTATTATCAGTAATAGCATGTTTCCTTGCTCGGCATGCACAGGCGGATGTGCACTGCTCAGACCTCACGCGCCCCTTAGGAGATACGTGTTTATGTGTTATGTCAGCCTGTAACGATGTCTGCCTCTCTATATGACGGGTCTCGGGTAGTCTCGCAGCGTGGAAGGCTATTAGAAAAGCTGTAGCATCAGGCACGGCGCGAGCAAGCAGCCCTCGGCGCCGGGGATGGCGGCTGCTCGCGCAGCACCAGCACGTCTGCAGGCAGGCTGCTGCGCGCCGCACGTGGCCTTTGAAGCAAACGGGGCACGGGGCAGGGGCAGGGGGGCATCGCGTAAGGTTACGTGAACCGCAGGCAGCTCCGTGGGACTACAGAACAGCTCAAAGGCTTCACAAAGTACACATGCACGGGTGTAAAACCATGCAGGTATTTGTAAGGATGGGCCGAGTGCTGTGTGTTGCATTTATGCAGATACATTTATTAAAAATAGACGCAGAGATGTGTACATGCAGCAACATATATATATATATGTATATACAGCGCGCGTGTAGGCGTGTGTGTCTATACGCACAGAACGATATCCGCCCCGCTGAACTTTATATGTCTAAAATGGGAGACTGGTCACACTCGTCTGTCAATTTGTATAATTCCTAGAGAAAGACCAGCGCCTTCAGGGGCTGCTCTGTCTACCCCACCACGTACGTCTAGCTCTGGGTGGGGTGAATCGTTGACTGTCTCTCCCCGCAGCTAATTGAGGGAGTTCAGATATATCGCTCTTGGATCCCTAACGTTCAGTGGGGTTAATCCCAGCTCTGCACGCAAATACACAGAGACAGCTGACAGTACTGCATGGTTATGACTCCCTGACTCTTCCTATTAAGTATGCCGTTCCCAATAGTTTATCATTTTAATTAACGTTAATCATTAGTGCCAGACATTTGGGAATGGCAATGAGTCCAGCAAGGGGGAAGGTGCAATTAAAATAGTTCATTTCTCAGAACAGAGAAATAAATTGTTTCGCCTACTTGAAAACACTTTCCACTTCTGTTTTGGTGAGAGCCTAAAGTAACTCCAAGCTCGAACACAAAGCACTGGAGTGTGGAGGTTGGACGGCAAACACCGAGTGTCAGAGAGAGACATGGATGAAGAGTACATGGCGGTGACTCAGACGGGAGAAGTGAGGAGATGTAGGAATAAATAAAGAGCTGAGGGAAGGAGGAAAAGAGGGTGCCAAATTTTGGGGCCTGGGACATAGTTCTGAGCCTCTGGCATGGAAGGACCATAAGGCAATGGAAAGAAAGGCTCTACTCCAGGTGCTGAGGGGCACTGCAAATAATAAACTCATTACTGCAGCTGCTCTAAACACATCAGGATTCTGAAATGTCAATTAAAAAATGACAGATGAAGTTTGAAAGTTTTTCCCTTAAACTTTTTCATTCTTGACCAGAACTAACTATTCACCTCCAATCAGCACTAGCTTACTTGTACAATGGAGACAGAAACGTCTGTGTATCTGTCTTGACAGGTTCAAGGATTAAACCTTGAAAGAGAGGCACACTGAGAGACCAAGAGGGAGGTAATTATGTTTCTGAAGTGTGGTGTCTCACACTGTGGACATTAATAAAAGAACAACCAATATTTCCTGGCACTGATGTGACTTACTCATCTAATTTTTATTTAGGTGGCATGCATTTGGGTACTCAAGCCTCACTATAGCCTGTAAGCTTCTACTTCAATCCACCTCCAGTCAGGCCAGCATGAAGGCATGTGACAAATTCAGGTAAGTGTTTATGACAATGGGACTTCACAGCTTCCCTGCACAAAGATGCTTCCTTCAATTAGGACCAACACGCACAAAGATGCAAGTCTGCAAATGCTGGCCTGCGTCTTCCCAGAGGGCTGGGAAGGAGAGAGCGGCGGTTTTGTGAGCCACCAATCTGAGAGGTCCTTCTTGAACACAGGACAGTACATACTGGACAAGCATACACCAGAGGTGTGTTTGGGACATCAAAAGCCTAATAAATAAAAAGCCTCTGGCAAGCCAAGTCTATGAAGTTGCTTTTTCTTTCATATTGGCAAAAACTCCTAAACAAATTAAGAAAACCAAGCCCAATGAGGCCAGAAGACCTTAAATCACACTAAACTAACTCTAAGCCTACAGTTAAGAGGAAAATCATCTAGTGATACCAATTCCAGTGGGCAGCACACATTTACTGGCAAAATGCAGTTTGTTCGGTAACTTGCTCAGGTTACCACCCAAACCCTGCACTTTCATGTTTACAGATGAGAAAAGTCCGGGAAATCTTCCCCCGTGCGTCCCACCCCTGTTTTTCATTGAAACTTCAAAGTTTCTTGCGGCCGTAGCAAACACATTGGCCTAATTACCGCTGTGACAGCATTTCTCTAAGCTGGTACAATGCAATAAAGAACTAGCCAGGCATGAAGCGTTGGGAGGCCGATGCTGTAGGGTCCAGAGGGCTCACGCCCCTGATACAGAACACTCTGCAGACCTCCCCTTACTGCCAAGTATCCCCGCGAACTCTCAGCCAGCCTCTGCCTGTCACTTCTCCTGTGCCCAGTGCAGGAGCCACCACACATCCAACACAGCAGAAGTCAGACCTGCTTCTCAGCCACGCACATCACCATGCTCTGCCAGAGACAGCCTGCACAAACACAACAACAAATGGTTGAACATTTGCACTGCTCGTTTGCCAGGGCCCATCTGTGCTTCGTCTTTCCAGGGCAGGTAAAATGGATGGAGAACCCTCATCTGGCAAAAAAATTACCACGACTTTGCATCTGAACCAGCCTCCCTCCTCTACTTCCTCACAAATTCCAGTGGACAAAGGTCTATTGTCTCATTTATTAATTTTATTATCCCATGTCAGATTTTCTCCATCAAATTCACCCACATAATTCCAGCACAATTCTTTAAGTTTTCCAAAATTAAGTATGTGGTCTGTCTACCCTTTTTAAGACTAGCATGGACCATAAGCTTTGCACGTTTCTTTTCTAGAAGCAGCACTGAACTTGTCAAAATGATGCTCTTGTGCTACAGTTCTATACAATTCTCTAAAGAGTCAAAACATCCACTGGATAGGGGAAGAAATGCAGAAAACAGCTAACACTTACAACAAGGTGGGCATGATCCCACTCACAAGTCACACACATGCACCAGTAGCTGCTACAGGGTAAGAAACTGGAGTGAGTAATATTATTTTATTAGCAAAAAAAAAAAAAAAAAATTCCCGTCTTACACCGAAAGGGGATTAATGGCATTTCACTTCAGCTTTCTAGACGTTAGCATTGGAGCTAAGCGAGTCACTTAGGTTCCCTCTGTAGTTACAGCTGAATGGAGAGAGACCCTATGTCTGGTTTAGGCTGGTGAAGTGAGGCCACTGGTTCAGATACACCATCTAATTTTCTGTTCCTAATTCACAGCTTTCTGTCGGTCCATAACTTCATATTGGGATGGAAAGATTACAGTACGGCCATGTTCCCAGAAACCTTGTAAGTGGTGATCTTCAGTGAAGGTAGCAAGAAAGCATTTCTGAATTTTAAGCCTCTCCTAAGCCCCAGAGATGAAATCCTGTCCCTGCTGAAGGTCAATAACAGAGAACTGCCACTGACTTCACTGTACCAAGAAGTTCTCCTTCTACAAGCTGTTTCCCTCAATTCTTTGTACCTTTGAAGTTCAGTGCCTGATTTTCATCACTATTTTCAGTCTTGTGGAATTTCATGTCCTGGGCCAGGTTTGGAACAGCAATAACATAGGATAATTATTCTTTGAATAAATGCAAATTGGATGAACCATAAACGTTCAAAAGAAAAAACTTATTCCCATAAAATGTGCAGACTTAGAAAGGTCAGGAGAGGTATGAGATGCAACTCTCTTGTCCCTCTGTTTATTTACACAGTTTGACAACTGTGTACTGTGGGATTTAAGAATGACTGGGTACGTCCTGTGCCAGGCAATAGTGTGACCAACTACCGTCTTCATTTACTTTTCTGTAATTGGAAGGAAGCTGTACCTCTGGTGAAGAAATCAGCCCATAACTGGATCTGATGACAGGCAGGACATCATAGCTACTTCTATGTTGTTTTTGAAGAGTAGGCACAAGCTTGCTTACCATCCACACTGGACACAAATTAATGTCCAGGCATGGGTTTGGAGTCAAATGCAGGGGCTCAGAAAAAAACCTTGGCATTGCTTTACTTCCCAGCACTGGCCGAAGCAGTGACCTACCTGCAGCCCATACTGTTCAGGCACAACCATGGTCATACCTGCTCCAACAAGATACATCCCAGGGAAATGGACAGTCAGCCAGGACCTTCTTTCCTTAAAGACCTGACAGCCCATGCAGAAAGACACTGTGGAGGATGTAGCCCTCTTGAAGCACTCACATAGACATGAGATGCAATGTCTGCTCAAGCTTTTCAGCGACTACCAGCCTCGCTCTCCAATGCCATCCAGATTTAAACATCTTCTACTTTGAAGTACAGAGGCAAATTAAATAGAAATTACAGTAAACTGCAAATGAAATAACAAGACACTAAATCAGGCACAGGAAACTTAGGAGCCAGAGATCACTGGAAGCTGGGATAATATTCTGGAGGGGTCAATATAGGTTTGTCATACTCATTGCTGGGCACCACTGTGGCTGCTGCCGGACATGGGAAACACTGGGCTGGGGGAAACTGCTAACCCAACGCGGCTGGGTCTATGCTCATGAAAGCAGTGCTATTAATAAAGAGGTTAAGTAAACAGCTTGGCTTTGTGGAAGCGTCCAGCCATGTCTCCGAGCTGGGCAGCAGCAGCAGATCTGCCCCGTGTTGTCGGAACCAGAGTGAACTGAGCCAGACTTCTCCAGGAGAGAAAAGGGGAAGCAAGGAAGAGGGGCGGCAATCACAGCGCTGCGGTGCCACCGAACGTGCCAGCGGCCGACGCCACAACATGTCCCTCGGCTGTGACCGGCGGGGCGCCGGCGGGCCCGGCCGGGGCAGGTCGGGTCTGTCTGGGGCGCAGACAAAGGGGTCCCAGAGAAGCAGCTGCACCCCTGGCGTCAGTCACCGCTTTCTCCACCACGCATCTGCTGGGTGAACCCTGACATCAGCCCTCGCCGCTCGCGTCGCGGGCAGTTCCTGTCTGAAGGAGAGTGGCTGGGGATGCAGTAAGACCCTATGTATTTTAAAGAGAGCCGGCCGGTCGCCGGCAGGAAGACAGTGCGTTAATTGTCATACAAGAAAGACTGATCTCATGAGACAAGATTTTAATTGCAGCTTCCTCGCCCGGGGGGTGCAGATGGCACGGGTTTCACTGCCCCCCCTCCAGCACGCCTCAGGCACTTCGGCGATCTGCTCCCAATTTTGGATGAGCAAATGTCTGACTGGAGAAGTTCTTGGGAATGTATTTTTTCCCCTCCACCTGCTCCTCTGGCTTTCTAAAAACGGAAAGAAAACCCCACGGGAAATAAGAGGAAGTCTGGGGCTTAAATTATGCGCTGACGCACTCGGTACCTTTACAAAAACTGGGTATCCGCCTTGCTTAGAAATTACTTTTAATCTACTGTCAGAGGATTAATTATCAGCAAATCATAAACTCTAAGCTAGAAAGGAAAGATTAGGTGACTTAACCTTCTCAACACAACTGTGCTCTTCTGCCCTGCAATAAGTTTCCAGGCTTTCGCTCATCAGGAGCACCCCTGGAAGCCACCGGTCCACCCCAGAGCTGCGCCAGCCGGCACTGTCCCACGTGCAGCACCGGGGAACAGACGGGCAGGGAATAGAAGAAAATGCCACCTTAGTTGTGCCTCTCCGCCTGCTCAAATCCCACATTCATCGAGGCTGAAGGAGAAATAAAATCCACATTCTGGGCAGATGAGGCTTACGGCCTTTACTGAGTAAACGAGGCCCCAATCCAGGGCATACAAAGTTTGCAGGGGAAATGCTGCAAGGACCCTGGGAGCAAACAACAGCCTGTTTTCACCTGCCCTGTTAGTCCTAGTGGTGTTGGGGAGGGACCATCCCTCCTTACGATGGACTCGACACAGACGAAGCTCTCGGCAGTGTCTGGCGGGGGAAGCCCAGCGCTGGTGGCGGCCGTGGCCCCGCCGCAGAGGGGCTGCCAGACACCTTCCCCGCCGCTCTTACCCGGCAGTACTCGTCGATGGGCTTCAGCCTCTTCACAGCTACGTCTCGGACGTGGCTCCTCCGGAACAGGATCTTACCTGAGGAGGGAACAGATGAAAGGGGAGGGTTAGGGGCACTGCCTGCCACGCGGGATAGCGCAACAGCAGCAAGCGGAGGGGTGGCAGACAGGGTTTCATCCGCGGCTCCAGCCCCGGCTGTCGGCAGTGCCGGCAGCCGAGCTCTGCAACCCCGCTATGGCCCCGCCGGAGGAGTCCCGGCACTGGTGCGGTTCGCACAGCAGCGGCGGCAGACAGCACCTCTTGCAGCTGGATGCTGCTGGTCTTAAGTTTGCACAGGAGATGCAGCACACGGCCAACAACGACCACAGGCATGGCAGCTCTGTGAAACCTCGGCGACTGCCATCAAAGCCCTGCTCGTGCGAGCCACCGCAAGCGGACCAGAGCGACTCACAGGGCAGAGGGAGTTTTTCTGATTTCATCTGTAGATAACGCAAAAAGTTTTGGTTCCCTTTTAGTGACGGCATTATCCTGGAACGGACCGACGCTGTGCTATGACTCCCTTCCACTTCAGGGCCGCATTGGCACGCCCGTGCTGGCAGCGCAGGGAGCATCGCCAGGGTGGGATGCGGGCTCCATGCCTGCCCACTCAGCTGCCTCCCACTGTGGGTGCTCCTGCCCTCGCAGGCAGACAAACCACACAGCCAGCTCATGAGCAAATGCAAGGCTGTTGGTGACAGAGCCCTTATAAATCTACAGAAGGAAACCAAATAATTGAAGGAAAATAAACAAACTCTCTTTTTTTGAAGGCAAAAAAATAATAACCTCAGTGTCCTTATTGGATGACATTTCTGCAAGCCAGTTAAGATTAAACAAACGGCTGGGTTTTGTGTGAAACTGATTGTAACAAAGTTTATCAAAATAATCTAGGAGCTGAGTTTCCCCACACACAAGGATGTGATGGAATTGGTATTTTTTTGGCTTGAAGGGATTATGTCTTCATATCCTTTTTTGGTGGTTTTCTTGCCTTTTTCTTTTGTGCTGTATTTCTTTCAATGCAATGAGACAAGAAGAAATTATATGTTCTCCTTGCGGTAGAAGAAAACAGTATCTGCCAGCATTATTTAGTCCATGAAATGTCTACATAAAAAAACCACTGACATATATACCACCCCCTGCTCCAGACTTCTTCTGCCAACAGGCAAATGAGATACTCATCCATAGATCATGGGATAAAAAAAATGGACTAGGAAATGAAATCAGATCTAAAATCTGAATATATGGGTTTGATTTTGTTATGGTTACACAAGCTGAAAGGTTAATGAAACAGCAGCCTTTAACAATCCAGTAGCAGAGGATCTAAACCCTCCCAGGCTCTGCCCCTTTTGGTTGCCTTTTCCTCCATAGCTGCGAATCTGGAAGGTGTTAAAACCTTTTGTTTCAGAGAGGAGAAAGTGTTTTATCTCCATCCCCAATTCTGTCTATGAAACAGTTTGTCCTGTGAGGTGAAGCCATCTCCTAGTGCCATAAATTTGTGTCTCTGGGTTCCCTGCGGTTACCTCATTACAAAGCTGGTGCTGAGCCATCCCTGTAGGATGTGATGCCAGGCGACCACAGACACAAGGGAAATCTCCAATAGGTGTTTGAGACGTCCACCTGAGCTTGAGCAATTTAGTCAAAAGCTGCTGGAGAAGGAAAGTGGCACTCGCATCTCCCTGCACCGACCCGCTTTGGACACACCTAAACATCGCTGCTTTCCTGCTCCTCTGTCCGGTAAATGGGGAGAACTACCTGCACTTCCAAAACATTTCTTGTTATTTCTGAGAGCCTCCAGGATCACACTGCACTTGTACTGCATAACTGCAGTAAGCCTCTTTTTTTGGGGGAAAGGGGTGTGTGGGTAGCTGCAGAGACAAGGCTAGTTCCTTTCTCAGTGCTCCAGAAATGCTGGTCTGGAAGATCTTGGTATTTCTTTGCAACTTTTATAAATATACTGCAAAGAGAAAGCAACATTTTGGAAACATTCTCACTTTCTGGCTTTCCTGTTTTCAGTTCAAGCCACCAGTCGAAAGTCAAACTGGTGACCATATAAAAACATAAAGGAACCAAAGACTTAAACACATTAAAAATCTCCTGTAAATGCAATTCAGCTTTCCTAAAAAGACAGTTTACAGGGAGGCCCAGTCTTCAAAGTAACATAATAAATGAAAGGCTCAAACATAAGAAAGAAGATAAATATAATAAAGAACGTTATATTAAACACAGAGTACAAAAAAGACCCCAGGATATGATGAGTCTTAATTCAGTCCTTAAATGGAGATGGAAAATATCAGGATGACTCTGGTGTTAGGACCAAGCAAAGTCCAGAAGGTGCTTCCATTTTTATCCCTTCAGAAGAAGGAAGATTTTCCCTCTGCTATTGGAAGCTGGAAGAGGCTCAGTGAGGGCTGTGGGGAAGATCTGTAGCTGCCTAGTCCAGTCTGGCATTCAAAACTGAGATCTGGAGAAGGTGGAGTAGTTTAGAGCACCGTGGAGTAGCAGTCATCAGCATAAAAAGCAAGAAGGAAAACAAGGACACTCCACAAGCACGTCCAGTCCTGGTGGGCAGCAAGGAGGGACCCCCTCACAAATCCCGGGGGTCCTCGGGCAGAGAAGCCTCATTGCCAGGGGTACTGAAGCACCTCTAAGGTGGGACAACTTCCCAAATGCCCAGCTTCTCCCCTTCTCCAGGAAGACAGACTGCCAACAGAAGCTCATCTGAATCCATCCCAATTGACCAGCAAGGAACCACTGCAGATCCAGTATGAGTTACCAGTGCTTCCTCCAGTTCCCCCATTTCTAGTGGTCTTCCTCCGAAACCAGGGGAGG
Organism: Phaethon aethereus; assembly: GCF_964289735.1. Lineage (NCBI taxonomy): Eukaryota > Metazoa > Chordata > Aves > Phaethontiformes > Phaethontidae > Phaethon > Phaethon aethereus. The sequence continues at coordinate 27,649,926 of NC_138583.1, forward strand.
TCCCATGGGACTGGAAAAGAAGGTAACCCGAGACCCATGCTGTATACTCCTTTACACTTTCCAAGTGGGTGCACTGGACACAGACCCCTTCAATGGAAAGCTTCGCCTAACGAGGTAGTCAGGATCGTCCCGTTACCGCCACAAAGAAATAAAGAGCAGGCAGAGAGCCCAGCAGTGGGGGAATGTAAGAGCCAGCGAGGTGCCCTCAGGACGGCGGTGGAAAGGAGCATTTCACGCAGCACTAAGGTGAAGCCGGGAAGTCGTGGGTTGGCTGGTAAATGCAGAACAGCCCGGGCAATTTCCTTGAGAGGGTGGAGTAGTGGTTTATGAGCCGCTCGGCTTTCCCTCTGTGTAGCTTCCACATCTCTAAGGAAGGGATCTACATCTATGCGAGTACATACAGCGCTTCTTCCTCTCTCCTGAATTTTACTGCAGTTCTTTTAAGCCTCCTCAGGCACTTCACCCCTGTTTTACAGAAGGATGAGCAGCTTCTTAACCATGCTGCAGCCCAGCTAGGAAATGAAGGGGAAGTCCGTCTCTGTCTCGGATGGGAAGCTATAGGCTACGCAGGACAGCACTGCCTCGTGCAAGTATTTCATTCACCAATGTGCCAGGCTCAGACTGGGCCAAGGGAGGTCTGGCACATATTAGGAAGGACTCTGAGGAGCACTGGGAAAGGGAGATGCAGGGAAGACACAGGGCTCCAGCCCTGCTGCTGGTGCAGGATAGCAGTATTTATTTTTACCCTTTTTTCTTTAAAGTAAATATTATTCCTAGGAAATTAATGTGGATAAGAGGCGAAGTATCAGGTTTAGCATTGTAGGGGACATCTTAAGTCATCCCTTCATCTCTCTGTCTATATATATAGATGTAGCCTTTAATTCTGCGACCACACACCCTTTCTCCCAGAAGACCCCAGTTTCCCCCTGTATACACAGCGGGTGCACAAAATGGGAAGAATTAAGTTATGCAGAAGACTCTATCTGGCAGCTGCTGATTCTGCAAGTTTAAAGGTATCTCCTGAATACTGCTTTATTTCTGTGTAACCTTATAAAGAGTAGTAGAGGCTTAAAAGCATCCCAACACTCTGGCCTCCCATCAGCCTACAAGTCCGTGCTGAACACACCAGAAAGGTTCATAGCCCAATGCTTTGTAATAGTCAAGTACGTGGTTCATGCAGAGAAGCAGCCCAGCTCCTGGTGGGCTTGGTGACACTGTGGAGCATGGTCTGAAGGCAGGACAGCACCAGGCATCACTAGGCAGGGCAGCACTAGAAGTCCCCGAGAGGATGCCTAGCAGGAGAGTCCAGTCTTTCCTCTTAAAGGGAGGGAGACATACACTATACAGCCTCTACAGTCACAGCAGATGAATCTACTGCCCTAGACTGGTGATTTGTAAGCTCTAAATGGCCCTTAAAACAAATTCCTTAATCACATCTTTCACTGGCAAGAAGTGCTGTCTATCTAGGCCTCGAGACCTTCTAGAGATGTCCTTGTGATCTTCCCACCACTGTGCCAGTGGTCAGCCCCGAGCTGCTAGCTTTGCTGCTCTTTGGAGCCAGGTACTCAGTGAGAGCTGTGGCAGGGCAACGGGGAAGCAGGGAAATTGCTGTTTAGCTCCTTTCCAAGTCTACCAGAGAACAGATCCATCTCGTTCTCTTACTCTCTGATTGTGGAGCTTAAGTCTCCTTTCAAGTGATGTCTGGGTGATTGATCAAAGGACACCGGTTGTTTCAGGCAAGGAGTGTCTGTCAGAGGTTAGGAAGAGCCCAAACCCACTGTCAAAGGGACAATGGACAAATGAATGTTCACATTTAAACTTCTACTTCAAGTACCGTCACCACACTTCAGAGGGCAGTACATGAAGCAAACCGTATGAGAAATATTCAACAGTAGACAGACTGAATACTAATGGGTACATGAAAAATACTGTGATGTCTCATCTGATTTACGTTTAAAAGACATATGTGCCACCTCCAACTACAGAAGCTGCAGCTGCGGAGGCTCCGTCAGCCAGCTGTCTCCTATGAGCAGGGAAGAGCTCCTGTTTCTGCCTCTTCATGGTGCTCTTGTTACCGTGCTGTTTGGTTCTCTCCTCTTTTTACCTGAGAACCTGGGAGGTACCAGGTCTGCATACACATTGCCAAGCAATGTGTTCAACCTAAGATCAACCTCTGAGAGATGGAGTCCACTAATGAGATGAGGTCCGACTCTTTTTGCAGTTACACTGGTGTTGTATCAGTGAACAAGAAAAAAGAATTTAACCCTCATGTAGTTACACGTTCTCTGTTTGGGCTAAGCAGCTTCCTCTAGTGTAATTAAACCCATCTTGTTGCTCAAGTATTTTTATGAAGGCTTCTACTCCTTACACATAGCTGTTATTCTTATTTTTATACACTGAAGAAGCAGAGATGTGCAATCAGATATGACATAAATTCCCCTCAACCCTTTTAAGCTGTGACATCCACCCCAGGGTCCTGCACGAAACTCTCTGGCACCTGTCGCACAATGTAATTCCCAAATGGAACATTTAAAGACGCACTGCTGCCTTGCAATGTAAAATAGGTAACAGTGCAGCCCTATGGGATAGAAGAACAATTTTATGTTTCTCATGGAAGTACGTGTGATTGTCAACCAGAGGGCAATCTGACTGCAGCCAAAAAAAAGGTGTGTTCCTTATAGAATAATGTCTTGCTTTTACTGGGGGATCCCAGTTTCCATGGATTGTTTCATCCATGATTTCCTGGAGTCAGAAAGCCAGTGCCAGGGTCCTAACACTGATGGCATTTGCTCCTGACAAAGAAAGGGGAGGGAAATGATTCATACTGTTTCCACCAGTGGGAGGGGGAAGGACTTTTTTTAATAAGTAGAAACTCATGACAGAGTCAGAACTGTTGGCTGAACTTGGCTGCCAAAGAGCCTCAGTTGATAAAGACCTTTTCTAATCAGCAGGAATTACTATGGAAGGTGACAAGAGGTGATGGAGACAGATGGGGCAGCCAGGAAAGCCAACACAAGCAATAACAATATATGGGGGATGGTGAGGAGGGTGTCCTTCTGCACTTGGATCCTGTTTTTAATGTGCATAAGCTGCAACAGTAAAGCAAATCACCAAGAAGCCATAAAGCATGGGAAATAACACAGCTTGACTATAAAAGAATATTACCGGGAAGAGAAATCTTCCTCCACTAGAAGTGATAAGCAGAATATGCCCTTATGTGAATAATTACAAGGGGAAACCAAAGACAGGCAAGAGGTGAAGCTGAATTCCCCAACAGCAAAGAGCTCCTACCTCTGAACCTGGCTGCTTTCCACTGTCTGTATGGGTGGTTGCTATCCTCCAGGGACAACAGCATCACCTCTAGAACAGCTTTGCTAGTGCAGACTTTGGGAATTCAAGCACCAAGCACAGCTGGAAGAAGGAGGAAAGCCATGAGCACTGATGCTGAAATTCAGGAGTGACAGATGGGGGCCACAGGGTGCAAATCTCAAGCTCACAGCTCTGTTACTGTTTGTACAGTGTTTTGCATAAACCAACAGCTACTTCATGTTGCTCTGTGTCCTGCTGCTATCACCCAAACAAGCCACTGCTCCTGTAATCTCCTTTTCAGCTGCCCCAGCTGTGAATCTCCCACCTCTCCAAAGCAAGGCATGAATCACAGTGCAGGCAAATCACGAAGTGTTTGGTCTGGAACGAGCAGGAAAAAGTGCTACAAAAATATCCTTTCAATTTTCTTACTGTGGGACAGCTCTCTGTGCATTGGTCTGTATGCACCAGCAAACCCAAAGATGACCTTGCTTAAACTGCCAGAGTACATCAAAGCATCTAGCCCACACAAGAGGGTGGTAGCTTGATCCCCAGATCCCTTAAAATTGAACTTCCCAGCCTGTGAGTGTTTGAAAAATGCTGGGAGTGTTGATTCGGTGAGTAAAGTCTTCAATTTCTGCAGTGAAATCGGTGCCTCCCCGAAATACACAGCTCAGCTTCCCCAAGGTGGAAAGTGAACTCATTTGTAATTGCCGGTTGTAGCTGCTATGTTAGCCTGCAAACAGCCAAATGCTTTTAATTGCAGAAAGCAGTCAGTTTGTCCGAGGGGAGGAGGTAGAATGGTATTTATACATGCAACACTGGCCACCGGCACACCCTCACCAGAAGGAATCGACCTGAAGATAATTCAGAGTGTCACAAAAACGAGGAGCCAAACGAGGGTCACATTTTCAAAACACCTGAGAAACACTGCCTTAGGAAGCAGAAGAGCTTCCTCACAGAGAGGATGCAGGAGCGTCCCCCTCTTTGCATAGTCTTTGCTAAGCTGGGAGCAAAAGGCACAGAGAAACAGGAAAGCCTATGCAGATCCAAAGCATCACCTTTGCCTATGCATACTTCTCCCCCAAGATAAGAATCTGCACACTTACACATCCACTGCACCCTGCCTTTTGTTGAACATCCTCCAAAAAGATCAGTTTCCAGATTTCCAGGACGAAGTCATCCAACATGCAGAAACATCAGGGCTTAAATAACCATCAAACTACCTACATCCTATACCAAACTGATCAGAGAAATGTTAACCACTACATCTGGTTGCTGAAACACTTGGTTTTCCTCCTGTACCAGCTGACGCCAGTGACCTGCTTTCAACCAGGTAGTTAGTGGTTCCTAACCTGTGATTTCCAAATCACTCGTGGTCCACAGACGGTCTGCAGAGCTATAATCACAAGTAACTTTCACTTCCTGGGTTGTGTGGGGATGATGTGGATCACTATACGTTGGCCTAACGAGTTTGGGAACCAGCAGCCCCTGTTCATATTACATATTTGCTGGTGAACACGCTCATACCATCCAAGCTACTCCCCATCCTGCCCCTCAGAGCAGGAAAAGACAAGAGTCTCTCACGTGCCTTTGTGCCGCCTTTTCCGTGAAAAATGCTCCTCCTGAAGGGCTAGTCCTGCAGTCCCCTGTAGCTACACTAACTAAACTCTTCCTCTGGTCTTTCCAAAATCATGCCAGGTACCACCTTCCTTACTGTCCTACTTCTACTGTCTGTTGAAGGCAACAGGAGTCTTTCCACTGACACTCAATGGTATGGACCATCAGGGAAGGACCATATGGTCCCACCTCAATCTTTTAAAGCAGGAGCCTTAACAAATTGAGCCTACTAAAACACTTACCTTATAAGTGCTCTTCAAGAGCACTGTCTTATAAGCTCTTACGAGACTTGTCATGAAGGCATACACTGGTGTGACACTAAGCCTGAGACACTACCTCACAGACACGGGGCCAGCGCCAGCCTTGCCGACAGGGAGCCTTTGAGCTACATCCACTGGGGTCGAAGACCTTGTAGCAAGGTCACTGGAGGGAGGTGGATTTTCACTGCACCCTTGCCAAACTACACTGGAAAAGCTCAGTAAGGTCCTAGCCACATCCTTTGGTGTGACTGGCAATAACGCTGCTTGGGAGACTCCACCCTTAAGCTGGTTGAGAACCGGAGTGGTGAATAAAATAATATTTGCACTCACACCACATATATCAAAGTTAGTATTAGTAGGAGGTAGGTCATGCAAGAACGTGGTGCTACAGCATATACTCTTACAGGAACATTGCAGTTAGAAATTGAGGGGTAGGGATGCGAAGGTGCCTTCACAAGATCACAAAACGAGCACATGCTAACGACAGCAATAAAGCCAGTCCCTAGATCCCTCTGTTGATCACATGCAGAATGAAAATACATCTACTTTGGCATCTGGGGCCAGAAAATATTTCTGTTCAAACATTTATTCTAATAAAAAACAAAACCTTGATTTCTGCCACAAATGAAACAAAATTCTCTTCTGTGGAAGACCTCGGTTAGTCAGCTGCCAGGTATACACGTCCCACATTACAGGAGATGAAATTCAGCAGTCAGATTAGCAGGGGCAGTGCTCCTCAGAGCAGTTGTGGTATTTGGAAGGCACCGATTAACACAGAAATTAAACAAACAAACAACACGGCAGCAAACATAGCTAGGTGTCTGTGCCTGTCAGAGGCTGGAACTCACCAGCTAGGGTTTCAGAGAGCAGTATTCAGAAATTAAGTCCCCTGTGCTTTGCAAAACAGAGCACTGTTCTCTCTTTCCAAAGCGAAGTGCTGTCCTGGAGTTCACTAAGTGCAACCTGTGACTAGTTTTAAGCTGAATTTTCAGTACACGACAACAGGCACAGAAGCCATTGAACAACAACCAGATCAAAGCTGTCTGGCCTCCAAGTCAGGAAGTTTATCTACAGACCAAGACACCATCTCAAACCACAGGCATCATTCTCTGGTTCCAGATATGTCTTTTTAGTATGTCTTACCTTTTTGTGTCATTAAGGCAGTCTCTGGAAAGGACTTCCTCTCTGCCTGCTCTGATCCCTGATAAAAGCGACTGTTGATTTCAAAGGCTCGTGAGCCTGCGCTTTAAGGCAGGGATGGCTGATTTCTGTGTGTTACAGGAGAAGAGAGATGGGCACTTTTGTTTCCAGCACATGTTGAGGGGCTGACCGGTGCAGTCACGTTTGCAGCTCCCTGCGCTGACTCCGAAGCCAGACCTGCACCCCTTCCCCTGCCTCCTCCGAGCTTGCGGTGCCGTAACCCAGCTGGGACACGCGATCTGGCCACATTGCCTGACAAAACAGCCTTTGGGTTAGGTTGGTGGCCAGGCCACCCAGCAGCACCTCCTCTTTAACTCTTGACCATGAAGTCACCCCTATTGCCCCTTCCCAGCTGATGGATGGACAGCTAACTGCTCCTTTGGTAGGCAGTGGACACGGTGAGCCATGCGGGCACACGTAGCCTGCACCAACACGAGCCAGCGTCCACTCAGCCTCCCAGGGACAGCAAATGTCACTCAGGTTGCTCCACCTCGGCTGTACGACTAAGAGGACTCACACCAGCAGTTGCCATGGCTCAGCTAATACACAGGAACAGGGAAATGATTTTATAATTACTTATCAGATAACCAGCCTCCTTCACACCCGGCTCCTCCACGTGTGAGCACTGCAGCCATTTCCAGGTTGGGCCACTTAATCCAAACTACGCCAATGTGCGACTTGGCACCAACAGTGCCTGCTGATGCCAGAAGACAGCTGAGGACAATCTCCCTGAAAAATTCCTCTTGGTTCCTCCACATGCAAGTAAACAGTGTTAAGGGTGTGAGAGCACCCCAGAGGACAGAGCTGCTGCCCTGGAGCTCAGGGTGGAGGGTGCTGAGCAACCTCAGCTTCCCAGGGCCACCTTCTCCTGGGCTCAGCAAGGTGCCTATGTCTGATCAAAGGAGGAAATGGCACTGTCAGATGTCAACAGCTTCGACCACTGCAGAATAAAAAGCCTATTTCAGGGATTAATGCTCTAAGCAATTACTTGCCCCATGAAAGGAAAAGTGCCTTCAGCCAAGGTGACAGCAGGACCCTAGGACGATGCACACTGTTGTTTCCCTTTCACAGTTAATATGGCCTTTTTTTTTCTTCTCCCTGGGAAATGAAAGTGGACTAGAAACTAATGTTTTGTTATTTTTTTATTTTTAATAAGGAATGCTGGGCCAGCAGCATAAAAACATTAAAATAACCCCAACCTTATTGCTAAATTAAAAACAAAACAGTAACATGAATAGGTACAGAAATCTGAATTAGGAATGTGAGCTGATAATTACCCTTTCAGGCCCTGATTAATTGCATTTGAAGCCACGGAGATACTGAGCAGCCAAACGGGACTGGCTGCTAACAAAATCCACACCACCAAACAAACTGGTCTTTCTCTCCTTGTGCCACCACACAGGAATGGAAGCTCCCCAAATGCTGTTTGCCTTTGTGTCCTGGTGTGCAGTGCTATGCAGAGCTGGCCAGAAGTACAAAGTCGTGCTCTTGGGTACCTCAGATAACCCCTCTGAGGTGGTCCAGCCTGCAGACTTGTGGTCTCCAAGTAGAAGGTCAAGAATGGATAGATGCCACCTCCTCCACTTCTAGATGGAGGATCACAGTCTATGTGTTTAGCTGCTACGTTTCAAGAATGCAGCTCTACTGGTAGTTATAACACACTAAGAAGGGACAGAAGTTTTAGTCCACTTTGTTGCAGCGATGCAAGAGCGTTGCATTTGGTTGGGTCACAGATCCCTGTAGTCCAGCTCCCTGTCTACAGGAGTGGCCAGTAAAAGATAAGCAAGAGGTTCAAGAACAGGACATGTGTAATGCGATCCTTCTCCTGATACACACTCCCCATTCCTGCACATCAATGGTTAGACTTTTTCAGAATTAGAAAATAATTTTTAGCAACCAGTGCTGGCTCCATCCTACAGAAAACTGCTCTAGTACATTTCTGAATCCACAGATATTGTGGTCCCTGTAGAGTCCTCTGGAAATGAATTTCATAATTTAATCACACAGCATGTGATTACATACTTCCTTTTGTACACTTCAAGCTTGTTTTCCAAATTTCACAGGCTGCACCTGGTTTTAGCATTCTGAGAAACAAAAATAATCATGTCCTCCTCACTCTCAAATTCTTCATGATTCCACAAACTTCTACTCTTTCCCAACCATCGCCTTTGTTACAGACTGAAGACTTTTAGTCTATTTATTCCCCTCATACAGAAGCCAATTCACCTCTGTAATCACTTCTGTCATCCTTCTTGGCACCTTATTTTATTATATACCCTTTCTGAGAGGCAACAACCAGACCTGCACACGGTATTCACGATGTGGGGAAATCGTGGATTTCCGCAGCTGAAGCTCTGGGTTTTGTTCCCCATTCTTTGCCTAATTCTTTCTAACGCCACCTTTGGCTTTCTGACTGCTGCTGACTGTTGAGCTGCAGTTTTCATGGAAACATCCTCAGAACTACTGAAATCTCCTTCCTAGATGGCAATAATCCTTTTTTTCCCCCTATAGCACTGCTTTGTGCTTACCAACACCGAACTGCCTTTTTACCATCAATATCATGAGATCCTCCTCCAACTATTTGCAGCCAGCTCCAAATTTGGGTATCATAAGTAAGTTTTATGATCAGCTAAGTTAGTTATATGACTAACACCCTCTTTTGCAGACCCTGGGTTGAACAGTGCAGATTCTAGAACAGATCCTTCAAGAATCCTTGCTGGTAAAACCATGTTTCTCTTTGGATATGAATTTTTTAAGTCTCCATCCCCAGAAGATGCATCAGTTTAAACTGTGGGCTCATTTGCACCTATTGCCTTTCAACCCCCTATTCTAAAAACTTTCCTGTAATATTTTTAATTTCCAATGTCAAAACCCAAGGATCATTGTTAATGTCCACAAATGCCAAAGCATCTGTCCTTAAATTAAGGCTCCAATCTGTTAGAAAATAAGCTTACAGCCGATGTCAGTCATACATCAAATAACAAGAAAGGCTGTTAATATAATTATCATCTTATTGCTATTTTGGAAGGCACAGTAGGTTTTGATGGAGCTTGTAGTAATAGGATCTCTTATACCATAATTTACAAGTATGTCTGTCTTGAACAATTTTCCACATGGGAAATTAATCACATTCTGCCTAATGGGAGTAAAAATATCCCTTTGCAGTTTGAATTGGATTTGCCATGGTCAATTGGACATGGGATTCTTCTTTATCCCTAGTCATAATCCGAGGTGTAGTGCTGCCGTCCAAAATTCACTGTGTTAAACTCCGGAGATGGAGATATTTCACTGACGAGTGATACTTTTGTGCAATGGCCACAATGAAATAAGTCAAATATACCAGCATGGCACAGCCACAAAATTGGAATGTGACATATGTCAGATATTGTAGATAATTATTGCAGAAACTACCTCCCAGTAAATGTCAGTTGCAGCTTCTGTACTGTCCAAGTGTACTTTGGTGTTACTTCTGTGAAAAAGAAATAGTCAGGCCAGATTTAAGAAGCAGGCAACACATTTCTCCCAACCAGTGGACCTACACAAGTCACCTGGAGCCAGGCCAGGATGAAATAGCTGATCTGCCTTTGCTTGGGACTGCACTCGGCGACACAGCTCAAGCCACCATTTCACAGACCCACGTTCTGATTAGAAGGTATGAAACAAGTCGCTGGGTCACACAGCTACCTAAAATGTTCATGGGTCCTCCCTCTGATGTGTACCTGTACCTTGGTGGTACAACAGGAGTGAATTTAGCTAAGGCAATGGGTTGCATACTTGAAATCACAACACCAGCAGCTTCACTTGGTATAGGAGCGCAGGACCTCCCAGCAGATCCACCGCCCATCCAAAGATGCACCACTGGGCACAAGATCCCTGGAGACATGACTGGATGCGGAAGGTCACTAAACACTGGGGCCATGCTGCAGTTCTGAATGACACAGGACACGGTATCAGTGACAGCTCAAGGACTCACAGGTCTCATTCAGGTGTACAACACAGATGTTTATTCCTGCAGGTAAACTACTGCAAGAGACCACGAGGAATTGAATTCAGAGTTCCCCATGTGCCAGGCTAATGATTCACCTGGAGGCTGGCTGTTCTTTATATCTCCATGGGAACTCAAGAATGAACTGTCCAGAAATTTGCGCTAGCCTTCCCTAGGGTTTTTAATTAGATAATTTGTCAAGTTTCAGTTCAGGTTCAGATTTTAATCCCTTCCTCTCTCCTCATCAAATATCCAGTGTGCAGAGTGAATGTCTTGATGCCAGTTCATCTCCACCGTATATCTGAGACACACATTTCTGCTTGGAAAATCTCAATTTTGTTTTCAGTTCCAGTGGGAAAGAGGCAAGAAAGAAAGATTCAGAAAGGGTGAGGGAAAATAAACCAGAAAACTAACACTTCAGCTGGCACCAGAGATAAAGAAGGTGTTTCCAGGTAGCAGGAAAGGAAGCCAAAAAGATCCATGTCTCTGGGATCCCTTGACTTTGCCATTAAGAAGCAGAACACAAAGTTATTCAATGTTTCTTTAAGCTGAAAGACTAAAGGAAAACAGGACAGCTTAAAGTAAAAAGGAGTAATCGTATGACTGGAAACTATGAGTGGCCCTAGCCAAGCACCCAAAGGAACTGAGTAATGTTCATTAGTCAGTGACTTTATTGGTACTTGGGACTTTGGACTGCTAAGCAAGATTTAGACTGAAAAGATATTCTGGGGCATGCTACTCTATTTATGTTTGGACGGAATTCAGCCTCACCCCGCGTAATATTTTTCCATGCTGATCTGAGCAGAACGAGCCCTCACTTTTTCCCTGGACAGGGTAATAGTGGGTCCCTTCTCGGGCGCAGCACTGTGGAAATGTCACTTCCTGACCAGCAGTGTGAGGGCAGGGGGAGATGGCTGGACAAGAGTGGTCCTTCTGCAAGGAACCTGAAGATATTTTCCAAAATATTTATTCCCAGAGCAGAAACCCGCTGTCCAGACACTGTACAAACACAAGACAGTCCCCGAGATCAAGTTGTTCACAATCAAAATGCTCAGTTCCACTGTAGCTTTTGAACAAGTTAATACGTAGCAGAGAGGTGCCAAGCACCTGAGTTAACACTGGGCACCTGTGCAAAACAAATCCAGCTCATACCTCAAAACTACCCGACTGCAAGAAACACACAGCATTAAAGGTTGCCTGTTCAGTAGCTTGGTGATGCTGCAATTGCCACAGGAACGATGGGTAAGATTCAAGCACTGGTAAGGTCCTGTGTATGAAGGGGTATGGGTGGGGAGAGAGGGAATTGGGACCACTGAAGATACACAAGAGAGTATGACCTGCTGCGTTACATAAAGCTATGTTGTTGCAAATGGATTTGAAAGATTGGTCTTTTTCCTTACAGACAGAGAAGGAGGAGGAAATAAAAAACTATTTCTTGCAACTGCTACAATGATTGCTCTGTGACATGAGACCTTCTGAATACAATATTCATATGTGTACGCTTCAAAGAGCACATTCAACTGAGGGACTGGTGTTGTGGTGACAAGAATTATACCGGTGCCACTTACAAATCAGAGGGTTGTCCAGAAGTCATGGGGTTTGGATGAAAAACTTGGAGTAGTTTAGGAAAACATCAGATCTTCAGAAGTTTTTGCTACTGGGTAGACTAAAATTCTCCTTTTTGAGGCAGAGATTTTACAACCACTAGCTACTGACCCTTCATGCCCAATTGCTACACACTCTGAATTAATCTTCATCACCACGTTTTCACAGTATGGCTCCGAATAACCAAATCACAGAAATGCAGCACTGGAAGGGAGCTCAAGAGACCACCAAATCCATTACCCTGATTCACGGCACAATCAACACTACCTATGGCACTACTGAGGAAATCTGTTTAACCTGTAGCTATAGAACTCCAAAGATGGAGACTCCTCACCTCCTCAGGCAGTCCAAATCCAAAATCACCTCTCCAGTGCACTATAACAAATAAGGAAGATGCACATGCAGTATATGTAGGACATGAAGAAAAGTTTAGGTCTGATTTACCACTGTGTTTCTCCCTTTCACATGGTCTAAGCCCATGGTTTCAGTAAATCTGCCTTAGCACACACCCAAGTAATGACCAGTTCCAATGACTTTGTTCTCCAAGGTGAACCTCCTCATTGTGTTTCTCATCATGTCAGAAGACCAACGAGGGCGGACTATGCACAATGAGCCTGATCACTTGTTAAAGACCTTATCCAGAGTGAGGGGAAATTTTCCATTCATTGATGCTGTGTCAAGCCTTAGCTTATGCGCGCATCTTGAACATTTTGTAAGTATAAACTTTCCAGTCTTCTTATTCTCCCTTCTCTGAAAGGAGAGCCATCTGAATCCCAAGCAGATCCTTAAACCACTCTGAGTCAATACACAAATCTTGTTTCAAGTAACTTCTTTTTCATGCTATTTACACAGAAAAAGTACTAGATGAGTCTTTTTCACAGGTGTTTCTTTTGTAGTTCAGCAGGTGGGTTTTTAAATTTTTTCTTTGGATGACACTGTTTTCCACATTGTTTATTTTAACTCACATTTTATTAATTTTTGTTCATGTGCCAAGAGGGCAAGACAGGTGCATTTCAGATATTGCACTGGAGTTTAATTAAATAACTATTACTTGAAAAAGAGGGCACTGAAATGGCCTTTTTGAAAATATTCACAAAACAAAAAAATCTAACTTATTTCTGATATTTTTGAAGGCATACAGAACATTTTGTTTTTGATGAGAAGCAGATCAATCCCCTGCAGTCAACTCTTCAGACAGCTCAGCTGCCTGGGAGTGATTCAGGAGGGTCACTTCTGAGTCAACTCAACAAGTTAGGTTGCTTTAGATCATTTTGTAACCCCCAGGAAACGTGCATTAGTAACAAACCACAGAATAAACCCAGGGCCCCCGAGGAAGCCCAGGCATCGCGAATGGTGATTTTGGAATCTTGGCCCTTTATAGGCACTGCAATAGGGAAACGCTGCAGAAAGGGAAGTGCAAATTTCAGACTGCAGAAGCCATTAATGAGAGCAGAGCCTGGCCCTGGGACGAGCACAGATCAGAACCAAACCGAGTGACATTGGAGCCGATGTCTCATTGCTGTGAGTGTGAACCCAGCCTGGCTACGCCACAAGATTAGAAACTCATGGAGAATCAGTGAGCCTCTGGGGGACAGCAAACCATTTCAGGCCATAGATAAGAGAAAAAAAAGAGAGAAGTGTTGGGGGGGGACAGTCCCTGCATAACGTGCCGGCATTGACATAGACCCAAAGAACTTCAGAAAGGGACACAAACACCCGTGCTGGCTACTCTGCAGCACCACAAGGACCCACACGTGGCTCATGCGGCTGAGGAAGCCGAGAGAAGCTGTGTCCTTGTGCCGGAAACAAGCAACATGCAAGAAGGACAGAAGGAAAAGACAGCAGTTAATGAGACTGAAGAGGATTATCCCCTCTCCCCAAAGACCCACGGGTAAATACAGGTTTTCCTGCAAGCATACTGATGCTCTTCACACTCAGGGTAATAGCTTTCCTTCCATTGTATTAAAATAGCTAACCAATTTGAAACAGAAGTCAAATTTCCAAACACACACAGACAAACACACACCAGGAATACACTGACAGGGTCAGATGACACTTGGGCTCTTCTGAAAATTTCCTGCTGGAGCCTTTCACGTTGTAAAACTATCCTGAAATAATTCGAATGCTCCAGGCGGAAAAGCCAGCTGCTTCCCTAGGTCAGCCTGAGACCTGCTCTTGAGATCCTTTGCTTGCTCACTCAAAATAATCACGTTCTTGGGAAGGAGACTTTCACTGCCTTCTCCAGGATCCAGAAAAAGCCCAGTCTGTGATCCCCACGTGCCAATGCGAGGTTCCTACACCCTGTCTGCACCAGCCTCTGTTTGCATGAGGCTGTGTCTTGTGAGCCCGAGAGCATTGTTTTGAAGGAGGACAAAATGGGAGTGAGAGAGACTGTAAGTCACTTGGGAAGAGCAGTGCTTCGCTCTCCCTGATGCTCTTAGCCCAACACCCACACTCTTTCAGTGTGGTACCAACGTGAAGAGAAACCGTGCCTTGGGCAGCCTAACCTAAACCAGACTCTTGGGGGAAACAGCCGGGCACTGCCAGGAGGAGGGACTGGGCTCCCACCACCTCCCCTCCTTCACACCGTACTGCAAAAGCCACAGATCACCCTGTGCTGCCCCACCACCTGCCTCAGCCCTTTGGTGCCCAAATTCATGTTCCCTCCTTGTACCTGCCACCCTCCTGTCCTCTGGGGATGCAGCGGTGAACCATCCTCTCTTAGTTACGCGACTGCACACGGCAGCAGCCAAGAAACAGTTTTCCCTTTGCAAAGAAATCACTTCACATAATGTAGTAATTTTACTCCCCGGTAATTAAAAAGCTTAAGCTCCAGCTCACACTTCCAAGCATTCGCTCAGAAGGGAGGAAAACTAACAAAAACATTTATAGCCATCACCAGAACCACCCCTGTGAAAGGCCTAATTCCCTATACTGCTTTAATTAAAAGTGGATGAATAACAGTCTCCCAGCCTAGAAACCTTTAAGAGAAATAAAGTCAATCTATAGGCTTATGAAAATAAAATAGGAGGAGGGAAACAAACACAAAAATCCTGCCAGTTTTAGGGCTTACCAGAGGATTATAACATCTGGACTCTCTTTTCAAGGGGAGGTGAACCAGGGAATGGATGTTATGGAGAGGACACAACCACCTCTTGGAACAAGCATCGTACTCGGGGAGCTGGCGATGGGAGAAGAGGAGCAGAAAGCTGCAGAGAGAGGCAACACCCTTGCCCGCACGTTTATGTCTTCACGGCTGCCTGGAGGAATGCTCCTATCTGCTGACACCGCAAAACAAGGATCTGGTTTAATTGGGAAAAAAAAAAAAGGCGGGGGGGGGCCTGGGGGAGAAAATCCTAACACATGATGAGTACAGCTGACCTCCAGTGAAACAGAGAACAACTTGGAGAGGAATAATCTAACCCGTAAGAGCAGAGTATTTATCATCACGGTTACAGCAAGAGACCACCCTGCTCCAGAGGACATCTGCAAGCAGATGTGAGCATGGAGGCTTTAAGCACGGTAATAAAGGCACCAGCTGGGCACAGGTAATTACAGAAGGACTTCAGTGCTGTAGTATCTGAGCGCTACACAACGTTTTATGCATTTATTCTTTTAACGCCACGGGGAGATACGGCAATTCTAGTTAGTCTCGCTTTTTCCCCAATAAAAGAAGTGCAGAGACCCAGGGGTTAGATTTGGACCCTCTGTATCCCACCCGAGTCCCCAGATCTTTTGCTTCCTATTTGTAAAGGGACTCTGGCAGTGGGGAAAACTAGGGACAAGTCTTGGTCAGAATTAATGGCTAAACATGATATTAACTGATGAATCCAAAGATCACACCCTATGGCTGGGGGACAGAGAGAAATTGAAACCGAGCCCCCTCAGTGGGCTCCAGCCCCCTGCCAGTGCCCCTCACCTGCTCCCACGTGCCCGGGATAAGCCCACGCATGGTGGTGGGTGCGGGGACATCATCTCCGAGGCTTCACAAGAACAGTATCAACATATGCCCGGCATGCATGCGCAGAATGAACCCAACTCGATTGTTTTTCCACTTAGGCCAGAGAAAATTAAAACCTTGTGAAAGTCACTTTGCCTTAGAAAGCAAGCAGGTTTACTTTGCTTAGCTTTATTACATCTTAGCCTTCTTATCAGCTTGATTTCGTTCTTAAGTAATTTTAAACTCTAGTGTCATATAATCTGGCAGCTACAGTGATGGGCTTTATATAGAAAAACACGGGGAAAGGGTTTTCAAAAGCACTCAGACCCACTGTGACTGCTCCTGCTGAAGTCAACAGTAAATCCAATGATACCACCAGGAGCAGAGGTCAAGGCTGAGTAGACTTGACACTACAGAAACTTACGGGTGGGATTTTCAATCTCTTCAAAACGATTACTAATAACAAAGTATATTAAAAATAAAGAGCTAAGTTGTGACCCTGAAAATATTTACATATGTGCCTAGCTCGCAGCTTGTAAGTAATTATGGGGGGCCTGATTTCTCTCACTTTCTCTAATGCAAGCCAGGAATAAGGGTCCAGATGCGTGGAAAACCTTGGCTCACACAGAGGGTCAGCTACAGTGATTTTGGTGGAATTACTCATGCTCTGCAGAGCTTTTGAGCACAGAGGCATGCACACAGCGAGACTCCTTAGAAACACCAGGATCTTCCTAAACCCACAGCCACACTGACATGTAAATACACCAAATGTGAGACAGGACTTTTCCGGCTGTGATGGTGCTGGATATCTGCAGAAACAGCATTAAAATCCACTCACTTCTAATCTACCATAGTAAGATTTGGATGAGAAAAAGAGGGCTAGTTAAGAAAAACTGGGAGTAGGGGGGAAGTGTTTTATTATTTGTGCAGATCTGACACTGACATGAATTAACCTAACTTCAAAGGATGAAACATCATCATTACAAAGCATTGCATTGAGTAGAACCATTTCCAGGCTATTATGCAAACCTAACTGAAATAATATTATGGGTACAGGACTATTCTAGTTCCCTATTAATCCCAAGAGGAAGAGGGATGTGACTTATTTTCTCATCCTGACAAATCATCTCAAGACACTGCTGAATCAGACATGCTTGCAGCTTAAGAGGAAATAAGTAAAAATGTTCAGCTTTATTACTAAGTTTGAAGATTCATTAATGAGAATGTAAAACTAAACCTCATTTAAATCCCCTCATTGTTCACAATAGAAATCCTTAGATTGTGCAGTTACTCTAGAATGGAGCAAGAAAAGAGCTAGAGAAGGTCACCTCCTCAGCTATTTGTTTCCAGGCAGTTTCACTCCCAGGTTCCTGCACAATACAGCGGTCTTCACTGCAAACATTTCAGGGGAAATGCCTGGCTTGCATAAAGGCTGCAACTGTTCCCACTGCACTGACGCCATAAAAGTATTGCAATTGAACCAAAACTTGATAACAGCCTAATGGCATAAAGCAATATTTGGACTAAATTGAACCTGATCATATCACTCTAAAGTTCTTTTCCAAGTTAAAAGGCTTTTATTTATAGTCTTTACTTACACCCAAGAGATTTTGACATATTTTAACTAACCTGCCTTCCTTGTCTTCTTAACCTTGGTCCTTTTCCAAGAAAAAAGATGTCATCTGACCACAGATGGGGTTTGATTTCCAGCAGCAGAATTAACCCACAACACAAATCCCTTGTGTTTATTCACTGAGTGATGGTGCATGTCCTGGGGAGTGAGCTTAGCCAGTATTTCCTTGATGAAAGGGGTGGAGGGAACAGGCTGGAGGTACCTCTGTTACCACATCAACCACTTGCATGAACCAAGTCTCTGGATCCCACCTATGCCAACTCTCCTGGTTTCATATACACCACCAGGAGAGTAGAACGCACCAAGACCCACCAGTGGGTTGGTATCACTATTATTGGGGCTCACTGAGTCTCCTTATGTACGGGTCACCCTGTGTTGACACAACCGTTGCAGACTGGCACACTGCAGAAACGTGGCTTGGACGGTGCAAGCCTGGCTACAAACACAGACTACGCAGACCTCCGGCAAAGCACGCCACAGCCTTCCCTCCACCCGCTGAGTACACACGGGAGGGACTTCGGAACTGCCCCAACGGTCGGATACTGTGTCAAATGTACACAGCATCTGCACAGCACTGCACCAGCCAGCCCAGCCGAGGAGGGCTAATGAAACGACAACTGGGCAGCATTTATAGACCAGAGAGCATCAATTCACTCTCTCTTTGACAGGGCTGGAAAAAATAATGTTTTTGTCTAGGGTGAGGGAAAGAAATTGAAAACTGGGATTATATCAGGTTGAACAATGATCGAAAGACCATCTTCTCCCTGTCTCCGAGTGTCTTTTTTTGGACCTGTGTCCGAGGGTATTTTTCAGTCAGGTCTCGCAAGTGCCTCCTTTGCACGCAACACGGCTCACGCCTGCTCCAGACCTGGCTGGCAGTGGGCATGCGACGTGGTGGTGGCATTATCACAGGACATGCTGCGGTCCCCAGATCCTGGACACCTCATCTGCCTGCAGCAGCACCCCTGAAAGCTTTGTGCCTTCATTTCCCCACCCCCCTTCCCAAGGCTGCTCTCTGGGAAGGAGCAGGGATATACCTCACTAGCAGGGGTACCTCAGTAGCTTGGCTTTGTTAGAGCAAGACCAAGGAGCAGGAAGAGAGACCCAGGCTGGTGGTTCAAGCAAGCTCTGGGCGGTCCAGCAGCACATCGCTGGCCGTGGGATGCGGCAGGGAGCATGGGGGGCAAGCAGGGCAGGATCGCTCCAGCAGAGCAGCTTCTGCTTGGCGGAGAGCGTGCTCCTTCCAGCTGTGGGCAGCCCACTGGTGGCTCTCCTGTCCCCTGTCACCAGGGACCAGAGCCAGCAGCCAGCAACCCCTTCTTCTCCCAGCCCCTGGGAGAAGGGGGTGGCTGGGACATTGTGCAAAAGTAAATATTTACGTAGCCGGGGCCTTCCTTCCCCTGCCCTGTATTTTCTCCCCCTTCTTAAAATGTCACAGATCAGCTGCTTTCATAATTGTGCAGGAAATGAGTTCCCTGCTGGCTGGCAGCTTAACACCGGCGTGTGCTGGGTCTACTGTGGCTGCGCTGCTCACCTCCGCTGCCGACTCCAGCATCCACGCAGGATCTTCAGAGGATGGATTTGGCCAGAGGGGAGACAGGACAGTCAAGGACACGGGCACAGAGCTGCGTGACCATGGTAGTCTTCCTTGTAGCTGCAGCTTAGTGTAACCCCCATCCCTTGGTGCACGGGTCAGATCGGGATCCCGGGAGACCCGACACTCTGTTTATGCCACTTCAGAGCAAACATCCAAACCAGACTAACACAGCTTCCTGCCTGCACGCCGCGGCGAGCGCACTCAGGAAATTCAGGCATATTTCAAGCTTGCGACTTTTTCTTTGTTCTTCAGACAAAGCCTCGTTCACTGGAGATGTCGCTAAAAGGATTATTATCTATAGGAGACTTTTCTTCCCAAGAGGAAATCTGCTAAACACACAATTCTGCATTTGCTCTGTTTGGTAGGAGTCGGGTTTAAGATAGGAATATTTTCCCTTCTGCTCTCTGCATCTAATGATTTAAATAGACCAGTGGTGACGACACTGCCTGTTGGGAATAGGCACAAATGCCTTTACCCTATACTCCGGTCTGATGGTTTTACTGCTTGCCTGAGAGTGTACCAAGCTATCCTGTGCTTGGTGGGAAGAGTTGGAAGAATTTGGTGGCAATCAAGTCTAACGGTGTGCTCGGTGAAAAAATGAAGTCTGCGCACCCGCCCAAACACCTCCAGTAAAACCCCATCAAGGGCCAAACCAGACTGCAAATGTTTTGCTTATTCCGGGTCAGCCCTGTGCTGTTCAGAGCCCTGAATATGAGAAAGAACCTGCAAGTTTGAACTTGCCAATGCTTAGGATGTAAAAGCAGAAGGAATGCAATTTTCTGCTCTTTATTTAGAGGTGGCAAAACCCTGATAGAAAATGACATGGTGAAAGTGCTTAACTTCAGACCCAAGGAAATTTGAGCACAAACATTAATTACCTCCATCCTGAGTGCAAGCCTGGGGCCTGTATTAGCACCTCTCTGAATGGGAGAAGCTCAAGAGGATTGAATTTCCACTTCTAGGACTTACTTTCTTTTCCTCATCTACCTACCCTTGGTTTCCTCTTTCTAATTCCCACGTTATTTCCCTCTCTCCACCTCAGCTTTCCCGTTAAATAGGACTACAACTCTTAAAAAAAAAAAAAAATCACAGGAAGGCAGACACTGCCATGGGTTATTTCATTATAGTGGAAATAGATTCAGTTCGGCAAATCCCTGCCCCCAGTATCCCCTCACTCTGCTCCCGAGTATAAAGATCCCCTTATGAATAAGGACAAATGTGTTCATGAGAGCCTGAAAATAGCTGCATTGTGAAACAGGGAGGTCTGCAATCACACCACGCTTAAGAACATTGGCACCTAAAAAGCTTAATAGATAGAGAAAATAAAGTAGGAGAAATCACTTGCGATCAAGCAGCAAATTCCCAGGTTCATTGTTTCCAATCCACAGGAAAAAAATAATCACAACCTATTTTAAGCATGTGAGTATATAAATAAACCAGCTGGCCCAGCCAAAAGTCAAAGTGGGCTGAAAACAGACTCAAACAGAGGTCTAGACTTCTATTTAGCCGTGAATCTCAGCTGGGCTCTGCTCTCCTCTATTGACCAGGCAGCTTAAATCTGAATAAAACAGAGACAAGATCAGACAGAGAAGTAACATCCAGAGAGAATATCTAGGGCCTGTGGGGCTACAAAGTCATCCGAGTCCCTGGCAAGCTCGACTCCTGCGTTAAAAAGCACTTTCATTATATGGGCGATTTGTTGATGGATTGTGGGAAAAAGTCAGATTTCAACCCAGAGATGAAGACAAGCAAACCCTTATATAAAGTCACCCTCTCCCCAGCCTGTGGGTTGAATGCAGAATGCTCTCAGACTTGCTACATACCACCCACTTTAGATTACAGACTTGCAGAGTTATTTTTAAAAAGTAATTATAGTAGTAGAGGGCACACTCATCTGGAACGGCTGCCTGAGGAAATGACGAACCCGATGCAGCTCAAACTGCTTTTCAAGTCTATAATCGTGTTTATTTATTGCCTTTAAAAACAAGAATCAAAATCTAACTAATTTCTGAGTAAAAACGTCTGTATATTTCCCCAAGGAGTCCAAGCAGCTGTACTGCACTGAAAACCTGCCTTGGCCTTTTCAGTTTAGCATCCAGTGCTGAAAAACAAAAAAAAAATTTTAAAAAATCCCCCCTAGCTCTGCCTTCAAGCAAACCCAAACCAAAACCCCCTTCCATTCTTTGTTTTCCCTTGAAAGTGTGGCTTGATCATTACAAAACTCTCATCAGGAGAGTCAAACGGTCTAATGAGAGGCACATCATGTTCTGCATATGCTGATTTCTGCCCAGAGGTGGTTTCTGGTTGAGCAAAATACCAGCTCTTAACCTGTGTGAGAGGAGCAGGTACAAGCCCCAGTAAAATATTCTGTAGGTTTTTCTGATTCCGGCCCCTCGTTTCAGCTGCCAGCCTGTGGATTTTGGATCTATATGCTGAGAAAAGACTGAGACCAAAGGAGAGGGGAGAGGACCAGATATTTGGGCAGATGCCAGCGTCATTTTTTCCCCCCTTTTTTCTTCCTTTTGTAATGAAATCGGGCCTTTGGCTCATGCCCTATTAATGCCCGAAGACCTCCAGAAGGCCTGACGACGCCTGTGAAACAGGCTCAGCATGCAAAACCAAAAGCCCCCCTGCGCTCCGTTATGTGGGGCTCGTTGCAGCCCCTTCCTCGTCAGGCAGCTCGGAAAGCTGGGGGTCACTGGCGGCTGCCTTTGCCGCAGCTTCTTCGGTAAGGAGCAGCCTATGGGCATCCCACGACCTCACACGTGACGACTTCGTCTTTCAACCAGAAAACTCTTAAACCCTAAAAATAACACCATAGAGCCCAAAGAAACTAATACGCCTGCCTGCCCCCCTCGAAACCATCAATCCTTCCACCGCCCGGCCGAGAAACAGCCGCTTCCTCCCGGCAGCCCCTGCTGTCCCTTCAAGCCTGGAGCCGCCAGGAAATCCATTCTCCTCTTGTGAGAGACAGGAGATGAATTTTCCGCAATAGCTCTCCTAGCAAGGCAGAAAATAGAAAGAAACAATAGAAACTGCTTTCTCAAACAATAGGAGCTCCTGAAGAGCAGCTCACCAGAAGCTTAGCATCACCCAAGTCTGAAATAACCTGGAGTGGAAACAACCCAAGGGCCTGTTAGCCGTCTTGCTAACACACTACCCTGGCTCAAATGTAAGTTCATTTTAAACTTGAAGGAACTCTCCCCTTTCAAAGAACAGGCAGGAAAGCTGAAAAAAAGTATGTTAAAAGGAAATCACATTGCATTATGGAGTGACCGCCCAAAGTCTCTCCCATAGCTGCTCAAGCCCCCAGCATCCCATGCCGCAGCGCCGTGGGTCACCTCCCCAGCCCGTCAGCTCCTCTGAGGTGGGGACAGGGGACCGCAACGCTGATTTACCACAGGTGGGTGGAAGGGGATGGGGGGAGAGCCCCTCTCTCTTCATCTGAGACAGTTTGCTGCCTCATATTCAGGAGAGCATGGCAGAATATCTCGGTTATTTGCGTTAACACAGGTAAGGCTCAGCAAACCAGACATCTGAGACTCTTCTCTGTGTGTTTGTGCCTATCATGCCTGCAGAGACTACCCCTGCATATTAAAAGAATGCAGTTTAAGATGTCTTAATTAATATTTTAATCTCAAAAGTGAGATATGACTGAGCCTAAGATAAAGCGAATTTTATCTGATCTCTCTTTTTTTTTTTTTTTTTTTAACCTTTAAGCTACTTTTTGGCTGGCTCTGAACAACACCGTTCCTTTGCACATGGGTCAGGAATTCAAAATGACTCCAAAGAAAAGTTAAAATCACTTACTAACACCTTGTGGCTCAGAGCACTGCAGGAGAGGATAATGAAAAATGGAAAACAAGCCTGAAATTAAATAAATACATTTTTGCTCATAAAATCCAGCTAATAATTTCCTTTTAAATGCCCACCTAGCAACCACTTCTCAAAAGCAGAAAATAGCCTATAATAAAGATATCTCTGAGATTTCTAAGGGTCCTCCCTGCCAGTGTGCTCCTTATAGACACTGTGCCTTCTGCCTCCCAAGGGGGGCAGAATCAACATCGAAAACGTCTCACACACGGACTACCGCTGAAATGCAGAACCTTTGACAAAACTACACACGGCCACATCCTAATTTCGCTGATCTCTCTCTGACTTGCACAGGTGGAACATGAACCGAAGGCAACCACGGTGCTGGTTGTTAGGCTGAGCTTCAGTGCAAGAATAACCGCCCAAGACCTCTGAACAAAACGCTGTTTCTCCTCCAGCCCGGAACAAAACAAAAGGAGCAAAGCTGGAATAGACACAACTGAGAGGAAAAAAAAGCTGCTTTCATCACTGTGGATGAAATCCTGCTGTTGCAAACCTGCTTGAGCCTTTCTCCTCAGCTTCGTCTTCCCCAAAGACAGCATTGCAAAAGGGAAGGGAAAAAAACACCCAACACACCAAACCGAAACCGAAAAGCAGACATATCCACCTGGGATGCAGTTCATCGGCAGGAGATCTCCTTCCCCACTGCAGCCCACAAGCAGCAGAAACGGAGGTGAGGAAGGTCCCGGCCGGCTTCGGCAAGAGGTTATTCCCCGTCCTCCCGCATTGTGCAAAATGGGGAGGCTCCCGCCCGCCGCCAGCGCTCCCCGCCTGCCGGCACCCCTCGCCAGCCCCAGGTATCTGGGCGGTGCTGGGATGGTCTCCCGCGCCCTCGGCGATGGCACCTCTCCTTCCCACAGCCCTCCTGACTCACGCACAGGGCCGGGCTCCTGCCCCCGGCTCCTACTCTGCTCGGGGAACAGCTCCCAGCAAACCTCAAGGAGGAGCGGCTGGGGCTCCTCTGGGGAGCCAGGAGCTTAATCCAGAGATTAAGCAGTCGGGCAAAGCCCTCCCGGCACGGAGCAGCTCACCCCTCTCCCCACCCGCCGTCACTGGCACAAGCCACACACCACAGCTCGGGAGCAAGAAACGGGGCCAAACCTGCGCTACCTGCAGAGGTCTTCCCACTGCCCTGCGTTTGCTGCCTGTCCTTAAATTGCCCCAGCAGGCACTTTGCGTGTTCCCGCTGCCTTGGGGATGAGGAAGGAGAAAGCCCCAGAGACCCCTCTGAGATGGCGCTGGGGCGTTTCTCTTCACAGGGGAAAAGCAGGTTACCAGGGCATGGCAGGGCCAGATAACGGCTGGTGACATCTTGTCCACCATGCCAGCATCCCTCCCGGTGCCCCAGGATGCAGCCACCAAGCTCCGCTGGCAGCACGTGCCCCAAAAAGGATGGTTTCCTCTTTCCTCACCCTAATCAAGGGAGAAGGAAAATCCGAGTGGGAAAAAGGAAGAGAGAAGATGCCTCTGGCAGAGGCTCCCGGGCGCTGGAGGCCGGGACTGGAGCCAGGCTGGGGTGTTGCTTCTGCAGCTGCCTGACCAAGCTGGTAGGGCAGCCTGCACCAACCCCCCAGTCCCCTGGGATAGGACTCCGCTTCCCAAGGGTCAGGAAGAACTGGCAAACAAAGCAGTCTCCTGGAGCGGCATGTCTCCCTCTCCAGGCAGCCTGGGAGCTGCAGAGCAGGCACCCCGTGAGGATCTTCTCCTTTCAGCACAGCTTATGCAAAAATCTCCCATTTTTTCAGCGAGGCTCAAAACTGGTTTGAAGTCCAGGCAGGGACCAAGCTGGAATCTGGGCAGAAAGCGCAAGAGGCTGCCAGCATCAATGCCCAGGCCTCCGTGCCACAGAAAGCTCAAGCCCCTCTGCACAGCAGGGATCTGCAGCCCAGTAGCCAGCGCAATGGGATGACTTCAAGGAGTGCAGTGCCTTTTCCCTAAGGTCATGTCTTGGAAGACACAGTGGAGCAAGAGGAGCTGACATCCCACCTACTTCAGCTTTGTCTCCAGATGGCTCTTCCACTTAGTGCCAAGAGAAATGAAAAACAATGCAAGCCCTGGAGTTTCGGGTAAACCACTGCAAATCCGTTAATCCCAGGGTTGCATCGCCCCACCTCTGTCATTTGTATTTGCCACTGTGTTCTCTAGAAGCAGAACAGACCAGTCTTCTCCTTCCAGATGAAGTTCCTTCATTAATTACCTCAAGATCCCTGAAATAAGGGAGCCCAAATCCATAACCTCTTCTCTCTGCCGATGCAGATATAAAAGTAGCAAAGGTTTGAGTCCACACTCCAAAGATAGCTCTTCAGATACGAAGCGGGAGAGGTGATGGAGAAATTCGTGAATTGCAAATGGTCTCAACCAACAGTCCCACTGGTACAGACAAACAGCGTTTTCATCTCTGTCTTCTTACAGCATCAAATAGTCTTTTGTCTAGAAGGGGTTTTTGCAAGAAATTTTATTCTAATTCTTCTACAATCTCCCTCCATGCTCCCAAACAAAAACTTCATACCACCACCTAAAAAAATGCTCTCTGGCCACCCCACAAACATGTTTTCTTACATGGCTTTCTTCTGCCTCACCTCCCCTGATGCAGAATTTTTCAATAGTAATAAGGAAAATCAGAGAGAAGAAAGGAAAAATTCATGGGGAAAAGATAAAAAGGGTGAAAGGGGAGGAAAAAAATTAAGTTTTGCCGTCTTGGTGTGGTAAAAAAAAAACACCTCACAAAAACTGAAGGCAGTGACTCTGGAAAAGTAAAAAAAAAAAAAACCTACAAAATAATCCACAGGACATCTTTTACAGGACTACCTGACACTGGTTATTATTTCCTTGCACCTCTTTATGGCACTGAAATCTGTAGAGTCTTTACTTGTGTAAGAGGGAAGAGGGGTGAAAAACATTTGAAGAAAGAAATTCATAAAAATAAGATAAAGGTGTGTAGAGGAAAGAAAAACCGCACTTCCCTGCTGTTGACCCCAGTATGGTCTCTCCTTGGTGGACAAGGCTCTGAATTCTGTTACACTTTCCTGGTTTTTATGGTAAAAGGCTTCTAGCACCGTCAAACACTAAAGCTTGATTGCCCCACCAGGGCAGCCTGTGCAGACAGTGGGAGGGAGAGAGATGTACCGCCGGGAACTTGCACCCCCAGCCCTGCCTTGTGTGGGGTGAGCTGAGACACAGCATGACTGTGCCCAAGCTACAGGACCTGGAGGACTGTCCAGCCCCTTACTCCAGACACATAGCCAAGCGGTGCTCCTGACCATACCAGGGTGACAGCTGAGCACACGCTAGCCCTTTCCCTGTGGGAAAGAGATGTGGGAGCTTGCCTTCACCCAGTGAGACCCTCTGCACACCCTGTCTCCCATCCAGGTGATCATGGACAGATCAGGACTGCTAAACAGTCAGAGTGTAGGAAGGGAGAGACTGCACTCCTCCTTCAGGACCCACAATAGGCCACTAGCAGGGCTGGCTGGCCCCATGTCCCAGTCCGCTGCATTCATCCCTCAGTTCTTCCTTTCCAGCCCTCCACTGCAGCAGGAGATCCAGGTGCCACCACCACCCACTTCTGCCCATGGAGCAGTGGCTGCACAGACTGCTGCCGCGGCTCCACCATGCTGCGAGTGACCTGCCGGCCGGTCCTGTACGCACCCTCTGCTGCGGCAAAGTGACCTGCAAAGGTGGCTCCTCAATTCCCAGGCTCAGATCGTGCCTTTATTTCAGGAGAGCACCATGGCATCGCTGACAAGCGGGAGTCATGGGCTGGCATGCATTGACTTTCTAAACCAGACCTGATGGGGGGAAGTCACCCAGGCCTGCAAGTGGCACAGGCAAAGCCCAGGCACTCAGAACCCAGCAGGCAGAGTCAGCCCAGCTTGACTGAATAGGGCCCATAACAAGAAAGCAAGATCATAACATCTTTATAAAAGCAGGATGTAAGTACAAACATCTGCCCTGCTATTTTTTAATTAAGACAGTTTATAGCTAGGTATTCGTTTCAGTAATCCACAGCTCCGGCTGCAGAAATGCCATGCATATTCTAATTACGGCAGCTAGTTTATTTAACAGAGTTTGACATTGTTTGACATTTAGCCGAGTCACCTTGTTCCCGGGTAAAGCAACAAGGGCTTTTCAGCAGTTCAACAAGAAAGAGGCAGAGATTTGATATCAAAAGTAGAACATATATCACAGAAATTTTAAATTAAATACAGCTGATGTCTATTCTATTCTGGCAGCTTCTCTCTTTGGGACACTAAGTCAACCCAAATGTTTTCCAGATACAACTCTTCCCCTCAAGGACACAGAGCAGTACCATCTCCCTCATGTGGGAGATGGGTGAGAAGGGTAGGAAGTGTTGTAACGGGCATATGGAATACATCTCATCCTCCGCAAACATCACCCACCCATATATCAGGACAGCCCTCACCAAAAACGCAGGCTGAGCATCAGTCACTTGCGTTCAGCCACCACTTTTCTAGGACAAAGTAAAAGAAATGGGTCAGTGACAGTCAATACAGGAGGAACAACTGTTACTTGCAGATGGAGATTTTCCTACCTCACCTAAAGCCATCTGCACTCCTGTACAATGCTTTTCAAAGGTCTCAAAACGCTTTCCAGCAAGAAAGGCAGACCAGCAGTATCCATCCTCATCGTACAGAGGTTTCACAACGTGACTTGTATATGAGTTTGTTCGTGGCACAGCTGGAAACAGAGCCCAATGGGCTCCTCATTCCAGGTTGGCAATGGAAGGCAACACCACCTTCCCCTGGCTGCAGAGGGGCTGGATGCAGCACAGAGCACTCCAGAGAGCAAACCCTGATCCTGGGGCTGCCTTCCAGAAGGTCCATGGAGGCTGCCAGGCTGCCGTGCCGCCCTACTGCGGCTCCGATGCTTGTGTCACGTATTTGCACTGCTGGTTTCCAAGTCCCTGCTTCTCCGCTCACCCTGGAGCTGTGCTCACCACACATCTGGAGCAGCTGCTTTGCCTGCAAACAGCACTGGGGACTGCAGCACACTCCTGGAGAGGACTAAGCCCTTCCATCCCAGTTTCTCTTTACAGACCTTTGGGGAAGAGTTGGGATCTCCTCCTTATAATTAAAGACAGAATGGGCCTTTTAACAGGCCAAAAATACTCCATTTATCCTGACAGGCAGTGCAGTGAGCCCAGCGTTAAACCAACAGCCAGAATCGTGCAGTCAGACAATAGAGAGCTGGCCTGAGTGTACGTTTCCAAGAGCACGCTGTGGTCTGGCTCATCTCCCCCGTACCATCCCTGCTGGAAGAAGCTGTGTGGAAGTGCGTGCCGTTATCCTGAGGGGAGGATATCCATCACATCCAGCCCCTCTCTGACAGCTGTCAGAGGGACAGTGGTTCAGGCCAAAGAGATATTTACTTATCTTTTTTGGCTAGCGTTGCAGAAATCCCTGTTTGCATTTAACCTTCTTTCAGTTTCCTTTATATCCCAGTGGCAACTCTAATTATTCATTCCTTATTGTACAGTAACAGTGTCTGCAGAGCCACAGCACCCAGAAACAAAGGCGACGGTGTCTCTGGTCTCCAGTGGCTTCCCAACTGGCAGCCCAAGGTCAGGCTCTGGTCACACCCCACAGGCACAGCCCCCCAGAAGCCATTGAATCCCCTTGTGTGGCAGGGCACGAGCCAACCTGAACCTACGGCTGACACAAGGTGTCCTGGGAACCCTAAACACCATGCCGGTTATTTTAGGCGGAGGTGGAGCTCTGGTATCACAGGGCTGCACGTACGATCTCCGAGGGAGACGGCATCTGTAAGACCGGTCCCCAGCTGCCCTCACTCATCTTATTTAGGGCTTTCCCCCCAGCATTACCTGGTAGAAAAGGGATGATTCTTTGCTTGGGATCTTTCTGGCCTCCTTCAATAGGGAACTTGTCCAGAAGCTGCATCTGCAAAGGAAACAGAACAAACATCTCAGGGTGAAAATATGGACCGGCTGTGTAGGGACCAGGGGATCTCTTGGTCTGTGTGTGGTTTAAAAGAGGATTAACAAAGCAAAGCAACAGCAGGAATCCCTCTGCCTTGTTGCAGGGGAGTCCGTACATGAAAAGGTACAATACAGTTCACTCCAAGAAAGGGAGGGCAAGTTTCTGGCAGCACAGAGAAGCTGGGACAGGGCCCAGGCAGACATCTGAGCCCAGCCTTGCTGCTGTTCTAAAATTAGTGTCTCATCCTTTGTTACAAAACACACGCCTTGCCTCTAATCCACAGCCTGCTTGCGTTGGTAGAGACACGGTTTTTACCTGTCCCTGCAACAGACCACCCGCCTGGCTAAAAATGGGTAATCAAGCAACTGGATTAAAGGTTATTTAATAAAACACCCACTCTGCCTTCTTGCTGGCAAGACACTGCCCACCGCCCTGGTCCAGTAAGAGCACTCCTGCTTTCTCAGGGAGAGATGGGTTTGGGGGAGTATCTTCCACTGCAGTCCCTACACGGAAGACAGCACCAGAGAAAGGGGAGCAGGGAGGGACCCCCAGGAGAGCAGAGCATCCCAGAGGACACTACCACAAATGGCCAGAAGGCACAGCTCATGGCGGATGTGCCCTCAACCTGTGACAAGCACCCTTAAGCACATGGTTATGGACCACCTGAGCCAGAGTTTCACTCACATCAGTTAAGATCTTGCCCCATCACCTCCTAAACCCTGCCCACAACAACCACCCATTTCTAACACAGCCCTAAGGGCCGATCAGGCTCAGGATACTGTTGTACCATAGAGCTGCAGCCAGCCTTCAACCTGAGGAGCTCAAAGGGGTATTGATGGCTATGGCCAGCTGCACAGTGGAACAGACTTTCTACGAAGCAAGCCTAGGAAAGCAGTATGCAGATGTTCTTAAATGAGCTCTACAATTTCTTTTTGGGTGATAAGCCTGGATGACCAGTGCTACTGAGGTTGAACACCAGCCAAAAGGCCACGCACAACCTCAGCCAGAAAGGAAAGCAGCACCTGCTCCAGTGGCACCTTCATGGACCTGCCCAACTGAGACTGTCCCCAGTCCTGAAAACTGCCAGAGTCTCTCACCCCTCCCATTCACCCTCTGCACCTTTTCGCTGTCATTCAGCCTGTGGTGGTACCAAGACGAATACCCAAATCTTCATATTCTATTTCATTTTCTCCTATGTTTCAGATGTACAATGCAATGCTCTACGTCCCTGTTGACCCTACACAGAAGCCCCGGCTCCCTTGGTCTGGGGGAACACGAAAGCTCCTGCTAGGCCAGTGACTCATTTCCACCAGACCAGGCAAGATGTCTTTCAACCCACTGTCCACAGGCCCTGTGGCCTCTGAGGAAGGTAAGGAAGGAAAGCAAGCAGTCCTGTTACTTGACCCTGCAGGAGCCCTATCTGCTCACCTGAACTGGATCTACAGCTCAATACAAATACCTAAAGTGGCAGCAAAAGCTGCATGGGGGGGACTCATCAATCAGCATTCAATCTCATAAATGCTATGTGTCCAACAGTGATGGTGTGTGAGTTAACCACGGTTTTGCTACCTCAACAGATTTCCTTTAAAAAATATTTTTTTGCTAACATGAGGAGAAAAACAGTCAGATTTTTTTGTTACTGTTTTAAGCACACAGAATCCTTCTCCTCTTCCACTGCACACAACATCTCCAGCATTTTCACCATATGGTGCAGCAAACCAAAGATCAAGAGGAAACTCAGGAATAGAAGGAACATCTGTGCAGGAGAAAAAGTTAAAAGATCCCACATGTTTCCCCATCAGGGAGTCAGCCTGGTAAATAAATAGACCATAGCTTTGCGGATTGTTAGCTAACTCACTTTTCTGCCTACAGAGACATGGTTTTTATTGAAAATGGGAAATCTTGTTTTCTTGTAGGTAGAGCTCCAGGTGTCCGAGGTCAGGCATGGGCAGGAGTTTTGCTCAAAGGAAAAAAAAAAAAAAAAAGAAGGGGAGGGAATCCCCACTGATTGACTCGAAGTTTCCCTGTTGCTACACTTTTAGCCAAGAAGGCAATTCTCACTTTACTACACAGTGACCGATTCAAGCTGGAACCGATACAGTCAAATTCCCATGGTTATTCTTGGAGTTAGATTAGCTTGGCTAATACAAGCCTTTTTAACCACATCAAGAGAGTCACAACGTGTATAACTTAGCACTATTTATCTAAAGGGTGGATATCAGCAAAATCGATACAATAAACTGCAGCTGGAAGAGTTTGGCTAAACTTTCCTGGACTACACTTTCCGCCCCGGCTCTTGCCT
Organism: Phaethon aethereus; assembly: GCF_964289735.1. Taxonomy (NCBI): domain Eukaryota; kingdom Metazoa; phylum Chordata; class Aves; order Phaethontiformes; family Phaethontidae; genus Phaethon; species Phaethon aethereus. Next base: position 27,681,204 of record NC_138583.1, read on the forward strand.
CCACTGGGAGGGTCTGGATGGCAGGGAGCTGGGGGGAGGCAGAGGCACTCAGGAGGCCGCTGATGCAATTCATGGGGACACAGCCTGTCCCAATGCAAAGTTCCCAGGAAGCATAGACGATTTCTCATCTTCTTTGATTTATGAGAGAATATCCCAATGGGCAACATGCACACGTCTGTGTGAAACTGAAGACACGGCATGAAGTTGCTGCTCCCCTAAAAGGCCATGCAAGGTTGGGCACCCATGGAGGGTGTGACAGGCCCTCTCCAAGCCCCTGACCCCAGATGACACTTGCCACTGGCTTGTGGATTGGCTCCTGGACCAAGGAATTGGGTCTGGCATTTGAGCTGCCCCAGCAAGAGACTGACTGGTGTTGGGTGGCTCTGCAGGAGGTTCGGGAGGAAACTACTGGCTGAATCTCAGGCATGACATGGGAAACTCAACAGACCTAAAAAGGATTTGAGCAAGGACATAACTGCAGCCCAGCAACCATGTCCCCGCCTCTATGCCTGGCTGTTCTCATTAATGCCTAAAAAAGCATTCCCAGTGTGACACTGTCTGTACGGATGAGTACTAACGGCGCGGAGAACCTGCAACACAGACTGGAAGGTAATGACTGTCCTTCAGCTCTGCAGTGCAGGAAACCATTCAGAATGTTAAAGCCAACCAAAGAGCAGCAGAAGCACAGAGCCTTTCTCAGCACCTCCCCGCACTCAGTTCTGCCACTCAAAGCCAGCGCAAGTTAGAGCTAAAACCGTAGAAAAGCAGGATTCTGTATCCTCCCACCCAGAGAGAAGGATGCAAAGCAGAAGACAAGGAAAAGATTGATGTAGGGAAAAAAAAACACAACAGTGACGGGCCTGAATGAAACATCCGAAATCTTCCAGAGGTGATGGGGTATCCTGAGCTATCGCCTGACAGCTCCACTCAGCCTGGCTCTGATAAGAGGAGAGACTAACCATGGAGAAAAATGGAGCAGCTGGCAATGCAGGGAGCTAAGGGCTGAACCACAGAAACTCCTCCTGGTAGTCACAGAACTTTCCCCATGTGGATGATTAACAGCCAAAGACCAATAAACAGATTTTCAGTTCACTTAATTAGATGTCTGCAGAGCATCTGAAAGTTGAAAACTCTTTAGTCTGTGACAAATGTTTTTCTGTTGAAGGAAATTATTATTGTTATTATTGCAAATATATATATGATTGATGAAAAAAATCCTTCATTTAATGCCCGAGGTTATTCTGCTCAGACATGGGCAGCCTCCACAAGTCGTTGCTCACATCTTTGATATATGACATTTAACTTGGGGACAAGATTTGCTGAATGAGAAAGTGATCCCATCACCTCGAGTAAAACCATCCCAGCACGAAGGGAAAGAAGAGAAGTCTGGATTCAGAGTCCCGAAGGTTGGAGTTAAGGCCGTGGATGGCTTTGGGCAGGCAAGAAAACACAAGTGGGCAATGCATTTTGGCCAACCTGGGGGAGCTCATACTCAGTTCATCTGCTTTACAAGCATTAGCATGCAAATGTGAATCCCACCACGGTAGAGCCTCCAATTGTACGACCGGTGTGATGAGCAGAGAGAAATCCGTTACCAGGTCACTGTGTCACAGGGTGGGGGATCCGTTTGGAAACAGGGAGGGTATACGGAAACTGAGAAGTCAGCTTCCCACCCATTTGGGCAGCATGTCTGGAATCAGGCTGAACAAACACATCCCACTCCTGCTTCTGGCACAACAGATGCACATCCACAAATAACCCACCACCAAAATCACCTCCTCAGGCTTTGCCTCTCCAAACTGCCCTGGGTTTGCCACAGCTTTCCTACATAAGACCTGCATGGAGTCCTGCCTTCTGCCCTGAGCAGCTTCCTTCTTACTGCTGCACTAAACTAATTTAGAAGATCTGCTATACACCTTGTGGTCCAGATTATGACTTTGTTACAGTGGTCAGCAAATGATCATGCAATTAATCCCATTAAAAATCAAGGGAATTACTTGTGTGAGTTGCTTCTTGTTAAAATGAGAGCAGGCTCAGAGCACTGGACCACTCCACTCCTTACTACTTGCACATAGCAATGAAACCACTTCACTTGCAAGACTGGAATAGGAAAATTTCAGTGGTATCAACTCTCATAATAACTGGCCTTTTTATTGAAGTCCCAGCTCCTGGAGGTGAGCAACTGTTTGAGAATTAGCATTCACTGTAAAAACCAATCAAACAAAAACTACTCTAGCTTCTATGATATAAAGCATAAATTTGCAAATATGTCCCAAATTCACCCTTCGAGGTCCAGAAACTAAAAGGCAAATAACATAGAGTCTCCATGCTTTTGATATAAATGTAGAGAGCTCTGGAAGCTGCCTCATACATGTAAACGGGAAATAAGAGGGATAGCCAGTGCCTTCACTTGCAGCTAAGCTGTTACTTCCTTCTCATCTCTTCTGCTTCAGGCCACCTTTACCTAAGAACACGAATATGCCACGAAGAAAGAGATGCTCCTGCACACAAGGACTGTTTGGGCTCAGCACATGCCAGCTGGTGGCATCTATGGTCACTTCATGTTAGTTCTGCTGTAAAAATAAGACTCAGCCCCTGTCTACTTTGCGATGGTACCATTTGACTGAAAAATCTAACAAAGACAGACAAGCGCCCCTTGAGATGCTACTTGTAGCATCTTCTTTGAGGATGAGAAGCCAAGCATCTTCCTGATAATTATGTACTTACTGCATTTTATTTATCTTGGTTAGATTTCCATAAAACAACATTTCTTTCTGGTTTAGGTATAAGGCCTTACAGCGCCCGAGACTAAGGGGTGACTTCTCTCGTGCAAGAGAGGCTTTTACTTTGCTGTAAGCCAACAAATGCAGGGGACATGAACATGTTTAATGGCCTGATCCTGTGACATTTGCCAGTGGGGACTTTGTTCCTGATTTGGTCTCCAGGTTTTGGAAGTTTGTGACCAAATGTATCTCCCTGAAATTAAGCCGCTGAGACAGTTACCTGACCTCCACCTATGCCTTACACTACAGACTGTAGTTGGAGTTTCCTGCTGGGCTGCTAATTCCTCCCCTTCCTTCCTTGCAGCAGTTTTAACTCTTCCCCAGTCAGAAGAGTGACTTTCTCCACACCTCTTAAAATGAGCTAATTAGGACACCCACATAATCTCTTATCAGCATGCAGATCTTGGTGCTTCCTTTTCAAGTGGATGTAGGTTTGCCATGTGCACAAATAAAATCAAAGCCCTGCAGGAGGTCAGCACTGCAATCACGGGAGATTTATTTTTACACACAAAGACCCTGAGGATGACTTTCATCTGAATCCCTTACGTTGGCAAGCAAACCAACATCAAAACAACATCCATGGCTGCAAAAGGACACAGGACTCAGACTTTCTGCAGAGAGAGATGGGGCCTTGCTCCACCTCTGCAGTTCCTAATTTACTTTTGTCCCAGAGAGTGGATCAAAATCAAAGCATGACCAAGAGACTGAGAGCAGCAGACTTTTGGCAAGGTGCCCCCAGAAACCCCAGCAAGTTTGCCACCTTACTCTTGGTCATGCAAGTGGTCCCAAGGCTACAAGCCTTCCTACACCGAATGCCAAGAGACATACTAGCTTCCCATTTTCCAAGTGGTCACTAGAAAATGCATTTTTCATTAAAAATGAGGTAAGCCAACAATAACTTTAATTTAGATACTGCCAGACTTAAAAGGTAAAGTACATGAGGACAGTTAGGTACCAGGCACACAGTGATCCCAGCTCTCTGTGATCCTTTCACAGAATCATTAAGGTTGGAAAAGACCTTTAAGATCATCAAGTCCAACTGTCAACCCAACACCACCATGCCCACTAAACCATATCCTGAAGTGCCACGTATACATGTTTTTTGAACACTTCCAGTGATGGTGACTCCACCACCTCCCTGGGCAGCCTGTTCCAATGCTTGATCGCTCTCTTCATAAATAAATTTTTCCTAATATCCAGTCTAAACCTCCCCTGGCACAACTTGAGGCCATTTCCTCTCATCCCGTCGCTAGTTACTTGGGAGAAGAGACCAATCTCACAAGGCTAATCTGAGCTCAGAGTCCCAAGGAAGAAAGAGGGGCTACAGCCAACAGAGATGAGGCAGAGGAGAGGAGGCATCTGTATGCATATGGGGTTGTGCACACATTTTTAAGAGAGGGCTGCCAAAGAATCTGGAAGAAAAGCAAAGATGCTACCAGGGACCTGAAACTGATGATGATGGAACTCCCACCCTCAGCAGGAGGGGTTCAGGAAATCTGCAAATCAGAAAAGTTTGGAAGTCCCTAATGTAGATTATGAAAGCTTAGATGAGAAAGGGGGGCAAGATATCAGAACAGAAGAAGGGTTATTAATTAAAACCCTGAAGAGCAGCAGTAATTTCCTTTCATTTTGAAGTTGAAAACCAGCTGTGCTGCTCGCTGACATGACTGATGGTTACAGCATCATCAGCTATAGTTTGAGTTATAAACGGTGTGATTTGGAAGAAACGGAAAGGCCAGAATCAGATTGAATTCTGCCATCTGCCAGAGTTTTCCCATAGATAAGCTTCTCTGGCCCTGTCTCTGCTTTTGCATCTGCAAAATGTGAGACATATCTCAGGAAGGTGGCATGAGATTTAAGCAAAAGCCATCAAATGCTCCGAGCCTTATGCTGCAGACCAGGAGTCAGAGGCTGAATTCAAAGGAACTGCACTCTTCTAAAATCTGCAGGGCAGTAGCAAATGAAAAAGTATTACCGGTGGTTTTCAGATATGCTTATCCTCCCATTTTGTGGGCTTGTCCATCTGTAGCATATTCCAAATCCTGGTTAACCAGAGCATCCAAGGGGGTCTTTCACTTAAGGAAGAGGGTTAGTCACCATTTCCAGCAAACGGATCTCATGCTATTAGGTAGCATATCAGCATTTACATGCCAGCAGGTGAGAACAAGCAAGAGAGTAGAGAACCTGAGAGCCCGCCTCTACAGATTCACCTTTTATATGTCTGTTCAGAGAAGATAGCTTCCTCAATGGTTTGATTTCAGGACAGATTTTCTGCTAAGGTTAATCATCCATGACATAAGCAGAAGGACCTGATTTACTCCAGCCCAGGACTGTACCTGCTGAGACCAATGACAGAAGCTCACGCATGATGGGGAACAAAACCGCTGCACTTGGGGCAGATCCCTCTGCAGGATACAGCTGTTGAAAAATTTGCCCTGGGTATGGGTCACATTGAGCTTCTTTTTATTTCTCCTCTGCTACACCCTCTCACAGGAACAAAAAAATCAGTTTGCTCACACAGACACAAGACAGCAGGAGGTCTGCCTAGCTCTCACCCCTTAAAAATTAGCCAAAACAGGGCTGCTCCTGAGCATAATATCAATCAGCAAAGTTTGCAAAAGACTTGGACATCTTTGGGTGAGGGCATGAAAGACTGAGCACAGCACAGCCCATCTGTTAGCTGCTCACGTGTGTAACTGACACCTTATGCAGCAGAAGGAGGTGAAACTCCATCTCTTCCTAAAGCAGTAACCGGTTCCACAGTACAGCATGAATAATTATATCAGGTAGCTGGTGACACTGGCGCTCTCCTGGTGTTACATGATGCCACAGCATGCAAGAGAAGTGCTTTAATTCAATCCCTGAGAAGCAGCAGCAACTGGCTTTCCTTTTATTTTGAAAGAAAAAAAAAATTTAAAGCAAAAACCATCCAGATAACAGGCTGACATGCCTGACAATTACAGCATTATAGGATGTGTTCTGAATTAAATATAGTGCAATCCATAAGAGAGTCAAACAAAAGCAGGAAAACACATATAAAATAAAGAGAACAGACATTTACAGCATGGTGTAATCCCCAAAAGGAAAATGCTTCTCTCAGGTCTGAAAATTTCCACCAGAAATCTTGGAAATCTTACAAACCTCAGTATCCAACTAAAACAGCCAGGGGAGGAGAAGGGGGGGAGCAGAGACTGGGGGTCTTTCCCCAACGCGATCCATCAAAAGAGGGAATGTTGTTTCCCAGCCGAGACATTTGCTATTTTTCTTACAGAAATGCTGCTTTCTCTAAGGGCTCCGCAAAACGAGCCCAGCGTTTGTGGCTAACACAGACTGGCAAAACATTCGGAGGTGCTGGTTTGGGATGACAGAGGCACTTGGTGCATCTCTGAAGAGCTTCTCAGAAAGCCCACACTGTCCTTTCACAGAGCAGCTATTGAGGTCTCCTGCCAGAAGCATTTTCTTTCCCCAGTACTAAATTAGACTGGCCTCATCAGGCTTAACCACACTGGAAGATGCTTGGACAAAGGCCACTTCATACTTTTCCATCTCTCCATGGTGATTATACGTCCCTTGTTACTCCAGTATCTACAGTGGGTTTGTCCCGACAGCATCGCTGGGACGTAAGGCCATACCATAATGCCTGTTTCAGAGAGGCGCGGAGACATGAATGCTGCAGTTATGTGGCACAGCAGGGTTGCACAGAGATGTCAGAGCCATGCTGATGCCATGCCCCATCAGGTCAATTAGCTAAGCTTCTGAGGAAGGCTTATAATTTTGGGAGGGGGTGCAAGCGTGTTGCCTTTTTTCCAGAGCTAGCACACGTGGAGCCAGCCCAGGTGCTCAGGCTGTTCAACCAGGGCATGTCCTAAAAGGCTCACTGCAGGTCACAGCAAAAATCCTGGCTGGCCAGAAGAGCTGACTTCAACTGTAGAGCATCCTTCCTCACCTCCTGCGCCTTTCTGTCCTTACAAAAATCCCAGGCCTTGAAGTATCCCTGGAGACTGCACGTAAGCAGCAAGAGACCAACGTGCTCCAGTGACAGATACTGCAGCAATGGTGACAATTGCCCCTGGACATTAAAGGGAACAGGACGAAGCTCTTCATAACACCGGCCTCCAGACAGAAGCGGAACTACATTTGGCAGCACTGTTAGAGCAAAGGTCCCATTTTTAAATACAACGGCAACTCTAAGAGCTTCACTGAAAGGGAGCAAAGCGCCAAGGTCACTTCTATTAATCACCACTTCCTACCTCACCTGGGAATTTAAAAAAATATTTACCTTCCATCCTTCTCTGAATCTCAATCCTTTCAAGCCAACAACTGAAATACAGCAAAGTCCCACTGAGCTTTTTGGGTTTATTGGTGTATCAACCTTACCGAGCCACTCCAAAGGCCTCACAATGCAAAAACTACAAGTGCCTAAACCCTGCCCAGGAGAGACCATTTGTGCAGGCAGGAGCAGCTCTGCCCAGCGCAAAGGCTGGACGGGCCGGTGGGAGGCTGCAGGGCTTCCAACCCTCCAGTCCTTGGGGAACCCTTGGCAGCACTGGTGAATGCTGCATCGCAGCTGCAAGCAAGGTGCTGGAGAGTGCATCCTAAAAGCAACACAGAGCCATTGGCAAGGTATTGCTGTTAATTACGTACTTGCTGTTGGCACAAATCACGCCCCGAATGTTAAGGTCAGCACGATTTGCAGGCTGGTTTGGTTTTGTCCCAGGCTGTTTTGTCCAGCGCTGTCAGATTATCCAGAGAACAAAACTCCTGACCAGCTTTGCAACATCACAGATTTAGGATGGCATCTTGCGAGGGGGTGGGTTCTTCATTTAAGGGCCCCCTCGTGTCCCAGCCTGACTCCTCCTGGGTCCAGCCAGCCTCCCAGAGCAATAGAGCTGTTAAGGGCTGGAGAATCACATCTGTTGTGCAGTGCCTTCTTCTACCCTTCCCTACTCCTCCCTCATACACAGGTAACTGCTGATTTCATGGATGTTTTAGGCAGGGACTACCCAGCCTACCCACTCCCTCTCTGCAAACTGGGTTTTTTTTTTTGAACCAATGCAATGCCTGGTGCAGGAGCGCTCTGAAACTTGATTATGCACTGGTCATTGATCTTGCACCCGCAGAATCCATCCTTAGAGAGACTTCTGCTGCTCACACAGCGGTGACCAGATTTTTAACTAACATACTTAAAAACACACCCTTAGTTAAATTGGTAGTTTCATGAGCCTGCAAGACTCTCATAGTAGTGTAAGCAGGGGAGTAGAGATGAGACTCCAGCTCCAAATGTATGAAACTTAATCCCTCTGTTTTCATAATCTACATCTTCTCTACAGCCTGTTAGCTCTGCTTGATATATTGTCCCCTGGAAACCACGAGTAACTTCAATATTGGAAACAGAAACAATAGCTCCGAACACAATGGCACATTTTACTTCAGAAACTCCATCTGAAATGGTATCTGCTCATCTCCGTAGGACACTGCTTGTAGCTCTAGGGAGATGGGGGAGCGACTGCTCAGCTCAGTACAATGAAGAAACCGCGCCAAGCAAAACATACCCACAGGTTTTAACTCCACGCTGGGAGGAGACTCCTTTGTCTTCTTTTCTCCCTCTCTCCCTACCTCCAAACGCCGAGATGTTTTGCCTGCGTATCTGGTTCCAAACACATGTGTCTTCCATCTTTAGGGGGATTTAGAAAGGAGCACAGATAACAAATCCCACCGCCCGAGCAGGCAACCAGAGCTGCACGTGTAACAGATACCTCGCTCCGGGCCTCGAGGGAGGTAAGCAAGCAGCCAGCAGGACAGGCGGTTTCCCACAGTTCAGAGCCTTTACGCGCCCAGCCCCGGCGCAGGCCCTTCGGCTCGGGCACTGCCCGGCCCCAGGTCCCGCATCTCCCCAGGATGTTGATCTGGCACGTAGGGACAGCAAAGGTGTTCAGCGCGCAGGAAGGACAGACTCCAAGCCATTGTTGCCCGCTTGGGCTTGCAATGGAGGGAGGGAAGGACTTACGTGCTGGAATATAAGGACAAACCCAGGCTTGTGACAACCTGTCCTTACCGGTGCCTGCTGCAATGGCATCTCATGGATTGGTTTCTCTCCGAAGATTTATGTCTGGGCAGAGTCGTCCATGGGTATCAGAAAAAGCTGTTTTAAAGAGACCTCCTGTCGCTAGCACAACCACACAACACAGGCACCTTAGCTAGACACTCAAACCCACACCAGGTCCTTCCAGTCACTGCCCCGACATGCAGCATGGACACCGTTCTCTCTTCAAAAGAGGGATTTGGGTAACATCTGAGTTCTCAAAGCTCAGGCCCAGAAGAAGGGTCCCAGGGGACCTGCACAGCCATCCCAAAGGACCTTGCAGATGGAGCAGACCATAATGCAAGACTGCACTAGAAGGAGGGACAACATGTCCTGCAGGACAAACCCAGCCCAGCTCCCTAAGAAGGAAGGCTGGGACTGAAACCTTATTTTTCTAAGTACAAGTCTGCCTGAGGAGCTTTAATTTAATTGAGAATGAAAGCAAACCCTGGGAAAGTAGATGGGTTTGGACGGCAGCCATGGTGGCTGTGCGTGTGCTGCTCAGAGCAGGGTGGCACACCGAGTGTTTACGGGGCCTCCACGTTACGCTCCGCATGCTCGTGTGTTACTCCAGGATTTTCATTCAGATAATAACCATCCATCCCTGGACGTGCTGCTCATGGACCAGATGGTATCCTGTGTATTATGCCAATTAACGACATGTAATATTTGGCAGGGTATTAAAAGCATCGATGGAGGTCTTTGACAACAGTGGGGGTTTTTTTGGTCTTTTTTAATCTCAGTAGCTTTTAAGTGGTGCAGGCACATTGTCAAGAAATACTGTCAGGGCTGTGACTTTTCCAAACTTGCAGATGATAAAACTGCTACAAGTTGTGAGGGACAAACAGCACACGGTGGCAGACGCCTACATCTGGGAGGAGAGTAACTCCTTCCAGCTCCATCCTCCCATCAGGAGGTTTCCAGCCTGTATCCCTGCCTCGTGGCATTTGCGAGACCTGACGGGGGACCGTGGTCAGAGGGACTAGGCGTGCGAGGTACCCTGTGTGCTGCTGTCGGCCACGGGCCCTGCCTTGAAAGCCAGAGCTGTTGTGCCCACGCAGGAGATGTCTCTCCCATCCCCATCAGGGCAGCGGCTTCCTGAGCTTTAAGCCGAGGGTGGCCACAGAGCCACGTGGGCTGCACACCAGCACCCTGTGCTTCATAGGCAGCTGGCTACCTGTCCAGCATACCAGTGAGCATCCATGCCTGCTCTCCTCTGGAGACGCTCTTCCAGTGACACGAGGAGAGGCACGTCACCAGGACTGTTAGGACATAGCAGGGCACATACTGTCAGCCTGACCTCTGTTCCAGGGAAGATTATGGAGCGGTTGGTTTTGAGAGTGCTCACAGGGCATCTGCAGAACAGCCAAAGGATCAGGCCCAGCCAGCATGGGTTCATGAAAGGCAGGTCCTGCTTGACCAACCTGATCTCCTTCTATGACCAGGTGACCCGCCTAGTGGATGAGGGAAAGGCAGTGGACGTTGTCTACCTGGACTTTAGTAAAGCCTTTGACAGCGTCTCCCACAGCATTCTGCTGGAGAAACTGGCGGCTCGTGGCTTAGACGGGTTTACTCTTCGCTGGGTGAGGAACTGGCTGGATGGCCGAGCCCAGAGAGTTGTGGTGAATGGCGTTAAATCCGGCTGGCGGCCGGTCACGAGTGGTGTTCCCCAGGGCTCGGTTCTGGGACCAGTCTTGTTCAATATCTTTATAGATGATCTGGATGAGGGAATTGAGTGCTCCCTCAGTAAGTTTGCAGATGACACCAAGCTGGGTGGGAGTGTTGATCTGCTGGAGGGTAGGAGGGCTCTGCAGAGGGATCTGGACAGGCTGGATCGATGGGCAGAGGCCAACTATATGAGGTTTAATAAGGCCAAGTGCCGGGTCCTGCACTTTGGCCACAACAACCCCATGCAATGCTACAGGCTTGGGGAGGAGTGGCTAGAGAGCAGCCCGGCGGAAAGGGACCTGGGGGTGCTGGTTGACACCCGGCTGAATATGAGCCGGCAGTGTGCCCAGGTGGCCAAGAAGGCCAACAGCGTCCTGGCCTGTATCAGGAATAGTGTGGCCAGCAGGAGTAGGGAAGTGATTGTGCCCCTGTACTCGGCACTGGTGAGGCCGCACCTTGAATACTGTGTTCAGTTTTGGGCCCCTCACTACAAGAAGGATGTTGAGGTGCTGGAGCGTGTCCAGAGAAGGGCAACGAAGCTGGTGAGGGGTCTGGAGCACAAGTCTTATGAGGAGCGGCTGAGGGAACTGGGGTTGTTTAGTCTGGAGAAGAGGAGGCTGAGGGGAGACCTTATCGCTCTCTACAACTACCTGAAAGGGGGTTGTGGCGATGAGGGTGTTGGTCTCTTCTCCCAAGTAACTAGTGATAGGACAAGAGGAAATGGCCTCAAGTTGCGCCAGGGGAGGTTTAGATTGGATATTAGGAAAAATTTCTTCACTGATAGAGTGGTCAGGCATTGGAACAGGCTGCCCAGGGAGGTGGTAGAGTCGCCATCCCTGGAAGTGTTCAAAAAACGTGTGGATGTGGCGCTTCAGGACATGGTTTAGGGGACATGGTGGTTCTGGATTAATGGTTGGACTTGATGATCTTAAAGGTCCTTTCCAACCTAGTGATTCTGTGATTCTGTGATAAAATGAAAACACAAGTTTTCTCCAGCCTGCCTGGCCACATGTGCTGTAGGCAGGTGAAGGATACGCACTGATTACATGATGCGAGTGTGCTTGGGTGATGCAAGGAAAGGGTCCTGGGCAGAGCAAGCTGCAGGGAATAGGAATGAACAGCAACTCATCCCATCCAGCAGCTCCTTCCCAAACATTTTTGAGGGCCTTTCTGAGGGGAAGAAGGTGACCTGTGAGCTGCTTTGGTGGCCAGGATGATGTCCATCCAGGACAAGAGCAGTGAGGATGCAGATTTCTACACCTTTCCACATCTCTTGACCAGCTTTAGAAGCTACATGGGGCAGACAGGCAGGCCAAACAAGCATGACCGTCATCCTGCATTGACCCTGCTGGGCACTGTGCAGACAACCAGGGCTATTTGTCATCCTCCTTGTGGGTTTGCACTCGTCTATTCTGTCGTTCTTCCCATCACACAAAGCCACAATAGAGAGACATCAGAAGGATGCCCAGATTGTGGAAACATTCTCACAGATGTGTTGGAAAGTCCAAGTCTATCAAACAAGCTGCAGGTACCACACAGCTCCCTTCTGCCCTAGCCCTTGGCTTGGGCAGGGAATTAACATTTCACAGCCAGTCCCTCCGCCTTGCCCCGAAATTACTTGATGCTTTGTCACAGGAACATGGTAACTTGCATCAAAGAGACTCAAGGCCACGTTCAGGCCCCGTAATTCCCTTAACAGCAGCAGCCAAGCTGTCTGATGGCACTGCGGTATCTAGATCCGGCTGCTGGTTTTGTGAGCCCATGTGACCCTCCAGTGCTCCGTGGGGTTATTTCACAGAATCACAGAATTCTTTGATTATTCTAATCAAATAATTTATTTGATTAGCCTGTAGTGCCTCAGCATTATGGCTGTAAGGGATCAGGGTACAGCTTCTCTAGGGAATTGCCACTTCAGCCATCTGCAGAAACTAGCCCTAAAACTCCAATATAAAAAAAAAAAAAAAAAAGATCCAAAGAAAGAAGTGAAGTGGGGAGGAGGTGGGAGGAGGAACAACGTATCGATTGCTTTCTACCAGGAAATAAGCAACTTCAAAAATTAGGTTCCACGTATGTACCCTGCTGAGGGTAAGACAGACTCCTTCAGAGCACAGAATGGCCCATTTTCCATCAGAACACAAGACTCATGGAAGCACAGCCACTGCTAACCTCCCCTCATCATCAAACAGGGACAGAAAAGGGCATGGGATGGCAGCAACTACACACCTGTGGCCAGCACGCATGCAAGCACAGCGAGCTGCTCCTTGCCAGCAACCCAGATGCAAAGTTATCGTGCTTAATTAGGGCTTCCTTTGGGGGAAACCTTGGCTCAAGTAACCGAACGAATAGATTACACTACCAGACACACATGCATACACACAAATAACCTATTTTGCTCAGCCAGGTGCAGACAATTGTTTCTAGCCCTTCATCCGGGGCTGGTGCACGTCTCCCCGTAAGGTCAGGCGCAGGAGAACGTCGCGCTGGCCAGGAATGGAGGAAAACCTGACAGCGGCTTAAGAAAAACAGAAAGAAAACTCAGAAGAAAATTTCCCCACTCTAACAGGTGCGGAGATGTGATTATGTGTGCTTCAACACACGGGCTTTCAACACGGCCTGAGCGTCGCCCTGCAGATCTAACATGGTTAGGGAGGCTTTGAAATTTCACCCCTGCTTTGAACCTTGCAGATCAGTATCAACGTGGAGAAGGATTTGAAGCTGGAGGAAGATGCTCATATTTCGAAAGCAAGCGCCAGCAAGTGAAGGGGCAAGCAAAGGGGCTGTTCTCCATTACAGGCAGCAAGACCAGCCTGGGCAGGCGATCCCCGTGCCTGGATGCGGGAACAGCATTTAACAGGGCAAATACAACAGGGGCTTGAAAATGAAAACAAATTTCCCTTCTTAGCCATACTGAGGCATGCAACAAGGCAAACCGCCAGACAACTTCACTTGCCTTTCTGTTAAAACCAAGCAGAAGAATACTATTCAAACATCAATGCTTCCAATGACAGACGGGCTGACACTGTAATAGCGTCTCATCTACTTAAAAGCATCCCTCAAATGTCAAAGGTGGAAAAAGAACTCCAAACTTTATATCCCTAGTCTGAATTTGTCCCTCGAGGTATTGCTTCCAGATTTGATCCACACAGAAAGAACCTATTTCTAACATCAGACAGGAATATAGAGAAAGAAGGTAAAACTGAGAGGAGGAAGAGATATTGCTGGGGGGTTATGGGGTTGATTCTCAGCATAATGCAGACTCACAGGAGTCTGCCAGGTCCGGGAGATGTGCAGGTACCCTGTGTGCCTGCAAGCAGACAATAAAAACAATGAAACTACTCAGAAAAGCAAGAGAAAGAGCTGATTTCTTCAAAATCAGTGATTTCTGGGTTGCAGAAGGACCACTTTTTCATGCTTCGGCATTTCATACAAAGACAATTATTTTTGCCACAATGCCACTGGATTTTCAGGTACAACCAAATTCCCTTCCCAAGGAAACCTCTCTTACATTTGCCTTCCCAACTGGGAAGTCTCCAGGAGCTATTACAGTGCCACTAACAGCAGTGAGCACACAAGGATTATGTAGGCAATGAATAACTACAAACTGGCTTATATTTTTTACTGAGAGAGTGGTCAAACACTGGAACAGGCTTCCTAGGGAGGTGGTTAATGCCCCAAGCCTGTCAGTGTTTAAGAGCCATTTGGACAATGCCCTTAATAACATGCTTTAACTTTTGGTCAGCCCTGAAGTGGTCAGGGGGTTGGACTAGATGATCATTGTAGGTCCCTTCCAACTGAAATACTCTATTCTAATTCTGAAGGCCTGTAGGATGGCCATAGAGCAAGAATTTCCATGTTTCTGGTGTTCAAGATTATGAAAATCTCACAACATGAGAATTTTCTGTGAACTTTTATTGTCCTTGGACCAGAACCCAACACCCAGGACTGAATTTAAAACTCCACATGAAAACAAAATGATCACTCTGAGCTTCCAGCATGACCCCAGTCACCACTGCATCTGGGCACCTGTTGGCCACGAATTAATTTATCCTCTCAAAGTCCATGGGAGACGAAAGCTCTTGCAGAACAGGGAATCCAAAGCCCAACCCTCTAAAACCCAGCTTTTCTGCTTTAGTCAGGGCAGAGTTCTTCCTTGCAGCCCTTGTGCTGCTTTAACTGTCCCAAGAAAATAAGACAGAAGGCCAATACATCTCATGTGTCTTTAGACTATGAATTACAGTCTGCACCAGATGTAGAAGTACGAGAGTACGAGAGATCACTATTAAACTTGCCACCCCCATGGAGAAAAACAGCCGCCGGTGCTGTGCTGGTGGGCTGGAGCACATGGAAGCTGCGACTGTAACCTTCCCTGCATGAAGCTCTGGCTGTGGGTCTCCCAAGGGCAGGGTCACAGCCAGTGTCCAGCACAAGTGGCTCGCTCCTGAAGTGTCACCCCAGTTGTCCCCATCTCCCCTGCATCGGTAAAACGCTGCTGGCAATGTAATGCTTTTATCTCAACAGAGAGCTCCCAAGCTCAACTAATCACGGTGAACAATGGGATTATTTCTTTCGACTTATATTCACCAGGGCTTGCAGCTTCTCATGCATTTCCCAGCCCCTAACACCAGAGAGACCCACCTCTGCTCAGAGCTGGTATGTGCTACTGAAATACAAATAGATTAACAGGTCACCACAAGGGAAGGAAAGAGTTAGTTTTCCATTCTGAAGACTGACTTACTTGAGAGCCTGATGTATCTGAAATCAATTTTAAAAAATATATTTGAAGGGCTCTCTTTTATAGAGGGACTTTGTTATGACGTGGAAAATTCACAGCTCCTAACATCAGGCCATGGGTGGAGGGAGTCTGGAGTATGAATTAAAAATAATGTGGTTGTTTGCAGAAATTAGCGGCACCGATTTAAATCCACATCCCTCTCCCTCCTCAAATAATCACCCTGTGAACAGAGGCGGTTTATGGAGCCCTCTGGAAAATGTTCCTCATGGCCTCCATTCTGAACCCAAAATAAAATACATCACATCGCAGCACATGCTTCACCAGGGTGTTGCGCTCTCTTCCCCCCCAACCCACGCCTCCCATTTGTTGCTAATTAAATGAAACAGCAGGTGCTTAGACCACAAGCGCAGCAGGGCTGCAGCGAGCACAGTGATTAAACCCCCCTGGAATGTCTTCTTGGAGAGCTGCATCTTTCCAGGGACCGGAATTGCAGAGGAACGATGAGATTAGAGGCAAGGATTGGGTTGGTCTTTGGCTGCAAGCTCCACAATCAGAGGGTGCTTTCGAAGGATGGGTCACTAGAAATGCCAGGTTTCTGGGGAAGATGCTGGCTCCTCTCCGTTTTGCCAAACCGCCTTCCCAGCATCCTCGGTATGGGGTGCACGAAGCGTAGCACGCTCTGCCTCTAGGCTGGAGACATGTCCTTTCTCACTCAGTTGAGACCCATCATCCCAATGCAGAGCAGCCTCCCCCACACCAAGGCATGCGTGGGCAACTCAAATCTTCAGGCAACTATTAGCAACGCAGTCCACGAGGTGGGAGCCATCCCAGCCAGCCCTGGGTGAGGTCAGGGAACGGATGCACAAGCAGCTGGGGTGTCAGAGCTGGCTGGGAAGCTTATCGGCCATGTGGGAACACGTGACACATCAGGCCACGCTAATGAGATGTTCCCAGTTGCCACCCAGAGCAAATGGGTGCAAGCCTGGAGATGAGTTTTGTAACAGCAGCTCATGCTCTGGGACGTGTTCTCATACCACAACTCCTGGCACACCCAGTTACCTGCTCACCTCCACGCTGCGATCCCATCCACAAGCACCGTTCAGTATGGACTGAACCTGCCCCATTTCCTTCATATGAAAGAAAATAGCCCTTGCTGCCACCAACGCCATCACCAAGCCTCACCTTCTGACACCAGAAATCAAGGAAATCCTACTCTCTTATGGACAGGGAACAGGCAATGCTGTAGGAAACGGATCGGCGTGGAGCAAGGGGCACTTACGGGCAGCCAGAGTTGAGCGCCCCATCAAACCAGTTCTCCCCTGCATCCTGCTCTGGAGCCGCCTTGTTTCACCCCAGCAAAGTCTTTCCCCTGCTCGCCGTGCACCCCACTGACAGGCACGGCTCCCTGCTGTCCCAGTGTGCCAGTCTCGCTAGGGTGACTTCCCATCAAGAGAAGCTGGGATGACTTTAATCACCCAAAGGGCACCAGTAAGTACTAGCGCAAGGGGACCCTAAACCAGTTACCAACTGGGATAACATGATACAAGCCTGGAAATAAACTCGTCCCTTCTACAAATGCCACTCCATGGGACCAGGATATAACCTCAAGAAAGAAAAGCGCTGTTTATATTTCTGCTGAGCAGTTCACTTCTATTTGGTCACTCTGCTGACATTTCACTTCTTCACCAAACCCTATTAGAAATGTCTGGGGGCTTGGGGGGAGGAGAGAGAACGTGGTCATTAAGGTCTGGCTTAGCTACTGTAACACAACTAACATTTGGCTCTGTTAAAAAGACATCCAGCTGAAGACTTCAAAGCATTTTACAAACATTAATGAATAAACTTTCTCCAGGAGGCCTGATTATAGCCCCCATTTTATGGGTGGGTATTTCCAGATAACCTCCCTGCCACACCAACAGTTCCCGCTTCTCATTCCACACCGCAGACTCCCGGCTCCTAATTACACAAAAAACGTCCCCACACCAAGGCAGTGAAATATATTTCGACCTAACAGTGGAACAGGATTTGACATGAGGTTTCTTAACAACCTCAGGCAGGAAACTGCAGCCCTAGTGCTCCTGCAGCCCACAAGCACACCCCTGCTCAGCTGCACACTCCAGGGCTGTCCCACCCACAGACAACCCCAAAACTTTGCAGGGCTTCTCACCACCTTGGAAATTCTCTTTGTAAACTTCTCCCTTTGCCTAAGGATAGCCAGGAACCACCTTCGTGGAGCACACTACCCTTTACTGCTCCATCTGCCTTATTCCCAGATCCCAGCAGCAACCAAATTTCTGCCACCTCCTGGAAGACCAAATGCTAAATCCTACCCCTACGTGCAAGTGAGATGTGTCAGAGCGCGGCACCCTGCGACCCGCAGCACAGTAACACAACGAGCATCGCAGACAGCTACACAGGTTTTTGCAAAGCTGCACTAGCAGCCATGAACCACCAAAACCTACAAGACAACCTGGACTTGTTACAGGGACGCAGGTGTTCATCACGTGCCGTCCCACAATGTATTTTCCTCATCAGGAAGACACACGTAGCAGTTTTGCCCAGGCAGTAGCAGCACATCACTCTAGTGACCAGGACAAGCCTGGACTTGGATTTCAAAGCTCCCCAGACCACAGAGAGGCCAAAACGTCCCAACTCGCTGGGCTATCAAAAGCCAGAGATTAGCTAGATAAAAAGAAAAGCCTGTGAAATAATTTTTGCTCCAGATGGGTAAGATGTACTCCCTATAAGATAAAACTTTGATCATTAAACTCACCCTGGTCCTTTGAAAGAATTTTTTCCCTGTTATCATTTTACTTAGTCCTTTTTTGTTTTGCTTTCTAATTCCTTCCCATTTGGCATTTTCCTCTCTCTTACAGTGTTTTTGTGGTTTGTCCTTTACCTCTCTCAAAACACCTGGCTGAAGATAGCGGCTCAGCAAGTCCCACTGGTTTTCTTAACACACCCTTAAAAAAAGCAAATGCATCAAGACCCAGATGCATGGCTCCGATGTTAACTCAGTTTGTGAAAACACTGCTAAATCGATTAGGATCTGCCCTTGACTGCACCCGGTGAGTCAGAGGCATCTCTGCGTCGACATGGAAGCCTTATGAATGGCTTCGGTACAGAGCCCTGCTTGCACTACAGGTTTACAGAAGTTATCTTAAACACAGGGATGCTTTTCTGAGTCTCTGCTTAGTCCTTTACAAGCTTGTTCACATCTTCTGCCAATCAAGAATTTGTCAGCAAGTCACTCCACACCACGGCACGAACCCCCTCACTGCACTACAGCTCCTCGTTCTGCTGTGCTGGCTTTGCACCCTCGCAGGCTCCCAGCACGCACTCGCATGAGTCCCACGTGCAAGGGCTCCCTCGCACCGTTAGGCATGGCCGCAGCTCACACCAGCCCCGCTGCAGCCCTGAACAGCGTGACCTGCTGCTACGTACCTGCGGCTCCCACCCAGGATGACGCTCTCAGGGTTTGGACCCGGGAAGGCTGTGGGTCAGACACGCGCTCACGACGTGCTCCCAGGACACCCTCCTCTCACACACGTACCAAGGGTCCATCAACCCTGCCACGCTCCTCCTGGGCGCGGGCAGGGAAGAGCAAATGCTAACCCAACACTTAAATGGGGCAACTGCAGAAAACTACGGTTACAGGCAATTGTACAGGTGAACGCTCAGTGAAGGGCGTGGAGTCCGTGGGTTACCAACCAGGGCAGTGCCAAAGGATCTGATGTGCTGTAAGGGTTCAAGTCCTCCCTTTCCTGCATGGATCCTATAGGCCAGATCTTTGCTTTTAAATGAAAGGCCAAAGGTGGAGAGCAAAGCCCCCAGCTTGGCCGGGTGCTGTTCAACCAGGGATGAGTGTTCACAAACCTGTGCTTCCCCCAGAGCATCAGTGTTCTTGCTTTCTGCATGACTTCACCACTCATCTGCTCAGCAGCGTGGCTCCTCTGTGGGTTCTGCTGCCCTGACCACTCCACTGGAGACTCGTGAATGCTTCCCCTGAAGCAGGGAAAGGGGAAATTGCAAAAGGCCAATCTGCAGCAGGAATACTTGGGTTTGCACGAGACATGAAACCACTCTGGCTGCAGAAAAGGCGAAGCATGCCATGACTCTAGGCAAGCAGAAATAAGGTAGAAAAACTCCAAACTTCATGCTCCATATGCTGCTCCTGGAGGAAAGGTTAGTTATTCAGGTGCTACAGGGAAGAAGCAAATAGCACCCAGTGGTCATAAACCAGGCTGGGGTGAGCCTGATCAGGAGCCTTTCCTATGGCAGGCAGGACTACGCACAGCCCACAGTGGAAGAAATGCCAGTGGATGCTTTTGTTTGCCCTGTAAGCAAATCCTGGTGTAACAGGACCAAGACCTACAGCTCCTTCCAGACACAGCCTTCCCACATCTGAGCCTGTAAGAGCAGAAAGCTGGGGGGGGCGAGGTGGCAGGGAAAAGAGCCCTGACAGAGCCCTCCATAACCTTACCATTATGGCTGGGCAATTTTCTATTTGCACTTAAATGCAATAATGTAAATAAACTCCGCGTAACCCTTGCAGGGCTATTTAGGACGTTTGCGAAAACAACCAGCTCCTCTCATCGCGAGCCAAGGGATGCGAACACAACAGGCACTTCTCATCTTGGTCTCCACACACTTAATGAAAGTGAAGGATTGTGCTCCCCATACAAAAGCAGAATTGTGTTTCGGGGTTGGGGGTGTGAACTCCATGTGATTTTTCCGGCAGTATAAATAATTGAAAGCTGAGTATGATTAGGGGAGATAGGCAAAGTGGTGGAGGGGGTGGAATTGCCATGCCTGAACTTTTTGGGCTTGGGTGCTCGGGGAAAAAAGGCCAATGAAAAATCCTGCTGAGGAATTTAATTTTCATACAGAGATTCCAGAAAAAAATAAAAAGGCTGATCTTGATCTGTGGTAAAAGAGGAAATACGCTAATAAAGTGGCACTTGGAGAATTCGCTGCCTGTGTGTGAGCAGCCTTTTGCTGGGGCTGGTCCCGGTCCCGCAGCCAAACCGCTCTCCTGTGTTTTATTGTTCCAGCAAACAAAACCTGGAACAAGGCTAACAAACAAGTGGGCTCCTCCCAAGTTTGAGCTTTAAATCCTGCTGTGGAGACCTAATGGGCTATGATGTGCCCTTACAACACCAGAATAATGGAGATGGAGGTGCGGTAACACGGGAAGTATATGTTGAGCCTTGACATGCTCTGCTTGTCGAGAAGAGAGACTTTCAGCCCAGTTTTACAGTGATTCTGCATAAACTCTTGTATGAGATATCGTCCAAGGTCAAAACCAGGAGGCATAGGCCCAATACCAACATTTTCCATCATGGTTGAGATTTTTTTTCAATTTCAGTCATGTTTTTAGAGTTCCATTAGCATCACAATCTTACACGGTCTCATGTTCCTGATGCATTTGATTTTTAACATGAAAAGCAACCAACAGCTATGAAATAGGTCTGAATTCTCCCCAGCTGATGTAAGTCAGCTCAGTTCATTTGGGAAAACTCGTTGCTTTTCCACTCTGTGGGTGTGTCCAGGACAGCCCTTCCCACATTGCAGGGTCCCTACCATCCTCACAGCCTACAGGGCAGCAATAGGTGTGGGATGTAGGTACTGACAACAAGAACAACTTACAGAAACCAAACCTCTAATAAACAAGCAAATAATTCACAGAAAATAACCCTTTTGACCAATATCACTGCTTTCTGTGCGTAATAGAGGCCCATAAGTGGAGTTTGATTCCTTGAAGGATCTTTGCAGGTAACAGGTAGTTGTATGTGTAGTTCAAATGGTGGATGCAGAGCATCTGGTACTAGTATATAAGCTAACCTTCCTGGTCCCCAGCAGAGCAACTTTAATTCTTTATAAATCAGTTCCCACTCCAGACAATGCAAATTCGTACACTGGAAATCTGCTATCCACTACAGTTCTGCAGCACTCTCTTGTGATTCTTGGTTTGGAAAAACCCCCTCAAGTTAAACTTTTTCTAGATAATTCACAAAAAATGCATGCATGCAAAAAGCAGGTAAAGCAATCTGTTTATAGGTTCCAAATAATATCCACAGAGACTTTTTCAGTCTTTGTCCTGTTCTAAAAACACTGTCCCATGAATATGTGAGCATCTGGTAACGTGGCATCCCTTCACAGCTGTCAGATCTGAACTGGGCAGGGAAGCTGAACTAAGAACTGGCATCACAGGTGAACCTTCCCAAATCTTTCCCTGGAGATATTTAAAAGATATGTAGATGGGTGCTTAGGGACATGGTTTCGTGGTGGACTTGGCACTGTTAGGTTTACAGCTGGACTCGATCTTAAAGGTCTTTTCCAACTTTAATGATTCTATGGTTCTTTAGCAAAGCTTACACAGCTTTGGGCCAAGAGCTTTCAGTGCCGGCTTCCCTCTCATACCCATACAGTCCATACACCTTCCAAAAATCACACCCCCCCCGGGCTCTTTACAAGCTCTGAGAGTTCATCGCTGCTGAGCTCTGCCACTCATTTCATTTCTAAGATTTCCCCGACTGCACCTGTAACTGCAGCCAGGGAAGCTCCAGTTCGCTTGCTGGGGACTCCTAACTAGGACACTTCCCATAGCCGTTATTTTGGAGATCGGGGCTCCCAGGGGAGCTCTGCTTTATACCCTCTCACTCTCCACCTGAAATCTGAGCCACTTTGTAACTCCACACGCCGGCATGCCCTCCCCTCCAAACCCCCCAAGGCCTTCCTCCATGAAGCGGAGCTGGCAGTCATCACTGCCCCAGCACGGCCACACACCTCGGAGACAGACTTCACACTACTCTCCCCGGGCTGATGAGATTCACAGGGCGCTGAATGTGCGATCCAAGCCGCATGAAATTGCGCAGAGCAAACCCCAAACCTTAGCATCATGAAAGGCAGAAGTTTCCACAGCATTGCCCACCTCGGACCACGTGCCATTCAGGCGCTGCATTCCGCAGCTGCACGGCACCTCGGGGAAGCAGCAGACCGAAAACCCACAGTCCCCTTGGCCCCAGTAAAATTTATCTGCTGGCCAGAAGCACACAGCTGAGCAATTCTGATTTATTCTAGCAGGAATCAGGGATACGTCTGGGCACATCCAGAGACATGCTCTCCCCGGAGTGATGATGGAATATGCCCTCTAAGACATAAGGAAGTGGAAGAATAGCAGTAGGAGGCTGTGTATAGTTAAAAGGACGCAGTAAAGAGGTCAACAACCTCTTTGTGATGCTCCCAGTCTTTCTAAAAATAAAAAATACCCTACTAATTTGTTTAACTACATATAGAGCACATAGCTTAATTAAATCTTGTTTTACTTCTAGGTTCAGGAGCCTGCCTAAAGAAGAGCTACAAACTGAATGCTAAGAAAGATCTGTCAGTGTTGAACTTCTGCTTAGAGTCTTCAAAAGGCAGGAAAAACAGCAGAGACACTGAATTCCCTTCAGCAATCAGAGCAGATCACTAATTGTGCAGCCCCTCTGGAGCACCTCAAATTGTCACACCACAGCACATGGGAAGATCACAAGGATGGAGGGGGGAAAAAAACCCTCATCTTCACAGCAGCCTGCCACTCGATGTCATGTTCCTGTAAGACTTTAGGAGGGAATTAGTGTTTAATCTATGTCAGATAAAGGCGAAATCTTCTTGATGGTGTGATGAAATGTTTCAGTACTATTGATTCCACACACAGGACAAGAACGCCAGGGAAATAAGGACTTGTCAACATCCAGGAGAATATCAACATTGTATGGAATAATGCCCATGTGGTACAATGACCCCGAACAGCATCCATCACAGTCACTGATGCCATGGTGGGGTCCAGGACCCTGGTCTTATGCAGCAAGGGAATGGAGGAGGACACAACCCTCAGAGATGCAGCTTCCAGAGATTCTTGTCCCACAGTGGGGTCAGGACAACCACCCAACCAGAGCCCCAAAACCCCACCAGCACCTTGTCCTACATGTAAGACTCCTGTGGATGTTCCTGGTATTACAAAGCCTTTTCCGCACAGTGAGAGGTTATGATGGCACCCTTGGGAGACTCATGTCTGACCCAGGGCAGCCCCCAGAGAAAATAAAAACCTTAATCCTTTGATAGCAAAATCCATTCCCTATCGTTACAGAGGGGAATCTCTATTAAATCCTCAGGCGACCAAGATGGGGCAGGGTGGGTATCACCTCTGTTCTCGCCTGGCTGCTGTCATACCCTGAAGAGCTGGCTAAGTCATCACCTCCCTTTCTAAGCTCACCCATGTCCTGGCCAGACCTGCATATGGGGCAGGCATAGGAGTATCTTAAATTGGCGCTGAGCAGCAAATATTGCCCTATAGTCACCATGCAGAAGACTCCCACGCTGCAGCATACGGGCAACATTCAAGCGTCAACTTTATGCCTCAACAACACCCAAGTGCAGAGGTACAAAGCAGAGGGTTCCCATAGGCTGGGTCACTTTCTCAACTGCAGGTTATTTGCCATGTTCATTGAGCGTGGCCTCTGTTGTAGCTTAGCAGGCACTTTGCCATTTCCCCATCATGGCCCTCATCTTTGACGTGTAAAGTCTCTTTAGAAACAAATGCTGGAAGCTGAACAGATTGTCTTGCCAAGCAAACATTTAAATAATGATGGAAATAAGAATTATAAACAATTCCATTTATTCATTGAAGACAAAGATACTGCCCCAAGCCAGCTGGTATCCTAAGGCACTGACTGGGGTCTAGAAGGAAAAATAGTATTTAAATAGTCTTTAAATCAGCTGAGACAACCATTCCCAGCTCAGTAACCATATCAGCTATTCATTTTTCTCCAAGGGCATCTCATTTTCTCCAGTAAGCTCTGTTACTGGCAAGCTTGCCACTGGGCTATTTTTCTGAGGGCAGGCATCGGGGGGGTCTCTGCTATGAAGAGCCAAGTCTCGCAAGCGTGGCTGCACCAGGAGCTCCAGCACAAGCTGCTGAAACACAGGAGCCACGGTCAGCGCTCACAGCCAGCGGCTCAGGGCTCTGCCTGGAAATCGTGTTTTCTGCATCACCTGCAAACCTTGCCACTGCTGGCCTCTCCACATGCTGTCCAGGACAGCAGCAACAGACAACTGGCCCATGTTTACTTAGAAGAAAGGACATGCCATTTCTCCCCAAGGAGCCGGTGATGACCTTTGGGAACAGACATGTTGACAGAACCGCATTCAGATTTCCTCTGAATTTTCCCAGGCTTGTTTCAGTTTCAATTCTGCTTTTAAGGAAGCTGTTTTCAAACCAAACTCTACATCCCAACTGCTGCAGTAACTCCATCCCCACAGTCCCGTGACTATTAGGGATGGCCCCAAAGTCAAGCCCTGGGTCTGAACCTCGTGGGTCAGGTATGGAGCCAGGCCCCTGGTCTGGAGGAGGATTTCACAGCAGCTCTCAATGTCTGCAGCAGGGCCAGGATGCTGAGGCCCAGCATCCCACACTGAGGGAATGGGAGCACGAGAAATGTGATCCTTGCAACCCAGACCATCTTGGCCAAGGCCAGCACAGAGCAGAGGGAGGCGGATGCTTTCACTGCAGAGCCCAGATCCCCTGCTGTTAACGCAGCCCAGCGGGAGCAACACCAGTAAGTAAAATCTTCCCTTTCTCCCCCTTTTTCCTTATGTTTCACTGTGCACTCGCACCACAGCTTCATGCAACAACTCTCTGCCACGCTCCTCCTCCCCACCTCCTCCCCTGCCCTAGTCAACCCCACCTTCTCCTCTAGCTTTCCTGCCTGTTTCCATAGGCACCCTCAGACACACACACGTAGCCCAACAGAAACACTCCCTGGGCTCAGCAGAGCCTAGGAAACCTTTTAACGCAAACCTCCCACGCTGCAGGAGGGGCAAGCTGCATCACGCGCAGAGCCACATCAACAGCCCTCCTTCCCTTCCCACACTGCCAGGAGCTATGTGCGGGATGGCCCCTATGGAAGAGAGCGTCATGCGTCGCAGTGGTGATGCTGTGGATGGCTGAGAAGACCAGGCGGTCACTCTACTCACCCTGCTAAATAGGCCTGGCGGGTTGAAGGTTAGGAGTTAGCATGTGCAAACACGGGAGCATGCTTGCCCCATTGCATTCTTACCTATAGACTTCACCACTGATAAACTAGCACATGCTTGAGCTTGTCCATTCACCGCTCCTGCAGAGCTAAACGCACGAAGGTTACAACATGAAATATCATAGGTCCTACAAAAACAGTCATTACTGACGTAGACTGCACTGGACCACCAGATGTAGGGGCAATTAACCCAAATTAACTAAATGGAGCGAATATACGCAATTCCATCAGAGTCCCAACAGGCACCTGCCCCGCAAGCACCCTGCATCGATTCCCCCTCTGCTCTGCCCCAGAACGCCTGCACCCTGAAGTCACCAGGTCCTGTTTTGAATCACAGTCACCCGGTGAAACACAGGGTGCTCAGGCACGTGGCACAGTTACAACCACCTAACTGGATGAGAGTGAACGTTACAGTATTTGGTACAGCTTGGGGTAAGAGAGAAAGGGATGTTTGTACAGAAGAGCACGTAACGGAAGAACGATCAATAGCAGCAGCATTCAGATGAACTCCAGTCTGAGTAAAAAAAGCAGGGATACAGACTGCAATTACTCTTTTTTATAGCACCATTTTTGTTTAATGTCCTCTTCAATGCTCAGTTACTTCATTATAGCACTATAAACAATCAGGATGACCCTAGCAATAACAAATGAAGCTCTCGATGTTTTATTGTCAGCCTGGAAACAACTTACATCTCTTTCCGCTGCCTAATAAAATTCTTGATATTCTTTATTTTTTTAATGTTCTAATTGGCTGCTAGTGAGTTCCTCTTTCTGTGCCACTTTGAAGAAAACCTGCTTAGATCAGCAGACCGCATCAGGCAGATAATTTTTTGCTAACTGATACACATAGCAAATGCTTGAACAGAGCCTTGTTTATTTCCCTTTTCAAAATTGTGACATTTCAGATGTCTCCCTGCAGCCAAAATGTCTGTGTGGGTCATTGTGCGGAGAGACAGCGATCTGCCTACCTAACATTCCTGCTGCGGCTCCGGCAGGGACGTTGTTTGACTCTCACGCAGCCAGAAACACAATGTAGGATTACGGCATGCGGCTAAAGCCAGCTGCTGTGTTTTGCCTTGAAGAAAGCTGCATTTCGCTATTGTGAGAAAGGATCCTCAGCCAGCTCCACACACAGACACCCAGCCGCCCTCACAGGAACAACAGAGAGGCCGGTATCTGAACACAGGGTTTGGTCCCCCTGCCAAGGCTCTGGTCCTGTTCATACTCTGACTCCAGGCATCATGTAGGACAGGCATGAAATCAGACCAGAACATTTGCCGTGGCTGGATAAAGTGCAGAAGATGAGCCGCTGGTGATTTAAGCTAAGACACCAGGCACTGAAGGATGGTCACACTTTCCCTGCCTGCTTTGCTGGGGAGAGGGTTCCTTGGCAGCAAGGGGCAGCACCCAACTGCCGTCATAACAGCTATAAAAAGCCCAAGGTGGTACCAAGCAACTGGCAAGGTGAGGTGGGGAGTGGGGTAAGAGCCACCTTTCATACTTGCCAGCTGAAAACACTGTTGCCGCTTCCCAGCACAGAACAGCCACCGGGAGGATGAGCTGGCTGCATCCTCACGCTTCTCTGCCTTATGCTTTGGGTATTTATGCACACACTCAACTGCAAATCCCCATCCTGCAAACAGCATCCAAAAGCACTTTCCAGCAAGAAAAATACAAGCCTTACATCTGCAGATGTCTTTTACCATGGAGTGGAAATGCCAGAAGTTATCCCTGCTATGCCAATAAAACAGTGTCCTTTCTCAGCATCTTTGGGAAAAACTGGAGTGTTGCCGACCTGGACTACCAACTCAGGAGAGGATTCTGCTACCGCCACCAGCAAATCCATCAGCAATGGTGGGGGACCTCAAATGGCATCCAGGGAACGTGCCTGAATAAGCCACCAGCCTGCTGTGAGGTTCAGCACTAGCTACAGGCAACGTTCACATCGCTCTCCCAATGATGGGCACCTCATGCTCCCATTCTGCATCACAGGCAAGAGCCAAGCACCCAGGTGCAGAGTGCATGAGAAAGCAGCACTTAAAATATTACATGAGGAGGTGGCTTTGACCCCACATGGTGCTCAGGTGCAAATGCCTCCCCAGGGTGAAAGACAACAGATAATTGGACTTGACAAGCAATTTATCACAACGCCTTCATCTATGCGGAGTTAATTCAATACTTTCAATCCTATTTACTGAAACGTTGGCACCCACATGTATTCTGCTGCCATCATTTGACCCACACTCAGCAGCAAATGTGACTTGGTTGCACAATTAAGTGATGTAGCAATACCCAAATTTAATTTAAGCCCATATTTATAGATCTCTAGCCCTCACTGAAGCAGCTCAGGGCTGACACTTGGCTTGTTGCATAGGGTTCTGTTTGCTGTACTTCTCATGCCTTCATGGGGCATACAAATCCCCTGGTATGTCCAGTCTCGCTGCCCTATTACTCATCTTAAAAACAGCCTGACTCCCAATTCAAGCATATGCACTGCTGAAATAGCATGATCAAACACTTCTGGGGTCTGAATCCCTGGGACAGAGCAGCCTCTCACTGCCTGCAGTGCCGAAGAGGATTTGCTAGGAAATGTTTCAAAAAAACCAGTACCTCGTAATGCAAGGGCTCTCAAAAGCACTGAGCCACTTCCCACAGAGACAGCCGTTTGGGGAAGGGCGGGCTCTTTTTTAAAGAAACATGAAATTGTAGTAGTGAAATTAATTATCTGTATTCCTCCGTCCTTGCCCCTGGGCAGCCCCCCAGGTTTCCCCATGGGTCCTATCTGGTGTCACTGTCAACACCAGGCACCGCAGTCCTGATTAAGTCATTACAAGTCAGTCCTTGTTCCTCCACTTCCAGTCAAGAGCAAATGAGACACATGCAGGCTTAGGAAGCCCTGAAGTGCAGCTTTCTCATGGACACAGAGAGATGAGTGGAGCTAGCAGAGTCCTGCAGACTCCAGACACGAGTGGTGCCCACGAATCGGCTCAGCATATACTCACTGAGCGTTTGCTTGATTTTCTGCTGGAAGGGCCACAGGGGGATAAGCAGGGACATTACCAAAGTCGATTGATTATGCTAAGGCCACATCACCACACGTGGTATTAGGTCACAAAACACAGGGCCAACCAGTGCTAGATCAGAAGTGCAAGCTTCCACCAGAAATCTGAAAATCACAGGTCACGTCCTTTTCTGGAGCAAAGTGAGGGGGATCTAAGGAGACTACCCAGAGATACTCAACAAGCAGATGGCACCCTCAACACCTACCACGTGGTCCACAACCAAGAGCCAGGTTCAACCCCTCAAGGGTTTGGAGAATGTAGGCTGGCACCCCCATGTTGCTCTCCAATTTTCATCATGAAAGGCTCTGCTCTGGGCTTTCTGTTGGAAACATTGCTCTTCCATTCAGGGAATCTTGGCATGACTGGGAATCACTGTCTGCAAGGCAAGATGCAGCCCCGCCTAGGAGCCCCACTACTGACTAGTCATGGCTCAGACCGCAAACATGAGGAATCCTTCACCACTAAGCCCTGAAAAAGCTGCTTTACAACACCAGGAGGATTCTCCTATAAATTCTATGAAGATCTCAGTGTTGCAGCTGCCTGAAGCTAGAGACACACTAGAAGCAGGTCCACCAGATACAGGGAGCCATAACCAAACATTAAGCCTAAGCATTGCAAGCGGCTGGAAAAAGGGCTGCACAGCTTCTACTATGAAGCTTTCCACTCCTGCTTACCCATGTGCTGTGGTAAAGCAGCATTTACTTTTGAGCAAGAATCACTGCACATCAAGCCACAAGTTTCCCAAAACACCCTAACTTCTAATTTGCTTTTCCAACTCCCTTTGCTGGCTTCGTTAGAGTTGTAAATACAAGTTGCAATTCAAGACCCAACGCACATTTCCCTTGCCTCACCTAGGAGGTGCTCTGGCAGCCTCAAGAGTCCAGAAGAAAAATAGCATCAAAATAAGAATCACCTCTGGGAGTCTAAAAGCACCTTATGGCAAGTCTGAGCACATACGGCCGTGTCCCCAACTTGTAGCTGGGAAACTGAGGCACAGATCGCCACAGTGACATGCTTATAGAGACATGACAAGACCACAGAAACCCCAGGTGAAGACCTCCATTTCCATAACTGTGCACCTCAGGCTGCAAGAGCTAAAGAGGCTGTTGCAGAGGGCTGCCACTGCTCACACAGTGGTGGCCCTGACAGAGATCCCTGGGAGGGAAAAGGGTTAAGGAAGGGAAATTTGTTACTTTCTTGTTGTATTTTCTCGTGGGGGGAGAAGCGTTGTGCAAGCGGGAGTTTTCCACTGGCGCTAGGCCCCCTTGCACTTATCAATGGGACCTTTCAGGACTCACTCCCTGATTGAGACATCATTTCCTGTCCAACACACTAACCCCATTGATAACTCCACGCTTGATGGGAACTTTTCAAACCTACCAGGGAAGGCAAGGAGACCCAGAAGAACATATACATGAAAACAGAACAGGGGAGAAAGGAAAAAGAAGAAAGAGAAAGACACAACTCTGGCCACAATCCGCACACTGACAACAAAAGTTTGTGATTACAGAGCTGTGCATCTTTAGCAGGTACATCAGACAGAAAGAAGCCACTGATATACTCTTCACAGCAGTGGACTGGCAGACCTGGTGCTTCAGACCAGCAAGAAGTGGAGAGGGGCACAAGAGAAACCTTAAGAACATCTCTCTTTTGTCTTCCAGCCACAGAGCACACACAGAAATCAGGACTGGCTATAGAAATGGTCCAGTTTTCCAGCAGAAAACCCAGGAGGCCATAACCGATACAGCTTGCAAAACAGGCCAGAGACTTCAGATGTCCAAGTACCAGAAATGACACACAAAAGGGGAAGCAATGATGAAACTAGGACCCTTCAAGGTATCTCAGATCAAGTACCCAAGGGAGGAACCTTTTTTTTCCCTAATGCATCATGGCAAACCTGCTCAATGTTATTTCCCAGGACACAGCCCAGCCAGCTGTGTACAACCTTAACACTGGCTGTGAGGACTCACTTGATACTCTAATCACAGCCCAGCTCCAACCACAAGCTCCAGCCCAAAAATCGACATCTCCCCCAGAGTCCATGAGTCTGTCAAACCACAGCTTTTGTCTTCACAAGCCTCAAAACAGAGATTTCATAACCCCAAGAAATTATAGCTTTGCTGCGTACAAAGGTACACTGATACAAAGGTGTCAGTAGATCTGGATTATCGCTAAATAGGACACCAGCCAGAAAGCTCTCTCTACCCATGAAGATGCCATGGAGCAGCATCGGATATGAAGTAGCTGATGCCAGGCTGAAACTTTGTAATTTGGACTTCTCTAGTTTCCTGTCTTCAGACTACAGTCAGCAGCTCTTCAGCAAGAAAGCTTTCGAAGAAACCTAAATACACAGACATAGACTACAGCAAAGGAGCTGTACAAAACAGCAGGAGCCAGGACACTGGCTAGCTGGGTAGAAGGAGGGTCTGGATGGTTTCCACCACCATCCTCTATTCCTGAACTGCTGTGAGAGTGTGCAAAAGCTCTGTTGTTTTCAGCAATTTGGGTAAGCAGTTTCTGGTGGCCCAAAACGTAGCTCCCTTTCTGTTCTAAGTGCATCTCAAGTATTTAAAATTAGATTCCCCTCTTCAATAGGAACCATTCATGAAAATGTCAGCTTTAAATGTCTTTACAGTGCAAGTTACTCACTGTAAGCATACCACCCACTTATCTTATACTCTACAAGGACAGAGTCTGAAAAGTTTCAAGATCATGACATGTAACAGACCAAACAAGCACAAAGCCTTATTTAAAGGCACTATTAACCCTGCTGGGAACACAACTAGAAGTATGAGTAGAAATAGTATTTTATGTTAGACAAGACAGACTTACCTGCAGGTCAAAGAACTTGCTGTATCTCCGGTAGATGATCTGGGAAGTCAAGTCAGACCATGTTACATTGATGATATAGACCTGTTCAGGGAAAAGAAAACACAAGTCAATGTGGGCCATGAAGCACAGGACACGTCCAAAGGCCAAACCGTCAGCATAGGTTAATTCCTCACCTCACTGGCTGCTCCTGCTCACAATGAGGAACATAGCCCTGGGTGCAGCACTAGCCTAAATTAAAGCCATTGCCCCGTTGCAGCCTTTAGCAGAGGTCTCAGGAGAGCACCCAGTGTTCTCCCACCCATCCCTATCACCAGCTCCCCACCAATTTTACTCTCCCTGGTATTAAAGCTTTAATCAACAGCACACTTTCTGGTCTGTGGTAGCACACCCTGCCCGCTACCTCTGCCTGTTTGGAGGATCCCAGGGCCTGTTGCAGGCACTGCTGAGAGAGCTATTCCATCCCTGAAGCAACAGCCTATCGTGGGCTGCTGATCTCCAACCCCATGCTCCAGATTTTCCTCATGTATGGAGATGCAACCATGGCCCTTCCCAGGCAACACGTGGCTCTAGTTCAACAAGGAAATTCAAAAGGAACTCAGCTCCAGGAGGGTTGTGGGATTACACCCATGCAACACATCTGCTTACACACACCTGTATGCGCCCAACAACAGCTTAACCCTACAGCACACAGCCCTTGCTGAGTCACATTGTACCACTTGGCACCTCTGGCATCTATCAGACTGATTCAAAGGTGATGTAAAGCAGGTCAGTGAGAGGGACACTGTTTTCTTACAGCAGTGGAAACAGCAACACAAGCCCACAACAAGCCCAGGATTTCCCTTGTCCAGCCCCAGTCCATCCCTAAAACAGTCATCTTACAGAAACGCTGTTTTGCCAGAAGCTGTGATAAAAATTTATTTGCATGTGCATGCACACACACATATATATATACACACACACCCCACACACATAGTACCTCCGAAACATTTTAAAATAATGGAGAAAATGAGCCAGATTCTGCGCTCTCATAAAATGGCCTTCAGGCCAAATGCTGGTCCTGCTGCCTTGATAACAGATACACAACAAGACTATAGCAAACACAGGATGGAGCCATCAAGGGTGACCACTGAGGGTGACTACGCAATGCCAGTGTAACAGCAATCACAGCTAGGCCAGCTCCTGGGTCTTTAAAGCAGTTTCCAGGTTTCACATATGGAGTGAGATAAGGATCTGGCAGAGGAAACAGGAAAGCATCCCTCCTCCCTCAGCCCCAGTGCTGCAGCAGGAGCTCTCCCTTTTGCCATGGATGCAGAAGTGAAGCTCTCTGTCTCCAATGATGGGGGATGGATAAGCATCACCCTCTTCTCCGTCTCCCCCAGAACACTAACCCATCTTCCAAGGTGCTGATGCAGGGAAATTGCTTCTATGCTTTTAACAATAACAGGCATTGAAGAATAACAGGTATTGAACTGAAGAACAGGTTTAACAATGCTTTCCCAATGACTGCTAAGGGATTCTTCTCCTCTTCTTTCCAGGTAAGAAAGGTGTGTCACCTGATGGAGGTCACCACCATGGAGGTCCTACAGCCTCACTTTCCTCTCCACTTGTTACGACCACATTCAGTCTCCAAGGCAGTTTGCTCCCCATCTCCTACAGCCCAGTTTCATGGTATTTGAGAACCGGACATGCTGAGCACAGGCTGGGACCTTTCACAGAGCACCGAGTGTAAGGACTAAGAGCCTGAATTTGACTCCATTATAGTATCAAACATATCTGCTGCTCTCACCAGAGCAGCGACCATCGAAGCTGACAAAGGAAAGACGGCCCAGGAGTGAGAGCACAACTCTCAGCAAACCCGGGTTATTCATCTACTGCGTCTCATCTTTCTCCCGGAAAACCAAGCCACGCAACCTCCCTCCCGCAGTACCCGCATGCACAAGGGTGTCACCAGCACTGCCCTGCTTCATGAAGGGGGAATAAGGCTGTGTAACATGAAGGTTTCAAATCCCCTTTAAAGATCTTACCCGTGCAGACAAGCCAGAGGAGTCAGAGGCTGGGAAGGAAGCTGCTGTTGCTAATTTTCAGGCCAGCCACACTACACTGAAAAATATTTTTCCATGTGTTTGTTGTGGAAAAAAAAAAAAAAAAAGAAAGAAAAAATTTTGTAGCTTCACCCTGAGCTAATTCACAACACAAATATTTCTACTCATTCTCTATCCAACAGCTACTTTCAGATGGAAAACCCATTCGATTAAAAACAGATCATGACAGATGGGAGCTGACTGGGATCCAAAAGCAACTTCAGATACTGTAATTCTGGCCCCAGGTTCTCACAATGGGGACAAGACAGGGACAGGAGAAACATATTGTACATGCAAATAAAGATTATATTTTTTCTTTAATTATGCATCTTTTCTCTAGAAGCTAGAAATAAAACGCATAAGCCACAGACATCCATGCTTTTTGAATTTCATGGCACTGCAGGCTTCCCCAAGCTACTCTTCAGAACCCACAAAAACTGTGCGTCCCCAAAATCTTTAACAGCCTGCAAGTCTGCTTGGTCAAGATCTCGTCCAGACAGGAGTTAATCCTTCTTTAACAGTCCAGCATCATCCAGTGGTGCAGTAAGTGGCACAATACCCCCATCACACGAGATGGGGCTGAGCAGGGTCCGAAGGGATATTCTGGGCAAGAGGCTGGATGCGTTTGGTGCAGGGAGTGGGTGTAGGAGCAGGATCCCACTGCACGGTGCAGATACAGTCCCTGCTCTGAAATCCCGGCTCTGCGGGAATGAAGCTGCCACTGACTTCAGTCAGGCCAGGATTTTGCTGCACATTTAAAACAGCAATTCAATCTTTTTGAGCCTTAGGTCTCTTCAAGCTCAGCAAGTGATGAATCAGGCAGCATGCAGATGCACTGACTTCTATTTCATGGGAAGATCATAGCAGAAGCAATAAAAGCCTTTAACCATAACCCAGAGCTCTGTGAAGTGAGAAACAAACGGGCTCAAAATCTGCGTGGTGGGATGCAGGTGCAAAATCTGAAATAGCTATTGATTTTCTTTGCTTGTTCGCGTAAATCAAATTGCTTCTTGAAAGCCACCATTTAAAATAATGGGAAATAACCGTTTGCTTGAACTCAGAAAAGATCTGTAAAATGCCAGATTTTAAAAGCAAGGTCTAGAGGTTTCAAAAGCCTTAGATATCACATTTCTCTCCCTCAGAGATCAGA
The DNA here is from genome assembly GCF_964289735.1 of Phaethon aethereus. Classification (NCBI taxonomy): domain Eukaryota; kingdom Metazoa; phylum Chordata; class Aves; order Phaethontiformes; family Phaethontidae; genus Phaethon; species Phaethon aethereus. Next base: position 27,715,673 of record NC_138583.1, read on the forward strand.
GTTTGGTGACTATTTGCTTCTGCTGCCTTAGCTGGACCCATAACCTTTTCATGAGCAGCAAACATTACACCAGCTTACCTCGTCATTTTTTTTGCTCAGATCTTAAAACGGGTCACTGTGAAAGCAATCAACAATATCCCTGGGGAGAATGAGAGAAGTAGTCCTGGGGGAGCCCGAGGTCATGCAAATGCAATGGGACAAGGAGGCAGCAGGAAATATCGGATAAATACAGAGAGCCGTCCCACGCTCGAACAGCCGGCAGGCCCAGCATCGCCCTCACGAGCTGCCTGCAGAGCCGAGGGAGGGCTTTCTGTGGCATCCAAGGGCTTCCCAAAACTGAGCCACATGAGCCACCGCGTTGGCACACAGCTGGTCCTGGGCCCTCAGCAAGCTGCTTCTTGATAAGAGATAAAAATCAAAGCACCTTACATGTCTTGGAGCAAGCTCTTCCATGTAAGTACAACGTTTTCCTACAGTCCATACATACACAGAACTGAACTTTAATCGTGACTGCAAATTACCAATTAGTACCATAATTATTTACTTAGAGTAAAAAGATCTGCTTTATGTATCTACTCTGTTTATGACCTTAAAGAAGTCAAAAAGCAGCTGCTATTCAAATACTTCACCTTAAAAATCCTTAACAAAAAAAAAGGCCGTAATAAATAATAATTGAAGTATAAATTACAAACAACTCACTGCATAATCACTGGGTGCTCCAGCCACTACGAATATTCAATCTTTAATTTCACAAATCCAGTCTTTTTTAGTCTGCTATGTATATTAAAATAAATCCTTCTTCAGAGAAACAAGAAGCAGGCCTGTACAAACTGGAGAATATTAATCAGGAACTCAGCTTGATAAGCAGCTCTTAATATTCATGCTGTGTGAAAGAAGGTGCGGGATGTCAGGGAGATTTTATAGCTGCTAATTATTGTTTAATTCTAACTCTAGGAAACTTCCATTTTAGCTATCACAGAGTAGAAAATTTATTGCAAACTGAAATTATTGCTCTCCCTTTACTGCCTACACCAAACAATGAGAGATGACTTCCTACTACAAAAAGCATTCACTCAAATGTCATCGGGCATGACTTTGTCATTGAACATCATTTTTTCAGCGGAAAATATTTAGTTCCAGCTGGCACAAAACCCAGAGGTAAAGAATTCAGGTTATTCTGAAGTGACCGATTTTTCAATTGGCTTTTTAGAGGCTAATGTTTTGTTTCCTACAGCTAGATGAGCTGGAGTGGAAGATAAATGTCTGAAATGAGCACTCTGATGAGACCAAGATAAGAACATCCACAAATACACGAGCTATTGGCAAAGACAAGTTTACAGAGCAGAGTCTAGAAATACGCCTGCACCCATAACAGAGGGTGCTGTTAACCCTTAATAAGTAATTACAGTAACACCAGCTATTAAGAAAGTTTTATGAATGCAAAAAAACAACGCTATGGTGCAATTTGTATGCAGATACCATCACGATAGCCCTTTTATCCTGGGGAATGTCAGCTTCTTCAAAGTCTAATATTAAAGTGTTGGATGTTTGTCGTCCAGTGAATCATGACTGAGTTGGAAAAGACACTCCTATTCGCCAGTATTCAGATGCTATCACTGCCTGTGAGCTGGAAACTGTCCACCAGCACAGCTCATCATGTGAATGCTCCCTGGTCCTCTTCTGCGCAAAGTCAGTCCGATTCCCGCAAGGCTTGCGGCAATTTCAGCTGGATTGTTTAGCTGGTGGAGTTTACATTAAAACAGCTCAAACTGCAGCAGCCCTCTACAAAATCAACAGGCATCTATGCCCTAAATTACTGGAGTACGGGCACTGCACCAACTTACTGTTTGCCTAACCCTTTTAATGTCAAAGACGTTCCGAGGAGCACAAATCAGTGCTGGCCCGGACACAGATTTGGAGTGATAACAGCCTAGAGACAGCAGTTTCTGTACGCACAAGGCTGAAGCGGCAAAGCTGCTCGCCTTTCAGGAGCGACACAGTTGATTTTAGGTACCTTCTTCCACCCCACAATACAGTGGCACCAGGAGCCAGGGTTTCTGCAGGGTAAGGGCCCCCAGCGTCCTCAATTCCTGGTCTGTGCAAGAGCCAGCACAGCAGCAGGGAAAGTAAAACGTCCCAGGAATAAGCACAGAGAACGTAAGCCCTCCTTCGCACACATCACCTGTGCCTCCCCTTGGCTCGGATCGCAGACTTTCAGAAAGCTTACGTTTGACTCTGGATCCGGAGAGCGCAGCATGGGCTCCCTGCCCAGCTCACCAGCATCCAAAAGGCTCTGCAAAGCACTGAGAGACCTGGAAAATTCCCACAGAGATGAAGTCAGACCCTCAGCCCCCAGCCCATGGCGAGTCCGCCCCCAGTGCCATGCAATGATGTCACCTTTCAGCATGATGGTCTCCGAGGGACCACAACTCAACCGGTGCAGAGCCAAGGAAGAGCTATTTTCAACCACAGTCCAGAGCTGTTCTCACCCCAGGAATTTGAAGACTGAGCTGAGAAACAGAGATGCGGTTCGTAAGAAACGTGAAACCCAAGCAGCCCCAAACAGCAGAGCTTCTCTTGGGGAGCTTGCTGCTGTGGCAGGGTGCCTTGGAGCAGCCCTGAGCATGGGGGCTGATGTAGGCTGCACACAGGTGCAGGACATCTGGCTTTTTCATGAAGCAGATGTGGTTTCAGGGACACCCCTCTACCCAGCTCACATTTGCATTACCAACAGGGGAAATGTAACTGAGCAAAAGCCAGAACAACCCACGGGTCCCATGGACCAGCGTTGCACGTACCTAAGTTTGGGAAGCAAAGCAGAGTTACAGTATGCAGGGAGGGAACAAATTGGACAAGCCCCAGCAGCCGCCAATTCTCACCTGTGAGCAGCCACCACACAGGCCATTTAAGCAGGACACAGCAATTCCAGTTTGCATCACAGTTTGCAAGCTGGTTTACAGTCTAATTAAACATTGGGGGGGGAGGCGTGTGGAGAAGGGATAGGAGAGTTCTCCTTCCTTCATTGTTTTATTTTGTGGATCTTGTTTCAGCTCTGAACAGCAATACAAGAGGATTAATGCTGCTTCTCTTTTCAGCCCCTTCACATCAAATCTGTTCTGTGTACAAGAAAAATAAACTGATTTCTAACTCTGAATCCAGCCGTACTCTGAGACTCAAGCTGGGTCCTTTCTAGGTTAGAGAACCCCACTGCTACTGCATCCTATATGAGCACAGACCTTCCTCCTGGTGCAGAATTATCCAGGATGAAATCCATTACTTTTTCCCCAATCCTAATAATGAGAATAGCAAACAACTGCCTCAAGCCAGCCAGCAGACGTCCCTGGGAACACAGGAAGAGGAGCTCATTTGAGTATGGAGGCACCTGGCTAGACATTTTTGCTGGTTTCCTAGCTTTGGGGATATGGACCAGACAAGTAACAGGGTTGTGTCTGAATGACAAATCCAGCTCATTGTGTTTACACAGGCAGAGTAAGACAAATACTTTGCCTCCCATATTTTTCTCATACACTTATGAGGTTTCGAAGTCCATGGTTCAGATTTCTATTTAGTCTCATCTTCACCCCTCAGGGTCTTGGTGTTTGCCAACCTGGGTTTTTAAGCACTTACTTCAGGCCTTCACAGCACCTTCCTCTTAAGGAGATGCTAACAAGCCCCACACAATCAGAGCAATAAGCCAAAAGGGGAAAAACCTCCCTGCTGCATTTCTTTGCATGGTCATTTGCACGGCCATGAGAGGCACAAAAAGGTAAAAGTGGAATCTGCACCCATGATTTGTGACAATAACTTGACCAAAGAGCTGCAGAACTGGAATGGCTGGGAGCTCTGCAGCTTGGTTACAAACCACCTCTGAGTCTCTTGCTGGTCTTGTTTGATTACTTCATTTAGCCTCATTCTTAAGGGTGTGCGAGCAGAGTATGATGTGTCGAATTCTTACAGACATGCAATATCTGTGTTGCATTAGCAGGGCTTTGTTTGTTTCTTAACTGCTATCCTGCTATCAAAGACCCATCAAGGCTCTTATCTTACCTCCAACATATCCAATAACAGGAGCTTACAGAAAGAGAGTAAGAAACAGGCCTAGTAAAGACTGGTCGCTTCCCTACTACCACCTCCGTGCTTCGGGGAGCAGAGCAGCAGCTTCCCTGCAAGGAAAGGGCAGACAAGGGAAGCAGAAAACATCTACCCATTAGATTTACATATGTGCATGAGGGAGGGAGAGCATCTGTACAGTGTACAACGTGGACTCTTATTTCTGTTTCCAATCTGTTTCTATCCACCTGCATTTACTTTCCATGTGTGATGAAAATATTTGTGAAGCAGAATAACCACAGGACTGAGTTTCTGCCATTTAAGAGTTGACAAATGATTAGAAAACAACATCTAAGCCTACAGAGCATTAGAATAGCAGTGACAAACGTAAAATGGAAATACGAATATACAGGCTCTCTGTGAAACCTGGCTCCCTCATGGCCTTCTCAAATATCCCACCTGGGTCTGAAAGAGGCTGTCTGTGGCAAGCAACTGAAAATAATCCAGCTGCACTTGAAAGTAAAAAGTTTGCAGCTTACTGCCTCTTACATTTAGATCCCACCTGAATTATAGACTATTTTAACTCGGTGCTTGCGTCTTTCTCCCCAGCAGGTGGTTGGTGTTTCACAAGGACCCCAAAATATAAGAACATCCTGGTGAAAGAAGAGAAGCTCCTTTCAAAAAAGGAAAGAGAACTGGGAAAAGCAACAATCAACAGACAAAACAGACCCTCTCATATTTGAATTTCAAGTCCTTCAAGTAAGTTTCACTGAAAGATTTTGAATACAAAAATTGCATCAATTTCACTAAATTGGTTTTAGAAACTCGTCTGTAGTTGAAGTTGTTCTGAAAAGAAACATATCACCCCTGAATGTAGAATTCCTCAGTGCCTGTGCTGGATGTGGGAGTGAGGTGCAGGTCCCTTCTGATCTCTTACAGTCATTGTGTTGGTTGCAGGGTAAAGGATAGACACAAAGGGGAAATGGCACTTTTAAAAAAATCACTTTCAAAAGTGAAGATAATTTCATTCCTCTGCCCTTATTCTCTCCACAGGAGCAGGTCTTAAAAATTGACTCAAAACTGGCTTCATTCTGCTTCCACTGAAACTCATTTTAATAGGAAAGTGTTGAGGCCAGCTATGAGTGCCTTTAAAATCTCTCCTTAGTTTATAACAAGTCTTTCTAGCTTCACCTATAAGGGATCACTCTGCTGTATGGTCAGTGCTGGCACCACTCAGATGAGAGCAATGTCTGAATTAAATCCAGTCCTGGTCCATATGGGTGCAACCCGCATCTGTTTTTGACTGCCATTACGGAGTCATCAGATCCATGGATGTCAGTGAGAAGAGTTTCATTCCCTTCATGGTGCTGGATCAAACCTCACATGAAAGTGCTAAAATATCAGAAGAACACTTCCAAAGCAGAGAGACTTAAGAGATGCAGCTGAACTGATTCTGGTACAAGAACAACTGACTTGAGGGATGTTCAAAATAGGATGAGCAGAATTCTGCTCATATTTAAGGCAAAGGGATTTTTATCGAGTGCCCTGGGGCCAGGCATACAGGAATAGCTTGGTCAAATGAGAACAAGAACCTGCACGTGTAAATGCATCAAGATTGACAAGACCCAGAGACAGAAAATATGTTCTGAAAACCGCTGTTTTCCAGGTAAAACTAAATCTCACACACAACTAACACAGAGGTATGTATGCCTGCGGGAGATCTGTCCAAGTACCCTTCTGCTCTGAGAATGAGGGCCCATATACGTTGTACCAGCAGGGCTGTACTGATGTGTTTTCCCAGCTATGGAGCACATAGACAGTGCTAGAGCATACACAGCCTGTGGCCACATCAAGACAGAGCACACTGTCACACTGCTGACCCTGTTCCGTGTACGGGCACAGAGCAGGTTATTGCACTCGGTAGGTATGTAGCCTTGGTTACAGAAATGACAGAAATTCCCTGTGCAGGCAGCCTTAATTGCAAAGAGGCACTGCTAAAACCCAACCTCCCTTTCGGCTTCTCATGTTAGGGATTCCTGCTCTGCACCAACACTTGCATGTAGTTTATATTAGCATGCAAATCTTCTGGCTTTGATTTGTAACCTTACATATGACCCCCAGATGCAGTGTTGGAAAAGCAAAGCAAGGGCCTGGGAAAGGGAGCAAAACTCCTCCAGGCCTTTCCAGAACAATGACAAAGCTCTGGGACATTCTTAGTCCAAATAATGGAAATTCTCCTGGGGTTTTGCCATAGAATAGTGGGATTTTTTTTTTTTCCTTCTCATTTTGAGTGAAGGGAAACAAAAAGTTCATGTAAACCAAGAGACCCTCAGATTCACAAAGCCAGACCTGAGGGGTACAGTACTTGAAGTGTGATCTACAATCCCTGACCAAAAAAAATCCACTCAACAACTCTTCTAATTTCTATACAGTTTGTGCAACTGCATTTTTCGTGCATGACTGAAGGATAAAACTTGAGGCGAAATCAACTGGATCAACCAAAGCATCACAGAACTGCCAACATAGCACACCGACAGATGAGTATTTGCATTTTAATTGCAAAATGCTAGAAGAGTGACTGAAAAATTGACTTAACCTCAAAACGTAAACCCCATTCAACAAGCACGCAACGCATGTAGATCTTTGATTATACTGTCTGCATGACCATACACACATAAGACTGAATGTACCTGTTCTCTACAGGACGATACTAATAATGTGAAACCAACTTCTGGAAAGAAGGGAACCAACCTCCACAACCCCAGAAAGATGCAATACTGAAGTCACTGGAAAAAGGTCTTCCACTGCAGTGACCTTTGATTTCAGGCTTAGGAGAAATCCAAGTTTCTTGTGGGGAGAAGAGTAAAAGAAAATGATTTTGTGTCCTAGTCTTGCAAAGAACGCCCGAGTTTCACTGTGAAATGCCAAAGAGGAGGCAAACGTGGAGAGCTCTCCTTACTCCCCACGGTGCTTCTGGCCAAGGCAGGAAAACTGATGCAAGAGTCCTGTGAGGGACGAATTGCCCCCCTGTCAGGGCACGACACTGAATTAAACAGAAAATTACCTTCTTCCTGTGGAACTTCAGGGTTTTCAGGAAGATACTCTGCCAAATCCTCGCACCCTCAATCACTGCCTTTTTGTTAAGTTGAACTATTGTCTCTGCCCTTTCCTTCCCTCCTACTCTTCTCACAATCATCCTCCTTTTCCCTCCTTTTCCCACGCTTGGCTTCCTGCCTTCCCACTTGCAGGAACACCCTCTCCTACCCCAGACGCACAGGACTATCACAGACAGCGTAAACCCATCGCTCTCCAACCCTGCAACTTGCAGCCTGGGCCACCCACAGGCAGAGACGCACGCCGCTGCCCTCACCGGTTTCCCGATCGCGTTTGTTCGGCACGCCGGGCTGCAGGTTCTGCAGATGGCGAGCTTTGCTCTGCCCTCCTGGGATACCGAAGAGATGCTTTTTCAGCCTAGAGCAACACTGTGCTTTGGGCACTTCTCCTTAAAATGTCGCTCCCCCTTTATAACCTGCAAATACAAGGATCCTACAGTAGGAAGATACATTTAACTGCTGGGCACAGGGATACCTGCTGGACAGGACAGTCACACTGTCTAACTTTGTGTCCCCAGCTGAGGGTTTGGGAGATGAGACTCCAGACTGTACTGCAGCCAGAGGAGAAAGTCCCCAAGTTGTACTACTGACCTGCAATGCCCAAACCAGCCTGTTTCTCCCCAGACTGTACAGAGGGTGCAAAGGAAATAGGCCTCTCAAAGGACGTAAAATTTGGGGATGTGGCTATCATCAGTAGTTGTAACCATACTGCCAAAGGACGGGATCACCAAATCAGCCCCCAAGCCTGGCTCCTTCACTGGCATTGCCACTGGCACAAGCCATCATCACCTTAGCTCCCTGCCGTAAGCCTGGCCCCTTTTGGTGCCGGGGAGAACAACATCCCCAGGGATTTTCAACCACCCTGGGCTGGGCTTTGTCGCTCTCACAGCTTCCCACCATAACAACCTCCACATCTCCTCTGGAGACGTGCACTGCCATTTGGTAATGCACTTTCTGGCAGAGCTGCCAGGGCTGGGAGTGATGGCAACCACACTAATTCCTTCTCATTTACCTATCACAACCCAGCCACAAGCCACACATACCCCAGGAGTTACTAATTTTTGGAAGGAGAGTGTGTGGCTGCAAGTCAGCATGTGTCACCTTAGAAATAAGCCTTTTAGAGACATGCCTATATTATACATTCTATTGAAACCCGTAATAAAATATGAATCAGCAAGATGTCTGTATGCGTTTACATTTCTGTCAAATCCAGTGCCTTGGAACAATAAACAAACCTCTTCCTTTCAATCCCCAAGCCCGAATATTCTCCCACTTCTAGCCACTTAAAGGGAATTATTAATGTTCCACGGAGAGAAACTCTATTAAATCTGCTAAGTGACCACCCAAAGCCCAGCAAAATTACTGTCTGTAACAGCACACTTTCAAGAACTAATACAGCTGCACTCGACACATACAGCATCTGGAGACAGCAGGAATTCACTAGGCAGGATTTGGGGAAAAAGTTCTAGTTTTATGAATCCTAAAGTCAGGATCTCAAACTAGTCAAAGCTACTCATCTCAGATCCTTCTCTAGGTACGTGGCTAGGGCAGACATCCGTCTCTGGAGTTGCCTCTTCCTCTGCCTTCAGAAGGATCCTATGCTAGACAGACAACTAGTGTCTACGAGGTTGAAGTTAAGGTAGATGTACAGTAAGGAAAGGTATACATGGTGCAGAGGTTCTCAAATCAGCACTGACCTGTGTCTCCTCCACGATGCAGCACCACCACTCCATGGTGGTCCACGAAGCAGCGTGGCTGGGTCAGCCCCACTCACAATGAACAGCCCCATGTCTTTGCAGGGCATGTTAGCCCCAGCACAGAACCACTGGGATGCAGCTGCTCTGCTCGATGGGACCTCTGAACCAGCCCCACCATACACCTCAGCCACAGCCACCAGGTCCAACGGCTGGCAGTGTAACACTTCCAAGTGCCAGACCCTTTTAAAAATGAGGATTTGACTCCAACCCTCATTCAGCGGGTTCAAAGCTTTTAACCCGGGTCCCCAGAGCGATTTTAAATTCCAATTTATGAAGTGCTAACACAGGAAGGAGCTGGAGGCACCATTATAATTCACGATGAAGCAGATATGCAAAGATAATCCCGACAGCAGGCCAGGCCTGACTGCCAGCACGCCAATGGCCCGCGCGAGCACAGCATGGATCAAAGTCAGCTCGCGTGTTTAGTGACCTTGGACAGGCAGCAACGTGTGCTCCCGAAGCCTGCGAAGAGGACAGGCATTTTTTAAGAGCTGCTGCTTCTTTGACTTGGCTCAGCTGCCAGCTTTGGAGCAGCACTCTCGATATGCAACTGCTTTGCCCACACGCCCCCAGGCACAGAAACACCACGGGGTTGATGGCTTGGTCAGTCAGTTTGGCCAAAGGGCACAGAAATGTTCTACCACCTCACAGGTGGCCTGAGAGACAGATAAACAGGCAACAACTTCTGTCTCATCCAAGGGCAGCAAATGGCTTACTCCATCCCTGAAGCGAACCGCAGGATGAATGCATCTCCTGCCAAGCATTTCATTAATAATGACCTGATCTGAAAATCCTTCCCCAAAGCATTTGCTCTTAGAGAGCAGAATTGAAGCAGAAGACTGAGATAAAAGATGGATGTGCTCAACAGCTTCTTGACCCCTTTCAGGCTTCAAATCTTGCTTGCTGCTCCCAGGCACCAAACCTGCTGCCCCAAACGTTTCCAGCAGGTAACAGGAGCAGCACAGACACAAGAGAGCAATGTGTAGCTTCTATAGTAGCTAAACTGTCCTTGCTTTTTTGCTAGGACTAGGAATCTGCTGATTGGGAAAGGATACACCAAAGTCAGCTTGGGTGAGGGAGATGCCAGGCCTGCCCCAAACAGCCACAGCTTTGGCTGCCAAAGGGAAAAATGGAATAAATAGCAAGAGGGAGAGCCAAGCCCTGCAGCCATCTCCACTTGAGGGCTGAGACAGCCACGGGGCAAGCTGAGTGGAAATCATGCACGTGTGCAGGGTATGAAGCAGTCGGCTAAGTGCCACGAAACGCATGAGGTGTGAATTACAGCATCATAACTCACACCCTGAAGTGTCTTACTGCAAAACAGCTCAGGGCAGAGCTAGGATTCTTTTTTCCAGTACTGTAATTCCCCTGCCTCTTTTCTCTCCTCTGCAACCACCCTTTGAGTAGAGATAAGCCCAAAGAGGATCAAATCTCACCTTCCTCAGTCCCATGAAACGTGAGGAAAACTAGCAGGGCTTGGCCCACTGTGCCTTTTCTTAAGGCTCCAATAACATTTAATTAATACTTTTCAAATATAAAGTACTCACTGCCTTGGAACAACACAAAGATGGATGCAAAAACATCTGATTCAGGGACAGGTGCTATCAGAGGGCTCTAGTAAAAGCCACAGCATCCCATGCTCTAGCAGAGTGCTTCCCTTTCCAAACACCTCCATGCGCTACTCTGCACCAGGAGCAGATGGGTAACCACAGAAATAGAGGCGAGGGGCAAAGGAAGGTCTCTGAGTTTGAGCCACACAATCTCCCTGGGCCCATCTCTGCAGCCCGCTCCTGTTAGCTGGCTCTCCACTGGGAGTCCCCAGGTAAAAATAAACCCTTGCTCACACACCAGCAGATGCAGACTGCTAAATGAAAGGGGTTGCCCTCAGCAATGCCACCAGGCCACTTGCTCCAGGATTTGCCCTGGTCTGCCTCAGGTAGAAGGACTGGACATGCTGGACATCCCCTGAGCACAGTGATGGGGCAACTCATTGCCAGTGGGATAGCTTCCAAGGCAAAAAAATAATAAATTAAATCTGGAGCAGGGATTGGCTCCCAGGTCAACCAAATCCCACTGGAAGCAGCAAGCAGGAAGGAAGTCTCCCCACAAGACACACCAAACCCTGGTCTGACACAGCCATGGTGGCTGCTGTCATTTGAGGGAAGGAGACAAAGTCAGATGAAATGAAGGCAGGAACTCTTCCAGATGAGAAAGCCACAGGCTTGGGTGCCAGAGACACACCATTAGGCTCCCACAGTCTCTCCTCTCTGCTAACCATCCAAATTGCTCTTGAGGGTAAGCAAAGGAGGCCAGTTGGAGAACTGACCGGTTGTTTTAGCAAAGGATAACCACAAGCCCCGAGACATAGCTGACCACAAGACAAAACCACTGCTCCCATCAGCATTCTCCAGGAGCATCTCAGCAAGCACAGGACCACCCTGGATGGGATAGGCAAGAGGGAAACTCAGGCCTGCATGGTACCCACGTTGTCTGCTTCCCCAAGCTGCCTGCAGGAATTCTTCCCCAGCAATAAAAATACAGCCAAAAAGTTCCTCATGGCTTGTAAACAACAGGTAGGAGTCTCACTTGATGGTGAGATGGTAGCCTGATGTTTCCAGTTCTTCATGGTCACAAAAAAGATCTCCCCAGTAACCATCCATCTTCTAAACACTGAGATGAGTGTTTTGCTTTAGTACTGTGGATAAATGTCATCTCCTCAGAAGAGGAAATCTTCCTAGCAAGCATAGGGCAGAGACTGAACAGTTCGCAGAGATCATAGCAGTGATCCCTTGGAGGCTCAGCTTGCCAAGGCACTGAAGGACATGCTACACATCAAGAAAGGGCCTAAATTCTGGGGATTTCAATGAGACTTAAGCCTAACATTTAACTTCATTGACAACTTGCAGCCTACGACTGTCCAGGTCTTCCTCTTTGTCACTTTGTCCAAAGTACACCATCTGGACTTGTACAACTGTTGATTTGCGGGCTCTGCTGAAAATCTTAACTCTTGGTGACTACTGTTCTTCCACTATAATTTTGGACTTTCCCAAAATCAGGCCCATGCAGTTGGTCTACAAGCCTGACTGAGCGTGACAATGCTCTTCTAGCTTTGCACAAATGAGCAGGAACCCTCCAGCCCGACATGTCCCCAACTCCAGCACACATTAATTGCTCCAATACCCTCATTTCACACATCAGTTATGTCCTGCCAACTTTCAGCTGGAGGTGACTGAATCCTCTCCAGATCGGCTCACTTCCTGCCACAGCTGCAGCAGTCTACACACAAGTCCAACCATTGCTAAACTGCCCTAGCTGCAGATGCCACATTACCAGTCACGTAGCCTGGGAAGGGCTCTGAAGCAGCCACTCCACGGTGGCAAGAAAGCCAGGTTATCGTTGCAGTCACTCAGCAGCCAGGACTCCTTGGAGAAGCTGTCATGTGGTTTTGATCTGTCAACGGCACTGCCTCCCAACTTGCAACTACTAAGAGTCACAGCCAGCGAGCATATCACTGACTCTCCAGGTCAGCAAATCACCATCACAGTGAGAAATCATGCATGCAAAAATAAAGAAAACAGAAAAATATCACGCCTCTTCTAGCTGACTAGCCCCATATCTGTCCCATGGATTTAAGGTGCAGGACAGGAGAAAGAGGCTGAAAGTTTTTTCAAGAGTTCAGAGAAATCCCATCTATCGGAGAGGGGCACCAATTCCCATCTGCTGACCTGGCCACTCAACAGGTCCACCAGCCCACTTGGAAACACCTGCCAGGCTGACCACAGACCAAACTGCCTTCTCACTGACATGGGAGCCCTCCTTAGCTCAAAAACTTATTCCAAAACAACACTGAACTGCAAATCTCCTTGGCAGGGTAAATTATTGAAACATGATTTAAAAGTGAGCTCTGAAGCTAGGGAGCTCAGCCAGCTGCTGCATCTGGCCACAATATTGAGAGTCAATCCCCCAGTTAATAACCTCAGACTCCATTGAGGTGTGACATTAAAAAACAATCCAAATAATATCCCAGCCATGTCATTTTATTCTTTTTCCCCTTGAAAGGACATCTGGCATGCAAGGTTTGGGTTTTCCTCATCCCAGGGAAACTAGCAGCAACATTTTTCTCTGCTCCCTAACCAGGGAGTGGAAGAGATGCAGTCAGTTCATGTATGGCTCCTAACATTCTTCTAACCAGCTGTACTCCCATTCCCTTCTCTTCTCCCCTCTCCTGCAGAAAAACACAGTTGCTATAATCAGCCTGTAGTTGGGGAGGGGAAGGAAATGCCATTCCTGTCACTGCCACTCCAAAATCAGTAGCTGACAGCGGCAGACTGCAATGAACCTACAACCTCTTTTAGGAAGGCAAAAGCATCTCTCCCATTTCACATACAAAAACTCTTCAGGAACAAGTGTCTCAGTCTGGACATACCTAGCTATAGAAACAGTCTGTAGATCCGTTCTTAAAGCTAACTCAGGCAGAGCTTCCTCCATGCCCATGCTCTTATATGTACCTTTGAGACCTCTTTAGAAATGCAATTTCAAGACTGCTCTCATGAAACAAACGCTGACTTCAGTTGCACGATATGAGGGATGCAGCTTTTGTTCTCCCAGCCACTGTTGTGCACTAGCGGGCAACAAACGAAAATATTTTTGTGCACCCTCCCCTGTTTTTAGGTTGACAGACACAAGCTGAAATTCTCTTCCAGCTTTCTGTTCTTGTGATTTTTCCAGCTGCCAAGAAACCATCTTTTCACCAGAAGAAACTGTGGAAATGGGCTTGGATATCTATCACAGCTCCAGCAACCTTATCAACCTCCTCATCAGCAAAATAACTAGGACTCAGACGAACCCAAACAGAAGCTAGACTTTAACCCCTACCCTCAAGTGAGCACAGGGCCAAGGGCCATTGATGCCAGTGGGATGGATGTGAGGATGGAGAGGCCCAGTCTGAACTATAACTGTGAAACATTACAGAGTTGTTTCCCAAACATGAGAACACGGCCTTAAAAAGAACCATAGCGTTTCCAGAGGAAAATTGAATTGAAGCTACACCACTGAAATGGAGTCATGTTTAGAAGCTCTGCTCCAAGAACCAATACAACCACGTCACTGGCTCAAAGCTGAAGGGATGGCATCTAGAAGTGAGGTGGTGGGAGAGGCTTTTCCCAGAAGGGAAGAAAAACACTTCAGGAAATGTTTGTGCTTTAGGTCAAAGACCCATGATACAAGGAGGTGAAACACAGAGGGAATTCACAAGCAAACATCCCTCGGGAACGTCCACATTGGCGCACACAGCTAGAACAGGTAAATTTGATAGTGCCAGGCACAAGACAGAAGAAAAAGTGTTTTGGAGGCAAATTTTTTTTTCCAGGAAAAAAGAGAAACATGGCTATAAAATAGTGCATTTTCATACCAAGTTTATTTCGAGCCTTGGACTGCAGGCAGCGCTCTCCTACTGACTGCCAAGCTGGCTACTGTGTTCCTCTTCAATCCACAATACTTACTTGATTGACAAGATACTATTTCAGAGCTATAAAACTCTCCTGGAACATGTTCTCAGTAAACTGAATTCCTTTTCTAACTAATCATTTTATTTGCCTAATTATTAGCAGCACTTGGAACAAATTAGACACCACAAGCAGAATCCAACAGGCTTCAGTCCCTACCCAGCAGCTGTTTATACATTACTCTATGGAGGACCAGGACTGAGATCTCCAGCTCAGCTCCTCATGCTGAGGCTGGGGAGCAGAACAAGCAGCAGGCTACCGGAAAGGTGCTGGGGAGCTGCTTACCATAGAGCGTGATGTATTCCCAAGGTTAGTAACATCTGACTCAATTTCTACATCCTACATTGGCCTAGGAAAGATGCTGTCTTTGGGTACTTGCCTTCAAGGAGTAGTAAGTCCTGTCTATCCACTTCAACATAGGCAAGTACGCTCTTACAGGTGCAATGTCCCTCTGCAATGACAAAGTTGCCCTTTGGCAGGGACAAGGCAGAGCAGTAAGCTGTTATTTCCCTTTACAAAGCAAACAGAAAGTAAGTTTCCTGCATTTCTTTAGCAGCAACCGGAGTCATAATCTGTATGCAGTTTCCTAGAGACTGAAATGCTCTCCAGCCCATCTGGAAGCAGCACCATAAGGGCAGGTCTAGTTAAACCAGATAAAACCCATTCTAAGGGCACCTTAGAGCAGAGATTAAAATTCAGGAGTTGAAGGATAGTTATTCACAGAAATGAAGGGTGAACAGCTTTGTGAAGCAAGTATCAAGGGCACATCTATACTTAAATTAACATGAAATCAAACTAACATGGACCAATATTAAGAGGGCATGTTGCTGAAACGCGGCAGCATAGCAGTGAACCCCACTCAACCAAAGCTGCCCCTCCAAGCAGCAGAATAAACTCACTGGAGCCTCTGTGGCACACTCAAATCCTGTGGGATATAAAAAGCCCGTTGAATCGCCTGGCATGGGGGGAGAGCAGCTCAGTCATGCACAGGGATTTTCTCTTAAAATACTTCTTGTCTCCCTCTGTGTGCAGGCATACAGACACGTACAGTCTCCCAGTCCAGTGGGGATGGGATATCCCAGTACCAAATGCTTCAGAAAGTTCAAACACTAGTCACGTCTGACAGGGAGAGCAGCACAGGCTTCAGCATCACGGCAGAAGAAGGTTCTCCTATGTCCCAATCTACCTCCTACTCCATCTCCTCTCCCATGGAGCCTGAGGCAGTATTTTCACTGAAGTCCTGTGTTTTCATACACCCAGATTTGAGGCCCAGGGCAAAGGCAATCCTGGGATGAACCTGCTGGGCACAATGTGCAGAGGGCAACAGAAGTGTCCCCAGAACAGGGAACATGAGCTTTAAAATAATCTTCTGAGGAGGGGGGAAAAAAAAAAAAAGGACAATATCCTGAAGAATAAAACCACTTTAAGCACATTCGTTTTGCAGTTGCTAGAATATAAAGCCAAGCCCTGGAGCTCTGCCAGCCAGCCAGTATTTTTACGACCATATCAAAGCACATGATAAAAACAAAAAGCTTAAGGGTCAAACTCGGTGCCAGGATTAGTAACCAGGCTGAAGTAAATAGCATGATATGAGGTCTGAACAGAATCCTCTGATCACAGGCACTTAAAACAGACAGCACTCATGCCTGAAACCCGTGTGCCAGATTCCTCCTGCAGCCCGTTCAGGTGGGGAGGGCTTTATGCAAAATCTCTAAACTCTCTCCACCAGCAAGTACCAACAGAGCCTGCAGCTGTCTGGAGTCACGTACATCACCCGGAGGAGCACACTGTCCAAGCCTTTCCCTCGTCACTATTTTGGTCTCCTGCTGCAGACTCTGCCCCTGCCAGGGCTGCACCCCACAGCAGCGGAGTATTTCCAAGTATCCCTGCATTTGGCACTATTCAGGGTATGACATGTTTGCAGGTTGGAGCCTGCAAGCCCCAGGAGAAGAGTTCCCTTCTGGGTAGGCTTCAGGTTCGTACCAAGAGGGCTAAATACAGACATTTTTAATTCATTCAGTATAAGGAATCAGTCATCTTGTGCTGAGGGATTCAGCAGAAGCAGCATCATCAGAGATTAAGAGAGACCAAGGGGTCCTTTCATGCTGCTTCAGAAACTATTTGTTGAGAAAGGGCACCCATTGCAGAGCAGGAGATCCCAACCCCAGCATCGCCCACGGAAACTGTCTCGGTGACCGCTGGCAGCAGAGACACCCTGAGCGAGCTGCCTGGGAGCCCTGCTCAGAGTGTGACTGTTTCCCAAAAGCCAGCACAGTCACTACAGGGTTAGCAGCTGGTTATACAGCTGGGGTGGTACTTGCTGCAGTAGCAAGTAGGCACTTGTTTGCAGTAGCTCCAAGCTGAAACACAAAGAATTAGAAGTCATCAGAGACACCTTCTCACTCCGCAGGTATCAGCACTCTGTGCCTCTGCTGCCTTCGTCCTGCCAAGGCAGGAGGCAGCAATGACAGGCACGTCAGCCGGGGAAAGGGATGGGGGCACTGGTGGGTGGTGGCATGTCCCCTGCTGCCCAGCAGGAGCCGAGCGGCTCTGGCAGGACAAGGTGCCACCTCCTGCCATGGCTGTCCCTTTCCGCACGGCTGCAGCACCAGGGCATCCAAGGCAGGCCTTCCTTTCAGCTAAAGTTCTCTTTCATCCAAGGAGACAGGAGGCTTTCCTATCAAATAGTCTCAAAGAGTGAATTTTAATGGAAGAGATCAGAGAAAAGCTTAAAGCTTGGGTTGTTTGTCTTAAACGCTGGATGTTCCCTTGGCTTGGTTATTTTGGCCGTTGGTTAAGCTCCCTTTTATGTTACACATAGAGATAATCTCTTCTTTTCTATGGCAAGGCTGATCAAAACTGGGAATGATTTCCTTCGATATTTTTTTTTTAGCTAAATAAAGTGACTTATTTGTTGCATTTGGTATTTTTCAACAGTGCTTTTAGTTTCTGCACAAGATGCAGCATTTTATTCCAGAGAATGTAGATTCAAGTAAAAGACTTTTTCCACCTGTCTTTCAGCGGGGAAAATGTCCTTTTTTAAAGGTATTAGTGTTGATTGAACAAGAACTGCAATGACAATTCTTCACTTTGTGTTACTTCACTAAAACAAAAGTTAAAAATGCACATTTTTAGCCACAGTTGTTTTAACTGCAGACAGAAGCTGTCTTGCGACAGGAATTAAGGACAGTTTGGGGACTACATTCTGCACAATGGAGGTTTTTGATAAGTACATGTCACTATGACCAGTTTTGTGCATAACGACAAAATTACAGTTGGAAAAAAACCCTGAGGGAGGGAATGACTGTGAATAGAAAGAGAAAAGCCTGCTCCCCGTTGTTCGAGCTGTCCGCCACCCATCACTTGTGTCCCCTAGCTCTGACCTTATTTCACTCAAGCTGCCAAAAAGCTCTCATCCTGCACAATGCTGAGCACACTCTATTCCCACACATCTTTCTCCATCATCAAGGTTTGATGGATTTGGGGCTGCGGCTCAGCCCCAAAAACACAGAAAGATGGCACTAAACATCACTTCTAGTCTCTGCCCTGGGCAAGCTGTAATTTTCGATTTTTAAAGCAGCAAGATTTCTACCTCCCCCAAGCAGCCTCAGCTCCCACTTGAATTTTTCTTTTGATCCATCTGCTCCACTTCGATTTTTAAACAGCTAACAGTGTTGTCTTCCCTCCTTCCTGACATTGGTTGACCCACAGGGCTTGGCTGGGGCTAGACTCAAAGCACATCATATAATATTATGCCACCTCTAATGCAATGTGTCTCTCTCCGAGATGACGGGGTTATACCATGCCTTTGCACAAAAGCAGAAAGCAATTTTGGGGAAGAAAACACAAAGAGGAACTTTTCCAGGAATAAATTAACAACCTGACACAAACAGCATATGCAATAGTTTCTCCATTTCCAGCTACAGCTTGTCTGATGGAACAATTTTAAAAAGTACTTTTTACAGGGTGGTTTTGACCTTCCCCCTTTTCTGAGACTTCAGCTGATACCAGCTGCAAGAGCACAGGTCTGACCATACTGCAAAAATGAGGTGTAGCCTTACCCAGAATATACTTTATACCTAGTAAATCACAAGGCTGCTGTTAACACGTGGCTCCAGAAACCCGGTGTCACTGCTGTTACATTCCCAGCCAAGGACAGCTGGGCAGAGTTCAAATCTAAACTTGCAAGTACTGTCTCCTTGTGACCGCACACATCACTTGTATCACCGTATGAAGGCACCTTCCATTCGCTAAGCTGAAAGCATCTGACAAAGATGGGAAAACACCACCATATCCCCCAAAGCTGCACTAGGGAAAAGACATGGAAAAGGCAGTAGTTTGCACCAAGCTAATAAACACCAGTGATCACCATGGCTTTCATTAAGGTAATTTTGCAACTCTGATTTAAAAAAGAAAGAAGAAAAAGAAAAAAAAGAAGAGAAAGAAAAAAAAAAATCAGACCACGAATTATTTGCCAACAGTCACACGGCAGTCTGCGGCAAGGGTGAGGACAGAAGCCATGCCTCCTGACACTCGAGTCGCTATGAAAGATGTTTCACCACAGCTTTTTCTTCCTCAGAAACTGCTCTCATTGAAGCCCCATCTCAAATATCCCTCACTTCAAGGGACTGAAATTTCAAAGGGGAGGAACCTTTCCATACAAACTCATCCTTAGGTTGTTCTTGCTGCCTAGAGGAGATGCTGCTGCTTCTATACTAAATGGGGACATTAACAAACCAAAGAGATTGGTTTTCAGCTGGTTTCATGTGCCCACAGCAGACCAAATGCTGGAGGAGGAAAAGCCAATGTATTTTGGGTTGCCTGTCCAGCTGCAGGCTTTGAGCCCAGAAGTTTGCTCCAGTGAACCAGCTTGTGAATCCCATAGACAGGAGGACCATAACGCCTTGATGACATGGCATAGGGACAGGCAGCCCTGACACAGCTCAGAGACAGGCCCAAGCTGGCCTCGAAGGGGCAGGGTAGACACTGCAGTGCAAACCACAACACCCAGGTGAGAAATTAAATAAATACGCCAACCTCTGTGCTGTCCCAGCTACACAAACTCAAGGCTACAGCTAGCTCAAACACACCTACACAAAGTGCTGTCACAGCCAAGAGTCACTTTATTTGCCAAGAACAAAAATGAAAGCCGTTGGTGAGAAGTCCCTGATGATTTTTAATGCTCAGCATTCATGAAATCAGGTGAGAGTCCAAAGACTCGCTTCAGGTCGCCAACGCGAGGTCCTCCAAATTTGAGATGTGCACTGAATTACTGCCCATGCAGGGCTTGCATTTACTTTCTTATCTTGTCTCTTGGACCAGCTCTGGAACGTGTAGCAGGAGCAACTCAGAAGAGGCCAATTTATAAAGAAATGACTCCCAGACACACTCCATCTGTGCTGAGCACCACCATGGAGCAGGCCAGAGCCTCTGACTGCTGTCACCCCTTCTAACCAAGGAGTCTGGGAGGATGCCCATGTAAGATGTGCAATCATATTTTGGCACTAGGGAAACCTTCCCGCAGACTACCCAATGTGCACACCTTGACCAAGTCAGATGGACTGAGGACACCCATCAACTTGTCGCTTCCTCCCATCCAAAATGGAGGAGAAAATAGCATTGACCCTTTAAATTGTTCTGAGGACTAATGAGCCACATTATAGAGCAGTGCTGAAGTCGGCTGTTGCCTCTTTGCTAAGTCTTATTATGACTGTAAAATTAAACAGCTCATTTTAAAAGCGGTAAAATGACTCCCACTTCAGAACACAGCTCTCAGGGGAAAAAAGAAAGTTTGCAGTTTCAGCAGGGCAATGCATAAGATTGTCTCTTAATTACCAGAGGAAAGGCAGCTGGTTCAGTCCCTGTTATCTTAATAATTTTCCTCTCTTTGATGTCTTGATCACATCTTTTGAACAACATGCTTGAAGCTTAACACTGCAGAGAACACTTATTTTCATAATGAAAGGGAAATATTTTGCTCCATGCATAATATTTAGTTATCCTGATAGGCTGCATTGATAGGGCTTCATATATTGTGTTTTCAAGCTAACGCTGAGTTTAAGAGAGGCCTGCAGGGTAGTGCAAGACTTCTAAATGATAAATATGTAATCGGTGTACGTGTCTAGCATCCTTTAAAGTGATATCAAAAGGTTTCTAATAAGAAAGATACAAGGACCCAAAACTTTCGTTTCCTAAAGGCATAAAAAGGAAGTTCACTTCTTTCTCATTTTAGTTTTAAAAGTTAAAATTTCTAGGCCATATGAAAATTATGTTAAACCTTTGCACAGCATGACAACATATCTACTGTCATACAACATAAAAAAAAAAATCAGAAACTCTCTCCACTTCCCACAGGCATCAGAGACGGCCAAAAATCTGGAGCAAGCACACAGCTTTGAAAGCTGCTGATAACAGGATGGGGTTTTGTGAGAATCGCAGCCATCTATAGCAAATATATTTGTATGCTCCTTTGCACTGCGCTGAAAGTCAGAAAAGCCAGAGGACAACCCAGCTACACGTACACAGCATCAAATTCCTTGAGAGGCAGCTAGCCACGCACACTGAGATGGCAGCTCTCTACAGATGCCTGCAGTTAGGAGCTGTTTTCTTGATAAATGGGCCCCATTCAAGATGGGCTGCGATTCAATTTATCCTAACAGTGTAATTTGTAATCTGAAGTCAATGAGGATATCCCCATCAGGCTGCACACCAGAGTAAGGGGTAGTGAATCGTGGAGGAGAACTTGCTAAAAGGTTGTTCAGAGACAAGAAAGATGTCTCCAAAACATTTATGACCAGGGCAGAAAGCTCAGGGCTATGGCAAACACTCAGCCTTTGCTCTAATTCTCCACGTACAAGCTGGGTC
Organism: Phaethon aethereus; assembly: GCF_964289735.1. NCBI lineage: Eukaryota > Metazoa > Chordata > Aves > Phaethontiformes > Phaethontidae > Phaethon > Phaethon aethereus. The sequence goes on from NC_138583.1 coordinate 27,736,961, forward strand.
TTGATAGTACAGGTTACATTCAATCTATCTAAACAAAGTCTAACTGCAGAGGAGTGACTTCAGGATGCAGACTTTTAACCATAACACCCATTTCCTTACTCTTTTCACTTTAAGCCAGATGTTCTTAAATTTGTGGTGACATTTACACTTAACAATGCAGACTCCGGTCAGATTTGCTGAAACAGGGAACAAAACCATGATTAAACTACTTCCTATATGCAAAGGCACTTTTGAACATCATGTGTGTCATAGAGACTGGCAAGTCAGTGGCGCAACCACTGCGCAGATGAAGTCAGACATACTTGGAGCTGAGCAGATGTAGGAGGCAGCTGTCCACCGCTCACCATCGCCCGTCGCTGCCCCTTCCCTCCAGCGGTTACCACCACCTCACATCTGCCAGAAGGACCAGGTGTGCCATCCCTTGAAAATCCAGATTTAAAAAAATCTTACCAGGAAATGGGCTCTAGTTAATTCCTGCTGTTTCAGGAGAAGGGAGGGTGCTGGGGATCGGATCTGCAGGAGGATGTGACCTCTGGCCAGGAGTAGCTAGAAGTGATGACACTCTAGCCCAGCACCGGATAGCATCCCTGAGCACAGCCCCAGGCTTCCACAGACCAACAGAAGAGCTTCTCTTCCAAAAAAGGAAATAATATGGGACTTTTTTTGCTCCCTGAGTTGGCTAACCACACTCCCAGAGAAGTACCAAGACAAAGCGGGTGCAGGAAGAGGACCAGGGCTGCTTTTGGTGGCAGCTGCCCCTGGCTCAGCAGCACTGTCACCCTACAGAGCAGAAGCCTGACTGGCTCTGGTCCGCTGTCAGGTCCTGCACGGGCTATTAGAAAAGGGGCATCTACTGTGCTCCTGGATATGCAGCAACAACCTGAAGTCACTCATACCAGCAGCACATGTGAAACAACAGGGACATACACCTTTCCAAGCACCCCCACTCCCATGAGATGCAAGTTTAACTGAGATTGAACAGAATAACAAAATTAAGAAGTTAAAGTGCATCAGCAGCACTGCAGCTGGAGTCAGGACCTTTGGAATAATCCTCCCCCGGTCAGAGATGTGTCTGAAACAAGTCAGGGAGAAGTGGGACAAAGGAAACAGCCCCCAGCACCCACGAAACTGCAAAGGAGGTCCTTCTCAGCCATTGCTTTGGTGCTGCAATGCAAGGGGCCCTTCCTGGGTGCATTACTGCCCTACAGAGGGGCAGGGCTGACAAGGCTTTGTGGCTCGGAACAAGATCCTCTTCTCCTGCACTCTGTTCACCAGCCCACCAAAGCTCCAGCAAGCTTTGGACATGCCTAGAGATGGTTAAGTCTGTAGCTGTCTCTAGATGCCCCAGCAGAATGTTGGACCCATTTCTACCCACATTAATTTGATAACTTCCTCCTTTGCCTCACCGCAGAGCAGCTTCCAAAACTTGCTCGCTTTCGTCTTCAAAAAAAACTTTTTTATCCCCACTTAGGGATGCTGCAGACAGACACAGACCAGGGACAGCCCAAAAGCCAGCCCAGGTTCCTGCCCTGGTGACACCAGCCTCCCATGCTCTAATCGTCCCTTCTCCAGTGAGCTCCGAGGAGTGGAGAAAGGCTGGGACCAGCATTAACACATGCCAGTCGAGCCAGTGGAAGGTACTGCCTGGGTGTAAGGAATGCTCATCCTGTTCTTAGAAGAATGGTGGGGAAGGACTTCTGCAGTCTTCCTCAGAGGGAGAAGAGAGACACACGCCCCTCGGTTGCAGTTTCATCCTCTAATTTAGTACTGCACGGAGCAGAACTCTACCCAGTTGGTCTCCAAAAGTAAAAATAGACTGAATTTTGTTGCTGGGACAGCCCCCTACACTCACAGAGCCAGCAAGGGGCTTTTCTCTGCCTCAGTGCTGTCCTCTGACAGCTGAGCTGCCAAAGAGTCAGGATGTGCTGAAGAGGCCATCACAGCTGTATGGCCAGCTACGAGCCTAGGAGGAACTGAGCCAGTGCATTCTGCAAAAATTTGCAGAACAGTTGTTCCAGAGACTTTAGTTTCTTGCCCCCTACACGTACGTATCCCCCCAGCATCAGACAGCCCACGTCATTTTTATCAGCATCAGTTTGTGCTACCTGGGGAATGCTAAGCATGCAGCTGAATTCTGATTCTAAAATTCATGTTAGAAAATTACGCTTCTAGTGAGCTAAGAATATATTTCACTAGAGTAGTTTTAGGGCATCCTTTGCAATATTATTTCAATCTTATTTAGAGATGCAGGAGACACTTGGTGTGTTGGAAATTTGGCCAAATTTCAGCAACAGTAATAATAATAGCATTTATATCCCGTTCCTCCTCCTCGCAGCATGAAGAAAAGCTCTTACAGTCTAAGAGGACAGCAAGAAACACAGGATAATAAAACCACAGATCGTTGAAATACAAACACACTCAAAATAAATCAAATTAGGGTTGTAATTTGAGAGAGGGAAGCATCTCAAGTTGTGATAACAGACTCTTTTGCTGGCAAATCCATAGCACTCCATGGCCAGAATCATCATTAGCATGTTTCTTTACAAAGATCAATTAAACCAGGGCAGAAATTAAAAGATCTTCCCAAGGAAACCCAGTGAAGCAGTGGGAACTGCAAAAAAGGCCTTTGATTCACCCTCAGTTCACCAGATGAATCATTTCATGTTGAACAAACACAAAACCACACCGAAGAGACACAACCAAAAGCTCCCAGTCCCTGAAGCCATTTCAGCCGGCTTGCTAACATCATGCAACAAATTGATCATTACCACAGTGCCATGAATTACTTTATTACACGCATTAGTTAAATCATAGCAACTTTGCTTAAACCTTGACCTGCACTGCAAGACAATTTGACTCAGTTTGCCTGCAAAGAAAGCAAGTTTGCTCCACCACGTATTTGAGTGGACTGCGGTTTGCAGGCGGAGTGAGCACCCCGCTACTCATGCACTGTTACTTATTAAGTTGCAGTAAATTGCCCATGAGATTTAAACTGAGATCAAAGGGAGACCAAATGCCACCCCTGTAATTTTGGCAACAGTATCTCTTTGCAAGATCAGTGTTGAGCCTGTGGAGTCAAAATCACTATTACAGCTCACTGCTCAAGCATGAGGACCCTCAATTCCTCAGCCCAGCAAACCCCCGTGGACACAAGCAAGAATCCAGTTGTGGCAGAGTTAATTGGCTAGAGTCAATTGGGTTTTTTTCTCAGCTGCACACTCCCAGTGCAACACAACTAAGCAATTATTGAAAAATCACCTGGGAGAAAAGACTGCAAACGGAACAGTTTTGCAATGTATGTTCTGAATTTTAACCCTCTTTGTATAGTCTTTAAGTATTACAGTAACAACCAGTTTAGTAAGTATTTTATAGGCAGAGTTACACTGCTGAATGTTAGCCTCCCTTTTTCTAAAATAAATGGCAGGTGTTGGCAATCCCCCCCAATCCAACTCCTCCTGCTAATCCCCATCTGCCAACGAGGTAACACGGCCTCAGGAAATGGGCCCAGTATCTCAGGCACGTTATCATTAATGCTGTCCCGCCTTACCGCTTTGTTTCCATGCCTTCATGGGCACAACATCTCTGAGGTGCCTGGGGAGGGAGCCGGGTGCCAGCTGTTTGACCCAGGTGCTTGTAACCGCATCTGATACAACATGGCTCATTTTACACTAAAAGGTCCCAACTATGTGATTGGCCAGGAGATGTCATTTTTTGTCTCCTGACTGGTCAGCTGGGAGTCCCTCAGGCTAGCAGCTGAAGTGAAATGCTCTTTAACATGTTCAGCAGTAGCCTGAAAGAGTACTAAGTATAATCCTTGTCCTCGTCATAAAACATACTCGGGCAGTTAGAGCAGGGGTGGAAAGCCTGGGTCACACCTGATACTGGCCAAGACTAGCAGAAGGGTGGGCAGTGCAAAAACTCCCAGGAACAGTCCTGTTTCCAAGACACAGGCACTCACTACCTTCTGAGAAAACAGTCTCAGACAGGCCTCCCAAAACCCCAAACAAACCCCAAATCCACTCTCATAGGGCCACTCTTTCCTAATTCCACCACTGATCTGCTCAGTGACAACAGGCAAATCGTGCCAGGTCTCCCATCTTGCAGGCAAAAACAACCTTAAAACAGATCTGTACCATTTTCCTTGCAGAGCTGCACACAGGTTTCACCAGCTGTGTATGAGGTTTTCACAAGTCTCAGAGAAGCAGTTAGCTGGAAGCACAAAGCATCACCACGCTCTCGCTAGTAGTCAGCCCTCGTTCCTCTCCACCACGCACTTTTTAGCCTCTCTACACATGCACCCTTTACACAGAAGCTTTACAAAGGAGCTGCCACCAAACAACCATTGCTATTCTAGCACAAACCTCTCACTCCACCCAGAAAGATGGCTTGCAACCTTCTGGTTTTACCTTTAGCAAATTACATTAAAGACTTGTTAAGAGTTTCCCTCACGATCCCCCACACTGCTACCCACTGCCGATACTTCCACAGTAAGCATACGCTCCAAGGTGCTTCTGTAGTTTAACTGACACTTATGTAGAAGTGCAAACATACCAAGTACAATTTTAACAAGTGCTCTCTGCACATTTTTTATACACTGCATGGTGAATTTAAGCCTAAGAAAGGCAAACCTACTGCCAGTTGTTACATCTACCAGCGCTTTTGAAACAGGCCACAAGTCTCAGTGTGAAAACTACTGCCTTAAAAAATAAGGCACTGTGTTCCCGTTTTGGGTGTCCCAAAAAATTCAGCCTCTAAGATTGAGTTAAACATCTGAAGGGCAAATGAGTCTCAGACTGCTTTGATGAAGTAAGCTGCAGCCATCCCACAACTGCCTTAGTTCACCAATTAGTGAACTAATTAGTCCTATAAGATGTGTAAAAAAAAATGCGACTGAGCATGCCAGTGAAGGCATTGAACAATCTTCATGTCAGACCCTGGGAATGTGCCCTAGCAAGGGAGGATAGAGACACACCAGCCAGGAGGACAGCTCACCAAACAGCCAGGGTCAAGGACGGCTTTGGACAAGGAACTCAATACTTTGGAGCAGAGTCAGCACCCAGCTTTGTAAAGCACACAACTTCAAGCGATGCTGATTTTAATGGCAGCAGATCTTAACGACACAACTTGGACTCATGGGGATTGAAATCCCAGGGGTTGCTATGGCCTCTTCCTTACCCCAAAGACAAATGCCAAAAACATTAAAAAAGAGCAGATATGGAGGCTGAAAAGAGAGAGTGTTTGTCTGAAACATCCCAGCATCAGTTTCGGATCATAAGCATCGTAAACCAACCTACAAAGAAGCTTGCTGATAATTGCCCCAGCTATCTCCACCGATACACATGTGATGTGGCACGTCATTTCTGTGTCTGCCAACACTACAAGCTCCAAATGTGACCCTGGCTCTCTTCCCCAAGCACTGAGAAACTCTTGTTATGGTTGGCTCCCCCGCTTGTCCTCCCTTCACAAAAACAGCACACTTCCACAACATCAATCTGGAATTATTTACCATTGTTGAAGCTCAGACAGAAACCACATGCCACCTCTCCTCTCACCCAAGCGGGGACATGCAGAGGTTGCCCAAATGAGAGGGCTTCACCCAAGCGCTCTAGCAACCCTGCCAAGCATCTCATTGGGCAAGTTGCTGCCCGCTAAAATGATGCCCTTCATCTCTCCCGCTGCTCCCAAGACGTGCTGAAAACTAGTTTATCTGTGCTTTCAGAACATTAAATAGACACCATCTGCTTAAAATTACCCTCATTAAAGCTAACGTGGGAACATAATCAGCCACGTTTTCTCTTCTCTGCTTTTGCAAATGGGGTGTCACTTGCAAGGCTTTGGGACTGGCTCTGAAACTCCCTGAGGGGAAGAATGTGAAACCATGAAAGAACCACAAGTTACTCTCCAACAAGCATCCTCCTTCATGCTGACACAGCGCGACGGCTCAGGGGTGGGACAGACCCAAGTCCTCCAAATCGCACCCAACTACATCTGGCAAATCACCCCATTGAGGTCCAACTTATTCCCAGGTGGCTGCATCTGGCCCCTGACAACATGGGCAAGGCTGTACCCAGCAGTTTAAATTAACCGGCTACATGCTTGAAGTTGCCCAGACTGAATTGTTGTCAGCGCCTGGGCTAAACAGCTCACTTGTATTCAGTCTGCAACAACTGTGAGAAGCGTGGGGCAGGAAAATCTGTTTGCTATGCACCTTTGAGGGTTGCCTTTTCTACAAAAGGAGGCTAGAGCAGCTCAGTGGAATGAAGGCTAAGAAGGGACATGATCACTCTACAAAATAGGGGAGAGAAGTAGGACAGTTTGGGTCAAACCAAACTGAGAGTGAAAATACCTGCTTACGCAAAAAGACAATACTGGTGTGAGAACAGGATGCTTGTGAATAAAAAAAGTCTACACTGGAAGTCATTAACCATCAGAAGTTTGAAGTTTACAATCAAGCCAACTCAACCACCTTGAAGGTTAGTATGTGGGAACACAATACGCTTGCACACTTTTTTCCATCAGTCCAAATTACCCACTAGTCTTGTGACAGCTCTGAGAAGGCACTTCTGCCAGGAGATAGACTGCTGCAGACACAATGCTCTCAGTGTTCTCCCTGTCTGGTCTGCCTACCTTGCAAAGAGGTGCTGATGCACTGAGTGTTGAGGGATCCCTGGATGAAAGGCATTAGATTAGTACAAAGCCTGAATATATATTAATAGTAATACCAGACATGGTATCTCTACAGAAATAAATTGCCACTTGACCCAAGGCTGGGAAGCAGAAAGTGATCTGCCAGGGCCCAGATGTGTGACACTAGCCCATAAACACGTGATGGGATCCAAAAAAAAGTGCATGGAGCAGAGGAGGGAGCTGGAAGTGATGATGGGAGGCTCACCTCCTCACAGCATGCACTGTGCTTCCTAACTTCATCTGGTCAAGACTCAACAGCTCTTACTAATATTAGCAATACGCAGCAAGCCTCAGAAGCCTGAGCTAGTGCCATACAGTTGAGGGGCATCTGGGAAAGCGTCAGAAGAGCCAGGCTGGGCCAAAATGAACTCCTATCTAAGCTCAGCATTCTGATTTTAATGAAGCTAGATGGTAACTGCTTAATAGCAACAGAGAGAACACAGTGTGCTTAGTCTTCAGCAGCCAGTAGATTACAGACTTTCTGACCCAACCACGTATCTTGACTGCTGTGTTTAATAGCAGTCAGTCTTGTCCCCAGAAATCTGTCAATTCCTTTTTTGAACCATTTCTACTTTCGGCCTTCATATCACTTTTCAGCAAGGTGTTGCACAGCTTAATTACATCGTGGAGAAAAAACATTTAATTTTATTCTACCTTGTACCCAATACTGTTGTAATTCGTGCATCATTGCCAAGAGGCTGAACCTGTTCCCCTCCATCAGCTGTCCACATCTGTATGAGAAGAATTCAGGATCTGCATTCAAACAAGCATCTCTCCTCTTTCCTCTGCTCATTTGGGATATCATTTCAAACAGGTCTTAGTAGGAGAAGGATTGGACTGTTGCCAGCCTCAGAAAGACTGACTAGAGCTAGGGATGGGAGGCTTGTTTGTTTTAAGCAGATTAGCTCCCAACCACTGGAGGTAACTTTATAAATGTTTACTTTCATATCCTTCAGAGACAGCTGAAATAAGTCTAGAAGCAAAGTGAGGAACAATAGTTATAAGAATGTTATAAATGGTTTTATTTCATCTGTGATGAGTGCTGTTTCTGAAAGCTAACGAAGTTAATTTATAGTATGAGCAATTTGAGAACTAGACTTTTTAATAGGAACTCAGCTATTAAGTTTTGAAACAAACAGGAGCTATCATGGGTGGGGTAACACCCCTGGCTATAACTTGGCTATTATTTTATCAATTAGGAGCAAGGTGGAACTGAAAATGCCTTCATGTTGTTTTGCATGTGGGAACTTATGAATCCAAGAGTCTTGGCTAAAGTTACCAGAAGATGCAGCTTCACAAACCAAGGCATCTTTGCTAAACAGGTACAGAAGCCCCATCTAAGCCAAATAGGTTGGAAAGTGTTAGCCACAACTGCTAGACCCTATACATTTCCCATAAAGCATCTGTAGACTTCTGATGGACACAGAGACCAGAACACAGGCAACAGTGGGAAGAAAGAGCCTGGGAACTCAGATAAAGCCCCAAAGTGAATGGACAATTGCTGACGACAGCACTGTAAAGTTGGCTTTAGTGCTTGGCTCCTGGTAAAACAATGACATAATGCTGTGTTTACTAGCAGGGAAATCTGAGGGTTGGAAATGGGTCTGTAAAAAAAACCACTAACACGTTTTTTTGACAAGCCAACAGATTAACATCTATTGTCACTGGGGCAAGGCCAAACTCAGCTGGAAAAGGTCCAGGGGTTTGATGTCACCGAGAGGCTTGCAAGGACGTCAGCTAAAGAGCGCTCCCATGTCATCTCAACATTTGCTGCTGTGTTACTGCCTAAAGCAAGCTATTAACCACCATCATCTTCTGTTTAACTCTTTCTGTCACAACATGCAGTAAAGACAACATTTTGGCCTTCAGGCAAAAGGGGTTTGACCCAGATCTGCTACAGCTCATGTTAACCAGATGCAGAAGATTGATGAAGGATGAGGCAGGACAGGGTGCTGGCAGATAAAACACGTATCCAATCAGGTTTGGACTGTCAGTCCTGTGCTAGTACTAACTGGAATCTCCACCTTTCTACAAATACAAACAGTGAGGATCATTTCCTCATTTGACTCCTTAGAATGTTTTCAAGCTCCCTGTGATACAAATCATGTGGCCAGTTGCACGCTCACTCTGGTCAAGTCAAAGTCTTTGTCATAATCAAGCCAACACCTCCCACACATAGCAAGACAACAGCCAAGAAGTTTCAGCTCCTCACAAACAAGATCCCAACACAAGAACACCTGGACTCCCATGAATGCCAGTGCCTGGTAGAGAACAATCTCACTCTACCCATCAGATGAGTTACAGCTCTGATGGCTTAGCATCACTATATGATAACATGGTGGGCAGAGCCCCACAAAGCCCTAAGCACACAGGGAAACCCTTGTGTCACCTCTCTTTGGGCATAAAGAATGCAGTAAGCATATCAGTGCTGTACTCAGTCCCTCTACAGACCCTCAAAACCCAGTGGAAGGCCCTGGTGATTGCCCACAAGATGCTCTCCAGTCCAGCCCTACTACATTTGGAAGATCACCTAGAACTCCAGAATTAAGACAGTGGGAAATAACCCCACGCTGCAAGCAAGATTAAAGCTTGGGGAGTCAGAAGAAAGAGGAAAAAATGAAAGAATAAAAGGTTATTCTTAGGGTCTGGCCAGGACTGTGGCATCAGCTACAATGGGACCTAAAGATACTTTGCAAACCTCTCCTTTCCACCCCATTTCTTTGATCACGCATTCTTCTTGCTCAAATGCAGAGCAACACAGAAGTTAAAACAGAAGCAGAACACATGCATGTACACACACACAAAGCATCACACCAAAACCTCAATTCCTACCAAACACCTGAACACTCCTCCAACACAAGAAGAATTATGTAAAACAGTAATCTTAATGTTCATCCTGGCCAACACCAGGGCACACAGATACATGGCATTAGTTACAGCTGAAAGGACCAGTAGAAAACCCAACACTGCCACAGCCACAGCCAAGCAATTCGGACAACACCTTCAGCAGTGAGGCCAGGGGTCTGAGCTGCAATGCCTTGCTCCCATCCCCAGGCTGTATGTCCTCAGATGCTGCTCACTTGGGCCAGAGCCTCAGCCCTTTCAAAAAAGGAGACTCTCTCCAAGATACTGATGCCTGTCGCACACCAGTAGGCACTGTCACTCTCCAGTGCCACTAGCAAATTGCCATTGCTATACAAAAAGCCGCTGGTTCTTATGCCAAGAGGACAGTGGGAGGTTTAAAGACTCTCCTGCCCAGACCATAACTACTGCAGTTTCCCAGGGTTATTACCCATGACAAATTCACTTAAAATATTTTCAGTTTAAAACAAAATATTTATAGTTATCTTTACAAATCAGAGATGTCTGTACTAAAGGATGAAATGCAAGCCACAACTGCACAGCTCAGAAACAGGTGGAAAGCTGTTTTCCCCAAAACAGTCCAGAGTTTTGACATAGACTGTTACAATCACAAAGACAGCAGCAAAGGATTAAACAGGAAATCTCTTCTTGAGCAGTAACAGCCAGAAGACTCCTCCATATGCCTCAAGTGAGTGTATTTTGGAGGCTGGCTGCTGTGCTAGATTCCCTTTGAGTAAAACACCTTGTGTTGTCTTTATAAAACACCTTTTGCTGAAGCAAAGGAAAACTTACCTGGATTCAGGGAAAGGAAAGAATTTGTTAAGGATGTCTGGGGCTTGTAAAATGCAGAAGATACAGGATTGCTACCCCTTAGCACATGGAAAACCAGTATGGATGTTCCTCTAGAATCTGTCACTTTTTATTCTTCTCTACTTCAGCCAACAGCTCTAATCTCTTGTTATGAACAGAAAATAAGCAGGCCTTTTGTTAATAAGAAGAGGTATTACAACCAGTGCTGGTTCAGGGATTCTGACAGTTTCACCTGATATATTAATAAAACACACACACACAGAGCTTCCCTCCTACTCCTGGCTTTCCTCTGTCCTGTCCCAGAAGCCAGCCTCAGAGCCTGTTTTAATCCCACTTAGGAAAATACTGAACTCCAGTCTTTCTTCCTGTGACATGTTTGGGAGATAGGAGGAGGGAGATGCACTTAATCAGCTCTCCATGGCTTTCTTCCAGGAAAATACTTCACATATCCTTGTTTGTTTGTTTTTAAATTTTAAGTGATTTTCATGCCGGTGAAAGTTGCTGGAGTGACAGCCCTGGGAAACTGCAGGCCTCCCACTTACGCACTAGCAGGGGTTGTGCCAGCTGCCCTGCTTCTGCTGAAGACCAGGAGCTCCGCTGCCTCTTGTAGTACCTATCCCACAAACAGCCAGCCCTCAGCTCAGGCTGCTCCAGATGAGGCAGGTGTCGGAGAGTGCCGAATTTTCAGGCACAGGAAATACACGGAGCTCAGAGTGCAGCAAAGCACTCACAGGGCAGGGTAATGGAAAAACATTTAAAACTGATTTTCAGACCATTTTGCTTGGGGTCACAGGGGTCTATTGCGGGCTTGCACCAGCTGGAGAGAGGAAAATCAGGAATAAGCTTCTACCCACAAAAAATACATGCATGGGTGGGTTTATAAATAATAGAAGAACAGCTGGAGCCAAAGAGTAGGAAAAATACAAGGCATGCTGAAGGAGCAGTTAGAAATCTCATCTTCATAGAGTTAGGAAAACTGTAATTCAGATGCTCTCTGTTGCATCAAAGCCCTGAACGTGCAAGAATGTCTGGTAAGAAGATTTCACCTCTGCAAGTGAGCTTTCCTGACAGGGAGTACAGAGACACCAGAGAGAGATCAGACAGCAGCAGCTAGCAGCCTACTGCCCAAGGCCTTGCTCCCAGAAAGACCATACTCCATGCTTCACAACAAGTACCTCCACAGACCCTGGGACTCCAAGATAGGAAGGGATGCCCTAGAGGAGCAGGCTCACAGCCAGCAAGCATGGCTGGCATCCTAAATGTATGTTTCCTCAGAGGGGAACATGGCTTTTGTGTCATCCCATTCATTATGGGACTCCTATTTCCGGATAACAACATGACCTTGACCTAACTGCAACTGCTGCTTCCAGAGGTGGACTGCTTGGTAGAGGAGTATGACCCAAACTCAGGGGTTTCAAAGCCTATGCTATCAGTCAGCCCTTAGGTAACACACGAATTACAGCCTTATTGTGAAGTCATGGTACACCCAGATCCTACGCTACAGCAGTCAGTGACTATTAAGACCAATAACAATACACTGCAGCATACTAGTGCAATCTCTGAAACTGTGGTGAAGACACAGATTTGCGATGTATATTCTGCCCACAGAAATAGAATGCTCCCAGTCTAAAGACTTGGTTTGTAACCTACACGTTGAGCTCTTCTTCCAAATACTGGAATAAGGAGTAGTTTTACCGAAATCAATAGCTCAATAAAATCAAGCGTGAGAGCACCAGTTAACACCACCACATTCAAGCACTTACAGGTACTAAAATGAATAGAGTATCTCTCTGCTCTACCTTTACCCCAGGGCAATTTAAAGTGTTATTACTTCATGCTTCTTCATGCCTGTTCTTTGCAATGATGCCTAAATGACCACCAGACAGTAGCTTGAGTTATCGTCACCTTGAGACCATCACCTGCTCAGCTAGTTGATATTGTCTCACTGCCCCCACCTGCCTGTATCTGTATGTCATGGCGTGTCTTAACAACCCAGCAAGAGACCCATCTTTCAGGTCTGTCTGCACGTTTTAGTGCAAAAGCATCCTTGCTTTGTAATAAAGGCTCTTATGCATTCAAAAAAACCCCGTATTTATAAATACATACAATGAGTATACTATATTACTGATATTTAGCAAATGGAAGTTTGAAAGACTGACTAGATTATTATTATATATTCACCTAGAAGGTGGTGCAAACAGTGGGCGAGCAGGCTGAAGTGGGAAGGTTCTAACTAGGTTGCAAGATTTTCCACTTTAAAATCCTTTCATGTGAAGAAATCCACCTGGTTTCCTTTTGCCTTCCCCCCACCCCTTGATGATGTCCTTGCCTAGAAGAGGATAACAAAGACATCCTGGAGAATATATTTCCCTTAAAGACAAAGGGAGATGCACTATATTAAAAAAACATAGTAATTACAAACTTCTCAGTAAAACTTCCAATAAAGCCTCTCTCTAAAGGTGTGAGCCAAGGACCAGGGAAGTTACTGGGAGGCTTTTTTTCCGTTGACTTGACTGTATATTTGGTTTTGACACTACCTGATTAAGCAGCAGACACCACCAATTTCAAACAGTATGCTACTGTGCAGTACCCTGCCTTCTTCATGTAATATTTACACAGCACACTCCAGGCAAGGAGGTGTCAGCTCTAGCTACACGAAAGCATTCAGCTTCACAGCGCCAAACAACGCAAGGTGCTGTCAGATCCTGCTCTTCTCCACAGTTACTGGGGACCAGTTCCCTTTGCGTGAGCACGCACGGATTAAGAGGATACGGCATGAAAAAGGAAGATAAAAAAAAAAATCACATTAGAAGGTCCAGCTGTTTCCTCCCAAATGACTAAATCAGAGAGCTTGTACGTCACCTCCTGCCTCAGGTAGGGTCACATTGAATCCCTCTTCCTGTTTAATCCATATAATATGGAAAATGGGTTTTGAGGAAGACAATGACAGAATATGAGAATAGTATTTTTTCAGGCTGTGTACTTTTATCAGATAAATTGCAAGACTGCTTTGGAAGCCAAAGAAAAGAATAGAAATGCTGCCACACACTTCACAGGGGGCCTTGGGGCAACAGCTTAGCCTCTCTTTGCCTCATCTTCCCAGTGAGGGTACCAGCATACCCTCCCTTGCAGGGATGGGAAGAGGGCAATACCTCTGAGCTGCCCATCTCTGGGGTCTGGGTGAGTGTGTGGGACGAACAGACAGGCTGCTCTGGGATGCAAGAAGCCTGGGCTCTATTTCCTATTCCATCACTTGCTTCCTTAGGATGTCTATTCATCTCCCTCTCCAGTCACCCATTCTGGGAAAAGGGCATGATGTGGTCCCTCCATTCTTCTCCCTTTTAGCTCAAAGCAGTGAGACTGGCCTAATTTTGACAACAACATTGCAACGTGTTGCATGGGGGGCCCCGGCATCCATCAACCCACCCCACGCAGGGCTCTTATGCAGCCAGAGGTCACCTGCAGCTTGCAGCAGCTGAAAGCATTTCTGCTGTCTCTTTGGACAGCACCTCCTTGGTAACCAAGCCCCAGTTAAAGTCAACAGTGGCATCTTAGACACTTTTAAAATGGAACTTGGAGACTTTTGAAGCTGTTGCCCCCAACTCATGGACTTGCTAAAAGGTTTTCACTGAGCTTCCTTTTGGCTGCCCTCCCAGCACGCTGCAGGCTCAGCCACAGGAGAGCCGCTACAGGCAGCCTGCCAGGATTTAAAGCCTCCTGCATTATTTCATTCTGCCCTGACCACAACAAATTAGGACAACTGCCTTGTCTCTCTATTGGTTTTTAATCTATTCCTAATGCTAGGGACAGCAGTTTACTATGAAAAGTCTTGAATTCAAACACTACTCTCTCTTGGCTGAATGTTACCAGCCACCATCTCTGCTGGAAGAAAGGATTATGAGTGCTCCTCAATCTGCTGGGCCACTCTAGTGCCCTCTGAAGAAGCCTTGAGTTACAGAGGCAGTAACTGCCAGACAGGGCATGATGAAAAACAGGTAGATGCCTAAAGCACCTGAGCTACTTTGAGCTTGTTCAGAGGAGGTTTGCAAAGGACTGTGCCTCTCTGGCAATTTGTAAGATAAGGTAACGTGGAAAAGACCTCCAAGAAAGAGAATCACATGCAGGTATGGCACTGGAAGGCTAAAAGGATGCTGAGAACGGGAAGAAAATGAATCTTTCAAACCAGTGAATAGGAAAAAACCATGTTATGCTGGCCTCATAAAACAATGGTGCCCCAAAAGTAAAAAAACCCAACCGGATACAGAAACTAAAATCTCTGCTGTTAGGTCAGAATTTCACTTACAGAAGCAACATTTCGATCAACAACTAGTTGCAGTAACAAGGAAGAGAGAAGTCCTCTGAGCACTGGTGGGTGCAGGCAGCTTTGGACTAGCAAGGTTTGATCTCACTCTCCTGCTATCCCTGCTCCTCTGGCCTTTTGGGAGCAGGGGCAAAGAGTTGAACCAACCTGTAGAGAACTATCTATCCACAGCTTCCAGATATTTCAGAAATATTGACTTCTTTTCTTCCTGATATGTTTCATCAAACGTTAAAAAACAATGAAAATTTTGTAGTCTACAAAATCATAGGATTTGCATCTAAACTAGGCAGAGCAGTGGAAACTATCGTTAAACAAGTATGTCTGCCCCAGCATGGTGGTGGTCTACATACAGAGAAAGCCACTGCAAGGGAGAGGGAATGTTTTACCCTGACTGGCTTTCTCCTGAGCTCTCCTCTGCTCTGCACACAGAGGATCACAGCCACCTTTGACATAACCCTTGCCAATGCATGGAAGTTAGTTCTGAGGAACGATGAAATCACGGAGCAGCCTGATAGTCTTCTGGCTCTCTCCCAGTACCCCAGGCAAAAATAACAGTAATAACAATAATAATAGTAGTGATAATAATAATTCAGACCAGTGAGTCAAGCTGGATCATGGCCCCTGGAAGAAAAGCCCCACAGAGTGTTTTGGTGGGGGAAAGGGGAGAGCAGAAAATGGATCCTAAGTCCTAAACAGATACTCCATCTACTCATCTAACACTGCCTTCTGATTCACACCAGGTCCCTCACTGCACTGTACTCACAGGCTACCGGCCATGTGAGCTCCAGGTACATGACATCCTGTTCACTCTGGAAGAGATCAGGCTCAGAGTCTCCAGCTCTGCTAATTAAAAGATTCAAAAAAAGCCAGGCTGAGCCATTCTTACCCATGGGCCACTGGTATTCCTAGCACAAGAGGCACATGGAGCTCCTCAACTCAGACGTGCAGTCAAGGCCACACTGGACAACCCATTTGATGACCCAAGCAGCAGGAATGTAGATCCTTCTCCCATGGTAGCAATGAGGGACCAACACAGGGGCAAAGATCCTTGCCACTAAACCCATGATATATCCAGACCTTCCTCATCAGTGCTGGCCTTGGTATTACCAGCAGCTTGCAACAAAGAGAAATAAAGCCATGAAGATGCCTGACATCTAAGTCAGTCTTGAGCCTAAGCAGTTAAGAAGGAGCAGCCAAGACACAGGGAACAGAGCCTGACCATACCAGTGCAAGTGTTTTCTTCAAACCATGCTGACATTTTTCAGCAGGTCACTTGTGACAAGTACACTCACATTCTCCTGGGAGCAGTGCTAAAACCCAACACAGCAGGACTTAACCCCTTACAATTCAGTGATGCCAGTGCCCTGCGGAGGTTAGCAACCACATCCATGCAGCAGAGAGATTCTTACAAGAGTGATGGAGAGACATTCAGGGGTGGCATTAGGAAACTATTACCCTGGGGAGGAATTGGGACAGTATGCAGACATCTCCAATGACTAAAATCAGCAATGCACCTCACTCGATTAACTGGAAAGAGACACGGCAGCCACTTGTAAAGCAAGAGCATTTTACCTTCCTTCCATGCTGTACAAAGATGAAAAACAAAGCCCAACTGCAATAGGAGTAGAGCAGTGCTGGAAGAGGAAATCTGTACTGATGCACTCATCCCTGCCCTTGGGATAACACAGGCACACTTGGAGACCTCAGAAATGACCTCAAGCATATAAAAGTCTAGCAAGACAATGTACACCAGTACTACTCAGTCCTCTGCAGAAGACCAAATGGTCAGAGAGAGGGCTGGGGGATGCCATTCATTTGGCTTCTAATGAATGTTTGCCATCACCCAGGTCTTGCAAAGCTGTGAACAGGTGAAGGTGGTAACCCTCCTCTCACCTCGCTGAGAGCAGGATCAAGCACATCTGGTAGGCAGAGGCACCCTGCAGGGCTTTTAAAGGAGTCAGACATTTGGGTAAATGCTAAGCTATCTGCCTTAAAGATAATCTGGAAGCAGAGAGAAGGGAGGGGAGCAAGTCTTGTTTCAGGTCCTCAATGGATGGTTAAAGGAGACAAGCATCAACAGTGGGTCTTTTTAAAATAACAGAATGCAATTCTGGTTTGGGATCATTTAATGTTTCATTCAGGCAATCACAATTTCAAACCAAAAGCTAGAGGAGCTACCCCATAAACAAATCAAGCTTCAAGAACTGAGAGAAGAGTCTTTCAAACTGTTTAAAACTTAGCAGGGGCCAGAAAAGGGATTTGGGTCTTGTTACCAGCCTTTTCTCTTCAGAATGATTAACTGGTACCTTCAACATTAACTGCAACATCCTAATCCACCCAGCTTCACTGCAGCACTGCTCAGCCCTGTTGCACCAAGGGTCTTTCCAACAAACCCAGACTTGACCTTCCTGACATTGTTCTTTTTAAAAGAAAAGGGAAGGGGCAAAGTAAGGAGATTTAATATTTTTGAAGTACTATCAAGCACAAATCAATTTTTAAAAGACCATCAATATGGAGAAAGAATAGGAAATTAATCTGGAAAGTCAAAAGCTGTAAGAGCAGCAGTAGCTTATATTAGGGATATATCATACAAGAAAAGCATGTGGTTATTGATCCAACCTTCTGTTTATCCTTTTACATGCTGCCATCCAGGGCCACCAGCCAACCGGGTGGCATTGTGCTACCCAGTTGCTGACAGGGATGCAGAAGGAGGCATTGCAGATTCCTTCCCTAGCAGTGATTTCCAGGGATGCGGGGAGGGGGCTGTCTGGGTTCCCATCAAATAGCACTGAACCCAAGATTTTAATCTCTTCCCATTTGCAGAGCTCTACAGATCTTCCAGTGAGGTATTAATCTCTTCAGAAGTTTCACAGAGGGATCATAGCAGAGGATATGCAAAGCCATTGTCTTTCTTTTACTTTCTTGAGTCAAGGCCACAAAAGCTATGCTCATATCATGGGAGACATCTCCTCCAGGGAATGACTCCTGGCATCTAGGCCAAACACTGCAGAGGCTTATGTGTTATTCACATTTAGCCCTCTCCACACACCCACAATGCCTAAGACTTGCCCTCATCTCTCCAGGTTCCACTGTGGCCCTGAAAGATCACAATTAGAAGGAAAGGGAGTCACGTTAAAATGCCTGCAATACCTATGTCACCATCCACCAGAGAAACACATCATTAATCTAATGCCAAGGCACGTGTTGTGTGGCCTTAAGGCATGGCATGAAGGTGTTTACAGATGTTGGAGGTAGAAAGGCTTTTTGATATTAGAGCCACGAGGCAGACAGCACCAAGCTTTGCACTCTCCAAACTATCCACAGGCAATGGAGACAACTAAATCCCAAGTCAAGTTTCTGTTAATTTCAGAAGAAAATAGTGGTTTTATGTTAAAAAAAGAGCATGGAATCAAACTAACAGTGATCGACAGATCAGACCTAGGGAATTAAATTCTTTGACAGCATGGGTTCCCCCGAGTGAGTTACTCCAGCTAAAACCAGATGAAAGGCTGCAGCACGTACATCCGCAACAAACTGCAATCTAGGAAATTAAGAAAGGTCAAAGACTTTTGGACCTTTGGGCTAATTCCACTCATCTAAAAGAAAGATTCACCAAGACATGGATGACCATTATTTTTAACTCAATTACTCCCGTGCTTGTTTGTGAACCAAGACCCTACTGTGCTGAATACTGTACAGCTGGAGATTAAGTGAAAGGCAGACACAATACTAGTCACACAACAAAGTCACACAACACATCCAGTTTGTAATTTTTTGGCCGAGAATAGGACAGAGGGACGTGGAACTGTTGTGCAAAAGACAATATTAGCAACAGCATATGGAGAGCAGGGTGAAGGGGGAGAAAGATTTGCCACTAGAAGCATTAAAGAGAGCTTCTTGTAACAGTTTAGGTTACTGTTATTAAAATGCAATGACAATGACCATCAAGGAAATACAGATGAGTTTCTGCAGGAAAACACAGAAACTATTTTCTTTCAAATCCTGTAAATACAAGATTTAAATCCTTGTTTTCTGGTTACTTTCCAACAAATAAAGAAATTAACACCACCAGTTTCTCTTGGCTATCCAGAAGATATTGTTGCCAGTTTTTTTCTATATCTTTGCGATTGGCAGATGTACTTCTCTAATGCTGAATTGCCACCACCTTTCAGGTGAGGCAACAGCCTGCAGCGGTGTCAGCCACAATTCACAGCAGCAGCTCATAAAAGCTAAAGAAGCTTTTCCCACCTGCAAGTGGTGAATGAGTAATAAGGTGAACACATAGGTCCAGCTGGCAACCTGAGAGGACACAAGATCAGAAACTCCTATGAATTGGGCACAAGATGCTTAATTCCACGGTAGATGAGAGTTTCAGCTTTACGTCTGCAAATCAGCATCTCTCAGCAACATAGTGCCCTCTAGCCTTAAACTGCATTATGGTTTAAGCCTTAAGAGGAAAATGCTCAGTGGTATGAAATACTAATACAAAGCTTTATATCCAATCTTTGGCCTTATCTTTCAGGCAACCTATTCAAGTGCTGACCAGGTCTGAAGAAATCTAGCAGACGTGCAATGCCAGGAAACACAGTATACTCACAGTGATTTCACACCAGATACAAACACCTCCTTGGGCTTTTCTTACCAAAGCTGGATGATTTACCTTTTCTATAAACAAAATCCAACCTCCAATACAGATTTTATTTTGAGGAAAGAATTAAAGGATTTGGTGCAACTAAAACCCAGAAACAGCTAGAAAGGGAAGAAAAGATGTCTTTTCTACTTATGTGGATGGGTAAAAGCTACTCCACTGTATGCTGCAAACTCCTGCAGGCACAAACACTTCCACATGACATCCTGCAATATTGGAGTCGGGGAAGGCTGTTAAAAATCCTCCTCTGATGCTGCTCTATTGGCAGTAAGGTGTGAAAGGAGGAAGGCGAAAGAGAGATGAAAGAGATCCCAAATGCTGAGTCTGCCTTGATAACTACACAAACCGGCTCCCCCCTCAAGAAAGGTCTTAATGTAACTCATGGGAGAAAATGAGTGAAGATGCGTTCAGCACCTCCAGCTCACTGACCCCACAAGCAGCATAGGCTTGCTCCGTACCCCACCGGGCACTCTCTAGTGCCGTGACCGGACGGAGGCAAACCGAGGAGCCGAGAGACCTGTACCGTCCTGTGCTGGATCTTGCTGAGAAAGAAGGGAAGATCCACCTTCAGAGGGAAGGAAACTTCAAAACGATAACTTTTTTTTTTTTTTTAAAAAAGCCAGCAGCCAAAGGGGATGAAAAAGGGCGAGGAAAGAGCTGTATTTCTGTAGCAAACTATCTCTCCGCACGCCGCCCGGGGCCCGCCGGCGCCTCACCTGCGTCCCCTCAGGGACAAACGGGGAGAGCGCACAGCAGCGGGGCTGCCCGCAGGCGGGTGCCTCGCCCGGGGCCCGGCGGGGCGCGGCTCCCCGGGACAGCGCCTGCCGGCCGGCGGGGCAGGCTCCCCGGGACAGCGCCTGCCGGCCGGCGGGACAGGCTCCCCGCTCCGGGCACTGTTCCGACCCCGTCCCGTCCCGCCGCCCGCACACGTGCGGCGCCCGCCCGGGCCCCGCCGCCACTCACGTAGTGCTTCGAGGGGTTCCTCCGCTTCTCCACATCCACCACGTTGGCGTCCAGCACACTGTACGACAGCATCTTCGCGCACCCCGCGGCGGGGCTCCGCCGCTCCCTCCCGGCGCTAACAGCACCCTTCACCGCGCTGCCCGCCGCGGCGATACCGGCCGGCGCGGCGGGCGGGAGGGAGGGAGGGAGGAAGGATGCCCCGGTGCCGGCTCCGCCCCGTGCCGCGGCGGCGGCTCCGCGCCCTGCCCGCTCCCTCAGGCTGCGCGGCCAGTGCAGCGGCAGCGGCGGCGGGAGGGGCAGGGCCCGACCGGCGGCCCCGCCCCCGGGCGGCCCCGGGGGGCGCCGACGGGACGGGAGGGAACCGGGAGCCACCGCCCCCGGGCGGCGGGGGGCGCGGCCAGCCCTGAGATGGCGGCCGCCTGCGGCTGCCCAGCGGGAGCCCCTCGCACGCCGCGGGGCGGTGGCGAAGGCCGGGGGACCCTCTCTCTCCCGGAGCCGCCCCCAAACCCGGCCAGGCCCCCGCTCTCTGCCTCGGCCCGGGGCTGCTGAGATGGGAGACCACGGAGGAAGTGGCCGCCCGGGACTGAGGAGGGACGCGATGCCGCCAGGGCCGTCCATCCCTGCGGAAAGTGTCCGAAATACCCTCCCCGAGCGGCCGGCCAAGGTCACCCCCAAGCCCACGAGCGAGCGGGGCCGAGCCCGCAGCCCAGCAGGCTCCAGCCGGGAGCTCAAGGCCGGCGAACGCCCGGGGAGCTCAGCGCTGCCCTGGTCCGCGGCAGCGTCAAAGCTGGAGGAAGGCCGCACAGGCTCTCGATCATGCGGGCTTTCAGGGCGATAAACCCATTTCGGCACTTCGTGTATGCTTATACAGATAAATGAGCATCATCTTCCCCAGTCACACTTCAAGAAGAGTTTGCCCTAGAAATTTCAGGGTGTCAGTTTTGTTGTGGGGTTTTTTTTGTTTTTTGGTTTTTTTTTTTTTAAGTACTGCATCATTACTTTGCATATGATTATTTGAAAGTTACATCAGAAATGGGAACTTACATGTGATCTTCCAGCCCTGAGCTCATTTCATGACATTCATTAGCTATTCACCGAATTAGCTGAAGTCACTAAGGTCTCTCGTTCCCCTGAAGCCTCTTCAACCGCAGCTCATGCAGCTTTTCCAGTAAGCTTCCAGGGTGCTGCTGACAGCCCCAGACCTACAAGCCTAGGAGCACAGAAAGGTCCCAGCTCCTGGCAAAAAAATCCACATATTTACAGTAAGAATGGTCAATCTCAATGTGATTTCATTATACGTGCTATAGGCACAGTTTCTGAATCACAACTTTTACAAGCGTGATTAGTCCTGCAACAATGACCATGAGAGAGACACTGGAGTCACAAAGCCTTAGATACTTGAGCCTGAAGGCTGATGTTTGAAAGCTGATTTCAAACCATAGCTGGTTTCCACGGGCAGCTTAAAAAAAGAAGAAAAAACAGGAGTAGCACCAGCACCCCACAGCTACTGGCTGCTGCCAGCTGGGAACTGGGCACCTGCTGCATAATGCCAGAGAAAGATGCTCTGAGCCAGTCCTCTCCTCCCTCCTCAGCTACTCCGCATGGTTTACCAATGACATCAAATGCTAAAATATCAGCATCCCACCTAAGATGCAAGCAGGTATATGTGACATCAGCTTTTGGCATCGGGGAGGGTGGCAGAGGGGAAAAGCTGATGTTCCCACCTCTGTTGTTGCTTTTCAGGCTTGTCTTTTCTCTTTCAGAGCATCCTCTTTCCTCCTTCTTGAGGGACTTCCCACCTCTAATCCTCATGCATGACACAAGGCAGCAGAGCAATTATTTACATTAGAAACCTTTACTGTTTAGACTGGCCAAGAAGTCCCTGGTGTGCAGAGCAAACAAAGAAAATTCTTCCTCAAAAATGTAATTATTCAAATAACCCATTGATAAAAATATGGCTAGCGTAGCCAGTGTTTCGAGTCTTGGATGCCTCTTTCCTGCGAGCCATTATCAATATATATCACACATTCCACCCGCTTCTCCTATCAACCGTTAAAAAAAAAAAACAAACATCCCCTCCATTGTTAAAAGCACTTCAGGGTTTGCTTGAAGTCAGCTTTCAAAACATGTCATTCTCCAAACACTCTGCCTCATCCTCCCTGGCATTCTTACTAACTGGCATTTCTTTACTGGTATTCTTCTCATCTGCTCTTGTAAGGAGCTGCTATTTCTGGTGCAACCTGGGACCGGTGCTTTGGGGTTTGTGCTCCCTTGGTGTCTACCCCTACTTTCACAGCATCTGGTCCACCGTTCACCTTTCCTCTATTCAAGACAACTCGATTCTCCACCGCTCTAGGCAACCTTGTCCAGCTGCAGCAGCTGCCCAGCCCTTGTACAGATCCGGCTCCCCTCCTCCTCCGTCGCCTGCCGGTTTTGTGTTCACCACCACCTTCAGCTGTCCTTGGTTGTTTGCTGCATCCCTTCATCTACATAGGAAGAATGTATGTTGCTAGGGGCATGGATTGTTCTTCTAAAATATGTACAACACCCAGTCTTGTGGGAGTCCGATCTCAGACTATCGCAAGACTGGCAGAAAATAACCGAAACCCCTTATTATGCTGCAGGCTTGGGAAAATCTGCTCCTCTCTTAAGCAGCAGCTGGGAAAATGAAGCTGACAGCACTTCCCAGCTGGGACTGAACGAGAGAAAGACCGGCAGGCTCGCTGGATGACCGACTGCACGTGCAGAAGAGCCAGTCCCTGAGTAGGACCATGAACACACAGGCCGAGGCATGGCGAATTTTTAGGAAAATAACTATAGGGATTTTAATCCTAAATCTCCTAGTATTTTTTTTTCTTAAAGTCTCCATTACTGAAGTCCTATCATTACATGGGAATATCACTGCTATTATTAACAATTTTAATAGATACATTGATATTGATATTAATATTAACAGCTGATGTAATAATTCACCTTCACGGACTCATGCTTCCAATAAAATTCACCTGAGGAACACCCTGGGAAATTCTGACTTCTGAAGACTGAGATAAACCACCTATTTTAAAAGTTTTTTTCTATTCATTTGCTACGTAGGTATCTGGGCAAAGAATTTTTTTTTCTTTTTTTGACCAAACAGGTAATCACGTTAGCCTCACAGATCTAATACAGCTACAGCCCAGCAACCTAGACTGCTCCAATTACAGCAAAAGCCAATGCATGACAGAATGTGTGTGTGACGCTCTCAGAGCTGGAGCATGACTTGAGTTTTCATATTTCAAGAGGACTTTGTCATGCTGGCAAGTTTTTTGTAAATAAGCATTTGAGTTATAAATTGAAAACACTTGGATCGTGAAATCAGTGAGAAAATAAAACAAGGGACAGGCTTTTCTGTGCTCCATTAAGAGCCATTTCTAATGCCTCTTATTAATTCATGGCATATCACTGTAGGTAAGTAAACCCCTCTGAATATTAACCATCACACTACGGCCTAACAACCAACTACTACGGTCTGTAGTAGTCTGAATTGCTGTTAAAGATGACTTTTCTTTCTTGTTTTTGCTTTTTTGTTTGCCAAGGCTGAGCAGCTGGGTCAAACACAGTGTTTTGCTGTCCCACTAGCTAGGAGAGGCTCTATATGGTGCTCAGCACCCTGCGGGGAAGTGAAGTGCCCCCTGAGCTAAGCCCCTTGGGGGAAGGGGAACGTTTCAGTGCTGTGCATGACAGATTAGCCATACAACTCATTACTGGCAACTAGAGTTGCATGCATAATCTGCTAGACATGGTACTAGAGATGTGCCCCTTAGGGTTTTTTTGGCTCTGATGTGCAACAGCACAACACAGAGCCTTTGTTAGACTCTCATGTCAGCTTCTGTACTTACAAAACCTCAGCTTCTTAAAAGGGCTGCTTTCCATGCAGTCCTTCCACCTCAGGGTTTCAACATACACGTCTTTTGATAGGAGTGACAAGAGTAGTAGAGCCTGTCTGGCATTCAAATCTCAAACTCTGAAATACAAAGCAAGATGCGATCTTTTTTTCCCATTTTTTAAAAGCCAATTGCATTTCATCTTCTTGGGAGATTACTGCTCTTCAAATGAAATTCATGCTGGAGATAAATAGGTCCAGCTAACGTGGTAGAAGGGAGGCGAAGAAACCAGCTGCAGTCCTGGCAGCGCAGCCCCCCGAGCACAGTAGCATGCCCCTTCCCCTCCCAGCCTCTTCACCAGAGAGTGCTGCTTTACCAGCTCCTGTGTGCAATCCACTATAATGGAAAAACCCAAAATAATCATTCCTCCTGCTAGCAGTGTACATGCTTTCCCAACAACATAACAGCTTTTACTTACATTATGGAAGAGCTGCTTCACTCTCTTGACTTAAATTATACATTATCCTTTTCTCGAAGCAGCTATCTTGCAATTTAACCTTTTCATGACTAACGTTATTTTTCAGTCCTCTCTTACCAGAGTTGTGGATTTCCAACTGCAGTATGTGCACTGCATGTTCTTTTAAGGGTAGTAGCAGCAAATTGCAGATTGTTTTTCATCCATGTACTCCTTGTACTTTTCCATTGTTATGAAGGCTTTGTAGATACCTGTTGACGTGGTCAAAAAAATAAAGCCAAGCAAGTCCAAACCACACTTTTCTTTATGTATTTTATACATGTCAGGCTTACGTTTGAGACAGATGAAGTCTATCAAACTGATCACAGGTTTGGATTGAGATTCCACAGGTTTCTTCCCGGATGCTGTCCCTGACTTCAGTCACCCTCACTGTTCTCAAAAGAGCACATTTTGGAACTGGCTTCTGCCTCATCCTCTGCAAAAAACCTTGGCAATCCATTATTGAAAATGCAAGCTTGTTACAAATAAAGTAAATCTAGGAAGAAGTTGTCTTTCTTTGCATTTTCTTTCCATGTTACCTTTAAGTATATATATGGACACCAAGTCCTCCGTATTAAAAAATTTAAAATTTCCACCCAGTCCTTTTTAAACTTGAATTTTCTTGTTCACTATTTTTACTTATTCAATCCCTTCTGAAATCAACCACTAATTTTCTTTGGCTGCACAACCCCTAGA
Source organism: Phaethon aethereus (assembly GCF_964289735.1). Lineage (NCBI taxonomy): Eukaryota > Metazoa > Chordata > Aves > Phaethontiformes > Phaethontidae > Phaethon > Phaethon aethereus. The sequence continues at coordinate 27,762,325 of NC_138583.1, forward strand.
AAGTGGAAGGGTTTAACTCCCAATATCCAAACCAGAAAATATTTTACTGATGGACTGTGACTTGTAAAAATGTATCAATAAAACCTTATAAAAAGTTAGTCATGGAGCTGCAGTTACACCATGGATGAAAAAAGCACAAGCTCAATACTGTAAGGAGAAATCTGTAACACTGCAATCCCTACCACTCAGTAGTGGAGTGCATTGATTTTACTTTTTTTATTTTATTTTTTTTTTTACTTTACCTTCATGCAAAAGCAAAGTGGTTTTCCCAGCAGAGAGACTTCCATGCGTAGACACAAATAGTATTTTTTTTTCCCCAGTCATTCCCAGGTTAGACATTGTAGGGCAGTAGTGGAGATGCTTGGAAAACCAAATGCCCTGTACAATGTTTATTGCTTGGAAAAAGGAGTGAGATCATCCCAAACCAGAAAATTTCTCGTGGAAAATGGAGCTATGGTTTCTCTAGCAGGGCCTGGTGTAGGTGCAATTTTCAGCGTGGAGCAGTGGACACACCATCCACATAATTCCAGGCATGAATTAAGCTATAGCCATGCAGCACGAGGGATGCAACCCTAAAGACTATTTCACTGACGGGAGTCTTTCTCAGCCACTGGTCTAGTGATGGAGTCACACAGAGACCACCTACAGACAAGGGCAGCTTCTCCTTCAGGACCGTTTACATCAGTTAACAACAGCGTCTGGGTAAGTGACAATTATGTTATCCTGAATGTTTTGATCCTCAAAGGCATTTTGGTGGCCAGCTCTTACTTTAGCAGCTAACTTTGAGCATCCAAGGCATTGGTCTTTTAAAAGGACAAAATACGTCACAGAACAGAGGAACTGTTAAAGGACAGTATGAGGAAGGCAGAGGAAGAGCATATGAGCGTGCTTCATATAAATTTGTCCAGCTGTTTATGATAAATGTTCTCTTACTCCATTTTTTTCCTGCCCTCATTTCCTCCTCTGCTTTCTAATTGCAGAAAATAAAATAGTACAATTCCTTGCTTTCATTACATGCAACACCTGCTGCCTGTTCTGAAACAGATGTCCAAAACATCATTAGGCAATTATTTCTTACCCTTTCTCAGTGAGACTAATTTCAAACATCTTTGTGCTAAATCCTCCTCCCTCAGCTTCCTCTGTATTTCTCATCCTTTCCTATGTTCAGAGTTCCAATAAAAACTCCTCTCTGTATCAGTATGTTCCTGTTATGTTTGTCCTGGATCACTGTACTCACAAAAGGACAGAGAGAGAGACTATAAGTACTTTGAACCAGGAATGAAGTTCAAGAGATTTTATTGGGGGCAAAAAAGACAAGGTGAGGGAAGAAAACAATGAGAGAGTATTAGTCAGCAGTAGAGGCAGGACTTTCAGAACACCAGCTGGCTTGTTACAGCTCTGGGGTTTTTTGTGGACATTACAGCAAAGAGTTTTACATGCATGCAAGGACAACTCCTATGCTCTCAATGTGAATGACTTAAATTTTGGCAATAGGAGAAAATCCCAACTCCAAGCATCCTTTTCATTTCCCTACCACCTTCATACCCGGCCAAGAAAAGCACATCTTAGAATCGAGTGTTGCACGACTCTGTTCTTGGGGGAAGACATTCAGGGGAACCCATTCCTCCCTCCTATTTCCAAGTATCACTGTAATATTTGGATGAGGTCTCCACTCCTGGGAGGAACCATGAACTTTCCAGGTCAGTAACAGACTTGGCACGTACTTCACTTAATCACATTGGCTGTTACGCAGTGACACATTTGCAATTTATCTCCCCTTGTTCACAGCGGAGGTGGGACGACTTTCCTGTCTGCTTTACTTTTAACTTGTGGAAATTAAAAAGAAGAACAAAGAACTGGAGGTCTCAGCCTAAATCTTCTATGGAAGCAGTGGCTTATCTGCAGCCACTCCTCCAGTTTTCAAGATGAGCAGATGTTTTGGCCTTTACATGCTTGTAGATTCACAGCTTGTTCGTCCCAGGCTAAGGTGGCAGGGAGCACCAGTTCTAGCTGTTAGGGAAGGAGCGTTCATTCTTCCAATCAATAACAAAAAGCAAGCTAAAACAAGAGCTGTAGGACATGTTGTGCCCGGTTTTAATTGGCACCATTCTCTTCAGTGGTTCAACACTTGCTGAAAATCATTCCTTTAGGTTATTTCTTTCACTAGCAAATGCCTGGTTATATTATGCTCAATCTTGTTAATCTGGGCTGGTTTCAACTTGTAAATTACTGTGACTAGATTAATATAGCCTCGATTGCACATTTAAATGATACTAGTGGGAATGGACTGGTGGCATCCCTAACAGTTACTCAGCTTCGTACCCTGATGTAGATGCCGTAACCTTACCAGATTTTAACAGTTTGATGCACAGTTTCCTATCATGAATGTCTGCCTTGGGTTGATCTCTACAAGCAAACTTCAGGAAAAATAGTCCAGTCATTTCTTAAAAGAGCACGGTAGAACAAGTATTTCTTGTGGCAGCTGAAGTTACAGAAATGTGTTCCTTGGGACTGCCTCATATGTGGTTTCCCTAGTGTTGTGTAACTCAGTTTCTTTCTTCTCCTTAGTGGAGGCACCGATTTGGGCTTCCTTCTTCTATCACTGCATCCATTTTCTAAGAATGTACAAGACCATAACAGCTCAGGGTCCTTTACCCCTCTTAACTAGCCAACAGATTACAAAGTCACTTGGAATGATGGGACAGAGGAGGCTGACAAATGCCCAGACACACAGTATAATCACGTCAGACTATAATCACACTTTCTCAGAAAAAAATAGGCTAAAAGGAGACACACTAGCTAGTAGACACACAAACTGAAAGTCCACAACAACTTTACAGATCGTGCCTGCAATAAAATCTGCAAGGATGTGAAAGTGGCAGGGAGAGGCAGCTGCTTCTGTCAGGGGCATGACTTGTGCTTGCTTAGGTTTGGGCAAGACACAAGTGGTTTGTTTTTTAATTATATTTATTTTGCACTCGGATACCTGCAAGAAAACCACAACTAGAATCTTTGAGGGTGCTACTTGGTCTTTGGGAGGGTGGGGTGGAAAAAGTGTTTTTCTGAAATTGGAGCTCCTCCCTGCTGCAAACTACCTGGGGAAGAAAGCTCAAGACTGAAGTGGATGATCTCTGCCTCTTCTGGTGCCTAGACAAGGAGCAAAGCACAGCCTGCTGGAATGTGAACAGGCCATGAACAGTGCCAGGTCAGTTAGGCAGGAGAATTATACTGAAACTTTCAGTTGCCAGATGCTGACAAGGATATTTGAGTCAGGAAAGAAAAAGGGAACAAAGTAGAGAGGAAGGAGGTTTGACCAGGATCCATGGTACAGACATGAACCATGAGACTGTGAATGAAATGATGGGCCTGAGAAATGACAGTTCGAGGAGACAGTGGGTAGCAGAAATAGATGAGAGAAATTAGGGGGAAAGCCTCTGTGCCTGACAGGGCATATTGCTGGGAATGAAACTCAACATCCTTGGCTCAGTGTTTCCCTGCTGCCAACAAACATCCACAAAAACGTTTCTATAATGCTGGGGCTCCTGGATGATGGTAACCAATTATTGTAACTACTCTTTTATCTTTGCAGCTGAACTTTTGTTTGTCTGGTAGCCTGTAGGGTTGGGGCAGGAGGGCTGGAGACCACGCTGAAAGACGGCAATAAAGAACGTAGCGCCGCACCAACGGGAAGTTTCAAAATTCAGGTTGCCCATGGGATCTGAACTTGCTCCCTTCCCATGTAGGGGCAAGCATAAAGATAGAAATCTTTGCCAGGCACATCTTTTCCCCACAGGATCAGCTTACGCCCAAAGTAAACCAAACTGCATTTCTTTCACAAGCAGATTTTCAGTACTTTGTCTCATAATTCTCCATGTGGCTCCATGCCTCGCTGGCTGCTCATTGATTAATTTTCATTCTGAATAATGAATTAGCAACTCATTCTATTTATGGTGTTCATCACTGGAATACACAAGTATGGACAGATCCATAAATGTAACATCTTTCAGTCATGCAGCCAATCTTTAAATGTTTCATTTATAACTTTGAAAGAAAAGCGTCATTTCCCAGGTAGCTTGTGTAAAATACACACCTTCATGGGCACAAATTTACAATCCAAAGATTTGAGAACAAGAACACTCAGAACTCATTTATCTGGATTTCTATTTTTAAGACGTCATAAGAGGGAACAGGATTCCAGGAAATATATTCGGTACAAATAAAAACGGGGAGACCATCATTGCCTCATAGGACCTGGAGAGCAAAAAGACAAGGTGGGCAAAGCAACGTACATGGAAAGAGAGCCAGAGAAAGATTATATATTAGTGAAAGTGGGGCTTGACTAGAACTAAGTCCCACTCCAGCATCTATCCATTCGTCCATTCCCACAGAGTTCTTCTCTAACAGCTTCCATCAATAGATCTCAAGAGCTTTTAATGACTAGCATTAAGAAAAATTGAGGCCTATGCCCAACACAGGGAGCTGTATTATCCCCAGTTTACAAAGGAGGGAAACTAAGGCATGAAGCAACCTCACCTCTTCTCCCACTTAAGCAGATGGTGGGGACTGAAGGTAGAGTTGTTCCTTCATTTCCTTACCGGAAAAGCAATCACCTTATATTTTGCTAGAAAAGAATATTAAGATTCTTTGGTGATTTTTGTTATCAAGTGCTGCATTTCTATGGAAACAAACCTTTCTAAGGTAACATAAAAATGTTGACTGCTTTTTAAAACTCCATTTTACTTACCTGCCTTTTACTACCATAACTGTTTCTATGGAAACTGGAACTGGCCATGAAGCAGTCTTACGACATGAATTCTCACTTGTCAGTTTTACATTGAAGTGCCACCTTCAAAGTCCTTTAATAAACCAGTAATAATTGTGTTGCCTAACAAGTTTTCAAATTAAACAAAACAGAAAGCGTGCTTTCACTGAATGTTCTGCACAATATTTTGTAGGTGTGGTCTAAGTCTAAGAATTTTAACAAGTGTGCATGATATGACTCTCTGGGTTAAGGATATGATCTTTCAACAGAGAGACAGTTTATTAGCAGTAAAAGCCCTAGTGTGTGTAGTTAGACTTACATAAAGGTGACTTATACCAATACCGGTATGTCTAGACTGCTGTCACAGAAGCACACTGTAGAGATACTGAGTAAATGGGTAAATCAATCTACAGTGAGCTCTGTGCTCCCACAGCTAGCTGGGGTACTTCTGTGCAGGCATATGCATATAGAATTGCTGTAGGTACAAGAGAGGGAACGCACTCAACCAGAGTGAGTATTAGTCTGTGTTGGGCGGCTACCGTGGAAAAAATAAAGCATGCAAGCTTAAGGCACAACTATTCTGTACAGTTATTCAGAATTAGAATCTGTGTAACTTAAATCTACGCTCCTCCATTAGCTTCATTTTAAGCTTTCACTCTTGTAAAAACTGTAGGCTCCCTTGTGTTCATTCATATTTCCCCGAGTTAACTCGAGTGAGAAAAATCCCTTTTTCCTGTTCTTGGGGAGCAACCTCCAACAGAATGTACCCTCAATCCCAAGAGTCCAGCATCACCACCAAGGACCAGCTTTAACATTTCCAAGGACAGATTCTTTCTAGAGTCACTTATCCATCTTTCCTGAGATTAATTCTTCCCACCTCATTTCTGACACGTCGCAGTTGATCAGTGCTTTAAATTGCAAGAGGGGCAGAACAGAGAGGGAAGACACTTTTTCTCTGCATCAACCTCCAGTGCATAGAAAATAGGTGGCCAGGAGTTTTTGGCAGACTTTAAACAGAAATGTATCTAAAACACAGGAAGTACAGCATCAAAGTTGGAGGCAGCAGAACCCATTAGATGCTGTGTGTATGATTATCCAAGCTGCAAAGGACAAAGATGTAATCCTGTTTTGGTATGGGTTTATTTTAAAGAGACCCTAAAGAGCAATATGATCTCCAGACTATCTTTTCCTCCAAGATTCAGCTGTGCAGCACTCCTCCCAAAACTCATACAGCCCACACACTTGACTGACACCCTCAGGAGAACCAGAGTCTTTTTCTCTTCTAACCTAAGAGAGATCACCTTTCCCACTGAGCTAGCAGTGTTCTTTTAACCCGTTCCCAGCAAAATCAGATTCTGCTAACATAGGACTTTTCAAGAAAATGGCCAAGTCAGTCTCTTAAATTAGATGCCATGCTCTTCCATATGGTCCAAGACACCATATACTTTCCTTAAAATATCCTCAAATTCATGCCAAGTAGGCAACTTCTCCATAATCAAGCAGTAACATATGGTTAACTCCTGAAGTGAGTCTGAATTTAGGAATCAATATTCCAAACTATCTCTTCCATAGACAGCCTTTGTTTTTAACCATTACTTCAAACTGGTCAGTAATCAAAGCAGGCATCTGAAAAGCAAGTCTCCCCTGTGGCAAACCAGACCTTTTCATAGGCATAAATTAAAGTCGCAGTTCCCCTCAGTATCACTTCACTCAGAATCTGGACTTCTTTCCCTGCTTTCCAGAGACCTGAGGGGAGTGAGGGGGGAAGACTATTTCTACAATTCTTTCTTAATCCTCTTCTCTTCTATTTCCTTCTGCACAGGTACATACTTTCAGCACCTGTTCAGGCCCATATTAAGATCTGACTAGAGGGTACCCAACTCAAAACAGAGCAGCAACACTAGGAGTAGGGCAGTCTGCAGGGAAACCAACTGTTGAGCCCTGGAGCAAGTAGGGAATTTGCAGCAAAAAAATGATTCATGCATAGTTTTCCACTATAGACAAATGCACCATCTCTTTAAGGCCAAAGTTTTCCACAGGCCTCTGAATGCAAATGCCAAATATTTTGTCATGCCTTTTTCTTAGCCTATATCTCACTGCAGTCAGGGCTTGGAATGAGGCATATAATATAACAACAAACCAGAGATCTGGCACACATGGGGCTACTCACTGGCTTTCCTCATGCATATGGTTTATTTTTCCCTGCTATGTCAATCCTTATAGGGCTTTACACTACATCTGCCTCCCGGGAGTCTGCTATTTCAACTGTTACAGGGAAGGTGCAGAGGAAAGAGGAAGGATACATTCAATTCTTTCTGCTCTTTTAAAGTTAAAGGTCTCACCTCCACACCATTAATTAAACAGATTAATTAAATAGAGAAGCCCCTGCAGCAGCAATTCCTCTCTAAGGATAAATACCAAACATTTCTGGGCTTTGAACTGCGGCATATAACAGAGTTCTGATTAGTTCAGATAAAACATCTTGCACTGTAACCTTCTTTAGGCCAATGTTATTTCATCAATGTCTTGTGTTTCTCTGCAAGCACAAATATGGATAGTATTTCTCCCCAAAGGTGACAAGGAATAGAAGACACAACAGGTAACAGGGAGCATGGAAATTACAGTGGGTCTTGCTATCTTTCACGTTTTCTTTTTCCAAAGCACCTGATTAATGGTTTACCATTTATGACGTAGGAAGCAATTTAAAAATAAAGAGCAAAACGGTGGCTGATTTTGAGAATTCTGGTCTGAGCAGAATCCACAACAAGATGCATCAGTAGCCAGGGGAGTCCAGACATGCTTGACCAAGCAGTGGGCAAGGTTGCAGGATTGGGAAGGGATGCAGGACCCCATTCCTGAATATAACTTTTCAGAGAAATGTGGGGACTGCTTTAGTGGTGGGAAGGCTGTGCACATTCAGGAATACGTATTTACAGACATACATACACTAACACTGCCAGAAAGGACAGCCAAATCTTTTGATTGTTTGCTTGCATGTCCTTTCTTTCTCTAGCTGTTATAAAGCACACATAAAAAAGAAAGATCCACAGCTATTACCATACGGAAAGATCACAAGATCAGTCTTTAAGCTAGAAAAATGAGTCTTGATGTGACCACTGATGTAAACAGCGTTCTTTAGCTGTGACTTTTCTTTGGGGCTCACTGGATGTAAATGCGAGGATGGTCATGTCACATCTTACTGCATGGAAAGAGCCCAGCTTCTTTTCCAGCTCCCCTGCTGTATTAGAACGTCCAGAATCAGTTTGATACAACTTTCACCAGGAATAGCGAGAAAGTCAGCAAGAATATTAAAACAAATACTTGGACAACTACTCTAGAGCTGGACAAAAACAGCATTTGGAGAATCAGAATGTTCTTTTTTTTTTCCCCCCATCTAGATCAGACCAGATAATAGCAGTTTTTCAGGGTCACTCAACCTCTCCTTCTTCCCTCATTTATCCTGAGTAGACCAGAACAAATGTATCTTATCTTTAAAATGCCATATAATATCCTTCCATAGTGCTGATGACATCACTGTTACTCTCCAGCGTTTCCAAGACACGGTGCATCACCACTTCAGCCAGAGAGGGGTTGTAACTCTGCCGAATGCAACTCAGGACATGAAGGAAATGGCAGCCTTTTTCAGCATCTGCAGAAAAAAAGGAAAATGTAGCCAGGCATGGAGGAAAGACTTCAGTCTAACTGCTTCTTTTTATCTATTATAATCCAGATTACACATGAAAAAACCACAGCTGTCTGAGAGGAAGAATTCCCTAGGTACTAAAGCAGAGCTGCATGTATTCAGAGGGAAGAGATCCAGTCTGTGCCTACAGTTCTCCAATTATCAGCTGTTCCCACTGACTTTTCTGGGAAGTGTCAGGGCTGTAACACTAGTAACGAAGGTGAAATATAATCAGTCTTGCAGACTGTAATATACAGGGCTCACTCAGTACAACCTGATGATGAGGTTAATAACTTAAGGGTACCTCCACTATCCATCTATGCAAGCCATCCAGTTTCTGCAACTACAGAGGAAACCAAATGAAAATCTTTTTGCCCATACCCTACTGTAACTGTAACTGCTTGCCCAATGCTGGCATCTTGTGGAAAAACTGCTACAGTGCAACTTTCATTCACCTAGCAATGCAATCCCATCCCCACACTCCAGACCACTCAAATTGCAGGAGCAGAAAGTCACAGAACTTCATTATCAAATTTTATCTTCTTTTAAGAGGAATGAATCTGGAAAACATCCAAGAGAACAGACGTGTAAAAATAATCCCCTTTCCTAGAGGGCAAACCAGAGACCAAGGTCCTTAATGGCTGCAGTACTGCATGCAGTTTGATAAGGATACTGAGAAATTCCCATGGGCCAGGGAGATCCCTGTATTTTGTTGTTGCTGCCTTTGGGGTTTGTTTTTTTGTTTGTTTGGTTGGTTTTTTTAATCTCTACTCTAGAATCAGCTGAGCCCCAGAACTGCCTTAGAAGGTGTTCAGAAAAGTGACCGGTAGATAGGAGGCAATGCTGAGTACTGGTAAATAAACAGTTCAGCCTATTAGACTGCGATTCAGGCAAAGATATTTCTTTAGAAGTCAGTGATCCAGTGTGATGAACAACCTTTGTGGCTGGCAGCCAAAAATGCGTCCATCAGTCTAGGACAGATAAGTGCAGAGAACAGAACAATGTCTCTACCTGGTCATAGTGACTGTTGTTGCAAAGTGGGTAGCTGCATTTTGCATTAGTCATAGATTTGTCATAAGAACATCAAAGTGCCCATCCCTGATCTACAGTAACTTAGCTTAAGACTCAATGAATTAGATTAGGGACTCAAGTGTTACCCAACAGTACAATACATAATTTCTTCCTAGATCCTGGTAGAAAATGGCATTTTGGGGTAGCTGCAGGAGTTTACAATCAAGTATCCCAGAAACACTCCTAGTCTACGACCCAACTTTGAGGGAATACACTCCCTGCAGTGGAGTGATGCTGTCCCTCTTTTATTGACATACTGCGTTCTAGCTTTTCTCTACCAGCTGAGATAAACCAGACTGTGATTAACTGTCTTGCCTGACTACCAATATCAGAGAGGACAGTTATAGAACAGCTACCATTTGCCCACTGTTGACACCTCACATTCACATATTGAATTTAACTTCAAGAGGTTCTGTTTTTTTCCTCTCTACTATTAGCCTCATCTAAGCCTGAAACCAGAGAAAATGTGTCAAAAGGCGGGGGGCGGGGGAAGAAAGAAATTTGGACTAAGTCCAACATTTTGCTGTTCAGTCTGGAGTCAAAGTGTACTTTCATCTTTTTCTGGCTATCTTAAGCCTCTGGATAGACCCACACTGGCCTCACATGAAGGCATTTAAGATCAGGCTGTTCAGAATTACAATTGGAGACAAGGACTAGGATTGACATGTAGGCATATCAGGGTTTGTGGAGCTTTGACTAGGCACGCTGAGGATTTTTCAGTTGTACAATAGTTCCAGGCAGCTGGGTTGGGCCTAAAAACATGTCACAACTAAAGCAATGGGGCGAGGCATTGCCTTGAAAACTGGCAGGGAAGTAACTCATTGGAGAGAAGAGTTTGGTTTTTATCATAAATCAGTCTTCTTGTCATGGATGATTAATATTACTCTTCAAAGAAAATGGGTAGGAATTTCTTGTGACAAACAAGCAAAAGCTCTTGAGGTATTACCATGTTCTTATTTGCTCACTACAAGCCTGCTCACTAGTCAAGGCCAAGCAGGTGACTAAAGACTGCCTTGCCACCAGCAGAGGGGGCCGACAGTTACATTAAGCTCTGCACTCTTGCATCATTCAGTGACAGTAAAATATCCACAGTATCCTGTTGGTTTTGACTGGAGCTTCTTAACTTTCCTTTTCAAAATCTTCTATTACCAGTGACCAGGACATTGAAACAGCTCTTCTGAAAACTAGCTGAGAAAGACACACTGACCTGGAAATTGTCCTCTTTACAATGGGAAACTAAATAGGTGGAAAGCTTGAAGGAGAACAAGAGGCTAACAAAGCAGTTGCTATTTTTAACCTGCTCAGTATGGAAAACATGGCTTTGAGGACTCAGGACTCTTCAAAGTCTTTTCTGTGACCTATCTACAAGTTTCTCACTGCTATTGACTCCTCCTGACTGGGAGGAAAAACTTCCCAACCTCTCATGGAGCACTGAGAGTACTTTACCAGAGTGATAACGCACAAGAGAGGAGTTAAACACCAGGCAGTTGCTCAGTGCCCAGTATACAGGTTCTGGTCTTTATAGTTGCACAATTATTTAAAAAAAAAAACAAAAAAAACCCCAAAAAAACAAAACCAACAGGTTCCCAGGAAAACTAGCTGATGTTTTCTGGGCAGAGGAATGATTTGACTCTTACAAAGAAGATGTTTGTATTTGTTAATTGGGTAAAAGACAATAAAACAATGTGATATGGTAACCTGTTGCACTGAAACAGTCTCAGGCAGATAAGCCCATCTTCACCTGCATGCCCAGTAACATCTACTCCTTCCATCCTCCAAAGATACAGAAGTTTTACCTCCACCTACAAACCTTGTCTACAATTGTACCACTGCTTAAGGGTAGCCTGTTGAAAATTCAAAAAAACAATCCCACTTCACTTAGCCTTTTTTCACTACAGGATAACCAACATATACCAGGTCCAACAAGCACTATTACAGTTATGATAGTGTAAGGACATGAGCAATTTAAGATTATATGCTTTATGTTCTAGTCAGTCATTTATTCTGTACTAAAGTGCATTCTACCTCACAAATAGCAGCAAGTGATCCTTGCTGACACATTCTGCCCAATGAATTGAAATTTCTCTGTAGAAATGTACCTGTATAATTAGCAGACATTCAAGTCAAGCACAAGCTATCACTATGGCAATAAGATACAATAGGCGTGAGGGACAGGGATAGCTCAGAAGCCATATGAGGTACATTATCTGAAAAGAAGTGGATTTTGTTAGACTGCAATCCCTACCTGCAAAGAACAACCACCTGAGCTCTACCTGAGCTTAAAATCTACAGAGAATATCCTACTGACTTAAGTAAGTTTTATTGTTGACTTAATGGAGGCGGGGATTTCACCTTTCAATACAGTTACTTTTGTGTCAACTCCCTTGTAGAAACTGAACTAGCAAGATTTGCTGCTTATCCAGAGTACAAAGCAACAGCTGCTAGGTGCTGCCCTAACTTCATTACATTTGGTTACTCCCAAAATATAAGTATTCTTAAAAGATACAGATCTAAGATAATGGCTGTTATTTCAGATCTAAGAGGTTTGCTTCCTGCTGGGCACACCTGCTCTTTCTCTCTCCATGCTCACAGGAAGCTGCTCTTGCACTCCTGCTTTTAGCTATACTGATTAGCTACATCAGCAACTTAGCTCAGAGTTCAAGGATAAGGACAAGAAGCATATCTAATCCAGCAGCAGGAGGAGATACTGTCATCAATATATCAGCACCAGCTCATCAGAAGCCCTGATCACACCGCTACTTACGCCTGGGTTTTCGACAGTCTTCTTTAATCACATCAAGGGTCACTTTAAGCAGCTCCTTATCATGGTCAGTCACCTGGAGAAAACAGAAGAAACTGGCAATTTATAGCAGTCTATTTCACAGTAGATGGCACGACTGTTGAAGGCCATGATGTATTCTAAACTAATACCGTCATAACTATAGTCTGCATTATATACTGCCTCCGAGATTAATAATGAATGTTACATCTTCAGTTATTATTTTTAATACCATTAGCAGCATCTATGAGTTACATGAAGAACATGATATACCAGAATTCAACCCAGAGGAGGGCAACCAAGTTTCAACCCACTTTGATGAAAAGAACTGTCGCCGGTCCCAGGCTTCAGTGTGCTCAGCTGCGTCAGCGCACAGTTGGGCAACCCGGGGAACACAGAATGCACTTGGAACAGCAGCAGTGCTTAACTCTGGTGCTGAGTTACAAAAAAAAGCAACTCAGTGGGTGATACAGAGGTAAAAGCAAGAGTGAAGTAAACTGCAGATAAGACTTTTGAGTAAACAGACAGCACTTGGATGTTCAGCTTCTCTTTCCAAAAGATTTCTACTATTTCTGAAACATTCTACTGTTTCTACTGTCTATGAAAGTCATACCCCTGAACTTGTTTGCAACCAAAGCTCAGTTTCTTACGTGGTATAAGTCCTTGGAGCTACTCGGTTTCTGGAAAACCACTCCTTTTTCTTGTAGCATCCTTATTGCTTCCTTAAAAACACTATGAATCCTTTTGGAACTGGAGTCACTTTTTGACTTCACCTGTATGGGAAGAAAGGAATGAAGCAGACTGTGAGAAATCTCAGCTCAACTGAAGTTACCAGCAAAAGCTCCAGATGCTTTCAAAGCAAGAGGACTTCAGGTGATTTTGTTACACATTTTTCTTCATTTAGTAATTCACAAATCATATCTGTTACATATGAACTAACCAACATCCCTAAGCTTTCAAAAAAAAAAAAAAAAGCAAAACAAACAAATACCAGAAACTTGTGCTATTCTTAAGGAACCACAATCTCCTAACTGCCTTCTTTGTGTTTAGCAGCTGTTTGATTATGTACAGAGAACTCTCTTTTGCAATAGGCTTGTGATGCTCACAGAACACTGTTTAGCTAATCTAGCTTTGCTCATATTCAGCATTTTCCTGGTAATAAGGGTGGGAAGACAGACAGATCAGTGCTAACTAAGGTGATATTCAGGAGGAATACAAGTGCTGCGGAATGGATCCCCATCTCCTGATTTGAAACTGAGGCAATGTCCAAGTAAAAGGAAGAAACTAGCAAGAACAGTATTTGTTTCTTGTCCCCTTAGTTTCCACATTTTTACACACATTCTGGTCACATTCTCAAGAGTTTCTCCACAGCCTAATGAAATTAAAGGACAAAGAGCATGCAAGAAATGATGACAGCTGTATGAGACAAGGGACAAAGGATTCAGTTTTGAGGGCAGGTGGGAAAGGAGAACAATGTGCCTGGAAATCCGTAACTGAGGAGGTTATTTAGAACAAAGGGTTCTGTGTTTGGGACACATCTAACAGAGTCGGAAGGAAGAAAGGGGGGAAAAAAAGTCAGGGAAATGCAGGGTTTGTTTGGAAGTAGAACAGAGCTAGGACAGTGGAATGACAGCTAGGGACGTGGAAGGAAACAATCAGTTGTGGAAAGGAGAAAGTATGGCTAGGTAAGAGCAAGACCAGGACTTACTCTTTTCCATCTGTGTCTGTCCCACTATGTCCTTTAATCTCCCATTTATCTACACAGACTGCTTCAATTCCCCAGTTGTTTCCTCATCTGTTGGGAGCGCACTGTGCTCCCTGTGGTTTTCTTTGAGAACAGAGCTAAACTGCTTCCCACAAACCAACATGTGATAACTAGAACCACACCAGAGCAACCAAAGCAAAATTTGCCAAGCCATTTCTTCAGCAATCACTGTAAATGGTCCCATCCTGTCTTCAACAAAAGTATCAGGCTTCACATACCCTACTTCCCTCACAAGATGCACTCAGAGAAGCCTTGGGAGCGAAACAGGCAATCACCATGCACCAGAATGAATTAGCACGAGTATGTGAAACAGACACCGCACTAGCAATGGCAGAATATCTTTTCACAAAACATTCATTTGCAAGTCTCAAGTGAAACTCCAATTGCTTCTAAGCCTGAAAGCTTATGTGCCTACTTCAGAGATGCGATAGGGATATTAGCGTTAGCATGCATCACAAGTTCCTCCATCCCCTTCCCCCAGCCAATCCTCATTATTTCAACAGGCCATAATCACATCACTCCCTCTCTCCACCCCAAACCGGTTAACTATCTCTTTTCTCTCAAATTGACAGTCAAAAATAATTGCCTAATAGTTCAAGATAATTACCATAGAACAATGGCTTTTATTCTCAGTTCAATTTTTCCTTTTGTTCCAGACTGAAGGACTTCAGTGCCCAAACATTTGCCTGTCCCCCTGTCCACCACAGCTATATCAGTTTGCATAGCAGACAAACTTTGCTTCTAACTACAAACTTGACCGTACATCTGGACACCACTCCAATCACAGCACTAATACCACTATCATATTTCTCTTCATAGTGCCTCTTCTGATGAACTGAAGAAACAAACATAAAGCATAGCAGGAATGGTTAAGTGAAGAGTGAATATTTTCTCATGGAAAGGCACATTCTCATAGCCATATGTAAAATGAAGAGACTTTGCCTTTCACTCAGAGGCAGTAATAAATCCTCAAGAATCTAAGAAACTGCTAGCAAAGCAACCACCTCAAGACTCTGATCAATTTTTAATGTGAAAGCAAACATTTGGGGAGGAAAAAAAAAAAGATGAAATATCTCCAAAGAAGCATGATAATTATTCAGTTTGGCTTAACACTGAGATCCCATCAGAAAAGGGAGATAATTAAAAACAGACTCTGTGTGAACTGACACACAGCTCAGCCTGGATGGATACTGAAAGAGAATCACTAAAAGAATGCAAGTCAAGGGATTGACAGAGCAAACGCAGAGAGGCAGGCTTGGGAGCAAGAAAATACGTAAGCAGCTGCTACATATCAGCACCCTCTCAGACATGCTGCAGAGACAAGGTAAAGGGCTCCATGACAGAAGGACTATTCCCAAAGAACAAATGAGGGCTCCTGTCCTCTTCAACAGCTTTAATATTATCCTGAAATGACAGGGAAAGTTTGTTTTTTTCCCTAATGTGCTCTAGAACATCCTTCCTCCTTTCCATCCCTCTGAGTAAAGCAACAATTAAGGAGTTTCTTTGTGAACACAATCTAAAATTACTTAATCTGTTCTTTTGGTCCACCCAAAATACCTCCAGCATCTCATCCTGCAAATTCATAAGTCAATAGTACTTCTTCCCAACACCTTATCACTTTCTTTTATGTCAAACCAGGCCCTCATTTCCTCTGGACTTGGATCCCCCCCTTAGAGCAAATGTACACCTAAGCTTGCGATTTAGTGTACTGAGCAGAAATGTACAGGACACTGGCCATAGGGCTATACACAGAGGGAAGAAATCTAGGACTATGAAATCTTATGTGATTTCACATCCCTGCTTTTATTTCAGAAGGAGACTGAAAAATGTTTGCATTTCAAGAGTTATAAAGGTGCTGTTAATGTAGTTCCTTCTGAGTCACAGTTTATTAGCCATCACTTTACTTTTATAAAGTTTTTCATCTGAGAAATGCAGATATTAAGTATTTTAACTGCTGATCCAAAGCACCAGCAAGATTTGAAACTGGATTTTGAATTTACTTCTCACAATGTTCACACCTTGTTTTGCAAAGTGCCCCCCTTTGGCATGCCTTAGTTTCAGGGTGCACAGTTTCAGGTTCTGTGAAGTGCCCCCTCCAAATCAAGTCCCTTTCAAATAAATGAAGCTGTACATCCAAACACAGGAGCAACCAAAAATATTCATCACTTTTAAAAAACATGTTCTACCTCCCCCGCCCAAGAGAGAAGCAGCTATTAAATAACAATTTTACCATCACTACCCTCCCTGCCAAGACCAGCCAAGGACTCTAGCAAATCCAACAGAAGAATCCCTGTCTCCAGAATTAAGTTAGTATTTTAATCAATATATTCCATCTGATGGGTCTCAGCTTAGTGGGCTGGTGCTGTGCAACCAGTTATTCTCAGATCTTTGAAACAAGACAAACTCTCTGTACAATCAATAATAGGTCAAAGAATAAAGTGGTACAGGAATTAGTCAGTCTGTTCAAAACACAGAAAGTATGTAACCTTTGGCTCATTATGAATCACAACACACCCTGATGGTGTTAAAGTTTCCTGGTATAACCACACACGTGATTCTACTTATGGAATCGCCCTTTGCGATTTCTCACGCAATGTTTAATCCTTGGCTTAGACAGGTGACAATTTTAGTAATAGTGGTTCTGGACATGATAGTCCTGAAGTCCTATAATAACCTTTGCAATATACATATTCAAAGTAGCAGTGAAGCTTCCTTAAGAGGCAGGAAGACAAGCGCATAGCATCAAGAATGTATAATGCACTATGTTATACCTACAGTACAATGTACAGGTTATATACAGTAAGTATGAAGAACACTGTAAAACTCCCTGCTTCAATGACTTGTCACTGCTGACCTTGAGATAATATTCAAATCAAGAGAAGTACAAACACCAGAGTCCAGAAAGCACAACCCAAGTTATGTGTCCAAGCTAGTGACATACACAAACTGGAATGGTAATACTAAAATAGCACACACCATAGCTTATGCATGGAAGAAGCGCATAAAAATGGTTAATCAAGACTGGCTGGTTGCAAGTTGTATTTAATCCAGTTGAGAAACCGAAGGAATCAAGTTCATACGTAGTTTTCTTTAAAAAAAGGAAGCAAAGGCTTGTCAATTTGCCAAACATAATTGCTTAAGTCCAGCAAGTACGCTTTTTAGGTTCTCTAAGTACAAGATTACTTTTTCTGTTTTTCGCTTGTAGTCTTCCTTGTAATACCCACCCCTCCAGTCTCAAAAAAAGGGATAAGGCAAAGGCTACAGCTTAGGGATAGAGTGGACACTGGTTATGTGAAGTAAATCTCCACTGGTTTTAAAAACAGTAACAGATATGTTAATTTTTAATTATTTTTAAAAACACCAAGCCTTCCAGTTCTCTTACCCATCCTCTGTAGACTATAAAATTAAATGTTCCCTAGTATATGTCTCAGCAGAGGACATGATTTGAGTTCTGCCGTGTGCATCTGCTAGAGGGAAATTTTTTCTGGAGATCCAGAAGACTGTACTGCTGGGGAGCCATTGGGACTGGAACTAGGTATTACAGGACATGTATGGGATATGGGCAGGGCTCAGGTACAGTAATGCTGAAAAGGAACAGAGCGATGCTGCCTACCTCAAGCTATCCCAGCTACCTCCTTCCATCTTCACCCCCTGCTCTGCTCCACTGCCAGTGACTCCATAGCAGCTCACCACCTCCCTGGAGAAAATATTCCATGAGGAGATACCCTCCCACTACGATGAACACTGTGCAAGTACTTTAAAAGTTGGGAAAGAGGTGAAGGGGGTACATCACATCTCCTAGGATCACAGGGAAAGAAAGAGAGAGGCAAGAAAAGAGTTTAACAGCAACTGTGCTCCAGAACACTGAAATCGGGGTGAAAAAATGAAGTTATACATCCAAATAACTCAACCTTTCACATCCAGGAGAAGTGCAAGAAATGAACAAGCGTGTATATTGTGGTGTGACCTAATCAGTTTGGTCCACTCACCTAGCTCCTCCCTTGCCAAATAGACATGAAATAACATCATTCCACAGTAGCAGCACCCTTTATCCTTTTGATTTGAGGGGCATGCAAAACAGAAGACTATAGAGGGGAAAAGGAAGGAAGAGGAACAGAAACCAGATCTATTACACTTATTTTTGGGGATCAAACTGGGTACTTGACCCTTTGCCAATTATGGGAAGTGACATCTTCAAGAGACAGAGCAGAGGAACCACGAAATGCATTACCAGAGCATTACTAGGCACTCCTCTTAAGGCATTCAGGTCACTTGACAACTGCAGGTTCTTTCTTATGCAAAGATATATAAGCCTCTTTGCAAGGAATTAATACCAAAGGGCAATAGGGAGAACTGCAATTTCTAAATAAGCATCTGTGTGCCCAAATTCCTGGGACATATACTCACATCTTGCATCAGGGTCAGGAACAACTATTAATTATTATGATAGCTCCTCATGACTGCCAACAACACTGATGCTACATGGGTTTTGTTGGAGTTTTCTTTTTGGTTTTTTTTTTTTTCTTTCTTTTTTTGTGCGTCTATGTTTGTCCTGCACCAGTTCCTACTTTAAATGGCTTTGCAAGTTATTCATCTTGATCTTTCTATTAATGCTGAAACTTCAAAGATGGAAGTTCCCAATGTTAGTCACAATGACCACTACTTCCTTTAATGTAAAGTGTTCGGGAACTTTTAATACTGTTCCAGCTAGCTTAGAAAAAATACCCTGTCCCATGTTGGATATTCTAGTATCAAACTTGTCTGTCAAAAATGAGAGTAGCTCTCGTTATTGTTTATATCCATGCTTGCTTTAAAGCAAACAACAAAAATGTGTTTAACAAAAATAAAAGAAACAGCTTTCAAGCAGCAGCTATCAGAAGCAGTTCAACGAGGCCAACAAGAATACAGCTACTTTTCATTATTATTTGACTTCATCCACAAGTAAGTGGGTTTTGTGTTGTTTTGGCTTTTGTTTTTTGTTTTTTAACAATTAAACAAATGTCAGATGTTAACATAACATAGCACTTAACTTTACAGTGCATATCAGAATCAGGCAGTGAAAATGACTGCCATGGATTTGTTTCTCTCCAGAAAACCAAAAAGTAAACAAGTGAGTCACAATGCTCTAGTTTAAGTTTTAGTTGCCATTGGTAACATAGTAAAAGCCATAACACTGCTACTTTTGCAGAAATTTACTGCTTCACAGCAGTTTACAATCTGGTGTGTAATTTATCCAAATAACACAGAGAAATATAAAGCCATTTTACAAAATATTTTTTGTCTATTTCCCATTCTGCAGTTTATCAAGAGCATAGTATCTCACTGGAAAATTTCTTAGCAGTTTGATTACATGGAACTGCATGTAAACTGTCTTCAATTAAATCCCACCTTCTGATCCTTTCAAACATGGCCTTTCACAACTAGGGATTTCCAACAAGAGAAACGTGTAGCAGGGAGTACTGTTCATCCACTCATTAGAATCTCCTTTTGAAAGCTACGTCTCTATTAATATATTGAGCTTCAAATGAGAAACAAGACAAAGACTTTGTGCTCCCTTCTCCTAATCAAGCCCAGATCTCAAACATCTGTGCCAAAGAGCTCAAGCACCTTAAAGGAATCTCCTTTTCTGATACTGCCACTGTACAGGTCTAGATTGGTTAGTGCCTGTTGCAGACTGTAAGGTTACTCAGCCATAATACAAGATTACACCTAACAACAGAATTTTCTCATATGGCTTTCTTCAGTCCAGTTTTATATGTCTCAAGTAACAAGGTTTCCTCAAGCTTTGTAAATATTTCATGCATAAAGCTAAAGCACTTGTGGTTTTTGAATCCTCTGAAGGCACCAGTCTCTTATCTGGTTGATTATGCTTAAAAGTACATGGTATTATTCCCTCCACTAACAACTTGAAACAAGTACATTTACTCACCTCCTGACAGCTGGGACTGGGTAGATGCACACCAGCCAGTGACACCAGAGCATCAATTGTTTCCAGCTCCTGCTGGTAAAAGGTCTGAATTTTGTTTTCTAATAGAAAGCCTTTCACTTTCTCATGCAGCATATTGACTGAGAAATTCTGACCCTCCAGGTCACTACAAGGATACATAGAACACATTAAAAGGCAAGCAATATACTATTAACATCTTTTAGAACA
This sequence comes from Phaethon aethereus, assembly GCF_964289735.1. Classification (NCBI taxonomy): domain Eukaryota; kingdom Metazoa; phylum Chordata; class Aves; order Phaethontiformes; family Phaethontidae; genus Phaethon; species Phaethon aethereus. The sequence goes on from NC_138583.1 coordinate 27,782,538, forward strand.
ATTATCTAAAATTAGCCTGCTAGACTGATTTTTCAAAGGTCAAAAGGTATTTTACTGTCTTTAAAGAATCTGAATTTAAACCCTTAATTAAAACACATCATTTTTATATGCAGTGAACACCCAACTGTTCCTCTTCAATAATTTGTTGTAGCAGTGTTGTGATTTTAAAATCTGCAATCTCTGATCCAGATGGATGTGGATCTGAAACCACACTACATGCATCAGACCTGTCAAGAAGCATCCAGCTACCCTTAAACTGGATACAGGAATGCATGTTTGACTCAGTTTATTCAGGTTATGTATTTGCGATTTGATGATGACACAGGCAGCAGAAGTTGAGAGCATTTTGATGGAATAGCTCCTTATCCTTACACATAAAATAAAATTAGGCAAGGACACCCTCCATCTAATCTGTGGTCCTCACCCCCAAATCTTGCTCCAAACCCCAGCTTTCTTTACTAGATGCAAGAGGTCTGTACACAGTGTTTTACGATCCTCCTGATATTTGCTTTGGTTCAGTATTATATTTCTTCCCTCAGATTATGGGCAGGTATCTCATCTGTATGGATCATCAATTATTTGAGAGAAAAGCAGGCTTCTACTGTATGCTTGTGCAGAGTCTAAATCACAGTGAAGCCCTGTTCTACCTTTCTCCACAGTTATTACAATAACAAATAAACAATAATAAAATCCCACACTTTGCCCCAAGACCAATCTGGATACTGCATTTACCTCTGTCCTTCCTCAGGGCCTTGGAAAGGTTTATCATAAACTTCTCTGTAGAGACAGGGGAGTTCCAGCATTCTTGAAATCTGAACATCACACACAGGATCATCTACTTTATCTGGAGCGGCAAAAAGAACACGCATACTTGGCCAGAACTGCCATACCAATCTTTTAAGCAAGCATACCTGAGGCAGCACAACAGAACTTTACATGCCAGCATTAAATTGGCAAATTTTGTTCACTATTGTTTTTATAAAAACAAAACCACAAAGGCCACTCCTGCTTTTACAGTTTACAAGGAGGTAAGTGGCCTGTTGTGGTGCATTGGAGATTATGCTTTTGTCTGACATCTTATTTGACCGGAATTTATGATCTCTATTTTACATTTCAGCAGTCTTTATCCATTAGATGAAGTTAACACATAGTAAGGAGCTTTACTTGGGCCAAAGTGAAAGCAATTTAGGGGCTATTTGAATTGTGTGGCTCTCCTGTAATGAAACAATGGCATTATTGCCAGCCCTTGAATGGGTTATATAATCATAAATCTTCTGTCTGGAAAGGAGGGTTGAATCCCCTCCCAGATTTTAGCTAGGGCTGAAAAATCTACAGATTTTTTATCTGACCTACACAGGGTTTTTAAAAGATGGGCTTCCCCTCACCGAAGGAATAATTTCAGTGTTGTCTCTGTGAGATTTCACTGGGGAAAACCAACTCTTACACAATAGCACAGACACGGAGGAGAGAAGAAGTTATGTAACTGGAAGATCCTAGGGTGTAAACAGCGGACTGCAGAACTCTGCTGCCCAAGGAGCTGTCGGGTACAGGGGCAGCACTTTCATGCAGATTTGTGCCTGAGTGACCAAAGACAAGGAACACTTCTCAGTCATTCTGCAGAGCCAGAGAGTTTAGGAGAACGTGGGCTTCAGATGTGTCCATACGTTGTTATCTGCCTATGGAATGGATTATGCAGGCTGCAATAAAGAGCAACCGTTTCTCCAAAGCAGCTAAGACTCTTGGTGAAGTGTGACATAAAAGGTCACCAGCTCCCTTCCCATGCCTACTCTACTTCAACACAAAGAAAACTGAAGAGCAAGTCACTCTCACAGATACCGAACCACAGTATTTGCATAGCGTTTTTGTATGCATGCTAGTCATCTTTTATAGATTTTCCAGGAATGCCTCATTTACAGGCAATCTAATCCCACACATTAAGTAGTGTTGTTTTCTAACTGCTTCTACTTTTCTAACTGTTTTACACTGCAAAAATTGAAATAAAAACATATGGATGAAAATCTCTTTAGAAAAATGAGGTGCCAGAAAATAAAGTGGGAACTATTCAATGAATTACATACAGCTTAGGTATTGTCACAAATTCAGACAACTAAGTTACATATGTCACAGATCCATAACACTCACAAAAACACGAAGCCTGAATTTCTCTCTGTTGTCTGTAAGTTCGGATGTGACCTCTGACTCTGACAACATCCCCGATCCCCAGCTTGGTTTTCTGGCTCACCGTTTCTTGGAGTTTCTTCATCTGTTCAAGCACAGTAAGACTGCTGGGTGTGCTTGGACGACCTGCAAGAAGTGGGGGAAAGGAGATCAAGCATTAAGGCCAAGAGGACTGTCCTTTTGCATTCGTTCAAACACCTAAGCATCACAGGAGTCATATTGTTAAAAAAGGGAACCAGGCACCATGTGTTCTGGGTAGCAAAACCTTTGGGTGACAAAGTTATTTTACAGTATTATATTTATTTAAATAGTTCACCTGGGGGAAGAGTAAAAGGGAGGAGATACTGATTTACCACTGAAAATATCATAGATGGGTTGCAAAATTGAAACATTAATTTGAAATGAGTTTTGCCATTTTTTGATTTTGTCATGCTAAGATGGATGACAGGGGAAAAGAAAGGTCAGCCAAACTTTTTACATGAAAGAATGAGTCATCTGAGGTGGGGCCAAAGCATTCATGTGATGCAATTTCATGTCTACGCTGAGGTGAATGCAATTTGACAGAATTTCACATTTACGTAACACATTTTTGCAGAAGAGTAAATCCTTCATAACTTAAAACTGATTAATGATCCAAGTATCCCAGATCACAATTACAACAGGCCAGAAGAAAGCTTCCTGTGCCCCCTAGGAGTTCTTTTCTTTAGCAGGTACAAATTAATTAATTTCCACTAATAACATAGTGTCCATTCAGGCACTACTGATGTACATGTAAAGTGTTCTTACTTTACAAGGCTGAAACAAATATTCTGCATCCTCATTCTATTTCAAGCAGTATTTCATGCTACTCCTTTAATGAATTTATGTTCCTCATAAAAAACTGATTTGACTGGGGGTCTCCATCATTTTTTTGGAAAGCTATGCCACATTACCTCTCTAAAAGTGATAGCTGTATATACTCCAGTCAGGATCATTTATACCACTTGTCATATCATTGTTAAACTTAAGCAGGGGAGAATTATCTGTCTGCATAAACAGGCTTGTTGCACAGACATCAGCGTTTTTAACTTTTACGTCAATCTTGCCTTTCCCCATTCTATGTGCATGTAACCCTAACACTGGCAGATGACATTAGTAACATATATTTCAGTAGGATTTTATCAGCTACATATCAGGGCTGTCAATCTACTGCATGAGCTTTCAAGAAGGTCTAAAGTAGAAAGTATTCCATACTTCAATCTACGAGAAATAGTGGGGGGAAAAAAGGCAAAGAGAAAGCCAGACACTAGTGAGTTCTTCTTGTTATTGAGTGCAATAATAGATTCACTTCAAATGCACAATTTCTGCACATTTAGAACTTTCCCAAATCATAAAAAACTGCTGGCATCCTCCCACTGTGTTTTAAGCTACTTTTGAGTTCATCGCTGACACTATATGCATGAGCAGGAAGAGAATATGAATGAAGACAAAGAAGAGAAGATGAATCCTGAAACCACTGTATCACAAGGGTGGGGAACGTAGAGCGGGTTGCTGGTCAACGGATTGACTTTGGAAACAGCAGCTATGGCGTGTGGCAGATTTCCAGCCTAGCTCCTCACTAGATGAAGTCACAAAAAGAACCATAAAAAGAGGATTCTCTGAACAATGTCACACAATGGAATTGAAATACCATACTACTCAGGTAAGGAAAAGGCATGACAGGTCACAATGTACTGTTTTATTGGCATCGTCATTGGACACAACACAGAAAGTAACACAAAACACCCAAAATGGCCGAGGCGGTAGGATGTGATGATTTAAAATTTTAAAAAAAGTGAGTTGAATTTGCTCTTCTGCAAGTTTGATTGTTTACTGAATTATTTAAGACAAACATAAGCAAAAATGTACAGTCAAAAGAGGAATTATTTGACAAATTACCTGATAAAGATGTCTCTGCTATCATGGGATTTTTCCAGCAGACACAATTTATAACTCCAGTACTATCATCCACTGTAAAAAAAAAAAAAAAAAAAATTGCAAGAATTACAGAGTAAGAAAGCAAGTAGTGATGTTCCAAGAAATGAAGATACATAGATCTGTAGGAAGATGACTGCCAAGGATATCTCATTCCAATCAGTCTGAAAGGGAAAGTGGGTGCTCAACCCCTACATGTACCTCTGAAATAGTCTCCACAGTCATTTCAGTCATGGAGGTAGCTCAGCACCAGATACCATGCTTATGGGCTCAGTCAGCAAAGTAACAGGTATATTCTCAAAAAAAGACCAAGCACTCATTTTAATTATGAGGCTTCAGTACAAATATTGGATACTAACGAGTTTTAATCTAATTGACAAGGTCAGAAGAAGAATCAGTGTGGAAAGCTGAAGCCAGGCAAATTAAAATAGGAAACGAGGTGCAAATCACAGAAGCATTATTCTAACAGTGAGAAAACAACACTTCAACCTTGGGGGGTACAGTCATGTGAATAGACTAGCAGTGCTGCTACCTCCAGCTGCATTGGTTTCCACGCTAATATTGCGCACAAAGTCTGCTGGCCTTTCCTGTAGAAGACAGAAGATATTCCAGAAAGCAGAAAGGCAGCTCCTCTAGCCAGGAAGGACAGAGGACAGCACATGCTTGTGGTTCTGCTCTAGGCCAGGAATTCCCAACTTAAAGTATAGGTACTGATGGCATGCAAGCCACTTCCGTTGCTAAAAAAGCTTAACACCTTCTCCTGAGCACAGGAGGTATCTAGCTTTTCCTGTTTTGTTAGTACCCAATCAAAATAAGTTTCATGATTTCTGCCCTAGGCACTGCATTGTCAAGGACAGCAGAAAAAGACAAAACCCAAAGAAAACTAAAAAACTATCAGAAGAATCAAGTGTTCCACAGATCAAGAGACTATATAGATGGCGTGTCTGACACTCTTTAAATAAAAAGTGACTAAATGTCTGTCAAACCACAGCAAGGATCACGTTTCATGTCCAGCTAATGCTCCAAGCACCTTATTCCTTGAACGTAACCATCTCCAAGACACAGCTTCCACTCTTCATAAATTGGAATCTGCAATTTTCTTCTGCTCCTTAAACCAGATCCATGACTACAAAAGTAACAGCAATGTTTACCAGGAAGGTACTGATTGGTACCTGCAGTCGTTTCCTCTGGGAAATATAGCATCAAAGCAAAATGCCTTCACATTGTCTCACGTGTTTTGAAACAACTTCCCTATTTGGGGGTCCAATTTTAAATCCCTGTCTTGCCTTCCTGTTGCCCAGTAGCTGAGCTGCACATTTCTAATAACAAACATACAGCATCTATAAGAGGTAAGCAATTCCAAATTCCATCACAAAAGTATGCTCACCTCATTGCTAACCCCCTTTTGAGCCATTGTGTCTGCAACTATTTCAGCAACTTTAATTTTGTACCAGAGCATAGATAATGATCTAGCTGGTAGGATATCCTCTCCTTAGTATAGATAAAAAGCAACTACTTTAGTAGGAGTCAGAGCCCACATATACCATGCCAAGCCATTGATGTAAGCCAGCAATGGCGTAAGAAACAGAGCAGATGACATTTCACTATTACATTACTACAGATTCTAGTTGTTCCAGCTTGTGACTGGCCCTGTTGCACCAACTGTGACAGATATGCTTCCCAAGAAGAGTTTAGAAACAAAATAAACAAGACTTAAGGATTAGGAAGTCAGACTCCTCTTCATCAGTGTAACAGTTGAAACTGGAATCCTGGAGGAATTGACCTATTCTTGCCCACAGAGAGAATCTGGTAGCAGAGCAAGACTCTGAAACTAAGTTTTCCTAGTTCACAAATAAAAGCTTTGAGCAAAAAGGCAAGTAACTCCTGAAGCACAGATGAATGAGAACTGTTACAATTGTATTCTAATTAGACAGGAGAATCTTAATCTATTTTAAACGCACTCAAGGGGTCTACAAGCTTTGAAAACTTCCTGTCCTCCCTGTGCCGCCCTTCCTCATCTCCTTGGCTTTAAACTTTTGTTTGTTTGGTTTTTGTGGGTTTGTTTTTGGGGTTTTTCTGCTTTGTTTGTTTGGGTTTAGGGTTTTTATTTGACTCTTACATTAACTATTGGAGGGGTAGCACTCTCAAAGCTATCTGGTAAATGAGATACTGTCATCATTTTTATTTCTTTATAACAAAAAGGGCCAATGTGAACTTACTGAGATCCCAGTAAGATTTTTTGTTTGTTTGTTTGTTTAGGCAAGTGCTTTTCAGCCTTTCAAAACAGTTCTGGAGTATAAGGAAAAACACATCTGATATTGTTTGGTTTTATTAAAAAGGAAACAGGGGAAAAAAAAAGATCAGAAAGGTGTGTTAGCTAAAATATTAGCTAATTCACTCTCTTCTACAATTATTATTTTGTTGCCAGTTCTGGCTGTATAGTTTTCAGCACAGAGAGGACCTAAGATTCTCTTAAAATGAGCAGTGTGTATTCTGAAGTAGAGAGATAGGAAATGGCGGGGGGAGATAGTGGCAATGACACCAAGACATTTCAGTTCTCTATCAGAGAAAAAGTACAAAGGGGACTTGCTTTGTAAGTCACTTTTAAGCAGATGGAAAGTGAGCAAGTACTGCGCAGTGTGTGGCACTCCAACTGATGCAACGCCTGCTCTGTGACTCACCAACCAGAGTCTGTTGAACTGTGAGATGCAAGAAGTTACAAGCAGGAAACGGTCTAAGAAGTTACAGTTTTACGCTGGCGGAGTCAGCCTGCCTGAAAGGGAGGGCAGGCTGGGGAGGGGCACCTGGCAGGTAGCCTGAAAGCTCAAAGCAGGAACTGCTGGAACAAAGAGTGGAATTGGATGTGAAAGGACAGCAGGAAGCCAGGCTCACCCAGAGCTGTACTTCAAGGTTGGCTGATCTAACGCTAAGGCCTTAATTCCACTACTCTGCAGTTTCTTTTTATTTTTCTTGCTCCATTTTCTGCCCCAATTAAAGATTTCCAACAACTTTACATCTAAACTAATGCTGAAAGCAGTGTGGGAAACCCTCGCCCATAGAATTGTTTTTGCCTTGGTCATTTTGATTCTGTCTTCCTTTGCTCTTATGATGCGATAACTGCATTTGCATACTAGTGTAATAAAAGAATAACAGCTGACGTTCAATTTATGTTTCAACACTTCATTACATCATCAATTACATCTCCACCTCTTAACTTAGGTGCTTGTTTAGCCTGTGCTACTTCAAGTGTCAGAGAAACTTGTGCTTCCAAACTCATTTAGCATAACGGCTGGGTAATAAAAAACATCCAGATATTAGACTTAAAAAACATCTAGAACATATCCACTCTAAGAAACTGTAGGGACATTTCTATAGAGCACAGAGTCAACTCTAAGCAGCCGCACCCAGTGCAGAGTATGCTATATGCACTAGCAGTTAATGCTACTCTGCAGCAACATGATGCAACCACAGGTGTTGTGGAAGCTGGGACCTGGTTATGTTTTCAACTGTATCTTCACAATACTCCTGTGAGTCAGGGATGTGCTGCTGCCTCAATTTTATAAGTGAGGGAATTGGGTAAGAAGAAGTGCTCTGTGACTCAACCTCCATAAGGTAGAAAATCACAGCAGAGGAAGACACTGGACATGAGTTAAAGTGCTTCAACAGGATCTATGCATTTGGCTCGCCCTTCCTACTGTGAGATGACCCTCCCCACCTTTTGAAACTTGCCACATCACCACTACTCCACTCTGCTTTTTCTCCAGATGAAAAAGACAGCTGAACCAAATGACAATCAGATGTTTCCATGTTAATAAAATACTCTGAATATTGGGAAAAGCAATCGGGAGGAGACAACTCCCAGCTGGTCTTGGCAAGGACTGGTACTATGATGCTTGAGCTAGATTTGCTAAGGCTCTTATGCACCTAAATATAAACAAGCTCCTGACTACTATTAAAAGCTGGCTCCAAGATGTGACAAAACATACAAAAGTCAGAAGGGATTTCTAAGGTTCAGAAAGGAAGAATTGAATTCCCATTTGCAGGCACTGTTAAATAATTTTACATCTCACCAAAGGAACGGCATATGAGAGGAAGGCGGTGGAGTCCAGTGGCAAAGCAATAATCAAAATTAAGATTTGCTAGATGACCCCAAATGAATCAGTTAGTCTGCTTTAACTATTTGTTTCTCTACTTTTGTGAAGATATAGTAGCTTCCCTAAGTTTGCTAAGTAATGTCAGCTGCAAATACAGCTGCTGCTACATTATATTAAGGTAAAAGCACAGTTGTTTCAAGAACAAACAATGATCAAATAAGGCAACTTTTAAGTTCTAACTGTAACTAAGATTAGAAGGCTAATAAATGCAAGCAGAAAGAAACAAACTTTTCTTACCTCCATAATTATAAAAGGCATCTCGCTCTTTCATCTGAACCACTATCCCGACAACATCCACCTGTCTTACGGGATGTCCATAATAAAAGAATATACCTAGAAACAGAACATTCTTGATTACTGTAACTGTGTATTCCTTTCAACAGTCACATTTGTCATAAAAAAACCCCATACTTTCTTACATATTTGATATATATTAAATTATATCTGTGCCTATTCCTGTGAAAAATCCCCTGGATCAGTGAGGACTGGGAACACTACAAGGAAGAATTATCAGCTCTACTTAGGATACCAAAGCTTGCTTTTGTAGTGTCAGAACTTTATTAACCTCTTATTTTCTTGCACATTTGGATCTGAAAAAGTTTGTTTGCTGCACGCATTAGGGTTTTTTTTAGGTTTTTTGTTCTTGTTTTTGTAGTTTCATTTTGGTTTGGGGTTTGGTTTTTTTTAACATCTTCATCAGGCTTCAGAATAAATAATAGAACACAATGGAAGCAGTTTGAGCTTCTCACAATGCAGCTGTTACTGATTAAGGCAGAGCCTCCAAAAGGAAAACTAACATAATTCTATCTTTCATTTCTAAAAGAACAGGAGCCATTGGGGGCAAGGGGAGAGAAACAACCTACTTAGACTGCAGCGTATACTATGCAGTCATGGTGGACAGCATCCTGAACTTCAGTTTCTGAAATAACATGTTCAAAAAACATTCCTTCAAAGCTATTTTTGTGCATCTATAATGATGACTTGAATAACGTGTCCAGGAAACAGGGAGGAATCAGAGCCCAATGGACTTTGACAGCACTGAGGTTGCCACATGCCGTAACCCCTTTCAAGAGTGACAAGTGTTGTTCACAAACACTGATGTAAACATTACACACTGAAGCCTCACAGTCCACTAGCAGGAGGATAATAGGGAAATAAGTTCCAGATATATCCTGGTCTGGCTAATTTTCAGTCAATGTGTTTTCTTCAGTCTTCAAATACCACTGCTTTACTTAAATATGCCAAATGGGATGTTCAATAACTGTCTTCTAAAAACTAGGTAACTCAAGGGACTCAGAAGGGAACATTTGGCTCCATACACTATGGCAAATCTTATTCTATTTCCCTTATTTCAAAGGCAAAGAGAAACACTGCAGCAAGGGAGTCGGAGAAAAGTTCAGTATTTAAAAAAAAAAAAAAAAAAAAAATCCAAAAATAACTTGTCCTACATAGCTGTCAGCCTTAAATGAGCCTGGAATTATCTTCCCTAACTTTCTTCATGTAAGAAAGACAAAAAAAGCAAAGTTTCAGAAGAAATCACAGGTGATCAGCCAATCAGCCAAGCAGCTCATAAACAGAAGTTTTGCTCATAAAAAAACATGGCAATGTTTTGAAGATGCATCTGTTGTTATCTTAGAGCTGGCTATACTAATCGTGCAGTCACTGGTCTGGCATAGAGAATGCTTAGCAGGTCTGTCCACTTTTGTCTCATTCCATTTACCAGGACAGCAATAAACACTGCTATAGAAACCCTCAAAGGTGCTCCTGGTGTGTATGATTATCCACTAAACCCTACAAAGTATCTATAAGAGAAGGTCTGGGTCAGTTTCAGGGTAAATCTGTGGAGCAGAGACTCCAAGCTCTTGACTGTGCAAAAAACCAACACATTATTATGTTAATTTCTGAGTTAGTAAGCCGAGTTTTGGCAAATGACAGACCAGATGAAACTGTTCTCTCCATCCCCGTAAACTCACAGAGAACAACATCCTTACTCTCCGAGAAACTACCTGAATTCATTTGAAAGATAAAATTATATTTGCAGTATTAAAAGTTGTTGAACTTGATGACTTCAGGGTGTAAATTTTTTGTCCTGTCAGCTATCTTGTTCAAATTATGTTCATATTGGTAGCAATAAAAATATACTAAACATTCGAAGCTATGTGGAAGCACATTCAGTCAAGTTCCTAGTAACCCAGTAAATAACACGTTAATATGCTGTTACCACAACAGGAAGCCACAGCAGCGGTATAGGGGGCTATAGATACGGAGCTCCTTACAGCAAGTTACGGTCATGTCTTTACCAGCATTACTGAGCACTGAGCTGTTTGCCATTGCTTTAATTATTATTACCTCCTTTTATGCTATTTGTAGCTTCTCTCACTTGTTGATAAGCTGTCAAATGCAGTGGTGCATGATAACTCTGAGAAAAGCTCATTTCCATGATGTGATTATGTGTTACAACTGAGTTTGACACCCACTCTCATTTCAAGTCCTCTAAGACAACACAATTGCTGTTTTTATCTGGGAGGTTTTCCAGCCTTCTTGTCACCATTTATAGCAGGAGAGTAATTGGCCAGGTTTACTGCTTTCCTCTGTGTTGTTTTAAGGGGTTAGTCATTGTAGCATCAAATCCTAATGCTTAAAAATGGAAAAAAAAAACTTTATTAGGTCATTCAGTCCATTTCCTCAGGGCCAATGCAAGACCATTCCGTACAGTAAATTCCTGGCAATCTGTACAGTCAGGATATAAACAATCCCAGTGAAGGGCATCCCACCTTTTTCCTGGGAAGGCTGCTCCACGGCTTAGCAGATGTCGTTTTAAGGATGTTTTTCCTGACATTCAGTCTGTGTTTCTTTCCATTCCTCCTAGTTACAACTCTTTGTTTTGCACTCATTCTTAATTACCATTACATATTGACTGATTTATAGCCAATCATATACTTAGCTTCAGCTGGTCTTTAACAAACCCATTAAAGGCAGGAAACATTGACAGCAAACATCTACCACCTTCCTTCCCAAAAGATTTTTTTTAGTGTTTCTGTTGTGCTATCATTTGTTGCCAATAAATAAGATACACTGAAACAGGTCTGGTTTGCTATATATGTAGCACCAGTAGCATGAACAAAATTCAGGATGTTTGTTATATGAAATTTCATTTTATTCTTTAAAGTTTTGTTTAGAAAATGATACAGAATTGCAAGCAAGCTTAGCTGTGCAAAACGCCAGATGCACAGGAAGTGGAGAAAGCTCACATGCACCAATTTTAAAAGCTGATATCTTGACATGACAGATACCACTTCCATCATCTTAGGAAAAAAAAAAAAAGTAGTAACAAAACTGAAAGAGTTCCTGAAGCAGAAGACAACTCAATTAAGTAAAAGAACAGGAAGGGAAGAGAGAAGGGAAATTCAGGTAATTTATAGAGGTGAAAATAAAGAGAGCAGGATTTTGCTTTCTAGGCTGTTCCTGCTTTTATGAAATATGTTTGTTGATGTTTCTAAGTTTAATTCATCTGAATGTATTTGTGTGTCTGTGTGTATGTACTAAAATGTCCAAGTCCAAACGATACTCCTATTCTGCTGACATCAAATTGTTATTGTATTTTGTTTAAAAACAATTAAAATGTCTTTAATTGAAGCAGGAACAGTTTTTTCCAGATTCATTTGCTACACCAACACTACTATAAGACCACACACTTGAAAAAGGCCTCTAAGTATTACTCACTCTAGTACAAACATCAACAACAGACTGTAGCCTAATTCTTGCAATGGATTTAAGACAAAAGTCTCCCATCATCTTAAATAACAAAAAAGTATATATACTGGACTTTGCAGTTTGTGAATTCCCTATGTATGTAAAAATGATTGCGAGAAGGCAAAAAACCACACCAGTCCTTTATTTCTGCAAGAATAGTACTGCTGTTATCTTTGCTGTTGAAGAAAAATAAATAAGAATAACAAAACCTATAAAGCAGAGCATATTCATAGGCAAACAGATGTACCTTGTCTCTGTGGAGGGGAGGGGGAAAAAAAGAAAAAGAAAAAACCCAAAACACAACACCAAAACGAGACAAAAAACATACACTTTGCTTAGGGTTTACTGCTTTTCCTCATTAATTCTAAGTTCCTTGGGTTCCTCCCTGATAATCTTGCACCTTGTCAAACTTCAGTTTGGAGTAGTGAACACTTCTACAGCGGAGAACATACTGCAGTCTTTTTAAGTCTTTGTAGTGAAAACAGAAATTCAAGGTCAGACCCACGTTGCTTTAGACACTGTACACATGTGGGTGATATTGGCTGAAGACCGGCAGGAAACAGACTGCAAAGCATACAATTTCCAACAATGGTTAGGAAATAAAAGGTGTGGTATAACACACATGTCAGAATTTACAATAAAGGTTGTTCAAATGTATGAAGATTATCATATATCTGTCATATCTTGAAATTAAGCAGACAAAGCCTCAAAATCTGTATCTGTTTTATATTGTAATAATATCCAGAACAAAAAGCAAAACACATACTCCCAGCAATGTCATCAACTGTCAAAATTTTGCGACAGAGGCATAAAACCCTTCTCAAATGTTGTAGAGACAGTGGAAAGATATAACATGTATGGACAGAAAGGACCAGCATTTTTCGAATTAACTTTATCAGAATATAACAAGCACTACCACACAGAGGAATCACATTACTTTAATGTAAGACAGTTTCTGTATCTATATATATGAGAGGAAGAAAAGCCATTAGAACAAACACATTTTATTTTTCACACATGTCATGTACAACCTGTTGTTCTTAGAACTGTTAAAGACACTAATGTCACTTAGCTTAGGGGCATGGAAAATTACTGGTGTTCATGAAGCATTCTGCAATCCCTGCATAAAGAGCACAACACAAATCAATTATAATTCTGTGTGCATAATAATCAGCACATATAGGTACATACCTGGCACTTGTTTAGATTCTCTCATTTCTTTTATATCTTTAATATAGAGTCTTGCAAATGCAGAAAATACAGGATCCATCCCCCAGTACAGAGAAGGTGTCTCTTCTTCATACTTCTTGGACTCGGACTGCATTCAAAACCTATGAACACAGAAGAACTTATAACTTTTCTACACAGGTAAACCGCTGTTTACTTATGTTCCAATTGAATGAAAAAACAGCTTGTGATTTTACACAAAACAATACAGCAGAGGAACTTAGATCTAATACAATGTTACCTTTGTGTCACCACATGAAATATTCAAAATACCAATACTGATGATTTACTCAAAATTCTGAGACTCAAGGATTTCTTCTCTATGGACCCATAAACAGAGTGCAAAATACAATGCTTCTTTAAAAGAGCAGGGTTGTGGGATACTAATTGGTTATTTTCTGTACGATTGATTATTCCCCCTCCCCATCATCCCATCACTCTTTTTCCCTTCCATAAGATACTCTCCCCATTGTTCATCCTGTGCTTTATTGGGGGTGCGAGGTAATGCTTATTTTACATAAAATAAGAGCAACCATCCCTTTTGAGCATACAGTCTCTAATAGTTTTGTAATTGTTACTTTCCCCTTTTACCTCTCAGATTTCCCTGTTTAACACCTGCTATCTTCTGCTGTTACCACAGCCAATTCTCTGCTTATCACAGAGTTGATGTTGAAAAAAAACAGCACTCAATTCAGAAAGGATCCTTGCAGAGATTTGGAAGCTGAATATACTTTTTATTAGCTTCTGCTGTACAGATAGCTAAATTGTTCCCATAAAGCTTTCCAAGTCACCCTCAAATGGATGTTGGCCACTTACAGCTGGACAGCAAAGGTGGTAAGTGGATTGACTTTGAATAAGGTATAACAGGGATGAAATTTGGCAGCTACAGTCTCCTGAGAGGGAGTAGCTCCCTGCTACAGGTTGCCAGTGATCTCTGTAGTCTGCAGGAGACACTTCTAGCTACTGATGTAAGGCCAAAACGCCATGAATATCATCATAGCATCTTGCTTCTTGGAGAAATAACAGAACTTGGGTTCTGCACGACTTCTGTTTTCACACTTAAACTTTAATTTTGCACAGAAGACCAGAGTGTAGCACAACATGATAGAGTGTTGCTGACATCTACTCTACACTGTGAAAAGAACTGGAAATGACAATTATATTAATTTCCTTTTTTTTTTTTTTTTTTTTTTTAAGCAACAAAAGCTTAGTGATACTTTGACTTTCCTTAGACTGGTCATATGTTTTGCGAGATGTTGAAAGTATCTGATTTAGTCAGTTGCACCAGTCACTTCACCTTCAAGTAACAAACTGAACAGTTTTGTTTACACCTGGATTCATGACTCTCTCGCCACTAAAGCTAGCTCTTCCCAACCTATACATTTTGCACATGCAATGTCTACTCAAAAAATCTCACCATCCTTTTCTTATTCAAGACTCCCCATGAAGCACATTTTTTCTGCTGCTGAATTGCAGACACTGCTCAGTAGAAATTTATAAACTAAGCTGTTAACTGTATGATTTTAATAATGCAAAGCTGCATTCCTCCATATGGCAGTTCTCCGGTTGCTTGCTGTAGTCTACATCAAATTTAGACCATAAACTTTCCCAAGCAAACACATGGTTTGAACCTGTATTTTACTTAGCATGCTCATTTTCATAATAAAATTAGTCTTCCCCATCCCTCTCTTTTTGCTTGCAGTCTCTAGTACAAAGTTGCCTGTATTGTATCTACGCTACTTATGCTTTTACAGAATCTATAAAAAAACAGTAGGGAAAAAAAAGAAAAAGAAAAGAAAAAAATAATCTAGCCCAATAAAAGGCCATGGCAAATGAGAAGAGTTCACACATCAATCAATAAACATACACGCTGTAGTCAATCAAGGTTAACACATGGGTTGGAATAAAGAGAAGCACGACTGGTCAGCGTCATCCTGTCTCCCACTAACAAACTGGAACTTTTAAGATATAATTTTGTCCTTAATAGTGCTACAGTCCCCCAACAATTCACTTTCAGTGGCACTTCTCCCCTGACAAGAAACATGGATACAATCACAGTCTCCTTCTCTAAGATCATCTTTCATACAAAGTAACACCCCTTTCTGCACCATGCCCCCCAACTTACTCTGCATGGTTACAAAGTCTGCCACAGCTCAGCACCCATTTTTTCTCCTAGACAGGTGGCAGGCTGAGCTAACCAACCAAAGAGAGAATCAGGTAAAAAGCCTGTCTAATTTTTTGTATTTTGCATGAATGGCCACTCATTGGAGTAAAACGCAGAAGTCACCCCTGCACATGCGTACATCTGAGGGGAAATCAATGAAGCAGCACCACTGGAGATTAAAAATGCCTGCATTTTGGTATTTCAGTAAACAGTTGTCAAGTCTGAAATGCCCATATGTTAACAGACCACTAGCCAGAAGTCCAAACAACACTTCCAGCTTAAATGAAGCATCTCCCCACATCTTTTACTGCTTCCCTGTCCTGAAGGGAGAAGGATTTCTGCAGCAAAAGCTCTTTCTCTCTATCTCAGAATCTACTGGGCATTAAATCTCAAATTCTGGAACTTCCTTCTAGCTCCTAGGCCTTGTCACAGCTCTTCACTGGAGAAATTTACATCCATCACATCTATCTTCACGTACAGAACCACTGTGCTTGTTCAAGCCTGCTACAGACACAACAAGTTTAACCTTACAGATCTGGCAAATAATCCTTGATAAAAAGTAAATCACACCCCCAGCACTGTGAAGGCATCACAAGATTTCTTGAAGTCAACAGGACAAATCTGCTGAAGCCATGAGTTACAAACACTCCATCCACACCAGGCTGGGACAGTGAAACCCTACTGCAGTCAGTCACTCGTTTTCAGCAACATCTGACAGGCACATGAAAAGCATTCTGCAAGGCAGTCTCCCCTAGCCTCTTCATGGTCCCACCAGCCCTCCCAAACTCTGCCACCACCCAAGCCTATTTTCTTTCTTCCCTCCCAAGTGGCCACTTGGTAGCTACATTTGAACAGTGACCTATTTAAAACCAAAATCTTGTGGCCTGCTGGGAGGAAAAGATATTTACTGCCTCCTGTACTGCTTGCCTCCACACATTCCTATTACAAGTCCATTCTTCTCGTGTTGTTAACAGCAGCTGTCTTTTTGCTCCTATAGCAAAGGAAGATGTTAAGACAGAGAAGCAACCCCTTCCAAAGTATCTATTTTTCAGTTAGTTTCCAAACTTGTTTCAGGCAGATTGATAGTATTAGAAAACATAATTCTTACAAGGTAGATAAAATTCTTCCGATCAATTTCTCTTTTTTTATATATCAGTATCTTCCTGTAACTTTTTCTTAAGTTGGCACAGAAAGCCTCTCTATGCCAGGCAGAATATCCCAGGGGTTAATTAATTAGTGAGCCATCCTGGCGAAAGTGGAACTTTCCATTATGCTGCAAGTGTTTTCAGCTCTTAACTGGTACCATTGGTGATATGCTATCAGCAAGGAAGATAACAGCTACCCTGTACAATGAAGATCTAAGCAAGCATTGTAGAGATGCACAGCATTATAATCAATGAGAACACTGACAGCTAACAATAGACAATTCTGAATACGTACAAATGATTAAGGATTAAGCTGACTTTTGCTGGAAGACGGTGATAAGGCTTAGCAATTCAAACAATACAGAGTCCTAGCAAAAGGTCATCCCTTTCTGCACTTTAAGTGCAGTGTAATGACTTTATGGTTGCTGTAGTGCAAGGAATTCAGTCCTGCTACAGAAGAAAAAAGGCAAGACAGGCATCTGGTCCACAAGTTTATTAGATAGAAGATATCTGTATTCTATTTTTACCTCTTTATAAAATAACTCCAAGGAAAGGCTATAAAGACACAATCAAAAACAAAAATAGAATTAAGTTCTGCTATGTAGACCACTTCTTAGGAAAACAGTTCTGTTTCAAAGGCAAAAATCTAAAGTTTGCACAGCACTTATCTAAGTACAAATAAACAAAAAGCCCCAATCTGGGATTATTCTAAACACTAACCTATTAAAATAAGGCTGCCTCTTTCACCTACTGCTATCAATATTAACTTCCCTGACTGTACTGAGAATTAAACCACGTCCATAATCGTCAGAGTTATCTTGTAAGCTCAGCAAGGTATTATCCTAAAAGGGAAAGAAGGGAAACCAAGGAAAACTGGCAGCCTTCCCAACACCACCACCACCCAAAACCAGACCCATTTTGTTTCTTCCTTCCCAAGCTGCCTGCCTGGTAGCCCTGTTGGAATAGCTCCCCATTTAACACCAGAGTGATTTGTTCCACAGAACCAGCCTTGGCCAGTACATTTCTTGCCTCCTATTCCTGTGTTCACCATGTACCTTTTTCAAAAAGGGTAAATAAAGAATCAGTCTTCATCCAATCCCAGTGAAATGGGAACCCCAAGGAAGAGAATCTGTGTTAACATTTCTCAAAGTCTTTTCTCCAGATGTGATTAACAGCCAAAGCTCTTGGACAAAATTGCCTTCATTTGAGACTAATTGGAGCCATATGAACCCATAGAAAAGGTATCTTGCCAGCAGTTGTCTTCAACTACTCTGCAACTGCTGGCAGACCGCTGCAAAGATTCTTTCTCAAGTTAGCTATGAATCAGAAGCAGAGGATATTTATCCACCAATACAGGCAACTTATCCTCCTAGGCATTCACTCTTCTCCAAAGACTGCCACTATTATACCAGCACCAATGATTTACACCAGAAGCAGCTCCTGAGCTGTTAGAGTTGCCAACCAAGTGCATTAAAGCAACTTAAAGTCACCATTGGTTTACTTGAATAGACCTGACTACAAACTGTGGCTGTTAAAGAATTGCTTCATGGGTCAGCCATCCCTGCCATAGAGAAAGCAAGTTGTGGAAAGAGGAACAGAGTCAACAGATGGGTTTTGTAAGAACCTTGTCATCTGAATTGAACTCGTCTGTGTTTGAGTCAACACTCTACATGACAAATGAGTATTATTCAATTCTTCATGATCAGCAGAGGCAATTCCAGCATGATACAGTTAAAAATGCCATATTTCAATAAATGGCTTTAATTATCCAAGGCCACATACAGAATTTTAAATTAAAAACAAGCAAACCCAATATCTTATTACACAAGTGGATCTTAGTGAGCTGTAACGCAAAGCCTTTGGGTACAGATAATATGAAGTAAAGATTCAAAAAATGAAACTCACCCCTAGACTTTTTGAAAACACTTGATTAAAAGAAAGTTTTCAATACCAGTAAAATGACGTAAACCATCATCAAGACCAAAATACGTCACTGAAAGACAATAAAGGCTCCTGAAAAAATGTGTATGATATCAACTTTACAGCTGTTAGAAAACTGTAAAACAGTAAGATAAGGTCAGTTTGGATCCACTTCCTGTCTGATTCGTCTATTAAAAACCAAATTAGGTTAAGCACTTTCAGTCTTTCCTAATAAGCTACCTTCTGCTGCTGCTCATGTGAAGTCCTGTAAGTTTAGATGCTACATACTGCAAAAAAAGTCAGTTAGGGCATACATGTCCTGTAGGTTTTCGATACAAGCACGTACAATTCCAATTTTAAAAAATGGTTCTGAAACAAAATTAATTGAGCTAGAACTCCTTCTAAACTTCCAGAAGTTTAGCAGTTCCTGAAATGTTACTTGTACAAGTGTTAACATCTGCATAACCTCCTCAGATAACACATTTACCAAAAAGAAAGAATTACAGTATTTTTCTTAAAGATACTGCTTGAAATTTTAAACATCATATGACTTTTAGTTACATTAGATTATATTACAATACACTTCCCTGGCAAGGAAAGGCAGTGCAAGACAAAAAAAACCCATCACTACAAACTTTAGCCAGTAGGAAGTCTATCAACAACATAGAAAAGTATTGCCCACAATGCCTATAATAATCACGATATAGATACGAGCAAGAAAGCCCTACTTTATCATTAAACTGGCACCACTACTGTGTAATAGTCTTCCAGTGGAGTTAATGACTCCATGTCATAAACTTAAGGTATTTCCCTCTCTCCGTTTTTTCCTTTCCACAGCACTGCCTAGAAATCTTTCTGGACAGGCGCATGTGGCTGCAGGAGACCAGACAGATTGGCTCCTCCAACATCAACAGTCTTAGAAGGAAGGACAAAGCTTGCAGTTCTAGATTGCCGCCTTCAGCATTGCAACCTGGTTTATATACAAGTTAAACCTTGTAGCAGGGTTTGGGCACTCAATTTTTCAAAAGCATGATTCTGGAAAACTAACAAGGAAGTGTGCAATAAAATTAACAGCAGAAGTAGCTCCTTCAGATCCTTGTCCCATGCATTAGTCACAAGCTACTTTCCT
The DNA here is from genome assembly GCF_964289735.1 of Phaethon aethereus. Classification (NCBI taxonomy): domain Eukaryota; kingdom Metazoa; phylum Chordata; class Aves; order Phaethontiformes; family Phaethontidae; genus Phaethon; species Phaethon aethereus. Next base: position 27,802,161 of record NC_138583.1, read on the forward strand.
ACGTATCAAGAAATCAGCAAACCACTCAACAGACCAGTAAACTAGCTCTATATGTTTATTTGTCATAGACAGCTGCAAGCTTACCATAAATAAGGTAGTACTAGTCACTACTGATAGTCAGAAAGCTTCATTTGCTATTTGTATTTTAAAGCTATTGGATAATCACGCTGAAGCACCTTCAACTAATTCTCTAACCTCTCTCGAGTAAGGGCAGGAAGAAGTCTATGAAGATGATTAATGATCTCTGAAAGCTCTTAATCACCCACAGTGCTGCCAGAAGGAGCTGAGCTGAAAAAACATTCTTTCCCTGGGAGTGAAGGTTCTCAGTTCTTAGTGTGAAATAAAAACAAACAAAACTAAAAATAAATTACTACTTAATAAATAATAAGTTTGCTACTTTGGGAAAACAGCAGTATGGAAGCTGTGATAGCAAGAGGATTCTGAACAAGCTGTTGGCAAGGGAGATTTTTTTTTGACAGATACATGCACTTTACTGATTCAACATAAAGGAATATTAACTCATTCATGTTAACTAACAGAGCAAATAGAATAAAACCTAATTCACCCTGTTTTAAGGCAACACAGTTAGCTTTCGTACTTTGGTACAGAAGTGTAAAAATAGATTTAGTACCACTTCTTGAATGAACATTTTCAAATTTCAGAAATTTGGGTAGAAGTGGCAAGCGTTGGTTAATAGCTTTCTGAAGCTATTGGGCTTGTGAATTCCATGACAAGGTTGACTCAACTTCTAGAGGCAAATTTTCTTGCCCATTTCCCTCCTTTAAATTAGTTTATGCATCTGGTGTAAATTAAAACAGCCTTTGGAATACCATCAGAATTTATATTAATACCCATAGCACAACAGAGCACTCTGTTACAACCAGAGACTTCAAAAGAATTAACCTACCATTTGGTCTAGGTGCACAGTTGTGATAACGTTTTCAAAATATTCCCATTACATACCAAAGCATTAGCTTTTGGCAGATCTGTTTAATGTTCTGAAATTAGTTTAAGTTTTTCTTTGCTATACAAGTGAACTTTTTAACTGTATCAGAACACCTTGAGGCTGTGCTTGAAATATAGTGTCCAAATAGCACTGTTGTTGGTATATACAATATAATTCAAGTCCGAATAATTTTGAAGTCTCAGACCCAACTAGGACCATCATATACTCTGAGTGTAACTAGAGACTGAGGTTACTCATTTGGAGCTCTTTTAGAAGATTGAGACCTAAGTGTTACTCTTCTTAGAAAGATTAATACAGTTAGCTTGACACTGATCTCTGTTTCTAGACTGGCTGCATTTGTTCTTTGTTTGGTTGGTTGGTTTTTATGCTATTCCACAAAATTATTCTTTTTCTCCTCCAAATAAAGACTCACAATGCTTCCTGTCTGAAGGCACTTCTTGTAGAAAAATATTTAGAAGTTCCAGAAGACAAACCTGTGCAAAATGAAGGGGGGGAGGGAGGAAGCATTGAGACTATATATTACAGTATTCTTTTACTGGGATAAGTTTGAACTATTATCCCATGCAAGAACAAAGCTTTTATTATGCTTTTTTTAATGCTCCTTGCACAGGTCCTCTCAGCCAACATCTAGGAAAAGTATCAAAAGGGTGTGTTTTTTGTGTCAAAAATGGTACAATTCCCAGCCTGCTATTTTCTGAATTTCTTTTGTAACTGTGCCTCCTTTCTAAGGACTAGAACTTTCATACCTGAAATCAAGCACAGTATTTCTTAATCACACACAAGGCTGCTCTGACCTACAAAACCCAAAAGTTTTAGAAATGCCAAAGGTGTGTAGATATTTCTCAATTCCTTAAGACAAATTATTCTGCACAATCTCTTACACTGCATTCCATGAACTCTGAATTATCTGAAGAGTAGTTTCTTCTTGGCTAAGGAAATCTGGCTCATCATCCGATACTTTCAGCTGCTAAACTCTACTAGGACCTGCTAAAATCCAGAGACTTTGTCCTCTATTAACTTTGGGATAGCAACTTATGTAATTCTCTGAGGATGTTCTGGAATAATGCATGTCTTAAATGCTCTCTCTGAGGTCTGTCCAAATCTCATCACTGAGAGCTGACACAGGACTGATACAGAACAAACCAAAACTGTTCAGGAATACCTGTCCTGCGATATGCGTATCTTCCTAATAGCTTTCTTCCCTACAGAGCAAGGATGGATAGACTTCTTTGCTAGTGATGATTTTTGCCCATCTTTAAAAACTTTTTCTGAATCCAATAGGATGGCACCAAATGGCCATAACACTATTAAGATTCTTGAAAGAAAATACCTCACCGACGACGGTGGCTGCAGCTTCTTACATTCCCTACATGAATCACTGTCACAGCTAACATCATAAAGTCACTACTGTTTCTGATTTCTTGGTATGTAAAAAAAAACAAACAGCTTTTTATAAACAGATTTAAGTGCATTTGAATTTGAATAGATGCCACTCCCTACCTCATGCTTCTGCAAGTCAGTCACTAATGTATATTGCATCCAGAACAATACATTATAGCTCAGCCGGAAGCCACAGGAATTATTTTTCCTATAGATAACTATTTTCTGCTATAGAAAATCAATCCAATTAATGTAATGGCCTTTTTTTGGCTTAATCCATAAATATTGCGTGGTGTACTATAAAACATAATTTTACGGATGAGATATTAAAGGTCCCTTCAGTCAAAAAAAAAAAGATTCCAGGGCAGTCAAGAATACTCGACAATACTCTGTTTTCTCATAAGCAGGTCCTAGGGCCCAAAGTTTGCATATACTATTGTTGAACACACAATAGCTGCTGTTTGTTTTTAACAATCGACACTTTATTATAGCTACACACATTGCCGCTGTACCAAGAAGAGATCCTACAAAAAACCAAATTCTACTTTACAAACACATAGTAAACTATTTTTTGCCTCAAAAATGAGAATTACACAAGAGCTTACAACAGTCTAGGTAAAAAAAGAGAAGAACATTACACATACAAACTATTTTAAACATGTTTGTAATATAAAAGTAAATTTTTTTCAATGAAAAATTATGCTATTTCCTCAGTAAAATCAGTTTATATTTTAAAGTCCAGTTTTGCATTAATCAACAGTTGGTATCTCACATGCTAAATGTTATTTCCCCTTTTTGTGAGTAGACAAGTCTCCAGATTCCCACTGCAATGTCTCTCTTTGGGATATTGCTAAAGATCAGTAGTCTTCAGTGCTACCTTTTTGTCAGATCATCCTTTTCTGTGTGTGTGAAATGTTCCCTACTTTTCAGTATGGTACATTTTTAATAATAGTTGTAGAAGGCATAATAAACTTCTTGCTTATGCTTACCACATAACCAGGATTGGGTTTGTTGGCTGGCTGGCCAGCCATAATAAAAAACAGATTTAAAAATAACTCATTTTCATATTACAGAACAAGTTATTCAGTCCCAGGATTCCAGAGCTGATCAAGATCACAAGAGAACACAATGTCCATTCTGGAAAAAAGCGTTCCTGGGAAACAGAGGAAGAAATTCAGGATTTGCAGAAAGACAAGCAGCAATACATGTGGGTTTTTTGTTCAGACGTTTTTTGTGCCAGTATTGACTGAAAGCAATACTGAGGTGCAAAGCTATCTTTATCCCTTAATAAATTTCTAATCCTAGCTGCTATGTGAACTAATGCAAATTTGAAAGCCACAAACAAAAAGAGCAAATCAACTCGTGACTCCTATGCAAGAGGAAAAGGTCTAATTACCATCTGGAGGAAAGACAAACATGGTGAAGCATTTGTAATACATGCTTTCATGTGACTTAACTAAAGCTTCTAATATGCATCAGATGGAGGGGACTCTGCAAGTTTTAAATACTTTGCCTTCTGTTCATGTACAGTTTTGATCAAATAGATTTTGCTTTAAATGAAATATAACCTCAAATGATTAAAATGGTTAGAAAGAATACAGCATTATAGCTAGGAGTAGTAGTATTTTAATTTTATATTATTCTAAAAGAAATCAGTACTCTGTATAGACTTATTCATGTGTGGTTCTGTGAAAGATTGTTACAGTCATCAAGACGTAGAGGCAAAGAATTTTTATTAGACTAACTACTATATGAAAAAAATGCAGCTATCCACCAATGCAGGTCAGTATTTTAATATTACCTGAAAATTCCTACAAAAGTTTTTCAGTTAAATACAAAAGCCAAAAAGGATCCAGCCTTCCTGAAAAATTGTATTGTGAAAGAGGACCTGAAGTTTTAAATTGCATTAGTCAGTTAATCAATTATCAGCTATGTATGTTTCAAGTTGTTGACTTTCCATTAAATCTGAGGTTTGCTTCTCACTCAAATAAGTATAAAAGCACAACTTACCCCTCCAATTATGTATGACTATGCTTCCAAGTATCAATCTTGCAGTGGTTTTTTTGCAGACCAACTGGAAGCAATAAAAAAAACATATTTCTTTTTTGCAAAAACTTCAATGAAGTTAACGTGTTACAGCTTGAACACTTTTGACCTGACAGATTTCAAGAAATATTGTTGTACTATTTGTTGAAATATCTGATCCTTATTCAAGATTTCTATATTTATATTACTGCTTTTTCTTCTGACATTTGATTTCAAATAAAGTCTATTCAATAAAACATCATCAGTTTACTTGGAAGCATTCAGGTAATTTGCCCACTTATGCATTTGCTCTATCATCATTCCCAGAGGTGTTGCCTGATATCAAGAGAACTGCAACCCAAGAGTTCTGCTGGTAGTAGTATCTCCATCAGTAGGAAGAACAACCCCCATCACACATTTCCAGGACAACTCACCTCACACAGTTAAACACTGTGTGATAAATATAAGAATCTAAAACGCGAAAGGGTAAACTGACCCCCAGAGATACCTTTCCCCACTGAGTACTGAAAAAGCTAGGCCAATTTAGACTAGCAGATCTTTCCGAAGCCAAAATTAGATCAATCCTATTCCTAAATATTTTAACACTCAATTTTTTTAGTGCAAACACCAAGTAACACCCTTATATGTTGAAGCTTCCAAATGCCCTATGTTTCTATAGCAATTCTTAGATTAACTGGTCCTATGGTAATACATCAAAAAAAAAGGAAGAAAAAAAAAAAAGTCATGTAATGTATAGTTTCCAGGCTATTGATAGAAGCCTGGGCACTGATTCTGGCTAATGAGATATGGGCAAGCTCTTGAGCATCTAACCTCTGGTATTACATTTTTTTCCTGTTTGTATTATATATGACTGAATTATTCCAGTTACTCATATCAGAAAGGCTCATAAAATAGAGTACAACACTGAGTCTCTTTTTTGTTCCTTTATGAAGACAGCTATAAATTTCAAATGCAGAGCAGAAATACAAGTCTAAGCTACAGATCTATCAACTGTACATTTAATAGAAGGGCTTTAAGAGTGCTATATACAGTACAGTCTCCCCTCTCAAGGCTTCCAATAAATGGGTAACATGACTTGATGCTGCTTGGAGGAAAACGTACAGTCTTCAAGGTCATCCTCTTACAAAATCTTTTTATTTTATGATGATGTATTTCCCTCTTCACCTTGTCATAAACATGGGTTACTAACTAATGCTACCACTAGCTCCTCTGTACTTACCACCATTAATTAGAGTGTTAGGACACAGGAGCCAGGTACAGCATAGCAAGTGTAGAGGGGTCACAGAAAAAGGACAAAAAGTTAGAAACTTGGCATGTACAGAAATAAGATGGAAATGTCATAAAGGGAAGAAAAGGAATATCTTTAAGGTCAATATACAAGAAGGAAAGAGACTGAAAGCACCATAGTATTTAAAATCCACTGAACTGAGGTGGTCCTATGAGAAGGTAACACAGGCAGACAGTAGCAAAGGAAAAATGGCCGATGAAGAATGGGAGACGGGAGAAAAAGGTCAAGTATGGGAGAGTCACCAAAAATTTCTCATAAAGCCTGAAGGACTGAGGAAAGTTAGTAAAGCTATGGTGGTATAAGGTGAAGTATATCAGAACTTAATTCCACAAAATCCCAAACTCCAAGGAAAAAGGAGTCAGATTCAGATGGAAGCAAAGCAGCTATTAGAAACAACTTCAGATACAGAGGCTGGACACATGAAGTCTTGGCAAAAAACAAGAATACAAAAAGAGGAGGTTAAAAAGGAAGGTAGGGGTTAACTTGAAGGATTTAGAAGTTACAGTAGCACTTAGAACTGAAATGAGTCCAATACAGCAGACAACATTAACTTCAAGAACAGAACAGAGTGGAGACTATAGAGTCTATGGAAAAACACAGCCAGATAATTGGAAAATATCAATGAAATCACCACATACTTTGGGGTATGTGGTGTTTCATATTACTTCATTACTACAAACACCTGTACTATTAGACAACTCCTTTGCTGAAATCCCTTTGTTGACTCAGCCCCAAAATACTTTTCTTTACTTGATAAGTAAAGAAAACAGAAGGGAGAGTGTTGAGTGCCAACGGTAACAGACAGATTAAGATGGATGAAATAAGAATTATGCCTCAGATTTAACCACGAACAAGCCACCTGTGACCTTACAGCAGTTCAATGAACTCAAACATCAGAAAGAAGATTGGAGGAGATCAGTGAAAGTGTGGGCAGACAGAAAGTCAAGGTAATATAAAAATATACCATTAAATATTTTGAAAGAAGTGAAGACAAGATGCAGGACTGCAGTGAAACGGCAATATATGCTGTGAAGAACACGTTTCAAATTAAATTTCTGAAGCAAGAGTTTATTTTCAATGAAGAGAAACTGAAGCAGAGCAGTTTAAATGAAACAGAAGTGGAACATAAAGAGGGAGTTAGGAAGAGTAGCAAGTGTAACCAACAAAGTCAATGGGAAAGGGTGGTGATATTAAGCAGCAGAAAGTATAAAGGAGACTTCTAAGTCTCAAAGAGATTAAAAAGATTGCAGTAAAGAGTTACAGCTATTTTTAAGCCAGTGTATTTGATGTACAACAAAGATAGTTCTTTAACATCTTTACTCTGACATTTTAAGGAAGCATCAAATTTTCAAAATGAATTGCATTAAATTCCTGAAGGAGAAATTTTAATATACTTATAATTCACTTGTACCTTTTTATCCTTACCATCTGGAAACATTTACAGTTACTAAAAACTCCTGCTACCAGGGAAAAAAAAAAAAACAAAAAAACCCACAAGACACCAGGCTTCATAGATCATCCTCCATACCAGGAAGTTAATGCATGTTGTGAAGGATTTGCTATTAGCACTTAACCTTCACCTTACAGAGTTTATTTTTAGGATTGAGTGGCAAGCTGTAACTCTAGAGTGAAAGAATAAGGGAAAAATTGAGACTGAGCCACAGTTTTGTTTTTCAGATATAATGTTTTTATCTTGAATTACTTGTTAAAGAACAAGCAAAAAAAATTACATTTAAAAGCAAAACTTTATCACTAGATTAATTGCTCCTTTCTTGTGCCAACCTTTCACCTTATATTTTTAACATTATATGAATTAAAGCTCTCTGGAACAGGAAGACTATTAAAAGTCTACAGCAACACATCTGTAGTACCTACTAACATTTAGTCATTGGTAGGATGACATTACTGTCCCTGTTCTGCTCTGAGTGAACCTGTTTTATCACACACGTGTTCAAAGCAAACGTATAGATGACATAGATGCTGTACATGAACTACTTACAGTCAAAAGTTCATTTATGAATAGAGCTGCGGAAGAACAGGGCCCTGGTATCCTAGTCCCATAACTGCCAGCCTTATTAAGGCAGCTAGCTCAACTACATTTGTTCACATGTAGCTCAAGAATTTTTCTTTTAGTTTTACATTTATTCCAGTTATTATTACAAACTCTGACATACACACATACACCTCCCCCACTGCCCTATGACATTAACGCTGAGGCTAAAGAAAAGCTAATCCTGCCTAGATACAAGCATTTCATGCTATAGCTTTGGATTCCTTTTTTCCCCCTCTATCCTCTATCAATTAGTCAGTTCAAATAAAGAGATGCAAATTAGTCACAAAGCACTTTTTATCCAAAAGAAAACAAGTTAAAATAAAAATATTCAATTTATAAATAAATTAAAATTATTATTAAAGTCATCATTGTATTTTAACATCCAAATCAAACCTATCATCCCACCTGAAGGGGCACACACACACACAAAGATATTATAGAGAGGAAAAAGAAATTGAATTTTAAAAATTAAGATTCCAGAAGCTAAATTGCTGCTGCTAACACTGGAGAGACCTTATCAATCACTCTTTGTTACTGTATTTAATCCAAACTATCTGCATGAAACTTGCAAATTAAGTTAATAGGTGCAGCCAGCCAGATCATAGAGGAGAAAGGAAAACAGCTCATCTGGATTGCAGTTGTTTCTTGGCATTATCCTTACACATGTAAACAGTCTCGGCTTTAACAGGCTCCTCAGCAGTTTTACATTTTGTGGCCAAGCTGTTGGTACAAAGGAACCACAAAACCAAGATCGTTTTTGAACAACAAATGCTGATTATTACAACAAATCAGGACTGCTATCAGGTTAGCAAGAGTACTTGAAAGGTTCTCTGCACACAGTAGTACTCTCATTGAAACTGATTTTATACAGATTAAAGAAATTAACTCATCAAACAACAATGTTGTTTGATTCATAAACTCTTTGTGGCAGGGGCCATCTGCTTGTCCTGTGGCTGGACAGTGCCTAGCACAGTGTGTTCCTGCACACTATAAATACTATTAGCACCACTAATTACTCAACATACAACTCCGAAATATTCTTAGAAGGATTCTATCCCAGCATGCTTCAGCCATCAAAAGCATTGTTAACATATGATGCAAAATTCAGTCCCAGGCTACTTCTATGCCCTTACTTCCTTCTGAACCACCTTTCTAATCTTCATTACTCTAATAGTACAGGTGTTTGTAGAACTCCTTTGCTGAAATCCCTTTCTTGACTCAGCCCAGCTCTTTCTATTCCTTAAAGTCATGCTTCTTCCAAGGTTGCCATATGATCCCCATAACCTGTGCATCTCAATGCCTCATTATTATTACTGAGTTTACACATGGACTACCCTCCTTAGATAGCAAATTACTATCATGCTAATAAAACAGTCTGAGGAATGATACACACCAAAGACTTGATCTTTAGAAGCTTATAATGCAGTTTAAATTAATGGTAACTGCAGGCACTCAGGTTCATATGAGGATAATGCCTTACATGATTTTCACCAGGTGTTTGTCTCATCATCACATCTCCCTTAGGTCTCACATCATTGCCGTAACTGCAAGATCGACTTCCCGCCTCCCATCACAGCCTAAACTTTGCCTCCAAGATGTCTGTTAATTGCCCCTTAATCAGGCAAGTGGAACATCTCTTGCTTTCATGTGAAAAAATACTGCACATTTGGTGGCATATAAACAACACAACTATTAAAATACAATCATACTTCAGGCTGATGAAGGAATCACTTGTGTGAAGAGGTGGTGAGATAAGAAAATTCAAGTCTGTCACACTGATTACATCTCACAGGATACCAAACGTGCAGCACATTAACATCACACCCTGCTATGACTGAACCCTGTGACAAACCAGTAGCAGGTCTAGGAACAGCACTGGCTCACGAACAAAAGAAAGTCTCCCAACATTGCCTTCTTCTACCAACACCTTCACGAAAGAACCACTCCCAAGCTCAAGCTCTCCAAGAGGCACCACCTGCCATCACTACACTCCGGGCAGACGAAGAGGGCCTCACACCCCCTTCAACTGCAACAAAAAGACCTGGGAGCAATCTGGGGGGAGGAAAGAGTCTACCTGCGCTGAAAAGACGAACTCAAGGTATGTAACCAGCCCTGAAAGAAGATGTCCCCCTACCTAAGAAACATCACCCTCTGCCACAGGACTGGGGATGCCTTCCCTATCCCGGACAGTTTAGAAGAAGTAGGAGAGGAGAGAGGTGTCCCTCAGCATAAGCACCTCAGCAGAGGGTAAAGGTTCCTCTTTCCTCACAGCCCCTCCCGTAACAACTACCAGAAAACGAAAAGCAATTTCCCGCACCCTCCAACTGCGAGTAACGCTGCCTACCTCCAAGGAAAAACAGGGAGAAAGGAGGGGAACCCACCCACCCCAAACGCTGCCTCCCAGGCCCTTAGAAAGGGGAAGGGGGGTACCCCCCTCCATCTTGAGGCCAGACCCTAACTTACCCGCCGGAGGCCTCGGCGCGTTCCTATTGGCTCGCGCCGCCGCCGCCGCGTCATGTGGGAAGAGGAAGCCCCGCCTCTTCCCCACCTTTGCTGGCGACGAACCGTTGGGAGGGGAGGGCGGAGCTGTTGTATAGCGCCTGCGCATGCGCTGGCGGAGGCGGTAGCGCGCGTGCGCTAGCGCGGTGGCGGCTGCCGGGGCGCGAGGCGGTTCCGGGAGCGCGGGAAGAGGGGCCGGGACACGGGGCGCACGCGCCGGCGGCGGGTGGAGAAGGAGGAGGCGGTGCCGCCCCGCCCCGCAGGAAACGGCGCCGCCCGGGCCCCGCTCGGCGAGAGGGCGGGGGAGCGAGCGGGAGAGAAACCGGGAGGGGAGCGTCGCCGTCCTCCGCGCAGCCACCCTAGGACGCCGCGGGACCCGCTCCGTGAGGGCACCGGCCGGGAGTCAGAAGAAGGGCAGCCCTCTCCCTTCCTTACATCCGCCCTGTCCTCCGAGGCGGGAGCGCCCTCGGCGGGCAGCGGGGTGACCGCTCCCCGCTGCCCAGCGCGCATCCGCGCTGCCCCCTTCCCGCGGGAGCCGTGATCTCTTCGCCGCCGCTCGTCTCCTCGGGCTCCGACCTCCGCCCCGCCCGCCGCCGCCGCCCGTCCCCAGGAGGGAGCCCGGCACTTGTTGCTGACGCGTTGGTCACCGGCCCGGCCGAGCAGGCAGAGCCCCTCGCGGAGGGGGGCCGCCGCTGCTGGTGTTGAGAGCCCGGCTCCTTTGGGGGGTCTCCGGGCGGGATCTCGGCGTGTCGTTTCTTCTCGGCGCCCGGCGGTGACGGCTTCCCAGGCGGCGTGAGGACGTTCCCCCGGCCCCCGTGGGGATCGCGCCCGGCAGGACCGGCCCGCCCCGGATGGTCACGGAGTGCTGAGGGGGCACTGCCAGCCGCCGCCCGCCGCCGCCTGGTCGCCGACGGGCTGGCCTCCCTCGGCAGGAGCCAAAATGTCCTTCTTCAACTTTCGGAAGATCTTCAAGCTGGGTGGCGAGAAGAAGAAGAAACAATACGAGCACGTCAAGAGGGATTTGAACCCTGAGGAGTTCTGGGAGATCATAGGGGAGCTGGGAGATGGTGCTTTCGGCAAAGTGTTCAAGGTAAGGGCGAGCGGGCGACGCGGAGCACTTGTAGTCTTGCTCGTAGCTAAATCCCGACTTGCAGTATTGCTGCCGGGCCCAGCGCTGCCCGCAGCTCGCCGGCCTGTGAGCTCTGGCGCCTTGGGGGACCTGTTGTATGCGTCCGGTTTACCGGAGAGCGTCGTCAGGCGGGTAAGCGCGGCGCCCGCCGGCCGCCCTGCGCGGCGGGACGTGTCCCGGGCCCCGCGGTGTGCCGAGCGGAGCGTGTGATCGCGGCGGCTCCTGAAACTAAAGATAGAAAAGACCTATTAGGTCATTGTCCCGCCTTCTGCTCCACCCTGCCCGTTGCTGAATCGCTTGCTTCTCCGGTATTTTGGTGGGGTTTTTTTTGGATTCGTGTACAGGATGGCTTCTAACCTTACAAAGGCTGTGTTTTCTTAAGTGTCAAGTTCATACTTTTTTTTAAAAAAGTTTCTGTACGGAAGGAAGCCCATGAACGGTCAAATTGACTTGTGTGCCTCGTGCGTAGTTTATAGGGCCAAGCTCACATCGCTTTTAATGGTCATTCTCCTGTTTTGTTCTGTGTGTAACTGAATTAAATAGTTGTGTTCTCTTGGCTTTCTTTACGTGTCAGAATTCCTCTGTTGGATCCCCTAACTGCTCTCAGTTGCTTGATCTTTGAATCTTCAAATATACTGGTACAAAAATAATAGTGTTTTTAAGGATGCTTATCTAGAATTTATCAAGCTGAGTAGAGTACAATGGCAGAAATACAACACTGCTGGTGTTTGGCGAGACTGTAGCTTTCAGGCAATTATTTAACTACTCTTCCTCTTTCTAAAAAAGCATTAATGCTCCACGTTTGGTTTAGGGATAGTGTGGAAAAAAACATCATGGAAGATAAGTATGAGAGAATGGGGAAACTGACATGAACTGAGACTGTGGAGCAGTTTCTTGAGACTAGAAAAAAATAGTGTGAGAAAGAATAGCTTTTGCAGTGTTACTGAAAGCTCATTCGATCAAGAAACATTTATATTTAGAATATTGCATGTGAGAGTGTATGGAATCTGGGTACTCATGAAACCTGTAGAAATTATTTTAGATTTTATTGTACTGTGGTGTTAACTGTTTGTAAATTTGAGTAAAAGTGCTGCAGTTAGTTCAGAATGCTAGGTGGGCTTTTTTCACCCCAGGAATTTGTGTCAATGTTCTATTTTCAGAGATTCTAGTTTATACTTTGATGTTGCTGTAATACATAGTCTAGATGGTAATTCTCATGCCAGTGTGGAATATGGGAGAGTTGTTTGGTTGTTTTTTTACTAAAATGACTGGGAAATATGGATGAAGTTGCATGTCATAAAGCTTGGTGACTATAAAAACATAATGTTGTCTCTAACAGCATTTGCAATTCAACTGCTTCTTTAAACTTCATAGGGGAGTTCTGTTCCTTTTTGGTGAATGTAATGCTCTGTCCCATAGAGATGACTGGGGAAGCCCCAAAAGCACAATACTAAATGTCTTCTCCTCCCCCATATGTATTTCCCTTCCCATCCTCAAATCTCTTCTCACCTCATGCTTATCTGTAGGCATGTCTGTAGTAGCAGTAGTCTGTAGAGGAAGGTGTCTGAGCAAGACAACTGGTAAATTCTGCATTTCAGTGTACTTTGGATACAAGAAGAGATTTTTTTTTTTCCAGTTGGATATGATTTTTCATTGTGAGATTTATTTCCGAGTGTGAAATGACAAAGTGTAAACTGCTGGAATTTTTCAGAATTAAACCCTATTTAAAAAATAATCGTAATTAGAATTAAACATTCAGTTACACTGGTAAACTTGGTGAACGTAGCACATGTGAAAGTTAAGAGGTACTAGTTCTCCTGGAAAAAAAATCCCATTAAAAAAAAAGTCTCTGACTGCATGTATTCAGCAGCAATCATTTTGTTTCCATCTAGTTTGAGAGGGAGGATTATGCACAGATACTAACTTGTACTTGTGTTCCTGCATGTGAGCATGCTTGGCAAGAAACTGTTTTGAAAGCAAGGGTGTCTTAGGTTGTTCTTTCTTGGATGTACACCTCAAATGAGAAACTGCAAGAATAGCCATTCAATACCTTCTCAAATTTGGAATCAAAACTATGAACTGGAACAGAACTGTCAACGTTTGAAGGCTTTGTCTTTAAGTAATGTAAGTTGGGATATTTGGGGATGGGTTAATTTTGTTTGTGTGCTGGCTGTTTGGTTTGTTTGTTTGTTTGTTTTAAAAAAAACAACACAACACCCTAGTGACAGTTAGATTTGCCAAAAGTACATTTGCCTTTGTTTAAGATCCTAGGAGTCAGTGTGCGGCAGGGTTTTGGCAGATACATGGTAAAATGGAATTGCCCGATAAATAAGGCTCTATATACTTTGGACTTTTACTAAAAAATAGGTTAGATTGGTTTACATTCTCTGATTTCCTGTAGAGGAGTATTTGATTTAGTTATGTAACTCATCTTCTGGTCAAAGTATCAAATATTTAAATAAATACCGAAAAGCAACTCTTAAATGATTCTGACAGCATTATGAAGCCTAGCTGATTAAAAAATGCTATGTCTAGTGATAACTAGTTTCATATACAGAAGTCTTAAGGATATTGAAAACTTGTGATTCATTCCCCTTCTTCCCAATCAAGTACAAAAGTCTTGCTTATTTTTTTAATAACTTAGCGAAATTACTGGAAGAGCTTCCTTCCTTTGAAGCTGTTCTAGCTTTCTAAAGCCTTCTTAGCTCTGACAATTCATACATTTGTATTCACTAGCTTCTAAGTAAATGTTTAGAACCACTGTATTTCTAAGTGTTTCAACTGCTGTCGCAAGTCTGTGGTCAGAGGAGCTGTGTAACTGCAGACTACTGATGGTAAAGGTTTATGGTTGTATAGGACTTTTCATTCTAGCCCTTTTCAGCCTCGTCAAAGAGGCCACTTTTAGGTTGTTTTCTTTTCGTTTTGCTCTTGGCTAATGAATAATGGTGTAGTTTTCCATCCTTTTTCAATTTACAGATCCTTGCAGTACTTCAGTATCAGGTGATGGCCCTTGTATGGAGACTTTCTAGGCTGCTGATGATAGGCCTTTTTTCCAATCTCTTTAATTGCCTTTCATGTGTGATTTAGAATTACTGAATGGACTGCCAGGGTTCTGACAGCTGCTGAAGAAGCATAATACTAGCATCGGAGGCTGATCTCAACTTTGAAATTTGGCAGTTAGATCACAAACTACTCTCTTTTTTCTTTCTTACTTTCTTTTTTTTTTTTTTAAGAAATAAAAGAAAAAAGCAAAGAGAGGAAGTTTGAAACTGCTCTTGATTTGATCAGGTTAAGTCCCCTGAAGAGTCTTAGGCTCTTAGTCTTAAAGTTAATTGTAACCAGTTTGCTTTAGAAATTAGTTACATTATTATATCATGTTACTTTATTGTGTGTTATATTGCCCTGTTGTATCAAATATCAGTTCAGTGCACACAAGTAAACATTGCTTTAAAGTAAATCAGTGTAAGTAAGTCTTAAAGATTTTCATCAGCTTTAAGCTGCGTTCTAAATTCCCAGAAGTTAACGTTCAGATGGTGTGAAAACAGACCTTTAAAATGCCTAATATTCTGTGGCTCTTTCTTGCTAAAGCTCCTGATTGAGAATCTTTATCATAGTGATGCACATAACTAATTAAAATGCAGATATCTTCCTAAGTTAAGCTTTTGAATGAAATAAAGTGCTGGGACTATATTTCAGTAAGATATGCCAGCTTTGGTAGTCAGAACATTATACATGAATATAAAAACACTTATATTGCAGAAAGTCGTTTTCCTAGTGTTTAGTTGGTGTCATCTCTGAGCCCTTTACTAGAGGATACTCCTCCAAGAAATACACGGTCTTTTGGCCATCGTTATTATAATTGTTGGTACCATTTGTACAAATATACTAATTTTAAGTCTTCTATAGGAACAGATTCTATGGTGGTAGAATATATGTGGCAGCATACTATATAAGATATAGGGTATCTATATATACACATACCATGTAGAGAGAATATGTATAGCATGTATATATATTTTAATAGAAACTGACAAATTATTATTAGAGAATCCTTCATACTTGTTTGGTTTTGAGTTGCATTCATGCTTCTTAGTTTGAATTGGAATATTCTGCCCATTTCTGGTATCCCAGTTATCACCCTGAATCTAAGATGTTGGAAGTATTGTGTATACAAGATTATCATAGAATTTGGAAAATCAAATGTTTCTATTTCGTTTCAAGTTACTAAGACAAGTTTTCCAACTCTCAGCAATTAACTGATGCTTGGTTAAAAAGCCTATTCTGCTTTCTCTTTAGGTTCAGAGAAGAAATGTTGTAGAAGTTGGTAGCCATAATCATGGTGAACAGCGTTACCCAAATGCATTATTTTTTGAAAATTACAACTACTTTAAGTATTCTTATGTACTTATCTTTGAAATAGTGGCTATTACAAACTCACCTCTGGCTAATGATAGTGGACTTTTCATAATAGTGTTTCTTCAAGTCCAATAAACTAATGATGTTGCTTCAGTTAAGCTTTTGTTTGTGTATTTAAAACAATTTTACCTGTAAAGTACCTATATGACTTACAGGAGAGCTTGTTTTTGCCTTAATGTCTTCTACGGCAGATATAAACAAATGCAATTTTTAAATAGTGATTTAATAAGACTCGACCAATTTACTTATTTAATGATAATGCAGCCTTACCTCCTTTTAATGCTAAAAAATGAGCTGATGGTGGCTGCTTAGAAGTACTTTTTGCGTACCACTAACATCATAACTTATTTTCTAATCCTAGAAAATTAGTCTGACCCGAAAACAAAATCGGGGCAGAGTAAGGAGAATTTATATTGCCTAGTTTCTGTGGCCTTAGAGCACATCAATCTAAATAATTCCTACAGTTGAGTATTGCAACTTGAAGTAATCTTAATGATACTAGCATATCATGCTGCTTGCTCGGATGGATATCGTGCTGCTTGCTAGGATCAGTATCTTTTACTTCTGTAACAACACTCATAGGAATAGATTTTGACCGCTTACTTGATATCTAAGCTGAAGCACTGATATGCTGGTTTTTGTCTGCTTTTTGTCTTTTGACTTATCTGGTGTCATTAGCTCCGCTAATTCTTTAGAAGAATTTGTTAGAGCTGTTGGAACTCACAAACATGCCTATATAAAAGATACAGTTCCCTGTGGAAGGGTATCGCTTGAGTTCGTCTGAAATCCTGTATGTTTGGTAGTAGATGGACGATAAATTCACGTTTGAAAATTCCCAGTCAAATACTGTGTTTTGAGAACCTGAAGCTGCATGTGTGACTCTGCTCATAAGCCTAGGCCTGGAAAGAAAAAGCAGGTGAAAATGTCCTAAATTGAATTTTAATAAATAAGAATGAATCAGTGCAGAACTTTTGGCAATTTTGACTTAAATTGTTTGCTATACTTAATATGTTTTGTTCTAATCTATTTTCATTCATAATTGACTATATAAGTTGACCTCTGATTAAACTGGAGCAGTAAAATAGTACAGTTGTCCTCAGGAGATCTGAATTAATAACATTCACTTAAACGCCATGTTGCTTTGTTTGGCCATAGAGGCATTAGTAGATGGAGAAGAGAGTTGATTTACTCTCAAGAGACTAATGTATAAGATGGCAATGTTCAATTTTAAATATTTAGTCTAAGTAAAATAGAACTAAAACTTAACCTAAAGCTTTCTAAGAGCAGTCCTTTCTGTAAGAGTAGCCTGAGTATTTTAGGGCTGCTGTGTATGGTCCAGATGAAGAAAAAGATGCATGACCATTCATAGAAGGTAAAGCGTTTTAGTCTTGCTGATCAGCTTGCTGAGTTGCTCTATAATGTTATCTTTATTTTCACACTATTGCAATTTTAGCCTGTTGAAGATACCAGATAAGGAAAAGGCAATATCACTGTTTTAAACCCTGGGAAATGTGTCAAGGGGAAAGCTTTACAGAGCTCTTTACACCTATTGTCACTCTTGCTAAGTTTTCTGAGGAAATGGGTAGTGCAAGTCAGTCATCTGTAGACTGCAAACTGAGATAATTTTCTTGGTTTCAATGGCTATTTGCAGAAGGTAGTATCTCCTTTCCATCTCATCTGTAGCAAGGAAATATTCTAAAGAAGTAAGAAGTATAGCACATGTTTTGTGTCTCGCTTTTTGGACATCTTGAAGTCACTTGGCTTAAAATCAGCATCACAATACTTAACTTATGAGTAATGTATTGTCTGTGTGTTGCATTCAGAATTAAAACTGCAGACAAGTTTGTGGAGGATAAATATAGAATGCTCATGATCACTCCTTGGTAAGGCAGTCATCTTTTCCAAGGTGTGAGCACAGTTATATAAACTGTTTAAAGCTCTAAGTAAATAGGAAATAATTGTTTCATTTTATTTATCTATGTTATAAAAGTTCCTATATTCTTACATGTAATCTGATATTTCTGATTTCTTAGCTAACTATTTGTGTAAGTGCTTGGGCTGTTGGTTTCTCGTCTGGAGAGTAAAATTCTGGATTTCAGACATAAACTGAATGTAACTTGAATGTTGTCAAATAGATAGCAGAATGAAGTGTGTTTAAGCTGTTCTAACTTGGTGAAATAATTCTTCATATCTAAGTCAGATGCAGTCTATTTAATTAAATAATTCTGATGTAGGAGCTAAAAAATGTTGGAGTCCTGTTGTGGGGGTTTTTTTAACAGGTTTTGTTGACAAATTGGTTAAACCTTTTGAACTTAATCTTTGGCAGGGAAGTAGTCTTCCAATAATACAATCCTCCAAGCAGTAATACAGGCTATTATTGCAGTAGTTCACAAGTTTCTTTTGGTGTTGACCCAAATTCTAGTTTTGACCGCCCCATAACCAATATTGAAGAAATAATTTGTTGGATTTGTATTTGCAAATGCCACAATCCCCAGTTTGGGATTTTTTTTTTTCCAGTTGCATGCAGTTATGAATGGGCCTTACATATTTCATGGGCCATGACCCATGTTTTGAGAATCTTGTAAGATTATAAACATCATTCTCCTTCAATGACAGCTGTGTCTGTGTGAAAGAGGCAGCATGTAATTAAACTCTCTGGTTTGATCTCTCAAATGCATTCCTTGAGACCCTGGTGCCTGAAATGTTATTTATGAATACTTTTATGGTCTTTGCTTCTTTGTGCTCCCCCAATAACCTTTAATTATATTCAGATTATATACGGAATTGACAAATTCATAGTGTCTCACCTCTTTTGCCTATTGTCTGTCTTTACAGTAGCTGCCAAATTACTCAAATACAATGCTTGTGCTATCTTTTCATTTCATACTGTTTGGATTGTTCCAGTTTTCAACGTTCAGTGATGGAAAAACCGTGAAATTTGCAGTTAGAAAACAAAGCAGACCGCAGTTAGAAAACAAAGCAGACTGAATTAATAGCACAGAGTGAAAAAATGAATGTTTTACAATTTTTCTCCAAACCCATGTAAAATACATACTGCAACTCCCTCTATGGCTTTATAACATGATTACGGTATGGAATGCTTGAAAGAAATTTTAACTCTCAAATATGTCATGTGGAAACACATTTTCTTCCACTCAGAAATGTGAAAGGATCTTTTTAGAGAGAAGGAAGACCTAGTACTTGCAGAATATGCTTGAAGGATGTTGGGTAATAAGAATTGGCTAAGTAATATTCAATAAAAGCTAGTAGGCTACCTCATACTTCAACAAAAAATTAAGGCTTTACTGTAAATGTTAATTTTCCATTGGCATTTCACATTTTCTGTTGGATATGCTCTGCATTCATGATACAAACCAACTGAAGTACATGCAGCAGAAGATTAACCTAAAGCAAAAAATTCACAATGAGATAGTAATGGAAGATTATTCGTATATTTATTGCACCTACTTAAAAGTATAATATTTGGTTGTAGGAGGACATACTGTTTCTTAAAGCAGTTCTAAATGTATGTAAAGGCAAGTTACAATGTTAAAGTTAAAGATTTTTCTTGTTTATTTTTACTCTTCTGGGTTAAGACTGGTTTGCAGTATTCTGTGGGGTTGCATGTGTTTATATTATATAGGGAGGTTAATGTAAAACACCTATGCGTGAATGATGGTTTGAAAGCTGAAAGACACAATTTTTTTCCCCTTTATCTAGCCATGTTTGTATTTTTCAGCCATTTTCTTTTTAGTTAATTACCTATAGCCTGGAGCAAGAAATTGCTCAAGCATGGATTCGTGCTTGAGTCAAGTTCCACCTAAAATCTGGCTTTAAGAAGGTTCTGATTACCTGAAGCATGCTGTTCTATGATACAGTTTTTAATTTTTACTGATTTTTCTACGGAGAAGAATACAAAGAACTGAAAAAGTAGGATTGTACTACCATAACCAAATCAATTTATTGATTAGCATTTAAAAATTGCTAAATCTCTCCTTACTACGGAGGACTAAGTGGCCGTTACCTTAAAGTGTCAGTCTTAAAAATTAGGCTGTTGGTGGTTGTTTCAGAAAATCTGAAACTGAAGGAGGCCATGACAAATAAAGGGACTTTATTATTTTCAGAAAGAGTTTTTCTAAAGTTGCATTAATGCAGTTACTCAAAATGAGCGGGTGAGCGGAGGGTGAAAGGGCAACTATAGAGTCTGCTGAAGTTTTTTGGGGAACCATCACCCTAGAACTTAAGTTGTGCCCACATCAAGATTGTTCTACTTGGTATGAAAGCAATGGTGAATCCCCATGCTAAGGCAGAATCATCCATCTAGCTTGATAATGAATTGGAGAAGACCGTCCCTTTACTTTCTTCCTATCTCATTGAACAGCATTTGAGAGCTGTCTGAGACCTTCTCATTTAAGGAGGACTTCAAGGAACTGGGTTTTGTCTCTAGAAATGTTTAGTCATAACCATGATTCAGAAAACAGTGTTGTGAGCGAAGTTATTGTAACTTTTTAATGATACAGTAATAACTTGGCAAGACTTTTTGCACTGGAATTTATTCTTTCTTTGTCTTGTAGGTAATGATTTTCCTCACACAGATTTATGCTGTAAACCCAAAGCTTTTCTCTAACACGTGTCTGAATTTCACATTATAGAAGATGACTTTTCATTTGTATTTCTCAGCAGTACTTTACCAGGAAAAGAGTTAAGACCTTGTAATCAGAAGGCAGTAAAACCTTAATGGAGAAATGTCAGTTGAGTGCTTCAGCAAGAATTAGCATGCACTAAACCCTCATCTCCCTCATGGCTTTTGTCTCAATCGGGCTTTATTCAATTCATATGCTGCCTTTTTTTTATTTTTTAAAGTTCAGTCATGTTCCTGCCCCACCTTCAGCTTTTCCTGTTTGAAGAGGCCCAACCTTTTTAGTGTGTGTTTTATAAGACAGCTGCTTCACCTTTCAATTATTTTAATTGTCCTCCTCTCATTCTCTTACTTGCTTAGCTTCTGCGGGTGCCACAAATCTGTCAGTTCATGATTCAGGCAAACTGTTCTGTTTTCAGTGCCAGACAGTCATGGGTCAGAACCATAGGTCTGTGCAACTACATTACGCTATGAAAAAACTGTGAACTGTGATCATCACTGAGAACTATGGTTGGAAGAGTTTGAACAGGAATTATCCTCAAAATGAACTCAAATCATTCCAGTAATGCAGAGAAATGGGTACCCTTAGAGTTAAGCCAAGCTTGTTTTTATACTCTTTCACCCTTTCCAACTAGTTTTTACTACCAGTAAAGATGCATTAGCCAAGCTTAACGTGAAAGAAGGTAGCACTGTCTGCTCTTTCTCATCCCTCTGGGGTGGGGAGTCTGAATGCTTAAGGATCATCACATAAACACAAACAAACACAACACATAAACAAAAAGAATACTGTCAGGGGTTTCCTATTGATTGACAGGGATAGTGGGGGTACCTGAAAACGCCTCCTTTGCTGTTGGCTGTAGCAAGAACTTAAAGCTGTCTCAGTAGCAAACTTAGATGTTCTTGGTCAGCTTAATAACCCTAGAAGCTGTTTGTTAATTTAGCGTGTTATACTTAAATAAAAACAAACAAAACCCCACATACCTTGCCTTACATCTAAAAATGAAATATAAAAATGAGCTAGTGTACAGGCTTGTTAACTCTCCTATTTGTGATGTCTGTTTTGGTGTTTATTGATGCTATTGTAGTCTTTAGTGGCCCATCATGGGACCTCACCATTGAGCCAGTGCAATATGAAGAAGATTTTTTCAAATTGCTGGCACTAAAACAGTATCGAACCGTGATACTAAGTGAAACAGTCAATAACAGGTCGTCTTAAAGTGGTGCATTTCAGTAGGTACAGAAGTAGGTACCTACCTTTGGTAGGTACAGAAGCGACTTTTGAATAACGAGTGGCTGGGTCTTTACTACGACTGTTTTCCACAACAGTTTCCAACGATGCAAGTCAATGCAGCCAGAGTTCTGGCAGTCTATTCCCATTCCCACCTCCTTCCATGTGATAGGTCTGGTGCTTGTCAGCCCTGTGATGATCTGGTTCAAGGAACTAAACCGTACAAAAGCTGATTGTACATGTAATCTTCTTGGCTCCCCAGACCAGCTCACGGGAGAGCCAGACAAGTGAGGGTGCTGATGTAAGGGAAAAATGACAGGACAGTGTCACCATTGGCTGAAATAGCTATAAAAGGGAAGCATTCGGGTGGCATATCGATATTCTGAAATTGTTAAGGTGTCAGATGAATGCTTTTTGTCAGGACAAAAGAAATAATAGCTGTACTTGTGTTGTATATATCATCTGCTGTTAGCAACAGTACTGATAAAAAGGCAGTTTTGCTAAATGCTGCTGTTGGTATTGTCATCAGCTGGTAGTTCTGTCCCTTTGCATCACTGATGTCTGTGCTAGAAGAATTTTGTTATGAAGACATAACTTTAACTGGAAATTTACTCAAAGTCTATGTTCCCAGTTCTGTTTCAGGTGGTGATTCTTTTCTTTACTTCAGGAGTGCTACATAACTGCTAGAAAAGAGTGAAAATTCTGTAAGAATTTCTTTTTGGCACTATATTTACCTGTATGAGGGAAGTACAGAAACTGAATTGAATTCCAGAGTGAGCACTGTATTTTGAAGCAAGAAATGGCTTAGGTAATTTTCCAAAAGGAATGGAATTCTGCATTCCCTCTCAGTGTACAAATAGACAACAAAAGGTAGCCTTCTGCATCAAAATGCCTTTGGCCTCATAAAAGAATAAAAAAAATAAACGAGAGAAAAGGAGGAGTAGAAGAAAGAGGGAAGTCTTGCTAAAGAGAAGACTACTTCATCTCCAACAGCTATGCTGGTCCATCCTCATTGCTGTCAGTTCTTGGGCACATGGGCAAAATAGAGCTTTCATAATTCCGTTAAAAGTAACTTTGCCACGCTATCAAGAGACAAAACCAGTACTTCCTCTTGAACATCTTGTGTACTTAACTTTGCAGTGTTTAACTTGACATGATACTCAGCAGTTCTGTTGGAGGAAGGACATTTTTCCTACGTTGTATGAAAGTCTTTTACCGATAGAAGCCCACAAGTTCATTAGTTGCGAAAGTCTTGAGTAAAGCAACTGTTTTCCCTTTGCGTATTTTGTGCATCAAGCTCTGCGAAGTGTTGAAGTATTTTATCTTGATTTGTTTAGCTGGATTTCAGTAATTTTATCAACTAATGCAGTTATGGTCATTATCATATCGCTAGCATATTAGGTACGTTCAGAATGAATTACACTAATTGGTACAATGGCAAGCAGCAAGTGCAAAAAACATCAGAATTTGAAAATGGTTATCCTCATCAGCATATGCTTCTAAATTAGAATTTCTTCTGAAATCAGCAGATAAATAATAGGATTTGCATTCATATAGTTTCTTAGAGTAGTCAGTTTTCTTAATTGTTTTGTTGTTTAAATTCACCAATTAAAAAAAAAACAAACCTAACAAATCAAACAGTGAATCTGAAAGGCAACGTCAGAAGCAACATGTTCCATTACTGTGCTGAATATGAATGAAGTTTACTTACAGAACCCAAGACGCTATTTTTGTGGCACTTGAATAGCCAGTTTTCAAGGAATACCAACTGTTTATTCAGATGGCTTTTTATAATCTCTTGAGACGTCATACTTGCAGCAGTAAGATAGCAAGGTCATTATAAGCTGTATGTGAGGCAACCTTTCTAACTTGCATGTCCAAAGATTTCGCTTTGTTTTCATGAGATGGTATGTAGCTTTAGGGTCATTACTTAAGACTCACAAGAAAACTACTGGCAAGTCACAGACTGTATAAGCATTGAATAGCATACATCATCATGGTGAATTTTGTAATTAATAAAGTTCATTGTAGAACTGACTTGAAAATAACTTGTTTACATTAGAGAGCTGAAAGACACTGGCTTAACTGTATTGATTTCTTTGTTGTTGTTGCTGTCTTTGCAGTTAGTTTCTATTACATTGTTTTAAAAATATGTATCTACAAGGAAGCAGTAACTTCCCTTTAGCGTTTTAAATTTCCCATTCTTGAAAAAATACATTAATACCACAAAAAGAATATGAATTGGGTTCTAGAACAGTTTTACTTTAAAAAAAAAAACAAACAAAACCACCAAAAAAACCCAGGGATGGTGTTGTGCAGCTTTTTTATGAAAGCTGTCAAAATCTACTCTACTTCCTTTTTTCTTTCTTCAGAAATAGGGGAAGTTTCATCTCAAGAGACTAGAGCATGGATGGAGCAACAGAATATATGCTTTGATAGTTTTGCAAGAGCTGCTGCCAGTTTTAATGTGGTATTGATGTAGTCACGTTTCACTTCCCACTGTTGCGTCTTTTTGTAAAATACTGACTCTTAATCTGCCTATATAGTTTATATTTTTCCCTTAAAATATATGAAGTGTACTTTATTGTACATTTTAGCAAGACAAAGAATGAAATGGGGTGATAATGCTTCATCTTGTTTTATTTAATACTTTCTCGCTGGCTGTTTAGCTGTGCTCATTGCAAATCTTGGATACGGTTCACATTGCAGTATAAAATTATGCAAAACCTTTTCCCAAACTGCCCATATTTCTGATCTAGTTATACACTTTAAATGACAGTTTAGTTACATCTGTTATATCCCATCATCTTCTACGATAAATACATAAAATAAATTGTCTTAGTAGAGGTCCTTAAAAGTCTTTGTTCTGCTATATGAAATGTAGAGCTTTTAGTAATATTCTTTACTTTTTTGACAGCAAGTTTTTTTAACTTAATGACTGTGCCACATTTCATTTTGATGACTACGTAGTTTCCCTAGTAACATGTCACAAGGCCTTTTCTGAAGAGTTCTTAAAGGGCATTGTCATCTTTCTTTGTTATTTTGTTGACTTGTTCATTTCCAGTTTGGAAAGACAGAATTTTCCGTGCTCAGGTCAGATGTGTGGGGTTTTTTGTTATTGTTTTGTTATACATGAATAGCTGTGATGGGTCAGCAAACAGCTGTAGCCACCTTACATCTGATTTGGCTAAAAGCCGCAGGCAGAGGAGATCCCAGTTTTGTTTGGTAACCTAACTCCAAGGAACAGGATAAGGCAGAACTGTGGGTTGGGCTAGCCATTTTATTTAAAAAAAAAAAAAAACAAAAAACCCCCAAAAAACCACACACACACAAAACAAAACAAAAAAAAACCCCTCCCAAACACACATGTACACAAAACACAACAAAAACAAAACAAAACAAAAACCCACCAAAAAACCCCAAACATTCTAGGTTGTTATGTGTACATCCGTGAATCTCCACTATGTAGTCTGTAAAGTGCTAGTAAACGACTTGGTACTACCTGAGCCAAAATGCTCTGTGGTGTATCTGTTTGCAGAAAGCTACAGAGTTAGCTTTTACAACTCCAAATGCCTCCCTGGGCTTCACACTGGCTCTCTGAGCTCCAGTGTTATTGAAAGAAATCTCGTCTCCAGTCAACTAAAGCATTGTTACAGATGTTGATATCTAGAAGCAAGATTATAACATAGAATCCTCCCAGGTAAAGAAATCTGAGTCCTGTGTTCAGTCAAATTATAAAATTATCAGGAGCAAATAATAGAATTGTCAACTGTCAACCTGGCAGCATGATACCTTTCTGAAAAAACAAGTCTGGAGACAGCTTAAACTCTGGCTTGTTGGTTGTCTTAGAAGTAATTCTAGTGAGCAGCTAGAATTAGCAATTGTTTGATTAAAAATTATTTCTTGATATCATTGTTTCTTGGAGGCATTACTAATTTCTGTCATCTGGAATAAAAGTGTGTTTATTGCTGGAATAAGGACTTAATTTTAAGCTGTAGGGACTAAAATAAACATGTGAATTAATAAGCAGTAAGCATTATGTTTTGTTTTTATTAATGACACAAGACTGAATAAATAACTGTAGGATATCTGTAATCCAAGGTGAAGATAGACTGGGCTCCTATCTTTCCTGGGAAGTTGTCCGTCAGTTCAGGGCTGACACTGTCTGGTGCTGGACAAAATGGAGAAAACCTCTGCTGGCAACTGTTAGTGTCTTCTGTAGATGAAAGATACTGGCAAAGCAGCTTAGCACTGCAGGGATAAATCTTAATTTGTCACACCTCCCCCTCCTCAAGTATAGGAGTTGATTGTAATGCAGAATGGTGTATTTTAATGCTGCTTTTGCAAGTAGTATGTGCTGCTGTTGTAACTGAATTTAGGGAAAAAACACCAGTCCTTTGCACTTATACCTCTGACACCACTTAATGCTTTAGTTACAAATGTTTTCCCAATATTGTTGGCTGTTTTCCCCCGTTGCTTTTATGTGAGCTATCATGCAACAAGAGAACGGAAAATAATAATGTGTTGTTATAAAACAGCATAGCATATTTTGGAGATTTTTCTTGACAGTGTTTAGAATTTTTTCTTATTATTTTTATTCTTTTTTTTCAATGGATTTGCTTAAGTAAGAGAAATTATGCTAATATCTGATATAATCTCCTCTGTTAAGTTTCCTCTAAGGGACTGTTGTTTTGCACATATTTGCCAGTTCAGCCCTGGTACTTTTCAAGTATGGATATAAATATTCCTTCCAATTTCAGTGACACAGTGCCTGAATCAGGATGGGAACTCTGCTTAACTAGTATGCAAAATACCACGTAATTAATGAAAATACATAAAGGGAATCATGAGGTTAAACATGAAAATTATATTCCATACCACTCACAAAAATAACTTGTGGAATCCTCAGAAACCAACTATGGAGGAAGCAGAAGAACCACAGTAAGTACGAAGTGCAAGGATAGTGGTAAAAGAGTGAAGTTGTCATGGAAACCGCTCCAAAACTAGTATAGCCACAAAGGCAACACCAGACCACAGTATCGTAAAGATGTATTTCAGTAGTCTGGGTTGAACCCCGGGCTCCACTTTGTTGGTAATACTGTTTGCTTGTAGGAAACAGACACACTTGTATCTATGCTTCTATTTCTTGCCCCCCCCCCCGCATTAAACATCTGTTAAGTAGAAGAAACTGTATAGTAGGTAGTTATGGTATGTTGTGCAGGCAGGGAAAAATTTTGGCTGATCAGCTGTAGGTTAAGGGTGTATCATCTTTGGTAGATACTATCCTTTCATTCTCTTCTGCATAGTTCTTTTGTAACAGTCACTTCAACAAGTTTTAGCAGGTATAACTGAAGTTAGCTGGTTTTCAATTCCTTGGACCAACCATATGTGTGATTAAACAAAAAATTGAAATTATCTATATTTTTTTTTTTTTATTACTACTACACTTTCAAATGTTGTGCAGTGAGGACTGGTGCAAAATAACGTAGCTTCTTTGAGATGACTGGCTTATCTTAATTTCAAGAAATCTGCAGAGGTTGCCATCTCCTTCATTGGCCTAACTTGTGATTTATTGTAAAAACTGTTATTTAATATTGCAGAGGTAGCTATTTGCTCTTGAATTCAAACTGGCACTTTTAATTACATTTCTCAACATTCGATATTAGAACTAATGCTTCCTTTTATCTGATTAAAGTGGATTTTTTCTTTTTAAATAAAATTCACTATTAAAGAACCCCTTTCCATGTTTTGAAAAGAAGTTTGAACACTTGATACTGGTCAATCATGCCATTTTAGTTTCAAAATGCACAGGACAATATTAAATACGGTGTAGTAAATTTATACAAAACAAAGTCCAGTGTAGTTTTTCCAGTAGGCCACACTACTTCGTACAGATTGATTTGATCAGGCTGTTAAAATCTGAAATTATAGCAGTGTTTTTTCCTGAGTTCATATGTTTAAGACAGCCTGATATCCACTGCTTTCTGATAGCTCTGAGAAGCAGCTCTTGCCATTGTCTTGTATGAGGACAGCTTTTCAGTACTGATTACTCGGACATCATCGGAAAGCATATATGGAGCTGGATCTGACAATCCCGGGTTTACACACAAGTGTAGCTGTTTACGTGCAAACACATCTTTTGCTGAATAGCTATGCGTGTATTTTTCACTTTTTGGTAACCTTGATGATCTGTGATTATGACGATAGTTTTGTTGAGAAGAATGAGTCAGGCAGGAAAAGCTTCTTAATTGATTTGTTTTGCTGCCTGCAAAACATGCAGTGTGGTTATGTAACACCTCAGAAGAGATCAGGCATCAGGAGGAAAGGTGATGAACAACTTTTTCTCTCTCGTATCTCAACTTTGTTTCCGGTGGGCTAACAATAGATGAAGGATGTACTTAACTTTTTTCACTTGTAAATAGTGTTTAATTTTTGGATGTCTACATGATACATTGCAGAAGCGGAGCTGCACAGTTGGGAAGGAAACATTTGCTGGTGGTAGGAAACTGAAACAGCTCCTCGCAACCAAGGCTGAAACTTCATATTGGTCATCTGAAGATGAAAGACCATGAGTTATCTGTGAGCTGTAATCCTCTTGCTGTGGAACGGTGGCTCTGCTCTCCCTGCTGTCCGTGGCTGGGAAAAGGCAACTCCTTGGCCGAGTGCCCGGACAGTAAACCTGCCTTTTAATACTCTGCTATCAGTCTCTTCACAAAGCTTCTGGCTCTGGAGCTTATATTTGGATATATGATACGTTATAAAAATTCCAGGATCGATAGGGAGGTGTCACATTTCATATACTCACAGATTCTAGTTTTGTGTAGAATGGTTATTCTTCTTTCTTGTACTGAGACATTTTCAAATGTTTACCACATTTTTGTGCATTAGATGTCATTGCCATTTGTAAGGGGTTTAGGTTCAGAAAGTAATTTGCAAGTTCTAACTTACACAATCATATTTATTCTATGCTAACCTGCAGCAATCCATCTTTATAAAAGTACTTTATCTTAGAGTTAGCAGAATAACAGTATTTTTGTGTGTGTTCTGCTAATGAGACTGTGCCATCCATTCCAAAAACCGTGCTGTAACAGTTTGCCATTCCCTTGTGCATAGTATCTCTCCATAAGTTAACATTTGCTGCAGTAACCTTAAATATATAATCCAAATAGAATTTTTGGTGGAAGGATTGCAATGTTTATGTATTGTTGCATATATTAGTTAATAATGTCTTCGTCATACTGCATTAGTCAGCTCTTGAGGGAGTGAATTACTCTGATTCTGTTTTCAACCACTGTGTATGAATCTTTTGAAAAGATCAAATTTTGTTAGTGCAAAGAAAGAAAATCTTTCTCCCTCCTTTCTTCCTTGAACCGTAACCATTGAAAATTTTGGATTTCTTAGTGTAGGACTGAAGCTTAAATCACCTGTCATGGAAGCAGAATCAAATATATTTAAGCAGAGCGTTTGGAGTAACTTGAATGGGGAGTTGAGAGCTAAAATATAGGAAGAAACTGCTGGACTCCTGACAGAGGACGTATTTTGGAAGGGTGGAACCTCCGAGTAACGTGAATGGTTATTTGACTTCAAATGTTTGTGTACCCAGATGCAAAATGAGTATGCAAATCAAGACTGCATCTACACACACATTTTTGCTCCTGCTCTGACCTTTGGAGGATGTTATATGGCAGAAGAAAGACTTTGTCCAAAGTCTAGAAAAAACAAACATACCCACACAAATGCTTTTTGTTCCTCTTAATCCAGAGTGGTTTTTTTCCCATACAACACGGTGCTACATAAATCTTATACATGAACAGTAAAATCCTTTCCTACACAGTTCAAAAGAGTATATTTCTTACGTGCTTCTTACAGCAAGTCACATAGATGGGTATTTATTATAGAGTGCATTGTGGGGTGTAGGTGCATAATGTCTTATTCAAGAAGAACTTTTAAAATCATGTTTAAAAATATAAAGATTTTTTTTTTCAAGTGTAGGTTGATGTATACTTAAATGTTTTATTAGTCCTCAGAAATACCCAGTGGAAATACGCTAATTCTAAAGCTTTTTTCTTTTGAGAACTGGAAAAAAGTCTAGATCTAGATCTACAAAATTTTACTATCTCAAGTCAGAACAAAGGCGAGCATTTGTTTTGTTTATAATTGTTAAGATGCTCATAAAGATAATCATACTGTCTTTATAATCACTTCTGGTTTTTAATGAGGTGTTTTAATAGAGCTACAACAAGGGGGAAATAGAAGTACCTTATTCAAAACCATTTTCTAGTTACTTCAAGCAAAAGGATCTGGGAAAAATCAAAATAAAAGGTACTCTGCCAATAGGAAAAAAAAAGCAATATATGCTATAAATGCAGCAAACTCCCTGGCATGTAATCATGCATGCTAATCTACCAATGCATGCCTCTCTCTAAGGTGAAACTGAATCTGAAAACGTAACATCTGTTACTGTTACCTGATGTAGAAGTTCAAAATATTTTTATTTAAACAAAATATTATTACCATTATATAGTTTACATGCAGATTTGTGTAAAAATTAATTTCAGATTTTTTTCATGTTTTTTTTTTTTTTTACGTATTCTTCTTGTAAGGTACAGTGGAGAGCACGTGGCCATGCATGTTTCAAAAAAGTAAATTTACAGTTAGTATTTGAATTATTTAGAAAGGTGCTTTTAACAGCCATTTTTCTGCACATATGAAACTACCAAGTCTAATTCTGTTGTGGAGTCAGACATCTGTTTCACCTTTCATGTTTAATTTACAGTGCAGCTCTAGAATAGGAAGGTTGGTCTTTCATTCTTGCTATAAAACATGAAACCAAAACAAATGATGTTTGCATTATTAAGCAGACCTTTTTTCTCTTTATTACTAGAATGTGTGTTGAAAACTTCTCAGTAGCTTGTTTTCAAATAATGTTATACAGATCTCTTTGTTGTTGAAAATGGGAGCGCAAATATTGAGGTTGGGAAGATTGGTTGTTTTTTTGTTTTGGAAAGAACATGGAGATAAAAATAAATGTTACACAAAACCTGTAACCTCAACATAAGATGAATCAGCTAGGACTATGCTTCTAAGAGTGTTTTGCTGTTACTGCTGTTTTACTGAATGTTATCTTAAACATTTATCTTTAAATACTCTCTTTTTCCACGTTGAGAGAATTATTTATGGCTGTGAAAGTAATAATATTTAGAGCTTGGAAGTCATTCTTAAGAATTCTTACTTGCTGTCTCACATCAGCTGTTGTCTGATACTGGTATGACCAGATTAGGTGACAAAAGTCAGGTTTTGGGATTCTTGCTGTGTCCTGTCTTGGGTTCGTCTCAGCTAGGTTGGGACCAAGATGCCCCATGCAGCAGCCGCACCAGCGGGGAGGCAGGATGAACCACCTTGTGATGCCCCTGCAGCTTCTTGTCTTTCGCTGCTTTGGAGAGAGCCGATGTCCCTACTTCTCATTTAACTTCATTTGAATCTCTAAAGCTAGGTGGAGTAAATCTAGGCCTTTGCTTCATGATCTTTACATATAATTGCTGAAGAAGACTTCAATCCTACAACTTCATTTATTCAGAGGCAAAAGGTAGCCACTGGAAATACCTTGATCAAGTGGTATTTTTATGCTGGCTTGAGAAGATACACCTTCTTGTTTAAAGTTTACCGAATTCCAAGTTACAGTATTCCTTCAAACATAACTTGTGAAAGAATTATTAGAAAGGGTGTATAATTTTACGTCTGTGTGTATATACGTACACACACAAATGTGTGTTTAATATTTGCTTTATACCCTATGTATTTAAAAAAAAAGGGCCTCACCTTGCCTTGTTTTGCTGGATTCATTTCTCAGCAGTATTCTGTGAATAAGTGTTTACAGTAACTGGTTTCTGAAACTTTTTGCTATTTAAATAAGTCACCCTAATTGTTTGCAATTTATGTTTAAAAAAACCCAAAGAATATTTAAATGCACAGCAGAAATGCCCTTTTTTTTTCATTGCGTACCCAAGGTCTTGTTTTCCTTCTGCTTTTCAAGTCAGAATCTTACTTGTTCTCCCGCTGACCTTACCGCTCCAGCAGCTCTAGCTCCCTGGCCTTAAGGCGTGGAGAGTAGAGGCTGGCATTTTCAGCGTGGCCAGCTTCCGCGAGTAGCAGCCTGTGGAGTTGCTCCTAGACTTCTGAAGCAAAGAGAGTAAAATGCCGAGAAAAATTAATGATGGCTTGGCAGCTTTTTTACATGGGAGCTCCTGGCTGAAGAAGAGCCTAAGCTGCTGGTCGCTGTTTTCTGCCTGGCTCTGCGAGCAGCTGTGCAGGCAGAAATGGGAGGATGGAGGCTGCCAGGAGTTAATAGGTAGTTTCTTGAGGAGCAGTGCAGACCTTTGTCTGAGGAGGACAAAATAGTAACGACCCTAAGCTACTGACTGCATGATGGTTTGAAGAATGTGATGAGAATTAAGTATTTTTATATTCCTGTCCTTCGTTGTTTCTTGACTTTGAGAAAAGTTATGAAACCCTTTTTCTTCTAGCATTTACCTAGTCTCTAATATGTGGGTATTCTCTCTTTATGGAGAAGCAAACTAAAGGCAGGAAAGTAGTACAGAAATGTCAAGAGCGGGGTTTTTGTTACGTTTTGGTTTTTTCTGGTGACGTTCACATGTATATATATTTTCTGTGACTTTTCTTTTATAGGCTCAGAACAAAGAAACGAAAGTACTGGCTGCTGCAAAGGTGATTGATACTAAATCAGAAGAAGAACTTGAAGATTACATGGTTGAGATTGATATTTTAGCATCCTGTGATCATCCTAATATTGTTAAGCTCCTAGATGCTTTCTACTATGAAAACAATCTCTGGGTAGGTATTTTTTCTTCTCTAAATGCTTTTACTTATTTCAAAAGGCTGTTGAAATTACTTTTTTCCCTTGGCTTTATTAAAAGATCACTTGTCAGTCACATTTCTTCTGGATTGTCACTATTGTGACAATTTCAGTTTCAGAACTAATTTGTATATTGTGAGTATGTCTTTTAGGATATTGTCACTGTAAAATTGAGCTACACTGAGTCATTTGGTCAGGACTTTGAATTAAAAATTTGGAAATTCTCCATATACCAAAATGATCTGATAGTTTTTAGTGCTTACTTGTAACAGCAGGACTCGGATTTTAATTACATTTGCACGATTTAGAGTAAGATTCAGAATCCATGGCTGAAAAATAAATAACGTGATGAATAGGTCAGTCTGTGAAGTATATATTTTAGATACGATTGAATTGACTGGTATTTCCAGGCAGGACAGTTTACCCAGGACTTAGAACGTAATTAATTTACTTAAAATCTAGATATTTGTACATGGAAGTATAGTTAGTGGGCATACGTTTCTGGGTATATCTGCTATATCCTGTGCACTGAATAGCTTTAGCTATGAAAATACAATTTTTCTCTTTTACATAACCCAATGCATTATTTATAAGTGCTTTTGGATTGTACAAAGAATACATGTTTTTTTTAGAAAGGGTTTATAATTTTAAAAGATAGCTAAAACAAGTAAAAGAAAATTTCCTTGGACTCTTACAAATATGCTTTATCCTTTAAGCATGAAAACACTGGAATATCATGTTTCCTGATGTAGATTTATTTTGATAAGCTTTGTAAAAACTTTGTGTGATCTGAATGCAGAGTAAAATGATATTGTATAGAACAGTGAAAAATGAAAAAATTTCCATGCATAAAGGTCAGCATAAAGGCAAGTATGCATAAAAGCAGAGTATGAAACTGCGTGGATGGGCTTCACTGGCGGACTAAAGATAGAAGAGGACCAAATAGTTTGAAAATAAAATTGTAGATGTATAATTATAGTGAAATGCAGAGGCATGAAAGTGGCAAAGGGAAGGTTATAATGATGTGGTGAGTAAACAGAATTTAGTTGAGGAAAAAAAAGAAAAGAATGATAGTTGGACATAAAATATGTTTTTGCTTTCCAGTTTTAGAAACACAGTTTCTCTGCCAAAGAGGCCTTTGTCAGATTGTCAGATCAAACAGCAAATTTTAGAGAAAGAAATTCTTTATTTACAATTTTTCACATTCAACTTACTCGGCAGTAGGTATGCAGAAGCATGTAAATGGAATAATGGTTTAAAGGATTTACAAAGAGTTGCATTATATAATACATTTGTTAGTACCATTGTTGTGAGGATTAATTATAGTAGTAATTTGAAGTAATATGTAACAAAAGTGGTGTATATGTGTTATCGTCTAAGGTATAATTTGAGGTTTCCTCTTTTATGGGCAATTATACTCTGATTTTAAAAGTACTTTAAAGGAAAAAATTGAGATATTATTTCCCAGAATATTGACTGTTAGTTTTCTGACAAGAAATACTCATTAGTTGTGAGACTGAAAATTATCATTTAATGTTTAAAGTTTAAATTAAAGGAGAAAAACACGTAAGGAAGGGTGGTGTATCAGTCTTGGATGACCTTTCCTCTTTCTTGCCCTCCTCATTCCCTTCGTCTACCCTCTTCCTCCTTTGTGTATGTTCTTTCTGTCCTACATGTCAGCATAGTTTGAGCCTCAAAAATAGTTGCAGTTTATTTTTATTTCAAATGGAAACCGAGAACTGAGGTGGAGTTTTTCTAGTATTATTAGATTCTGGGATAAAAGCTTTGATGTATTGTAGGCATCAATAAAGATGGAGGAAAATTAATGTAAACATCTGAATTTACTCATTTTCTGCACCTTTTAAGAGTATTTTTTCCATATTTTCATCTCATCTGAAACAGTAGAGGAGATAACATCTGCTGCTGGAAAATCATGTATAAGTCCTCTTATACTTGGACTTCGTAGAGAGATTACACTATAGAAATACAGTTTAATAATCAAGAAATGAGTTTGCAGGGATTATGTAAATCACATTACAACAAGTCAAATTGAAGCTGACTATTATGTTTTATAAGTTTTATTTTGAAATATTATCTTTGGATTAAGACTTTTGTATGAGGTTCTCCAAGCACTTTTAAAATAATTTGCTTAAGCAGCACAGCCCTACTTTTAGCTGGGTGACAGAACCAATATTTTGCAGAGGTTAGTGAAATAATTTGTCAAGGCCAAGGAGTCTGAAACTCGGGTCTCCCAATAATGCTCCTTAATCAATGGTACAGTTCAGCAGAACTATTTAATTTGTAATTTGGTTTTTTTGGGTTTTTTTTTTACAGATCCTGATTGAATTTTGCGCAGGTGGAGCAGTAGATGCAGTAATGTTGGGTAAATAAGTTCTTTCAAATAATAAACTTAATAACATCTCAAAATTATAATATATATACCTTAAGACTAGTTTCACATGTATTTTGTTTTGCAATGGAAATATTTTTGTAATTGATATGTGTTAAATGTTGGCAGTTTTAAATTAGCATTTACACCTATATCTATGGACATTATAACTTAAGTTAGGTTAATTTTCTCTGACTTTTGAAGTGTTTACTTTTCAAAACACATTTTCGTCCTGATCCTTTACGTGAATGTGATGAGTAGTTCTCGTGTGCTTATGGAGTTCTCTGTTCCTATACCATAATCTATATGAGCCCTTTTCAGGATGTCATTCTTCCCCTGCCATCTTCCAAATCATGTTGTGCTAATTTTTTATATTGCATCAAGTTTAAAGGTAGATTTTTCTGTGCTTATTCCACAAACTGGGTGAATGCTTACACCGGTAAGTAAAGGATCTAGTCTTTAACATTTAGGTGTACCATATGAAAGAACCAATCTCTAAACTGTATAGCTTTTTCATAGTTCAGATAGGTAGATATACATAGTTCATGATGAGGAGGGTTTTGGGTACAGGGGATGAAATTTTTACTGCAAGGAGCAAATATTTTAAGGTAGAAGTTTTTCTGACATATGATGTTCAGAATCTGTGACATTGATTGATTAATTTTCACGTATACCTCTGTACTGATTGCTATGAATACATAACATAAAATGCAAAAATGTTCTGTTTATTTCTGGCTCTTTCTCTTGTAGAGCTTGAAAGGCCATTAACAGAGCCGCAGATCAAAGTGGTGTGCAGGCAGACACTGGAAGCATTGAACTACTTGCATGAAAATAAGATCATCCACAGAGATCTAAAAGCTGGCAATATTCTTTTCACATTAGATGGAGACATTAAACTAGGTAAGCATGTTGCATACAAAGGCCTTTCCCAGAACTTTGTGTGGTCTTACAATTGTGTTTTCCTTAGGCTGTAGTTTGGCAGAGTTCAGTATTTATCTATTTAAATATCAATCTAACAGTGAGAGTTTTTTAAGATGCAAGTGGTTTGCCGCTCTGAAGGCGGGGGGGGGGGAAGCTTGAGTAAATGTCCTAACCATACTTGGCAGATCTTTCAGACTTCAAAATCAGCAGGGGTAGGCATCATATCAATATCTGTACCAAGTTGCGTGAAGTCAGACACAGGTCCTACTGTTTCTTAGTATAATGTTCTTAATTATACTTGTCTTTACTATGGTAACATCAGAACTTCCCTTTGAAGTTGTTAGTTCAGAAGACGAGCATGTTCATAATCAACAAAACCCAGTACCTAGTACTGTTGTCTCTTCCATTACTGAGAACTAATAATCTTAATGACTCAACTTAGTTTTTCCATGACTTTTTTAATTGCTCATTGCACTGAAATGGAGATAGAACAGTAGAAAATTAATCCAAGCTTTCTATTGTTGACTCCTGTTATTTTATCTGAATTTAAGCCATCATCCACATTTTCCCTCTGATGTGGTAGGGAATCCATGAGGATTCCTCCATGAAGAACTGACAAAGGACTACTGGTTGTGAACAGCATCCCTTCATTCAACCAGGAAAAGATAGAAATTGTCTGGATCCACTTTGCTCAGGTTTTCATCAGGCGCAAATGTGTATAAGCTGTCAGCCTTTACAGTGGCTTTACCAATGTCATAGTTCCATGATGTAGCAGCTTGCGTTCAGGTTTCAAAAACTTCTCTCCATGTAACGTGTGTGATGAGATATACTTCTTTGGATGCAAGGTAGACAGGCAGTAAAGGTAAGGAGAATCGGAAGATCACCACAGTGAACCGGGGATCTAAATTCCCAGCCTTGCTACAGATGTTCCTTTTAAGCGTAAGCAAGATGTGTCCAAATTCACAAATATGTCTAATACCTAACTCGTATTGATCGCAGTGTCTCTGCAAGGTGTAGTGCGCCGTCTCTGTTGAGAAGTTGAGAATATTTAAGAGCTTGCTTTGCTAGATTGACCAGTTAAGTGTTTCTGTGCTTTTTGCATGGATTCCTTTGCATAAGGTTATTACTTGTATGTATACTTGCATGTGCCTTTCTCTTCATCCACAAAGTACAGGTAACTTTACTATTTTGTTTTTTCTTGGAAGGATGAAGATTTAGTGATGGGCTGTCTCATAGGCCTTATTTAGAAATGTAATAGAACCACTATCTTATTTTCTTAGTACTAGTGTGAAAGAAATCACAGATCATAGCAAGAGTGTCATGGTCAGAGAGAGGATAATTTGCTGCTTTTCATTTTGTTTGCCTCACGTGACCTGGCTCCTCCTCATACGGACTGGAACTATTTTAAGCTTTTTGTCAAGCTTAGCTGATGTGCAGAACTGTGCAGGCTGTCAAGATACTACTTTACAGTTCAGACGACAGGGAGATTTCTTCTACACATACATTTAGTGATATATTCAGGTTTGCTAATTAAGATTTCTAAAAAAGGATTTACTTCAGTTTTGAAAAGTGTACAGCATACCTTGAAAGAGCATTTTGTTTGTTTTAAACTATTTGTATTTTGCTTCTGGTACACAAAGAAATGGGAAGTTCCTTGTTTCACAAATATGTGAATGGCAAATAAATTTACTTCATTGCATTTGATTTTTATAAGAATTGTAAGTTTTATTATTTCAGTATCTGTAGCCACTCAAGATTTCAGATTTTACATTTGAACAAATAGCTCTCTTAATCCTTTTTTTTTTTTTTTTTTTCCCCAACAGAGCAAAATTAGGCTTCTCAAGTGTTGAGTCCATCAAGTAATTTTGTACAGATTAAAGACTGCAACATATGGCTGTTTTGTCCCTTTACTCTAATCTCTAGATCTTCATTAAGAAAGTTGTGTCTA
Source organism: Phaethon aethereus (assembly GCF_964289735.1). Taxonomy (NCBI): domain Eukaryota; kingdom Metazoa; phylum Chordata; class Aves; order Phaethontiformes; family Phaethontidae; genus Phaethon; species Phaethon aethereus. Next base: position 27,839,937 of record NC_138583.1, read on the forward strand.
TAATAAGCATGTAACACTTATTTAAATGTCGTCTTTTTTCCTAAGCAAGAAATGTAGTGCTTTATAGACAAGCAATATTAATTGCAAAGATAAAGTAAATTTATAGTTGGTTGTTGCATCAAAGGTGCATATGTGAGCTTTCAGATATTTACTGTAAAGTTAAAAGGCATGTGGAAAGAAACCCTTAAGATAAAGGAAAAATCTAGCTTTATGAGAATTTGAATCCTGAAATTAAAAATTAAATGAGTTGTTGAATTAATCAGAGCGCTAATATGCCAGGTCTGAGGAACACAGCCTTCATAGGCTAAAGAAATTATTTTCTAATTAAAATAATTTAACCTGCTTATTCCTACATTAAATAGATGCATCAGTCTTGTCCCACACAACTCAAGAGTAGCATTACTTTTTTTAGCAATGGAGAATAAGGTTTATTCAATACCTTTTGCTATAGAATAGTATCTATGGTATAGAACCTTGGCACTCAGTTGTCAAAACACAAATATTTTAACCTCACTTTGAAGTTTTAATACTGCAGAATGTTTGCTCTGGAACATAAAATATTTTAAAAGACAGCTGTAAAATATAGTATGTTTTCCAACACCCAGTTAATAGCATTTTACTGTTTACTTTAAGCGGATTTTGGAGTATCAGCTAAAAACACAAGAACAATACAAAGAAGAGATTCTTTTATTGGTACACCGTATTGGTAAGTGCACTGTTTTGCTGACTTTTCACTATGAACTAATATCTTAATATTACCTTTGTTGTTAATGTTACGAGCTTGATATAATACTGTGTAAATATATTAAGTGAGAGTAGAATGTGCTGCTTAAAAATGCTTCAGTGATTTTATCTATTTACAGCCTTTTTCAGAACAGATAAGAGTGCGTTTTTTAATCTGCTACTTCATTATTCTCTTTGCAGGATGGCTCCAGAAGTAGTAATGTGTGAGACCTCTAAAGACAGGCCTTATGATTACAAGGCTGATATTTGGTCTCTTGGCATTACTTTAATAGAAATGGCTCAAATAGAGCCACCTCATCATGAATTAAATCCAATGCGAGTGCTCCTGAAAATAGCAAAATCCGATCCACCTACGTTAGCACAGCCTTCAAAATGGTTAGTAACTTATTTACAACTCTCCCAACACAATTCATAGATTCTAAGTATGAGGCATGCCCAGTCGTATATTTGCTAAACTTACGTTCATGGGCGTAGACCTGTTAAAATTATAGGACTAGCTTTATGCATAAAGTCAGGTACATATTCTCTGTATGTTTGTACATGTATACATACATATATAGAGATCTCCTTATACAATTGGGACTATGGCCTTTTTGTCGCAGTTCTGTGTAGAAGCTTTTATACTGAACTATTTTGCAGATTTTGCATTAAAATGCATACAAACTAGCTTTTTACAAATGCAATAAAAGACCTGAAGACCACCTGAAAAAGAAAATGGGATGAAAGGAGAGTAAAGTGTTTTTTTACTAAGAAAACATTTTTAAAAGCCGTTATCTATTTGGTCATTTTAATACCTTTATTTGGTTCAGTTAGTGATATAGCAGATAGGGTGTATCATAAATCCAGAGCCAAAAGTAAACTCTTCCATAAATGGAAGAACATTTTAGATTGATTTGTGCCACATTGGTCTTTGCATTCCCATATTGCCTTTGTGACTTTCTAAATCAATAGCAGGACCTGGACTTGCAGTGTAGATTCATGTGAAAGCAAAAGAATATTTCACTATACAGTAGTCTGATGTCAAGACAAAAGAAAAACTACTACTCGTTTGCTTTTTGTTTAGGTCATCAGATTTTAAAGATTTTCTGAAGAAATGTTTGGAAAAGAATGTCGATGCAAGGTGGAGTGCAACTCAACTTCTACAGGTAGGAAGAGTTAATTGTTCAGAACTATTGTTTAAAGGCAAGCATATTTTGTATTTCTTAAAAGCAGTTCACTATTATATTATTTAAATAATTTCAAATTAAGTGTTCATGTGCAGTCTTTTTTTAACATTGTTGCATTGATCCTTATTTGGTAAAATCTGATTAAATGATACAAAGTGCAGATCAAATTCTATATATATTTTGATGTAATATAACTGATTACTTTGCATAAGTATTTAAATTATACTTTGCCACTTAAAATGGATGAAGGAGACATTTACATAAGTAGTCAGTTGCTGACAGGTGTTTTAAAAGCTTTAGTGGTCAGCCTTCCTCTATAATGCTGTCACTGCAGAATAGCTAAAGAGGAGTAGATGTGACTAGGTACGTTTGATTCTGTTTAACGTCAGCACTCATTTACTTTATCCAGAATACATCTGGCATATGTTGAACAGATTTAAGCAGTAGGGCCAAGCAGAGAAGATTCAAACAGTAGGAAAACAGGTAGCTGTTTCTTCTTAAAGAAAAATGTAGAATTCTATGTTCTTATTAGGAAAAATTGTTCTAAAGGCAAACCAGACTGTTTCTAGAAAGACTATTTCTAGATAAAGCTTGTCAGAAAATAATTTAACTGTGGAACTGAAAGGAAATGAAACCCGTTTCCAGGAAAAAAAAACTTTCAAAAAATCTTTTTACTTGTGTTCTTTGGATTGTGAAACAGGTCAGTATAAATGAATTTTATTTTTATTTTTAGCAAGTTTGTTAAGAGTACATAGTATATTTGAATACAAATGTTTTGATTTTAAAGCTCATGCAGAAAAAAATACATTAAGACACTTATGATTAATGTTAACTATGAATCTTCAAGTTTGAGAGAGCCAAAGTAACATTTCTCTTATTTCTTTCAAGTTATGATTTTCCCGCTGTGTACAATGAAGCCAGCACTTAATATTGTACTTATTTTTTGTTTTCACAAGCATCCATTTGTTACTGTTACTTCCAATAAACCAATAAGAGAATTGATTGCAGAAGCTAAGGCTGAAGTTACAGAGGAAGTTGAAGACGGTAAAGATGAAGATGAAGAAGAAGAAACAGAAAATTCTCTGGTCAGTTTAAAACTTACTTTTTTAAATATGCAGCTAGTTTCAAACACCAGTTTCCTATGGAGAACTCCAATTTCTGATGTACTACTCAACTTTTGTATCAAGTCTTCTAAGAATAACAGCATAAACATACTGTAACCTTATTACAAAATAAGTAGTCAGCATTTTCAAAATTAGCATGTTCTTAAATTCTTTAAGAACTAATAACAAGAATATTATCTAATAAAGAATATTATCTTCATTTATTTTTACATGTATATGTAGTGTAGAATTTTAAAAATCAGATACTGATTTTTATATAAATGGTTTTAAGTCAAAATGATTAGATGAACGATAACTGTATGTTTGTATTTCATAAGATGCTTAAAATGTTAAGGAAGGTATGTGACCATTTAACTATAAACTACTCTTGTGATTTTTACAGCATGGTTGTCAGGGGGCAAAAAGCTAAAACCCCTATGTTTTACCAAGACAAGGTAGCATTTGTGAGTGTATTTCTAAAGCTGCTTCACAATCTTACAATGCAAATTCAGTTCCTCAAAGGGTGAAGCCATCAAGTTCCATTACATGATAGTAGATTGCAGAGTATACCGGTGGTGTACCCTCTGACTTAACTGGCTCGAGCACTATGAACACGGACAGTGACCAGTACCACCGGTAGCTGCCATTACCAGCAATGGTAACAAAGCCAAATACACAAGCAGCACACCTCCATTCCCTCCTCACCCCTCACCAAGCTAGTTAGGTCCCCTGCCCTTCATACTGGTTTCCCTGTTGGCCCCAGCAGATCCAAAGCCTGCATTCCCACCAACTTGCTCCAGGACTTAGTGTCCATCTCCTAAGGCATCACCCAGCGCCTCGCTCTGCTGAGTAGCTGCTAAGCCGTCAATCCCCACGGGGGCTGGGGCGAAGTCCATCCTGTGAGTCAAGTGTCTCGACACAAGCAGCAGGTTCGGAAACTGTGAAGGAGATATTTCCTTGTGGTCGTTTTAAAAACTGCTCGGAGTTCAACACTAAGCTTCTAGAATTAAATGAAGAAATCCTTTAAATGCATTTTTAACTTAAAAGGAATTATTTTCTGAATGCTTAGAAGAACCGTAAGGTAGGAAATGGGCGATCAAACCCATGCACGTTACAACAGCTCACCTAGTATGTTCCCAGTGGCAAATCAGAAGCCTGATCTGCAAATTACAGGGTTCTAACAGTAAATATAGACGGAGAGATACCGCAATCAGTTTGAAGAGCGAAAGGGCAATTATGGTTAAAATGATACTTTATTAGTATATTCTTTTGTATGCCTGTATGTAATCTGATAACATGCATTCATATTCTGGCAGCAGCAATTTCTACAGCTGTGTAACTGTTTCTGTTGTAGTTCCGTATTGCCACTTAATCAAATCTGCCGGAGGTTTTCATCATTTTAATGGAGTTTCACAGTGATTAAAAAACAGACCAAAAAATCTGCAAGCATTTTTAACGAAGAACACAAGGAAAGATCTTCTTTTTGATGAAGCAGAAGAAGGTCTTAATATAGCATTTTATCAGTGCTGCACTAACTAAAGCTGCACAGCTTCTTCCTAGCCAAACTGGCACAGACATGTGTCCTTCAAATCCAGCTGTAGCTGGCACTACTGGGGAACTGAACTAATACTGAAAAAAAAAAAAAGCAACATGATTGGAAAAAGACTCTTGAAGATGCTGTTAAGTGTGTGAGGCAGAGGGCTGACCATGGTCCCTTTCCTTCAATCACAGTGTATTTTATTAAATTATAAGAGAGGGAAGAGTGTTCTTGTGAAACTGTTCTGTTCAGAGCCTGTCTGCAGTTCATGCAATTCTGTGGTAATACCAAGTGAAGTACTCTGAGATTATCAAATTCATACAACTCTGCCTGTGAATAAAATATTCACCTCTATTCAGGTATTCTTCAAGAGAACTGTGCTTTTATTAAGTTAGAAAATTATTAAATATTTTTCTTCTTTTAATTTTTTAGCAGTTGCCCGCAGACAAGCGTGCATCTTCTGACCTTAGTATTGCCAGCTCTGAAGAGGATAAACTTTCACAGAATGCCTCTGTTCTGGAATCTCTTTCTGAGAAAACAGAAAGTAATGCGATTGAGGACAAAGTCATCACTATATTTCCAGATGACAAAACAACTGGAGATGGATCTGAGGACATTAAATTCAGGAGAACAGATGATAATATATGCGATACTACTGTTGGTGATGTGAAAGTGCAGAATGGTTCTGTGCCAACTGGTGAAGATGAGCAAGGCAAAATATTGCCAATTGAAAAGAATACAGAGACCCTGGGAAAAGCACATGAAGATATGGAACCCCAGAAAGGAGGGAAAGAACTTGATGTGGTAACAAAATCAGAAATACAGGATGAACCCAATCTAAAAAAAGCAAAAGAAAATGACATGGGAAATGAACAGACAGAAGACAATAAATTGAAAATAGTACCTACAACTGAAAATAGTGTAGAAACTGAAGAAGCCCTTTCTAAGGAAACTGGTGAAAAAGAAAAGAAGAACAGAACAGATCTCTCAGAAAGTAAGGAAGAAAAGGTCCCTGCAGAAAATACTACAGAGCAAAAGGAAGATATAGATGAAGCTCAGAAAGAGGTGATAATAGACATCACTACAGAAACTCTACCTAATGCTTCAGATAAAGTGGCTGATGAAGAAGAGGAACTAATAAAGCATGGAACTGGCCACATTAAGGAGATAAGTGGTATTGCTGAGGCGCAGATCAGTGAGGGAGATAAAATACCTGAGACGGAGGATAAGTCAGTGGAAAGTCAGGCGAAGCAGGTCCATGAGATAATCAGCTCTGAAGAAGCTCTATCAGAAAGCCCAGATAAAGCGATCAAAGTAGACAAGAAACTGGCAGAAAGTGAAAATGAGGATATTTGTAATGTAAGCAGCATGGAGGCAACAGAGATCAAAGACTCTGGAAAAGACAACATAGACCAGAAGGCAATACAGAGCAAGCCTGAGGATATTTCTAACAAGGTGGTGGATAAACTGACTGATATGGACCAAAATTCAGGAGAGCACAGACCTGAGAATATCCAGGAAAAGAATATTCAGGTAGACAAAGAATATTCAGGCGTTACTTCTCATGAAATAAGGAAGAATGAGCTTCAAGATACTGTTGGTGAACAAGCTGATGGCTCTGAAGTCACTCCAGTCCCCAGTATTAGTATTAGCACTGCAGAAAATGAGGAGAAAGTCAAAATGGATAATCAAGACAGTACTGAAACTTTACAGCAGCTAGAATCGGAGAATTTGAAGGAAAATGATGCAGATTCAGGCACTGGTTCTACGGCTGATAATAGCAGCATTGATTTGAACTTGTCGATTTCTAGTTTCCTTAGTAAAAACAAAGAGACGGGATCAATATCTTTACAGGTAAGTATAAGCAAGCATATATTTTAATATAACACCCAATGTGAGTGTGACCCTAAAATTCTCTCCAGGTTTGACCTTCATACAAAGAAAATTGAGCGAGGAACTAGTATGACACTGTGGAATGTAAAACTTTGTAGAAACTGAAGTATTCTAAATTGTGTGCTCTAACAATGTCTGGATTTCGTGCAGTTATGCAGCAAAGCCAGGAGCTACAGAGCTGCTAATTATTTTCTTATTTTGTTACATAATTGTGTTCTTAAAACGTAAACTAGCATATACCAGGACAAATAGCTTAAAACAACTAATCTTACATTGAATTCCATCTTCTGTCTCTCTGTTTAGATTGAAAAGATCTAAAGCAGACAGCGTCTCACATTTGTTTATGCCAAACACTGTGCTCCTCCTCCTCCTACTATATTGATGCATTATGCCAGTATGAATGAGCTTATTCAGAGGAAGCACGTTGCAGATTAGGAACTTTATTTATATCTTTATACTGATATGATTATAGCCGTACTAGGATAGTAACTGTGTAACCGTGGGTTTGAAGGAAAAAAAACCCACACTCTCAGGAAATTAAAAAAAAACAAACCCTAAAATCATAACGTGGCATAGCTGTGCTAAGCGTGATTTCAGGGTGTTTGCAGTAGCCCTAACACCACAGAGACGCGGTTTCAGCCGGGGTTCTCTCTTCTCTTTTAATGAAACAATAGCAGCTCCAAGAAGTGAGATTTCTCCAATTCTGTTGTCAAGATCATCATGCGATTTTTGACTAACATATAAGAACAAATAAATAAATAAATAAACAAACTTGCTTGTTTAATTGATTTCCAAAGCAGAAGTGGGTAGGTGAATAAATTGCTGTTCTGTTTCAGTACTATTTTTCAGAATTAAATATCTTTTTTGGTGTCTGGGAAAATTGTGGTCAGAAGCAAACAATAATTGCAGCTGTCTTCAGCTCTTGAAAATAAAACTGCATCACTTCTTCTGTTCAGCGTTTATCTAGATTATTTTTTTTTCTTCTGGCAATTTAGAATGATAATTACATTTTTCCTTTGCTGTCTAGAGGAAGTTTAAGTACATCAGAATTTTTCAAATTCTCACTTGATTTGTGAGGTACCTGGTAAGTGAGAAGAACTCCCGATTACTGTATGCTAGACCTCCACAGAAATATTTGAAGTAATTCAATATTAAGAAAAAGGATGAAAAAAGGATATAACTTAAATACAGAACAACTTACCAATGCTTTATTCAGGAAACTAGAAGACAGAAGAAAACTTTAAAGAAAACTCGGAAGTTTGTTGTTGATGGAGTAGAAGTGAGTGTAACCACATCAAAAATAGTTACTGAAAATGACTCAAAAAGTGAAGAAATGCGATTCCTACGGTAAGCGTTTTTAAAAGTAAAATTTACAAGGGGTTAGCAGCTAATTTTTTTCTCTTTGAATAAAAGAAGGGGCATAATGATCTTATTTCTGTAATAATTGGGGATTAAGTTCAATTATTTTGTTATTAGAAAGGAATGCAAAGGTTTCTTAATAAGACAATCAATTTAAAAGTAGTTTTACTGGACCTAAGTTGTAGATGCTTTCTTCCTCTTCTGTAATTTTCCACTTCTTCTGTTTTCTCACCAATATTAAGTGTTCTTTTTCATTATTAGACGTCAAGAGCTAAGAGAGCTAAGGCTTCTTCAGAAAGAGGAGCAGAGAGCCCAACAGCAACTCAGTAATAAGCTTTTGCAACAGCGAGAACAGATGTACAGACGTTTTGAACAGGAAATGACAGTGAGTTTCTGGATTTTGGTGCTTTTAAAATATGACACCTTGATGGAGTAGTCGGAATACTACTAGCAGCAATCAGGTGTTTCTTTTTATGATGGCTATAGCTTAGTTTTCATTCTTTATAATAAATGGGAGTATTTTCCATTGTGGGGTGCCCAGCTTGTATGCTAGAACTCGCCTGCCAGAACAGTTCATTGTGGCCATCCTCTGCTGTGATACAGGACTTCACTGAACAGAATTTAGTTTTCAAAAAAATGATGCCAAATTATTTTTACAGAGTAAAAAGCGACAGTATGATCAAGAAATAGAAAATCTGGAAAAGCAGCAGAAACAGACAATAGAGCGCTTGGAACAGGAACACACAAATCGTTTACGAGATGAAGCAAAACGCATCAAAGCAGAACAGGAGAAGGAATTGTCCAAATTCCAGAACATGCTGAAGAACAAAAAAAAGGAGGTAAGAGACAATGATGATAATATAGAAAATAAGAAGTATGGGCGTACAAACGGTTGAGATTAGGTCTCCCAGAAGCTTTGTCAACCTGATATGCGGAGTTTTGGAAGAGTTACTAGCAGTCAGTGTTATTTCTTTTGTTTTACTGCCTAAAGTGAAATACGGACAGCTAACTGGAAGATTTAGGTATTGACTTCATCTAGGAAACATCACCAAATTAGAAGACTTTATTTTTTACATAATCTTTACTAAAATATTTTTTCTCAAGTATTAAATCAAGAAAAAAATTATTCTTAAAGATTGTGAAAAATATTTGAGATTTCTACTTTAAACAAATCCAGCTATAACTACTTAGTAAGTACTTATCAAATAAGAATTTTGAAGAAAAGAATACGGACTTGATGACTGCAGAGAACTACTTAAATCCCAGAGATGGGTTTCTTTTTGTTAGAGTAATTTGTTAGATTTTTATTGAATGTGTGCTGCTGTTGTTTAGAATTCCTTTTTTTGAAGTGACAGCAGTTATATGGATTTAGTTTTAACTCGGAAAGGAAAGCCAAGAGAGAAAAGTCTGGATAACCTAAAATCTTCTATAGTTAATTTCATGTGTCATACAGTTAAGGCAAAATAAATACATTTGACACCGACACCTTATGCTATTAATTTGCCTGCATTGGAGTAAGAGAAGGTGATGTGTTTCCATACGAATTTTGCATCTTAAAAGCTGTTCTATTTCATTTTCCTATCAATTCTGTCGTGCTTGTTTGTATATAAATGGCTCTAGTGTTTGCTCTAATAGTTACTAGACTTACAGAGATTTCTTTAGAAATCTGTATTGTCCATGCTTTTGCCTAGAATGGTCCTGTAGTACAGAAGTGCATAAAAAAAATAAGTTTTATTCAGTTTGAACCATATGCTCATGTGTAAATAACAATTTTTCTTCTTTTGCGGTACCTCTTGCATTTTTGAGTCTCTCTCTATTTACTGGTGGTTGGGTCCTACATGGGAAAGCGGGAAGAATTTTACATATTGCTCTGAGCTAAAAGCAGTTCTTTCATGGAAGCAGGAGTAGCATGTGGTGATTTGGACTCTTGTTTTCTGATGATGCTTCCACTATTAAACAAACAGGCATTTGTTTTTGGGTGCATAGTTTTGTATTTAAAGCTTAAGGCGGCGATTTACAGTTTGAAGGAAAATGCAGCTGGTGCTCTAAAACTACACGTGCTATATTGAGTGTGCAATGTTACATTTTTATAATTCTTAAAAATAAATAAAACACATCAGCAAATTAACAGATTAATAGTCAGTTGATTTAGCCGGTTTTATATTTAGAATCTTTCTACTAATCTAGTTTAATTCACCTTGGACTGAAACACGTTCCATTGCAGCATACGTGTCATGAAAAGTTTCCTGAAAACATACTTTGTTATTGGTGGTTTTTGCTTTTAAATTCTTCAGAACCGAACACTTACAACCAGTTAATTTGTTATTTGCTTGTATGATTACTTTAGAGACATATGCTTTGTAGATGTCATTTATGGTTGGAGACACTAATAATGACATCTTATAAATTGATGTTTGAGACAGTGTCAGAAATAGCTGGTTTTCAGTGGAAGTTATTTTAAACTTCCAAGCATTTTTCATAGCTTTACCATGAGGTAAACGTACTTGGTAGTCCTTTTGCCATAGTGCTTCAAGAAAATGCCACTTTTGCAGGTGGTGGTTTTCTTCACTAGCTGCTGCATGAAAATGCAAGCAAGAGACTGCCATTTCTGCGAGCACTGGGCAGCATTTGCATGCAAAAAGAGGCTGGCATATACCTCCTTTCTGTGCTGCGCTGGCATACATAAAGCATGTATTGTTCCTTCTCTTTTCATTAAGCTCTTTTCACTAAGCTAACATCCCTGCCACTGGAGTAATGCACGCTTCCCAGTACCTCTAGTGCTTGACCTGCATGTCCTATGTTCACAGTACCGCTTGCTGTGGAGAAACAGTGTTCTTTTTGCCACCTTCTGCATGCTTATATACACTGTAGGTTTTATGTGAAGTGGAGAAAGCACCAAAAGAGCTGAGAAAAGAGCTCATGAAACGCAAGAAAGAGGAACTTGCACAAAGCCAGCATGCTCAGGTAACAACGGCAGCTTGAAGCTACTAAAATACAAAAGGCAGCGGTAGTCACACAGCTTGATGATTTCACTTCTTGTTGATGTTGAGTGAATATGGAACTTAACTCAAACTAACCCTACGTACTGCTCTCTTTCTTCAAGTACTCCTGTCTCACATCCCATAGAGTATACCATGTAGAAATGTAAGACCAGCAATTTCCAGGTTTGTGCTGTTAAGTGCAGTATTTTGTATACTGTACCAAAAAAGACCGCTGTTGTTTTCTAGAGCAAGTTTATTTAAAGTGCTTTTACAAGTGGTAAGTACCCCACAGGTCCATCAAGTTATAAAGGTTACGTTCAGAAGTTAGTTTTGAGCAATATAAGTGCAGGAGAGGAAAATCAATATAATATGTAAGCATGAGGCATCTTGTTCATAGTAGCCGGTAAAATGAAGTTATGTAAATGTCAAAGTGTAGGTGTATGGAAACTTTACAAGACATCATCTATAGCTTCACTCCTTCAGACTTGCTGCTTTTATATGACCTGGCTAGAAAGGGGGCCTAGTATTTGCAAAAAACATTGGCTTTGTGATGACGATAGCCTGTACAGGGTGAGTTCCTACCACAACAGAGCAGGTTTGCATTGAGTAACTTAAAGATCAAATGCTTATGTGAGTGACCTAGTAGAAAATAATAGCAACTTTATTAGATTAGGTGTTTAATTCAAGTGGGGATTTCCCAGGATGGGAATGGGATTGAGTTGCAGTGCTCTCCCCACACCAAGGATATGTGTCTCTGAACTTTTTAAGGAAACAATTAAAAACCCAAGTTTTCATAGTGTTTGTAGTCACTTAGTTTGTTTCCTTTGCTGGTTTCTATTTGTTCAAGTAAGAGAGGTGAAAGAGGCAGTTTTAAAGGTAAAATATCCTTGCTTGGGATGGTAAGTACTAGACAAGGTGCAGATGTTTAGTTTTAGAATATCTAGAACTTCTGTCAGTGACTACTTTTGCGTGATTAGCTTTGACGTTTTAAGTGTGTATTACTAACACACAGCAGATCTCATTTCTTCTTGTTTTAAGAACAGAACTATATTTCATTATATTCTGACACAGGAAGTACATTGTGTCCCACAGGGCGTTGCTCAGGTTATGATTCAGTCTTTTCAGTTGTCTTCATGTACACTTTTCAACGCACAAATGCAGGATGTAAGTCTTAAAATGCAAAGCAAAAAAGTTTTATTTCCCTAATTTTCCAGATGTGTGTTTTCTCTTCTTGTTTTGCTCATATGTGCTGATTAATATCACTGCTGTCTCCAAACTAGTTCGCACAAATTTATGTAATTATGCACTATTCATAGTATAAAGATCAAAATTACAGTAGTTATTAACTCTGGGCAAGACACAAGTTTCACACAATGCAATATAATACAGTTCTCTGGTGTTTATTATTTGTTCAGCACATGTGAGAAACAATGTGTGACTTCTCTGCTGTGTGTGCAGTGAAACCATGTATTTTAAAGATATCCAAGTTTATTTTAAGATGCTTATTGGGCAAAACCAAGTGGTGATTTTAAAAAGGCAGGCTGCCTTGCACTGTCTGCCTTTTACACCATCCAGCATATTCTTCAGTAAAGTGTGATCTTTATTGTACGTGGTACTTGAGTAAACGCGGGAAATGGAAAGGCTAGAGTGTTTTCTGAGATTGCCTGGTTTATCTTACGGCAATAGCAATTACAAAACTGCTTAAGCAGATTTACCATGGAGAGAGAGCAGCAATGATACTTAAATGATTGAACAAATCTCAAGCATATTTGCTTTTTGACCATGACTTACACTAGAAAAGATTTCCCCCCACTCCCTCCAAATCAAAAAAATTCCCAGCAAATTAAACACAGTGTTAATTATGTGTCTGTACTCTCAGAATAATAAATTTGTCATTTTCTTCTCCTTTTCATCTAGAAAGGGAAATAGAGCAGTATTTTTTGTCAGTCCATATGTTTGATTAGGTATATTTGACTGAATTTACAGACATGGCCTTCCAGTCCTTTCTGTACCCTCAGGCCTGCCACTGTCGGAACTTTTCGCCAACTTACTCCACCTCTGGTTTTCTATTACCTGTCTAAGTGTAATGCTACTGAGAGAGGGATGAAAGCCTCATCCGTTAATAACTTTCTGTGAAGACGAAAACAAGGATTCTCCTGGTCGTAATAAAAAATGCTTTTAATGAACATTTAATTCCATATGTTGCTGACAACTCTTCTAGCAAGTAGCATAGATTCAGTAATAAAAGAAAAACAGATAGCTCAGGAGACCCTTCCACTGATCATCTGTAGCCCAGTACTGTTTTCCTGCCTCATCCCACCTCCCTTCCAACAGACCATCTTTAACATTGCTTTGTTATGTGTAATAGCAAATGCTTCAGCTGCCCACCTTGGCTCTGATAGGACTCTGCCATCATCCTTTCTTTTGACCTTTATATCATGGTAGAAACATCTGCTTTAATTTCTTGTTCTTAAAGAGTGTGTGTGCGTGTGCATGCTTGCATGCTTGTAGATGCTCGGTGTTTGGGGTTTTCTGATAGTTGCAAAGAAGAAAGGCAACAGTATGGTCTTGGGGCATGGGAGGGAGATTCTCACTACTGCCTGCTTTTCATGATGTGATGCAGTAGAGTGATACGCCCTGGATAATGGGAAGATGTGGATGATATGGGGACTGCATCAGGCAGATGGCGAATCACTTTGCGAGGAGCCAGCCCAGCTCTGGTGTGACAAGCTTACAAGTCCTGCGGAATGCAGTTCCTGCGAAAGCCATTGGGTGTCTTCATAGCAGTCTTGCAGAACTCCCAACCTCAATATCTTTGCATTCATGATGGGATAAACCACTCAAGATTGAGACACATATCTGAGACCCAACTGTGTAAATAAATAGGCTTTAACTAATCATCCAAAGCAAAACAGCTATAAATACTTCTATTTTCACGCCTTCATGAATAATTAACTCTTGAGTTAATGAGATCAACTTTATATTGAGTACTTGTCTTTTGCTAGCTTTGAGCCTGCAGATTGTTTTGAGGGGAGATGAGATTGAATGAATTGCAGATTGTTGGCTAGCTTGTTGCCTTTGGTCTTATTTCTGAAGGTAATATTTAAACATTAAATATATGCTTACCTACTCTCTACATAGAAAGTACAAGAAATACATAATTGTATAGCCAAGGCATGTTAGATCAAATTTTCATAGATGTATTTGTTTTCATATAATGCTGAGAGAACTGGGAGTTTCAATAAAATATAATGTGGTTAGAAGAACAGAATTTAATTTGCTTCTATTTGTTCTTACCAGGAGCAGGAATTTGTGCAGAAACAGCAACAAGAACTGGATGCATCTCTGAAGAAAATTATTCAGCAGCAGAAGACAGAACTAGCCACTATTGAACGAGACTGCCTCAACAACAAACAGCAGCTTATGAGAGGTATCCAGCATCAGACTGTCTCATTAAAAACAGACATTTGTGATGTATTTTAATAAAATACATCTGTCTTAAATTTAGAAATCAAAGACCATCATGACTAATCTAGAACTGTAATAAAAACACTTGCGTGTATGTAGCATTGTTCTTAAAATGCACTTGTAGGCCACTTCTAAACATACACTAGCAGGTAGATTAGAAAGTATTTTATTGTATTTTCTGAACCAGCATTCTTCTTTCTTCCAGCTCGCGAAGCTGCAATCTGGGAGTTGGAAGAGAGACATCTACAAGAAAAACACCAGCTCCTCAAACAGCAACTCAAAGATCAGTACTTCATGCAGAGACATCAGCTGCTTAAGAGGCATGAAAAAGTTAGTGGTGACTCTGACAATTTCTTTTGTGTGTTGTAATACCTGGGGTTTTTGTCAAGTAGTCTTATGATCTCTACTGGTAGCTGTTTGCTTGCACAGGGAAGACCCACACAGGTATATTGAAGCTGTGTCTGTTCTGTTGAAATAAAAAAATCTTAATTGTCTGTCTTTAGTAACTTAGTAGTGTGTTGAAGTATAAGTGGTCCTATTTTTCCCTTTTGATTCTTAAAAAAACCCCATCAACTGCAACATCAACCTTTTTCTATTAAGAATAGCAAATTCTGCTTATATACCAAAACCACTTTGGCTTGTGGTTAAGTAAATCTACTCATTAGTACATCATCCTGGAATTAAATGGGCAGAATGAACTGGATTAGCTTTTGGGCAAGTAGCTGACAACTGTCTCTTTATAGCTAAATCCTATAAAAGCCCAGAAGACACCACTTACTTTCCACAAGGCATTTTGTTTTTTATAGGATAGACTAAACAGAGTAGCTCAATTTTTGAAAATGTAAACCCAACAGAGAGATATAGGATCTCCTTGGTGACCAGAGCACGAGCAGCCTCCGCTGAGGCTTGTTTCTGTTTGGTTTGGTTTATCCCCATAATGGCTGTTGCTTTCACCGGCTCTTGCAACGAACTGACATTTCACAACTGCAGTAGCGGAAGTCCAGTTCCACAAAAGTTTCTCCCTTTGAATAACATGGACTCTTTAAAATGCAATTCGGGAGTCGAACAACCACTGGTAAAATATATGTCTATTCATATTCATTAGAGAATTTAATTGGGGTTGGGCATGGCTCAGAGCTCTCTGGAATAAGCGGAAGACCCCATTCCTCCCCATTGATATCACTAGGGCTGCGTCTGGTTTCTGATGAAAGAAGTTGGCTCAAACAGCATGCTTATTGATGAAATGAGTTGCAAATATTCTAACATAGTAGTTGCTCTGTAACATTTCCGTATGGTTAACATTTTAGGAAACGGAACAAATGCAGAGATATAATCAACGCCTTATTGAGGAGTTAAAGAACAAGCAAACTCAGGAAAGAGCGAGACTGCCTAAAATCCAGCGAAGTGAAGCAAAGACTCGAATGGCTATGTTTAAGAAAAGTTTAAGAATCAATTCATTAGCCTCTCCAGACCAAGATCGTGAAAAAATTAAGCAGGTAAGTAATAAAAACAGTTTTAATAGTGTAAATGCTTAATGTGATGTAAATGTGAGGATGGGATAGAGTGTGCTCTCAGCAGGTTCACAGATGGTACAAAACTGGCTTGATGCACTGGATGAGGTCAGAGGAAGTCATCCTTCCCCGCTGCGCTGGTGAGACACATCTGGAGCACTGGGTCCAGTCCTGAGGTCCCCAAGACAAGACAAATGGATTTACTGCAGCAAGTCCCATGAAGGGCCTTGAAGATGACTGAGGGATGGGTGGGCCGTGTTACAGGAGGAGATGCTTGGGATGCCTGGGATGCTTCAGCCTGGAGGAGAGAAGGCTCAGGAGGATCTTATCTATGTGTATAAATAACCAATGGGAGGGAGTAAAGAAGGTGGAGCCAGAGTCTTCTCGGTGGTGCCCAGTGACAGGATGAGAGGCAGTGGGCACAACTGAAATACAGAAAATCCAACTTAAACATAAGAAAACACTTAGTGTGAGGATGGTCAGCCACTGGAACAGGTTGCTCAGAGAGATTGTGGAGATACTCGGAACTCAACTGGACACAGCCCTGCACAACCTGCTCTAGTTAACCCTGCTTTGAGAAAGGGAGGGTTGATCTTCGCAGGTCCCTTCCAACCTCAACCGTTCTGCGATTCTGCAAAATAATTTTAAGAATACTTGAGCTTTTGAACTAAAACTGTAGCTTTTAGTAGGTAATTCACTCATTCTTTAAAAGGGAATGTTGTGAAGAGTTTGAGGTTTGCTTTCAACTGATACACAAAAGTCCCAAATCATGGTTTCATATGGTAAGCACAGGAAGGATGAAAAATCTGGAAAATAGTCTCCTGTAGCTGTATATCACCAACTTTAACCGATGCTTGTAGCAACACTGCTGTGCCACTTAGCTCTCTGAAGCTAGGAGGTAACTTCAGGTGTCTGGAAGGGAAATGTGCTGCGTTTTTAGGAAAAATTAGGAGTGCAGACAGAGAAGTAGAATGATAGACAAAACTGTGAGGCCATTACCTTTGTAAGAATTTTAAAAAAGAATAAAGAAAATACAGTTATTGTTTAAATCCTTTAAAACCATTCTTTTCGGTTATGCTATATGTATTCATTCTGTTACATGCAGGTTCTTGACTCGTATAAACTGTTGTATCTAGAGGCACAATATAAACCATCTTTTTATTTTTAATTTTAGTTTGCTATTCAAGAAGAAAAGAGGCAAAAGAATGAGAGACTGGCTCAGCATCAGAAACACGAAAACCAAATGCGGGACCTTCAGTTGCAGTGTGAAGCAAACATCAGAGAACTGCATCAGTTACAGGTTAAAAAGAGATGATATTAAATGAACATTCAGTGGGAAGACTCAGGTTAATAACAGATGCAGGCAAAGCAGAAACATCTTTTCCTTCATTTTTACTGGTCGGTATAGGGTTTTTCCAACTTTGCTCTCAAAGGCATGCAGCATACTGCTTAACCAGATTCATTTACTTACATCAATTAATGAGAAATCATCTTAAATGCAAGAATAGCATGAACCAGAATCAGATAATCACTTCCAGAATATCTATCAAGTTCCCAGTGCTGTCTTCTGTAGGCAGCATTTCCTTTTAACCTGATTTTACTGAAGCATCATTAATCAAAACGGAGGTAGGCAGCACCAGGTATTACCCACAAGACATTTCCAGCAATACATGGGAATTAGGTGGTTTTTACAAAGTGCAGGCTGCCATTTGTATTTGAGCTTCTGGAAGGTACTTAGTAGGAATTCCCTTCTTGTGAAAAGGAGCTCTTATTTTGTCTCTTTTTGGTACGCGTTTTGTAAAAGTTGCTGCTGTGTACCAGAGGCCATATCTCCTTTTCCATTAAATCGGCTTTTCCCTGTTTCAGGGACACGAGCATGTTTTAAAGCATTAAATGATCACCTGCTGGTAACCTTTGTGTAGAGAAATCTTCCAACGACCAATGAATCCAGTTCTACTCTATTCACTTTCTTACATCCTGTGAATAACAGTCCCTGACTGTGCCACTAATACGCTTCAGTAAATCCCCAAGTACCGTGGGAGTTTTGTGAGGCTTCCAGCTCAACTAAAATTGAGCAGATTAGGGCTACTCTGAGCTTCACCAAGAAAAGTTGGCCCCTACCTGCACTCAGGTCTAGCCAAGTGTTTGTTACTTTTGTTCCTGTATTTTTGTACTCTGCATCAGACCCAGTTGGGACTGGAGCCCTAGAAACAAGAACATGGGGTTTAGAGACTGCCGTTGCCAACTGCTTTTAAAAATCAAATATTTGATGTAGCCAAATACTTCATTTTTTTTTTTCTGACCATGCTGCAAAAGCCCTCTGAAAGTTAGGGGGACGTATGTGTACCTTACTGAGAGGCATGTGAAGCTGATGTGTGGTTTGAATATCCTTTTCCTTTTTACAGGGCAATGCTGAGGCTGCTTCTGCAAGCACATTTCTCTCCTCTCTAAGCCCCGTTTGTTAGTCTCAGCTCCTTGGCACCAAGAGTTGAAATATTTCCAAAAAATTGCCTCCTTTTTAATGTAATTGATTTTAATAAATTATAGAAAATGTCTTTAGAAAGAAAAGTAGAAATGCTGTATGCCCTTGAAAAGCATTATTAGGCTGTGAAACACAGTTTTGAGTAACACTGTCAGCTGCTGCCTTCATGATACTCAGCAGTATATTTGGATTTACAAGTATTTCTCCTCTCGGTTCTGATGGAAAGATCAGCTTTTGGTAATGCAGCCTCGTAACATACTTTTATCTCGTAATTATTCACGTCACTATTTACACAGAATAAGCTAATTAAAAAGAATTAGGACAACATATGTCACTGTACAAATGTTGAGTTGCCTAATCTGAATTAGTTTTACATAAGGATTATCTTTATCTTGTTTTAAGAATGAAAAATGCCATCTACTGGTTGAGCATGAGACTCAGAAGCTAAAAGAGCTAGATGAAGAGCACAGCCAAGAACTGAAGGAATGGAGAGAGAAATTGAGACCAAGAAAAAAGGTAAATCGGAGCAGTTATGAATTGTAAAATAATGATGAGTTGGATCTGGCAAATACAGACAATACAAAAAGTATCACAGAGGAGGAGGAGAACCAAGCTACTGTACAAAACTGCTTTAGTTACTGAATAATGAGATGTAAAAAAAAAAAATGTGAAAGCTGAGCAAAGGGCTTGTGCAACAAAAAAGGCTGGTGCATTATCAGCCTCTTATGGTGTTCCCTCTTGCAGGGCTTGTGCCATATTTGCATATAAAACTTCTTAGCTAGAGGAAAATCTGGTTTTAGGAATATATGTCAGAAGCCAGTAGCTTGCTATAAAAATTGAGTGTTCAATAACAGACAGAGGGTGGTGAAGGTTGGTTTTGGTTTATTTTAAAATGGAAAGTACTCGATTTTTACACAGTTCAGAGAGAGTCCTACGGGTGGATGATGTTCTTCGCTTGATGTGTCCTGGTTGTCTTGCAATTTCATAATTGCTAAGCGACTTTTTTAATGATGGTGTATGAAGTTACGATCAGAGAATATGTCCCCGGTATAATAGATTTCTCGTGCTTTGCTGATTTGACAATCTGATTTTGGTTTTAGATGCTGGAAGAAGAATTTGCCAGAAAACTGCAGGAACAGGAAGTTTTCTTTAAAATGACTGGAGAATCTGAATGCCTTAACCCTTCAACACAAAGCCGGATTTCCAAATTCTATCCAATCCCCAGCCTTCACTCCACGGGGTCATAACTCTGGGAACTGCTGTAGGTTTTTTCCAATTTGGAATTCTGCATCCTCATCATCTAACCTGACTTAATCTGCGGTGTTCATCAAAGGGCCTAGCACATTTTGTTTTCAGTGGAGACAATCAGTGTCACCATCAGTTTCGTTACTTCTCAGAATGGAAGGAAAGAGGAAGAGTGTTGGTGTGTAATGGTAATACTGTGTTCTTCAGCTCTTTCAAGAATAAGTGGGGTTTTTATCTCCGTCTCAAAAAGTACGTTATCTACGGTTTTGACTTTAAAATATTAATTATACACTTTCTGATCACAAAAAAATGGTTTCTTATGTGAATGTTTAAACGGTGTAATAGTAGTTCTGCTACTGTGTTTTTAAGTGTCTGATTTCTCCATGAGAGAATTCCACAACTGAAACTGCCGTGAGAGGTTTAAAATTTTATAATGTTGAGCAGTGTCTTCACAGCAAGGACTGAGACTAATTACTCAGAACATGCCAATAATCAGAAAAACAAACCCTTATGTTTAAACACGATTGGTAAAAGCAAAAGCCTTTGCAACGTCTTTAAAAAGAAACCTCTGGCATAATTAAACTGAGCTGATCTCCATGACATATTTTGTCCATTAGTTCCATAATGAAATGGGGTGCTAGTTTAATTAATACAGTGCCTGAAACACTTAGATATGCTTATCCTGGCAACAGGACAGTGTTTTGTCATTTAAAAAAACAAAACTCCTTAGCATTGTTGTTACTGTACAAAACAGAAGATTTCTTGCTGCTACTGCCATTTTTGTTGTAAATCCTCACCCTAAAATATTTTGCACTAAAATATGTAAAGGTGAAAGAAATGCTAACTTTAAAATGCACAGTTTATTATTTTCCTTAGCTACTACAGGTGGTTAGTTCTACAAATTGAAAAACTGTAGAATTTATTTTTTAGAAAGCGGTGTGCAAAGTGCACGTGGTTTCTCTGACTGTACCTGGAATGGGTAGAGCCATTTTTCTGTTCTTACCAAAGCCTGTTCATTTAAACTCCATAGGGAAAGTGGAGGTGGATGGTCATATTTATAAATAACCATGGCTAAAGTCTGATTTGATTAGAAGTGTTAGATTTGATTTTTTTATTTTAGTCATTTTATAGAAAGATTTAAGTTAAATATATAGACAAACTACTTTATAAAGCCGGGTGTTTTGCTTTTGTGTTGCCACATACTAACATAGGCAGTTTTTATTTTTGAAGTTCATAGATGTACAATAAGTTATTTACCTGACTGATCTGCAGTGGAAAAACCTGAAATGCTTCTCATATAGCTGATAGGGAAATACAACCGTTATTAGGTCACTTTTACTGCACTCTTTTTGGTGGCTAGAGTTGGAGTCATATCAAGACGGTATTATAAGCTGTACTTTGGTATGCTGGAATTCAGTTTGTGAAATAGTGTTTGCTTTCTGTTGTTTGAGGCCTGACTTTTGAGTCTCTTTGGGTATCAGCTGTAAACATTTTATTTTGCTAGCTTGCATTAAATGTGTGACTGGTGACCATTACATGATGTTCATTTCATGGGAACAGTATTGATGCATGTGAATGAACTCATAAATTAACGTAGGACTTTAATCAGATGTGGTTGAAATCTTGGATGCTGAAATCCTTGGATGTTGAACCAATACCTTCTCAATGAAGACACTTAATTTACAGCACAGTAAGTTAAAAAAAAAAAAAAAGTTGGAAAATGCATGTTTTAATTTAAATTTTGTAACTTTTTGATAGCATAATTACTTTAATAGCTAGCCTTAATTTCTGGCATTTATTATATAAATGTGTATTGTGTACTGTTGTAAATTCACATACCATATCTCTAGAAAGTTAATCTGTTGCTAAATGCAAAGTTCTTTAAATTGCTTATTCAGTAGGGTGAAGAATGTCTTTGAAGGCCTTTTACTTTTTAAGCTCCACCATCATAAATTGACTGTTACTAAAATAACATTAAATAATCTTCATCTCTGTATTTAACAGAATTTTGCAATTTCATAGGAGGTAGGCTCAGAGCTTTACTCGGGGAGTAGAGAGGGCAGGCAGATTTCCCTGTCCGGATTATCTCTGCCTTCACCCACATTAAATCCTCGGAGGGAAATGTTAACGTTCTGCTTACATTTTTGGCAGTTTCAGTGATAACTTGCTAATATATATTGGCATACTGTTGACCTCTGTCTAAATCTTTTAAGTCTTTTATTTGAAGACCCTTTTCACACAGGTCCCTGCAATTTGATCTATTATAAACTGTACAAATAAGTAACTGAGTTCTGTGATGGAGGGAGGGATCGAACAGAATCGAATGGACTGAAGCCTTTGTGGGTGCTCGGTCAGGTCTGCAGGTGTGGAGCACCGTTCAGCAGTTGCAGCCTTGAGGGCTGTGCTGAGAATTGTTATCAAGCGTGAAAATACATTTTTCTGGGGGGATAACAGGAAGCGTAGCATTTATGCTATATGCTGTGCTACATACATGCGTACATGTCTAAATGTACACATTTAGGCTGATAAAATTGCCTTTTAAATTTTGCAGAACATGAAAGATGTGTACGATATTATATCAATGTCAGAAAATTCAAATTAATTTAGTCTCACATAGGCCTGGAAGAGATCTCCTGGGATACAAAATCCAGTCTCTCTACCATCACATGTCACCTCGCTTTACTAAGCGTTAGAAGCTCCATCTCCAAGGTAGTTGGGTGCATTTTCCTTAGCCAAAACAATGTACTTTCTTCCGGAGTGTTTGGCAGATCTTATTTTCCCCAGACGCCCTTCAAAAGACGAGCACAAATAAGTATTTGCTCACCTTTGTGTTTTACTACATCATAAATACTGTCCACAGGTAAATGAGCAAAGGCAATAAAATGTATGAATGGCAGTGCAGTACGGTGGTTGTCCTCTCGTATTTACAACCCAGTCTCTCACAAAAACCTGCCTGCGGGCCGGTGGCCTCTGACAGATACAGACCTCACGACTTTTCTTCCTGAGCTCTGGCGGCGGATTTCGGCACCGCGAAGTCAGCTTGCTTGGGACAGGGCCCCGTAAGTGCCGGAGCCAGCGGCTCTACTCGCATCCTGACGGGCAGTAGGGCTTGGCTATTGGCAGGGCTTGTAGTGCTCTGCTAATGCAACGCTGCCGGTAGCCTAGGGAGATCTTTGGCTCCCTGAGCCTCGGGGGGTCTCGCTGCCCCTGATCTTAGCAGATTCTGCATCTTGAGTGAATTCTGCGTCTCGCCTGCGTGGGGCTGTGGGAGGAGGGGCTACCAGCGGTGGAGGAAATGGGCTGCGTCTCGGCCCTTGGCCTCCTGAAGTCCCCGGGCAACTTTGCTGTTTGCTTTGGTGAAGGGGAAATACTCCAGCATCTGTTCCCCTCCCATGCCCATAAAACAAATCTGTTTCTTTTTCCAGGCACTCCGCTGTCTCTGAATTCATGAGACGCATGTACAACATTAAAAGATACAATATTGAGGTGGTTGTTATTATGATGGATTAGATAGATCCTGATTTATTAACACCTTCCAAAGGAAAACCTTTAATTGAATTGACACCAGAATTCAAATTCAGAGGTGGCAGCATTGCACGGTCCTGACCAGGGGCCTTCACTCAAAGTGATTTTTCCCATCACTTTTAAAATACCGATATTCATTCTGAGCTGCATCCTTTTCTCAGGCAATGCTTTAAGCAAATAGCCTTTTAAAATTACATTCATTCAGTATCAATCACATAGTTTAAAAAATTATTCTTCTGTCCCAGAGGACTTTCTCTATTACAAGTCCATGCTACTGAATTTTTTTTCTTGATAAATAAGAAACTTAGCACCTTAACTAAGACAGAGCCAAGCAAAGCAGTCCCGTAATTACTTTCATCACACCACAATGTCTTTTAAGATGGCAATATCACATAGGAAGTTTAAGTTGATTCTCCACATGAAACCGTATCTGTCTTGCAAGTATTTCAAGGATGCTTTGGTATAGGAAAGATTTGAATATGTTTTTTTAAATTCAGGCACTTAGATCCACTTTTAGGTAGCCTGACTTTTCAGAGCTGCAGTATAGCTGCAGCTCCTAGGACCTCAAAAATGCTCATGTTTGCTGAAAACCAGGGAACAGACTTAAATGTGCAAATAAGCTCAGTGCTAGTTGCTTCCACTGAACTATTGCTTTTTGGTTAATCTGCCATGGGGAAGCAGGGCAAGTTTTTGAGGACAGTGACTATATGGTAGGGAGGAGTGTTTAGGATGGTCACTATGCAGGTAACTCTGCTTTTTATGTTAGCATTTACAATCTGGTCATTTTACTTCAAAATCTGGATCTCAGAAACTTCCTTGCATTGATGTGTCCCCACGCACATTTCCCATTCCCAGACAACTTCTGCCACCTTCACAGCAGATACGAAACGAGGTCAGAGAGAATTGACCCCCATCCACAGGCAAGCCAAGGCCAGGATGCCCTGTTGCTTCTCAGTCTTACAAAAGATGCAAACAGATAAAGGGAAGAAGACAAAAGAAACGTTACAGTGTTTCTCTACATTGCTTGCAGAGCCTTTAGTTGTTCTCCATCCTTTCGCTCACCTCAATCCTCAGACTTCATTTCTGTAGCTACTTTGTGCTTCTGGCTTTAGGGCAGTCAGTGGCACCAGAGAAAGATGACAGCTTCTCAAATAAGAACATGCCCAAAACCAGCTCGTGAATAAGGGCTCATGTGCTTCCACTATACTGAAAGCAGAGGGGAGTGGCTGAGCCCAAAGATGCTCTAATTTTCCAAAATCTCTTCCACAACTCCCAAGCTAGGTGGTAAAGCCTCTTTTTTACTGATGCTCAATCCTAAAATGGTGGAAAGAAGAGAAACTAGAAAGGGACGCCGAGTGAAATCTGTAGTGTTGAACTGTCATACCCCTGTTCTCCATAAGAAAGCCAGGCAGGGTGGTTTTCTGTGGTAAAGCCACATCTGAGGCATCTCCAACCGCGCGTTGTCCCTGCAGTTTGTTGAATGTTTTGTGTTAACTGCAAACCAAGTTTTTTGCCTTACAGAAAGCAACCAAAAATCATGAGATGGATGAATAATTGGCTACGGGTCTCTGTACACACAGCTTGTGGAAGTGAACTTGCAGTAGCAGCCATACAACAGGTTTTTTTTTTGTTGTCTTGTTTTTAAAAGTAATTTGATTTCATGTAGAATATTGTAATAATTCTGCTGTAAATACAATAAAATCACAGTTTGCTGATTTGTTGCCTCTGTTTTGTTGATGGAAAAGTTGCATGGAATACAAATGATGCTTGAGTGAATGGCACAATTTAGAATTTTTAAAATAACTGAGTGTAAAAAGTACTTAATATTGTGCAATATGTGGCTCCCTGACTAGAATAGCCCAGGGCAGGAGTGCAGATTTAGCAGAAACCTAAAAGGATGCTGTTTTTAGTGTCTGCCCTGCCCTGCCAGTGGGAATTCAATGTGCGGTCGTAGGAGCTCCACTTTCTGCCCCCCAGTCCACGGGTGCCCGCTCGCGACAGCCACCCTTCTCACTCGCTAGGCGCAAAGGACCGAGGTGCCGCTGTTTGGCAGCGGAGCCCCTGAGCAATGGCCCGAGTGCTGCAGGCTGGACTATGAAGCAGCCGAGAGGTGGTAGGGCTGCGGTGCCTCAGCCCCCCCTCAGCTGCCGTACCCTGCCCTGCACCACAACTGGCCAGCACAGCAGGGCCGTCCCGAGGGGGTCGGGGTGGCTTCAGACATGGAAACACAGCTGCTGTACTCAAACATGAAAACACATGCATTTTGTTGTTTTTCAGAGAGCATTAAAAGGAAATGTCTCATCTTGGCAGAGCCAGTGGGGAGTATAAATCGCCCAGAAGGACGCAGGCTTTGTCGGGAAGCACCGCAAGGGGCTGTGCTCTGAAAGCTGACCTGGTTCACACAGGCCTTTGCTCTGAACTCTCCTAAGCAATAATGTGATACAATAATAACCTGACATTGCTAACTCTGGAAATAAAAATAGATGACAGATGTTTAAACTTAACTGAAACAAAGCAATTCAAGCAAGTTTCTTTGCTATGAAAATGAGCCACTGACCAATTGCTTTGGCCAATACCTGGAACTAAAGTAGCACTTCAGAGAGTGTGCGTGTGTGTGCGCGCATGTGCATGCATACACACATGTGGCCCCAGGAACAGCACAAAGCTGCTGTGTTGTCATACTTCATGATGTCCAGGCGCCGTGCGAGAGGCTGCCAGCAGCCCAAGCTGCCTGCCTGCACTGAAATGCTGGCCTCCCCCGGCCCCAGCACTAAAATACTTAAACTCTAGGAGCAATGCCTCACTGCAAGGAAGAAAATGGTGGCTGTGGTACCCTGGGACAATGTGTGGAGGCTCCTGCTGGGGTGGCTGGAAACCGCTGACAGCTGAGAAGCAGCTTGGTATCTGCTCAGGGCACTGGTGACAGAGAAACAAACCAGCCACCAAAACCACCAGGTCACAGTGCAGCTGGTACTGACTGCCCAATGCAACACTGCCCAGGCAAACTTGGGGTGAAAAACATGCTTTAATTGGGCTGTTTACATCAAAAAATATTTTTCCCCAACATTTAAAAAACAAAAAATACAAAAATATTTTTAAAAAGATTAACAAATTACATTTAAAAGTGCTTCAGTTCTGTCCCAGGCATTGCAAAGCAAGCAAGTGCCAACCCAGGCATGTGCTGTACCCCACTGCTGTCTGAACCTCTCCAGTACCAGTTTGTCCAAGGAGCTGGGGTCAGGAGTGGGGTTAATGCACACAGAGCACTAGAGCATCGCAAAACTGCCAAGCTGGGAGGGCATCACTTCCCAAAGCCAGTCACGGGCCAGGGTGCTTGTGGGTGCTGATGGCAGCAGTCTGAAAGCTCTGGGAGTGGGGCCTGTGGGGCAGACACCAGCACCGCCATGCGGGCGGGGGGGAAGTCAGAGCCCGGCTATTGCTCCCAGTGTCAGCTGCTACGCTGCAGCAGCCGAGCGCTGGCCAGGCTGGGCTCAGCGTCTCACGCGGGTCTCTGTTCAGGGTACCTCAGCGCAGCATGCCCCTTCCCAGAGACCCCCGAGACACAGCCCCTTTCAGTACCTCCAGCACCTGCTCCAACAGGACCTCTCACTTTGGGCCGGCACAGCAGAGCTTGCAGAGAGGAATTCCCAGTGCGGTGAGCAAGCTTAGTCCCAGGGTTTCTTACAGGGCCTTTTATCCTGTGGGATGAAGGTGATCTCTGAAAAATCACGTGTTTGGTGGGGGAGGGATTGGTTTCTTTTTCTCTTTTTGCTGGATCGTTGGCTAGTTGTTAAAAAGACAGGTTTTTACATAGCTGGGAGTAATACAGGAAGCCTGGACGGGGTGAGACAGAAGCCCTTGGCAGCCCAAAGACACGTAAGCCTGGGAGCTTGGGAGCACTAAGCCAAACATCAGCAACAGGAGCAAATACCCACATTAGGGCCATGCTGGACACGTAAAAGAGCCATTCAAATCTCAGCAGTAACACTGAACTATCAAGTCTAAATGGTTAGGTGATCGGCAAGGACGTTTTAGCATTAGGGCAGTGAAGATCCAGGCTAATTTTCTATAGGCTGCTGGGAATGCTGCCCAGTGCAGAACTGAGCTGCCTCTTTCCTTAAACCCCAACACTTCTTCTTTTTCTTCTGCCAACATACACTTGTTCACCTGGGAAGAAGAAAGTCAAAAGGAATGTTATTTGAAAAATCATGTGGGGTAAAAAAAGACAAAAGACCCAGAACAAAAAAAAAATGAGGCCATGGTAGTTTTCCAGCAGTTCCCAGAGATGGGCTGGTGCCTGGGGAATCCTCCACTCCCTGACAGGCAAACCCTGCTCTCCTGGGGATGGGAGATGTTCATACCTTTCTCTCCTTTCTCTCCTTTTGGGCCCCTTTGCCCATGGCGTCCTGGCGGGCCCATTGGTCCAGGGTCACCTGAAGGAATGAGAAGACCAAGTTTACCTTTGAGCATGACTGGCCCATGAACAGGGACAGGTCGAGGTAAGGAAGACAAAGTTAGGACAATGCTTGGGCTAAGATCCTGAAAGTGCCACCACCATTGTGGGGAGGTTGTGACCCTGAGCAGCCCCGTGCCAACTATCTCTGTGGACACTGTGCTCTTCCAGAGCATTACAGGGCTTGAGAGGGAAAGGATGGCAAGCCTTACCTTTGGGTCCAGGATAACCCCTCTCCCCCTTTTCACCAGGTGGCCCCTGGATGGTACCATATGCTGGAGAAGGAAGTGAAGGAAAGGATGAATGAGTGGGACAAACCACTTGCAAAGGGCTCTGTGCTCATTAGAGGCTCACTGGAAGGACATTACTCTAGGTTAGATGGACTAAGAGCAAGTTTTTCAAAAATGGGTTTGGTCCCAACAAAGCCCCAGGGGCAGGCTATGATCTCATTTCACCAGTACTGCTCTGCCACCCTCTCTGGGTGTCCTGGCTGTCACCAGGGCTGGAGCTGGCCCACAGTCAGGGAGGGGAATTTGTGAATAGAGTGAGCAGCTGCCTCATGTTCCTCTACATGTGCCAGCCCAGCCATGTCAAAATGGGCCTCAAGGGTTGCAAGCATAGAGGCCTTCAGGGTTTGAGATGAGTTTCCTACAAGTAGTGGAAAAACCTGATGTCCTTCCTAACGATGAGACTGCACTTCCCCAGCAAGGGATGAAGAGGGTGGAAAGACTATCTGCCTCCAGCTTTGTATCTTGACTGTGTTTTTGTGGCACACAAAGGTGAAAAGATCACTAGGTCTATGAAAGGTGGGAGAGATTTCATATGCATGAGCCAGAAACACCAAGTCAATATGTCACTTACTTCTAAAAAAGTCCATGAGGTCCTCAGTGACATTTCCATAGGCTGCGAAGACCCTGCTGATGCCAGGGGGACCAGGAGGGCCAGGGGGACCTGCAGGTCCCTGTGCAGTGTAAGACATGAGGTCCTGGAGAATACCTTGGCCTGAGGAATTAAAGATGTCATTTGAAAGGAGCTCTGGGAAAACTGTGGCTGGATGCTGAGGCAAGAAGGTGTAAGGTAGAGCTGTAGGCAGCAGGAAGGGTGAGGGAAGTGAACAGCGTGAAACCAGGCACAGGGGCTTAGGAGTTGTGGGCTGGGACAGGGAGGATCAGGACAAGCTGGCATTCCACTCACTCCGTAGGCTCTCTGACACGCGGAGCGCCAGCTCATTGTAATCCAGGGAACCAGCGAAGGAGTTGCTGTAGGATCCGCTTGAACTTGCTGATCTCCTGTGTGATTCCTCCTCTGTCAGCAACCCATCAAAAGACCCATCACTGCCCACGGAGGCATCGTAAGAGCCATCACTGCCCATTGAGGCACTGTAAGATGACATGCTGCTCATGGAGCTGCCATATGAGCTGCCTGTGCCCAGTGATCCCCCATGGGATCCCTCAGTACCAAAGGACCCTCCATGCAACCGCTCGGAACTCCGTAACCCTTGGTATGATGAAGACATAGACCCAGCCACCAAGCCACTATCTCCTTTGGGTCCTGGAGGTCCCCGTGGCCCAGGGGGCCCAGGCGGCCCTGAGATGTAGCTTCGAACTTCATCACCTGCAAAATACAAGAGGGGACACTTCAGGGACACGAGGGTACCTGGGCCCTCCAAGCTTGGCAGAGGGCCTGTGCTACCACCTGAATGAAGACTGGAGTGTGAACTTCTGTCCCGCCAATCATCACAGTAACCCTCATCCAGTGCCATTTCTCAGGCAGCAGGCACGTATGTCACATAGCTTTGATCTCTACAGATGGAATGACACCCTCCTCCTCCACATCTCGCCCACTATTTCGGGTGCCCAATCTTGGAAACATGCTCAATGATTTTGCAGAAGGGTGCACTCCTCTTAGGCCAATTTCAGCACCTCTGCCAAAACAGCCATTCTGTGACCAGACTCACAAAAGTGAGGGGATCCCCATGTTTTTGAAAGGCTGCCCCAGATGACTTGCCAGCATGACAGCTCAGACCAATGCCGCTTCACAGCTGGCTCAGCTGCACTCCAACCCCTACATCATCCATTGCTCTGTGGGCAGGTGTTTGTCAAAGAAAATGCTTTTCCCATGGCAAAACTCTGCAGTGACCTCACTAGGGACTTGCGGTTCAGCACAGACCAATTGTAACTGCCCAGCGCCTGTCCCTTTTGGCTCACAACGTGGACTTTTGCCTTGCAGTCAGACTGAGAGGAGATAAGCCTATGAGGTGCAGTGTGGTCCTACATAGGCCTGGCTGTAGGGGTAAGGTGTTGCTGCAGTTCCAATTCAGGGAAGGCTCCTACAGGACTGCCTCAGCTGTGGCAGAGCCAGCAGCCTACACAAGGCAAAGCACCGCTTGGGGTGTGTGCAGGGAGGATGGATGGCATCCCCTTACTCTTCAGGTACTGGATCAGCTCACTCCTGAACTCGTCACTGTGGGTGATGTCAGCATAGGACAGGAGGCCAGTTCCTGAGAAGCCTGGTGGTCCTGGAGGGCCAGGAGGGCCAGGTGGACCCTGGACTCCAGAGAGGGAGGAGTATCCCACACCTTAAGAGAGAGGAAGAATTATTTTCTGACAGTGAGAGGACAAGGAAATCACACATGTCTGGGGATCTTGAAAGTTTAAAGGCTTCAACCCCAACTTCCAGCCTTTTCCAGCTGATGTTGATAGGAATTTTTTTTAAAGTAACCTTGTTCTCAGTGGGCAGTCACAGCCCCTGGTAAGCTAAATCTCAGCCTCAGTCCCTCCAGAAACTCCCTGCCAGCTGTGAGAAACACAAGTGCCTTACTTTGTAGGTAAGCAGAGACATCCTCCAGAGAGGTGCCAGATGATCCAGGGATCCCTGGAGGTCCTGGGGGCCCTGCAGGACCAGGGGGCCCGATGAGACCACTGAATTCAGAGTCTGTAAGGCACAAGAGAAGAAAAGGAGTCACCCAAACCACTGCCAGCCCTAATGAACATTCCCTGACAATATTTTTTTTTTTCCAACTTCCCTATTTTTTTAAATATACTTTTAAAAAGTGGCATAAGAAATTCCTTTATGCTGCAGAGTCTGGAGAAGACAAAGGGCTCCTCCATCCCCAAGACAGCACCTTGCTGCTGCTGCTCTCCACAGGAGCACAGTGATCTGTCCGCAGCCCCTCATGGTCTGTGCAGGTGCCGGCAGAGCCCAGGAGGCCTGCAATGCTGCTAAGGCAGAGGGACCATCAGAGTCTCACAGAGGGTTATTTGGTGTGATGGGCAAAAGGTGAAATTCTGTGACTAAGACTGTAAAAAAAGATCCTGGGGGTGTGTAGGGACCTATGGCAGGGGAGTAAAGAGGTTGGCTTACTTCGCAGGTATGCTGTTAGGTCACTGTAAGATATACCAGGTGAGCCTGGAGGCCCAGGTGGTCCAGGGAGTCCAATGCTCATCCCAGAACCTGCAAAATCAAACAGATCCAAGAGTAGCACATTATCAGAACAGGCTGTTACAGTGTGAGCAGACAGACTCCAGGGCTTGTTCACAGGCAATGCAGGAGGGACTCCTGCAGGGTGGGGTGCTCACATCAGTGGATTGTGCTGGGAAGCAGGGCTCAGGCCTTGTTCTGGACTTGGAGTTAAAGCTTGGCTCGTTAATCCCTACACAAGGGCACCTGCAGACAGGCAGGCATCAGGCCTCTATTCTTGGCAAAAGCTCTGCACACCTCAGGAACCCCTGACACAGGGCGGCAGGCACCCCAGGACCTGCAGCTCAGCTGTGACCCACTGGCTGATGCATGTGCTGCTCTCCCTGTACCTGCCTATCTGCAAGCAGCTCTGGTGCAAAACTTTGCACCTCTGTGATTTGCTTTAATGAAATGTCCTTGTTGATAAAATTCGGCTGTCCTGCTGGAGCTGTTAGGGTGCTGCTGTTAAACAGCAGTTTCGTGCTTCCAGAGCTAAAGAGGAAATTTCCACCATCTCTGAAGCAGCCCATTAGTGAGATATGGTCTCCAAGGGCAGTGCAGAGAGACTGAGAACAGACCAGGCTGAGCTTTTAAGCAGATAATTGCAGCTACCAGGATTAGGCATTTTAGCACTGCTATTGGGGGATGCTCCAGAGTCCTCTCTATCCGACAACTCTTACATGCCATATCATCCCTTTACAGATGGGAAAATGAAACAGAGAGGGGGCATTTGTTTCAACTAACTGTAAACTTGTAAGAGTTTGTTGCCTGAGCTACCTCAACACAAAGTGGGCATAGATCAACTCTTCCATAGAGAGATATATCTCTATGATATAGAGATATCAGTGAGACATATAAAGGCACTTGAAGGTGTTGATGGGACTTCTAAGATGGATAAAATGAAACCATGTTCCTAATCTCAATTTTTAGCAAAGCAAGAACTCATTACTAGAGTCTGTGGATAGTATCTTAGTTACAGGGTATCTTTGTTCTCTTCCAAGTCTCTTGCAATCCCTGTGAGGAAGTCTCTGTATGTAGGGATTCACACAGCCAACACTGGAAAAGTTTTCACGCACAGCATGAGCTTTCTGCTCAGCTCCCAAAGGAAGAAATGGAAATGCACACTAATAAAGACCATTACTTGACAAGTAGCTGATAAACCGTCTGGTTAGCTCATCATAATCCAGTGACAGAGACATGCCATCTCCCCCTGGTCCAGGAGGTCCTGGTGGGCCCCGAGGTCCAATTAGATACTGACGAATTTCTTCTCCTGGAAATGAAAAATGCATCTTTTAAGGCTGTCCAGCAGCTGCAAAGACACCAGGTGTGAGGAGTTCCCAGCCTGTGAGCTGTCTCCCCACTACTAGGGAGAACATGAAAACCTACAGATGCAAAGCTCCTTTCCCCACTGTCCTCCTTTTCTGGGGGTGAACTGCCCTGTGTATGCTGTCAGAAACATTTGTGACAGGACTGGGAACCTCCTATAACCCAGGGTTTGAGGAGGATGAGAATTTGGATTGCTTAAAGGGACCTCCTTGTGCTGTTTCTTCAAGACACTCTGGACGTTTTAGGTAAAAGGAATAAAAAGTAGCTCAGCTGGGAAAGACCATGCTGAGCTCTGTGGCGTTTCAGCAGCCATTTGTCTGTTTGGAACATGGAATCTGATTGCCTCCCCACTGGATCACATAGGAGTGCAGTGTTGGCCAGCATCAGCAATACCTTCAGGCACAGCAAAATGACATTCTGGTGATTTATCTATCATCCCACAGTAACAGTGTGTGTAAAAAAGAATACAGAGCTGGGTATCCTCCTCACCTTAAGAACAAAGGCATAGCAAGGCTCTGGAGTGGGCAAGGAGGAGTGTGGGGAACCCTAAGAGACTGGAGGAGCTGGAAAGTAGAAGCACAAGGTTTAGTGGGAGACTGGGGGAAATTGTGGGGAATTCCTGAAAAGGAGGGACAGAGGCAATTGCCATCTAAAGGCCCAAGGACAGAACGGGAAGAGAGAGAGTGGGAAACTGCAGAGTTACCACAGTGGGTACAAAAAGCAAACAGGTAAGAAAGTATAGCTTATGGAAAGCATGCAAACTCTCCAGTACAAGAAACATAAATCTGTCTCCAAAGGACTTGGAAGGAGACATTGCAGGTCACTCAGCAGCACCTATGGCAGGCCTTTGCTCTCTGAAGCAGCTGCTGGTATCTCTGGTTGGAGATATGAGACTGAAAGGGAAGGGCAGATCTCCAGGCTGCCGGAATGCTTTATCCCCAACCCCCATGTTTCCCTTGAGGTCACTTACTCTGCAGCATGTCTAGAAGTTCTTGGTACAAAACGGATGTAGTTGATACTGAACTGGCAAATGACTGATAGTGATCTGAAGAGCCTGTGGGAATGAAAAGGTTTTACATCAGGCAGGATGAGACCGAAGGTGAAGAGGGGTCAGGCAGGGACAATGGAAAGCTGAATTAATCCAGTTTAACTGGTGGAATGGGCTTCCCATGCCCCCAGCCATGAATCAGTTGCTGTCTCACACATCCTGGTCGTCTTCACAGCTGTGTGGTCTGTGCTCTTCTGACTGAGATTCCAGGCTACTTCCAAAAGCTCCAAGAATTTAAATCTGCTTTAGGAGGACCCCAAGCATACAGAACAGCCCCAGAATATTTGAAAACACATATACCAAATAGAACCACCTCTGTTTCGGTTGTGGGGGTATTACAGGGTCTAACAGCTAATGTTTAATGTGAGGCTCTTTAAAGAGCAGCAATTGTTAGTTAATCTAACCTTTAAAATGGGACAAGACTCAGAGGCCACCTCAGCTGTGTGGAGTCCTGGGCCAAGACTGCAGAAGATGCATAACTGGGTTGGGGTGCTGCTATTTAAAGTCTTATTTCTCTTCTTGTTCTCACCTCCTAGGTGTTGCACAAGCTCAGCCGAGAGCATGACTCAGTACAGAGTTTACCAACATGATGCTTACTTGTCATATAGCTCCTAACACGGGTAGCCAGCTCCGCATAATCCAAGTTCGTCCCATCTGCAGTGGTGATGATGCCAGGTGGGCCTGGAGGGCCAGGCGGGCCTTGGGCACCAGTCAAATAATGTCTTACACTGTCACCTAGGTAGGAAGCCCAAGATATGCCCACATCACTAGGGGGAAGACAAAGGCCATATGCACAATTACTGGACCCTGTTCCCCTGGCAAAAAGCAGGCCAACAGAAGGACAGTTCTGCAGAGGCCACAGTGGGCAACAGCACATGACAGTATTCAACAAAAATAAGGTCAGAGCAGCAGGGCTGCTGCTTCTAAAGCGACAGTGACAAGGGGCTCAGGCAACAAAAGAGAGATAGGCATGCATCTGCTGACCCATGGCAAAATCTCATTATACTCACTCTTCAGGTAGTCAGTGACATACTGCTGAATCTCTTGAGATGAACTTCCACCTGGGCCAGGAGGACCAGGTGGCCCAGGAGGTCCTGGGGGTCCCTGAATTTGTCTGGATCCACCTACAGAAAGCATTGTAAGGAGAAGGAGTGTTTTTGGTGTGGTTGCATTAGACCAAGCGATACTAAGGTGTGCTTGCATTAAGCCCTTCCCACGGGTCTGGAAAGAGCTTTGGGAATGCACTATGGAAGGGGTCCCCCTCCACCTCTAAACACAGTCTGAGCATGGACTATTAGGCAGTATAATCTCTTCAATCAATTCAGCATCTTATAATTCAGCTTATGCAGCTCTGCAGGGCTGAGTCCAGAGACCTCCCTGACTTTGTATGACAGACCTGGTCAGTTTGTGCACCAGAGTACAACACTGTGCAGAAATATAGATGGGGATCCATAAAGCACTCAAGGTGCAGCACCAGCTCAAGAACCTCCTCACTTGTCTCCATTGCAAGATACAGGTGGGCCCTGTGTGACTCCTGTCACCATAGTGTTGAGTGACACCTCATGCTCTTTAAGGTGTCTGTCTTCCCAGCACCCTGAGGTAGTATTCCTAGGACATGATGGGGAGAAGCAGAGGACTTGTTCCCATGGAGGGACACTTAAGTTAACCTATATGCACTTTTTGTGAAACTGCTTTAATGTCATGCATACAGAGATGCTCTTACTCAGAATGAATGCAGCTTAATTCACATGAATCCCCCTGACGGTAAGTAAAACTGAGCAAAGGGCACTTTTGTCCTGATCAGAAGTTTTTCCACTTCTGGATTCAATGCAGCTTCCCTAATCCCTTGTGGACCATGGTTAGCCAACCTGGGATCCCTTTCTTCGATGTCCCATGAGGACAAACTCTGGCTCAAAGGATTCCCAGTAAGCTGGAAACAGAAAACTTGCAATTCTTCAATTGTCTGATTTAAGGCAGGCTGTACAAAAAGAGGTTTGAACACAAATCCCATCAGCATTAGGTTGGCACCTACACTTGTAAAACCCTAAGGAGCTTTTTCAAAGTTTCCACCAGGATGTCAGCATTTCTTGATAATATCAGAGGAACAATGGTCTGGCCTCTTACCTCGAGATGCTCCTGGGATGCCAGGAGCGCCTGGGACACCTGCATCACCTGGAAACCAGAGTGAGGGAGATGATAGACAGACGACTGTAGTGGATGTCACTGCATGTTGCATATTTGGTCGTGTAAAACAGTTGAGCTACATGTTGTCAGAGAAGCAACTACCCAGCTCTTGTAATGACTATCTTGAATTAGCAGCTTGTTGGGGAAGAGCAGAAGGAAGAGGTCACAGCAGCTTTCCTGAGCCTTCTGTGACCTGCCCAGGTGCCTTGTGCTCAGAGCAATTCTATTGCCATGGTCCTGCTCTGCCTGAAAAGGCAGGGGTGTGTGCAGCTGTACTTCCCAAAGGACCAGGTTGCTCCATCCTTTAGTCTCAACTACTCTTGGCTGTGTGAGGCGACCAGCAAAGAAAGAAAGAAAGATTTTTAACTTCACCTTTGGGTCCAGGTGGGCCTGGTGGGCCTGGAACTCCTGGAGGTCCCTGCATGGTGACTCTGTCACCTGCCAATTGCAGAAAGAGAGTCAGGGATTCAGAGGAATAAAGTGTGTGGACAAAATCCTGGCTCCACTAATACTAAGCTAGAATCAACAGAGCAGGATTTTGCCCCCTGATTTCAGCCTAGGGACAATGAATTCAAAGGATGAAAGGGGACACAGACTGACCATGAGAGGAGAATGCTGAAAGGCCAGGTTCACCTGGTTCTCCTGCATGGGACACAGAAATGGAGGAGCAGTCATACACACAGGAAAGATACCGCAAACCCCACTGATAGGTCCCGGGAGCCTGCTTACCCGTGAATCCTCGCGGACCTTGTTCGCCTGTGAACAGGAAAGCAGAAGAACAGTGTTAGCATTTGCTTTGTTCTGATCTCCAACATCCCAGCCCACACTGCAGAATATTATCATGGCCTTCAATTTGCAGGGCAGAAATGGGTAAAATGAGTAGATCCCATGTTTTCCTGCCAGCTGAGAGCTGAGCTACACTTCACAGGGCCGCCTCCTTGCACTGAGTTAGCCACGTCCATGCTGCATTTTGCAAAAAGATTGTTTCCCTTAGTGGCAAATCTGAAGCTCTGAATGCTCCTGAATCTAATGGGCTTGCAAAGTTGGGATCGGAATACAATGATTGCCTTGACACCAGTACTGGAGACTAATAAATTTCTCTGACAAAGGACTGATATGTTTTTTATGGCAGCAGACAGGAGTCCTATTTAGTGACCACTGTGCTAGCTTTCTCACAGCCACAGAAAGGCAGGACACTTTCTGCTTCCAAGCCCTTCCTTCATTATTTTCAGTCTGAGGTGCTGAGCTCCGTCTAGTATCTCGGTGAGGCAGCAGGATATACCCACCTTGGTCTCCCTTTGGACCTGGTGGGCCTGGTGGACCTGGTGGGCCTGTGAGGAATGTTTCTGAAATTAAAACAAAAAGGTTTCTTCATGACATCCAACAGAACATGACACAAGTTTCCTCTGGCTCCACTTGGTCCTTGTCAAGGATGTGCTCTCTGGAACCCCAAAAGTCAGGACATTCCCAGGACACAGGCGAGGGAATGAGTGGGAAGAACCTACCCGAGGTGGACATGGAAGATCCTGGACTCCCTGGTGGGCCTGGAGGTCCTGGCAATCCCTCTCCTAGGACACAAAAAGGCTTCAGGAAGCACGAGCCTCAGCAATGTAGGTAAATGCATGTCAGAGCTGCTACATCCCCAGCGACGGCCATAGCTCAAATATTTCCAAGTGTAGGCTAGTATTGTTTTCTCCACACACATCTATCCCTCTTAGTTATTTTTCATTACCATTTGCTGCCACAGCAGACATAGGACAGAGAAACTCCCTTCTTTGTGGTCCAGAGTGCCTATCCCAGCTGGCCTTTTCACTACATTGAAAGGGAAGGTTCATTTCATCACACAGCCGACCTGCTCCCCTTTGCTACCGAACAGAGAGCACAGAATGAGATTATGCATGAGGTTATGCTCCTGTCTCATGTCCTCCTGCACCTCCCCTCTCTTCTGGCTGTGAAAAGGAAATCTGTGCTACAGGAAGTGGAGTGGGGATATGTTCCTCATAATAAGAACCGCTCCATCTGTCCCCAGCTGGAAGTTAAGGCTGGACAAGTAAGAAGTAAACATAGAACTGATTACAGTTACTTTCTTTGGTGGCTTGAGAACATTGAGTGTCTTCTCCAAAAGCATGGCTTTTATAAATTGTTACTCTGGCTAGCAAACCTCTGCCAAAGCAAATGTCCTCTCTTAGGCAGTGTCTTGCTGCTGTGAAACTATATTGCAGTGAAATTATGTTAGTAGGAAACCAGTATGTGAAATTCTGCTTCCAGTAAAGTCAGCCCTACTAACTTCTACCAGGCCCAAGATTGCATCTGGGATAACACAAGGCACAGGATAGAGGCACTGGAAAAACCTCCCACTTTCCAGGTTTGTTTCAGAGAAACAAGCTCTTACCTGGGGGGCCACGTGGTCCAGGAGGTCCCTGCACAGATTCACCTGATGACAAAAGAAACAGAGGTATTTTAGAGTATTTACTCAGCAAACTGCACGGCCCAGAAACACGCCATGTGTGTTAGCATCCCCCTGCTTATGTATGAGCTCTAGTATATTACATACCTGGTGGTCCAGGGGGACCTGGTGGTCCTGCTCGCCCTTGTAAATCTGCCAGCACTATGCAAATGAAACACACACAAAAAAGGGAAAGTTGTTGCTATGGAGCTACTGCTGCTATGGAAACACTGTTGTTATGTTGCTGTTAGAAGCTCTTAAAGTCAAAGGTGGACTAAGGCAGGACCTGGGTGACCTAAGCCAAGGTTGAGGCAGAGAGGGGACAGGAGAGATGTGTTTGGTTGTCACCATGCAGGTTAGGATATGAAGCAAAATACAGTGCTGAGCAGGGTGAAAGCATATCATAAACAGGGAGGAGGTCTCTCCTTCAGAGAGTAATGGTTCCTTCAGAGTAATGGTTGCTGAGGGAAAGAGCAAATGACTCAAAGGCTAGAGAAGGAGGGAAAGAACTTTCAAGCAGAGGAAAGCTTCATTCTAAGAGGGGCAAGTTTTGGGAGGAGAACATTATATGGCCAATATTTAACAAGTAGCTGCACTGTGTTATGTTGATTGGAGATGTATCCTCACCTCCAAGCTAAGGCACAAACTCAAAGTTCAGTGATGCTGAGATCCAAGACTCCTGAATGGGGGATGGGACAGTACTGAAGCATGATCTGGATCTACATGATCCCATTCAGATGGTGACCAGGCAAGGACCATTTATGATTTTATGCCCTCCTCTACCTTGCCCCTCCTGCACACTTGCAGAGGTCCCAGGCCCTAGGAATACTGACTGTAAGTGCACTACACATCTGGTATTGCACAGATTGGGATGCTGCTAAACTATTCTGTTCTGCTCCACTTATTTTCATCTTAAATAGCATTTGTTGCCCTGGGAATTTGTCCTGTAATTCACAGAGAGATTTCAATTTCTGTTGCTCAGATTAACATGCCTTTTCAAACTGGGTCTCCTCTTACAGATGGCTCTGAGTTCATATTACATAGGGAACTGCCCTGTGCAAACACAGTGGCTAAAAAGGCCAAGCTGAAACCAAGCTCTGTGACCACCTCTGCTATTAGGGATTGTTCACTTAGCTTTCCTCTCTGTGACATGGGCCTGATGCCATCTACCTCCTTTTGAAAGCACTTTGGGATGCACAGATGAGAAAGAGGGCAGAAGTGGTAGCTGGTATTGCTGTCCCACCACTGAACAGACACATACACGCTTGCCCTGTCTCACATTGAGGGGAAAGAGGTAGAGGCATCTCCTGTTAGCTGTGAGCAGGCCTTGAGGCCTCTGGGACCTCTCCAAGCAAAGGAGTAGAAAGACAGGCCAACTTACTTTGAGATGCTAATGATGAGACTTCTGTTTTGATAGTTTCTACCACAGCTTCACCCGGGGATCCTTTCTCACCCCGTGGACCTTTTTCAGGACAAAAAAAAGAGAAAGTGAATTATGTAACAGAGAGGGTGACATTTTGTACCCAATCCTCACCTCCCTGACAACAGGTTCAGACTTCGCTTGTGTGAACTGAGAGCATGAACTCAGTCCTGGCTCTGAGTGACATTACATTGAAATGTGGAAATTACTGCACAATTTGCTCTAACAGGATCATAGAAAAGCAGCTAAGAAAGGTTCTTAGGAGTCATCTCTGTTCAGGCCCTTCCAAACAGATGTCTGTCCAACTGGCAATGGTTTCACAGTGACATTATTCCCAGCTTGGCTCTAGTTTGTTCTCCCACTTTTCAAAATGGCAGGAGGTATCCAGCTGGGCTATATCCTCTACCACAGAAAAGCAACTGCACTTGAGAAGTGCCTTAGGAATACCAGCCTCCAGAAGAAATAACATAAGAAAAAAAAGACATTTGCAGCATCCACATCATGCTGGCTATTACCACCCTCATTCCTTCCCTGGGAAAAAAAAAAAGAATAGAAATTCTATACAAGATTAATTAAGCCAAATAATGCAGCAAAATGAACTGAAAGGAAGAAATATGCAAACAAAAGGGAAAGAGTTTGTGCCAAGGGCTGACAGAATTAGAAAAAAAGGAAAACTAATGAATCCAGTTCTCTTAAGAAACAGAATCAAAGCTGATAGAGAATAGTACCTTGCTGTCCAGGGAGACCAGCTGGTCCAACAGGACCTGGTTTCAAAGGAAAAAAACCACATTGCATTAGATTTTCCTGGTTGTATTTTATAGTACCAGGAAAGAATCAATAGACCTTTTATAAGAACTAAGACTATCAAATAATGTATTTGTCTGCACAAGTACATGGAATTGCTATGGAGTTTGAATTCATCAATGTGCCATGTATTACTTGAAGCTCTGAAGAAGAGGCTTATTTTCCATCATGTGGCAATTAAAGTGC
This sequence comes from Phaethon aethereus, assembly GCF_964289735.1. Lineage (NCBI taxonomy): Eukaryota > Metazoa > Chordata > Aves > Phaethontiformes > Phaethontidae > Phaethon > Phaethon aethereus. The sequence continues at coordinate 27,880,277 of NC_138583.1, forward strand.
TTGGTGCCTCTTAGACTTAGAAACAACCAGAATGTCACTGACCACAACAGAAATGCAATAGGCCTAACCCTTCTCTCACATTCCCTGCTGCAAACTGAGGCTAGCTCTACCAAACCAGCTCCAAATACAGCTGGCAGAAGCACAGAAGCACCATGGGAACCAGGGCTCAGGAACTCTGCTGCCTGACACCAGCATGCTGGAGGGCAGCATGTGACTTGGGACAGAGAAGTCTGAGGACCAAGCTCATGCACAGCCAGAGTCTGTGTGTATGTGTGTATTTATGTGAAAGATTTGTAGATGCTCATGTGGGATTTCTGCTGTCTTGAGTTCAAAGCTAAGACTGGAAAACAAGCACTTCCTGATTTCAGTAACAGTGCCAGGAAAGGGATTAGACACCAGCCTGCTTTCCTGAGAGGCAAAAGAGCTTGATTCTACTCACTGGATTTGACCTATCACTACTTTGCACTCATCAGATCAAAGGACAACAGTGTTCCCAGTTCCTTCATCTTCTCAGCCCTCCCTTCTGTCCTTCCCCCCTGTGATTGTATCCCATTTCTCCCTTGAGGCTGCTGCCTTCCTAACTCAGCCTGAGATCTTGGTCTTTCTGCAGGGAAGGGTGAGGACCATGAATCCTGACTGAGCAATCTTGCCGCCCAGACAGGGCAGCCTGGCAGAGACAATAAACATCGCACATTAAATTAAGAACTGGATGCACAGCAATGTAAGCTGCCTGCAAAAAACACAGCAGAGGAGCAGCTTCCTCACCTGGAACACCTGGGGGTCCAGTGGGGCCGGCTGGGCCTGGGGGACCTGGTGGGCCTGGCAGAGCAATAGCTGATGAACCCTCTGAAACACAAACACACTTGCACATATACACATATATACACACATCCAGCGAAAGCATAACAAATCTATCATTAAAGAATCACACATCTATAGCATATGTATTCTCCCAACACAGGGAGCCCCAGTACAGGTCTGACACACAGTCAAGATGAATTTAGGACACATAACAAAAACCAGAGAAAATTCTCCAAAAGCAGAAGTGTTAGAACTCTCACAGCACCACATACCAGCACTTATGACTTTTCCTGGAGCTCCAGGTTCTCCTAAGAAAACAGAGAGACGAAGATTAACTTCTTTTTTGGGGAAGTTTTGTCACTAGCTCAATGACATTGTCTTATTAAACACGTGATTTCTTTTCTTTTTGCCCTCGATCTCGTCTGAGAAGTTATAGCACTGGAAGGTCATGGGGGAAGCAACAGAGCTTAGCTAATCCATAGATATCCTCTGATGAGCTTCCCAAGCACTACATCTGCCAGAATAGGCAACAGGCCTTGATTTATCTGAGTCACTACACATCCTACTTATATGCTCAGGGCAGAACCAGGTTTGCTAAGGTTTTCTTAGTGGAGAACCATCATGCTGAGTGCCTCAGCAGATGCCCTGCCTTTCGTGTACGCTCATGGAAGCTTTGGCTACCGTTTCTCAAACCTTCCCTTCCTAAAGCCACTAGATGCCACTGTTGATTCAGGGACTGATCAGCAGAGCAGCTAATCCTCCCTAAAATGAAGTGCTTGCAGAGAAAATGAGTATTGGGGAAGAAACAAAACTCACCTTTAGCCCCTGGTCGGCCTGGGTTGCCTGGAAGTCCTGATATGAGGTAGATGAACAATTTAAAATGGTTAGTGCAAATATTGTTTGCTCTATTTTTTCCAGGTACCTCAGCTGAGTTTCACTTGTGGGCTTATAGGAGGAGAGACCTGGCTTTCAGCATTTATAAGCAGGTCCCTGACAGCAAATGGAGGGATTCACAGTGCACTGAGAATGGTAGTGTTCCTGGGCATAGGTAAGGGCTTCCCTTCTCCCACTGCTCCTTGGATGATGGCACTGCTCCCTAGATTTACATGTAGCTTCTTCCAGGTGCTGCTCCCTGTCCTGAGGCTCCTGGATAAATTCCCTGGTGACTTGCCCCCAAACCACCTCTGTTTTCAGATGTCACATTCTCTGTTTCCACTTCTATTGCTACATCCTCTCCCCTCTGTTTCTGTGCTGATTAGAAGGACTTTTCAGTGATGCACAGGGAACTGAAACACGTTATTTGTTGTAAACTATATTTTGGGGAGAGGCAAATTTTCAATGCTCCAAGGCCCTGCATTCCTCAAAAATTACACACCAACCACAAAACCTGTCTCAAAAACCAGAGGAGATGCAGAAGCCTTGGGAAATCACTTTGGAAGCCCCAGGCAGCAAAGAGGGAAAATAAAAGGTTTTTTTGAGCCCATATCAAAGTGTGTCATTGATAAATTGGAACACAGTGGAAAAGCCTACCTGGAGGTCCTTGGGGTCCTGTGAGACCTGACAGAAAAAGGCAACAATTCTAAGATGTCTAAACAAATTTCAGGTGGGGAAAGGACAGACAGAGAGAAAAAGATTATAGTTACTTAAAATTATAGCACACAGTCCACCAGTGGTGTAAATTGGCCCAGCATCTGATATGTAAATAGAACACTGGCTCATGGTAGCCAATGTTCTTATTTGCAGTGTGTGCAACACTGACATCACAAAGGGTCTGGACTCTCTGCGTGTTTTCCTTTCATCACCGTCTTACAGTACAGAGATCCTTTGCCAGCCTTAACTTCAAATTAAGACTGGAAATTGTTGACAAAGACATCTGTGTTCCTGACCGAGCAAAAAGTATTTTTGTTCTCTGTATGCTTTTACCTGGCTGTCCTGCATCTCCAGCAGGTCCTGGAGGGCCTCGGGCTCCTGGCATTCCCATAAGACCTGGTTCACCTAGGGTTATAATCACCATTAACAAGCCAGAAGTTACTGCCTTACAATCTACCAATCCATTCAAGCTTGGCCACCAGCCGTCCTGCAGCACTTTCCACCTATTGTAACCTCATAGCCAAATGGCCATTTTCAGCATCAGTGTCTGGGAGATCAACATCAGTGACAGAAGAGTTCTGTAGTGAGAAGAACTCTGTCACAAGTTTACAGCCAGCTCCATTATATGTCTCCGTTCCATGCTTACATGGCTGACTCTACAGTTCTTCTGAGACAGCAAGATCCAAGAATATCAATCTACTGCCATCTTCTATCCCACCCCTTTTGCAAATCAACCTCCTGCCAAATCAGGAAACACCTGCACTTCTACCCCAAAGGAATCCCTTACCTTTTTCACCTTGCTGTCCATCACGGCCAGCTTGTCCTGTCCAAAGAAAAAAGGTTGTTAGGGACCACTGGAATAGTACCACAGTTGCCCTGTCCTCCTCCTAAGCAGAGCACAGCCCTAAACACAAGAGAGTGTGTTTTGATGATGAAAAGAGGCTTTTCATCATACTGCATCTGAAAGAAACCTTGGCTGCAGTTACTGAACTTGGATCTACTTATCTGGAAAACATTCATCTGAAACTTAACTGTAGGGCATCTTTTCTGAGTATACAGGCTAATCTTAGCTATCTAGAGAATAGACCTCAGATCACAACCGGTATGATTCCACTCCCATTTTGTTTTCTTGTCTGTGCTCATAGAAACACACTGTGAAAATGACATTGCCCTGCATATAAACACAGCTGTTTTCTGTTACCCACCTACAGGTCCTTTAGCTCCTGGCTCTCCTGGAGGACCAGGCATTCCTCTTGATCCCTGTTCACCTGTAGCAAAATGGTATGAAAATGAATCAAACAAATCTTGGTGAAGGTACAGTTTATGACTGTCAGCGATATTTGGTGCTTTGCAGTTGAAAACCAGCATTGACAGGATGTTCAGGCCTCATGATTTGTGACTGTCTCTGGGCATTACAGAAGCTCAAGTGATGTGAATACAGGGCATGTAAGGGAGAATTTCCCTAAAGCTAAATACAAAGATTGCTACCAAGATTACTGGAACCAAGAATGGGATCTATTTGTTTAAAACTTGTGTGCAAAAATAAAACTCCTATAACCAACAACATCATTATACTTTTTCAGAAAGCTAACTAGGATTTGCTGGGCTATACTGGCTATACTGTTATTTGAAAACTCAAATAATGCATATGTATATTAGATAGGTTGTTACTGCAGGAAAAGAATCCACTCACCTGTCATTCCACGAGAACCCTTCTCACCCTGATCACCTGTGATACAAAAAAGGGAAGGATTCTGTGAGATTGTTTCATTGTAAAATATTTCCATCAGAGTAAATAAAAGTCTTCTTTCTGACAAAAGTATAGAAGAAAAAGCCAAAGAAGGATAGGGTTAATACCCACGGACAGTATCCATATCTAAAGGAATCTAAAGAAAATATCCACAAAAGATATCTAATTGATCAACATACCTTTGGGTCCAGGGGCTCCAGTGGCTCCTTTCTCACCTGAAAGATATATGGATGATTGAAGAATAGTAATGATAAGTCAGAAGGGAAAGGAATTTCATACATCAAGAAAAATCATAGGGGAAATAGAGATACTCTGATATCAAACTCAAACCACAAATTCCTTTCCTTCAACACAGCTCCATCCATCCAACCATGTTTCCTCACCTAGACTGTTCTACTACCTCTGTGACTCTTGTATTTCTCAATATTTGCTTGCAATCACTGATTAATTTTAGTTCCTCCTTCCCTTTCCTCAGTCTTATGCTTTTCTTTGCCCCTAGCATCAAAATGCTACATGCTCAGACCAAGTCTGCTGCTCAGAGCAGGGCTAGAAAAGCACACCAGCTAGTGCTGCTGTAATTGCAGAGAGGAAACAAAGCTTACCTTTAGCACCTGGGAGACCTGCTTCTCCTCTAAATCCTTGTAAGCCGGGAGGACCTGCAGAAAAATTATATGTGGGGTTTAATTCTTCCCACTCACCATTATGCAACACTGAAGAAGAAAAACTGTGAGAAGATGTCTCTCTGGTTTGGTTTTCTAGAGTCTCTAGATGCCATAGCAAAGGATACAGCACTCACCTGGAGGACCTTGTGGGCCTGGAGAACCCATCAGACCTGTGAATAAGGAACATAGATTTTCTTTCAGTAACACCACAATTAGAAAATGAACAAAGCTGTTTTGGTTTGCCCAACAGCATCCACAACCCAATAGGTATTTAGCAGATTGGAATTCCCCCACCAGTGGAACAATTTGCATCACTGGCATCCTCAAAACCAGGACAACAAATCTACCCAACTTAGTTGTGACATAGAGGAAGTAGTTTTCCCTAAAGTAAGGTAAAAAGACTCAAGCCTTCCATCTTGGCTGAGATGCTGGGATCTGTGCTTCAGGTGGGACTCATTTGTTTATATTGCAATTTTTATCACAGTTACATGGAATGTAGAGCTGTAACTCTGTTAGAAGTCTGTTAGGGATATGGAGTTTACCTTATTTCTGAAAGCAGAGAAAAAACATCTGGAAACATCACACATCTTAAAGATTGGTGTTTTGAGAAACCTCCCTGCCAATCCCCATTCTCACTAAAAATCTCCAAGAATTTATTGCTCTAAAGCTTACGTGTACTGACCAAAGTAAATTTTATCTAAATGAGGACTATTACTTCAGTTTTCTGATTACTGCAGTGCAACACAAGTGAAACAGCGGTCATTTACACCTAACAAGTCTGCTAGGCTTTCTCTGTCCATCTTCATATTTACCTTTAAGGCCAGCAGAACCTGGGGGACCGGGTGGCCCTGGAGGACCTGGCTCACCAACACCACCTGCAGAATAACAGCATGAATAGACACTGTAGAATACAACCATGATCCCACTTTTCCATAATCCCATCTCATGTTATTCTTTCTCTGGCAAGTGTCATGAATAATCTGCTGGTCAATTCAAAACACCCAAATAAACACGCATTGTCCAAGAAAAAAATCCCATCTCACTGGGTTCAGGATGAGCAAGATAAATCAGCCAGCTTTGGTGACTTGGACAACAGGGAAGAAGATGATCATGATACTAAGTGCTTTTGGTTCTGCCAGACTCAAATTTGACTGTGAGACCTGGCAAACCAAAACAACCCTTGTTTACCCATTGTAAGTTTGGTAAAAAAATCCCTTAGGCCAGATTTAGCTGTACTGGGAAATGTCTGAAATGAAATCTGTATTTGAATAATCAAATTAAATTCTACCACTGAGATGTTTTATAAATTGGGACCAAACTCTAGCTTTTGTCCATCTCTGCTTTATCCAAGAATGGGACACCTAGTTCCTACCTCTGTCTCCTTTTTCTCCAAATCCAGGTGGTCCAGGCTCCCCTCGAGGCCCTGGTAGCCCTTCTCGACCTCTTTGTCCCATGGGACCTTCCATTCCAGGATCACCTACAGGAAACAAATGCCTGTAAAAAAAGGTGTCTTTATGGGAGACCTTGGGCAAGAGGATCCATTGCCACTTCCATGGGCGAAGGCAATGATCACACCAGCCTGGTGTCTGTATTCCCATGCCATGTGCCAATCAGTTGTGAGAGACTCACAGCATTGATAGAGATGCTTACCCATGCTGCCTTTCTGTCCTTTCGGACCTTCTGGTCCTTGGTGCCCAATTGGACCAGGAATGCCTGTAAAGAAAAACACAACAAGTGTTCAGACTCCTTGTCTGTGTGCCATGAAAGTATAACATGCAAATTAGGGAAACCTGAAGCCTGGAGGGATTCATCCGCTGGGGTAAATCTATTTCTTGGAAGGTGGGTACTTGAACAGGGATCTCTTTAGAAGAACGCAATAAATGTAAGAGCACAGGGAAGTTGGGCCAAGTATTCACACAGCTATAGGACTCTTTCAAAGAGGATTTTCTTTCAGTAAGAAAGAAAATTAGGATGTTCACACCCCCAAATTAGGCATGTTCAACTAAGTGGAAGTCAGGCTGAGGCCTTGCTTATATCCAAGTCTCTGAGCTGTCTGTAGCTTCAGCACCAAGGTACTAGTCAAATGACTTAGTCTATGCTAAATATGGACTCTTTAGAGAACCACCTTGCGCTAGTTTTGCAGTGCAAAATTCATTCTTGTCTACAGTAATGTCACTAAATGTCCTCTCTCAAAGCAGAATTGTACTACTGCCCACCTGGAACACCAGGAAGTCCTCGCTCTCCTGTAGAAAGAAACAGACAGTCAGTGATGAACAGGTCTTCCCTGTTTCTCACTTTTGCCAACCTTCACCCCCATAAAAAAGGAGTTTATGCTACTGGCATATTTACAAGTTCTACTGTCTCCATCAATATCACATTGCTCTCCTTGTACTTATGCAATGGATTGAATCATTCACACCATGCAAAATCCTCTGAAGCACTCTGTGATTAAACCAGGTACAGCTTGGCTTCAGGAATGACTTTCGTCCAGGTGAAGGAAGTTTCCAGATGCAAAGTGAGATCTGTTCTCTCTTCTACTGTAAACTCTAAAACTGTCTTTGTCCAGAAGAAGAGCAAAAAACCCCAACCGTCACAACAATATCTGAACTACAGAATGCATCAGCTTCTCTATCTAACTTCTCGAGTAACAAAACTCCATGTTACCCAGGCCCTATGGCAGACTGCCAATCTACCCGAGAAAGCAGGTGACTCCAGACTCACCTCTGGGACCTTGCATTCCCATGTCACCTGAGAAAAGAGGGAAAAAAAAAATCAGGAGAGATCCAGAGGTATTTCCAGTGATTACGCATTTGTTTTGTTTTTCTAGTTGCTTTCCCACCTTCAATGAAACGTGAAGGAGTTCTGGGTGAACAGGGACACAACATCTGAGTAGTGCAGGATCAGACCCATCCCACTAGTGGCAAACGAGATCTGGCCTTTCACACTGGCAGAATGCAAGACTGCATCTCCTGTATTAGTTCTGCATGGGATCAGGCCCTTCTACATGCCTCTATGTGGCAAACTATCTTTGCACTCTAGCAGGACTAGGGAAGTGATTGTGCCCCTGTACTTGGCATTGGCAAGACTGCACCTCAAATACTGTGTTCAGGTTTAGGCCCCTCACTACAAGAAAGGCATTGAGGTGCTGGAGCATGTCCAAAGAAGGGCAATGAAGCTGGTGAAGGGTCTAGAGCACAGGTCTTGCAAGGAGCGGCTGAGGGAGCTGGGGTTGTTTAGCCTGGAGTAAAGGAGGTTCAGGTGAGACCTTATCACTATCTACAACTACCTGAAAGGAGGCTGTAGCAAGGTGGGCATCTCTTCTCCCAAGTAACAAGCGATAGAATGAGAGGTAATGGCTTCAAGTTGCACCAGGAGAGGTTTAGATTGGATATTAGGAAAAATTTCTTCACCAAAAGAGTTGTCAAGCATTGGAACAGGCTGCCCAGGGAAGTGGTCGAGTCACTATCCCCAGAGGTATTTAAAAGACACATAGATATGGTGCTTAGGGACACGGTTTAATGGTGGATTTAGCAGCGCTAGTTTTATGGTTGGACTTGATGATCTTAAAGGACTTTTCCAACATACTGATTTTATGACTCTTTTTTTCAAGTATAAACCAGTTTCATCTTTCACACTGCCAATTGCCTTTTGTGGCAACATCCATCCCAAAGTTGTGCATTGCCAGAGCCAAGGAATAGGACATGGGAAGAGAAGGACTCCATGGCTTTACCTTTCTCACCAGGTTCTCCTCTCTCCCCTCGGAAGTAGCCTGTAACAGGAAGTGAAGGGGCTGTTAGACTGCATTATGCAACAGAATAGCTACTCTCTTCATGTACAAGGATCCTTCTGTTTGGATTTTGAGGCTGCAGGCAGCACAGGCTAGCAAGCACAGCATGGTTTTGTAAGTAGAGTACCCTTAGCAAATTTGCTTTTGCAAATCCATGAAACTTCTGAATCTGAGAGAATGTAGACTCCTCTGTTCTTAACCTATTTCCATCACCTGCTAAACAAAAGTAAATCACCTTTCCCTTGCTAACAAAAGTAGCATGAGAAATAAGGTGTGGATTCATTCTTTTGTGTACGTCTTTCAAAATGGAAAACTCACTTGCTACAGCAAACATGATACATCCTGGCACAGGATGGTATGTCCACAACCTCCTTTCTTCTCCCTTTTCTGCTGGCTTTAAGGGATGCACCGCCAGTGTTAGTGGCAGCACTCTGAGCTCCAGCACAGCCTGTCTGTGAGGACAGGTGAGAGCACTGTCTTTAACAGTCTTCATTGCACTCTAAAAGTCCTGGTCTTTAGGCCCTTGGGCAATCAAATCCCGCTCCACTTTAAATAATCCAGTGTCATGCAGCATCACAGACATTGACTCTGCTCACCTCGTTCTATTTCCTTGTTCAGTCTGTTCTTCACCATCAACCAAACTGACTCTCCATTTTCATACGGGAAGGTTGAAGAGGGTGAAATACCCTGAAGAAAATCTACTGAAACTTCCTTTTCTATTTTTGAATTCCCATCATTAATTGTCAGGAGGCCGCCATTGATTTTTTCCAAGTTTTCCACACGAGATTTCAGCTTTCTCACTTCTTCGGCTGGAAGGTTAAAGTAAAATGCTAGGGAACATGCTGCCCCAGATGCATGCCTGAAATACCAACTTCTAATAGCAGGCACAATGCAACACTGTGTCAGATAGCTATGGCCACTGAGTTTTGCAGGATTAGTCTTTGTACCTTTTTTTCTAGCAGGGGTATCTGGAGTTTAAATGACAATTTTGGAATCTGTTAGTCTCTGAGAAGTAAGATCTCAGATCTCAGGAGTTTTCCTATCCTACTCACCCCAAGACTACATAACCTCTCATCAAAGGTTTTTATTCCTTATCCGTTCTTTCTATTTGCTTGTAATATCTTGGTGGCAGTCACCACCAAGCTGAATGTGATCCTCCTCTGTTCTTGGGCTTGATATCTCAGTTTTTGGCCTCTTTGCCAGCTTACACCCTCTGTTTGTCTTTCTACCCCATTCAACATTTTGTTAGTCTGTTATTTCTTACCCAGAGCAATGAGTCCAAAAAGCAATCCAAGGAGAAGCAACCAGGCCAGAAGCAAACCCAGGAGCCATTTCCACCAGCTACAGCAAGAACCACAGGGACACCAGGATGGTGCTGATCCGATTGCACCCCCTGCATCACCATTTCGTATTTCTAGAAGAGGGAAGGGCAGTCTTCTGGTTAACGAGGAGTTTCTTGACTTCAGAGTCAAGAATCTCTTAGAATAAGGACACCAAGGTCTGATCCATTGTATAGGGCTATGGAGAAAAATCTTTACACCCCACTCTGCACATGGTAGGTGTAATTGTAGTCCCTGTGGAAGCTGGGAACAGCATGCCCAATGGGAATTCCAACAGGGGACAACACTCAGTGCATTTTAAAATAACTGCTGAAAAACATGATACTCTTGGGGTCAACTTTTTGTACAGTTTTGAGCCATAAATGACAGCAGTAGCCAGCATGATTTGTCTGAGGCCTCTCCTCCCCATAAAACTGTTCTGGTAGCAGGATGCAGCTGTACAGTCAGCTATCAAATTTTCTCCAGCAATAAAAAAATACCCCAACTGCCCACTCATCCACAATCAAATCACTGCTACCAGTTTCTCTGGCCTGTGCTCCACTTATTAGAGACAGAGTAGCCTCCTGAACATTCCCTCCCTCTGATGTCACTGCACAGAGATCACTAATGTCACTCAAGAATGATTGGTTTTTTGGATATTGTGCTTTGGTGCTTCTTCCAATGAAAGACTGAATTACATCACTTACCTGCGTAAGTTGCTTTGTCCCTTGTTGGCACAGATTTCAGTCCTGTTTTAACAGCAGTAAAAGAGGTTTTAACAGTCTTTCTATGCATAATTAAGCTTAGAGCATGGGCTTGGAAGGGGAAGGTAGTAATGGAGGTGTAAGGAGAAAGTTCTATTGCATTTCCGTAGAGACAAACTCTTACCATTTGCATCTGATTTTAGGCCAGTATCCGTAGTGTAAGAGGGGGAAAATCCCTGCTTCTCTTTCTTCAAGGTGTCTTCTACAAAGGATCCTGAACAGGAACCGAATATAATTAAAAACATTACACCAGAAGTTCAACGAGGCCTATCTTCTTTCACTGGCAAAAGTTTTTGGTTTTTGTATTGGGAAGACACAATAGCTCTGCCTGCTTAAACCAGACCTAGTTTTTTGCTTTCAGAGTTCCTGAGCTTTGTCAAATATTCCAAGGCACACTCCAGAGCTTCAAATGCAAAAGATAGCCCTGGATTGCAGCTGGCATGATTAAAGGCTAAGTGTCTGCCAGAGCTTCTTGTTTGGCTTGCAGGGAGTTGAGTCAGGTATAATGTCCTGAACTCTGAACTTTTCCTATGATCAGTCTCCATTTCTCTGCCTTCATCATATCCACATGTCCCAAAGAAGAAAAGTTACCTCCATTAAGCCCAGTGGTAGAGGCACTAAAGACTTTGCCACTGTCCTTTGTCATAATCAAGAGCTCCATCTCCTTCTTTGCTGGCGCATTCTCCTTCTCCAGCAGCAAGAACTTGCAGTCTTTGCGCAGAATGTCATCTCCCTGGGAGCTCAAAACAGTTCCCCCTGGAATATTGATAAAGGATGGGAAAGAGGAGATGAGTGTGGGCCACCAAGTCATAACTACAAGCTACAATACTTTTGTTCATTAAAATAGGTAGTCCCATTGTGACTGGGGTTGCCACTACCACAAACACCCAGTAAGAGACACAGTGGTCACTGATGCCAAGAGGAGAGTTGTGCATGTCATTAGATTTCTTGAGAGATCTGTATTTCACTAGCAGGGGAACAACTGCTACCAGAAATGGAGAGCATCTGGAATTCAATCACATATAGAAATTATTTGCTTAACAATCTCTTCGCCTCTCAAACACACTTACTATAGAATTATAGAAACTCAGTCTGAGAGAGACATTCAAGGGTGATCAGAGCCAGCACAGCTCAAGCTGAGGAGCACGTTTAGCAGACCTACACTGTCAAGCACAAAGCACTCCATATCCTTGGGAGCTGGACATCGGTGTGGTCACCCTTCTGCCATTAGGCAGTATCGAGTATGCCTGGAATAGTGTACAAACCTGAATTTGCACACAAATTGTCACAACATCGAAAATCAAGATAACCAGAATGGTATTATTGCATTATTCTAGCACAAACCTGGAGTAAACCTGTATTAGAAATGTTACCATAACTTCTGTGGTATTTACATCTATTTTTAAGCCTCATTTTGAGAGTCCTTGGATTACAAAAGAACCTTGGCTTCCCTTACACAAAAAATGCAAGACTAATTTACAGCTGAGAGTTGCAGAAAAAAGCTGGAAAAGAAGAATCGCAACCGTTCAAGGATGAAAGGCCAGTAGAAAGGCCTCAACTTCTCTTATTAAAAAAAAGATTCTGATCATGTATAAGTAACTTCCTTGATTTTTGAGTTGTTGGGGCTGTACTACTGCAAAATTATGTTTAAGAGCAACCTTCCAAATGAAGCACAATTTCACATGTGAGATCTATCCAGTTACCTGCTTGTTGAGCAGAAATAGCTGCAATTATATCACCTGAGTTACCACAAAGTGGAGGAGATCTGAATCAGGCCAGCTCATTTGCTCATTCTTAGCTTCTGGATCATTTGCCTTCTTTTCAGAAAAGTACCGGAGGGAGACTTGGCTAATGACAAGTCATGCTCCTGAGGAGCCAGGTGTTAATGTCACTCAGCTGGATGAATCTCAAACTCATTTTTATGATGATATGCTTGTACAAGGCCATGGCTAAACAACTGTGAAATACACACTTACCTGCTGAGGCAGACACACCAGTACTTGCCATGGTGTTGCTCTGAGAAGTGTTCTTCATCCCATATGCTGCAATGAAGAAATTTGAGAATGAAAGAGATGAAGAACAACAAGGTACCTACACACATCAATCTTGGGCTGCACACCATTTAAAAAATCTTTTCCCATTCAAGGTACCTAGGACAACTCAAACAAGCAAGGGCTTCCCCAGCAAACAAATCTCTAGTGCTTACATAGGCACTGGGAGATGTTCCTGCACATGCAAAGCAGAGGAAATGTTCCTCAATACCCCCTCATACCACATTGCTCCACACAAGAAGATGAAGTAGCCTCTGTCAATATGAACTTTCTAGTCACTATAGAAAAGGTGGGAGAAGGCATCACACATTGGTGACCCTCACACTTTCTCTAAGCTTAAATTCTCTGCTGACCTGCGGAGGCTGCAGTAGCATTCTGTGTCAGGGTTGAAGAGCCTGGAGACAGGTTGTTTTGAACTCCAAACACTGCAAAGAAAAACATTGCAATGGGGGTTACAGGAGTCCTGCAGTGCAGGTGGTATTCTGGCTAAAAACAAAACAAAAGCAATGATAATAATTACAACCTCTCCTAAGAACTTTCACCAGCTAGCTGGAGGCATCACAGGCTTTTCTGTTCAGAGATGTTTCCTACAAGATGTTTTCTTCCTTAGATCATTTTGCTGTATAAGTTATTGTAGGCCCAGGACAATAATGGTGACCATTTGAAAACATTATCTCAAGCTAGACTGTGAGGCCACTCTCATGGCTGCATGGACATTTCTGCAGGTTAGGCACTTGAGGAAAAAGGTAAATTCAGAAAACTGGCTTGGTCTGACTAAGGGAAATTTAAGGAGATAACTGCACACAGTATGTGTCAAAGTACTGTCCAGAGAGAATCAAATGGCTTGGAAGGTGGCACCTTTGGTGCCAGAATCAGTGTAGCAATATTACTGCAGTGTACAGACTGCTCTCACACACCCTGCTCTCTCTGCAGGCCCAGAGACTCTGCATGGTGACACTGTGCTGTGTAGATATAGTGTGTGTGACTGTGAAAGGAAAAGAAATAATTTAGTAACATTGAAGAAAGTCTGCCGGAAGTCATGAACCAGGTGAAGAAAAGGGAAATTACAGGGAAAAGTGACAGAGCAGTGGGTCTTTATGGATTAGAACACATGACTCTATTTTTTAAGGCATTGCCCTGAGCTGTTCTAGAGAAGAAACAGACTGGCCTAACAGATGGCTTTCAAAAGACAAATTATTCTCCTTGGAAAATCTCTAGTTTTCCCTGCCTCCCAGATAAAATGTCAGGAGCTAACACCAGCTATGCAGGGCTGACTCAGAATAAATCTACCGTAACCAAAGAATAACTGGCATAACAGACAAGCTGCTGACACTGAGATGAGGAACAGAAGAGAAACAGAATGATATGGGTATTATTTCATTGTATCTATCTGCCAGGACTATGGTGCTGTGAAAGTGTAAAGGGAAGAAGAGAAAAATCTGACCTGTAGAGGAAGTGCTCAGGCCTGCATTCAGAGTATGATTGCTGGGAGCCAGGTTATTTGGAACACCAAAAACTGCAAAAAGAGGAAGTGAAATGTTATTACTTATCTGGAATCAGAAATCCAGCACCCGAAGATCAGTAGCATAGTCACAGAAATTAAGAGCCAGAGTCACTTGGAAATGCAGTTAGTGAAAATGCACAATAATTGCACAGAAGAAAAGTCTTGAAAACTGTGACACCAAACAACTCTTTTACTGAACTGACAAAGGGGAGAAAATCCTACATCAGGCAAGTTGCAATCATGGAACAGCAACAGTGAGAAAGCAAAGCTCTTAATAGTGTGCTGTCATAAAGCTTCCTGTGTTTTTTCCTGATACCATTTCCCAGATAGGAAATGCAGCATCCCTGGCATTTAAAAGTGGGCCTTACAAGGTATAAGCACCCTCAACACTTATTGATTACACTTTAGTGTACAAGGACCAAAGGGTTAGACCCAGTCTTTCTTACAATGGGCCAGGATAATCCAATGTTAACTAGAGTCTAAAACTAGTTTTGATAGGGAATGTGAGCCTGTCCTCATTGATAAAGCTATCATCAAAGTTTAGTGACAGAACAGGCAGTCAGGACAATAGACCCTCACAAAGAAGAATTTTCAAATACAGTCAGTGTAGAAGCAGAAAGCACCAAGTTACAGAAAACCAGAGAAAATTCAAGCATATTCCCTGCCATCTCAATTCTTCCATCATTTTAGTTTGTCTTGCTGTGCAAAAAAAAAGCACTGCTGTTGACACAGTTTCAGTATAGAGTTACATCCTTCAAGCCTGGGCGGTCCAGGGAGCGTACCTGATCCTGTAGAGTGAGACATAGCATTGATCAAGGAAGAGCTGTTATGGTATCCACCAAGCGAAGACCCAGCAGGCAGAGTGGAGGACCACATGTATGAAGGGAGGGCGGTATTCAGTACAGTTGTATCATAAGTCCCAGACACTGTAAAAAAACCAAACAAACAGAAGTGGTTTTCAATGAGACCAGGCTTGTGGCTCAGCATGCTGTTGTGGTTTAGTAGGTTTACAGAGCAAACGACTTCATCTGCCTTAAATTTCAATTACCTTTGTGGAGTCAACATAATGACTCTAGGTTAACATGGTATAACTGATCTCAAATGCCAGCTGATTACAGCCCACCTGCATCTTAACCAATGGAATAAAGATTGACCTGATAGTATGATCATTCACAAAACATCTTGAAGAGATTTCATTGCTTGTAGATGCTATGATAACAGAATAAAACACTTTGGTCTGTCATTCTGTTAATAAATCATCCTGGGCCAGGGGACATATGATTTTTGCTTCCCACATGTGCTCTGTGTATTGGACTAAAATTCTCAGTTTCAGACAGGATTTGAGCCATGCGCAAGAAAAAAGGTATTGCTTGTTCCTCGATAATGGTGGAGGACAGTGGAGTGAACGTGAATACCACTGCCTCAAGCACTGTGGTGAGGCTTATAAATAATAAAAGCTGGTTATAGCATTTTAAGTACCACTTCTATTATTATCAAGTTCTACTGATCTCTGAACCATATGGTGTGTTCAATAAATCAATCCTGACACAAATGTTGTCCCCAGTGCTGTCTCCACCTTGCTTGGAGATAATAGATCAAATCACTCTAAGACATGTTTGCTTAAAGATCTTGTTTCTGCCAGAAACACCTCTGAATTAAAGCTGGTGGCAGCAGGAACTGGCTTATTTTTATGGAAATTAGACAAGTCACTAGAAAGCTACCCAAGATGGCTCTTGTTTGGGCAACATCTGCACAGCCCCCCGGTTCTGACCCTTTTTCTCTATTGCCACCACTGTCTGGGACAGAGAACATGTATTCTCACTCAGATGTTCTTAGCAACTGGGTATTTTTATGGCAAATAATGTTTGGAATGACTCCAGCATTGCTAACCGTCCTTTGCAAAGTACCTGACTGAGAGCTCTCAGTAACCACCTTGGTCTCCACCACAGCCTTTTTCGGTATCGGGAGTGTACTTGACGGTGATCGAGTAGGGCTGCAGCTGGCTGATCGACTTCCTTTCAGCAAACGTTTCACATCATCCAACTCTGTCCCTGGCAGGAAAAGCAAGTGTCCAGAGTCACCCAAAAGCCCTTGTTTCATTGATCCATAACCTTGCACTGGCTAAACCATTCAGTGGAATTTATCTGTGTCTATGAAGTTGTACTTTTTGGGGGTGCCTTCTGGGGGTGCCACTTACTTAATAACAAAGCTTCAAGGCCTCATTTCTGGGACTAAGTACAACTACATCCTTGCAAGACCACCATGTAACCCACAGCATGCTTCCTTGTTCAGAAAGGGGAGACAAATGAACATTCTTAACAGGAAAAAAAGAATGACATGCTGTTATCTGTCATCATGAAGATTGAGTCCCAGAGACACTGCAGACATACCCAGAGCAGCAACACCCTCTGTCTTACACCTGATCACCCTGGAATAAAAGCTGTGGCACTTACATCTGCCAGATGGAGATGCACTCTGCAGTCGGACTCGTATTTCACTTTCTGTGAAGAGAAAAAGCAAATCATGAATATGGAGTGAGATGCATTTGTGCCCTGGGCTGGGAATGAATCTTATGGCTGAAATGAATTTCTTTCTTGTGGTCTTGCTGCTCGATCTGAGCAGCACTCATGGCCCATGTGAATTGGTTGTAAATTGGCTTGGGTGACTTTTTGCGGGGGGTCACATTTTGCTACTTTTAATTCCAGAAAGCTGTATTTTACTCATTGAGGGCCTCTGTTGAAGACAATAGCATTGATACTGCCAGACATACAGAAGGCCTTATTATGCAGTCCTCAATCACACTGATAATTCCCACTCAGCACTATTATTATTGTTGTTGTTGTTATTATTATTATCATCATCATCATCATCATTCTGGACAAAAACCTAGAGAGCCAAAAGAAGCTTTCTAAATACACAAATTCCCTACTACTTCTTGGATAAAATTTGCACTGTCATCTTACAATGGGCTGTACGATTTAGTCTCTTACAACCTGCTGATTTCTCTTTTGGCTCATTGAATGTAACCATGCCAGTTTTAAGCCAACATTCTCATCAGGTACTCTATTTTATTACTGACTTTTACTGTCCAGTACAGGAGACTGTAGAGTTGATGTGATTTTGTTCGGGCAAGTCTTTAAACTTGTTACCCACAAGCAAACTGGCCAGCCAGGACATGTGGTACATACGCCTCAAGATGAAATGTGATAGTGCACGCACTATAAAAGAAACACTAGCTTTGGCATTCATGTGCCTGATGGATTAGAATTATTTGCTGAAGTAATATGAGAAGCTGGAGCTGATTCTCTGGTGTCTGTTTTATTATGTATGGCCTAGTTCTGCTGGGAGCTCGGTGTACGTAGTATGCTAGAGGAGACTGTGAAGATCTGAGGTAGAATAATTGGTAACCGTGATACTCTCCGCGAATAGTGTGCAAGAGCACACTTTGATTTATATCCACTACTAAAATTAACTTGGATAAAGTGACATTATAGTTTCCTCTTCAAGCAACTGGGAACAGATATTACACTCTTAGAGAGCAATACAATCCTGCTTTCCCTAACAGTGTTAATAAATGATTGGAAGAGCTGAACGATTTAAACAATGCAGAGCTTTACAATGAGCTTGCTAAACAGACCACAGCAAGTCCATAATTTCCTCACTACCTCCTTAGTACCAGCATGAGATCATTTCAGGGTATGTCCTTATGGTTTGTAAGATAGATTGCAGTAGGAGGAACTTGAATACAATTATTGTAAATATGTCAGAGGTGGGTCACAGAGCATGGATGGACTGAGTTTATGGTAGTGAACAGACAAAATCGAAGACTATGCCCCCAGATGTGCAGGTCCCCAAATAGATCCTCCTTTCTGACACAGTCCAAACCACCATGACTTCACTAGGGTCAATTTTTACACTGAGCTTGTTTAAGCAATTGCTTTCAGATAAATGGTTCACATGTGCAGTGGTGTAGATCCACATACCTCATCTAACTGCTCTATGCTTACACTGGTTGATAGGAATAGGTCCACTTAACACAACCTGTATCATACTGAAGAAAACAAAGGAGACTTCCAAAAGAACAGTATCACTCACCTCGACTTTGGCTTCTCCCTCTCGTGGAGGCAGATGCTGTGAACAGCAATGAGAGAAAAGCAATATTAGGCTTTACTGCCTGTGTGCCATGTTATGAAGCATCCCATGTTCATGTTCCCATGTCCTACGCCATATGGAGAGCATCCCAAAAGTAGTTTAAGGTAGCAGATATAGCACCCTCTGTTTGAATATGTATCAGCTAGAGGCCCTGCTGTCAGCTGTTAATGTAAATCCCAAATAACTCCTCCAAAGTCATGGAGCTGCACTGACTGCCCAATAGAGAGGCAGCATAGGTAGAGCAAGATACAGCAATGTGCAAAAAGCCACCATAGTCACCAACTCACATGACCTTGTGGTAATGTTCAGAGGAACAGCTCTAAAAAGAACATACCAAACTCTTTTCTGGGAAACTCAGGAGAAGAGTTGGCACTGGAGCTCCCTGCAAAGAACAGAAAGGTGTTCATTAATACTTTGCATAAGATCATTAAAAGCTTTCAAAACATGTCTTCCTGGTAATTGTCTAATCCCGGTGGAACAAACATTTCCATTAAAAAAAAGAGCTATTCAGTATTATGTGAAAGAGCTGCTAATGTCTTTCAACAAAAATATACCACAACTCCTTTTAGGAATGAGCATTACTATAAATAGGACTTAATTATTAAAATGTGTCCCTGATGGCTTATTTCCTAGAAAAAACACAATGGGATTCTTGTGCTATTTGGGACAATCCTGCATTAATGAGACCTCAGAGTGCACTACATGTTGCTTCCTTTCTATGGCATGCTCTTTGATACCTTCATATGTTGCATGGCGGTTGACATAGGTTTTTCTTTCAAATGTTGAGCCAGGTGATTTGGTAAGTGTAGAGCTGGGAGACTGGGCTTGTCTGTAGCCGGAAGATGATGATGCTGAATTCAATCTACCACTTCCACCTATAGGTAAAACGAAATGCCCTCAGCAAATTGAAGATATGCCCTGGATGTACACTCTGGATGACCTGGGTGCTTTATGTTACTGCCTTCTGAACTGGACAAATTTGCATCAGTACCTCACAACTAGAGCTGGGCAAGAACCACATTTGGGTCTAACTCTGACTGTCCTCAGCATTCAGTGCAGTGAGGAGTGTTGGTTAGCTTTGTGGTTTCAAAACAAGTCTTGTCAACGATATATATGACAGCAGGTTTTGGCCTAGGGGGATAAATGAGCCATCCTCCCTGAGCAGGAATAAATCTGGCTCTGGATGGTGCTGGGTTTTGATTTGGATACAGATCCACCTGTAAACTCAAGTGTTATATGACACAACCACAAAAACTGAGAGACTGTTAAGCCAAACTCAAAGTGCTGAAAGATGCAGTTCATGAGATAAGGGAAAGCAGATATGAGTCCACTTCCCTTCCAAAGCAGCTATCCACACCCTCACTTAGTCATGCCTTAGTCAGTCTATTTTCTGCAGAATTGATGGAGGTGTGCGTCAGGCCCAAGGCAGCCTGGAGGTTATTAGTGGCTTTTAAATTTAGACAGAGGAAAGAATTTCCCTTCCTAATTCACATCAGTGCTGTGGAGAAAGAACTGAGCAGCCGTAACTAATGTCTAATGTGTTCATACTCTTGTATGAAATCTAATGCAAGTATGATCGGAGTTCAGCAAAAAGGGAGCCCTGTGATAAAGTGTGATGCTGATCAGTAGGATCAGACTGGATATTGTTTACTCATCCCTGCAAAAAGAGCATGCCCTTGTGATCTCAACAGAGTGTTTTCTTGCCAACTTTTTCCTCTACAAGGATCTGTTTTGTTCTGGAACTTTTCCACTTAATTCAGCAGAAAGAACTACAGTGACAAGTAGGCCTCTGTTGGAGGCATTCTGCAAGCAGAGTGGGAAAGCAGAGGTTAGAAAATGCCCTGTGAAACTTTAAGAGCTCATTATCTCTAAAGTTCAGATCCTTTTCTCTTCTTCCACACACTGAAAGGAAATAACAAGGAAGATGGCAATCCTGCAGAATTGTCTGAGTTTGCAGGGCTGGGTTCAGTTCCCAGACTGGTGCTAGTCCAGACGATTAGACAGACATCTTCATTGGAGTTACTTCACATCTGCCCTGAAGGAAAGTGATTCCACACTCTGGTCTTTAATTGGTACGGAGGTGTCTGTCAGATCTATTGGGTATGGCTAATTCTCCTGTTGAGCTTCCAAAGGGCGCTTCACTCCCTTTGGTTTGTCAGCTTTTTTGGAGCATGGAGAATGTTTTCTACAAGGATAGTTATACAGTGTCCCACTGGGGACAGAGAGAATGGTGTACCTGAAGCCTGGCTAGGAAGCTTATTCTTGAGAAACCTTTGCTATGACAATCTAACAGCTGGGCAAAGAATGCTGTTAGAGAAGAACCCTGTTTTTATGGAGTAGACAACACATATTGATTTAGCACACCCAGAAAATCTGGTGGACTGTTCAAAGTGCTAAAGCCATGGACACACACATAAAAGAAAATATTTTCTAGGAAATTCTTTAATAATATTCTACCCTCAGCAAGATTAACTAAAGGATTAATCAAAACTGTCTTTTGAACAAAAATGGGCAGAAAGATTGTGATTTGGAAAACCTGGAAGAAGGGAAATTTGGTTTCTGGATGAATTCTTAACAACAGTGGGAATGGCAATTTTTGTTGTTGTTCTCCTGAAATGAAATTTTCCCTGTGGAAAACGGGAATTTTCCCATCTACTGTCCCATCCTCACAACCAACTTTAGGGAAGGGATACCTTTGCTTTGAGTATATGCCACTTCTACTTGCATAAACCCTGTTTTCCTCACCTCTGGCTCATCCTACTTCCCTGCCCTGAATCTCTCCTCAGATCATTTATGCTGCCTTTGGTCTCTGTTTCCTCACTGTGCAATGTCTTAATTTCTTACTTGAAGTCACATAGCTGCAGCCATGGGTGTAAGACCTCTTTTCCACTCCGCTCCCTCCAATGTGGGATGATGTTTTGAGCCCATTGCTGCTCCCTCCTTCTGGAAGAGAGGAGAACAAAATGAGACATTCTGTCAGGGTAAAAGATGAGAAGAGCAAAGACACTGCAAGACAAGACAGGAGGTACCCAAAGCTGTTCTCACACTCAATTACAAGTATAGCTTCATGTCTGGTGAGATATCAGAACTGCAGAGAAGTGTTTTGGCAGAGCAGACAAGCATTCACACTACAGACCCAGCAGGTTTGTAATCAAGTTTTGCTCCATACATGGACTGAAGGATACTCCTGTTAACCCTCATCATAAATGAGAGAGATAGTGCAATTCCTTTCCAACCCAGCTGCAGCAAGCTAATGAAGAATATGGTGGTATAAAGAGCATGGAGGATTCTTCCCTACCCTGTTGCACTAAGGTAGAAATCTCCCATGACCTCCAATATCACCCAAAAAGATTCACTCATCATCATCTGGGTAAGATGACAGGGGAATACACTGCAGCCCCAGCAGTGGAGGTTGCAGGCCACTTTTGACCCTTGTCCCCAAGACACTCACTACTGGAGACCCTATATCTTGGCTTAAGCTCTTGGAGAGTCTGGTCTAACCTGTCTTAGTGGACCGTGTGGCTTTGTTCCTGACAGCACCCAGGCAGTTCCCCACATACTGCTCCTTCTCTCCACTAACTAGAGTATTTTGGGGGAGGCATTTCTGAAAACACCTTCTCTTTGAGTGCAAGTCTTTCTGTACCGAGATCTGCTGCACCCAGGGATTTATGGAAATAACGCATTCAAATAGCATGGAGGGGCACAGAACACTGAGCAGAAGTAATGTAATGACTGACAATTACTTACTGGGTGGTAAGGACGTCAGTCTTGTGGTTACAGTCTCTGTAATAACTGAGGAAAGAAAAGGGTGCAGAAGTAATGGCATGTTAATATAGCCAAACGAGATCAGTGTTCTACTTAATTTCCATGGAAAAGCATGACTCATTCAAAGAAGGTGGACTCATTTAAATAAAAGTCCCTTACGACCACGCTGCCTGTGGGCTGCAGTCTCATTAGCACACAATGCTGTGTGTTTGTTTGCAGACCTTTCTAACTCTACAGTAACTAAGAACATCACTACCATGAGAGACTTTTTTTCTTTACA
This sequence comes from Phaethon aethereus, assembly GCF_964289735.1. Lineage (NCBI taxonomy): Eukaryota > Metazoa > Chordata > Aves > Phaethontiformes > Phaethontidae > Phaethon > Phaethon aethereus. The sequence goes on from NC_138583.1 coordinate 27,902,702, forward strand.
AAATCCCTGTAAAATATGGAAGTATTATTATTTCTGGGCACTTCTGAACCACAGACATTGCTGTAACAGTAAAGTCCATGGTGAGCCCGCTTACTAGCTTCCTACTAGCTAATTCCCGTAATGCCAGCAGGAAACTTATCCTCTCTTTTATACACAGCCAAAAAAGATATCTAAAGAACATTTTCTAGGCCACATAGGAAATTCACATCAGAGGTAGGAGGAGAATCCAAATGTCTGCACTACTGGCTAGAAATGTTACCACAGGGCAATCGTCTGTGGTTAAACAATCAATCAAGTCATGCTATATGTCTCTCAATGTCTGATCTTGGCTCATTCTACTCCTTATTCTGACTTCAACAGAGAGACCACGGACAGGTGCAGAATTTAGTTCTGGACCCCTGCTCAGAATTCAATCCCTTACAAAACCGGGCATCTGCTTCTGGGTTTTTGGTCTGTGACATAAAAATAAAAAATGTTCTCCTTACGTCTTTCAGTAACTTCTGATCCATCTTGCCTCGTTTTCTTTGTTACAGAATCCATACCATTGCCACCTGCAGGGAAAGCAGAGAGGCTCAGGGCACTGAGAAAAACAGGAGATAACAACAGCTCCCCACAGGTCCCATCACTTTTCTCCCTTCAGCTGGGGACTAGACTGCCTGGAAGACATCTATGCCAGGAAGTGCCTTTCCAGAGCCATGTGAGTATTACTAACAGACCAGCACCACTTGCCTACAAAACTGGATGCTGCACAGTGCAGCAGAGCTGAAACAGCAGGTGATATAGGGGAAATTGAAGCAAATCCACTCAGTGCTGGAGAAGTTTAGACCTGGATTTATATCCAGAGTTTGTGGCACTACACTATGGTCTCCAGTTGTGCTCCTATAAAGGCTTGATCAAAACCACAGGATCCAAATGCCACTCCCACACATCTGCTCTGGGCAGGACTCAACAGTACAGGATTAGAAATGCAGGCAGTTCCAGGAGTAAGCTACCTGCACCATGCCAGTACTGCCAGAAAAACCTAAGCAGAGATACTGTTGTGCTGTTGAGAGTAATACTGTGTGTTCTCAGTGTATGTTGATGCTAAAGCAACGGCACTGACTTCAGTGAAGCAGAAAAACACTGGATGTACCTTTAAACTAGCTATTTTCAGCAGCAAGGAACTTAAGGTAGGAAGGGCTTTATCCTGCTTTACAGGCAGAGCAGAGATAGTTTGGAGGTCCTGTCTGCGGCTTTGGAATATGATCTAATTTAATTCCAGCTCAGGTCATTCTACACAATACTGGAATCACTGCTGTGAATGCTGTGTGTACTCTTCTTCATGACTTGGATCCCTCCCTCGTCAAAATTACAATTTCTAGCAGAGGTATGACTGTCTGCCAAGGCAGGAATACCACAAAGAAACGTAACTGGGGAAAGGAAACACCAGCTAGAAAAGAAAATACTTCTGTCAGAGGGAAATACACAGTTCCTCACTCCTAGTCTCTCTAAGGTAACGTTTCATCTTGTACAGCCACAAACAATGAGAAGGAAGAGATTTTAATTTGTGCACAAGGCGATAATAGGCCAAAATTCTCTGCTGCATTTGAAGACTTCTCCTTAAAAGTGAAGGCCCAGCTGTACCAAAAACTACACACTTAGCAGGCTCAGACTAAAAAAAAAGCTTTGGCCAAAATTCCTTCCAACTTTTAGAGCCCAGCAGAACACAAGACCATGCCCTCCAATTCTGCTACCATTTGTGTTTGGTCCTCATGATTCCACTTACCCTTCTGCAAAGTGTCTACCAAGTAGCTCCCTTGATGTTAAGCCTGTACTGCCCAAGCATAAATAATAACACAAGGTCGGATGCAGCACAGTGCCCACAGTCCTTACTCTGCAAACCAGACCCTGAGCTCGGCTAAGGAGCCCTGTAAATGGGGCTCCTGAGGCCACATTCAAGTCTTTACACTATCTTGGCAGCAGGCTACTACCCAGCCCTTACAGTGCTTGCTAACACTGAGGATTTCCAAAGGATTATCCAGGGGGTGATTCCAAGGTATATGCAAGACCAGAGCTCTATACGGTAGTAGAGTTCCTCCTCTAGCAGGATGACAATCCCCTGCAATAGAAGGGTTCCTGGTCATTCACTCCAAAAAAAGGCAGTATCTCTGCTACTCTTCCTTATTGCATCAACAGTGGAAGCATCTTTCAAGAACCTTCCCTAAAAACAGATGCTGGAAGCTGTTGTCTAGATGTCAGCGCTGTTGGCTTTGCCAGTGCTTTTGGCAGGGAACACAGCTTTATATTGGGAAGCTGCTTTCCTACTGCTTTGTAGCCCCAGAACTCCACTTCCTTTCTGCTATTGGGAAGCTGTGCTGGTTATGGATGCTGGAAGAGGCCAGCACCACCATGGAGTGAATGCATCTTCTGCATCTTTGCTTTCCTTTGAGAAAGGGGAATATCTTGCTCTGATACCAATCAAAAAAAAAAAAAAAAAGAGGTTAAACTGCATCTTTAGAGCCACACATGCCACAGCCCAGCCCCAGCACATGGTGCATTTTGAGGTATGTTGCCTCTGTGTTTGCCACGTGAATGCAGAAGCCAGCCCAGGCTCCAGCAGGCTGACTGAGCTGGATTTCCATTATCTGCTAGGACTGACTCATTTCACCAGCTCCTATCTAGATTCACAAAGACATAGCTGTGGGCTATGTCTGTGGCAAAGCAATAGCGCTGTTGAATCAGAGAAGCCACCTGCAATTATCTCTGAGCAACAAGCAGGAACTTGTGAAGTGGGATCACTCTCAAACAGCGCAGGCTGCTTAAGACAGGGCAACCCTATGGCTGCTTTAACATAAGTTCAGGGGTTGTAGTGTGCTTGTGGCACCCACAAAAACAGGGAACTTGCAGACCTCAAGAGCATTAGGAACCACGAGAAGTCTAGCACAGCCACATTTGTGTACACTGCTTCCTCTCTGTACAGCACTAAAAAGCAGGATAGTAATAGCTGCCAGCTTTGAAGGCATGCTTAGATCTATGCTTGCCGACACTGCAGGGTGCCTCCTGCACCCCTTGTTCCATCTGAATGCAGTGCAGCACACTGGCAAGGATGCTAAGCCAGTGTGAGATGGGACATTCAAACCTCTCTTCTTGTTTTAGAAGTTAGGTATTGTGTGCAATGGTAGTAAAGTTTATTACAGACATCTTTCAAAGGGGAGGGGAATAGCCACAAAGACACATTTTAATGGAAAAATGAATTCAGGCACGTTTCAGATGCTTTTGTTCCTCCAAAACGTCTTTCTAGTTTTCATGTCAGAATGCTGTTACACTCTCACGGCACATCCTTTCAGCTCCCTCCTCCCTCCATTACAAGGCTCCTGCTGTGAGACACTCCATTAGGAGAAAAAGCCACCAGCAGGTGCTAAGATTAATAATACTTAATGCCAGTGGAACCCTTTGATCATGAGTACTCTGAGACCCAGTAGATGACTCCAAACCATGTCAATGACCATGTTAAAAGCAAATGCCATGGCTCCCATCATATCAAATGTCTCTTAGGGTGCTCCTTCCTCTTAATGAAGCCTTTCAGGTGCCCTTGTTCTGTGAGTAACAGAACTGGTTAAAAAGTGGCCTTATCTCTCTTTTACCCCACAGTCTAGGAATCTGACCATCTCATTCTGCTTTAAAAGCTGTTCCTTTCCAATTATTCTACCAAAACCAACATAGTCAGAATCAAATCAAGCAAATCATGCTTCCAAATCTGCTAATTTTGTAGACTTGCTGAAATGATGCTGAAATGTCAGGAAGTAGGTTAGATACCCAACCAAAGCTTGGACGTGCTGTAGGAATCAAATTCTGCTCTGCCCACAACTTGTCCTGGCTTCTTTGACACCAATATGTGGTCATTTCCCAGAGCACAAGCAGCAGCACTGCCCAGTCCTCACTCCACACTACCAGGTTCCACACTACCAGGTACCTTCCTTTTAAAAATGTGTTCTCACTGTGCCTACTTAATTTTGCTACCGAAAGAGAAACAGGCCAAAGCAAGGCCATTCTGACCTGCACAAGCTTCTCACCTCAGCACAGAAAGGGAGACAAACAATCTAGTATTATTCAAAAAGTCTTTGCAAAACAGGAAAGTGCTGCTGGCACCATTTCACAGATGAAGAAACTAGTCACAGGAGGACAAGTAACATCCCTGAAGTCACTCTAAAAGTCAGTCCAAAGACATGAAAAGACAGGTCTTTTACCTTGTGCCACTATGTTCAAGTTGCTAGACCTGCTGCAGAAAGGATTCAAACCGATTCTCAAATCAGACTTTTCTGACTTATTGTGAGAAAGCTTCAAAAACACCTTACAGGGCCTCCTAATCTTCTATGACAAAAATGTGGCCCGAAGTCTATAATCAATGAGTCACTGCTGATAAATAAACCCACCTGTCAGAGACAAAGCAACGTTTGACCATGGCAACACAAGCTTTCACTTAGAAGTAGTTCCAGGCATTCTCAGGAGTAGAGATTACTCCCTTAATGTACACCCTGCAACCATGTGAAGTTCCAATTTACAATCATTATTCCTCCAGCACATTTAGATACGCTTAGTTTTAAAAACGGGCAACAGATGATCTGCATTTCACTATGCTAGTACCCTTACGGAACAGACAACATTCAACTAAACTTTATCTATTTGCATGGTAATGTCACAAAATGCATTAAAAATGTACCCAGAGCTTGGCTTCACATTTCTTATCTCCCAGCAGGTATACTCTCACTTTCACTTGATGCTCATTTTAAAAAAGCTGTATTCACTGACAAACACAAAACCAAAATGACCTAGCTCTTACACAATCTTAGTTTTACATTGTACTCCCCATGGAAAAATGTAACACCTCTCTCTTTTGCCTGAGAATACAGCCTTGTTCTTCAAGGAATCTGGAAGACAGAAAACAAAGGATACTTTTTTGTTCTCTTTTTTTTTTTTTAGTAATGTAACTTACCTGGAGTGCTTTGGTTACTGAACTGAAAATCAGTTCTTCTCCTCAACCGTTTCCTTTCTACCAAAATTTGCCACCTACACTTTATATCATGTCCTTCCAGAGGTGTGTGGAATCTGAGTGATCATCCAAAAATGTTCACCTCTTCTTGATTTAACCTGTTTTATTCTCGCCCTTCTTCTGCTTTTCTATTCCCATGCTCTTAAACAAGTCCCAACAAAGGCGTGTCGTGGTTTCCTGCCTCACCCTACCCTTCCAATTATCTGACACTCACTGGAAAAAAAGATCTGCCTCCAGGAATCAAACTTTATTGAAATAAAAAATGTTCCTACCTATTTGCTCAGGTAGATTAACTATTTGTATCCCAGACAAAGGTGTAAAGGTTTATGTCAGGGAAAATGAACTGTTATGGCAGTGCTTTCTGATAGATCTGAGATACATTTTAGCATTTTCTTCCAGAAAGTTACACAGCACCTGCTGACGTCTCTGCAAAGCTGGCTGCAAACTAAGCATATTTTACTGCTAGCAAAACAAGGGGCTAAACTCCCAGCTAGTACAAACTGGCTGAAAACTGCTGAAGTCAGTGGTCTGAACTGTCTTGCCAACTCCATAGATATTTATACTCTATTCAGAAGGCAGCACTATTAATAAATAAAAATACACCAAAACGAGTAAGGAACAAAATCTCTTCCATGTATACCACCTACAGACTTCTCACTATATAGGAACGGGAGCAGTAGAGCAGCCATAGTGGGTCAAAGCAGAAGTCCATTTAGCTCACAACCCTGTCTTCCACGATGGCCCATTTTAACAGCCATGGGAAGACTACGTGAACTGGACAAGCATATGTAGATGTTTTCCTGGTGTACACTGGAGACTTCCTAAGTCAAAAGCTGCAGCATTGCAATCATTCTTTGATGGATATTTTCCATTAATTTGTCCAATTTTGAATCTGTACAACATTTTAGTATGCACAGTGTCCTAAACCAAAGGTTTTTACAGCTTAACTATACCTTGTGTAAAGACTTCCTCCTACTGAACATGACAGTGTCATTTGGTGCCCTGTGCTTCTTTATAAGAATCAGAATTCACCTTGACTTCTCTCACCCTACACAGATTTTGACAGATTCATACCACTGAATGGGAAAGAACTTGATGCTTCATGCGTATTTTTGCACAGACCTTGCAAGGGACTGTAGCTGTGTACTGTGAAGATCACACTCTGTTCTTTTAAGTTCCATACTGGAAATTTCCAAAGGTGTGTAGGGACATGGCTGCTATACAGCACTACACTGCCACTCCAAGGCACTCCCTGCGTTTCTTGATGGGGATCAAGACATTTCAGAATTCATCAATGCATTGCCTAAATCCCAGAATTTGTATTTATATTTATCTTTAGTCAGTCAGATATTTATGAAGCATAATTTCCTCCCTGCATAGAGGAAGCATCCATGACTCTGCCTTCTGAACACTAATCAAAGGACATTTAGTTGTCTAAACAAGCTGCATGTGGTAACTGAGTCATTAAGAGGTGTAGAGCTCAGCCTGGGACCAGCCTGCACTTGGCTTAAGCCTTGACCAAAAGGGTAAAAGTTGCTTTCGCTTTTTGAACTTCATACTCTGTGAACATGAATTACTGTCCCTCTTATTATCAACTGGACTTCAAACCTGCACTTTGGTCATCTCATTTTACATCTGCTTCCAGCACAATCCACAACTGTGTGCTTCAGACATACCCTGGCTGCTCACAGGCAGAAGTTGTTCAAGATAAGACAGCATTGAATGCACTGGGCTATTCTAGCTCCATAAAACCCAGCAGTATGAGGGAGACTCACTGGAATGGCACGTAGACTTCAATGGAGCAAGAGATGTGACCTCACATTTTAAGATAAGGTCCTCAGGACTGAAGGAATTTTCTCCCTCCTTTAACCTTTGTCCACCAGTTTTGTTTATATAAGTATAAACAAAAGGTAGCCATCACAATTTTGATAAAATAAGAAAATTACAGTATTTTAATCCCTGCAATATCATCAGTGACAAATACACTGGTCTAATGTTTCTTGAGAACAAAGTGTTCATGGAGCATCTCTTCATAAGTTATTTTACCAGTTTCTTACTGGGAAGAAATAGAAGGGAGGGGGGTATGACATAGAGGAGTCTTAAACGGAAAGTGAAAATAAACCACATCTTGAGAACCATTAACTCTGCATTTAAAAGAGGAAATTTTGATGAAGATGAAGGTGACGATGCTGCCTGATGAAACACACTGATTAATTCACTCAGGTTCCTAATTGACATGTGTCAACATCAAGAACATAATTTAGAGAGGTCCTGAGCTGCTTCACCTTTTACTGAAGTCAGTGATTGCCTCAGGAATTCAGAGCCACTGCAAATCAGGTTTCTAGCTGGCACACTGCAATGAACTGCAGCAGACCTAGCTTCAGTTCATCAGCTGCCACTTCTGCAGTAACAGTGGTGATGTGCGGACTGGTGGTTAGAGCAGGGGATGCAGCTTCATCTCCTCTTGGAGGTAACAATCACCATCCTCCCACTCCTCCATCTGTCCTGCTCAATTTCACTTGTAGAAGGTGAATTTTGTAGATACGGAGTCACACTGCTGCTGAGTGTACCTGGGAATTTTCTACCAGATGCAGAGTTTGCTGCTTTCCCTTTTCCCAGCACAAGAAGAAGCTGCACAGACTTTGAGCTTTCAATCAATGCCTCAGTCTGGCAGCTATGGAGATCAAATCATAGTTGAGTACAGCACCATTTTCTCTGGTGAAAGATGCTCCAAAAGTTTACAGCAGCTGATGCTGGCACTGAAAAAGTTGAGAAGATGAGGCAGGACTCTACACTGCACATTCACTGCACCTGGAAGGGGGCTGTGCTACGGCACATCTGAGTCACTTCTCACTCTGCAAGGGAACCCCAAAGATAAAGAGTCTCCAAGCTAAACCAGCTGGTTTTGTCATTGGCCATCCTCTAGCAGCTTAAGGCATGTTCATGGTTTAGAAACAGCCAAGTGATGATAACGTGTTATCTTCAACTTCAAAGGGAGCTGTGGAGTGCATGGTAAGGTGTACATTAGTCTGATAATTCTGTCTCAATTGACACATAAGTTACACATCTAGTGAATCAGCCAAGTAGCTGATTGGAATAGTGCAGGCCCACACAAGGATGGCTTGCACAGGGAAGAAGAAACCACACCTATTTCTGGGTAGCAACTGCAGTTCCCTCTGTGCCTTGGTTTTACACAATGGAGCCATGCAGCTACTGAACCAACCAGAGCCTCCTGAATCATTTCCTTGACTCAGTGCCGTGAGTCCATGGTTTGCACATCACTTGAGAAACTCACTGTGAGTAACCTCAGGCATGAATAAAAGCCTTGTGGGGAACTGATCATTGCTTTTGGGGTGCTGGGAGGTGAGTAATGTCAGCATTCAAAAAACTATTGCTAACTAATCTCACAGGTCCCAAGAGACTTCAGTGCTCAAGAGAAGATGTCTTCACTGTTTGTACTCATTAATATAAAAACTGTACAGCTAAGGACTGCCTCTCCTCTCTCCTAGCTTTATAGAGCATTCCACGCAGCAGGAGGCTTGGTACAGCTTCTAAGGCTTATCACAGTGCAAATAATAAACAGCAATAATTATAATAAAGCTATACATGCATATGGAGCATTATGAAACACCAATCCTTAACCATGCACAGGACACTGAATTGTAGTGGTCCAGAGAGGAGGGCCTGGCCTGTTCTGGTAGGGGACAGAGACTGGGAGGAGGTGGCTGAAGACTTGGGCTTGCTGCTTGTACTATTACTATGTAGACAGGAGGAGTGGGACTCTTCAGCAGCTGTAGACAGCTGTCTACCTCTGCTCAGAGAGAAGCCTGTACAGACACTAGGATCCTGATGCTGTCTTGGTGCTCTGCAATATAACTGCCTAATAGTTACTAGCAAGTAGCACAGTCCAAGGACTGGGGATGCATGCGTGCATTGTCTTGTGTGTCTGGGACTGCTCCTGATAATGTAAGCTTTGGTGAAAGACAGTTCCAAACAAAACACACCTGTGACCTTTAAAGTCCCCCTGTCCTCCATGCAGCTTTTTATGCGCATTGATGCTTGGGCACATTTTACATCTTGGTACAGGTCAGGCTGTACAGCAGGAGCTCGCTGGCAGAGCCAGGAGTTACCACCCACATCAGACTCATCTCTAATGACATCAAGGCTGGGATGTTAACAGACCTGTTTGCAAAGGTGACCTGCTGTGATTTCTCCATCTCTCTCTCCCTCTTCCCCTCTCTTTCTCACCCATGGCAATTGGGGACATACCCCAGCTGTCCAGCAAACCCCAGCATCTGCCGGGGAACACAGCTGTGAAGCAGATGGTCCTGATCACTGCTGCTCTGAGGGGTATCACTGTGAGTTTAGACTAAGTAACTTTCATCCATAAGAGTCTGCTCTTTCCCAGTGATGGCATGATGAATAATCCCTTTCACTTTGTCGTCTAGGTAAAAGTTGCCTGCAACACGTGCTGCATACAGTAGCAGCGCTATGAGCTGGACTGAGTCACTTTTTTGATGCCGCTATTTACTCACAATCAGCCCACTGCCCAATCTGCTTGGTCAAAGACAAAAGAAACCAGTCCTTGGGTATTTTATTTAAGAGAATGCAAAGTTTGATTCACAGGATCAAATAATTTCCTATCCCCAGCTTTTAGAAAACTACTGTTTGCAAGCCCACCTGTGAACCCTTAAAAGAGTTTTAGCACCAGTGTCTCTTAGACAAAAAATATGCACCAGAAAATGCATTATTTTCTAACCTCACACATCAAATGTTTCAGTCAGCAGGCAGCAAAGGGACACAACCAACGCCAGATGACCTGGCTGTGGTGCTGCCAGTATAAGTAATGGAGAAAAGTCAAAGCAAAATGTTTACAAAGAACTAGCTGCATGCAAAAAAAACCTTTCTTGGCAGCCCCAAAGAAAACAAGATTTGATTTGTGAATTGCTCACCAGCCATACCCATGGTCAAAATTCCAAGCAATTAGTATTTCAAACAAACAATTCAACCAGTTCTACCTACTGCCAGGCCAAAGCCTGCAAGTTTAAGCACCACTACAAAAAGCAACACAGGGAGAATTGCGGGGCAACAGTGCATACAGGACAAAAGCTGGAGACAACACTTATCTTAGAGATCTGCCTCAGAAATTGTTGAGTGTTGGCAAATAAGAATGATTTCTTCCTGCCATCTTGACAGAAAATTCAAAACACACATTGGCAAAAATACCCTGATGGAAAATCTCTGCTGGCTCAGCTACAGCTTGCAGCAACTCACCTCCTACACAGAGAGAGGAATTCTCATTAGCAAGATGGGAAATACATGGGAGAGTGACTGAAGGGTCTCTGAGAGCGGTTTTCTTTTGCTCTCCCCTTCTCCAGCTCTATAAATTCCTTTTCCCTGCTAAGTCTCAAAGGGTCATTTTTCTATCAAGGATTATTTCACAGACCAGAGATGATTTTCAGGAGATTCTAGGAACAGAAGTGCCACTGATGCTCCGTCACTCAGGAGTTTGTACATAGTGCAAGAACTTCTCTTGAAAGTACTTGGGCTCAGAGAATTAAATTAAACATCAGAGAATTAAATTAAACACTATGCAAAGGATGTACTCAAGATTGTGCATACAGCCAGCTCATACTCAGTCCAAGGAACCTGGCCAAGCACTGGGGATCTCTGCAGGGACAGTAAGTGAAGAAAGCGGAAATGGAGTCTATACTGTTTGTGGAACATATTCTGTATCCCATCCCCAAGCCCTCTAGCCATATCTATATTGTCAAGATCTAACTTTGCTTTCAAGAATAGATTTCCTCATTATCCACATCGTTCACACACAAGCTTGTACTAAGAGGAAGCATTAGCCTGAGCTCCAGAGTCGCTTGGGGGCAGGCCCAGAGCATCGGCAGTGGCCAACACCCCTTCACTCATGCAGGCCAGACTGATTTTGCAATGTATGTTCCCCAGAACTTGGCTTGTCCTAAATGCTATGTTGACACAATGGACTCAAACTACCAGTTTGAGTTTCCTAGACCAGACAAAACGTAGTATGTGGAGCAAAAGTCAATGACTTAATGGATGTAGCAGGTTTATACTCACTCTTGAGGTGGCGCTAGCAGTGTATGTAGACCCTCCATGGCCCTGCCAGATGCAAGTGAAAAAGGAAGCTTCCTGATAGACTCATGTCAATAAAGTGTGGACCACTACACGCAGCTTCTCCCATCACCATCCCAGACATCCCCTGATTCTGGGAAGGGAATCCCCCGCATCAGAAGCAACCACAATGAGCACATCTCCTAACAAATTTATATAGCTTTGCAGGTCACCAAGAGAACATGCTTCAGTCATCATGGATTCTGTTTAGCACAGAAGCAAATGATCATCCAGGGAAAAAAAGAAGCAAGGTCTAAGTAGATTTTAAATGTGTATTCAATATGTTCATTTTTCTGTTTTGTAACCTGACAATTTGAGGCCCATTGTGGATGAAGTACATTTCACCCACCATTTTCAACCACAGATTTTCTGAGGAACCTGTGGTAAGTTAAAGAAGCATATTGCCAAATGGTTTTAGTCTGCAATGGAAGGATTTTCCTCTCCCTTTGAAAATCTTTAGAAGTCTGCAAGTTGAAAAAGGCTGGAAACTCTTGTATCAGATCAGAGTAAACATGCTAAAAAGCCAGAACATGCAGCACAACAAGTATACTATGTATGGTTTGATCCCTTCTGCAGGGATCTTTCCTAGCATGTGGAAAGCTATTTTGGATTCAGGGTATAAAGTAAAAGATGATTCAAACTCAGTCTATTTTATTAACACAGGCTTTTACTGTGCCCCATCTATATGGCATGCCAGTCTGCCACTTTAGGAAACATAAAAGCATTTAAAAAAAAAATAGCCAAGTCAAGTTTTTGAGCTTTTCGGTTTTTATGTTTCCACACAACAGGGTTTTGTAATCCCTGGATGGCACCTTGGTATTTGTTGGCATGTCTGTGCACATGTGTATGTTGATCATGAAACTGCCTTTGTTGTAAGTTTGAATTAGAAAACAAAAGGACATTGAATACAATGGGCCAAACACAGTTTTGTACTCCAGCAACGTTATTGCAGGTTTTGTGTGGCTTAAAGAGGGATGAGTTTTTCCTCAAGAGTACATGACAATTAGGAGAAGGTGAAAAGACAGATCCAGAACCAAGATAATCTCTCCATCCTTTACAATAGAGGAAATAAATGACGGACCAAAATCATTAGCTGGATGAAAAGTCTCCATCAATTTTTTTTTTCACACCACTTTTATAGAAAAGTTTACAGGAAAAAAAATATTTTTGTTTCCAACAGAGTTTGAAAACAAAAAAAGTGGAAAATTTCTTTTTGTTCCTTTCTTCTTTTTTTTCCAGGGCAGTAAGGGGAATCATTTGGAATATACGTTTTCCCAAAGTAAATAATTTTTAAAAAATTTAAAAGCTTTTTAGAACATTTTTCAACATTTCTTTTTGATTTTTATAATTTCAAATGAAAATACGTAGGTAAGATTCTAGAGTAGTAACTTGCATCTCTCAGTTTCCATCTTCATGTTCAAACTCTCCTGAGACCAAATGATGTAGGAGATATTGTCTGGCACTACATTAACACTAATGGGGTAACAGTCTCCCCGTAGTTTGGAACCTGCATCAAACTGAAATCAAGGCTGAATCAAACTGAATCAAAAATTATGATTTTTTTTTGGAGAAGCAAGAGAAGGCCAGCCCAGTGGTGAATATAATCATTTGCAATATGCAAACACCTGAACAGTGATTTAAACCTGTGTTTTTCACATTGTTCTCTCTAACCCTGTGATCAGACAATCTGTCCTGGGCTGAAAGGGCTTTGAGAAAATGTTTCTTTTAAAATAGTAAGATTTCTGGGGTAATTGTCAAGTTTAGGTAGCAATGTTTCGGAGGGGGAAAAAAGTGGTTTTGTACAAACATGTTAGAACAGCTGTGCTCTGTATATCCTGGGAAGTTCTGACTATCCTCAGGGCGCATGCATGATGAAGACTGAAGCCGTTCAGCAAATCTCCCGCGTCAGGCTTTGAATGGAAGACTAGAGAGTTCTACAAGATTTCTGTTCCAAAGATGGTCCCTGTCAACTTACACAGCAACATGATCCTCCTTCTTTGCTACGAAGATACTTCCTGTGATTAGGCTCCCAAGCACTTCGGGGCGGTGCCCACTTTTCATTGCCAAAGTAAACAACAGAATGAAAAGTCCCTGCTGGGCTACTAAGACTTTCTCTCTGAGGGAACATGCTCTGTTGTGAGCACTGTTTATTGCCACTGATCATTAGGGATTTATCATGGGTTGGCATTTATCACAGTAAAGATTAGTGTTATTATCAGGGATGGGCATTTCAACTCACAACAGCTTTTTGTTCTCCTGGGTGCTTCATAACCGTAAATCAATGTCCAAACACATGTTTATTGCAAAAGAGTTTTCAATTTTATTGCAGAAGAGTTTTAAATCAAGACACTGGTTTCCATTAGCGTAAAGCTGGACTGTGCTTGTTTCTGTTGCATTTATTTAGATCTGGATTAACACCACGCACTACAATGGAACAATCTGGATCTTATTTTGGTTCTGAAGTCAACATCATACCACTTGCTCTAACTGCTCATGGCAAGAAGGTGTGTGAAACTGTTTTTATTCCTATTTCTACTTCTATTTATTTGCTGAACTGGTCCTCAGAAAGGCTTGAATCCTTCTTCCTGGCTGCTGTCCCTTGCTGCACCTGCTTTTCCCGGGGCACACAGCCTCACCTGTCATGTGCAGACTTGCAAAGCCCCAATTTAAATGGCACTCCTTTATTAGAAGATACATTCCAGAGGCATAAAATATTATTATCCAATACACATGGCTAGAAGACTGCTGATCTCTTGCAGGACTGCAAGCACAAGATGGGACATGAGACTCTTTGTAAAATTGCTCTCCAGAACGCACCTCACATGGCAGCTGGAAGCTTTGTACATGTTCTCAGTACTGAGGCTGGAGACTGGCTTGGAGACCATTCTCTCTCACACTGTAAAAATTACTAAAGTAAAGAATGAGTTAATCTCATGCAGAGCTCTGGAGTTGACTCTTCTTTGGAAACATTCTCTTATGTTACCAAAATTATGTCTCCATCACTTTTCTCTCTTCCCTTCTTGAAGAACTGCTAAGTATCCTCTTCAAGACATAGATATTAACTGTCCTCTCTCTACTCCTTTCACAATTTTTTCTCGTCTCCTCTTTTTAGCACGGAGCTATGGAACTTTATTAATTCCTAAGTTTTGTGGTCATAGGAGGAAAGGTGTTATTTCACACGTGACTGGCAGCAGAGTTGTGTGAGCTGTTGTATTGAAGTTTTTTAAATTTAGTGCCTTTCCCTGGTCTATTCACTTCGACTGTGTCTCGAGCTACTCTTCGTTTACAAAATGGAACTACTCATTTAACTTACAGTGCATTGTTCCTACTCCTTGATTCAATACCCAAAGCTTTAATTTACAAGTGCTAAGATTTTTAGCTTTCCTGACTATTCAAAAAAAAAAAAAAAAATCACTATCCTTACTGAATTCTGCTGGAAGGACATCCACTCCCTTGACGCAAGTAAATGCACCATCAGATCTATACTGAGGGGGTAAGTTGTGCATAATACCTGTTTTGATGAGCATTTATTCATGATAGAAGTAATACTCATTTATCCAGAAATGTCAGATATTACACAGAGAGACTCTGGTTACAGTATCAATTTAAGTATGTGTTTTGTAGGCTACTATGTACACCTTTTCGAACTCAACCCTCCCCCCCCCGCCACTGCCCCAATCTCTTCAACTCAGTAAATACTGATAAAATGAAGAATTGCATTATTGCAAATAAGAAATATGCAGTTTATAGCATCAATAAAAAGCTGGGTCCAGAATAAAAGACTGATGCAACACTTCTAAAGTAATTTAGAAACATTTTTTTACATGCTGTTTTCGGTAAGCGAAGATGCTATAAAGGCCAAGGCTGTTATATGCTGTACTGCACACAGAGCCTATGGCAAGGGTGCAGGGACAATATGTTAGAGGGTAAGAAAAATACTTCATTTTTATTGCACCTTGAACAAAGAGAGAAGTCTGTAGTAGTTCTTTAAAGCGAGACAACACAGAAGCTCATATCCCAATTACAATCCTGCATCCACAGAAGCTTTGTTCTACACATCTGAAAGCACGGCAAATGCTTTTGTTCTCAACAGAGGGATGGGTGGAAGACACAGTGGAAGACATCAAATTAGGCTGTGACAGATTTGGTCACAGGTTCTAATCACTTGCATACCAGTACAGTATCTTTCTCCTCCTAATGATGTGTCTTTAATCCATATGATGAAAATCTTAAGCCATTTCAAATTCATCAACTAATTTCTTAGGAAATGGAATAAGGTGGATGGACTGAATGATTACATGGCAGACTTTCAACCCTTCAATAAAGATAATGATACATGCACTGTATAGAACAACCAAAGTCAAAAAGTTTTAAACTGTCTGTCATGGCACAAATGCCATAGGAGGGCATGATAAGCAGCGCTTGACTCCACAAGAACACATCAAAAACAGGCATTAAAGGAGTCATACTGTTCAGCAGATCTGAAGCTGAGTCAGAGTCTGCGAAAATCTCTTTCAATAGGGAAGTTATAGGTGTCTCTGTCTAGAACATATTTTTATCCTGACTTTCAAGGTGAAATGGTTGTTTACAAAAAAGCACCTCTATATCAGCGTTGCAGAAAGCATAGTGGTCTTTGTTTAACCTGGTCATTGAAAAGGTTTGGAGAGAGTGAAGTGTCTACAGTGTGTGCTGCCCACTCCGTGGCGATTATCCTGGAAGGAATACAGATCTTTGCTCTGTTCATGAGGAAGCTGGCACAGACTGAAATTGGAATCCAGCTTTGTTCCACACTGGGATTTTTTTTTAAGATCTTGGCCAAATGGTACAAGGTCTATCTTTCTCAAATTCTGTTGTTATATGTAGATTTTTATAAATACTCGTTATTTATCTCTTTCACAGTGCCTTTCTGCTGTATCTTGGTGTGTCAAAATTAATGATAGCATTTGTGGACTTCCTTCTATTTTGATATGCCAGAACTTCAGTAATCTTGATCAAGTTTCACATCTACATCTGACACCCTGGCACAGACTTCATGACCGTGAAAACATTCCCACAGGCAACAGTCACAACATAGGCTTAACACTTCTCTTCAGAAACCATTTAGAAAAAACAGTTACAAGGGTTAAAATAAGCCAGTCCCTGCACATTCTGTTTTGCCTTGACTCTGAGTTAATCATGAACAGACATATGTAAAAGCTGGAAACTGTGGCTGGAGTTACAGAGTAGTTAGAGACACGCCATTTATCAATAGTCAGAATGAGAGTAAATATTTGAGCAATATTATAGAAGTCAAAAGTTATAGCTGGCAGCTCATTAACAAGTGTTTTTCTATCTGTTTTATGATCCATCACTGTTCTTTAATCTAGAACATCTTTTAGTTTGCAGCTTTCTTCTTATGTGGGTTAAAAGCCGTATTCAGTACCATTCATGGTTATTTTCTTTATGCTCCCATTGCTTCACACCTCTCCAAGTTCCTCACTTTTTATTAGAGATTATGCTTCTGCAAGCAAATCTCTAGCCAGACACACCTTTGCCATACAAAACCACAAGTGATATGCTAATTCCAACCAAAACCTGTTTGTTGAAGGATAAACAAAGAGAAGATTTGTGACCCAGCAGAGAAGAGAATAGATCAGTGCCTGTCTGTGGCCCTTTGATATTTCTGCTTCATAAGAACACAAAGGTACAAGGCAGTCTGTGGAATATCTACCCATCTTTATTGGTACTGTAGTCGTAAAAGTAGTAGTACTAACAATAATTTCTATAGAAATCATGCAGCTCTTCCATGCATATCACAGTCTTACAGTTAATTCATCCCCAGTTAGAATCCAGATGTCCCAAGTTGCTGCACCTACCACAATTCATCTAATTGACCTGTAACTCATTGTTACAGTCAAAACGACATTGTTAAGGTGACAACTGTAAGGCCAGCTCTCCAGTATGCCAGAGCTGACTGGGAAGCTACTATTTTCAGCAGTACTTGTGTTTCTGTGGAGCTAGGCAGGAATGCTTCTTCATTTTAACTGCTGACTTCTTTCACACATTTCTCCTGATGGTTACAAAGGAAAAGATGATCCTAAGGTGGCTGGGGTCATGCTGCCTTGCAGAATGGGGTTTCTCCTGGATTAGCTCACCATTTTTGCAAAAGGTGAGTATTACAATTTCAGCTGCAGTGGGTAAAGCAACAGAGATATAAACAAGGAATATTCAGAGAAAGACAATGAGCAGTAGCTGGCTTTACTGGAAAAGCCTCTACATAATCTGGCTCCTAGGCCCAGAGTTACTTTTACTCCTTGCTCTCACCAGTAATGGCCATCAGTGATTTTATCATTCCTTCACATAATGTTGCCTGCAAGAGGATGTCATTTTACAAACCAGCTTTTCTCCAGTGCCCAGAAGTATTTAAAATCAAAAGTAAAAGGAGAAATGGTAGCATGATGGCAGGCACACTGTGTTCCAGCTGCTCAGCTGGTAGGGCAGAACCCTGGGGAAAAAGGAAGCTTTTATTTGCAGTGCTTTGCTTGTAGCAGGGCTTGAACACTGACTTCAGACTAGCATATCATATTTTAAACAGTTCTGAGTCAGACATTTGCAAGTGAACACTCAAAACTTGGATCCAAGCTATTTAAGTAGCCTCTTCTTCCAGCTTCTGGCAGTTTTTCTGACTTGGCTCTGAACCTTCTGACTGTGCCCATCTCTATTTTCATGTCTCTGCTTGAAAAACCCTGTTTCTTATCCAAAGTACAAAAGCTTTTCCCAAAAGCCAGGTCTGTTGTGTATCACTTCTTCTCAGCACGATGACTGGCTGGAAACTTAGTTGTTATTCAAACTTTTCATGTCAGAGCGATTCAGATTCTCATTAATTAGCTTCCATCAGAAGTTCAGCTTGTGAGACCTGTGATAACACACAGCCCTCTCTTATCAAAATCAAGGCACCCTGGATTCATCTCTGTATGTTATGTATTTCAGATGTTCCTGCTCGAATGGATCTTTCTGGGTATATTTGTTGTTATCACAGGGTTGCCAGATGCATGTTATGGTGGTTGCCTGCCTTAGCCAGTGCCTGCAAAGGAAGTGCTCTTTGTATTCTACTTTAATAACATCCATGATTAAAGTTGACAGCTGAAGGTTTTGTAACCACAATAGCTAAAGATGTTTTTAGTTTCCAGCATAAATTAAAAAGTTCAGAATAAAATATTTACCACCACCCCCAAATATTAAAAATCTGTGCGAAAAACATAGTTCTGTTAGGTATAATGGCAAGATAAAAATAATGGATAAAACACAGTACAGGTGGTGATCTGAAGTGAAGAACCCTCACTAGCAAGAGTGTGTATTTTTGGAGTTCCGTATATTGAGTTCACTGAATCCAGTTTCTTTTGTAAAGATGAGGTAGCGACAGAGAGCCCAGTAAGAACACTGATCCACTGCTCCCCCTTCTGACAGAAAAACATTTGCCTAAGCCTATAAGGACAAACTCTGTGAGAGTCTTTAGACATTTATTTTGATGGACATGTGTAATTTTAAGCATATAAAATTACACAACTGTAGAAAATAAGGCTGAAAACGCCTTCAAGTAGGTATCTTGTCCATCTCTCTGTCCCAAGATCCAGCTCCACCTTAACTATTCTTCACAGATTTTTCTTTAAAAGACTTTTAAAAATTTCCATGAGGTTTTAGACCTTCCTGAGGTGATCTGGTCCACATCTCACCATACTTGCTGTTAGAAAATGTCTTGAAGTTCCAGAACAAGTATCTCCTGCTTCATCTGAGGATCACTTCCCCTCTTCCATTCACAGTGTAACCTATCTCCTTTCTTGCCACCACCTTTTATGTATTTGAATGCTATTGTCATACATGTTATTATGGTTTTCAACAGCAGACTAAGCTTTTCCTGTTCTTGCAGCTTTCTTCTGATCACTGAAACCTACCACTAGCCTTCATGGGTATTACCCACATGCTTAAAGCTACATGCATATTTAAGTACTGTGCTGAATTGAGGACTTCATTCCTAGCATTGCCCAAGGCTGTCAAACACATGCTGGTCTAGTTAATTGCATGACACTTCAGTTAATTACTGTTTTGATAATAACAATCTGGCAGTTTTGCAAATGTCTTTAAACTTGTAACTGCAGGAAAAAACTACGACATTTTGCTGGTGAAGGACAACCGGTGCCAAATTGTTGTGAACCTCATCTACCTGACCAGTGTTTAACTTACAGCTTCATAAGGTATTTCCTTAACAGTGCAGGCATGAGCAGTGTATTTTGGAAACTGGTGTTCTTAATATGTCTAGAAGCAAATTCTTTTGCCAATAAACAGCCAGGTCCAATACTTAATGCTTACTGAGACATTGATACACACATACATCCCCATCTTTATCAATAAAGATGTTTGATCCCCTCCATCTGAATACACAAAAAGTGGAAGACAGAACAGCGTCTGTGGCAGCTAACACACACCACGTGTATGCAGTCAAGCAAAACAAAGAAAACAACAAGCCAATATATGCACATAAAATATAATGAAAACTTAGGAAGACAGAGACCAAGTGGGAAGAAGACAGACTAGAAACAGAGACTAAGAAATTGCCAGAGTCAAGAGCAATCAGCTCACAGGAGGGAGGGCAGTGAACTGTGGTTGGGTTGGTGTTAAAGGGGCTATTGGAATTACATGCTCCTACTTCTCTTCTGTTTGCTGTAGCTATTTGCAGTGTCAGTGGAATCCTTCAGCTTTTCCTAAAGCAAATGCACGGTGTCTGCACAACTGAACAATAACAAACCAGTGAAAAAAGACCAGCATCTAGAAGCAAAACAAGTAAGTGTACTATAAAAAATTGGCATGTAGAGCTCCCAACATATAAACAACTCAGCAATAAACAAGCATGTGATCAAACACAAGAGAATTGTTTGTTGTGTACTTGTGTGCATGTGAAATATTCACAGAATATTTCTGTGTCAAGTATTCAGTTACTGTTAGGGATAACTGTGAGCAGTATTTTAAAGAATTATAAAGAATATGCTGAGTTTCCCTTCAATGCATTTTTTAATACTTTGCCTAGGATCTGCATTTTTTAAACATCAGTGGGAAAACACAGTCAACGTTCATCTGTGGAATATACTAAAGATGATCTGATTTGAACACATACCCATCTCTTCATAAAAGTGCTTCCTTATTTGGTGACCACCTCTTGGGATTCCTCCACCTGAAATGATGAAAATTAAGTCACAGTTTAATCACTTATAACATCAGCTTGAACATGGCTGCATCTGTGGGGCATAAATGTAAAGGAAATCTTAGACTGCAATTTCATTTGTTTGAGTAATGGCTTTAATGGGCCAAAACACTGAAGAAGGCTCACTTAGCTTCTTCCCACAAAGAAAGCACTTGAGGATCATTTAATCTTATACCACTTTTCCTACCCTTCTTCTACCCAAATTATGCAGGTGAAAAAAATGATTACAAATTAATCAAATGAAATTAGTTGTTGATATAAAATAATCAGTTCCCATTAAATCATCTATGCTAAAGATTAAATTGGTCCATGAGGTTTTGTCATTTCAAAAATAAGTGCAGCAATAATTAAGAGCAGCAATAGAGTTTATCACAGTGACTTCAGGGTGTGGGGTTTGATCATCCACATTTTGGATGATGAGTCATTGCAAGTTCTCCATCATATCTGTGAGGATGGTTCTTACACATAGGTTTACTTAGAAAAGGAAAAGTAAATATATATGTGTAAAATATATACATGAGCAACTTCCTTACTATTTTGTTCTTCCTCAGTGGTATTGCTTCTGTGCTCCTGGTGACATACCCAAGTCTTAAGAGTGAATCACAGAATGACTTTACCACTCTGGCCTGCTTTTTAAATTTGGCAATATGCATGGCCATGTATCTTTGGTGGACTCAGGTTCATGATAAAAGGAAAACATATGAATTCTTTAGCTTCTTGAGGTCCTCTCAACTTCTCCACTGCCTGATGGACTCTCCAGAGAGCTGTACCTCATGTTGGTTGTCTGGTGTCTAGACTGCAGGCTTGACCGCTAAAAGTCCATACTACATGAGACTGGCAGAACTTAGGGACACTGCCTGTAGCACTGAGCAGAAAAGGCAGCATCTTAATTTGCAGTTTTCCCAGCAGTGCTATGCAGTGACTCTGATGCTGCACGCCAGGATCAACTTTCAGCATCTCACCAGTGTTGGCTGTGGAGACATATTTGTACTTCTCACCTGCAAGATGTACCCATGGTGTAACTGAGAATCTGGAGGTCAGTGAGGAGAGTTATTTATTTGTTCTAAGTGGAACCTGAAACTCCTTGAGAAGGCAACAGCAAAACAACAAGACCTTCCAGTAACAGGTAGCGGCACAAACTTTCTGTCTGGAGAAGAGATCCTCCTCTTTGCCATTTCCAACCTATGCTTATTGTCCTTCTTTTTTTTTTTAAAAAAAAACCCAACCTCTTTAGAAAATCAGCAGTTACAGCTAGGTACACTAACTGGTAATGCAAAGTAGTAGTAGTAGTTCCTGCATTATAGCACTATTTGTGAGAAAGCATTTATCTTCAGGTTTGAGAGAAAAGCTTACGACAAGGAAATGTTAGGTAGTTTAACAGCTTCTAGGCTTGATTTTAGAAAGTGAGAATCCTACTTTAAGGAAAAAAAAATTCTGACCCAGAATTCCTCACTGAAATGGAAAAGAAAGATGTCACCAAACAAAATAGACAGCATGGAGTAGATGATGATATTCTTGATTACTCTTTGTATCCAAGTATTAAGTAGGGTGCACCTATACTTGTACTGTTATCTTAGAAAAATGAATCCCACATAAGACTTCCTATTCAGACACCAATGTGGACAGTTTTAAGGTTAGTCATGCCCAGTTTCACAGACTCAAGAAGAGGCAGGGTATATGCTAGCTAAAATTCCAGGGTGATCTATCGGCTGATCTAACTCTTGTGGAGTCTTTCAAGAGAAAACTTGTCAATGCATACCCATGTGTTGAGTTATCACCAAGCATTTAGAAATGATGAAATAGCTTATTCTGGCATATGTTACCCATAAAATGCTTGTAATTAACTCAAAGAAAAAATGTACTAAACTTTAAAACATCAAAAACAGAATAACTCTTCTTTCAGCTGTGAATGTACTGGGAGATTTCCAGTTGGAGTGATCACAGAATCACAGAATCACTAGGTTGGAAAGGACCTTTAAGATCATCAAGTCCAACCATTAATCCAGAACCACCATGTCCCCTAAACCATGTCCTGAAGTGCCACATCCAAACGTTTTTTGAACACTTCCAGGGATGGCGACTCCACCACCTCCCTGGGCAGCCTGTTCCAATGCCTGACCACTCTATCAGTGAAGAAATTTTTCCTAATATCCAATCTAAACCTCCCCTGGCGCAACTTGAGGCCATTTCCTCTTGTCCTATCACTAGTTACTTGGGAGAAGAGACCAACACCCTCATCGCCACAACCCCCTTTCAGGTAGTTGTAGAGAGCGATAAGGTCTCCCCTCAGCCTCCTCTTCTCCAGACTAAACAACCCCAGTTCCCTCAGCCGCTCCTCATAAGACATGTGCTCCAGACCCCTCACCAGCTTCGTTGCCCTTCTCTGGACACGCTCCAGCACCTCAACATCCTTCTTGTAGTGAGGGGCCCAAAACTGAACACAGTATTCAAGGTGCGGCCTCACCAGTGCCGAGTACAGGGGCACGATCACTTCCCTACTCCTGCTGGCCACACTATTCCTGATACAGGCCAGGACGCTGTTGGCCTTCTTGGCCACCTGAGCACACTGCCGGCTCATATTCAGCCGGGTGTCAACCAGCACCCCCAGGTCCCTTTCCGCCGGGCTGCTCTCCAGCCGCTCCTCCCCAAGCCTGTAGCATTGCATGGGGTTGTTGTGGCCAAAGTGCAGGACCCTGCACTTGGCCTTATTAAACCTCATACAGTTGGCCTCTGCCCATCGATCCAGCCTGTCCAGATCCCTCTGCAGAGCCCTCCTACCCTCCAGCAGATCAACACTCCCACTCAGCTTGGTGTCATCTGCAAACTTACTGAGGGAGCACTCAATTCCCTCATCCAGATCATCTATAAAGATATTGAACAAGACTGGTCCCAGAACCGAGCCCTGGGGAACACCACTCGTGACCGGCCGCCAGCCGGATTTAACGCCATTCACCACAAGTCTCTGGGCTCGGCCATCCAGCCAGTTCCTCACCCAGCAAAGAGTAAACCCGTCTAAGCCTCGAGCCGCCAGTTTCTCCAGGAGAATGCTGTGGGAGACGCTGTCAAAGGCTTTACTAAAGTCCAGGTAGACAACGTCCACAGCCTTTCCCTCATCCACTAGGCGGGTCACCTGGTCATAGAAGGAGATCAGGTTGGTCAAGCAGGACCTGCCTTTCATGAACCCATGCTGGCTGGGCCTGATCCTTTGGCTGTTCTGCAGATGCCCTGTGAGCACTCTCAAAACCAACCGCTCCATAATCTTCCCTGGAACAGAGGTCAGGCTGACAGGCCTGTAGTTCCCAGGATCCTCCTTCCGGCCTTTCTTGTAGATGGGCGTCACATTGGGAAGCCTCCAGTCTTCTGGGACCTCCCCTGTTAACCAGGACTGCTGATAAACGATGGAGAGTGGCTTGGCAAGCTCCTCCGCCAGCTCTCTCAGTACTCTCGGGTGGATCCCATCAGGCCCCATAGACTTGTGGGTGTCCAGGTGGCTTAGCATGTCCTTGACTGCTTCCTCCTGGATTATGAGGAGTACATTGTGCTCTCCATCCCCGTCTTCCAGCTCAGGGGACTGAATATCCTGTGGATACCTGGAGTGGCTATTAAAGACTGAGGCGAAGAAGGCATTAAGTACCTCAGCCTTGTCCTCGTCCTTGGAGACAATGTTCCCCGCCATATCCAGTAGGGGATGGAGATTCTCCTTGCCTCTCTTTTTGTTGTTAATATATTTGTAAAAACATTTTTTATTATCCTTTACGACTGTGGCCAGACTGAGCTCTAGCTGGGCTTTTGCCTTTCTAATTTTGTCCCTGCTTGACCTAACGAGATCTTTGTACTCTTCATGAGTTGCCTTCCCCTTCTTCCAGAGGTGATAAACTCTCCTCTTTTCCCTGAGTCCCAGCAAAATCTCCCTGTTCAGCCAGGCCGGTCGCCTTCCCCGCCAGCTCTTCTTACAGCACATGGGGACCGCCTGCTCCTGCGCCTTTAAGATTTCCTTCTTGAAGACTGTCCAGCCTTCCTGGACCCCTTTGTCCTTCAGGACTGTCTCCCAAGGGACTCTCTCAACCAGTGACCTGAACAGGCCAAAGTCTGCCCTCCAGAAGTCCATGATAGCAGTTTTGCTGAGTCGTCTCCTTACTTCACTCACAACTGAGAATTCTATCATGTCATGGTCGCTAAGCCCAAGATGGCCTCCGACCACCACATCTCTCACCAGTCCTTCTCTGTTTGTAAACAGAGTCCTTGAATACTTGATACTTGAAATGGTATGGCATGGCTGTCATCAAAGAGGTTGATGATGAAAGAGAGCTTGTTCAGTGACTATCAATATGTGTGATGGCAGTCACTGATGCCAGGACACAACCTCAAAGCTATGTGGGCTACTAATGGGAAAACATCCCCAGTTAAAGTCGGGGACATTGCTAACCTGGTTCATGAAAGAATTTTCTTTCTTCACTTAGCATCAGTTCAGCATTCCTGGACTCCATGTAAGATAAATGTTCTTCAAACAAAATACAGTTTCCTTAATGTGTTGAGAGGGAGACTGGTTGCCTTCTCACACGTTAAACACAGTGTGAAACACTTATGCTAATACAGTCAGCTGCAATTTCAGTATCTCGGCACCACAGGAAATCATATCATTAGCTCACTCCATATGCCACATTTCTGCTAACTTCCATCAGGATAGGATAGTTCTGCTTCCCTTCATTTCAGGAGGAACTTTCTCAATGCCTTCAAATGTCACAAGTGCTAAGCAACACAACAATGGTAAAAATAACGTAAGAATAACCACTTCAACCCACTGAGGTTGTAAGAAAATATTACACACTCATCAGTAAAGCTCTTTCTGTATGCCTATGTTGACAAAGGGACTCAAAATACAGTTATTTCAGATATGAACGTGAATAGAAAATTTGCACTGAAATTACTTTGGAAATAATTGGAACAAAAGCAATACAGCCCACAAACACTGAAATATCTATTCCAAAATGAGCCATAACTGGCACAAACAGCCTATTTTACTCAAGAAATGATGTCAAAAATGTGCTTCACTGCACATTTTACTTGCTAGAGGAAATGGCACAGAAGACATTCTTGTTGCCTTCCCTATAGCTGAGCGTTTTGAGAGGAAGGGTGATAAGCAAGTATTTACTGAGTTCCCATTATCCATGACTACCTTACGTCTTTTGACTTTTAAGGAATTTGCTTCAACCTCTATATTAAAAAGTGAGAGCTTCATACCAGTTCACAATTCTTGGCGAATTTGCTGCCTCACAATCCTGAGGCAGCTGTCCTTACACATGTGACTTTGCACAAAAAATACACAGACATATCCCCCATATCACAACAATTATGCACACTTAAAATGTTATGTAAGTTACTAATTGTACGAGCAGGAAAACAGGAGAGAGTTTTAAGACAGCTCTCATATGAGTATATTAACCTGTGAGCCTGGTTTGCGACATAAGCGTGGTCAGTGCCTGACAACATTGCCACATTTAAATCTCAGCCCTCTAGATGTGACTTTATTGTCAGCAGTATCCAGAAATGGAAAACTCCCACGAACACCACATTCATATTTCATCCTTAGGAAAAGACCTCTAAATTTTTACTTTATACAGCTTTCTCTAGCCTCAGGAAAATGACCTAATTTATCTCTTAGTAACAGGGAGGAAGTGTATTTTTAAATCCTGCCTGATGATGCTGCACTTCAGTAGGGAACGAGGTGTGCTCGGTAGAATGGTTATTTGTTCTAAAACAAAACAATAACCAGTAATGCTGCTGAAGTGATGATGGACACTACTCACTCATATCTACACTCTGAGCAAGAGTGAAACCCCCAGGAGTCCAGGAAGAAGGTAAGGTGTGCGTCTCCATCTGTGCTTACCTGCTCACTGGATGACTTGTTTGGTACCCCTGTTTAATCCACTGTGTCCACCCAAGGCCTACAGACTATGGGTAACTGCCCTCAAACTAGCTCGTCTGCAAATAAACGATGTCGACTTTTTCAGCTTCACCAATTTCAGCAGCACAGATAAATGCGAGCAACCTAAGAGATACGTGCATTCACAGCATGAAATGAGCTTTTGTGTTAAGTATGTTAGAAAATGAAATGAGTCTTCAAGCTCCACTACAATTCAAATACCTTTACCAAAAATATGCTCCAACCATCACAGATGACAAAAGCTGTACCAGGGACTAGTACGGGCAAGGGCTTAGATTTAAAAGGCTTGAATTTTCTTTAAATAATGATCAATCAGTTCTCCAGCAAAGACAAGAACACTGATGGTCTGTTTATTGTTTGTTTCCTTTGTCTGCTAGAGTCTCGTAAAGACTTCAAACTGTAATTTTTGGCATGACTATGTCAGAGAAAATCCCACAAGCAGACACAAAAATAAAAGACAGTCTCATGCCATTCCCTTTTATTAGCACTGTGCCTCACCCACTTGGTTATTCGCACAGGCAGCAGCAAGGACTAGGAAGCCCATCTCAGCTTGCTCGTACATTATCTTCTGTAATGGCAAATTGCAATGCCTCTCAGCTACAGCATGTTATGTCAGTTTTTCTTTTCAAGACAGGTCCCTTGAAAATTGAAGTAAAAAATAAGGGATAGCCTGAGCAAGTCCCAGATGTAAAGCAGAAAAGGCAATTAACTCTTATGTTTGCTTTATCTTCATGCTGATGTCATTCTAGTGACTTCACTGTAATTACTGGACATTTGCACCATTATGAGAGCAGAATCTATCTCCCAAGGACAGGTTTTGTTGTCGTAAACAGGTTTTACTCCAGGAATCTGGTCTATAGAGCCCTTCCCTTGATGTATTTACATGGCTATAAGCAAGTTAGAACATTTTTCTGAGAACTGAATTGCAGCCAGCAAAAACACAGCCCTAGGCCCATACTGAAGTGGGTAGGATTTAAAAAATTTCTGCAGCAGTTAGTGGTTAGGCACATAAAGACACTCCACCCTCCTGCCTCAGGCAACAGAGAATATGCAGACAGTGCAGAGTGTACTTCATGCGTCAGGACACATCATTTGGCTTTAAACAAGATCAACAGATTTCAGAAAAAGAAGAGAAGGGGTAATGCGTATGTGCCTTAAGACTTAGTATGTTGACTAACATCTCAGTTACTCATTGGCAATGCTTAGAGAGAAAAGGCCTGGCCCATTGCGCCCAGCAAGCTGTTAAATGGAAGTTTTGTGATGCTCCTGGGACTCTGGAAGAGAAGAACCCATAAAAGTCAAATTGGAGTCTCTAAAGCCAAAGTCAGTATCCTTTACCATTACTCTCCACTTTGGCTTTGCAACTCCAGATGATGCCCATAGGGGAATATAACATGTCTTGTCCTCTCAGTACTGAAATGTGAGTCCTAGTGCTCTCCTGGTAACATAAGATTAATGAAGGATGATACATACTGAATATCTTTCAATTGTGCAGACAAACTGGTGTAAACCAAAAAAAAAAATCCAATCACTAAAATGCCATCAGAGAAACACCAAAGAAAATAAAACCAGGAAGCATGTTTTCTTTCTGGTTCCTTAGGGAAATAAGTTTCTCTGAATGGGAGCAATATGTTCGGCAAACAGAGCTCAATAATTTTATTACCCAGTGCACAATTTCCTATGCAATTTTTTCTTTTATTTTGCTTACCCCAATCTATTCTGAGTACAAAAGGAATTAAAAAAACCTGCACACAATAGCATTATAGTGCTTAATAAAGACTGTATTGCAATGAACTTGCTAGCTGTGTGCACGTACCAGTGAGCTTAACTGAACAGTATGAGAAACAATCTACAGTGTGCCATAAACATGCCAGTATCCATAGCACATGGATAATCTCTTTTCCTCAAGGGAAACAGATGTGCACTTTTTCAGAGGAAGGTTTTTAGTCTGACTCGTGTTTGCCATCATTAAGTTGTGGGTAACATAATATCCATCACTACTGGGTTTCTGCAATAAAAGTACTGGATAGTCACTGGATAGTGACTGATGACACTCTGGTTCCCAGCTCCGTGCCAGATCTGGGACAAGACATCTTTTTGCAGTACTACCTGTGAACACCAAGTAAACCCATAGGTAAATGTGGTAAACAGAGCCAAACACTTAATACCAACTTGAAACAGGATCTCTTCCTAGAGTGATAACCCATCAGCGAATACTGATGATAATATTTCCTTTTCTCTGCTCTACGTGTAGTACATTAAACCATTAAACTCATAAACCCAACGTGTGGAACCGTCTTTCTATATTCACAGTCTCAAGCAGAATGTAATCCTCACCTGGGGTGGGGCATGTGGGCGTTGCTCTAATAAAGTAACAAAGATAATGCACAGGATGACTTTTTCGTGTGTTATGTTCCTGTAAAATCTCACTGGAATCTCTGCTGGCAAATGATATAAAATCTCAAACTTTCTGTTGTTCTTGTGCAACTCAGCTGTTAACATGTCTGT
Organism: Phaethon aethereus; assembly: GCF_964289735.1. Lineage (NCBI taxonomy): Eukaryota > Metazoa > Chordata > Aves > Phaethontiformes > Phaethontidae > Phaethon > Phaethon aethereus. Next base: position 27,931,562 of record NC_138583.1, read on the forward strand.
ACAACAGAGCATGAGTAATTTAAAGCTGGGATCATCCTCGAGACAGAAGGAAATGTGTTGTGAACTTGGAGACATGCCATCTCAAAGCTCCAGTGTATTTGGGATCCAACCCACTTGATAAATTTGCAGCAGAAGTTCTATTAGCACTTTTACTGTTGCACTCAGGAATCCATTTTTAACACACTAAAAAATTAAAATATTTATGACATTAAATTAGCTGCAGATATTAAAAAAAAAAACACCAACAAAAAAAGGGCAAGTTTTAAAAAATGCCTCCAAACTGCCTCAACAGTTGAGGTACCGTGCAAGTTTTTTGCTAGATGGTTATAAAAGATCATAGAACTTCAGTCACATAATCTAGCTTCCCACATTTGCTATTGAAAATATTATTTCTAAATCTGTTTCACCCATAGATAGTCAACTCCTATACAAGGAGTAATCTAAAGGCCCCAAGTTCTCAGATTTCTCAAAGTGACTTGTTCTAGATGGGCTTTGAATGCTTAGATAATTTTTACTGCAGGACAAAAAAAGGTTGCTGTCATCCCTGTGAAGTTCTATTTGAAGTGAGTGAATTTATGTATACTTATGGTAAAAAAGCACAGCAACTGCTAACATACTATCACACCTACACTCAGTGCTTACTCACCTCTCAGTGCAAGAGTGTATCTTGTGTCAATACAGATGGGAGTTACACAAGGCGAAGAGAAAACTACGCGCCCTCATCGATTGTGAGGAGGAACCAGGCAGGAAATGAGTGCATTTGTGCTACACAAATGAAGGGCGTGATCTAGCAAGAGCATGCGGGTGCGTATATTCCGTGTGCAACACTCAGCACAGCTGTGTGAAACCTTGATGCACAGCATGGAGCAGTTCGGCTGTGGACAGTGCTGGGGGAACCACTGATACCATCTACAGACAGCAGGCTGGGAGCTATCACTGTTATGGCTTCCACAGCTCATTTTCTCAGTCCTGACAGTTATACTGGGAAAACATTTCATACACATCAGTTTTGAGAAACATAAATCCATGTGGTGAAAAACAGGTCTGCAGCATGGAAGGGAAGGTTGCCAAGAAAGACAGGAAAATCACATGTGCTTCAACAGTGCCTTTGAGTCTCAGGGCACTCTCTAATCCTGCTCTAAACTGCATGACTGCAACTACAGCTGGGGCTGCCCCTTGTCACAATCACAATCTACCTGCCAGTTTTTCCAGCCAGGTTTCTTCATTGGCACTTCTTTCGCTTTCCCTCAGAACCAAGACTGTTCAGACTGCACTTCTCCCGGTACATTTCTTGGGTACGGGTTTTCCCCTTCTGTGAGAAGACAGTGCCTGAGGTAGAGACGACGGGTGGCTCCAGATGGGGGGGAGTCGAGGCTCCTTGGCAATGCCAAAAGGCTGGGCCTGGGCCTGCCCCTGCCCTGCGGAGCGCCCCCAGCTGATGCCGGAGCCCCCCTCCCTGGCACAGGGGCACTTGCACCTGGCCTTGGGCAGGACCCCAACCATGGGGTGGCTGGCCCATACCGGCCTCAGGGACACAGCAGGCCGACCTTGCATGCCCAGCTGCAACAGAAGCGTGTACGAGGTTCCCAGGTTCACCACAGGCTCCGCCCTGCCCGGCACCTTTGCGGCAGCGGCGCCCACCACCGCATTTACCGCACGCCCGCCCGCAGGAACGCGCTTCGCGAGCCCGCCCGCACCACAGTCCCACACCGCCTTCCATTGCGCGCAGGCGCAAAGCAGCTTACGCCAGCTCGTCACAACGCCGCGCGCAGGCGCACTGGCGACTCCCCCCTCGTCCCGCCCCTTTCCCCTGGAAGCGGGAGATTGAAGCGGTGCGGCCGGTGAGGGGCTGGTGATCCCCGGGATGGTGTTCTTTCCTCGGTTACTTTCCCCGGTGCCTGAGGGGAGTGCGTTCTGCTCCCCGCGGCTTTGTGATATCGGCGGCGGGAGGGGAGAGTGTTCCCTCAGGGCTGTCCCTTTCCTTGACCCCGGACCGGCCAGCTCCTAGGAGCGGGCTAGGCCTCGCTGGGATGGGGGACTTTGTGCTCCGTGAGGGGCCTCCCCTCGCTCCATGGTGTGTGAGCAGCCTCTGGCTCTGGCTGTGATTGCGCCGCGGATCTCTGCTGTGCCCCGTTTCTGGGGTGCCTGTTGGCACTCCAGGTGCATCACCTCAGAAAGAGCTCCTTGGATCTGTGTCTCTGCTTACAGGCTGCCCAGCCTTCTTTCTGCTTCTCTGTAGGGTGGAAAAGTAGTGAGGGGGAAAATTGTTTCCGAGTGTTAACAGAGCCTTCGGTTGGTGAGAGCAGGTAAAAGGTGTAATGTAGCTATAAGCAGGAAAACTGAGGTAGGTAGCATCAGGGACTTACTCAAAGTGCAAAATCAAATACTGAAGTGAAAAATTATCTTTTCCCCGTCTAGCCCAAGTTTTCCTTGCTTGCTGGACAGAATTATTTTTCTGTGTGATAAATCACATCGCTGCTTGAAAATGTAAAAATATTTTTAGGCTGAGATCTTGGGGAAGGATGTTAATAGTGCAGGAGGTTTATAAGAACGTGCTGCCAAACGGAGACTTAAAATAACAGCATTAGTGAACTGTGGGGAAAAAGTATTCTTTGTAACGTAGTCATTTGAAGACAATCTGCATTAGAATGTAAAGGCAGAGAGTGACAGTATTTATTTTGAGAGTTGAACAAGTCGCTTGAAGGTAGCTCTTCGGCTTGAAATTTCTTAGTAAGATTTATTACGTACTTGTGACATACTGTATAAGTAGGCATGATGTAGCTCTTTCTTACATTTGCATTATGTTTGATGGGTGCTGTGGGCTTCCTGTTTAATTGATAGGTTGCTAAAATACCCAATTGACTAGACTTTCTTTACTGAAGCCTGTGTTGTTGTTTTTTTTTAATAGAATACTGTATGTTGAATTTTGAACAACTGGGGGGAATGCTGACTTACAAGATAAATGAGGACCTGCATCCTTTGGTATAGAGACAGGAAAACCAGGGTTGCTGGCTTAGTAAGGCTTTGGCGTATTGAAGCTTTGGTATGCTTCCTCTCCAAAGAGGAAGCCCCTTGTGCCAGGCTTGTGTTGCCTAGTGACTTGTTTGCAGGGTATTTTTAGGAGGCTTCTCTCTTGAAACTCCTAATTGCAATTTGCATGTAAACAAAGGTGTAGCTGATGATTTTTCCAGATGCCTTTTGGTCATTAACAGGTGGTTCACAAGTGCTAAACTAAGTTAAACATTGCTAAATCAATTTGAAGTTGGTACATGCTGGGAGGGTATGACTTATTGTTTTAATTAAGGTACTTTTCTGAGTGAACTGGGGATGCCTACTTTTAATCTAAAATTCTAGTTGTGTGTGAGTAATTACTTTTTTAAGCAGCATCCCCAGAAGGATCAAATGAGACAGTGGATTATTTTCACAGACCTGGGTACCTAATTATTTTGTTTTATAGAAAAGATGAATTGTTTATACATGTGGACAATAAAAATCTTGTGACTCCCAACAATCCTTTTATCACTACTTGGGATGCAGGTAAATGAAAGGACTGGTTCTTCACAACTTGGCATAGTAAGGATTATTCTTGTGAGTTAGACAAGCAGTAAGGGTCATTCATGTTAAGAGAATACGGTTTGTTTGGAGTGAGCTTTTCTTGACGAGTTCGATGATGGAGGAACTGACCTTGGATTTACAGGCATACTATAATGCATTTGATTGTTTCATAAGTTGTCTTGCTCCTTTTCAACACTTGAAAGCAGATATCCAATAGAAAAAAAAATATAATGGAGAATATCTGTAAAACTTATTATAATATTTTCCATCTTTTTAAGAAAAAAATCCATACAGCTTTAAGAGGGAAAAATAATATACAAAATTCATAGTAAGGTACTTTCTATCAGTTAGTTGTGTCATTCATCCTCTTAAGGAAAAGCCATTCACAAAGCAAAGTGCTACTTAGCACATGAAACGGTTGTGTAACTTATGCAGATGTCTTTTTTTAACTTAAATAGAAAATAAGCCTTAGTATTTCTTATTAGAGCTTTTTACTCACTTGTACAGCCACATGGCTCATTATAATCAGGTGAAAATGGCACCATATGTAATTCATTCTATCTTTTAACAGAAACTGCTATCCATCTCAAGATGGAAGAACCAGTGCTTGATAAACTGACCTCTTTGTGCAGTACCCCAAAGGATTCTGGGACAGCAGCTACACAGGGGACTAGTTCAGGGAAACAGGTATGAAAACTTTGTTTTTCCAGTAATGTGACTCCTTATAGCAACAAAAACACTTGTGAAATCATTAAGTAGTCGGAAGTCACTGAGATACTGTTCGTTGGCAGTTGGCAGCTTATAGCTACAGGGTTGTCCAGGAAAGGAACGTGCTTGGTATACCTTGCTTTGAATGTGCAGATGTTTGCTGTGAATACAAAGTGATGGAGTAATATACCCCAAATGCCACACTAATAAATTTTAAAACTGTTTAGGGTTTATGGTGGGTTTTGTTGTTGTTTATTTTTAATCTGTCATTTCAGTTTACTCAAATCCTAATTTTCTGGGTTGCTGTGTATACAGAATGACTTTCTGTGAATTCTACTTGCATTTGTACAAAGTACACTGCTTTCAGTTTGTATATTTTCCATAATGCTGAGCTCTGCTTTGGTGTTCATCCTAGCAGGTGTTACGGTGATGCTGTTAGGCTCAGCATCCAGACCTATGCTGGATAGGGCTACTTTGCAAGTGTTCCTTAGCTAATCCCTCTCTCCCGTATTTTAGTGTATTTTCACAGGTAAAAATGTTAGACACAGATTATTAAAAAAAAAAAAAATCAAATTGTTAACTTCTTTTTAAGAAAAAGCATCACCTTTTAGATGCTTATCAGCAAAGGATCTCAAAGCATGGACAAGTCAAAATTATACACATTGTTTCTAATATACACTTTCTGCATTAGCACTAGTATAAAACATCTGTATTCTACTTGAGTGTATGTGTGGTGGAATGGAACAGCAAAAAAACAAACCCTTACCAGCATTAAACTAGAGGGGAAACTGAACTTGATGGAATAAAAATAGCCAAGTTGAAATATGCATGTATCTTCTGCACAAAGACTAGATGAGTTGGTTTGCCTCAATGGAATACAGGATTTGCTACTAGAAAATGCAGAGGTACATCTTGCCATATCTCTGTGTGTGCAAACACATGTGAAAGGAAGAAGTTAACTTTATTACATTTGTGAAAGCTGTAGTGAGAATTAGGAAGTCTGGCTTTACAATGATCTTTACATACATATTCTATGTATAACCAGAGTAAACAGTTCTTTTAAATTTGATCAAAAGATTAGATTATTCTGATCCTTCAGGGTGGTTTTCCTTTTTTTTTTTTTTTTTTTTAGCCAATGAGTGCAGCTTTGAGGGAGCGATTAAGGAAAACAAGACGTTCATTTAACGCTAATTTTACAGTGGCAAAGCGGCTCAAAATAGACACTGAAGAAAAAGACTGTGCTGATCCTGAAAAAGGGTGCCTGCCAGAGACGAGTACAGATTGTTCCAGATTACAAGATGGTTCTAAAAACCTGGAACAAAATGGCACTGGGCATATGTGTTTCAAAAGTCCCTTACAGGAGAGTCATCTCTGTGGATCGGCAGAGAATTTTCACATGCTACAGGCTGATCTTAGCCAGCAACAGTCCCTGGAAGAAAAAGTAAGGCTCATGAAACAGGTGCAAGAGAAGGAGGAACTACTTCGAAGGCTCAAACTGGTTAAGATGTACCGATCTAAGGTGAGGAAAACTTCTGAAAAAGCACTTTTAAGTCATTCTTTGAAGTGGAATTCATAGTGTATTTCTTATTTATTGATTTAAGCAACAATATTTACTCACTTTTGTGTGTGTGTGGTGCTTGTGTATTGTCTCAGTTTAAGGCATTTTATAAAAATAGATCTGCAGGGTATCAAAAACACCACATTTCAGCAAATGACAAAACTTTGTGTTTTTTTGGTCCCAATTTCAGAATAACCTGTCTGAACTGCAGGCTTTGATAGTGAAATGGAGAAGTAGTACCCAGCTGATGCTATATGAACTACAGTCAGCTTTTTCTGCAGATGGCAAGAAAGTGAGTCTCACTCAGCTGATAGATACTTTTGGATTAGAAGACCAGTTATTGCACTACAGCAGAACAGAAGAAGATTTTGTAGATGTGTAATCTACAATGCGAAGCTTTCAATTACATGCAAAAGCAGAGAAGGCTGAATGAATTCTGATCACATAAGACGTGTTGCTCTGACAGCAGACTTTATGCTTTGAGGTTGGGGGTTTTCTCAGGAGATACTTGTAAAGCTGTGTACTTAGATACAGTAGTCATGTAAAAGGCATTACTTAATGGAAAAGATTGAACTCGTGCTGTTTTGGAAAACCTGGCTTGATAACTTGATCACTGAATAGTTATTTAATAAAAATAAAATTAAATCAAGTCATACTTTAACAGGTAGAAGGCAGTCCATTCTTTGATTTGTCTTTGCATGGTTACTTGTTTTGAATAATGAACTCAAATTAATTGTCATTTCTGTTGATGTGCAGATGGGGAAGAGTTCAGTTCTTTGTTCATAGATACATCCCCATTTAGAATATGTCTTCCTGCTGCCAGTCAGTTAACGACAGCGTTTTGCAAGTTACATAAAGATAACTAATGTTCATGTTGTTAATATTCTGAAGCTGCAATGAGATGTTCGCAATAGCTTTAATTACTGCTGAAGGAAATGTGCCACAATGCACTCATTTTCAGATACTGGTCCAGACTCTTGTCTTTAGGGAAGCTGTCTCTTAAGCATTCTGCCACAGCCTGAGCTAATAGAAGGGAAGGCAAGAAAATTGCCGCCAACATCTGTCTACTCTGCTACTTCATGTGAGAACCAACGTGTTTTCTCTCTTCAAATAAATAAGACAGATGAGGCCTTGTCTAATGGCAGTGCTTCAAATACAGCATCATAAAGCTGAATAAAACTTCAGCATTTCATTTATCCTCCAATAAATATTGTCTCTTTAAAATGTTTTTTTAATCTGAACTTGAAATTGCTTATTTTCTCATGGCCTATGCATATAGTGTGGCGCCTTCTGTCTGCTTTTATTGTCCTTAAAATCATCGCTCATCAAGTGCACCAGTACATAAATCCTAACAACTCTGTAACTCTCCCTGCTATGAATATTGTCTTAGATGTGATCACATTCCTTATTGGTTGTACCTTAACTGCTTTGTTTACAGGTGCCATTTCCTGTTTTGTTAATAAGGGAGTCATTTCTTACATATCTCAAGGGAAAGAAAATCATAGTACAGACCCTTTTAAGATTGATAGGGCTTATTAGACTTAAATCTGTACCCACAACTTGCTCCTAAGAATACTTGATGTTGCTGTTTGCAGAGAATCAATGAAGAACAACCTTTATTACTAATCATATTTTGAGTATTAAGACAATAATTCTTCTGCCTGTTTAGGTTAATAAAAAATGATGATGGGGCCTGGTGAAGGGGGCAGTTCTCTTCCCTGAGATCCTTGGCAAATTTGGAACTCTGCTCTAGGGGACCTTCAGCAGAAAGAAAAAATCTTGCAAGAAGAATGGAGATGTAATTAGAATTAGATGTAATTAATTTTATCAAGGGTTCTTTATCTTTCTTAGCTATCTTGGAGAGATCTGGCAGGAGAATAGACTGCATATCAAAGCAAAGGCGGGGGGAGATAGCAGTGACTATTTCAGGAGGCCAGATGCTTCCAAACCTGGTTTTCCTGTGATTCTGCCAGTGGCAGCAGCCACAGCTACTAGTGGCTGTAGGTAATTATACTATCAGCAGCAGCAGCTTTCAGGACTGGGCCAAGCAGCACACATACAGTCATACCGAAGCATACCTTCATCTTCTCAGCCACCTACACCTGTGCTATCACAGGTGTAAATATATTTTAAAAAAGCAAAATGAAGTCAAAGCCACAGACATGAATTTTAGCAGATGCAAATGCATGGATTTCTTGCAGTAATTCACCTTCAGAATGTTCTACAGTTGCATATTGCAGACAGGATACACAATACACCTGTTCTTTTAGTCTACACTTTCTTGTACTCTTTATGTAATGAGCTATATGGTTTATATTATCAAAACTGCAGAAATACATCTTGTGAACTGAAATATAATGGGGACAAGTCCAGGTATAAACTGTACCAAGCAGACAAACATGCATCTTTAAAACAAGTTATTTTTAAAGAAATTGCAGAGGAAATCATTTGTGGAAAGAAAAGTTCAGGGATAAAAGGTAGATGGTTCAAGCTCTTTTTCTCAGACAAGACCGTAGTATTATACATCCACCTGGACTCTGATTTTTAAAGAATAGGGAATGTTCTTGATCTCACTCTTTCAACTTCTGCCTGAAGAATTTCCAACTGTTCCTCCTGTTCCTTTACAAGACCCCATAGGTGTTTCTGCTTCAAAAGCTCTCGGTAATGCTGCTTTGCGATCTTTTCAGAAACATGCCGTGTGTCTGCATAAAACAAAATATAAGGGTTAACCTGTTCTTATAGGAGATGCATAGTCTATATTTATATTGGACCTGTCCCTGGGGTTATTTCAAGTTCAGTATAAAATAGGCAAGCATTTTAAAAAAGGCTCACAGTTGGGCATAAGAGTCTTTATAGTACTGAATAAAGCAAAAAATTTCAAAAAGGCACTGGGCATGCTTCCTTTAGTTTCTAGGAAGTACCCACTGTTTGGAAAATCTGTAACTGTTTTACTAGTGGAAAGATCTCTACAATTTTCCTAACAGTGAATACCCTTCTCAGCTTCACATCACTTCCTCTGTTCCCTTGAATGGGTGGAAAGAAGGGGGTTGAACAGTCCTGAGGAAGAATGAAAGCAGGTTGTCTAATGAAGGTATTCATGACTATAATATTTTTATTTAAATTGTTTCAGCAATTTAGTCAATTAACTTTGGTTACAAGAGCAACAATCTCTAGGTATGTTCTTAAGTAAACGAAGTTAAATTGTTGTGGTAGAAAGGGCACTGCTAATCATGCACACACAGTAACAAACAGGCGCTCCTTGCCCCTTAGCTGATGCTGATGGAGAACAGGACCGTCTGGCCTTGGAGATATTTTCTGAATGTTTTTGGCTTGTGACTTAAAGTGCATTACTGTGACTCACCGGCTGCCTCAAAGATATGCCTCCTTTCTGAAACTGAGACAAGCATTTCTTTCAGCTCCAGGCTGAGCTTGTAGTTTGCTTGCTCTTTTAAACTGATGCACTTCTCCAACTCTTTAATTCTTTTCTGACGGTTCTTCACATTCTTCTTGTGCAGCTGTCCATTTCCAAATGAATAAAGCAAATATATGAGCTTACACAAAAGCTGTTCAGACAAACTTTTGATGGAAACCTATAGTCTTAAGTACTGCACTGTAACTCAATAAACTTTCATGTATTTTGATTTAATTATTAGCACGTTCTAGCTTTACTTTGTATAGTGTCTTTCACACACACTGCATTCCAGTACACTTTACGGAGTTCTAATGTAAGTAGCAGACAAGGAACAAAGAGATATGGGTCAGAGAGAGAGCTGTATTAAAGATAAAGCTTGAAAAGCAAAGGGAGGAAAGGAAGTCAGTGGAATCAGTGAATTGAGAATACTCTCTTGGCTGCTAGGGGCTGCTGAAGAAAGCATTGTGCTGAAGCTGTCAGATGGGCTGTAAAGGGACAAGATAAATACTAAAGCTTGAAGAGGAAGAAGAGGCTGATGCCAGCTAGAGCAACTTGGAGAAAATCCAGTGGAATCACTTAAAAACAAGGATAATCATAATTTGAATGCCAAAATAGATGAAGAAGCGAGCAAATCAGATTGTTGTGTCTGTGTTATTTTGAATATAGAGGGAGAAGTGATATTATGAACAGGCTGGCGCTCCTGGAGAGAAACATTAAGCATTGAACACTGGAAGAATGCTTCATTAGAAATGGAGGAGTGACTTTTATAGGCAATGCTGTGTAAGAAGTGATAAGCAGATCTGCATTCAGATGTTCAGGAAGAAAGGCATTTAATTCCAGTAACAGAGCAAGTAGATTTCTCTCCATATGGCTGATCTATGCATCAATCAATGTATGATGACTGCTTTTGAAGACTTTAGAGAACTGCTGCTGTAGACAGCTCAGTGCAGGTTGAAGAAACTATTGAAAGCCAGGTGAATAAATACATGGAGATATATATATATCTTCATCCATGTGTGCTATTATGGCTATGCTCCCACAGTCCTTGAGTTAGCTGAAGAGTTGGTATGCCTACATCAATTGCAGTTATTCCTTATAAACACCTCTTGCTAATGAAGGAGAGGAGTTGCATTTAAACTAAGGATCTGTCTCTCAAATGTGGTGGTTCACTTAGGTTTTACCTTATCCAAGATGCCAAGAGTCTGCTCCATCACTGAAATGTGGTGGGCGATGCGGCTGTCGTAGTTCAGCATAGTTAGGAACTGAAGAATTAGAAACAGAAAGAATCCATCTTATTAAGACTGTTCTCAACAATTTCACACTTCTGTAAAGACACTCATGTGACACTCAAAAAACTAGAATTGTGCACAGTGGTAAGGCTTACTAGTCATCATAAATGGGCACGGTAAAGATGTTCTTGGATGCTGTGTGAATACTAGATTGTATTCACAATTTAACAGCTGTTAAAAGGAATTTTATCTATTATGCGTTAATGGAAACAAAGCCCAAGCAAAGTTGTTGATGTTGTCAAAAAACCCAAGCTATACTTTTGCTTCTAAGGTAGCCTAAGCTAACACAGCTGGAGGCCAAAGTGCTATACAGTCTGTCTTTAGGTCAGAGAAAAAAGTGATTATTTTCTGTCAAGTCTCTTCCTAGCAATTCTTACTCCTTTTATTGTTCTTATATCCGCATAGTAATTCAGATTTCAGAGAATTTATTAAAGATTTTTTCTTGGGCACACTGCCACTAAAATATCTCTTTATCAAACGACAAATGGTAAAACTGTATGACCCATAATGGGCAGTTGACAAGTTTCTGTAGATGTATCACAGAATCACAGAATCACTAAGGTTGTAAAGGACCTTCAAGATCATCAATTCCAACCATTAGTCCAGTGCCACCATGTCCCCTAAACCATGTCCTGAAGTGCCACATCCACATGTTTTTTGAACACTTCCAGAGATGGTGACTCCACCACCTCCCTGGGAAGCCTGTTCCAATGCTTGACCACCCTCTCGGTGAAGAAATTTTTCCTAATATCCAATCTAAACCTCCCCTGGCGCAACTTGAGGCCATTTCCTCTTGTCCTATCACTAGTTACTTGGGAGAAGAGACCAACACCCTCATCACCACAACCCCCTTTCAGGTAGCTGTAGGGAATGATGAGGTCTCCCCTCAGCCTCCTCTTCTCCAGACTAAACAACCCCAGTTCCCTCAGCCGCTCCTCATAAGACTTGTGCTCCAGACCCCTCACCAGCTTCGCTGCCCTTCTTTGGACACGCTCAAGCACCTCAGCATCCTTCTTGTAGTGAGGGGCCCAAAACTGAACACAGGATTCAAAGTGCGGCCTCACCAGTGCCGAGTACAGGGGCACGATCATTTCCCTACTCCTGCTGGCCACACTATTGCTGATACAGGCCAGGACACTGTTGGCCTTCTTGGCCACCTGAGCACACTGCCGGCTCCTATTCAGCTGGCTGTCAACCAGGACCTCCAGGTCCCTTTCCGCCGGGCAGCTCTCCAGCCACTCCTCCCCAAGCCTGTAGCATTGCATGGGGTTGTTGTGGCCGAAGTGCAGGACCCGGCACTTGGCCTTATTAAACCTCATACAGTTGATCTCTGCCCATTGATCCAGCCTGTCCAGATCTCTCTGCAGAGCCCTCCTACCCTCCAGCAGATCAACACTCCCACTCAGCTTGGTGTCATCTGCAAACTTACTGAGGGAGCACTCAATTCCCTCATCCAGATCATCTATAAAGATATTGAACAAGACTGGTCCCAGAACCGAGCCCTGGGGAACACCACTCGTGACCGGCTGCCAGCCGGATTTAACGCCATTCACCACAAGTCTCTGGGCTCGGCCATCCAGCCAGTTCCTCACCCAGCAAAGAGTAAACCCGTCTAAGCCTCGAGCCGCCAGTTTCTCCAGGAGAATGCTGTGGGAGACGCTGTCAAAGGCTTTACTAAAGTCCAGGTAGACAACGTCCACAGCCTTTCCCTCATCCACTAGGCGGGTCACCTGGTCATAGAAGGAGATCAGGTTGGTCAAGCAGGACCTGCCTTTCATGAACCCATGCTGGCTGGGCCTGATCCCTTGGTTGTCCTGAGTACTGTTCCACCAGTGACAGGTAAAATTTTGTGGACTGCTCTAGTTAGAAGAGGAGAAACAGGAAAGACCCAGCAGGCTCCCTGCCTACAGCACCAAACTGCTTTCACTCACTGCTTCACACATAGCCCTCGTTCCAGGTGTTCTCAGGTCCTTCCCAGCACGCATTTATCTAAGACATCTTTCTTTCTGTTCTTATTGTTGGGGTCTTTGTTGCCTTGTCTTTCCTACTAACCCCATATTTCTACTCAAAAAGTGAAGTTAAGCCCCTCAGAGCATTCAAATTCTGATTAAACTGGTATATGCCTTTGCTATGGCCAACTCTAACTCTCTCTGAAGAGCAATAGTTCTGCTCATCACTTTAAATGAAGTTTGAGACAACGGCAACACTCTGGTGATAAATTTGCTACAATAACTTTTCTGTTTGTTGTCACATCACCTCTTTGGAAAGCTGCTTTGTTGGTGTTGGTTTTGGAAGTCCCTTGGCTGTGATTCAGAAGTGAACAAGCAGTTTGGAGAGCAGCAAAACAAGCCTGAGAAAAAACACGTTTTGTATTTTCTTTTAATCTTTTGATTGAATTGCAATATCCTTACCTGCTCTCCAACATGCTTCATTTTCTCTGTGCTTTACAGCTCTCCCCACTGCAATATCTCCAGCCTATCCATCCTCCAACATCCCTTACTCCAAACCTTACTCCATGCCCCCCACCTCACCATTACAAAACCATCAGCTTTCCTTGCAGTCCTCTACATCCCATACTGCAATACCCTAGGGCTTTCCCTACAACTTCTCTTCCTCCTCGTCTCTTCTCCCACAACCTTTACCTATGGTTTCTGGCCTGCCAGCTGGGCTTGTTCAAAGCTATCTGGGTGCTGACTTGCTGGCCAGCTGCTGCCTCTTGCCTGACAGGCATGGCAAAACAATTCCCTGTCATTCTGCTGCTGGGCCAACAAATCTCAGTGAGTGGGGCTCAGTGAGACTCCTGTAGGAATGCTCAATCTTTGTATACTGAGCAAAAGTTACAGTATTTCTGTGAGATACCAGATGGGGGCACCTCAGACCTTTCTCTTAAAAGGAAGTTATGGTGCTTGATTTAAAAGATGTCTTCCTTGTGGCTGCAAAATCCTGACTCCCTACTCTCAGTGCCAATTTTGAAACACTAAGAGTTAGGGCTAATTTTGCCTTTGTTTACACCTGAACATCCCAAAGAACTTCATCACTGATCAATCTCAAGAGTAAAACTTCCCTTTGAAAGCTGAATTGTTGACCTATTAGGTATCAGGTTTCTCTGTAATAGTAAGAGACTTAAGAGGTATTATAGGCAGCAAAATCTTCTGCAGTCAAAATATGAATTACAGAAAGCAACTCACTAGCTGGCAATCTTTTGAAATAGGTAGTGTTACAATATCCCGAGCCTTCTGTTGCAGATCTTCTATCTGCATTCGCATTTTCTTGTGTTCCCATTCCAGCTGAAATATCCCTTTAGAGAAGTCTTTACATTCCACCATGCTAGCAATTTTTTTTTCTCCTTGAGCCTGAAAAATAGATTCATCTTAATTAACAGACTTTACAGATTATGGGATAATTATTTGCAACAAGACGGGCAAGCTTCCAAAGTTACAAGTTTAGTAGGGAAAACATGATACACTGCAGTCTCTTTCCAGACTTTGCTCCAGATGGTTATCTTTTGTGGAATTTTGTTCGCTTTTATGCTCTGTGCCACAGCCTTGGATCATAGAAGGAGATGGAGAAAATTACAACTAACCTCTCTCTCCACCTTTATATCTTTTATAAGAATGCAAAGGCATTTTAACTCTACAAAAGTATGATCACCAATTTCACCTTACATAAAAAAAGTGTATTAATTTTTTAAATCTTAACGTAAGCTACTGTTCAAGTGCTTCTTAACATGACTGTAAGTTTGTCTTGAGGGGATTTTCGGACTGGTGCCCTGGATATTAGTATTTTCTATTTACAGAGTATGTGTAAGTGATGGTGTGTCTAAAAACTGTTGCCATTTCACTGATCTGAATTGTATTGATCAAACATCAAGAAAGCAATCTGTACTGCAATTTTATAGCGTGATAAGAGACATTACAGACTTCTTAATAGCCTCTAGATTACAATGGAGCCTATTGGTGTGTAGCAATGAATTGAAACTAGATGTCAAACTGGCGAAAAAGCAGAGCCCCTGAAGGACAATACATTCGTTTAAAAAGCTTAAATTTCGTTCAGATAATGTCAATTACCATGATAGAGCAATTCAGTTCTTCAATAACACTCTTATTAATGAGAATGGCATCAGTGTAGTCTGGGATCTCAGTACTTTCCAATTCCACCTGTCCTTGTTTTAGCAAAAACTGGACAGTCAAATTCAATTGAAGTTTCATCTTCTCCTCCTGCAGCCTAAAATGGCAGAAAAAAACAATGTTTAGTGATTTCAACAGGATTATATAAATCCTCCCATGATTCTCAAAATGTTTATATTTATTACTGGTAATTGATTTGTTCATGTAGGTGTTACTCTTTGACAGCCTGTTTTCTATTTGCTCACAAAGTGACAACAGAATTTGCAATTTATTTCCATACATAAAGTTTTCAACCACTGGATTCAGTTTAACATACTCTAGCAGATGTTCTGAGAGGAAGTGTTCTTACTGAACAGAAATCTTAACAGCAATTGAAAAGGAAATGGAGGAGACTCCCAGCCAGCACCCATTTTCTTGTACAATTTATCCTGGGGTTTGTTCCTGAATGACAATGAACGTGAAAATTATGTCATGTACATAAAAAATGAAATATTGCACATCCAAGCAGCTCAGTGAAATCAGGTGTCACGTAACTGAGCAGCAGATTGCATTTAAGCGTGGATCACTGTATTTTAGGCCTACGTGAGCAAAATTTTAACTGAACTAGCTGGCGCAAATATGGCCTTTGGGGGATTCACTGTAGCTTTTGGGGCAGTCAGTTTGCATTGAAGACCATGCTGCCATCCTTACTGATGTTGTTACTTAAGATGGTAGATTAAGACTGGTTTGGCCTGCTCACATGTGCTGCAATAACACCTCTTTTCAGAAATATCGTAGGTGTCTCAGATGAATCCTAGATAAAAGAGTGTTGGAGAACACAGCTGTGTAACTCTGTATATAACTTTTGGTTCTGTGTTGGTGGACTATTAAAAAGTAGCTGAACATAGGAAAAGAAAATTACCAAGTGAGTTCTTGGAAAATGTCTTCTATTTCTGACTCAATCTCCTCATTGTCATCCATTCTTCTCTGGAGAAAGGCCTGCATCTCTGCAAGTGTTAGGGCCTTCCATTTCACCTAAGCAAGCAATATCATGACATTCTGAACTTTTTCAACTTTGTCAGTATGTCAGGGCAAGCCTCTTCAAGAACAGAGAAGACAAGTTCTTAAGAAAACATGTGTGTGTTATAAATATGCAGCCTAGTATTTTGAGAATCCCAGTAGAGCACATGAGACATAAAGGTTACAATCCTTACACTCTGCTCAGAAAATAATTTATTAATTTATGCATAGTTTATTCACAGGAAGGGAAATGACATTTCCTCTCTCTTGGTCAAAGGTCATGTATCTCTCTCTCTGGATAATTCAGATTTACACCTTCATGGTTTTAAACTGAACAAATAGCTTGCTAGAACTTTCCAGCAACACCCTTTGTTAAGAATTGCTCTTGCTGTTCTAGAAAAATATGGGAATGCACTGGTGTAAATGTAGAATGCTAATGGGATGGAATGACTCCAACAGATGATGGAAATCAAATACCTTAATAGTTTTTTGGTATGGATAGAGAAAAGGAAAATGATCTTATTTCTTTAATGAAACCATATCAAGGTCACAATCATTCTGATCAAACCCACACACATTAATATGCTAATTTTTCCTCTGAAGGAGAACTAAAGCTGGTTTCCCTTGATGACACTTCTATTATTCTGAATTTAATGTGGCCAGAAGCAACTTTCAAATGCAAACACAGCTTATGTATGCTGCATTGTCATTTCACCACTACTTTGACCCTACGCTTAAAGTTCACAGAAGTTTAAGACCTGAAAATATCAAGAAATATACTGGCAAAATAAAGAATTTTACATACCAGCTCCTCACTCTCCATTTTATTTCGTCTAGATAGGCAAAAACGTTCCCACATAGATGGGTCTAAGCCATAAGGCATGTGCTCAGGACTATCCAGTTCATCCATCGCTTTCATTAAAAGGGTAAGTGCATCTTTGTAACCCTCAGCTGAGCCTAAACGCTCCCCATACGGGTTGGCGGTGTCAAGGCACTTTTCTGTCATTGGGGTCCTAGTGCACATACACAGTACATACAGTATTTACTTTTTATTTTCTCTTGCACAAAAGAAGCTCACAAACAACTCAGAACATTTCATACTCTCAATCTCTTGCAAAGAGCAAATAGGTAAGATTGCATCTTACACAAACTAAGAATATATGTTTTTGAGAACTCATCATTATTTAGATTGTATTTAAAATTGATTGTGTGGGGTGAATAAGGAAATTTAAGTACTCAAAATAGCAATTCTTCATATGATAGGAAATCAACCATTGTTAACTATCCAATAAAAAGCAGGCAGTCTACTGATTATCAAAATAATTTAGACTATTGAAATAAATAGCATTCTCATTCTTGACACACAAGAAATACTAGTATTTAAACAGATGGAATCAGGGGGGATCTTACTTTGGTCGATGTTTGTAAAGTTGGAAAAGTTCATCAAGGAGATTGGCAGGTACATCAGCAAACTCCTTTGTAAAACTACATTCCAGATTCTAGGAGGAAAACAGAAAGCCTCCTTGTTACCACAATGTTATTTTAAAAAAAGCGTCAATCTGCCCATATCTTAGAAATATAGAATATGGTGCTCTTCCAAGCACTCCCAAGCACCACGGGACTCTGGACTATTTAATAAATTCTTCTATGCACATACTCTCCTTTACTGCTTAATTTCAATGATCAGGAAGTTAACCAAAACTCATCCCCATATGTACAGTGAAACTTCTTCTCATTATCAAGACACAGCATTGACTTTTTAATTTCTTAATCTCCTTGTGTTTGTCGAGAGTCTCACCTTCTCTTCAGCTATTGCATTTTCATAGGTGACTATGTAATCTTCAATTTTATTTTTTGTAGTTTGGATTGTTCTTGCAGTCTTGACCTACAGCAAAACCAAAAGATTTCAGGAATGAAACTCAGCCAGCAGAAGCACTGATATATACACTGATTCATATACATTCATATACACTGATGAAGCTGACACTTACTTTCTTATTTCTAGAGAAAACCTTGGGAGCTATTTTTACTAACAATATAATGCCTTCTTCAGGGGGTTACTTGTATATACTGCTAAAAGGTGAGAATGTGCAAAATTAAGCTAGTCCTCTGCTTAAGAAACTAAGAAATCTGTGTAAGAAATATCTTACACAAATGCTTACAAGTCTTCTGTTTGAAGAAAAAACTTTGAATGTAAGGGCCTATGTTGATACTTTTTTCACTTGCATAAAGATTTCCTTTTCTTTTCATGTCATCACAGGTAAGACCAGCTGAAAATTCTCAAATGCTGTTCAGTGGAGGATTCTTCATTTTAGAGTGCAGTTTCCTTGTTGTCATGACATAGTTCTGCTACATGTCAGGATACTAGTCTCAACTGTTTTATCAAGGCTCTTAAATACTTACACTCTGCCAGGGAGATTGTTTTGTTGTATTTGTCAGTTCGCATGGACCAAAAGATACAATAATGGAAACATTTAGAAAATGAAAAAAAAAAAAGATGTATTTTGAAAAATGTAAGCTGGTGCACACTTGGCCTCAAAAAATCTTAAAACTAGTTCAGCCTATTCAGTGGTAGGGGCTAAATGCCTACTTTGGAACCTCTCCCTGTAGCTCTCATACAAATAGCTGCTTGCAGCTACAAAAACGCAGAGGTCTATACAGGTCGAGCAGGAGATCTGACACAGGGAGGTATCAATATATTCTCTGTGGACTCAGGAACAGCTCCACGAAGACAAAGTGGGCAAATAGGATAATATTGTGCCAAGAGCCAGAACAAACCTGCAGACTACCACCACTTAGATCACCTGAGTCAGGTATTGGCAGGACACAGGAATCAGAGCTGTCACTCAAAATTATTACTCTGGGCAGTAAGCACTTATACTGAAATCCAGATCTACTACTTGTGCTCTGCAGTCTTTTGTTAACTTGTATATGGTTTGACAGGGATGGGTAAACTCTTCAGGAGATTAAATTGGTTGATGAGACTACAACTTGTGCTCTGCAGTCTTTTGTTAACTTGTATATGGTTTGACAGGGATGGGTAAACTCTTCAGGAGATTAAATTGGTTGATGAGACTACAAACACTTTGCACTTGTGGAATGTTCTACTTCCATGGTCAGATACTCACATGCCACCTCAGTCTATGCTTTGAACTGGCAAACACAAGTCAGCATGGCCCTGGCCTACATTAGACACCTCAGTGAAAAAATGTGATGACATTACACATTCTTTTGTGCATCCATCTGTCACAAAAGCATCATAATTGGTGCTTCCAGCTTGATACTGGAAATTAAAAATTATTATATATAACAAACAAATAGCAGCATGCCCTTCTGAATGTACGGAGTTTTACCAAAGAACTCCAGATGAACCAAGACGAGTATCTATTAAAAATCATATGTATTTATAATGTATGTCACCTGTACAACTTGAAAAAAAAATCAGTGACCCTGTAAATTCAGCAAGGCCAAGTACAGGGTCCTGCACTTGGGTTGGGGCAATTCCCTGTATCAGTACAGACTGGGGGATGAAGGGACTGAGAGCAGCCCTGCTGAGAGGAACTTGGGGGTACCGGTGGATGAAAAGCTAGACATGAGCCAGCAATGTGCGCTCGCAGCCCAGAGGGCCAACCATATCCTGGGACGCATCAGAAGAAGCGTGGCCAGCAGGTCGAGGGAGGGGATTCTTCCCCTCTCCTCTGCTCTGGTGAGACAACGCCTGCAGTACTACATCCAGCTCTGGAGCCCTCAGCACAAGACAGACATGGACCTGTTGGAGTGGGTCCAGAGGAGGCCACAAAAATGACCAGAGGGGTGGAACACCTCTCCTATGAAGAAAGGCTCCGAGAGTTGGGGTTGTTCAGCCTGGAGAAGAGAAGGCGCCAGGGAGACCTTATTGCAGCCTTCCAGAACTGAAAGGGGGCTTACAAGAAAGATGGGGACAGACTATTTAGCAGGGCCTGTTGCGCTAGGACAAGGGGTAATGGTTTTAACCTAAAAGAGGGTAGATTTAGACTAAATGTAAGGAAGAAATTTTTCACAATGAGGGTGGTGAAACCCCGGCACAGGTTGCCCAGAGAGGTGGTAGGTGCCCCATGCATGGAAACATTCAAGGTCAGGTTGGATGGGGCTCTGAGCAACGTGCTCTAGTTGAAGATGTCCCTGCTCATTGCAGGGGTGTTGGACTAAATGACCTTTAAAGGTCCCTTCCAACCCAAACTATTCTATGATTCTATGAAATTGTCAGAAGGTCATTTATGGCAAAATTTTGATTTTGAAAGAGCAGTTTTCACATGAAACTATATTGTAAATATTGCACTTTCCCTAAGAACAGCATTCCAAATGATAACTTACTTTTTCTTTCTCCTTTTTCATAAGGAAATTATGAAGTCCAGCTTCTCTAGTGCTCAACTCTTCATCCAACAGTAAAGCATAAACAAGATTTACTATTTTGAGTTCTTCCTGTGAAAAGATTGTAATAAAAAATGTTAACATTCCTGCTGCATGGAGGCAAAGATGAAAAATTAACGTTCTCTGTGATACCTGATAGATGACCATCTCTAACTTCACTTTCCTTTCAGAGAGTTTGCACACACTCTCATCAAAATTTTGTGTTGTTTCCTGGATGGAAGCTTCAAGTTTCTTCAGTTCATTTTCCAGTGCCTGGGGAAGGGAAGGAATATTACATCTGGAGGAACAAAGAAGCTCTGATATAGTATAGCAGATGCTGGAGAATGCACAATATGGAACCGTATCCTTCAGCCAAAAGGTCCCAGAAACTATTTGTTTGGAAGTAGACTGCTGCCAGGCTACCAAATTATGTTGTCCAAATACCACTTTGAAGGATAAATATAATTCTATTATTTGTGTATGGCATCAGCAACTCTGGGAATGGAACATGAAAAAAACATTTTAGGAATACTGGTAGATTTGTGAAGGAAAATTAGCTTTTGTCAGATATCACAAGTTTTGGCATGTATTAATTGGTATAAGTAGAGATTGCCTTATTTTACTCTCTAAGCTAGGACTTATTTAATATGCCACATGATCTTTCTTTTTCATTTATTCTTTGTTTATTCTATTTATTAGTATTCCTTTTTAGAAGTAGCTCCTGAGAAAGATCAAAAGCTTTAGTCATGAGCACTGTTAACAAAACCACTCCTTTTCTCATTTTAGTTTACCCTTCTATACTTTTCTTTTTCTTCATTCAGCTCCTTGACTTTTTTCTCATGTTCTCTAAATATATTCTTTTCTTCATCACTCCAAACATGCTCAGGCTTGGATACAAAAGGAGGTGGAGGAATGTCCTGGATGTATTAAAGACAAATATGCTTCAAAAGGAATCTAAGTCTCCATCAACACACTAACAAACTATAGCATGCATCAAATTTAATGAAAGGTATTTCTTAGTGGTAAGGAAGGCACAAGCCTTAAGTCTAAGTAACAAATACATTCTGTTTCTCCCGTCTGTTGCTTGCATCAGTAGTTTCGGTGTATATATATTGTGCTATTCTCTCTCACTTGCTTACAGGAATCTTGTAAAATACAAGTATTTTGTATTCCAACATACTTTTGTCAGTACAAGATATATCACATTTTCTGTTTCAGGACCCCAAATCTAACACCATGCTAATGTATACTTCTAAGTGGAGTCCTAATTTTCCAAAACAGATCAAATTCAGGGAGAGTGCTTGGGTCTGCCCTTTTTCTGTGACCTCCTTCACATTCTTCCCTTCCTCTACTACTTTACTATCTATATTTGCTGAGTTAAATGGAACACAGTATTCCTCTGTAAGATCACACCCATGGGTCCAGACCCTTCCCCCAGCAATACAGTTGTTGTAATGGTAATACCAGATTATGTTCCTATAGTATATGATAGGGACAAGTGTTGATGGGTAAATCATATGCAGGCACTAGAATCTTGTGGTCTCTTTTAAATGCAGTGTATGGTCTCTTATGGAGTCTATCTAGGCATAATGCAATTCTACAATTCTCCAACTTTCTTCTATCACTTAGGTTGGAAATATTTGCTAGTTGAATTTCACATTTCCTTAAGAGCCCACAAGCTACCTAAATGATACGGCAGAAATGCAGCTCACCATTTTCAAGATGTCTTCCTTTTTGACTTCTAGCACTCCACCCATCATGTCATTAAGAGCACGCAGTCTTTCATTGTCCTGGGAACGACCACAAAAAATATTTTAGGGTATAAAATGAAGTGTAGTAATTGGAAGTTTTGGGAATGATAATAAAGCAGTTCACCTTTAGATCACCCATACGATTATACCATGTTTAACTAGTAGATTAATGCTCTTCAGTGATGCATGTGAAATATGCTAAAAGCCTCAGAGTTTCTTCTGATGGACAGATGTTCATACACTAAATAACTTACTAAAACTGCCATTCTGGCAGTTTTGGGAAGAATACAGAAGCATAGACTACTGCTGGCCAGTTGGCAGGGCTAGGATGAAGGAAGTTTTAGTGTCACGGTCTTATTGTGCATGTCTTTTGGGGCCAGAACCATCTTAAGCTTTTCACAGATGCATTTTAAAATCAGAGGAAAGCATTATGATATTCTAGTCTGATCTCTGAAGAACAGAGGTCACTCAGTCAACAAACACATATCAAGCACAAAGCTCTCAATTGAGTAGTAGCACGCATTTAGTAACATATCTAGTCTCCAGTCACCTGATATTTTTAATTGCCACTAAGCATATTTTTAAAAATTGTGAGCCTAACACTAAATCTTTTCTTTCCCCAGCTGGTCTATGTAGTTCTGATTAGAAACAATAATAAGAGGGAAAAGGCACATATCATCATTACCTACCATTTTAAATTTTTTCTCCCATGCTACATTACTGGAATATTCCAGTGCAGCATTAACTAAATAAGCCTAACTAGAGACAAAGACCTATTCAATAAAAAGAATACTACTTTAAGTACCATAGCAGCAAGGCATCTTTCCATTTCAAGCTTAGCCAGCATTTCTGCCTTCTCTCTCTCTTGTTGAGTCAAGTATTTTTCAACTTTAATCTGAAGGAAGAAAATGAGGTTCATATAAGGGTTCTTTTCTCTAAACGTGATCACATGTGGAGTAAGAACATTTGGAAAGATGGTGTAAAATTAATTCTCAGTGCTTTTTGTATCTCTGCTCTATGATAATATTCCTCAAGAAGAAAAACTGTTCTTTTGAACAGCTCCAAAAGCTGTATTTAAAAATGTTAAAATACAAACTACCATCATTTTGTGTTTTGTGGATACTTTTTCTGACAGTGGAATAACATGGACTTGTGAGAGAGCAGAGAAGCGGGAACAGACTGACCAAAAGAGCACATGAGATCAGTGGAATACATTGTATAAGAAATATGGTGTTTCTCTATAAATTATCAATTGAATTTATAAGTACAGTACTAAGTATGCTTTAGTACCTGGATACTTAGTTTGAAACTACTTAGTTTCAAAATGGTGCTCAGAGAAAACAGAGAAACGTTTATCTATGGAAGTAATCCATGCAAGCCGGGTTTGAATCTTGTAGTCAGGAACAGGGGTAATTTCTACATAATTTATGGGCAATTAAAAACTTTTAATAGCAATAAATTAAGATTGTATGCATTTTATTCATTTCAGACTGACTTACTAGGACCTTTCTCCCTAGAAAGGGAAGTGAAGCAAAAGAGTAAAAAGTACGATTTTAAGTACACAGACACATCTGTTTTAAAGTTTTCAGTACTGAAACAATGTCTGGAAATTAGAAGAATTAGAGAATTGTGTTTGAGTGGGTGAAAGAGAAAGATTTATTTTTCAGACACCTCTGAATCCTGAACAGTGAGCGCTTGCTCTGGTATCTCGTCATCTGTAAGAGCTGGCTCCCACACTTCCATTTGGAGGTCAAGTTGTGCCAAGATTTCTCGGATCCTCAGGTTTTGTTCTTTCACTCGTGCTATCTCCTGCTCCTTTTGTCGTGCAACTATGTCAAATTCCTTATTAAAAGCAGTTTTCACTTTGTAAATTATGTCCTGAAAAAACAAAAAAGGAAACAGCAATAGTGCACAGGTCACATCCATCCATGATTAACTACAACTCTCAAGCCATGAGAATCATATATGTGTGTATTTGTATGTGTGACAGGGAGATAAACTAGTAAAGCCCTTTTTGTGAAAATCATAAGGGCAAAGTTCAAGCTTTGTTAAATGGAGGTGAGCAAATTACCATTTTTTTCTTTTTTTTTCCCTAGAAATTTTTATTCCTTTTCCTCTATATATTTGCCATTTGACAAAGATTCTGAAAGAAACATACAACTGCCAAACCTAGATAAAAAATTAGGCTGCCTTCTATTTGCTGGTTTTTTGCACTCTTCAGCTGAAAGAAGAAGGGGCTTCAAAGAAAAAAACACATGACCTCTAAATCTAGGGACTATAAAGCACAAGTGCAGGGAAGCACAGTTAAGGACATACCTGACTTTTAAGTGATGTAATCTGCAGTTTCAATATGCTTTCATGTGATTTTCTGTCTGACATGTAAGTAAAATGTGCCCATTAAATAAACAAACATTGGAAACTAATTTTTTTAAAACACCTGAGACCTTATAATGATTTTATAAAGCATATATTCTTAGTGGATAAATTCTTCCTCTAGCCTAAATAATTGATCTCATCAAAGAAAAGTAGCCTTAAAGAGCTCTGAGGAGGCGATGTTTTGTCCACCTCTTCTACCCTTATAGAGCATCTTCATAAGAAGCCTAGTCTGTAGCACGTTTACCACTTAAACTGGCCAGGGTAAGAGAAGTAAGAGAGTCTGATAGTAATGAATAGTAACAGACACATTGAAGACTCCAAATGAAGGGATGGTAAGACTGGAGAGAAAGGAAATGGTGTGAGGATCCAGCTGATCTTTCATTCAGCAGCAAATACTATGGAAAGAGGCCATGTTTTCACAGGGCATGCTGAGATGCGCAAGCTAGCTTTGACTATACAGACTCTTAAACAGAAGCACCAGTGGGCAAATACAGATACCCTCAAATTGGGTAACCAATTACATAAAAACGTTTTTCTTCCAGAACTGAGCTGGCAAACCCACATGGTACTCTACTGCACTATGTGCATTTATCAGCTTTCAGCTCAGTAACTGAGACCTGTGTAACTCTCCATTGTATAGTGCCAGTATGCCCAAAATCTAGCAGTGGCTGTGGCTGCTGTGAGAACCAATAGATATGACAGTGTCACTGCAGTAATACAAATGTAAGAAGACATCACCTTCAATAACACTATCTGGTTGACCTTCTGCTCCCTGGTGTGCAAGTCCCATTGGTGGTATAGGATAGATGTGTCTCCACCATACTGAGAACTCAGACTTCCAATCAGGCAATAAGATGCACAATCATCAGCCATTACTTCTTCTGCCTTCTCTCCTTCCTTAGATAATATAATCTCAGACTCAAGATTTTTCTTCTGAACCTGAATACCAAAAACATGGTAACTGTTAATTTTGTACATGATCCAGTGGCACATGTATGAAAAAACTGTAGAGGTTATATTCTGCAATTAAGCTTAGTGATCAAAAGAATACAAGTTGAAATGATTGTATCAGGAATATAGGGTCCATTTGTAGTTTTCCAGTACAAGAAAGACATGGGCATACTGGAGCAAGTCCAGTGATAGGCTACTAATACAATTAAGGGTTTGAAGCATCTAAGATGCAAGGACAGGCTGAGAGCTGAAATTGTTTAGCCTCAAGGAGAAGGCTTGGGTGATCTTAGTAATGCATATAAAAACCTGATGGTGGGGAATAAGGACAACAGAGCTAGACTATTCCCAGTGGTGCTCAGTGACAGATTGAGAGGAAATGGGTATACATCCAAATATAGGACATCCAACTCAAAAAAACCCCCACACTTTTCCTGTGAGGTTTGGCAAACTTGGGAAGAAGTATCCCATAGAGGTTATGGAAACTTCCATCCTTGGAGATATTCCAAACCTGATTGGACAACAGCCCTAAATAAATTGCTCTAGGAGGGTTGGACTAGATGACTTCCAAAGGGCTCTTCTAACTTCAGCTATTCTGTGATTCTTTAATACTAATACATTTGTCCTGAGTAAAAACACATTTCATCTTTATTTATAATTTTAAAATTTTTTTTGACAATTTCTACTGCAAGAAAATGGACCTTAGAAATGTATCTATGTAAAGAAGTGTTAAGATACTAACTCGGAACATCCTGATCTGAAACGCGTTTGTGCAGTACTGCAAAGAGATTGTACCTTAAGATCAGCTGTCTCAATCTTCTTTAACCGGAGAACTTTCTCCAAAGTTTCCAGCTCTTCTTCACTATGTTCCTTCAGTGGATAATTCTTCACTTCACAAGCCATATGGAAGCACTGTTCAAATTAAAACAAACAAAACCCAAAACCTAAAGTAAAAATATCTTCAGAATGCATCTATCAATGAATTTGTTCAATACCTGAATGCTAAACTGTTATAAAGACTTCTTAAAATCAGGAATAAAATCGATGATGAATTAATATAGACAATATAGTAAAAATACAGAGATAAGACTAAAACCATTTGCCTTGTTGGTAGTGAAAATGGTTGGGTTTAAATTTACTTTTTTCTTCCTTTTTTTTTTTTAAATCATCTATGGATATGGCTTCTTTATCCAAAGAATTCAGCCAGAACTAATTTTTGGTAAGATGACTTGGTCTTTCACCACCCTTGAGATAACCCAGTATGATCAGTTTGACTAATTTCCCTCTGTTTAAAATAGGCAAAATCAGGGTTAAATTTTACCTTTATGCTCTGTGTAGCAGAAGTCATACTGACTGCACACAGAAAAATAGTATTTAACTCTCCTTTTAGCAACACTGCATAAGGATATTCTCTGAGATCAAGGAATTAAAGAATTGCTTATTTGCTTATCAGCACTCTTATCTACCTTAGAAGGTAAAATCAGCCAGGCTCAGACAAAATGAATAGAATGAAAGATTTGCATGAACCCTGGGAAGAAGTAAGTTTTTTCCCATACCGTAAGGAAATGCAAAAAAGGTGTTACTTCTATTTATTTTGTCTCTGTACATTAAGGAATCAATAAACTACTGCAGAAAATGAGTTAGAAAGCAGAGGTTACCTTAACCGCACGTCCTTTTACACACATAGCATCCCAGCACTCATGTTTGATGACATCCTGCAAATAGCAGTTGGCTAAATTCTCCTTCTCAATCTCCTTCCTCACCTTTCAAGATACAGAAAATAAAATAACAAGATATGGTGCAAAACAACAAGATATGGGCAATTTTTATTGAGTTATTGAAAGAAACCTAACAGATGAAGTGAATTACCAACATTTCATCAT
Source organism: Phaethon aethereus (assembly GCF_964289735.1). Taxonomy (NCBI): domain Eukaryota; kingdom Metazoa; phylum Chordata; class Aves; order Phaethontiformes; family Phaethontidae; genus Phaethon; species Phaethon aethereus. The sequence goes on from NC_138583.1 coordinate 27,958,557, forward strand.
CTTAGACTATTGCAGCTATCTTCTCCAAAAACTATATTGCATACTACTGAAAGCCATCATTTTATCTGTGAAGAAAAGCATTATAGAAATTAAGCAACATGCTCAAGACCACAGTGTCAGATTTATTGTTTCTGGCATAGATCATATTCCAGTTGGTGATGTCTGCATCAGCAGCTTCACCTGCTTCAAAAAGTGACTTTAAATATTTTAAGATTTCCTGCTTCTCAGCAGTGAACAGCAATTTTGAGATTATCCTCTGTTCTTCAATCATTCTTTCTCCTTTTCATTGCTAGTTTTAAAATGTTCTCTCCCCCATTCTATCATACCCTGGCCACTTCTTGTTCAGCCTCTGCTTGTGCTCTTTCCTGTTCTTCTATATCCAGGTTGAACTCCTGCTGCTCCAGTTTCTCAATATCTGGTACCTGATCATTTTCATGCATCATTTTCTGAATCTGTTTTTTTTTAAAAATAAGTATAAGGAACAAGAAGTAATTTGAATGTGAATAGAGGAAATGCTATTTTTGATACTAAAGAACTTGAAATCAGAGAAAATTATTTTAATTGCCTCCACTTTTAACCACTTCGTGGTAATTGGTAGAATATACTGCCTGTAGCTTGTGACAGAGTACTTTGTGAATACATTTCATCTTTCTCTTAAAGTTGATTTGGACGTTATATGTGAAGTTGTGTATACTTTCTAAGAACCTGTGGTACACAATTCTTTATTCTCTGCTTCTGAGAACTTAATAAAGTTGTTAATCACTTTATGACGTTATCTATCTCATACAGTTCAACAAAGGCAAGTGCAAAATCCTGTACGTGGGGAGGAACAGCCCCATGCACCAGGATATGGTGCTGAGCAACTGGAAAACAACTTTGCAGAAAAGTAGCTGGGGGTGCTGGTGGACACCAAGCTGAACATGAACCAGCAATGTGCCCTGAGTGCAAAAAAGGGTAACGGTATCCTCGGCTGTATTGAGAGTGTTGCTAGCAGGTTGAGGGAGGCAAGAGACATGGACATACTGGAGAAAGTCCAATGAAGGTGATTATGGGGCTGGAGCATCTCTCATATGAGGAAAGGCTGAGAGAACCGGGACTGTTCAGCCTAAAAAATAAATGTCTTGGGGGGAATCTCATCAATGTATATAAATACTTGAAGGGAGGCTGCAAAGAAGGTGGGGTCGTGCTCTTTTCAGTGGTGCCCAGTGACAGGGCCAGAGGCAATGGGAACAAACTGAAACACGAGAGGTTCTGCCCAAACATCAGGAAACACTTTTTTATTGTGAAAGTGATTGAGTACTGGAACAGGTTGCCCAAAGAGGTCATGGAGTCTCCATCCTTGGAGATAATCAAAATCTGCCTGGACATGGCCTGAGCAGACTGCCCTAGGTGACCCTCTGCCTTATTCTCTTGCAGATAGCAGTTTTTATGGAAAGAAACAGGAGGAGGAGGAGAGGACAGTAGTTTCTATAACAGAAGGTTGTTAGACAGGCAGAAAGCAGCCTGCTGAGGGGATAGATTGCTGAAGGTGTGAGTGTGGCACAAAATATTTATTTGGAGCAAAGGAAACTGAGAACCAGACAGTAGTTCTTGACAGGTTCAGCATATAGTCCCTGAAGAAGCACGTCTCTCTATTACCTGTCTGCTCAGAGTTTATGGCAAAAATGCTACTGAGCGCTAGAGCTGATAGCCATAAAGGAAGTGTACTTGTAAACGAAAACTGGTAAGCTGAGCCATTACCCTTGTAAGAAACTCACGGATTTACGCAGCTTTTTAATTCCCATTTGCAGCTCTTTCTTCTGGTTAGCAAACCTCTGAGTCTCTTCTCTAATGACCTGACATACAACAAATATATTTTTGAAAGACAGAAATAGACAATAAGAGAAAAAAAGATTGAAATAATCTAAAGGAACATTATTTGTACAGAAAACAAAACTCCAAAGGGATTAATAGCTGAAACAGACATAATCCTAATTCAATAGGATGATTCTTAGAATTGCTCAAGAGAAAAAGATTGTACAACCAAGTCACATTGTAAACTGGTTGTATGGCAATACAGCTTAAAAGAAAGAAAATATTAAAGAAAGAAGTCATTACAAATGAAATTAGCACAGACACCTTGAACTGGGTAAAGCCTACTGCCAGAATTTGTGAAGTGTTTTATATTCCTTAGATTGTTCATTGTCACTAAGCATTTCCAGTGGGATATTTAAAGACACAAGTAAACTAACATCTGATACTCGTTCTGGAAGCAGGAAAATTTTCTATGCCTCCTTGTCAATTATCTTGGGGAAAATTTTGCAATTAGTCTGCATCTCTGGAATTTGCTTCCTGAAGTTTACAACTTCAAATAGGATGATGGCTATTGATTGAAAGGAAGGGGCGTATCATTCTGACATTGAATGGACTCCATCCTCTAAAAATCAGATAGAGTCTCTTAGGACATTAATGAGCAGCTTAGAACAACCTAGGACCATATTGCTGCCCTTCAATTTTTGCTTCTTACCACCTGTCCCTAGTGTGTATGCACAGTCACATGGATTTGCCAAAAATTCCCAATAGAGACACCAAAGCCTGAATGCCAGCATCAAAGCAGAAACAGGAATACATGTCTGGGAGAGGGATGGAGAAGACACCACTTTCAGTGGCAGTATGTCTTAGATTGACTTGAGCCACTAGTGAAACTGCATCATAATTTGGAAAGCCACTCCTGAGATCACTCAGAAAGCAATGACATTTTGCTTTGTCCCATCATTGAACCCCAAAAGCTGGACAGAATACACAGCTCTGGTTCACACCCAAAAGAACCTGCTAGCATCCATAATTCATATTTCTGGGAAAAAAATAATCTATACTAACATTAACAGCAGTTTCCAGGCTCACAAAGTACTAAATTCCCTCTCAGTAGACAGATCTTTGATGCACTTTTACTTACAAAAAACTCCGGTTACGTAACATATTCACCTCAACCTTAACTTAAATAAACCTCAGGGATTTTCTAATTAATGGCATATTGTTGTCTATTGATTTATCAGTGCTGTAGAATTTGCTATTCTGGCCCTTGCGAAGAAGAGAGCACTTGCTCGGTTTCTGGTAATAATCTTCTGTGCAACTTTTTGACATTTAGAAGAAAAAAGTCTTTCTGAGTTTCTAAAGGAAGCCAATTTCTCTAGTTTGTTTTGTTTACTCCTTGTGTAGAAATGGTCTTTTGGTCTTTAGAGCTCCTATTGTCCTAGGTACCTACTCTGATGTGTTTATAACCTTGACCTAGGATTTCTAGAAGTCTAGATTGCAATGCCTTAGAGAGGTCCAAATGCCAGAAAAGCTTCACAAACTAGATTCCTTTACAGCATATAATTTTGCACCCCAAATCACTACTGACTCTTGAAAACTCTGGCTTTGATTAATATTTGTTCTATGAAAGTACCTTCCTTATTTTCTGACCTATCCATGTAATTTCGTTGGTACTGTCTGAATACAAACTGGTGACGTTTCCATCTTCTTCTGTCACCTCTACATTGGAAGATTTAAGTGGTGCCTCCTGAAATTAAGGATATAATCATCCACCTCAGGTACTTAGAATGAGAGAGAGACAGGAAAAAAAAAAAAATGGACTCGCATTAGAAGCACCACCACCACCACATTCCAGAGTGTTACAACAATTTTGTTCTCTAACCAGTACCCAGATTTGATCCTGCAAATCCTTGCTATTATGCAAAGCCTTTTGACTCAAACAGGCTGACTGTACTAATTTCTGTAATCACTGCTTTGCGTTTTCAACAGAAAAATATATAACTAGTAACCACAACGTGTAGGAGCAACATCACACTGGGAATGACACATAACTTCACATCAGGAGAAACTGACTTTCACAGAGTTTTCTGTGGCTGAAGAAACCAAGTGAAATTGAAGATGTGAATGTCGTCTTCCCATAACTATTCCATTGCCTTGATAATACTATTCCACAAATTAATAATTAAGCATATTCAGCCTACCCTGAGTGGTATTCTTCTACTTTATACCAAAGGATCAGAGTTTGTTTTGAGGACAGTTTTAATCATGTGTAATCTTAGGATAATGATCACGCTTTCTCCCCCCCCTAAAAATAAAAGAAAACACCTTAAATTTCTCTTCTGGAAGTGATCCCAAAGTGGCTTCTGGGTCAAACTGCCATTCTGTCATAGATTTTAAAGCAACGTTTTCATTCGAAATAGTCTGGTTGAGTATAGCAAGAAGAGATTGCCAGTGAAAAGCAGCTTCCTCAACTTCCATTTTCTTTATCTTCCTAGTAAACAGAAAGGGAGCTGATATATTTTCTGTGTATTATGGAAAGGATGAAGTATTAAATATCCTTTAGAACACAATTATTAAGTTGTTTAAAAATGCCTATTCAATATTTTTATATATAATTCAATATTGTTTGAGTTCTAGAATTGAATAATTAAGTGAAGTTTCCACAGAATTAAAAATTCTGATAGATGGACTACCCAGATTAGGAATATTGCTCTGGCAGAGTCCTCTTTAATCTATGCATCTACCTGAACATTTGTTATAACACATAAAAGTTGTAGTTTCAAGTGTCTCTTACTCCTAAAGTCTGCCAAGAGCTGTCTAGAGCCACAGCTGAATTTCCATTAAAGCTGTGATGTCTCCTAATAGCTGAGTTAAAATAGTATCTCATAAGATCACATCCCTTACATCCCCAGAGATTCTCTTCCAGACGGTTTGAGAGTGATAAGAAGCTCAGTACGGTTAGTACTTATCAGAAGATACTCCTATATCTTGTATTGCAACCACACCTGAAGTACAAGACATACCCCACAAGAATGGTGGGTGGGAAACTTTTCATGAACTAGGGAGACAGCCTCTAAAGATGAGAGCAGTGATTTTATCTCTATCTAATTCTTCTCCTTACTTTGAGACTAATAAAAAGGAAGTCTAGAATCACAATTAGATGCAAAAATTAGTCTGTCAGGATACAAGAATTTACACCACCAATACTGGTCTGCCACATTATACATACTTCCATTTCAGACACACCAGGGCACCATCGTTCTCGCCATTAATGAGGATGAATCTGCCATCCAGTGAAAATACCACAGATCTGATTCCCCCACCTTGATATGAGTGACAATGCTTTTGAGCAAGTATATCCTAGAAAAGTCACAGAAACAGTATCAACAAACATGTTTTTCTAATGAAATAAGCCTGTAAATTATGCTTCTTTATTTTTAGATAAAAGTCAATCCAAAATGTCAATACAAAGTATATAAAAGACTACGATTTATGATTTTATAATTTTTTACTACAAATGGGGCAAGTTTCTAGTATATTGATTTTGCAGGAGATAAAGAAAAGCAGTAAAATTATCTAAGATTTACTGGAGAAGAAAGTAAGTAGTTTGTATGAGTATATACACATTCATTATAAAAACAATTGTACTGTATAATGCCATGTCAGTTCACGTTCAACATAAATTTTTCTGGAACACCCTATATTTAAGTGAAGAAAAGCTTACAGTTAAAGAAAGTAGCTTTCACACCTCTCTTTCATGTAAACTAAACAAAGCCTGTGCCTGGATGCCTACCTACCATAGTAAAAGTATGATAGATGAACAAAACACCATCCTTTGCTGCTGATGCCAGCCACCTGCTGTTGGGTGATAAACAGAGGTACCCTGATCCAAACTGATTGCTAGGTGTCCTCTTTTCTGATAAAAATACTGATGGATTTTCCAACATATTCTGCCAAACAAACAAAATGTTAGCAGCAATTCAGATGATGAAAATATCTATGCCATTTTGGGAAGACTAATGATAGCTTTGTGGGTTATTACACGTGTTGCAATTTAAAATGTTGTTGGATTACTGATCCCAGGAAGCAGTATCATTGCTATGCTGCTGATTTGCTTCTCATCTCTTCAAAAGGGTCTGTATTCATTATGTTTGGGCCTGGAGTTTCTTCGCTTAGAAAGTATGGGACTTGTCAAGAAGGAATGCTCACCTTTGGAATTCACCTTCTTGCTTGACCTGACTCTTAAACTGAGGGAAACCTATGAGCTGCAGAGAGCTCCAGATCATCAGCAGTCGATGACAGTGGCTTCCTGAAGCCCCCACTACTTCATTGCAAGGCAGAGCTGGGCTGGGTTTGCAGTTGTGTCTTAGAGTCATGGGCTCACATTGGCTCAGTTCCTTCAATAGCTGGATATTCAGGTTACTCATCAGACTGCACAAAAGCACAGCTCCAATAGAGGAGCTACATGTGAAGTGTCTGCAAGCTGTATGAGTTTAAAGAACCGGTATTAGGCTTTCCTGCAAATGGAACAAGGAGATTGCTTTTGCCAGGTTTCTGAGCAGGTGGTAGGATACTGAAAGTTGATGTTTATGGATGGAGTAGATATTTTCAGTGCAGAGAGGATTTTTTTAATATCCTGCTATATTCACTTCATCTACAGCCTTTGTTTGCTGGTATTTAACCACCACTCAAAATAAATCAGCTTCAGAGAATTACCTCTTCAGAGAGATGGTATTTACAGATGAAAGGTGCACAGGTACAGTAGCCATACACAATGTTATCCTTCAATCTGACTGCTGAGCTCAAAGGGTAATCCAGATCATATTGCTTCTTTTTAATGGCACTAGCATTAAGCATTCCTTGTTCATTAACGTACTTATGACTATCTAGAAGATTGAAAAAAGAAAAAGTAAAGAAGAGGCATCACTACCACTAAAGCAGGTGCTTCACCTATCAAGTAATTATGAAAACCAATCTCAGGAAGGAGTGAGCGTGATGTGAGTTTTCAAGGAGGAGACTGGGAATTAAGATACCTAGCTTTAACACTGACTGTGGGTTATGCTGATCTAGCACACTGCAGTGAAGCAGAAAGATAGCTCTATTGGCTCTAAAGAGTTTAGCCACAGTCATGTGACAATTTGTATACACAAATTTACCCTGCTTCTTGGGTATTCTGTAAGCAATGCTAATTAGTTTGCATAGAGGTTCAGGTCATCATTGCTTTCATCTAGAACTTGTTTAGGCATCACTGCCATGAAGTACACACAACCTGGGTGGTATTGGTTAAAACACTTAAGTTCACATCTTCAAAAGGGCATTTTATTCTTTTTGGTTGCTTAATTTCAGCTTTAAAGAGACACCTGAAACTAAGACTGATGAAATAACTGTAGGTCTTCAGCAACTTTGAAAATCAAGCCCCATTTTATATGTCTAAAATTGGGCACAAAAAGCAGACCAACATTAGTGAATATTTAAAGAAAGCACTCACTGCATTGAAAATTGTTTTTAAAAAAGTTTGTAAATTGTAAGGCCCGCTACCAAAACCTTGCCACGCAAACTCAATAAAAAATTATATGTAAATAACTAGAAAATCTGACACTAGGCTTACCAACAGTTTTACAGAAGTTTTCTCCACAGAAGGCTTTGTTAGTAATTTGTTTGCATATAATGTGAGTAAAATGATATAAAAATAGTGTGATGTTAAAAATGAACATAGGATGCCTGTTGCTGTGATAGACAGAAGACATCACTGAAACCTCAAACTATATTGATTTGGCAATTCTTAGGTGGAAGAGACATAAAACTACAAGTGCATGGTGCCACTGCCAACCAAGCCTGTCCTGCTGTCCTGTGCTGACTGAATGATTAGGACACCAAGCACAACATTAGCCTGCACTGTGCCTTAGTTAAGTTAATGCACTTAAGCCCTTTCACGACAACCGAATTAGTTGCCCAGCTGATTTCAGAAAGTGCCCCAAATCAATGCATTCCTAGAATACCAGTTTTAGATATTCCTAGAATTAGAATTCCAGACACAATTAAAAGTTCTGTGATCACTCATGGCACTCAGTTCCATTTTTTCTTACTTATAGTACTTCTAAAATGCTATGATATTATAGCTGTGTCCTGAATGACACAAATTACTGAGTTGTTTCACAGTTGAGGATGGCATATATAAAAAAATCATGAACAGTATTTGAGAATTTAACATGTATTACCCGATTTAGTGAAAGGTTCCCTTCATTTTACTTCCAGATTATGAATAGAGTTTCTGTCATGTCCCAGTATGTACATTGCACACAGCAGATACCGAAGGCCAGATTTCCAGAAAGTGAATGGAGGTATGCCATTCTTAAGTCTCCTTAATTCTCCCATTTTCTTCATAGTGCTGATTTTTTCAAAGAATGTTTCTCTGTAAGATTCCTTATTGGGATACAACTTAATATTTTCTGAATACAGTGGACTTTTTCCTCAGTGCTTTTATACAGAAAAGCAGTAACAAACACAGGAAATAATTATTTTTTGAGATGTATCAACCTTTAACCTTTTCCTAATGAGCTATTATATACCTATAAAAAGTACTTGAAGAGGCTGGTGTGATTCATTCCACTTTGAACATCTGATAGGCTAATCTGCATATGGGTGATTCCAAGCACAAGGCCTCTTTCTGGCTGGCTTTTGGCACTGCCTACATGGTAGTAATAATAATAACAATAACAACAGTAACAACCAGTAGTAGTAGTTAAGCGGTGGCTTTGTGATTCTGCCAGTGAATTACTTCTTCCTTCCTTGGCTTTCCCTCAAAATACCACAGTCTTTCTGCTAAAATGATTCAGCTGACTGTAAAGTCTCCACACTGCTGTATGAGAAATGGTGTCCCAGGAGAATGTACAGATGAGATAAAGAAAGAGATTAAGATTGTTAGTATTTTGCGTTAAAGGATGACAATAATATGTTCTTGCCTTAGAAAAATATCACATAGTATATAATACAGTTCTTACCTGTTGTGAGTGCTGAAGATAGACAAAATATTTCCAGTCTTGCTCGCTGGATCTCTGCTACATTAAGAAGCACCATCACTTCAACTAAGTCATTCTTGAAGTCAGAAACTACAGAAAGATCCAGCATTTCATCTGCCAACACTGAAACAGGTAGGGAACACCAATGCAAATTGTTACTGAATTATGGTAACATAGTTTTTACTAAGATATCATGTGAAACAAAATGAGATACCTGTTCAGAATACATCTCAACTCAACCACACAGTTTTGAACTTGCATTAAAATGTCAGACAAGCCACAACCAGGTTTCAGAAACTGCTGCATGCACACAACTTCAGCTTGAGGCATCAAGTGCTGAGAATGCTATTATTACATTAAACATTCAAATCTGAGTTTACATCCAGCTTGAATTGTAGCAGTTTTGAGACTGTCTGCTGAAAACCACCAGATAATGCACAGAAAAGCCCTCCTTTAAGAAGCCAGGCAGACAAGGAGAACATGATCAGGTAAATTCTGAAAATTATCTAAGAAGATGTAATCCTATATCTGTCAAACCAATTAAAATGATAAAAAATCCTTTATACTTAAAATTATGATGAAGATATATATGCACAGATGTGATCTGTAAGTATAATGTCATTGGAATTGAGAAACCGCATAAACCAATTTACAAATTTCAGAACAATTTTTTTGTGAGGTAAAATTCCATCATTTTTTATTCTTCGGTATCAACCAGCAAAGCTAACAGTTCCAGCAGTCTGCATGTTAAAGATGTCTGGGGTGGACACTTGTAACAGGAGATTGGGGCTGACATCTGTAATGGAGGATGGCACACAGCTATCATGACCTACAGTTTTTCATACGACAAGCCACAAAGGTCTTAAGTTCTTTGCCAGCACTATTACTTTTGTGCTGGAGTTGTGATCAGTTGGTCCATTCTCATCCCTGTGACTTATACATGCCCTAGATGAAAAGTAACACTGATGTATTTGCTAACTAAAATTACAGAGGGGAAAAAAGAAAGATTGGCCAGGACAAAATATGGTTGGGAAATGAGTGGGAAGAATATGTTTAGTCCCCCTGAAAAATAAGTAGAATGAAGGAGAGTGGCTCGGTCTGACCAGCAAGTGTACCTAAAATACAGTAAATAGTGAAAACACAATGTAATTAATGTTGTTACATATATTACCTTCATATCCAAGAACTTGGAATAATTTTGAAGGTCGGGCATCTAGAATAAAGATATGTCCTTCTGTAGCTCTAGCAATGAGGAACTGGCCACTCTGATCATAACTAGGTGAAATATAAATCCAAGTAGAAAACAGTTCAATACAGTCAATAAAAAGGGTCAAATAATTCCACTCCCATAACTCTGCTTATTTCATTGAGGGCATAAATGCAACTGAAATTTCACCTTCTAGGTTTACAGGGTTAGGGCCTGATATAAAGCCCAGTGCTATGAGTGCAATTTCTAATTGACTGGGTGGTCAATCTAAAGCTAATGATACTCCATAGCAGTCTATGTTAACAACTTTATTAAATCTTTCTTTGAAGTTCACTTTTTTAAAAATAAAACCACTGAAGAGATTTTGATATTATTTTGAATAGACATGTCTTTGCATTGATTTGACTTCAAACAAGATGCTTTCTGTATATATTTTTAATGTTTTGTCTTAGGTAACTGTGAAAAGAGATTCCATCTGAGTCTCCAAATAACAGACAGATTCATACTAAAGCTTAACAGTTCAAAATCCATTCTATTTTTTAAAAAGTAGAAGTAAAATACTCTTAGTACTTTTCAATAATTGAAAAAAAAAATCCAACACCGCAATCAAACAAAAAAAGCCTTCTAGATCACTAGAGCTAATTTCATGAGGGCTGGTAAATTCTGGAATTGTAAGCAAATGAATAATTAACAATGGTAATAAAAATCCACCATCTAAGAAGGGATGACTAAAAGGCTTAAGTTTAACTTCACAAAACCTCCAATTTCTATTCAGTGAGAAATAACCCTCTAAATTCAGATACATGGAACTGTGCATAATTACTGCATATGGTGACCCGTCAGAAAGGATCTTATACATCACTATCTTCAATGCTTGGTTAAACTTTCTTAAAATACATTACGTTTTATTAATGTATATTAATTATATTTCTCTCATAAATCTTGCTACTCTTCCTCTTGCAAGCAATTCAGAATATGTTGGAAAAAACCAGAAGCTGTTAAAATATGTTATTTTTTGAATAAAGACTTCAAATTTTTTGTTCAACTAACAGCATTACTCAAGCAACAAATTGACAATATTCCTGCCCTTGTTACTACATACTTACTGCAAAGACAGCACTGGAAATTTGGAAAGAAAAATTCTGTGAACAACCCGTGGAGCTTCAGCTTTGGTAACATCAAGGAAATAGATTTGACCACTTTTGGTCCCTACAGAAACACTGCTGGAGGAGGGACAGCAAGCCATAGCAGTTGCCTAGTTGAGAAGTAAAAGATAGTTAACAGTTCCATATGATTTTATGTATTATGCTGTATGTTAGTATGCAATTTCTTTTACTATTTAGAAGTCCCTAAAATTTGGAGAAGAAACCCCAAGTGATTTATCTAAAAAACTTTTTCTTTTAACAAAGAAAGGATTTTAGAGACATAGGCATTTTTACCTGTGCTCTGCATCTACATATCAAAAGCTAATACTGCACTCCTCAGAAAAAAACATTATATCCACTTATCCACATTTTAAGTGAAAGAGGTTCCATGTAAATAAAACAGTGAGTACACTGTTATGTGTACAGCTTTTACAGAAAGGGATTTTTTCGTACTAGGCCAGATTTCAGGGTTTGAATGCATCTTAAATCAGGACAAAGCATTAACAGTTTGAAATACCTTTATCAACTCAATTCCAAAAACCTGTTTTTCAGATCAGTCAAAGCATTTAGTTTTTATATACTCAAAAACTTTCCTTTCAGTTCTGACACTCATTAAAAAAAATTAATGAAGTAATATAAAAATTTAGATTTTTATTTACAAACATATGCCTAAAGACACATCACTAGTACATTAGGCTGAAATGTTTCCTCTGCTTTAAGGCCAAGTTAAATACATGATTAGTTTAAGGAAACATTCCGAAAGATAGTATTTTTTACATCTCTTTCATAGGTTGTTCAAAGACACTACTGAGCTCTCCTCAGCACTGGTTGATCCAAATCAGCAGAATATTATGCTATGAACTGAAAAACATTAAAGAAAATTTTAACTATTATTCACTACATAAGCTCCTGGTTATGTGTACCTCAATATGAAGGTTTAGCTTGCTCAGGCAAGTCCCATCTTCCAGGAACCAAACTTGCACTTCACCTGAAATTGTTACAGACTGTTGAACAGAAAAAAACATAGTCAAAAGAGGGTGAAATAACCAAACAGTCTGGAAATGACTAGTGATCTTCTATACAACGCAAATTCAACTAATGTCTGAGTGTAGCAGATAAAAGATTAATAGTTTTGCTTGGAATTATCTTGGTTTTGGTTTAAGTCCAGTTGCTGCAAGGGTACACCTCCCTAAGCAAAATGTTTAATAATTTTTTTTGTGAATTGCTGCAACTACAGCAATGGTCTTTAAGCAGAATGGGACAATCTAGGGCAAAACATGGAAGCTTGATCAATATGAGCACTTCCACCATTCAGCCAGCAATAGAAAAACCTGCTTATAATTTTCTTTGCATAGAAAAGGCCTTCAGGAGGGGTCTTGTTTTCTCACATCAAAAATGATGCATATCATAATGGTGCTTGAGTTCTTCTTATATGCAGGCAATTTTGTAATTCCACAGTAAAGTATGGCTAAAGATCAATCAACCCTCACATTACTCATTCAGAGTCTGGTAAAATTTACCATTCCCGTGCTAACAACAAACAAACAGATTCAGCAAAACTAGCTGACTAAGACCCCAGGGTTGCTAGGCTGGCTACTTGAAGAATTCATGGCCTGGAGATGAATCAGACTTGCTTGTTAAAATATATGTCTTGCAGGAGTCAAAGGCATAGGAGGAAAGCAAGGAATTTCTCAGAATGGACAGAACCATGAGTAAGGCCTTCTTTGTCCCTGGACCCAGGACAGAGGCATCTCTCAGGCTGTTCCAATTTGTGCTCAAGGCTGAAAAGATCAGTAGGAATTTCTTGTTCCAACGTCTATGCTTTGAATTGAAACCACCTTTATGCTTAGCTATGTACTTGAACAATAGTGAATCATCAACAGCAGAACCAATATGACATTGTAGCAATCTGTGAATTATCCACCTTGCATTCTAGGGCAAATTCTGACTCTTTTAAAGACCCATACCTGAATTAATGCCATTTACTTCTTTATTGAGAAGTTACACAACTGTAACAAATATCAGGAGAGTTCCAATCTCTGTAAGACTTTTGATTTTGTGCCTTAGCAACATATTGGTTACCTGAAAAGAGCCACTATTATATATAACAAAGAATACCATTTCTTACCACACAGTACTTGTTCCCTGGAGTAAGAAAATCAGCTGCCAGAAAACAACTGCTGCAAGTGTCCAAGAGTTTGAGAGCTTCTCCACTGTGGGCAGGTTTGTAAGTATAGACTGTCCCCTGACAAATAAAGAGAAATAATTCATCACTGGGATATGAAACTTTTCAGTAAAGGCTTTCAAAGACTTCAACAAAAAATAAGTATCTTTCTGAGCCTCACTCTTTAACATATTATATTTTACTCTAAACTGAAGTAAAAGGTGCCCAGCAGAATTCAGCTGAATTTAGTGGATTATATTAATTTACACTAGCTGAAGATCAGGTTAGTTCATTTTAGAGTGATCCAGCTAGTCACATTTTCAAGAAGTTTTGTTTCTCAAAATTGTTTCAATAAAATAATTTAAAACCACCCTATTTCATGTTACTCCAGGAATCAATAAATATTCTAAAACAACAAAAAGCACAAATCATAAATCTTAAGCTCTGAGAGTTGTTTTTATCTAAAGATCTCAAAGCCTCTTAGAAACAATTCATTGACAAGGGTTTTAGAACTTCTCTACTCATTTTGCAAAAGAAGAATGAAACCAGAGAGAGAGTGTGACCAGAGTTACCATTGCACTGCTGTACTGAACCCAGAACCTCCTCTCACACACACATTATAAAAACATCTGAAGAGCTTTAAAAATGCCAATTTAAATGATTAAAGGTCTAGAAGAACGGGTGTAATTTGAGGATTTGGGACCTTTGTGTAAGATTTATGGACATCAGGCTGGTCAAAGAAGGATCTTGGACTGGGTTGCCAAACTCATGTACATGTACAGAACAAGTCTACTGCTTAGCCACAGTAGGTCTGATGTACCCAAGCTACACTTTTCGTACTGTGCAGGCACACATCAAGTCTAGAGCTCATGCTCAGTAGGCCCCACATGACCTGGATACACTGGAGATGCTGAACATGTACTCCACTGTATACACACAAGTATTTCTGTTGGGAAATCTCAGCATTAGGTACTTTATAATCCACCATCTGTAGGAGAAAATTGTTCTGTGCTTCATTAAAAGTCTTTCCCATCTTTCATTAAAAACACAAGATGGACTGAGTTCACCTCTGATATAATTTGTCGACTTGTGTGATAACATTACCGACATTTCATACTAATAGTATCAGCATACACATACAGAATCACAAGAATGTCCCATTACATAATGCTATTATCTCAAATGCTATACCTGGTCAGTAATAAGCAGAAGTACAGTGTAATCAGGAGAGAATATGAGGCTGGATATGGGTTGTAAGATATCAGCGCAGGTTTTCATCTCGTACTGCAGTCCTTTGATGTGATAAAAGAATAAAATGCCCTCCTGTGCAGAAAAGTACAAATCCACATCAGGTCTAGGTCATTTATCCTCGCCCACTCTGGCAAAATGAACTGCAAGAACTCCGAAAATCTCTAAAGTAACAGTGTTTAACTGTATCCCATCACTAACAGTTTCATTTGCCTTTAAGTATGTTTAATCCAGAGGACTATTATCCTGGATAATAAATCTATTGAACAATGAAGGTGTTCCTTAATGCAAGTCTTAGTAACAGTCCATGTTTGATAACAACAGACTCTCATCAGTTAATACTTAAAATTTCATCTTGTTTTTTTTCAGACAGTATAAGAATTTGTCCTACTCTCAAGCAGTCATGTACAATGGCATCATCATTTTGGGTTAAATATTGAGTTGGATTTTGCACAAAACAATTTGGCAGTTCTCTTGGCCATTTTCTGTCCTTTCCTATTTTTTTGTCTATCCTTCTTTTCTGTTCATCTAGAATACTTTGTCTTTTGTTAAAAATAAAATTGTCCTCTTTTGTTGCTGCTTTGACTAGAAAAATGGAATCTTTTCCCACCCTGCCCCCTTCTGATTTCTTGTGTCAAGTCTTAACAAAGTAAATATATACAACACAGAGAGGACCTTTATCGTTCTGCAGCCCTCCACTTTTTTATAACGCCTGTCTCTCTTTGCCATGAACTCTGCAAATATACTCCATCTGAACGTTTTTTGATTTTCACACAATAAGAGTAAGTTAAAAGCATAAAGGATGCCTTACACTTCCAGCAGCGTACAGTCCTTCATTACAAAATGCCATGGAAAATAAACCTGTTTTTTGCAGATCCTTTGGTTTGCCACCTGAGAGCACAAAACCAACGTAGAAAATTTAATTTATTGCAACAATGTGTCTCAACTTCAAATCTGGGATGATGTACTATTGTGAGTAAAAAGGCTCCATGGGCTATATATTCTTTGGACTTTTTGCTGTGATAATGAAGGAGAAGGCTGGTATACATAATTTGAAGTGACAATGCTACTGTGGTCTGATGAACCTGAAATTAATTTGAGAAATCATTTGATTCTGTAAAGGCTGCTAAATAGCCATATTAAAGTTCATCAATAACAGAATTAAAGTCATTTAGGTTAGAAATGTCCCTAGAAGTCCTCTGATCCAACCTCCTGCTCAGCACAGAGCCAACTTCAAACTCAGAACCAACTTCAAAGTTAGATCACGTTGTCCAGAGGTCCATATACCAGCTGAGCTCTGAATATCCACAAGAATGGAAATTCCATAGCTTCTCTGGGCAACTTGTCCCAACGTCTGACTCCCTTCACTGTGAAAGTATTTTTTTTCCTAATGTCTACCCAGAATTTCCGTTGATGCAAACTGTGTCCTTTGCCTGTCTGGTTCCATCTTCTCTGTAACCTTTCATTAAGTAGCTGAAGAAATAATAAAATCCCCCATTTCCTTTTCTCTAGGCTGAACAAACAGTTGTCTTAGCCCATCTCTTTATGTCAAGTACTCAGACTCTGCAACAATCTTTGTTGCCCTGTGCTGAACTTTGTCCATTATGTGAAAGCTTTTTGTACTGTGGAGCCTAAAACAAAGTATTTGAAAGAAACCCTTAAATCCTAACTCAGCTAAATTACAAGTGATTGCAGTTCTAAAAATAGTTGCTAAAAATTAAGCAGTAGGGAACCTATTCTAGCACCACTTATTCCAATTTATATTAGAATGAACAGAAATTATTTTACTGCCAGTGTTTCTCCTGAGGCTATTCATTTGGCTGTCTATTAGCACAAAAGCTATTAATCATTTATCATGTAAACACATAAAAGGTTGCCATCAATATGTCTTAGAGGGCAGTGCGAGCTGAGTTTTTCTAACCAGTGGCTTCCAGCTGTACTTACATATTATTATTCCCAGACATCACTGCTACTGCCTAAAAACCAATTAGCACAATTTGAACATGGAAATACCTTTCTTTTCCTGTACTTCTCTACGAACATATGACACCATGTCCGATATTTTACGCATGTATTCTGCACAAAAGAAAACAATTTATAATGTCAACCTTGTTTATATGTCAATATTACAATAAGTCAGTTGTATTCCAATCTACTGAACAAAAGGCCAGGTTCAGTATACTGAGTCAAAAATGTGCATTATTCCCCAATATCCACCATTTATGTCATTTATACAACTGAGCAGGCACAGTCTTTCTGTGATTCAGCTTACAGCTGTAAAAGGGAGACAGCAATACTTGGCATGGAGGGTGGTACAGATGCAGGTTTATCTGTCTCCTAGTGCTAAGTTCTGGTACTGTTATTTCTAACCACGATTTTTTAGTTTGATTTATTTACAAAGGAAACTTCAGCCAGTCTGAAAAAAATGCCCAAGTGAAATGTTGTGGCTGCTTATGATTCTGTTTGCAACACTGTAACAGGAATTCAGCATGTTCTTAAAGCTGGACATGCACATAAGCTTTTTCCTAAACAGATACAGATTGCAGTAGATTTTAAATTAAGCAGAAGCTTCAGCATGATGTGAATACAGACAATTTTGTTACACAGTTTTAGGACAGGACTCAAAGAAGAATATGAAGGTCAAGGAAAAGCCCAAAAGGCAAATATTCTTGTTGCCTTCTACCGAACTGGCAAAAGCATCTCTGGTCACACCTCAGCTTTCTATTTGTTGATGATTTCCAACTCTTGATTTGGTAAACTTAACACTCTGATAATTTAAAAAGCAGAGAAATAATGCTGGTTTGTGGGTTTTTTTTTTAAGAGCAGCTTTCCATTTCTGTGTTAAGTATCAAAATTTATCAGAGACACAGTACTTTCAGAAAGTCAGGGATACTTGCTGCAACTTAAAAAATAATGTATTACATGTCAAAAGAAGAAAATAAGATTATTACCAGTCTGTCTATTAACACTGATTCAGTGTTTATTACAGAAACAGTTCTACGCTGGTCTACAGCAGGATATTACTGAGTTTTAGTGCTAGGGATAAGCAGTACTCCTCTTAGACCTGACTGAACCAGTGAACTTCACATGGGCAGTAGGACTGACACCTTCCACCCCTGCAAAGGACGATAAGCTACAGGTTGCCATTGTCAACACTTTATGCTGGCTGTGTCTCACTGTCCTCCATCTTGGGAGCCTTCTGAAAGGGCACAGAAGGGTAGCATGTGGCAAGTAGCAAGAGAGAGACCTCAGGATTTTCAAAAAAAAGGCGTCATAGAATGGGCTGCTGTTGCCAGAAAACTTTAGTCAGCCACTAGTCTGCCACAGGTCTCCATGAAAAAAGCCAGGTGTGAATATATATAGGGCAGACAAATCGCCTCAGCCAGTTGCAGTCAATCTGAGGGACATGTACCGAGTCCTCCCGTTCTAGAATAAATTAAAAGCAGATTTCTTTGTTTGAAGCCAAAGACATCTTCTATTCACTCTCTGTGCTTCATACTTTCTGCAGGAAAGCCTGATAGTCTTTACAGCCTTGTTTTCCTTAGAAAATAGTTTGTGTAAGAGCTGACCTTAAGGAATTCTGTTAAGCAACATTACACGAAATTCAGTTTTGTTCTTTGAAGACTTATCATGAGTCTTCAAAGATCTATTCTAACATTATCTAACATACCAAATGAGGACAATCCAATATTTTATGAAAATAAAATAAATTATTGGTACTTAATTAATAGTAAAAATACTGTGTACAGATCATATATTAATAGTTTAATGTTAATCTAGTAGTGCTGATTAATAAGATCTGGGCTCCTGGAGCTATTGTTCATTTTATCAGTTTTGATGTATTTAGAGCTAACCTCTTTTTTTGCCAAAAAAAAAATGAAAACCAGTTATTGGGTGCTAAAGAAACCCACACAAAAGTTCAAAGGACATTCTCAAATGCTTATCATACTAATAAATGAAATATTTACAATTTCTGTAAGGTACATAATAGGAGAACAGAAGAAAGTAAAAAAAGCTTTCACCTACCCACTTTTCTCCCTACTTGAATAAAACACATAACACAGCTATTTCTTACCAGGTAGAGGTTTTTGTTGAAGAACAGAAACATTGCATGTCCCAGCATCAATTGCCAAAACATACCCTTCTTTACAGCCCATGTAAACTTCTGAGGTTGCAGTCCAGCAGTGGGCAGTAGGATGCACTGAAGGCTTCATACAATTTCTAGGCTTCAGCACAAAAATAAACAAATTCAATCCACAGTTGAAAAATATCTGTAAAGCAGTTACCTACACTTTAAGGCAAAGCCAAAGATCATTACCTCATACAGTCTGACTATTTATATAACATTAGCATTACTTTATTCAATCATCCCTTCAACTGAGGTTAGTAACTTGAGAAACAAGAACATTTTCCAGAAAAGTCTATGTCTGGAGATAGTGATGGAGAGCTCACCTCTCTCCCTAGAAACTTGCTTAAATGATGAATTATATTTTCATTGAAAAATTAAATATTTTTAAATTTGAATTTATCTGGATTTATTCTGCAGCAGTTGCATCTATTACAGTTTTGTCCTCTAGTTTGGAAATCCCTCCAGTATCTTCCCTATCCTTGCAAAGATACTGACCCACCACAACCAGGTCGTCTCCCAGTTTTTTAATGATAAAATTATGATAAAAGACAACACATTGAGCCCCTAAATTTTTTTTTTTTTTTAATATCAGAATAGCACTGGAAGCCCAAATTGAAGTGGTTACCCACTATGACTTCACCCTGACAAATGCTTTCCAAACTGCTTTTCACAATAGTCTTACACTTTGGACGCATAACCTGCACATGTGGTCTTGCATACCTGGCAGTACTAAAACACATTTTGTTTGAATGGATTATCTTATGATATAATCCAAATTGTGCTGTAAAACAGCTTTGTCAAGCACTGTGTCATCTTCAAATTAGTTCTAGAAATATCCCTGCCACAGACTTCCCATGTGCCTTGAATTTCATTTCGCCAAAGTAAAACTCATAAATCCATCGTCCATAAAACAGGAAGAACAGAACTTCTCCACCAAATATTATTAAAGATAGTGACCTGTTCAGATACAACAGTAATAGGGGTCATATAAATACCATGATAGAAAGAACCAGATTGAAGAGAATTCAGGGAGGGGAAAAGAGAAACAAAACACAAGATAACCCTGGGAGAACATTTAAAAGAGAAGATTCAAAGAACCATGCATGTGAGCAGAAGTGGTGAGGAACACTAAACAATATGATGGACGAAAAAAAGAGTCTATAAATCTATAAAACACCTGCTGTCTCACTAAAGGTTCTACAAAAAGAAGAAATATGGATGGACTTGTGATGAAAACACAGACAGAGACTCATAGGTACCTAGATTTCATTAGTAAAATACGCCAAGGACTTGCTATATGATTCTGGGTAAGTAACTTACTCTATTTATGCTTAGAAAGCATTTTGAATTTCTCAGGGGGAAAATGTTACAGATATAAAGTATATTAATATCTACTTTATATATCAAATCGGACTAACAGTAATAAATCTACAACAAACGGGCTTTACATCACCCAGAGAAACATTTAATATACGCATTTTCACTGATTTGATGAGGCTTGAACATCACAAATCTTTAGGAAGGTTATAACTGAACTACTGTGAATCAGAAGCTTCCTGTGTAAAGACAAGTTCTGTAATGTTGCTTTGTGCCTACTGTCGTGACTGTCTTTACCCATAAATGAGATAAAATATGCTAATCCTAGGATGAGATATGTAAATCCCAAACCAGGTTGCTTCTTGAACTGTGCATTGGTACAGTGGTGCATCATAATCATGCTGTCTTTTTTTGAACTGCTCCCCTTCTTGAGTAGCACCTCTTCAAGGAAAAAAATCCATGATGGATCCTTGTCATGAAAAGTTTAATAAAAAGACAATGGAATAAAATTGGTACTGGGGACGAAGTGGAGTCAAGTGGGCTTGTCATGGTAAAGCATGTTTAGAAAAGTCAGGCCCCAACTGTAAGAAATATTGAAGCAACCAAATGAACCTAATGCAAGAAAGAAAAGGATTGAAAGCTGTAGGATATTTCAATTCTTTTCACTCTGCTGCCCCGTTGTGGTTACACTTTGGTACATACCCAGCCTCAATATCTTCTGCTAGAGTATGGCACCCTAACACATTTCAAAGCAGCAAACAAGTGCACTGGCACTGGACTCACTTTTTTTGCCTCTCACACATTCCTTAGGAGTGGATTACTGCCTCCAAGGACTACAGGTTGAGGGCAACTCCTTTAAATAATAGTCTAAATAAATGATTCTCCGCTTTGTATGGAAACATTGAAAAACATTGCTCTCAACTGGCTCAGATTTAGTGATAAAGAACAAAAAACCTTCTGTCAAATTCTGCAGAGATAGGGAGAGCTTCACCAGGCCATGATATTATTCCCACTACATTCAGCTGAACAAACCTCATTAAGCACCACAGGAGAAGATGGTGTTCTCTTACTAATTAAAAAAGAATTGATGATAGTAGAGAGGAAAATAACTCCAAGGTATTTACAAATGTTAAGGCACAGATTTTAGGCCAGAGTCAGGTAACTGCTCATGGACATTTGTAATGGTATACAAATCATCAGTGATAGTAACCATTGATACATCTGCTGCAGCAGCCTGTCAATTTATAAAGACAGTGAAGAATGGTAGTTATACCACCTCTATTACATTACAGCAACTGTAGTCTGAAGATACCTGGATATCTGAGGAACTCAGCAAGTTTGGTCATTTCAATCTCTCTCAAAGTTGCTGCATTACACACTTTTCAACATAAGGGTCTTGATAAAACAATATTTCAAAGAAGTATATTCTCCACCAAGTGTATTCTGATCAACTTGTGCAGGAATTGCTTTGCCAAAACCATATATTCCGTGTTGGGGTGATGGAAGGGGGTGCTTAACCTGACAAGACATATGTGTGCAATTCCCCCAGTTTGGGAGGTTACAAGACCTAGTAGTGGCTCAGTTTTTCTGCTAGGTTAGAGATGGGGCATATATGCACAGGCATGCGTGGAGGGGAGAATTAGCACTGTAAGTCACAATAAATGCAAGTCCTGCAAAAAATCACTCAGCTATCATAGTCTGGAGCAAGGTGAAAACATGCCAGAAATAGATTCAGTGCCCCCCAGTGCTAAACTGTGCATGTAGCACCTCACAATTTAGTAGACAGGAAAAAACATACCACCACAACAACAAAAGGCAAAATAACAGCTTGTATTTCTGCAAAAGAGTTTAATTTCTAAGTAACCTGATGTTCATTACCTTGACAATATTCACAACCAAAATACACACATCTACGGAACTGGGACAGTAAATAAGAATCAAAATATTTACCATGTAATTTGAAAGAAAAGGAAATCTTTGTCAAAGACTAGTAGAACAATCTACTTTTACTCCAGGAATATTTCTACGTATAAGGGGAACATAATCACCTGGAAGGTGCTAAAAAGAAATACATATTTTTCTGAAGGCATTTAGAAATGCAAAGACCCTACAGTGATATCTAGTATGGTTGAAAGCACCAACTTTTCCATGTGGAAAAGTTCATGACATGGTTCTGCAAGTTCAAGAACCTACCATTCCTGAATGGAATAACACACATTCAATTAAGCCTCACAGCCCTAATACGGCAGTTGTTTTTTTCCCCCAATACCTCTCATAGATCACTTTATGGACTAAAGAACAAAGTGGTTTTTGCAGTTCATCATCTGCACATAATATAAGAGGCAGTAAGGCAGAAGAAAAAGGCAATGCCCTGGATGAGCATATATTATCTTCATTTTCCATGTTTTAAGTGATCTGTGTAATCAGAATCAGTAGAGGATGTTTGACTGTAGTTATCGATTGCCCTGGAAATCAAGGGCATCAGCAGTTACACAGTTAAAAGCCTCTGCAAATCTGAATGCATGAAGCCATGAAAAAGAGGGTGAGGTCAAGAAAGCATCATTCCCTATGCTTTGTTTTTATTCTGCTTTATAAGAAAAGTTTATGGCAGGCCTGTGGTACACTAATCTGATAATACAGAACTCATTGGTCCATTGAAAAGATGTTGTATAATGCCAGTATCATCTTATGCATGGAAGTTTTTGGTGTCTCATATATATCACAAGCCACCAAATAGAAATTAACAGTCTTAATCTTAGAAGAGAACCCCAAATTTGCAAGTTAAATGTTTTCACACTGGCAGATACTTCTAGTTGGTAGTCAGGTGAAAGTAAATCTCAAACAAAATAAGAACACTTTTGAAGTCTCTCAGAGGAAGCGTCTCAAGTAAATGATCAAACACAAGTGAGACAAATGGGCAGGTACAACACTGACAGTGATATGTGAATGTATTTCAGAAGCAGGGGTTGCTGTCTGGAATAAAGCCTTCAATGTTTCCATAGCTTGAGGCATTTTCAGAGTCAAAAAGAAAACAAATCCCAAAGGGAAGTAAGGAAACCTGAAGGTTACTACTAGTTTAGCATGGGAATAGGGTTTCAAGGTGTCAGCAGGTCATATTAGCTTGGACACATGGTTAAATGCTGATGTGCTTATACTGCTTTTGAGATACAGATTAGTGCCTCCACTGCACAGACACATTACTATGCTAGGACCCGTGTCAGAAATCTCTACGTTGTACTGCACTGTGCAGTAGCAGCATGCCTTGTAACTCTCCAGTCAAAATGGATTTCAAAAATATTGTTGAGACAACAGATCTATTTACTGGGTTTCACCAGGTTAACAGACATTAAAACTATTCATTTATTAACACCTATTTGCATAAAAAGCATAATGACTTGGAATAGTAAAAAGGAAAAAAAATCAGTAACTACCATGAATGTTTCTGCTTCATCTCCTACCAGTCCAGCAATAGCTGAAACTGGCAAATCAGGGCCATGGTATGGATCTTCACTACGAGAAACTGGGAAAAACAAATCCTCATGAGGACTCACAGACCCTTGTCCATCAGGGAGTTTCACAGGGCTGTGAAAAAGGAAGAGACACTGTCTGAGGAGAAGAAATATTATGAATAGTAAATGCGGATACAAAACTGAGAAGCATGTTTTCAAACTTTGAGACACCAACTCAATTAATGGGCTTTACTTCTGCAAGAGTAATAGAAGACTGTTGTAGACAATCATTATACATGGCACATTTCACATACCATTTCACTGAAAAGTAACATTAATTCTACTACAAAAGAGGAATGTTCCTAACTGGCATAAATGGGTTGCCATGTTCTAGGTCAGCATCTTTTCTTGTTGCCTTGTATAAAAAACTATTCTATGTTGCTGCTTCCTTATTAGCCAGGATTAATAAAGTCACACACCTAACTTGCATATGCTGTGAGGATTCATGCTTAATGTTTATTTGAAGAAAGCTTAATGGTGATGAAAAATGAGTAGTAGTATATGCCTGTTGCACTCTGGTAATAAGCATATGAGTGGCTGTTACAAAGCAGGAGTTGAGGATTCTATAGTTTACGAACTATGTTGATTTATGACTTGGAAAAAAATTATGTAAAATAAACATTTCTCAGTGGAGGTTTAACCTCTAGTGAATTGAATGAAAAGTGAGGAAAAAGGAGTATATATGTATTTTCACATGTGTACTCTATAATCTTTCTAAGGAAAAAACCCTTCAGTATTCTCTTCAGATCTCAAATTAAGGCCTTGTCCATACTTCACTAGTATAACTGTTAGTGGCAATATGTTGGTTATATTCATAGTTAACAGGATTAAACTCGGGAACTGTAGAGTAGCTGCCATTGAAAGAGCATAGGTGTTACACTTCAAGGACTCCAACTTGAATTATACTACTTTTATACCAGCCTCAAAAACCATTTTAGCATAAATAAATTCTTGTTTGCCGTGCTCAGTGAATTGCACTGACAGAACCATCCCCTCTGGACCTGTAAATTGGCCATGTAAGCTGGAAATCACACAGAAAACTGATACTGCTTTTGGTACATTTGTGATTAAAACAACATATTGTTTAACGATGCTTACTATAAAGCAACTTGATCTGAATTTGGTGGTTTCACAGCTACAAAAGCAATGCTCAACAGAGCCACCTGCAGGAAAGCAGTCCAGGCACTACCTTAATTCAGTCACACAGCCCTTGAGAGAGGCTGCCAAAGCAGCCAATTAGTTTTAGCTTAATGATTACATAATCTGAACATGGGAGTACTAAGAAACGACATCATAAATTCAGTTCACTTGATTGACTAGATAGACTCACACTGGTTGTGATTTAGCAATTACTGACTGCAATTACTAGGTGAACTAAATTGAATTACATTCTTTGCAAACAGACATAGATTGCTAATCTTAGTTATGAAAAGATACCTGGAGATTTTTCTCTTAACCTGAAGGGTGTTCCACTTACTTTTGCTTAAGGTGATGCTCGTCATTATTCCTTTCAATATGCCAGATAGTAATGGAGCTCTCAGTAACAAAACACAGTTGTTGCCAATTCATAGGGTTAAAACTTAAAGAGGTTGGTGTTACTCCTGGCTGAGACTCACTGCACAGGAGGGTATTTTCTTGCCAGTTCCTTCATTAAGGAGAGTAAAAGAAAAATCAATTAAATATGTAAAAAACATTCAAGCCAAAGATCCGGATGTGATTATGACTGACATTCAAGATCAGGATTGGAAAACAAATACTTTGTCACTGACAAAAATTCTGCTGTCAAACAAGTTAAGTCCTCTTCAGAATGAAAAGGAGGTCATTAATTAGCCATACATAAAATTGGTACTGCTACAAAAAGATTGAATACTAAAATAATTTTTAAAACTGACATTTTAGAAAACTTATCATGCACTTCCTTTTGTGAAAAGACCAAGAGAGTCAAGAGACGTGGATTTTTTTTCATCAGTTCTATCAGTGACTATTTGAATGGGACCAAACAATTAACTCTTCAGCACCCCAGACCTCAGCCTTGCTTTTCCAATCTGTAAAATAATGATTATAATGCTTGCAGGCTTGCAGTTGGAAGGTATTATAATTAGGAAATAAAACACAGTCGGACCATGATTATCTATGGATGAATTACTTAGATAATACAGTAATTGTGTTGTGAATGCAGACATATAAGCTATGGCTGCATTAACTAACTCAAACACAAAATGGAAGAGAATTTGTGTGGGGCTGTTACATATAGCTGACACAAGCCTGGGAATCTGCTTTCCACTGACTTTTCTTTTGTCCAGTGTAACCTATTTTATGTTCTTATCATCTAATTTGCATATGTTGTCATATCCAGATTAATTCTTTACTGCATTTGCATTTTTAGGTGCTGTTCAAGAACTGATTAACATAATTTGAAGAATATGGTTAAAAATGTTTCTTAATTTCTTGGACAATATATCTGACTATTAATCTAAATAATATTCATAGCTCTAGTATTTGTCATTACTGCTGAGAGGGAAAAAACCTAAAATGCATACACTGCTGTAAATGGATTTAGTATAATCCTGTTGTTCTGGCCTGTAATAAATTCACCCACAGAAACAGATCAGAATGCAAGACAATGGTTAATTTTGACAGCATATACAAAAAATAAGAAGCATTCATGCATAGACAGTAACTCTCATTAAAATTACAGAAAGTTATAAGCTGTGATTCTGACTTTAAAAGATATCAGTGTAGCGCTCTCTCTAAAGATCTGTCAGCATGTTCTCATCGCATACCTAACAGATAGTGCTGACAGTCTTTTATAGTAGATAATTTATTAAGATCTGAAACTATATGGCACATGTATCTGAAAAAGAATCTGGCATTAAGTCTCTCCTTTTAACAGAAAAGAATAAAGATCTAGGGATAAAATATCTCAGATGAAAGGCAGCTTTTAGTTACCCACAAGCTTTTTCTATTTTGAGACTGACATAACTTCCAAAACATCTCTTATACTGCTGATACCAAACCCACTGCTTCAAATACAGGAACTGTGTAATCATCGTATTGTAGTCACACATTAAGAATGCTAAACATTGAGATTTGTTTCATCTGTACACACACATTTCTACAATGAATGCACAACATAATCAAATTGCAAAAATGAAGGTCCTGATCTCACAGTAAATTCACATACCTCTGTTCAAATTTTTATAAATTCTGTTTAATATTGTAAGGTAATTCTATTTTGTTACTAAATTCTTTCTGACTGGAATCTAGGATGGTTCTTTTATGACAATTACCTGCTGATAGTCGTATTCATGCTGACTTAAATAGGTTTAAATTGTTTGGCCTTGAAAATTGCTACTACTTTAAAGCATTTCTAGATATTTCCATTTTTAAGAATAATCTAGAGAAGTCTTTCAAGATGGTGGATTTTTGTTTAAGTGCACACCACAAACACATTAGACCATGTGTGTTATTTCTGCTGTGACAAGCATGTAAGCTCTTCAGGCCAGTGAGGCTGTCTTGTTGGTTTCTACTGTGATACACACAGAGACATCCTTCCTGAACTACTGTGTATGATCAGAGTTCATAGCAAACATTATTCTTCTTCATAAGGGATAAAGAAGAGGCATCTCTAATAGTATCTACTATCATTACTAAAATTCTGAAGTTATAGGAGTTTCTGCCTCTTCACTACTTATTGTATATGAAAAGATCATCACTAAATCAGGAGTATACAGAATATTCCTTACATGTCCTTGCTTGCCTGCCTTCTACTCCACCCTCCCCATTTGTTCTGAAGAAGTGCTCAGACTTCACAGTCAATGGAAACTTGCTGGCAATGGAGGCAAGAGCAGGATTATATTTTTACAGAACAATTAAAAAAATTTAAATATTCTAACTTTCTCTATAATATTTCTTTTCATGACAATGAGTGGAAAATGATGATATAACCCAGTGACCCATAGTAGTGTAATCACTGAGCAAAACTATAAGACAGAACTAAGATCAAGCACAAGTAATTAAGAGGATCACTGAACCATCCAGGGGGACAAAAAAGCAAAAATTTACTTTATAACGCTCTTCCTCTTTTCAGCAGGCAACTTTCTTTCACAAACAGCATGGTACTGAAGTTCTAAGGGTGAACAGATAATTAGGATGCTGAAGACCTTAGAAGTACTCCATAACAGAAAATTTTGAAGAACGTAGAAAATAACTGTAACAAAGTAACAGTCATTCTGACTAGTGGCTACTAATGCTAGAAAATAACCAGCAAATTTGGTACAGAAAGTTTGCAGACAATGATCAATCAGAAAAAAAAAAAAGGAGATTAAGGCAACCAGTGTGTCTTCCACATTTGTTAACTTAATTTATGCTAAAACAGCAGAGACACAAAAATATTAATTAAATGTAAACAGTATTAGAGAATTTTTTTTTTACTCTTACCATACTGAAAGGACAAATTCTGGGACTGAAGAGTAACTGGCTAGATATGGGCCTGTGAAACTAAATGCAAGCAAGGTGTAGTCCAGCTGAGCATTACCTGAAATGTAAAAATAAAGAACATGGTCTTTAATTGCTCCAGACTTTACTGTATACTATCAGAGATAGAGTACTCAGTTCCTTTGTATCCACTTTAACTCTTTGGACATTCTTCAGGCCCCTGAGTCCTTTGCTGCACTCCAGATTATTGTTCTGATTTGATCAGAAAAGTGTTCCCTATGTATCATTGCTTGGAATTTTTTTAATTTTTTTAATACTTTGAATTTGTGTTTTTTCCCCAAGTACCCTGAAATCCTCTGCAGTCATTATTTCATTCATATATATGAAATAAGCAGGTAGTATGATTCTTATTTAAATAAGGCAAGGAAACTGAAACATAGATAGGTTAAGCAACTTAACTAAGGAGAGAAATGTTATGAGGCAGGTAAAAATATACATTAGATCCCAGACTCCAAAGTTTAACTACAAGAACCCTCATTCCTCTCACATCTCGGATTTCTCATTGTGGCTTTCATCAGTCTGCTTGGAAGCCTACTGCAGTATGATTTTTTCTTTTTGTTATTATGACTATATTTTCCTCAAATGAATTTCACTTCATTCCATTTGTTTTCTCTTTAAAATTTTTAATTGTCATATTCCTTCCTAGCTGGAGCCTAACTAAAAGTAGTGCAGTGGAAAATTCCTTCCACTGCTTTCCATGCATCTTGTCATAAGACAGCTTCCTGTCACACTGTATTTCACGTCTTATCAAAAAAATCCTTCAGAAACTGGATGATTTAAGTATCATTTTTACTAAAATGGTGACAGGGAGGGTTACCACATAACTACCTTTTAATTCTGTCAGTTTACTCAGTCCTGGAAAAGTGTAGATCTGTATGATGGGATTCAGCTTCCGGTCTGAAAAGGCCAGCACTTGACTGTTCCCATTCGCTGCAAAGGCTCCCACTTGGCCAGTCTGACACTGCAGCACCGTCGTCGTCTTTGTTTCAATGTCCAGGAAAAGGATGTAATTGCCACAAGGGTAGCACACAGTTTGATTGTTGATAAAGCCAAAGTTCTTGCTTGAGAATCCCTGAACCCAACTTAAGAAAGAGCAACTGAATGTTAAACATTAATCAGAGACACACATTTCTCAAAATACTGTGAAAAATGGAACCTTGTAACCTAAGTTACACTGAACTGATGCTTGGGATGTTAGACTCCTCCTCATACAGACGTTGTAAAACCACAATACCTTCAAGATCTAGTATTATGAATCACTAGTTCAGTGTTTCCAAAAAGACAGGGTCAATCTTACCCTGATGGACCACAAAGGACTGTCATAAGAACATGGACAGATGGTTATATTTCTTTCATTTTTCACTAAAAATAAAGTTAGCCAGTTCACAGGCTCTGTTTCTGTACTTATATATCATAGTAATAGAGCATACCTTTACTCTGAAAGAATTACACAGGTAGAGTCTGGGGACCCAGTTGTGTTTGCTTAACCTTTTTACACTTTCATAGTCCATCTCATCCCTGTAAAATAAAAAATCCAAAGGCCTGACTTGTGTTCATATGAACCTAACTAGGAGGACTGTTCTGCTTTAAAGATACCAGTACTTTAACATGGTAAAGCTTTGCAACGTAAACAGGATGTGTTACACAAGTACTGCAATAAATTACTGAAAAGGAGTCAGCTTATGGACTTACAATATATCAACAAACTCATAACTGCCTGCAGATGTTTTTACCTTTTAGAAAGTATGTGGATAAACATCAGGGTCCTTTTATGAAAGGGATTTACATTAGTGAAGATGTCTGACTGAGCCACAGCTTAGCCTGCTAGTACGATGGCAGAAACGTTTCAGCAGTGTAACACATACCCTCTGGCTACAACACTGCTGTTAGCACCTTCTCTTCTAATTTCTATTCAGAAACTTTCCACCTCTTCTTCCAAATAAGAGCATTGGACTGGAAGAGATCTTTGTCCTCTGCAATCGCAAGCAGTGTTTTTACATGCCTTTCATGAACATGAGTCAGTCATAAGATCAGCTCAGCTGATGACCCTCTGTGCTCTTGCTAGAAGATGGTACTACAGCCTCAGCACCCTTGTACTTGGGAACATTTTTAAATAACTAGTCTTGAAATATTTATGTCCAGCAATAACTTTTCATTATCTTTTCTGAGAGGTTCTGCTCTTGGCCTTTTTTGCTATGTACCAGAGTAAAAGTAGCCACAGGGGAGTAGGAGCACACTGACCATGCACACCTGCAGATGAACCAAATACCACAGCAACAAAGAGGAGGCATTTCAGCTGATGAATGTTTTTTCCGGATCTTTTACACAAGAACTAGATGTATGACATGCCATGGCACGTAAAGCAGACCTTTATGAACATGCTCACAGGACCAGCTCTATGCTTTTCTCCAACGCTGTATATAAATCAGTGGAAATTAAGTATTTTTAAATTCTGTTCACAGGGGTAAAATGAAATTGAGAAGATATGTATGTGTGGATAAATTAATCAGATGACAGTGCAATTTATCATCCTTATACAACCAGTAAAGGCTTAAAGGATTCAGGCTGTCACGTGATGTCAGCTATGACTGGTGCAGTACACACTGGGTCAGGTAGTTAGCCATGGCTCACCCACATGCTTTCATGCCGTGTCTGTCTCCAGTTCCATAGAAATTTTGTGTCAGAAGTATTTTAGTCATAAACTTTGCCAGCTAGTGAAATATAGATGGGGCAATGTAATTAGAGTTGCTTGGAAATTTCCTTACAGAGCATTTTGCCACTGAAAAATGCTAGTTCATATACAATAGATTATATGAAACCATGAGTTTCGCCAGAGGTGTGTTTTCTGAAAACAAACCACAGCATTCCAATTTCCCACTACAAAATTATTTTTGTCACTTTCTTCTAAAACTGATATGCATACTACTACTGCTAACATTAATTTATAAGAAAGGCAAACTTTAAACTTTTCTATTTTATGGAAATGGGCTTTGCTTCACATTCAAAAGGGCTTAATTTTTTTTTATTTTGCATAATATTTTAATTTCATAACAGTGTTTTCACAAAGCAGAAAACCTGGGTCACAGCTCTTCCAGGTAACACCGGTTTGCACAAGGGACCTCCTCTGAATAGCAATGACATGCTTCAGATGGTATCTTTTTTACTCTGTAAATATCAGAACGGTTAAGGCAGAAACCTGTTTCTCCTATTACTAGAACAAATAATTTTCTTTACACTAAAAAATGCTGCACCTGTAATTATGGATCTATGTCCCATAAGCATCGATGAAACAGCTGAAATACTTACAATGGACAAGGAAGTTTAAACATCTGTCCCAGTACATAGCAAAAAATGTCTAAACATCCTAGATTGCTGTGAAAGTCTCAACCACAGTGGGGCAGGAAGGGCTGAATTCACCTACAGTTCCTATTTGTTCAGAACCAAAAAGCAAGTTCTTGGACTGCCAAGAGCTCTGGAAGAGAAGTGTTGTTCTATATATGGCACCGGCAATGTTTGTAGGAAATGGAAGCCTGAAGGTCTCCAACATTCAGGTTAAGATGCTGAGAGAGAAAGGCTGGAGCAAGGACTTAGAATACCAAGAAAATTAAGAGCCATGGCAGATGATGACAAGGTAATTTAGGAGGTACAGAACAACCAGGGAAATTCTAGAGGTTGAACAGTGTGAGTAAAACAGAAGAGGGATGTTGCCATGCACAGAACGGAACTGTATGGGTTCACAAGGCCAGATACCGAGAAGAAAAGCATGCCCTGAGAGTTCATTGGGATTGTATGCTGCCAGAACCTCTACACAGGAAAAGACAACTCATGCCACAATTCTTACCAACTCATCAAGCTCCAGCTTAAAATTAGTCAGGGTTGCTTACTCTCCATTTCAGAGTTACCCTGTGATAAGGGCAGAGAACCAAAGTTTCATCTAAATCCACCAAAGGCTCAGTCCCTGTGCAGTGCAAGTACTTCTTTCCATCTCTCCCCACAGCTACCTGCTGCCCTAACACAGACCCATGGTACAACCGCCTCCCTTCCCTTCCCTGCTAGATCTGCCCTATTCTCTGCACAGAGCTGATCCGGGGTAAGAGGAGCTGGACCCCGGGAGCACAGGACAGGACACCAAGGCACCCCTCCCGGGACGAGGTACTCAGGAGTACGCGGCTTAGTGGGGAGGCCCGAAGGGCGCGGGCCATCCTGCTGGCCCCCACCTCACTTCCAGCGCGGCCTCCTCTGCAGAGGAGCAGCGGCAGCCCCCCGGGGCCTCAGTGCGAAGCTCCTCACTGGCCGGTACCGGGCCCGCGTCCCGGGCCCCACCGGCCGCCTCCATCCGCCCCGCACCACCACCAGCAGTTACAGCAGTCTCCTAGGAACAAAACCAGCTTCTACTATTAGCTGATACAGTACCACCCGCCAGGCTTAAAACAGACAGCTGATTGGCCTGCGCCCGTGCGCTAACCAACCAATGAGCACGGGCGGGTATTTAAAGGACCAGCAGCCCTAGTAGGTAGAGTTCCATCTCTGGGTCGGGTGTAAGTGCAAGAGATGTGTGGCGTGCGCCCAGCAGCACCTCTAGCCACTCACACACAGGTACCGGCCCTCGGCTAATGGGGTTATTCTGCCTGTGAGCTGCTGATCTCTATGACCTGTAACCTGGTAATCATTGCTGCTGTGTCTAGAAGGCAGGTAGCTTTATTAGGTGTAGGTAGAAGTGAGTCAGCTTTGGGGGCATGACTATGGCTTCCTTCCCTTGGTTGCTCCATGGGTCCCTGCTTACTACTCCTGTTCCATGAGCACTTGGTCTTTCACTTAGTGAGACAGCTGTACCTGCTTTCCTGTTGCTTCTCTTGTTCTTCCTCTCATAAAGTACTGCACTTGGGGGAGACTTTTTCAGGAAGTGTAAGGCAGCACTCCTCAAGCTTCAAGAGAGCTGAGGAGAAGTTGGCCACTGGAAAGAAGAGAAAGTACAACTATCATCTCTCTACAAATACTTATGGTTTTTATCATGGTAACACAGCAAGAACCTCCAAGTATTTTAAAAGCAGAATTAGCAATAACAATTTTCCCTTTCTTCAAGGGAGAAATGTTATTTATAGTGTCTCACTTGTGTTAATTTGTTATTACTATCTGTACAATGGCAATGTGTGGTTTTCTGATACTGATATGTGCCTGCAGCGCCATGGAGCAATGATGGAAAGTGGCACTCCTGTCCAGAGGCGACAGGACAAGCCTATGCCTTACCTCTTGTCTCCACAGGTGCTCTGGATGCCATGCAAAACCAAGAGAGGATGAGGAAGTGGGTTTATTTTTCTGTGGTGCCTGTTGGGGTATTAGGGTAGCATGCAGATTTTGTGATGCTGCTTTGAGCTCCTCCGGGCTGTGAGTTAGCAGACTTCCTGTGGTGTTCTTGCTAAAAGAAATTTCAAATTAATTTTCTTTCTTCAGGACCTGAAATGTTACTGAATCATTCCTAAGGGCAGGTGCTCAGAGGAATGAGAAATACGCCCTCTAACATGGCTTTTTTAATGGTAGGAGAAATTATTTTGTTGGCAAAGGACATCTTATGTACAGCTTCTGTTTGCCTAGGGCATGGCAGGTTTGTGCAATGAATTACCACTCCCTTTCACTGCTGAGCTGCTTATTAATTACATAATCAAACAGCAATGACTTAACAAATCATATTATTCTTCTATTCAAACGGATAATGGTGTCAGGTTCATGGTCACTTTACTAGTGGCCACCTCAGTGTTTTCCTGCAGGAGAGATCACCACAGAAAATACTGGTCTTTGTGTCATGATGGCTGAGGCCCAACTCCGGTGATAAAACCAAACCAAAAGTCATCAACAGGCAAAACTTCCCTGATGTGCAAGCATGGATCCACTGAGGAGACTGGAGAAACTCCAGTCCTGTGTCATTGTGTTCCCCTGTCCTGTCGTGTCCCGTCCCCCCCCAAGCCTTGGAGGTTAGACAGAGACATGTCCATGACTATCCCTCCCTTTGGCTACGGCTGCCCCAGCCCTCCAGTGCGTACAAATGTGCCATTTCTTAATAATGTACAGCTCTGACCCGAAGGTTGGGTGGAAGTGTGTGGAGCCCAAGGAACAGAAACATTTTACTTCTGGGACCATAGATCAACTTGGACACTGTGAAATGCATTAAGAGGAAAGCTCTTCCATTTCTACTATTATACCCCAGGAAAAGCTGGTACAAGGAAGGCCTTGGTGCCCTCACCTTAACTGCAGAGAGAGCATCCCCCAGAGGGATGGGGAGGACTTCAGTCCATGCTTTGGTTTTCTCTTTTGCCCTATGCACATACTGATGCTCCCACAGGTCATGTTTGCAGAAGCAAGCATGAATCCTTCTATGATTGCAAGGTAATAATCAAATCAAATCTAACATTTGCTGCATTTCCTTATCTGTTAGGTTACCTGTTGTCTCCTCTTGGGTTTTCATCGTGAAGCAGAATAGCTGCAGGAGAGAGAAGCCCTCCTTGTTATTCTCCAGGTGGGGTTGGATCAGATTTTGAAGGGTAATAGGTGACAGGATGCTGCTGTAGCTGGAGAAGGCCCTGTCTAGGGAGGAGGCAGTGAGGGAGGCCTGCTGCCTCACCAGCTGCTGGAGGCACCACTTGGAGAAAAAATACGGGTGTATGGGGTGGAGTTTTGCCGTAAGTTTCACATTTAAATGCGAGTGCCAGCTGGGGTAGGTTATGCTGTGGTTATAAAGACAGCGTTAAGAGTAGTTTAATCGTGCTGGTCGCAGTGAGTGCGTCAGCGTTCCCGGGGGGGAGGGGCGGTCAGTTCAAGGAGAGACCACCGGGGTGCGCGACGCTCCTCCCACCCAAACCCAAGCTTTTCCCGCTCCGTGGGTGCCAGCCGCCTGAGGCAGGGCGCCGGCGGCCCCCGCGGCGGCAGGCGGGCCCTGACACCCAGCTCACCGCCCACTGAGGGGCGGTGGTTCCCGCCCTCCTCACAGCCGCCCACCGCGGGCGGGGCCGGCGGCGGCGCGGTGAGGCACGGCATAGCACGACACAGTACGGCACGATGGCGGGCGATCACTCTCGCAGTCTGGGCAAGGGTAAGTGGCGGCCCCGGCTGGCAGGGAAGCGGGCAGGCTGCCGTATCGCCTCGGCAGCGGCGGGGCGGCCTGTGGAGGGGGGCGTGCGGCCGTGTGTGAAGCGAGTAACGGCTGTAACGGTCGGGACGGTTCTCATCTCTCTCCTCAGGCAGCGCGGCCCCGGGGCCTGTGCCCGAGGGGGTGATCCGGCTCTACAGCATGCGGTTCTGCCCCTTCGCCCAGAGGACGCGCCTCGTCCTCCGCGCCAAGGGCATCAGGTGAGGCCTCGCCGGCGGGCCGGTGTGGCGCGGTGTGCCGCTCCCCGCCGCCGCCCGGTTCCGCTGTCTGTCGGCCCCGCGCCCCCGTGGCCGCCCATCGGGGCTCGCAGGGGGCGGTTCAAGCTTCGCTTCTTATCTGGGCATCCTAAATGGGTCCTTATTAAACATCCCCAAAGGAACTGAATGGAAATGGGCTTCTGTGGGTGATTTTGCTGTAGAGCTTGGACTTCTTAAGATGTTTTTGGGGAGTGGTGTCTTCCTGATGTGGGAAACAAATAGGCTGTGTATGAAAAGAATTATGTAAAGGCCCATCTCACCTGTCGTCCTGAATGTTTGCAATAATAGCATTTGAGCTTCTCCTGGGTAAACGTGAGTAGAGCCTTAACATATGTTGTTTGGTTTTGATGCAAGCTGCCATGAAAATTCTGGGAAATATGAATATTAACTGTGTCTGTTACATTACCGCTTAGCAAAACACAAGAGTGAGTGGCCTTTTTAAAAGAGGAAATATACTGTGCTGCTATAATGTCTTCTCATTCCTGTGCTGTAGTAAGCTAATGAAATTCAGTACTTGTGTTTGTTTCTTTTTTCAAGATAGCCATGTCATTTCAGTGTTTTTTAAATGGAGACTAATGCTTCCCGCAGTTTACAGCTTCAAAGGAACAGGGTTTTCCACCTGCTGGTTCCCACTGAGTCCCATGCCTGCCAATGGTTGGGCTGGGAGTCCATGTTAGCATGGTGAATGCTTACCACTCAGTTCTTCTGACAACAAGATGAGAGTTGGGTTTTTTGTTGGTCTTTTTGGTTTTGTTTTTTTCTTGGGTCTTTTTTTCCACAGAGTAGGTGCATTAAAACTTCCAGGTCAGTTTAATGTTGTTTTTATTTAGGGTCTTTGGACTGATTTTTGGAGCTGGGAGGTTTGTTTTAGTATAGCTATTTTGGAGCAGTTTTATTGCTACCTAAATGTGGTAGGTGCCTTCTGGTAACCTTTCAGTTGTTTTGAATGTTCAGCTTTGTTTAGCAGACCTTTGGGCTTACTAGGAATTTTCTGGGGTCACACATATAACATAGCATATAACATGCTTTGATAATATAGCATAGGCATATTTCCCATGTGTCTTTTTTAAATCAATATCTATTTTGCCTTTACCCTACGCACCTGGTCTATGTGAGGCCGTAAGATAAGTAGGTAGGATGCTCTCCTGATTTCTTCTTTGGTGTAAGGTCAGATTAAAGTTCAACTGCATTTCTTAATTGCAGTGTAGTTTATTTGCAATCAAGTGCTTCTTTTGTAGATTGTCCCTGAACCTGCATGTGATGTGTGCTGCATTCTGAGCTTGACCTTTGTTTTTAGCATGACTATAAGGGCTGCCTCTGTGTGCTTGCAGACTGGTCATGTGTCTTTTAGTAGTTTAACAAACAACTCACTGTAAGTCAGAGCCGATTTTCGCCAGCAAAGGGAAGTGCTCCCTGGCAGTATTTCTATGTGTCAAATGGTTAGTTCTGCAAACAGCTTCAGAGAAGACTAATGAGAGCAGGGGAATGAGGATTTAGCCTCTCAAGTACTGTAGTTGTTGAGGTGTAATGACTGCATTTCACCATAGTATGGAGTGGACTGTAGCAGAACTGAGCCTGTTTAGGTCTTGTTTCTTTTGCTCTTTCAGCCATGAAGTAATCAACATCAATCTGAAGAACAAACCTGACTGGTTCTTTGAGAAGAACCCCTTTGGGCTGGTTCCTGTTCTGGAGACCAGCAAGGGCCAGCTGATCTATGAGTCGCCAATTGCTTGCGAATATTTGGATGAAGCATTTCCAGGGAAGAAGTTGATGCCTTCAGACCCATATGAGCGAGCCTTTCAGAAGATGCTCTTGGAACACTTCTCAAAGGTACTGTGTGATCTGGGTGGGATTGTGTTTCTTACTTTATTATAGCGCTAAAACCTGCAGCTCTGTTGCCAATGCTGCTTTTGTCCCTTAAGAGAGAGGTCTTGTGCCTGGAAGAAGCATTTAAATAACCAAAGGGGTTATTTGGGGTCTCTTGCTGTGGGCGTGTACAAACCGCTGTGCAACTGAGTTGCTCCCAGCATTTATGTATGGGGATGGATTCAGGAAGACAGCCAACTAGTGACAATATATATGAGTGAGGCAGTATTTTGAGCATCCTGCAATAGAGGAAAAGTTAACAGACCAAATTAGCTGAATGCTTGAGACCTAGGCAGTGACAATTTTGATCGAAGCCTTTCTGTACAAAGTACTGCAGGAATGCAGAATGTGAAGAGTGCCTGACAGAGAGCTTACAATCATGTACAAGAGATGGCAGGTGGCTGTAGACATGGGACATGTGTAAGGAGACTGGTTTTGGGTCTCAGCAGGGGTTGGAGGTGGACACTGTGGCTGACTGGAAGTAACCTCTCTGTACCCTAAACATAGATAATACAAGCAAGTGCTTTGAAGGGTCTAGGAGGTGAATGAAGTCAGCTTGGATATGAGGCAGCAGAGGAGAGGAAGCCATGGAAGCTGCAAAGAGATGTGGACAAAGAAGGGAGGAGATACTTATAGAATCATAGAATAGTTTGGGTTGGAAGGGACCTTTAAAGGTCACTTAGTCCAACACCCCTGCAATGAGCAGGGACATCTTCATCTAGATCAGGTTGCTCAGAGCCCCGTCCAATCTGACCTTGAATGTTTCCGCGCATGGGGCACCTACCACCTCTCTGGGCAACCTGTGCCAGGGTTTCACCACCCCCATTGTGAAAAATTTCTTCCTTATATTTAGTCTAAATCTGCCCTCTTTTAGGTTAAAATCATTACTTCTTGTCCTAGTGCAACACGCCCTGCTAAACAGTCTGTCCCGATCTTTCTTGTAAGCCCCCTTTCAGTCCTGGAAGGCTGCAATAAAGTCTCCCTGGCGCCTTCTCTTCTCCAGGCTGAACAACCCCAACTCTCGGAGCCTTTCTTCATAGGAGAGGTGTTCCACCCCTCTGGTCATTTTTGTGACCTCCTCTGGACCCACTCCAACAGGTCCATGTCTGTCTTGTGCTGAGGGCTCCAGAGCTGGATGTAGTACTGCAGGCATTGTCTCACCAGAGCAGAGGAGAGGGGAAGAATCCCCTCCCTCGACCTGCTGGCCACACTTCTTCTGATGCATCCCAGGATATGGTTGGCCCTCCGGGCTGCGAGCGCACATTGCCGGCTCATGTCCAGCTTTTCATCCACCAGTACCCCCAAGTCCCTCTTGGCAGGGCTGCTCCAATTACATCAAGCCCTCTGAATAGGCATGATGGGAAGAGGGTTATGGGGAAGCATGTTATAAGAAATGA
Organism: Phaethon aethereus; assembly: GCF_964289735.1. NCBI lineage: Eukaryota > Metazoa > Chordata > Aves > Phaethontiformes > Phaethontidae > Phaethon > Phaethon aethereus. The sequence goes on from NC_138583.1 coordinate 27,997,247, forward strand.
AATGTGCACTGAATGTTGGTTGTATGAATGATGAGATCTTAGAAAAATGTTTGTCTGTGAGCTTTTTAGAATGTAAATTAGTTAAGCTTGGCCACTGGGCAACTTTCTGGTACTACATGCTAATTTCTCTAGCAATTACCAAATTAGAAAATGCACAGGTTTGTAGAAGGCTGCATATTTCTTTCTTAAAGTATCTTAAATGTTAATAATTGAAGTGCATTTGGATTTCAGAAATGTGTAACTAGGCAAAGAGTACCACTCTGTACTTGTCACTGCGTTGCCACTTGTGCAAATGGGAAACATGCCCTTCTTTTCATGGTTCTTATCTTATTGCAAGACTAAAAATCATTAGTATTTGCATTCATTCTTCTTGTAAGCCTTTGCTTTACCTTTTCTGAAGTAGAAAATATTTTTATTAATGAACTTTATTTAACTCTTTAAAGATTTAAGATTTAACTTGCATCTAGTATCTTAACATCTTAAGCTCTGAGTGACTTGTATTATTGTAATAGGAACATTAAAACCTTTGTCCTTTCCTTTGTATAGATAACACCCATAGTTTTCAAGTATTTTATGGCAGTCAAAGATGAACAGGACACCTTGGCACTGAAAGCAGAGATTGCTGAAAAGTTTGGCAAACTTGAAGAGGTAAGAGTATTCAATGATAAATGAGTGGGTTGCCAGTCATTGCATGATCCCTTTTTTGTTTCATGCTTTGGCCTTTGGAGCTATATCTCTTCTTGTTCCGTTGGTAGTTATAGCAATGAGCGATCTTTCAGTCTACTCCCCCCAGCCTAGGATGCACAACAGTGCCATTAGAGTAGATTCCTAGTAGCTAAACTAAACTTCATCTGTATGATGAAGGCTGTGTGGACTTATGGAGATTTTTGGATTCTAGCTGACTGCTGTTGTCTTAGAGATCGTTGTTGTGCTTTAAATGTAAGGAGGCCTTGCAGCATGTTCTAAGAGCCAGGACTCAGGAGTCTGAGCTGCCGAAAAGCATCTGTGTAGCTCTGCTGAAATCAGTGCAGACATGCAGGTGATGAAATAAGCTCTTGAACAAAAAAGATTTTTAACTTGTGGGGGGAGGAGGGGTGCAGAGAGGGGAGCAGAATGTAATCTGTCCATTGCAGAAATCCAGTGCTGGGCCATGTTCTGCTACAGTGGTGTAATGCAACTTCAGCAGAGCTCCAGGAAGTGTCAGGTGGCTTTGCTGTATTAGCAACTTCACAATACTGATTTAGTGTCAGCAGTGGTTCTTGGCTAATCTGAACAGCCATCAGACGTGCCATTATCATGAATCAATTCCTTTTTGTGTTTTAGCAGACACGACTACTGCTAGTCTGGCTCAATCAAGAAGCATTCCTCCATTGTGTTTCTCTTCTGGTGCAAAGCTGCCAATAGTTTTCTAGTATCTTCCTAATTCTCCTAACAGTCCTGTGCATTCTGCTTCCTCACCCCCTTGACTTGCCAAAGAGAAATTGTTTTCAGAGTAGTCTGTCTGACCAGGCTGATGCTGGAGTAGTGCAGATGACAAATGAGTTCTTAGGGGAAGCTATGTGTGTTTCACTTCCCTGAAATATAGATGTATTAAACATTAAGGAAGAATTAACCTTCTTCCTGCTTTATTAATGCGGTGAAATACTTGCTGCTCCTTCAGTGTTTCTGTTTTACTATACCCTGAAGGATTTTGCAGCAGCAGCTGAAGGTCAGCTGAGGATGGGAGGAAGGAACAGAGCCATGCAAACCTCACTCAGCCTATTGCAAGAGATACTCAAGGAGGGAAGTGGTGTGAAACGCTGCTCCATTTAGTTTGCTGCTACCCGACAGAGGGAGCTGTGTTCCCGTGTCTGGGACTGTGCAACTGCCAGGTTATATTCGGCCAGACACCTGGTAATTCAAACAGCTTGATGCTTCCTGAAGGACTGCTTTAAAATTTCTGCTAGGGCATGGGGGTTAGGGGACAGGGAGTTAATACCATAGGAGTGTTGTCCAAATTTGTTGTGTGTTTTTTTTGAAGATGAAGATTTGTAAGTTCTTCGAGTTCCATGTTTAAAATGCCAAAGTGCCTAAAATCAGGGTGACTAGTCTTATGAAAGAAGAGGCTGAGCTCTGGATGTTCTGTAAAGCATGTTAAACTTGGATGACTGTGGCACTTGAAATGTATCAGAAACATAAATGTAACAGGAGAACTTGCTGTATTCTTTGCATCCTTGCTTTCCGTGCTGAGCTGTGGCGATCTCTTTCTGGTGTATGTGTATGTTATATTTCCTGCCTGTTCCCTTTGCACCTGTAATCAAATCCAGTTCTGGATGTAGTTTTGGAAATGCTTTCCTGACACCATTTGGCCTCAAGTGCCATGGGAAAAGAGTCCCTGCTAAAGTGGTGTTGTAGTTTACCTGGTTGTTAAATGTATTTATTATTGTATATTATTATATATTATATTGTTATAAATTGTATTATATATTACATATTATATCATATTTATTATAAATTTATTAAACTTATTGCTCAAGAAATGCATGTGCATTAGTATGTTTGATTAGTCAGTGCCATTAATGCTTTTTGGTAAATAAGAAATCACAAACTGACAGATTCTGAGAGTTAATTTTCTTTTTGGTTGTGCACAAGCTGCAGCTTGCAAGTGATTAATATTTTGTGACAGTTTTTGAACCACAGGAGAAGAGCTGGAGTGACAGTGTATGAAATAGTTAAGCTTGGTACTACAGCTGCTTTACTGACTAGCTCTGACACCCCAGATATTGCATGCACAGGAAAAATGTACTATAGTTTCATTATTTGCTGTCTGATCCTTTCAGTATGCTTACATTCCACTGTGAGGTGGGAATGTTTTGTTACTGTCATGCCCTGCTGTGGTAATTTTCCTTCTGAGGGCAGCTGTCATCTCTTGCCCCTCACAGATTCTGTCCAAGCGTAACACTGTGTTTTATGGTGGGGACTCGATCTCCATGGTTGACTACATGATCTGGCCGTGGTTTGAACGTCTAGAACCATTCCAGCTGAAGGAGTGAGTACTTTGCCTAGCTTCTAGTGTGTACTGAAGTGCCTCAGCATAAATATCCTTTGCATACACTCTGCAGCACTCTTGGGAGTCGCTGAAGAAAGTTTGTGTTGTGTTACAGTTTGGGCGAAGCATCTTCTCAAGAGACATGAGCTGTTCAGGGATCTTCTGTAAACAAGCTGTCTTTTACCAGGTCTGTTTTCCTACCAAATTCTGACAGATTCGGAAGAAGTGGTCAAAGTACAGGACTTTTTCTCCATCCCTAACATCATAGATGAAAACAGTCATTTGAAGGGGATAGAGGTATGGAGGCCTAGGTTCAAATTTCTTGGTCCAAAATCTCAGACTTGAAATGCAGTCTTCTGTTCTTCTTTGGAAATTCTAGGTTGACAAAGGAGGATGATTTTATTTTGAGATGGGTAAACTGTATCCTACCTTGCTGTAGCTAATAGATCTTGCCCCTGTTGTAATAGCATTTGTTCATATGTAAATAAATATCTTGGTCTGTGACATAGACTCATAGAATAGTTTGGGTTGGAAGGGACCTTTAAAGGTCACTTAGTCCAACACCCCTGCAATGAGCAGGGACATCTTCATCTAGATCAGGTTGCTCAGAGCCCCGTCCAATCTGACCTTGAATGTTTCCGCGCATGGGGCACCTACCACCTCTCTGGGCAACCTGTGCCAGGGTTTCACCACCCCCATTGTGAAAAATTTCTTCCTTATATTTAGTCTAAATCTGCCCTCTTTTAGGTTAAAATCATTACTTCTTGTCCTAGTGCAACAGGCCCTGCTAAACAGTCTGTCCCGATCTTTCTTGTAAGCCCCCTTTCAGTCCTGGAAGGCTGCAATAAAGTCTCCCTGGCGCCTTCTCTTCTCCAGGCTGAACAACCCCAACTCTCGGAGCCTTTCTTCATAGGAGAGGTGTTCCACCCCTCTGGTCATTTTTGTGGCCTCCTCTGGACCCACTCCAACAGGTCCATGTCTGTCTTGTGCTGAGGGCTCCAGAGCTGGATGCAGCTTAACATCCTTAAAGAGCTTCAGTTACCATGGTATTGCATTAATATATAGGGAAATGGTATCAAAGGAAAACTATTTTATATCTGGCTTAAAACAGACTAAAGAGCCTGTATGAGGAAGTGGGTGATAAAAGTGGAAGATGAGCGTAGAACAGTTAGACTCACCCTGGTGCCTGAAGCATTTTTGAAAAAGAAAAATGGAGGGAATCCTTAGCATTGAAGCTTCTGGCACTGTCAAATGAGGGCTTTACTGATGGGTTGCTGACCTACTTTGCCTCCTGTGTGGCCCTTGTTTGGAAGGGGAAATATTACAAACTATGGGAGCATAGGTCTAGAGTCATGAAGGTATTTGAATTATTGAGGATCTGAGCCATTGTATGTTAAGAAAAGATGCCACCTGGAGAAGTTATGCATCAACTAAACTTGGGAGTTTCAAATTGTAATGCAAAGTACTTGGGTCAATCTGACAGAAAAGAATGAGAGTAACATTTTGCACTGTTAAGCTTTCAATTTGCTACACAGGTGTGTTTTTCAAATGTGTCTGAGTGGATTTACAGATTTAGTTTGTTGGGCTGAATCCTCAGTTTCCTCAATAGACTGTATCTGTGTTTTGAGCTGCTGGGTTGCAGGGTAGTACAAACTGCACAGATTGTCTTGGTATGCAAAAGAGAGGAAGAGAAAGAGGTTCATGAGTTTTGGAGGAGGACTCTACCATGGCACACAGCATTTGCTTCAAGAATCATTATAAACAAAGCATTCCAGAGGGAGGCAGTGGTGGACAAGCTTCTGCCCTGAGCTTGGTTTAGATGATAAACAAGAGCTGTGTCTTTTGCAGCGGGGATAATGTAGGAAAAAAACCCATGCTCATATTTTGCACAGTAAGTGCTCATTTGTATTTTTGCTCAGCTTTGCAGAGTGTTTGTATACTATAAGAACTTTTTCACTTTCCAAATGCTAGTTTGTCTTCTATGATCTGATATGTATTTCTGTCACCTGCTCTGAGCTGAACATTATACTGGGAGAGAAAAAGCAAAACAAGCAGTAAACCAGAACCTCTCAAGCTGTTTTGCTTCCTTGATGCCCTCCCAGTTTTCCATTTGTGTTACTCAGTCTCTTTCCTTCCCCATAGGTCTTTGAGTCACACCCCAAAGCTCCAACGCTGGATGGAGGCCATGAAGGAGGACCCTGCTGTCAAGGCTACAATGACTGACCCACAGACATTCAAAGATTACCTCCAGCTCTATTTGAAGAACAGCCCTGAGGCATGTGATTATGGGCTTTGAGGTGCCAGTAGGCACATGCTTGCTGAAGTGTCAGTGCTTCTTTTCAGTGGGTGCTGTGGGGATCTAGTGTAATTTGGTGTGGACTCTTCTGGGCCTGCATTTCATAATGGGGAATAAATCTGTACTGAAAAGGCTGAGAAACCTTCTCTGAACTCCACTCCTTCCTGTCAGGAGTAGAAGGTGCTGGCTTCAGGCAGGAGATGGAATGCCATATATATTGCATGAAGGAGAATGTTGGCTTTCCTCAGAGGTCATGTTCTGTTATCTCTGGCCTCTTTGCAGACATTGCTGGTGGGGAGTCCCTGAACTGAACCTGTTACTTGGTTTAAAATTGTAGTACTGGTGTCTTGAAAATAAATAAAAAGCAGACAAAGTTGTCTTTAAACACAGGTTTTTTTCTTCCTCTTTCCAGACAGCTATTAGTCACTGGACTGGTTGTGCAGAGCAGAGCACGGCACTGTAATGGCTAAAACACATAGTGTGGTCTCTGGAGTTAAGATGCAGTTATCTAGTACAAACTGTCCTCTTTAGACACACTACTGCCAAACCACTGAACTTGCAACCTTACCCACTTATCTCTGCTGAAGTCACATTTGCAGGGACCATGTAGTAATGACTTCCAATTGGGGTTAGATTTCCTAGGGGAGTATGTGGTTATAAGCCTCCTCTGCCTTTCTGAAGTAGGTTTGTGTTTATTCTAGGTCCTAACCTCAGTTATCCTAAAGGCTGGAGTAAGGAATATAGAGCCAACAGAAGCCATAACCTGAGCAGAAGGACATTTATTTTCTGTTCTGCTCTGGAACTCACAGCATTGCTATGCATGTCAAGGTGTAGGTGAAATCAGAGAACTGAAGTAGGAGGAGTTCGGTCAGAGCATTATGTACTGGTGGTGTCTTGCTGCTGGTGATGGAATGAGTATGTTCTGATCCTGCCATTTTGTGTGCTGGAACAGAGCTTTGCAGTTGGATATCTTTTGATATCTTTTGAAGGATAGCTTTTGAAGCTATCCTATATGCTAATATAGCAAAGTGGGGACAAGATTATGTGAATCAAAAACAGTCACAGGAAAGACTTTTTCCTTTAAGCCCCACATAGGGGACTAAAAGAACTATGACCCATTTTGATGTTGCTCAGCTGTGTATGTCTTTCTCTGATGGACCAGGAACAACCAAAACTGGCCATACTTTCAGGAAAAAAGCACGCAGAAAGAAATACAGCAAAACAGTATGTTCAAGGACAGGGCTGTGGTTCCTGTGGTGCTAATGTGGTTGACATATACACAAGAGTCTTCCTATCAGTCTCACATTGCAATGAGGTAAGGTAGCATAACAGAAGGTGGTGGTTCATGGTTTTCCTGGTAACTGAGGCACTGAGTGTCTTGGGGGTTTTCTGGAGGAAAACTGGACTGACCTTTTTTATCTTTAACATGCTCTACTCCAGCACAATAACTCTGAGGAGGTGCGTGCTTTTGTAACTTCAGGTAGAAAAGCAGATATGAAAGACAGATTTGATAAGGAAAAAGAACTTGCTGTCAGCTTGCAGGTGTTGGAGGGCATTGTTCATGCTCTTACTAGCTTTAATTCAAACTATGCAGGTTTCCCTTCCTCCTTATCTTTGTGACTTTTAAACACATCTGGCACTACTTAGAGAAATACTAATTATTCTGCCGTTCCTTCCAGAATGCTGATGTTCTTTAAAAAATTTCCCAGTCCAGATCTGATGCTATACATGTTTCACAGATTGTCACTAGAGAACCCAGAGGAAGCATAAAGCTGTGAGGTGTGTTGTCAGAATGTGGATCTAGGCTGTTTCGTTAGATGAAAGCAGGGTTTAAGCCTGATGAAGCCACTATCCCTGACATGGTGTTTGTGGCATCTCAGTGGCAAACTTCCAAGGATTAACTGCAGAACATTTTAGGTTTATTAGCTACTCTGCTTTTTGTAGGGCTTGTTAGAGCTGTTAGTATAGTAGGCTCTGCACTGGCTTCTGTAAACATGCTAGGAATATATTGCAGTTTGCTCCAGTGTATTATTGGATGCTAGTGGGAGATGTGACATTGGGGAGATCCAATAATGGGTTAAAAAGCAGAGACTGACATCCAAAAACTGAACTGGCTAGGGCCAGGCCATGGTAACCTGGAGACTGTGTTGTCCGGAGAGAAAGATGCACTCTCCCCATCTTTATTTAGTGGCTGTAGAGTGTACCATTATAAATATGCTACTTCAGCAAAAAAAAAAATGTGGAATGAAATATTCTGCCTTATAGTTTAGTATTAAATATAAGTGTTCTAAATCCCTAGGCAGACAGCTGGGGTCCTGAACTCATTACAGCACACCAAGAAATGCAGGCCTCGGGCAAAGTATTCTTGATGTGGTAATGAATATGCAAGACTTTGGCCTAGTCTTCAAAGGAAAGCAAAAGTCATGTGGAATGTATTGGCTCTTTCCTTTCATGGTTAGTAAAGGGTTAGTATTAGTTTAAAGAGGCCAAGAAAAGAAAACACGTATCTTGGTTTTGGTCAACAGAGGAAAAAGCTGTGAATTAATTATAGAAGGATCAAGCAGATAAACAGCTCTATCCTTCGCCCAGAGCTCTCCTTAAAATCTTCTATAGACCAGATTTTACAGCAAGTGCTGTATTTACTCACCTTCTAATCCATGTTTTGCCCTTGAAAGTTGTTGGTGCTGTTGCTTTCAAAGACAACGGTGAATTTTTTTTTCTTTGTTCCCTGCCACCAAATATAACTGCTCTCAGCACAGGTTAAAAAAAAAAGGTTCAATGTCAGACAAAAAAGGGCAGAGGATGTCTTGTAACAATAATGAGTTTAGGAACATGATGGATACTTTAGATTAGCAAGGCATTGGGCCTCATTCTATCCTATATTTGTAGCATGTCCCTATATTTTTACTGATGTCCTTGAGATGGTGGTTGGTACCATAGTGTAAGACATGGTCCAGCCTCTTGTTCTTCATTATCGTTTTAGGATCCTTTATATTGAAGCTAAGAGCAAGGTAGAAGGGAACCAAGATGGAGGGAGGGATGGGGATCCCAGGCTATCAGATCTGGGAAACTTTGCTGAGTTTCGGGTAAGATGGATTGGGTGGGACTGTGCCTATGGTAGAAGATCCTTGCTTGGTGACATTGTTGAGAAGAGTCTGTGCAGGGAGGTGTTAGAAGGCTCTGTGGTTCTTGTGCTGGAAGTGGTAGTAACTGAAGATACTGATTTGAAAAGTCTCAAATACCACATCCTAGGGACACCTGAAACACTTGTGTGAACTCCAGACAGATGCCTGTGGCTTTGTTGCTTTTTCTAATTAACTAAAAAAGAAGAGAAGAGGAAATCTCAACTTCTTGCCATGTTTCATTTAGTCTTGGCTTCTTGCTGTGTTTCATTTAACAGCTGTCAGTCCTGCTCATCAGAGGTGCCTGGCTGTGTGTGAGTGCATGTGCTAGGCATGTGATGTTGGTACGGTGTTACATCTCCTGGGCATGCTCTCCCCAGTTTTCCACTGTCATAGCATCTGTAATGTTCCCCTGCATTATCAAGGTTTGAGAACTGGGTGTTTCTTACCCTGTCTCCTTCCTCTGCTAGTAGCCCAATTATCTCACCATTCTGTTCCTTGGACATTGGTTTCACTTGGGAATGGCTGATGAAAATGCAGTCTCTTTACAGTCATGAGATCAGATGCAATTTTATTAAACCATTTCTATAAGATGGAAGCAGTCTTCTCTACTGCTGGTCCAAAGCCAACAGGGATGGCAGTTGCTGATTTCACTAAGTAAATTAGTAATGCCACGTGATGTTAGGATTTTTCCCTCCTAAAACTCTTTGCCAATTTGCTAGAACGGGAATTTTAAAACTTGTCAGTGAGATGCAGCTGTGTCTGGGATGGAGTGTGTTAGCTGTTTAGCAGTGTGCAGTAATGCTGTATCTGAGTCCATGGGGAAGTTAGAATGCAGCTCACATCAAGGCACCAATATACTGAGCCTGTTCTGTGCTGTTCACAGCCATCTTCTGATGCACAGGAGAATTACAGCATGTGCTGCAGGTTTGCGTCTTAGAACCACCACTCTTGGCAAAGATGATGGAAGAAGCCATGTCTCTAGGGGAGAGTCAAGAAAAGGGGCACTGAGCAGCCGCAAGCTCAGTAGGAGCAGACAGCGTTTCCTGGAAGCTGCAAACCACTTGCGTGAGTCACCTACACGACTGCACAGCAAAGACATAGGAGGGCTAGGGGAAAAGGAGAAAAAAAGCTGTCCACTTCAGACCACCTGAACAATCAATGAGGACCAACAGTGAGACTCTATGGCTTAATACCGTCCTTCCCGCAGCTCTCTGCATACATTCCCATTTCCTCAAAGGACGCTTTTGTGCCTTTCCTCCTGTCATGCAAACCGTCCTCAGAAGGGAGCTCTCAACAGGAATGCACTCTGGCCCAGTCCACAAGTCAGAGTGTGGCTGTTTTTTTCCTTCTACATTCATGACACAGCTCTTCTCTGTGCCTGTTTAGGCTTGGAAGCAGAGTCTGTCTCCTCTGACTTGTAATAGCTAAGGCAGGGTGATGAATCAACTGTTCCTCCTTGTGGGAAGACAGCTCTGATATAACCCATGCCTTCAAACCCACAGGCTTGGAGCCTCTCAGTTCCTTTTCACATAGCTTGGCTGTGTTGTGCTGGTGTATATCTGCTCTGGATCAAACTTTTCACCTCCAAAGCTGTGCCAGGTATGGCTCTGGCAGGAGAGAGTCAGTGTGAGGCCGTTGGTAGAAACCTGCATGTGGACAAGCCTTGCTTTTCTCTAGTTTTGCACACAGGAGCTTCATAATACTGACACGTGATAACCCTGAAGGTGAACTGACCTGGCAGGAATATTGTGCTGACAGTGCAGAACGCCTCTGTCCCGTGGGAACACCTGTGTGACGGAGGCCAGGCAGAGCCGCTATGCGTCGCTTGGGCTTACAGGCACAAGAACCATCCTGAGCTGCCCTGCCCTGCCTCGTGCAAACTGTCAGGGTTGAGACCTGGAACATGTTAGCAAGCTGAGTACTATTTCCCTGTGGATTTGAGAAATCCCTCTGTGCTGTTTGATTCTCAGCAGAGGGCTAGAGAGTACGACTGAAGGTTAGGAGCAATATAATGAATTTCTGCCTTGATGCACCTGGGAAGGTGAAGTGACTGATGAGTCAGGCTGTGAGCAATGTGATTTACTGATCCCAGTTCTGCCTAGCTCTGCCCGCTGGGCCTGTATTGCACTGTGTGGGATCCTGAATGTTAGATTGTCTGCAGAAAGGTGCCTAACTGGATTTCCAGTGACATAAGTGTTGTGGCACTTCTAGAAAGCAGCATAATACAGACGGAGATTTAATCTTGGCTCCGTACAGAAGATTTGGTCCTTGCTGAGTTGAGACTGTTAATGGCTGTGGGTCTGTTGGTAGATTTGAAGATTGTTTTGCCTCCAAAATCAACTCGTTTGCCTGCAGAGCACCTAAGACACTTTTAAGAACTTCATTGGGGTTTTAATCTTCATTCTGGTGCACAATTTTTAAAACGGTGCCACAGTCAGACATTTTACAAGCACTCAGATGCCTGAACAGTGAGGGTTGTATTTAAATGTTTCACCTCAGCACCTCCTGCGTTTCCACCTCAGAGCAGATCAATAAAGCTAAGATACCCACCTTTAAGACAGAAATTGCTGATCCTTTTTTGGTTTTTTTCTCTCTTCTAACACTTTAGATAAGCTCTGGTTTTAGCTAGACAGATTCATAAGTAGTTGAAGACTTGGTGCCTTTATTAAAAGGCAGCACCTCTGCAAACAATGGCTGAAAAGCTTTGCTCTGTAGAGCCCCGCAAGCCTCTACAGCCAGAGATTTTGCTTTTAGCAGCCGAGGAGTCCAAGATAACACTCCTGAATGTAACATAACTAGAAAGTGAAGTTTCTTTTGAAGAACACTGTAACATTAATTGATCCACAGTATGGGCTTATTCAGATTTCTGTTTTGGGACCAAACTTGTCCCAAATGATAGATGATAGATCTCAAAATGATAGATGGGATAGTAATACCTGTTTGTTTGCCTCCTTCCTCATCTCTCAAGGCTCTGCTACAAAGTTGCGCAGACCATTCGGAGAGTAGCAGAAGTAACACAACCCTGCTTTGTCACAGCTTATTTCGTCAGGTCTGGGAAGGCATGAGTACCAACAGCCTTTTACTGCACTGGGGACGTTTGAAAGATCTCTTGTGTGCTTTCTCAGCATTATGAGAGTCTCTGTCCTCTACCCATCTGCCCGCTTGCCTAAAATTTATTGGAGCTGAATATTTCTGAGCTCTCTACAGATCTGTCAAATTTAGTTAAAGTTGTTTGATGGATTCAAAAGTTACTTGCTAGGAGATGATGGGATAGATGTCCTTCCCCCCCAGGTCTCCCTCCCTCCATGCATGTACACACTGACTGCATATGAAACTGGCTAAAAATAAGCTAGTTTATGTAGCCATAATGAATTCATCATTTTAGAAAAAGGCAGGACTGCCTGGAATTGTATTTGGAAGGTGTGAAACGGCTCACGTGTTTGGTTGGAGCCACTGAACCAACACCTTGAGAAATCCTCTTTCCAAACAAACACAATCCAGATAAATACAAGACTTATACCTGATACTGTGCCAGCACCTGGGGACAGACCTGAGTTAGCATTTAGACCTGCAAGCAAAGAACACTTACACAGAATCAAGTAGAGAGGATGAAACCTGCTCAAGAAGTGGGCAACTCCTGAGCAGTATCCTGTGCTGAGACCAGCACTCCCAGCTTTACTGCTAGTGGTACCTGACCAAATTAATGTTAGCATGCCTGTAGGTCTCCATATCCTCTGAGGTTGCTCTTGCTTTTTTATAGCACAGACATTTCTGTCAACTTGAAATAAAGGAGATTCTGTCCTTGTTTGTGGATATTCCATGGGTCGTAAAAAGTCATTAGATAAACTATTAGCTGCGAATTATTCTCCTGGCCTTACTGTCCTGCTTGCCTCTCTGGATGACTTAATGCTTGAAAGGTGCTAATTTGTATCAACACAAACATCACCATGATTTGCATAGTGGCAAAACAACATTGTGCGGAGTTGGGAAACAGAAATGCATTCCTGTGTGGAATAAACAATTTTTCTAAGGTCTGCAGATCTTTAGTATTAGCCACACGTCAGAATGGGGAGCTCGTGTATCTGATCACCACGAAGGGTGTGAGATACAGGGGGGGTTCATGTCAAATCCATAAGAACAGCCCGATATATATCCAGGCACTGCATAAAAGCAGATCTTTTTCTTATGCTTGTGGAAAAAGCTGCTTGCTGCATTTGCAAACACTACCTGTCCAGTGAAGTCTGTCAGGGTGCTAGAGGACCAGGGATGCAGTCTGGACCTGCATTAATGAGCTTTTCATGACCTTTCTGAGTTCTCCCAAAAGTCAGATACCACACTTAAGGGGTAACATTTCAATCTTACATGTCATGGGGAAACTTGTGTAGAAAGAGGAGGACCAGGCTGTAGAAAGTACAGCAGCTCATCATGCTGGAGAGATGTGCTACAGACATCTGTGCTCATGACTGACGTGACTCAGCGTGGGCTTATTGGCAGGACAGTCTACCTGAGAGACCTCCTAGCAGAGATTAAGCAGCTGAAACAACCCCAGTCTGAAGGAACTTGTCTGAGAGAGGTGTGTACCCTTCAGTGGGTTTGGAGAGGGTTTTTAATGATGGACTTCAGTGAACTCAGATGTTTTGGGAATTTTGGGAAACTGAAAGAACGCTGAACTTGGTTTGAAAACCTTCATTAAAATGAAAAGTTTCACAGTTAACATTGTACTTGCTGTTCTTGTGTTCTTTTGTTTGATCTATTTCCAAATTTCCATGATTTAAAATGCTGTTTTGCGGTTTTCAAATGAAGTGGCTGTCAATGCCCAATGTGACAGCAGCTTTATGGGGCCAGACTAGAGGCCCTAAAACAGAATAATAGGCAGTTACTGTGACTTCTCAGTTTATGGCTTAGAGACACAGACGTAAACCAGCAAAGTCTTTAAGTGTTACAAGGAGACTTTATAGGAAGATTTTAATGACGAAAAGATGAGTTTTACTGGACAATAAAGGAAAAAGAGGTAAATATTACTTGTATTCTTGCCCCAAAAGGGAAATTGTAAATGCCTAAGACCTCTCCCCATAATTATTGAGTCAGCTTCTGCAATCTAAAACATTTAAGCAACATACAGGTATTGAAAGCAAAAATGCCCAGGTCTTTAAGGTCTGATCATCTACTAAACTAGGGCAGCAGAGATAGATACTCACTCTGCTATGTGCTGGTTGTTTTAATCTTGCACTCGCCCTCCCATATAGGCCTGACAGCATCAGAAGCCAAGAGCTAGTGGAAGTTTTCTGGTATGTGACAGATTTGATTTGCTTTGTGTAACTTCCCTATATTCAGCTCTTTATTCTCAATGTGCTGAAAAAATGTGAAAGTACACCACCACAAACTCATCTCTCTTCTGAGGGGTTATTTTAAAGTGGTAATAAAAACCGAGATTAGAGATGCCTCTAGCAGAAATAGGGAGGGCTGCTTTCTAAACCTAAGTAAAAATCATCCTTTTTATTGTGACGTTTCTGTTGGGAGTTTTTATTTTAGAAGACATTGAATGTTGAAGGAGAGAGAGACCTGTAACATGACATAGAGCAATTAACCATGCAGCAGTGGGAGGGAATGGCTGGTATGCACACCATTTCCAGGTCCACGACAGAGGACTTTCAGTGCACAAACCCTGTACTGTGCCGGTGGGGTACAATCATTAATAAAAGGAAGCTCCTTTTTTTATAAATACAGTTGCAAGTGAAAGGCAATTGCATATTGATGAGACTGAGAGGACAAAACCAAGAGGTCCAAGTTCACTCATTATCCAAGCTTGGTATGATCTGTCCCTTTGCTCAAACAGTGAAGGACTTTCCAGGACAGTGACTTTACACAGCAACCAAGCATAAACAGGCAGCCATGCAAGGTGGTTATTATTTCAGAAGCTTCTGTCCATCTCTAGCAATATTGTCGACAGGTGCAGGAAGCACATTTTTGGACTGCGGTGTAGCCATAATTGCATGCTGAAACTCTAGGCTGCTAGACTTCTGATGAAAGCCAGCACACTGGAATCAGGGCCTTAAGAAACTCTGGAAATAAGGAAAACACGAGAATTTGAATCTCTGAAGAAATAACCCAGATCAGAGCCTAGAGGAAAACTGTTTTACTACTAGAAGAGGAGGCCAGAAACAATCTCTAGTGGCTGGGGTTGGTCTCTCTGTCTCTGCATTTGCCTACTCTATAGCAGATAATACTGTAATAATGGCCAAAGCATAGACCAAAAATTTGCCCTTAGACAATAGACCTTAGACCTTGCCATAGACCAAAAATGCCCTTCTGAAAAAAGATTTTGTATTGATGTTTCCCCTTCTGTTACATAGCAACACAGAAGCAGTAAATGAGGAAAAGAAAAAAAAAAATGCTCCAGGAAATCAACAGAGCAATCGAGCAACTGTTGCTGAGCTTGTCAGACTGAACTTTAAAGCATGATGGGTTTATTTTGTGGGTTTTATTAATTTTAAATAACAAAGATGCACGAAAACAACGAGGACTGCTGATGATCCTGGGCCACAGCACACACAAGCTCCATTTACTGCAGTGTGTGGTTGGCCTTGGGAAATTTTAACTCCTGGCTAGGTAGACTTGAGCTGCAACCCTTAATCCAGCTGCTTCTCAGACCTTTTCAATGCTGATTCAGTGATCACTGGAAGGCAGAGTCATTAATTAAAGGTGTGCAGAGCGTTCTGTGGGGCTGGAAGTCATGTCGCCAAGGAAACAGTGGTGGTTTTATTATATGAATTCATAACTAGCTTTGGATTTCCTTCCAGAGCCAGAGCATTGGAATATTAGAATATTAACAAGGAGGTGCCATTCCCTTAAACCAGGGACAGGGGTGAAGCAGGAGGCTAAGTGGTGATGGGTGGTTGCTGCAATTTGGCTGTGGATACCTGTAAAACAAGCAGGTAAAGAGGATTCCTCTAGCTGAACTGGAAATTCAGGAGGTTTCTGGTTCAGCCAATAAGGGCAACATCTACCAGCAATATTTAGGGCTTGCCACAAAAGGGTGTTTTTTGATATCCAGAGTAATTATTTTCAATTCTTGTGGATTCATATTCTCAGGAAGTCTGACATCCCTGGCATTATTTGGGAATAGCTATTCCACTTTATGTTCACGTTGCATCTTATTCTGGAACAATTTCTACAAGCAGTCAGAAATCACAGGGATTCTTGCTATTGGGCTCCCTGTGCTAGGATCGCACTGGGCACATCCCCACTTCATCCTTCTGCTCTCTCAGGAACACTTTTGGGGGAACTAGAAACAAAACAGACTTCACACTTCTTTAGATTTTGTACAAGACTTCCTTTATTATAAATAAAGCTGCATGAGAAGATCTATACAAAATCAACAGTGACCTGCTATAAAAGCAGTGGTTTGAATACAGCATTGTCAATCAAGGAAGACCTTAGTTTGGAGAGTTTTGGTGTTATTGCCCATCTCAGCTGTATTGCCAAGATTGATCTTCATACTACAGTTTTGTTTCTGAGCTAACATATTACACACACACCCCCAATCCTAAAAAAAAAAAAACCCCAAGTAATAAATAAAACTATTTACTGTTTAGGATCCCATGAGAACTAACCCCTCAATGACCAGCAGCTAAGCTGTTACAGGTGGGTAAGTCTCATTTCTTCACCGTGGAGAAAACATTGCAAAGACTTCGCATTAAAAACATCTGGTGAACAAGCACCAAATCCTGCTGCTTGAATACTGGATAAAGTTTTGTATCTCTGCTGAAATACACCTTTATACCCCCATAAGACCTGTATACAGAGCAACCCAGAAAGAGAGAGAAGCTATATTCTGTGGTTGCCACATACTAAAGAGTGAACTACCAACAGCTCCCCTTAGAAGACATTCAGCTCCTGAACAACAATAATAACCTTAGACCAAGACATTTCCTAAAGGCAAATGGCTCCTGAGGCTATGCTGTAGATCAGTGGCTGCTATCAAGCCAGCACTAATTCCATTGCCTTGACAGAGCCTGTAATAAAATATTAAAACCACAATTTGAGGTTGGAGGGAGTGGTTGGAAATCAGCAGAAGGCAATTGAAGTTCATCTGTTAAATTCACCCGGTTAACAAATAGCAAGAACAGCACTGAGACACAAGGAAAGTGCCTGGGACAGGCAGTTTACCCTTCCTTAGGATCTCTCATGGAGATACAGGCATTACCAAAGAGGTGTTGTGTATTTGTTACTCACGTGTCACATGCTGTTTGGTTTTAAAAGAACGTTATTCACTTTAAACCACAGAACTCCACTTCTACCCCACCCTTTAAGGCTGCTTCCTGTAAATGCCCAGCAGAACTAAACGTGGGTGGCATTAAAAAGTCTTAGGACATTTTTACTGCCTGACAACTGATGGAGCTGAACTGTCTTATAAACCTTTTTTATGAAATGTGAGTCTGGCCTTTTACTGATAGGTTCCTGCTTGGTGGGCAAAGATTTAATACAGGAGACACAAGGCAGTCCAAGGGGTGATGTGCTTCACATCATGGCCTCCTTGTACCACTGCAGAGGTCTGATCCACAGAAACACTGTGTACCCACATCTCTGATGGGACACGTATATACCTCTGGTATATGGCTTACAAATAAGATGTCTGCCCTGAGGCTTATGGGAGCACAACTTATAATCACAGAGCACTTCTCCCCCTGGACAGGTATGAGTGGGTTACCTCACAGCCTAAATGCACAGATAGACCTCTTAAAGGATGCTCAGGGCAAAATGAGCATATTGCATGTAGGAAAATTAAGCCAAGCAATTTGCTTTCAGGGAATCAAATTAATAAATTCCTTGGTTCAGCTCCAGCTTGCATTTAACTAAACCCCAGGGGAACACTTCAGGGTCAGTTTGGGCTTAAGAGAGAACAGGCACACAAATACAGAAAATGAAGAACAAAAGATTCAATCCACTTATCAGTTTAGGTTCCTTTGAGTCTCAGCAGCAGTGTTCACAGCTGTGTAAAGATGAGTTTAGGCATGTTTACAAGCCCTTAGGACTGACATTACAAAGTTTTGTTCTGACATTTTAACAGGGGAGTTACCTTATTCTGTTCAACAGCCTTTTCTTCTCATCCTCCTGCTGCTCAACCTTATATAAAAGTTATTTTTCAACCCTGAATGTCATTTCCTGAAAGACCTGGGTCACAAATTTGTTTCTGTTCTTTGGACAGTTTAAATTTAGACTCCTGACAGGAAATGGCAGAGAAATTTTTATTTCTCTCTGGCTGGGCTGGGAACACATTTAGAAGAAACACCAACCACAACGGCTTCAGCATGACCTGCCTGCCAGCAGCCCATGCAAAGCCAGATCTGCTACAGGCATTTTGCAGTAAACCTGGGCAGGTAAAAATGGCAAATTGCTTGGGTTTGCAAACAACTTACACTGCTTCCAACGTAGCCTCCAGGCTCCAGTATTCACCTGCGCTCCCTGTACCTCTGCTTGTCACTACCTGCTTGTCATGTCCCCTGAAATTGCTCCTGCCTTCTTTCCTACTGGGGAAAGCTTGCTTGGTTGTACTAATGAAAGCCAGGGGCTTACAGCACTCGTTAGCGTTAGTAATTAGTCCTGCCCTGTTGCTCTGCCAGCCCTGGCAGTCTCCCAGGCACTCATCGCCAAGGGTGCTGAAGCAAGCGCAGATGATCCAAGAATTTTTCCTACCGGCATTACTCCCCAGCCTCTTCTCTCACATTTTACTTTCTACTCCTTACTTTCTGCTCAGAAATATTACTTAACCACGCCATAGCCATGATGATAAAAGCCAAGGGGAGCAGCAATTTCAGCAAAGAGTTCCCTGACCCCACCTGTGCTTTCTTATAAACCAGGTGTGGAAATGGGAGTTACAGCTTTCTCTGCCTTTGTGCATGAAATATCCCTCACTGGTGGAGGCACAGACAAGAGCAGACATCACAGAGCTGGTGAAATGTTTTTTTACCAGGAAAAGGGAGCAGAGAACACTTCTATGGAAAGTTTGCTTATCAACAGGCTGGATAATAAGCCTTGTGCTGTATGCTGTCCCTCGTAGTGATACAGGATTGAATCTTCTCTCTGATACATGCAATAGAGAGGATTGATAAAAAGGGACCTGTGGGGTCATGGTAATATCATACCTGATGGGTCTTACCACCCAGAACGACTACCGTCTTGTAAACAGGATTCAGAGAAGCCCTAGTGTAAAACATTGCAGGAAATCCCAGTGTAAGAAAATGGTAGGAAAGGCCCCTTGGTGCTGGAGGCTGGGCCTCCGGGACCAGCACAAAGCAGATCTGCACTAAGGCCCTGGCTGGGACCCTGCACAAAGCACACGAAGGAGGCTGAGTAGCTACTGAGCTCTCTCCTCCAGCAAAGCCACCTCGCCGGGGCTGGGCAGCCCACTGGCACAGCACTAACATGCTGCTCCCCAAGGGAGTTCAGGCACCTCCACTGCTGCGTTGGGTTTTTTAGCGCATGCCTCAAGATTCTGCCCTAGCTTGAAAGCCTGCAGAAGCTGTCATTTCCCCATCACACTCCCAGCTCAGCAAATTATGGTCTCTTAGCAGCAGCTCATCAGAGCAGCGGTCTTTAAAAGGATTGAGGAGACTCTATATGGAGGCAAACAGGTAGCTTTTGGCTGGGTATCTGGGAGCAGACACAGACCACAGGGCAGCTGCAGAGACAGTGCTGCCAAGCTCTGCTACATGTGCACCTCTCATCCACTCCTCCTAACTCAGAGCCATCCTGCTGGCCTTGGCCTCATTAAAACCATGCTGGGAGAGTCACACTCTCATTTGGAGGGTGATCGTTCCTTCCTGCTATCAGACTGCTGAGATTGGTTTCATTACAGGATAATTTTGGAGAACTGCTTCTTTTATGAAAGCATAACCTGTAGCAGTCCTTTCTCTCTTGGCTGTTCTCAGCCTTGCTGCCCCGAGGAAAGGAAAATAAACAAACAAACCAAAACACCAGAACCCAATAACGGTGTTTCTCTCTTTTACCTAAAGTAGAAAAATGCCTTCCCTTTCCCATTTATCCATGGAAAATAGCCAGGAATATAACCCACTAGCCATGTTACCATGAAGAAAATGAGAGACTTGAATGAAATGGTCTGAAGACACAGACCCTGCTGCCTGCTCTGCTACATCCTCCCCGGGGAGAAGAAATGTGCAGGGTGCAGGAGTGTTTTTGAAGGACAGCACAAGCCATTTAAACTACTGCTGCATGTCCTATCAAGAAGGCTTTTTTAATAACTACAGTTACCTTTGGATTTAAGAGCTGTGGTTGATTTAAGGATCTCCATCCAGCCCAGATCTTGTGCGTGACCTTCCTCCCCACATCAGCACCAAGTCTTATGCTGTGCTTCCCATCGGTCACAAAGCTCCTGCTGTCTGCAAGCAGGCAGGCTCCTGCGATCCCAAAATCCTCTCTCTGATTCCTCCCCCCTTCTCTTATTACCCCCTTCCAAAGGAAATGAAGTATTTGGCCACCACCGCTGTTTGCATTGCAGGCATCTGAATAAATTAGTCATATTTGTTGCTCACCACCACTGTAGCGTGACTGAGGCACAATAGAAAAATATATTCTTAGCTGCATAAAACCCAGCCAGCACACCAGTGGAGTAAAACTTATTTTTATACCACGACTTCCAGTTTCTCCCTATCTTCCCACTATCCCCTCTCCCTTACTGCAGAACCGTGGCCCAGGACTGGTTCAGCTGCAGACAAGAAGCTGTACTGGCAAAAAGTCAGTTGTCTCCAGGAGGCTTCGGAAAGCTGCCCTCTGGACTTGTGCTTAGAGGAACAAGTGTTTTCCTGCTGGCTTTGGTTAAAGGGATTCCTTATGGATCCCATTGCTGTGTGCAAGGGGAATGTGCACTGTGTACTCATTTATCAGTGCAGACATGTTCCTGAGCATCTCATGGAATGTGTCCACTGTCTTCTTGTAAACGTCCCTGTGTAGCACAAAGGGACGGAAAAGATTGAGGGGCTCAGCCCTCTGGAATATGGTGGGGAAGCCCAGCTCTGCTGGTACCTTCCCATTGCCAATAAAGAAGTGGTAGAGCTTCTTCTCATGCAAACATTTCTCCAGGAATTTCAGCATGTCCTGTAGACGGGCCTCCAACTTCTCTGGGGCCCAGTCATGACTAGGACGTGCCTGCAGGAGATGCAGCATCACTGTCTTCAGGTGGTAGTTGGTGAGCCCACTTGGACCTGAGAGGCTGCACTGCTTCCCATGGAGGAAGGAGAGGATCTGAAGGCAGCTGACATGGCAGGCGTTAGCAGGCATCATTTTGGAGACCAGCTGGATGAACCTCCTCTCATATACTGCGAAGGTAAGAAACCAGTGAGTGCTGGAGGGGAGGTCTGCTGCAAGACCACTCCGAGGGAAATGAGAGATGAAATAAACATCAGAGTTCTCGTACTGCACCACAGGGGTGAGGTTGAAGGCAATAGATTTCCCTGACCTAAATTTTATCTTCAGGGCTCCTGGTGAGTCCAGGAGGCTGAAGGAAAGGTCAAATTCGTACTTGTGGGAGATTCTGTTCCACGCCTTGGTGACGGCAATCTGGAACCACTTCATGACTTGGTCGGCATCCAGATATTGAGTATTTTTGAAGCACAGGAGGTCTTCCATCTCACTGCTGGGCTTGGTAGTATTGTCTTGGCTATGGAGGAGACACAGCATATCTTCCCCTAGTTTAGTCTTGTCACAGATGCAACCTGTCACATCCTCATCTGCCCTGCATACCTTGATAGTGCCATAACCTTGTTCATCTGGGGGAAAAGAGTCGCCAGAACACCAGGTCTGGGACCGAAAACAGTATGGCTCTGGAGGGGCAAAAGGCACTATCAGATCACAAACAAAAGGTTTACGCACTCTCCAATTCTCATACATGCTCCCCACACCCATGCAGTCCTCCACTTCCATGTCAGCATCCCGGTTACAAACACTCCTCAAGGCCTCCAGCAGGTCATCTGCAAAGCCTTCCACCATCTCGCGCATCCTGGCCATGTCTCCGGTGGTACCCAGGATGCGTTTCTCATAGAAGCTGGCCAAGACAGCCTTGTCAGGGAAGGCCACTCCTTTAAATGCTTTCCCCAGGACAGCCATGTCATCCTCTTCTCCTCCTGTGTCCTGCCAATTCCCTTCCTGGAAATCCTGCCTCCAGAGCTCGATCAGCAGGAAGATGACCATGGAAAGAGCAGTCCACATATCCCATCGGACCTTTTCCTCTTTGCTTTCCTCCACTACCTCTGCAGGCTTTTCCAGAGCCTTCTGTGTGGCTTCCTGGTCT
Organism: Phaethon aethereus; assembly: GCF_964289735.1. Taxonomy (NCBI): domain Eukaryota; kingdom Metazoa; phylum Chordata; class Aves; order Phaethontiformes; family Phaethontidae; genus Phaethon; species Phaethon aethereus. The sequence continues at coordinate 28,019,002 of NC_138583.1, forward strand.
GCAATTTCCTGTTCCAAGCGCAACTGCTCCAGCCGAAGGCTCTCCTCCCGCTCCTTCATCTTCTGGATGATTTCTTCTGCATTCTCAGGGACAGTGCCATTCTCTTTAGGGAAGAGGAGCGGGTGGTTGACAATAGCTGTAATCACCACTAGGCACACGCGGAAGATTCCCACGGGCATGGCAGTTCCTTCCTTGGAAGAGAAAGAAAGGCAGAATGACCCACAATTCAGAGTATATTCCCTCAAGAAGAAAAAGGAAAGAAACTCCCCAGTTGAATAAAGCTTTGGCATCCTCTCTAGTCCTGAAAAAACTGAGTCTGGAAGCCCCTAAGCACATGCCTGTTTCTGCAAGTTATCAACCAAGCTTCCCAGAGAGTTTTATCAGCAGATAGTGAGGATGAAAGTGTCCTCTTATCAAATTAACTTTGAACAGAACTGTGAAGGCGCTTGCTCTGTCAACCTACTGCGATGCTGTTGGGGCAGCGTGGGAGGGCATGTCCTTCCTCCCTCCTTTAAAATTCTCAGGACAGAAAGGGAAAGAAGGAGGCAGGACCTCCCTGGATGTAAAAAAGCAGGGCTAGAGATGCCCACTGCTTTCCCTCAACATGAGGCTAATGTTGCAGACATGGGGATGGCATAGGCAGAGCTGTCCTGGCCACTTTCCATGTTAAGCTCGTCTGGGGACCCACGCAGCCTGCTTGGATCCGGGCAATCTTCGCTGCTGGTGCTGGTTATGTGCACCTGGGTGGGAGCAAGCCTGCATGGTTTTGTGCTTCTAAGCAGGCACTACGGGCGGAGCTCTTCCTGCCTTTCAGCACCATCAGGATCAGGCTGTGGCAAACCCTCCCGGCCCCCAGGACGCCTCATGACGATGGGCCCTGGAAAAAGGGCAGGGGCAGAAAGATTGCTAAACTGGAAAGAGTTTCCTTCAACGCAGTGGTTTCAAAAGCACCGGCTTGTTTATTTTTGGTGCTTACTTCACTGTTAATCTGTGGAAGACACTAAGTAACATGGTAAACACCATGGCTTTGATGTAAGCCATCTTCCCCAAGCACCCCCTTAACAGCTGGGCTTGCAGCCAGCTCACCCCTGCTTGAAGTGACCTCAGCGTGGCTGCGAGAACACACACCGGGCCTTGCGGTCACTGTGCTTGGCGCAGGCAGCCGTGTGCCAGCAACACTGCCATGGTGTTCTGGAGTTGCTTCGTGTGGTTACTGCCTCTGCTGCTCGGACCTCACACCTCATAAAGCTTTCCATGCCATTGGGCACGTGATGAAATAATTTAATTCCCAGCTTTCTGGGACACGGTCCTATTGCTGGGACATCCGCCTGGCCCTGAAGAGGCCTCCCAGAGGTCCGGGCCAGAGAGTGCTCAGGCTAAAACCTGGGCTGTGTCCTCCCAGGTGGCATTTCTGTTTCTGGAGGGCTAGCATCGCTATCAAGATCCCAAGTGCCTGCTCAGGGCAGGACAATTTGAGGTTGTCACCCACTGCTGAGACATGGCAAGCTCACCCGTCCCTCTTTCTAGCAACATTACCCCTCAGTCCTAGCACAGGCAGATCAGAAGGACAAGATGGACAAGCATGGGTCTTTATTCTTCCAGCTGGGACATTTTAACGCAGGCCCTGTACTACCTCAAAAGTGTGTTTGAGAGAAAAAGGGTTCTGTTGCAGAAATAAAGTCTATTGTCCTGGTTTTGCTGGGACAGAATCATAAAATCAGTTTTCTGTTCAGGAAAGCTGCATTTCTAAGATGACTGCAGCACCCATTACTGGTTGATAACTTGAGAACGAAGTTGGTAAGACACTTTGTCCCATAAACTGGGAATTCTGCTGGGAACAGCTCTCTCTCTCAATGGCTGCCACCCCTGGAGGGTCTCACCTGTCACCTGGCTTCTGATGCCCACCATCCCTTCACTGGAGCTGTGCTGCTCGCAGGGTTTGCCAACCAACATTTGCTGCTGGGAGCACGCAGCTCATGACCACTATATGGGCTGAGTATAACTATGTACTTTATATTGCTTTAGTATTAAAATTAGTTTTATTGTTTTATTAAATCTGTTTCTATCTCAACCTATTTCAACCCACAAGTTTCCTCTCCTTCCCCAATTTCCCTTTCTCAGCTGGGAGGGGGTTTTCGGGTGATAGAGCAGCTGCTAGCATTTAGGCTGGTGGTGAGCTAAACCAAGATATCTATCCATAAAATACCTAATCAATTGAACCAGAAAGAGTAATCTTATTCCTAACAAGCCAATTCATCCTGCTGTGGGAATAAGTCACAGAGATCCAAGAGACGGTGAGGCGCTGTGTGTGGACCGGGAGCTGAGGGCTGTAAGTTTTTCCCCCTGCAATAGCTCCTTCCTGGCCTGAACACACCATGTTTTGGCATCACAGTAACCCTGCTGTCCCAGCCTCGGGGCAAGATGGAGAACATCTCTGGCAATCATCTCATTTATGCCTCCACAGGGCATGCAATAAAGAGAGATGCATCCCAGTGGGCCATGTTATCATTACTACACAACAAACTGTTGGCTTTTGGTTGCAGGAACCTAGATTTCCCCGATGTGAGCACTTACTGTACATGGGAATGGTATCTTTCGGCATGCAATTATCTTTGCTTACAAGAGGGCTGGGACCGGAATAACAAGGGAAGGGAACAGGATTGAGATGCATTGTCCAAGCAACAAGAAAATTCACACGGTACTCAGGATAACACTAAGAACCCCTCCCTGCATAGCATTTACTAACTACCCTTTTTTTACATCCCATGTATATGCATAGATGCATGCCCTTACACAGACATTGCTCTGGAGATGATAGTTTGCTGGCCTTTCTCGTCCTTTTCACATTTACATTAACTCTTTAATTCATCAGGCAATGAATTAAAGCTGAATTAATGCCCAAAGCTGGGTGTTCCAGTTATTCTGTAAGCTCCATGCCTGGCCACATTTTAAAAATAAACTGGGGTCGCCCTGTATTGCAAAGGGCTTTATCAGTTTGCTGGGGCAGGGCAGGAAGTGTTGGCGATTTCCTTTCCTTAGTGCTACGCTCTTGCGGACCACGTGTGCTTTCCAAGCTTAAAAATAACATGGCCAAGGGCCAGGTGCCTCCATTGCAGTCTTGACCAGCATGACGTTGCTGCTGTGTTCCGCTAGACCTCTGTCCCTGTGGATGGGATGTTTTAGTGTTACTGGATTACTTCTTAGATGCATAAGGCTGAAAGAAGTCAGCTTCCTTAAGATCTTCTTGTACTCTTCAAGACTATTCCATGCCCAGCTGCCCATGGGCACACCACTTCCAGAGGTTACCCACCCCAAAGCTCTGCTAGCAGAAGGGGTTAGGCCAGACATCCCCAAATCCATCACTGGCCAACTGAGCTGAATTCATTTTGTCACACAGACGGTCTAGGCTACCCCAGCTGATTTTGCAGGAGTAGGTTAGGAAGCACAGCATTTTCCCCCAGCAAACTCTACAGGCATCAACCTCTGGAAGAGAGTCAGGATGAAAACTGGAAGCGACAACACCTTCAGGTGACACGAATTTGCAGGAGGCATGTCTGTTTTCAGCCTGAACAGAGGAAGTTTTCCTGGTCAAAACTGCCCTTTTGCTACTGTAGCTATTCACACCAGAAAATGAAGCCAAACATTAACCCCAATTAAGGCTTAAGGTTAATCGTGCTCAGTGACCAAGGTCAGTGGAGCCTGGCCTTGACGGCAGCAGGGGAAGTAGCAGAGCATTCCCACATCTCATCAAACACAGCTTTCCTGGCTAATATGGAAAGGCTAAATAATACAGGTGAAACCAGCAGCACTGCCTGCTAGGGCGGTCCAGCCTTCCCCATAAAACAAAGGCCACTCTTTTCCCTTGCTTTTAACTTCAGCCCAAGCAATTTAAGTCTGATAAAAATATTTATGCCTGCTCTGGCTGAGACAGCTTTTGTGTGGGGAAGAGAGAGAGAGTCCAAATGTTTCCAAGCTGAAGACTAAGAAAGAGAAACATCATTGTTTCATCTATGCACCCAATTTAGCAAAATTTCAAGCATGAAGGAAAAAAAAATTAATGAGTTTTTAAACAGCAAGTTCCCAAAGTGATCTTCAACCTTTTCCAAATTTCTGGCCCTGCCATTTTTTTCCCATTTAAAACACAATGTCCAGGGTTGGTAGCAGGCTTACATCTAACTACCTTCTCTGGCAGCCGTCTGAGGGCTCCAAAGACCCCCCTGAGGGCTGGCACTGCGGTCCTCGCCACGTCGCAGGCCGGCCATGTCCGTGAGCAGCCGAGCCTGCCCGCACCCTGCTCCCCGGCCTGGGCACTCTGGGGTGAGAGGGCGGGGACCCCACGTCTTGTGCTCCCACGGGCACAAAGCGGGGAAAGGAGCAGTGGGGCCGAGGAAGGCCTCTCAGGGAAGGGAGGAGGGCCGGGAGCAAGAAGGCACACGGAGCCCCAATGTCTCCATGCAAAGCTCCATCTCTGCTCACTGGCCAGTACATGATGCTGCTTGTTCAAACCTGCCTCTGGCACCAGAATTTGTTTCCTTCTGGGCTTTTCTGTGGCACTCACTGCTTCAGTGACGGGCTGCTTCACCGATTTTACAGCGATGAACAACGCTGGGAAGTGAGGGGGCAGGCACTGTCCCACTCTCCAGCTGGGGAACAAGGTCTGAGAGATAAAAGCAGCTGGTAGCTCTGCTGCACAAATAGAAACACCAGCCAGCTGCCTGCTGCAGCACTTGGTATGTTCAAAGGCTTCACCAAGAGCACCTGCAGCCCTCCACCCTCAGCTTCTGGGCGAGTTAGGCTTCATCCTTTCAAGCCTGGAGCAGCCTCCCCAGCTGGAGGATCCTGATCAGCCCCACCACAGGTCCTGGACAACGCTGGGAGCCAAAAGAGGGGAAGGGGAAAGATGACACTGCTATCATGCAGTTCAGGTTAGTGCCATGAAGCGACATGCAGCAGGAGGCCAGGGCTCACGTTAAGTTGATCTGAAAGCCCTTGCTGCGCAATTCAGTAATGTTTGGTTCACCCGCTCGCCTGGAGTGCAATTACAGGCAGCGTGTTGCAAGGAAAGGGAAGCAGCACATGAAGCTCACAGGCATGTAAAGCTTGCCTAAGGTCAAGTGATGGCTGGAGAGCACCATCTGCATGGGGACTTTGAGAGCTGGCTGAAATCCTCTTGCATACACATCATAAAAACCTAGGGGTGAGTATGCCCAGAGGTGCTTGCCCCAAAACTGACACTGGAGAAGACTCTCTGCAACATTTGGGCAGTGCCAGCCATGCCAAAGGCTGGAGAGGAAATGGGCTGGGACTCTGAAAATGGTCCCTCACATGAGACCTGATTCGCCAGCCATGCTCAGCCCCTTGGCATTGGAGCAAAGGCAGAGCTGCAGCTCCTCACCAGCACAAATGTAGCCCCATAAGCTGAAAAACTGGTGCTGAGCTCTGCAAACCAGCACATGCTGTGCCTGCATCTCTGCCATAACTGTCTCTGCATCACCTGTGCTACCTGGGTCTCGAGTAGCCTTGAAGGAAAATCATCTGCAGAGACTATTGCAAGACAATATAAAAATAGCCACTGTTTCCTGACTGTAGTCACCCCTGAAGATGAATAGCGCTTGCAGTGCATGCTAGTGCAAGCAGTTTTGCTTAGTGGTGTTTTATGTGGCATGGGGCCAGAGCTTGGTTCTACCTTCAGCTTCTGCCTTGAAGACCTCCTCCTCACCTGGGAGCATCACAGAGCTCATCTGGTGTTTGTGTGGGCTGACTGGGACAGCCACTGCCCTGTGGCAGTGTGTGCTCTCCCTCTTCCCACCAGCCGCCCTGCCACAGGGGATTTCCGTGCATGTTCAGTAATATCCTTCATAGAGATGATGCTCAAAGCCATATCAATGTCCTGTCCCTTCCAGCTAAAATGTGTTCAACTTCTGATGTCCCCAAGACTTCCTCACACCCTTTTCCACAGCAGCTTCAGACCCTTTTGCCTCCTGCTCAGTCTGGCAAGGGAAAAGAGATTTAAACAGCAGCTTCCAACTTGCCTCTATAGGCTGCTCATGTGGTCTGAGCCCAGATAACCTTCCATCTTCTCTGAAGACACAGGAGAATATTTCTCTTTCATTAACGGTCCCTTTCTTTCCTCAAGAGTTATAAATACAGTTATATACAGCTATTAATTTTTCCACCTTTTTATTCCCTTAAATTTTGAGTCATGAAAAGCAAAACATGCTCTGGCTGGTATTCAGCAATAAACCAGATAGGAGTGAGCTGAAGCTTTGATTCTTAAATTAGAAAAAGCCAAGTCAAGCCACTGAATGCTGTTCAGTAATGCACTAGAATACGCCAAGACGCCATTTTTGACACATTTGATTGCTTCCTGTGATTTGGCTGACACAAAAGGCAGTGAATAGGTGGCTGCCACATTGTGTTTTGCTTTGGTAGGCTGCAAGAAAAGAGGCGATTTGAAGAGATGATAGAAACTACAACTGATTGATTGGGATATTTTTTCATTGAAAGCCGCCAAGTTTTTGAAACCAGAACTTTCATGGGAACAAATAAAATTTCTGAGACTTTTTGGGAAGGTCCTTGAGGTCTGGGGAGGACTCCACTGCTTGTTTTGACTGGAGAGATTAATAGCCCAGAACAGCCACTAACCTGCACTTGGGACTTTCTTACTGGGAAGATGTGAATCTCAAGCCCGGGGGTTTCGGACCTGAGCTATACTCCTTCATAGCTGAGCTTCTGGGAGCTCCATGATTCCTCCCCTTCCTGTAACAGAAAACAAATTGCCTTCTGGCCTTTGAGTCTATAGTCTGAAAATGCTTCTTCTGCATTTATGAAGAATCAGTCAACACAAAAATTTTGTTGAAAGCCCTTTGTAACGCACTATGTCCTTCTCCAATTTGCAAATACCGTTGCCACCTCTGCAGGTATTCAGAGGTATGACCCGCTGCAGCAGAAGGAAATCACATTTCTTCTTACTGGGGACTACAAGCTCTGAATTTTAAGAAACGTGCACAATGAAAGAGAAATGGGAATTGCAGAGATGCATGTCAGTATTATTGTTCCTGCCAAAAACTTGGAAGGATGCAGTTTATTTAGTCAGTCATCTCACACCGTGATGCTGTTTTTCCACCATCTCCCCATCAACATTTATAGAGCAGTCAAAAGGCCTTTGCTGGCTCAGGACATATGGTGAGGGCATTTTTCCTTCCAGCTGCTACATGTGAAACCTCAGGAGTAGACATATGCCAGATGGATGTTCATGGAAAAAAGACAAAGGTACCACTTGAGAGAGCAATACCGTGGTGAAGATACTAGACTGGTCTCTGCCATTAGTTCCTGGGAATTTGTTGTTCAAATTTTGCCTCTTTTCCACTGAAAAGAGTGAGAAAATTTTCAAGTTTTATTTTTATATGCACATATTTAAAAAACAGAGCATGCATCTATGTCCTTATAGTCTGGTAACTTACTTGGGATGACAGAAACTTCTGTTGAAGGCTCTCCTCCAAATTCTGGAGGGAGTAACAGTAATCTAAGCTTTGGTCTCCTTCCTGGCCCCTGCCCGCATCACTTCCCTGCTTTCAGGTCAACGGTGTGCTCTGCAGGTTTGACCTGGGTTTTCACAGGACTTGAGAAATTGGTTTTGGCAGGACTTCACCCAAACCTGTCTTGTCCTTGAGACCATTTTTACCGAAGAAGTATTTTCTGGAGTGGGCAGGGGACGAGTCATGTTTTGGTGAACAATTTCAGACCAGAAGCGAGTGAGGTTTCCTCCCAGATCAGCACCACATTTGTTGGGGCCTGCAGGTTATCCAGCACCCCAGTGTGATGGCTGCTGTCAGCTAAGCCAGCGTCCTAGGAGACATTATGCCAAAGCACTGTATCTCAAAACAAGAGTTTCCATGTTCACTTGAGTCAGCAAGGTAGGGCTGTGGCATCAGTTGGGGCTGGTGAGGCATTACACCCTCAGGGGGGCTGGAGGGCCCTTATAGCCGAGGCAAACGCTCCGAGCCCACGTACTGAAACACACCCCAATGTGACTAAGGGTTTATTGCACCAGTCTACACTTCCCACCCCACTGCATACGCATTAGTACATGTGATCCTGCCTGGCTTCCACCCGGCACAGGCAGCAAGACCACAGAGGCTCAGATAAGGCTCCTCAGCTGGTTTCCACCCTCCAGGACAAAGCCCCCACTGCTGAGTGAGAGCATGTCCCTAGGCCACAGAGCCACAAAGATCCCCCCACTTCCCACCCAACCATCAGCTTTGACAGCACCACTCAGAGATCACGCAGCACGGGGCAGTCAGGAGAGGCTCCTGCTCTCCCATCTCTTGAACACGCAGTCAGCTGCAGCACACACAGCCTAGCCAGGAAAATTGGGAGCCACAAAAACACAATACAGAGTCTGAGTGGCACCAACTTGTGCTGTTCTTTCACCTCTTATGAATTAAGTTTGCGTGCAGAACATTGGTGTGATGAGCTACCAACAAAGACAGGACAGTTCCAGCCACGGCAACTATAATTCATGCTCTGACTTGTCTTCTTGAGCATTAAATTAGTGCTACTGACAAAGTACCAAATTCCAGTTGCCAGCACAGTCACAGCTGGTTCAGCACCTACTAGTGGAATCAGGCTCTGTCTTTGGTTCTCTACCAAAGCCATGAGTGGAAAGGATCAAATGCACCAACATGAGGTACAGAGGTCTGGATGTTGAGGCTGGTACCATAAGCATGTTTAAAACCAGACCAAGCCAGCTGACGTGCTCAGGACTACACAAGACAAGTATGGCAGAACAACTGCCCTCCAAAACAAGCCCCACCCTAGATGAGCTGCTTGGCCATAGGACAGCAGTTGGACAAGGTCACTTGCTTGATAACTATTGTTTTGCTGTTTGATTGAGAACACGTTAGTCTTTCGTAACATCCGTGGACATCCTGTCCCAAGCCTGCTGCAGTGCCAACGGGGTCATTCGCACAGCCTGAGTCGGACATCCTGCCCAACAGGTCTGCTGTGGACTTTCGGAAGCAATATTTTCCTCCTGGGGTCACCAGATCAGGTATTTCCAAGGAAATGCTGATGCTCATCCTGTGTACAGGACTAGGTAGCCCTCCCTTCCCACGGACAGGCAGATTCGGGGTGGATAAGCATGTGAGCAGCACTGACACCGCTCTGGAGGCAGACGCTACCGTGCAGCCCCAGGTCCAAGCGAGGAGTCATTTTGTCAGCATCTCTCCAAGCAGAGGAGTGCTCGCCTTGCCCTGGGAAGGACAGGGAGTATCTCTCAAGTCGTCCAGTCATTCACTACCTTTGCCATCAGGAAGCTTTCTCTCATGCCTTATTAATGGCCCCTTGCTGCAGTTTGAACCCCTAAATTTTCAGTGACCACTGTGGGTAAAAGTAGGACAGATTGTTTCTTTTCTTGCAGTAGCACTCAAGATGTTCAGAGGTCTTCCCCTCCTGCCTCAGCTTTCTCTGCACACAGATGCATTTGTAAGATGTTGCCATAAAATCCCATGCCCCCCTTCCCCCAAAGTCTAGATAGTACAAAGTTTTTTTTCTGGCTCAAAAGGAGTTATTTGCCTTCCAGGGCTCTTTCTCAAAACCCAGAGAGATGTGGTACCTGTTAGATTTTCAGTTGCATCAGCAAGTGGGGGATTTATCTGGCTATTTCTAAGTCACTGTTTCTCAGTGCATACAGGTACCACACCACTAACCAGAACGTGATGCTGGCCCCCTCTTCCTGCCCCAGAAGCCAGCAGCCACTCTCAAGGACAGCTGTAATAGCTGCTAAATAAATGCAGAGCCATGTCATGCCCCCAAAGCACTCACTGTTTACTCACTGTAAGGCTGGACCCAAGAGGGGGTGCCCATGGAGACCAGAAGACAAAGCTAACAGCATTGAGGAGTGTGTTACTCAGCATCTTGCCTGTTGCCTGAATGTGTTTTTTTGCTTTTTGACTATGTAAGCCAGCTCAGCTCTTGTCAGCAAGCAGCATGTGGGCAGTCTGTGCAGTGCCTTGCGTTCCCCCTGCTATGGCCTAGAAGGGGTTTTACAAATTGGAACATAGTGCTGGCTGTGAGGGAGGCAGGAGGGGAAAAGGTAGGAAGTCTGCATGTGGCTCCCACCCACGTACTGAACTGTTGTGGTAGGATCCTGTCCAGGAACAGCTTGGCTTTTTAAGCCAAATAAATTTTGTCTGTTAATTGTGAAGAAAACAATTGGTGTAGACTGAACTTTTTGTGTTGGTTTTTGGTGTTTTTTTGTTTGTTTGTTTGTGTTTTTTTAGGAGGAGAAAAAAAAAAAAAGACACACACCAAGAAATAAAAAAAAGAAGATTGGCTTACCAAGCCCAATGTGATGGGAGCCTGGGCAACAGCTAGTCATTCCCTTGCACAATCTTTCATCAGCACAGACAGACACAACGCCCCTGCTGCTTTACCAAAAGCCTGATAGTGTCAACCACAATGTGTGGAGCAGTGTCACTGCACAGATGCTCTCTGGCCTCCAGCCGGTGCCCACACTGGGACCCACTCTGCCTGTCACCCTCTCAGCCACATGACCTCCCCTTGCACGTTCAGGCAGCCATGCCTTATTGATCTATCAATGGGATCACCTCAGGGAAAGGTGGCAAGAATACAAAAATAGTTCAACTGCCAAAATGTTTGTTTAAATCTGCCTTCCTTTTCCCCACTTAATTCTGAACAAGGTGGAGAAAAATCACACCAATGTTGTTAAATCAGGCAGTGGTTACTCTGACTCTCCTCACCCTAAGGTAAGCATGTGCCCTACATGGCTACACATCCAACTTAACTCTATATTGTACATCCATTGAAACAAATGCTTCAGTATTAAAAGTGTTGGTGGAAACATTATTAGAAAGTTGATTTCCCAGCAGGGATACACCACTCCAACACATCTAAGAGGAGCACATGTGGATATTGGCACAGCTCAGACATGACTCTCAGAATGATTATGTTTTACATGTGAAACTATAAAGTCCCATTTCAGTCATGTAACAATGAGCACTTACATATTACAGACAGCAGAAAGCACAGTAGTTGCCAGACACTTCCACACTGAGCCGCTGAACAAAAACACAGCAAAAAGAAATTGTCATCACAGGCTGTGAATTTGGTTGCTCTGAGATCTTCTACTCCATCACAGTCTTGACCCAGTGACAAAGTCACACTCCTATGTCAGGAGACCTTCAGGCCCAAGTATTTGCTTAAACAGGACTCAGAAACACTGGATGGGATTGGAGGTTTGTGTGATATTGGACTATTGTTTTGCTAATTAGTTCCATCTGTTTGTATTCAAACAGTTGTGGAGGAACAGTGTTTAACAGCTGGCTATTGTAGCCAAAATGTCGCCACAGAAATGAAAAGCAATGCTTTATTCCATTGCCTGAAATTCCAGCTTTTTTATAAAACACAATATAGCTCCTTAAATAAAGTAACAAAAAAAAAAAAAAAAGCCAACAACCAAAACCAGACCGTGAAAACGCCTGCAGGGATGGGTAGAGGGTGTGGAAGGAGGAGAGCACGAAAGAGCACTTTTACTGCAATGCCTGGTTTCCTTGACTGTCACTAGGATGACTCCCTGATCTAAGCGGGGGCACTCTGCATTGCATGCCAGCATCTGCAGGAAGAATCAGTCCCTCTTACTTCATTACCTGGTGGCTCTAGAAAAGAACAGGAGAAACAACACAAATTGGGAAGTTTGGGAAGCAGTAAGCCCAGTCTTGGCTCGCTAGTCATAAACCTAAAAACTGCCAAGAGACACGCACGCACTCAAATATGTTGGCTGCAGAGTACTGCTGGATAACCCTGTTTTTCAAAATGAGTTTGAATAAATAAAAGTCAGAAGAAAAAAGCAAAGACATAAAAGAACATAAACGGCCCTACTTCTGTACAATATCTACATGAAGGTCGTCATTTCAGCACCCGTGGCCACCAACTCAGAGCTATTTTCACCCAAGGGAATGACTCAGAGACCAACCTATTGCCACATGCACCCACATTTAACCATTTTCACGGGCTCTTTGCTCAGTCCCCTCTGCTTACCAACAAAAGAAAACATCTTTAAGCTCTTCCTTTCCCTGAAGAGTGTGTAAACTGAATGTTGGGAAGAAAAACTCTGAAAAGGCTCAATGGGATAAGAGTGATGTAACATGCCCTGCTGTAGCAAAAGTACCAAATGCACATGTTAAGGCTGTGAAGCCACGTGGTTTTCATTTGGGATCTGCGGGGTGAACACATACGCTTGCTTCCTTTATAACACAAGCACAACAAAGGAAGGCTTTGTTTGAAAGCCAAGGGACAGCCTCTCCGCACACTTAAAGGCTAAGTTACAACGTAATGGGAACTGTGAGTCATAGCTGTGGGGCCCCCGGCTCATAGGCACAAAAAATCCCCTCTGCTGCAGCAGGCAAGGAGCTTAGCTTAGCAAGGCGCAAAGACAGCTTCCAGTGCCGCATGAGAGACCGAAAGTGTCCAAGATTAGCTGCAAATACAAGGCTGAGCTGAGAGCACGTATTGTGGATGACTTACAACACAAACATGCCCCTTTCAGTCAACGTTTCTTCCTGTAACTCCTTCAGAGCTTGAGATCATAACCTTGCACTCGTTCCAAAAGCATGAAGCAGCTATGGCTCAACAGGGAGGTGGGATGGACATCGGCCAAGCACCTTCAGATCGTCTTTTGACTTTGGCTGCAGAAGAGTGTGGCCATGATACTTGGACTGAGCATAGCCAGACCGCTAGGTAGGACTGCAGTAGAGTTCTATGTCCTTAAGTCACCTAGTGTGCCAGGTAACTTATGTCCCTGTGTGTCACAGTAGGGGAGGGTCAGCCGATGGATTCCAGCTACCCAAAATACAGACACCCATCTCATCCTTGCTTCTACTAGCCTTGGAGGAACAGATAAGGGTCTTCTTCATTTATCATGACAGGGTTGCAATCTTCAGTGCAGAAATGACTGTGCTGCACAAAATCCAAGTGTTTTCTCTCACATTTCCAACAGTCCCAAGGCATTTGGTTGCTAAAACTCCAGAGGTCTTCAGAAATCAAACTGTCATCTGAAACCAGTGGTGGTCAGGTACCTGAACATTCAGGAGGAACTAGCTTAGGATGTAATCGTTTTGGGAGCAGATAGATACACACACAAGCTCCCCTGGGAAGCACTATACCGTGAGTGTCAAATGTCACAGTTTAAGCTTGAGAATGTCCCTTAGTTCCATCTCTGGTATGTATTAATATTCTACAAGAGCTTAAAAAATTAGGAAAAGTCTGAAAAAGCAATAGTCTCCCGGCTCTGCCTACACTGCTCCTGGATGGTTTCTGGCAAGTCTTTGTCTACTTTACTCTGAAAAGCTTCCAGCAAATCTCCATCTCTGCCTCCCAAGGCAGTCTAGACTACTGCTTAACTACCTCTACCTGTAGGGAAGTCTTCTTATCACTGCATGTGCTTTCTCCAAAGCAGGCTGTAAGACCTGCTGAGATTCTGGCACATACAGGTGATATCTTGTCTTAGGGAGCTACTTCCCTCCCTGTGGGCAGCGTGGGAACTATTTGCTCCCACTTCTTCTCAGGTGCTCACCAAGCATCATCAAATCCTCTACAGTTTGGAAGAGCTGAAAGCAAGGCACTCTGAAGCTGATTTTAATTGTTTTCATTTGGGTTTGGCCACAAACTCTACCTTTTCAATTGACGCCGTGCACCATCCCTTGAGGCAACCCAGAGAAAGATGCAGTTGGTTACACAGGTGGCTCAGCTGGTGTCTTATAGTTAATGTCACTTTTCTGCTTGGGTGCAAAAACCTTCTCTGTGTGCTCTTCCCTCTGGTTTTGAAAGTGAAGGAACAGTACGTTTTCCTTTGCCAGGGAACTGAAATAACCATATGAATCTGAGACTGTGCCTAACAGGGCTTAAATTCTGCAACAGTTGACTTCAATGGTCCTCATCCTTGCCAACACCATGCTTGGTTTTTCCAAGCCACATGCATGGCAGTGGGGTATATCAGAGGTTTTCCCTGTAAATGCTGAAAAAGCATCTCTGCCTTGAGGCAAATATCACTGATATAAACAATGTGCTAGATCAGCCAGAAAAACCTGCCTCTGGAAGAGGGCTAATAATGAAAGACGGTGGGGGAAAAGGAAAAAGAGCGAGCTTCATTTACACAGGAGAGTGGCAATGAGCCAGCTCTCACAGCTTTAATCGGGGCTGGCTGGAGGTGCATGCCAGGGAATGCTGTGAGCTGAGCTTTGCTAGAGCAGAACAGCCGTTTGAATTGACTGGGATGGGAAGAACAGGACAGGCACCACCCAACGCAGATGCAGATCCAGAATAAATAAGAAAAAAGGAAAAAAAAAAATCACGTGGAGTACATGAAGTAACAGGTACTCAGAGCTGTAGCAGGACATTGTGGCAACCAGGACTGCTGCTCTGGTGGCTCCCTCTGCCATAAGCTCCAGTTCTTCTCTTCCCACCACGGCTACCTGCAGAGTCTCCTGTCACACACTCGCAGAGCAGCACTGCTAGATGTCTCGATTTCACCCATCAGCTCTGCTTTCAGAAGCTTTTTCAGGGTTTTTTGTACAACTGTGAAAACTCTACACATTGCTGGCTTGTAAAAGCCACTATTTCACTTCAATCCAGCTGCCTCTGCTGTCACCCCTGATCATCAGAGGGTTGTCCAGGCACTTCCAGGCCTCTGCTCTCTCTCTAACACCTGGAAGAGCAGAGATCTAGTGTTTTCCCAATCTGGGTGAGGTACCTCTGGCAAGTTGTGCTGCATAGCAGCAAATGCAGCAGTAGCTGCTGTCTGCAAAGCTTGGACTTTTTGGTTCTTTTCTGCCATCACTCTTTGACTAGACCCCAACTGCACCAAGCAGTCAGACAAAAGTAATTTTATACTGAATGCCAAAAGAGAGAGGCTTTTAACATTCATCTTCTAAAGTGAAGCCATTTCCAAATTAAACCTTCACAATATTGCTACTTTTGCTTTGCAAGTGTTGCCTGACCCTTGCTGTTGGGAACATTTACTAAAATACGAGCCACACCACTTTCCTTCCGACATTTCTGCTGCAAGGCTCAATATCCCATAGTGAGAGCCCATCAAGAAGTTTTTGAGCCCTTCAAGCTTTTCCCTCCAGATTTAAATCACATCAAATCTGGAAGGAAGAATGAGCCCCGGAGCACTTACCTGCTACACGACTTTGCAGGTGCTCTTTAAACTTCACATTACTACTATCACCGTGATGCAGAGAAGACTATATTCAGTCTCCCACCACCGAAGCACAGCCAGGAAGTCTGCAAAACACAAAGAGAGCGAATGAGGAAGTTCAGGCAGAAGATGGGTACATAATGCAGTTATCTAAATCAGGGATTGATTAAAAGAGAGATTAACTTACTCCCTTACCTAATAAAATGATCATAAAAGCTCAAGAGACCAGAAATAATCAACTTTGAAGTGATCAGAGATGAGTTAAAATGCTGCTTCTCCTGTGGGAAAGCGTGCAAATCACACAGCAGGTCTGCCGGTGTTACAGACGTACCGGCAAGCGAGGACCTACCTCCTCTGACTCCATCCTCACCCACCAGCCCTCTCCTTTTAAAATGGATTAGTGCCAAATTAGCAGCTGTGTAAGTGCAAGGGCTGGGACAGTTTTGTCTGGGATTGGTTTGTCTCAGAAAATGCATCTAGCTGCTGTAAGCAGCTTGCAAGGTAGAAATACTTGCTCGGGGAGCTGGGTTTAGTGAGCTCATGTGAGAAACAGAAAATGCAGGAGAAGAGGCAGGAAATAAGTCTAAGAGCATACAGGAAGATGTGAAACACAGAACCACAAAAGATAAACTACCATAATTTAGGAGACAGAAGTTAAGAAATTTTAGATGAAACAGGAAACAAAGCAAAGTCCTCCAGCCAGAAGGAGGAGAGGATGGGCTCGACAAGCTGGGTGCAGGCAGACAAGGGAGATGTTACCCAGCTGCGCCCAAGTGGGCCAGGGAACAGGAATCCACCACCGTCGTTACCTGATCATCACTTCAAACCCTCCAACTGTCTTGAGCCAAAGCCTGGTGAAATCATGAACAGTGTGGGCTGAGCTGGGCTTTGGAGCTGGGTCCTTTAAGAGCTTGGTATTAGGTTGACGTGTCCTTGCCCTCCTGAACCCCTTCACTTTGGCAGCCGTTGGGGAGGGGATGGCTCAACCCTCCCTCGTCCTCCCACGTACCTGCTCCAACCAGACCGTGTGTACAGTTTCACTTCTCCGTTTCCGTCTTCAGCTGCGAGGCCAAATTGGGGCCCTCCCAGAGCCTCTGCTCAGCCAGCACCACAGCACTACCAGCACCAGCACAGACTGCTGAGCACAGGAGCAAGACACCCCAATCCCAAAAGGGCTGGATCTGCCCTGTAATATCGCAGTGGATGTTTGTTAGCCCTCAGGGCCTGCAACGTCTGGTCTCATGGTGGCTCAGGGCCAGTTAGGTAGAGCAGGCGCTTCTGCTTGGAGGAAAGGAGCTATGAAGTGCCGTGCAAGAACTGCTGCTACGAGACTTACACGCTCTCGCTTGTTAAAATAAATTTTTAAATCTCAAAAGAGAGTTTAAGTCAGAGTCTCCCTCTACAATACGTGTATAGATGTTGGAAAGACCTTGACTGAACCTGATGGTAAGATGCAATGAGCAGGGACTTTTTCAACTAGATCAGGTTGCTCAGAGCCCCGTCCAACCCGACCTTGAATGTTTCCAGGGGATGGTCTAAGGTCACTACAAGAAGGTCCCTCTCAGCAGTGGATATGTCTGCGCTGCATCCTCACATGCTAGCACAAACCTCCTCTCGCTCCCTCGGAGGCAGTCCGAGCAGCACAGCAGTGTTTGTTGTGGGTCAGCCCTATACAAGAACCTCATCTCCATGCCAGAAATCAAACCCGTCCCTACTCCAGTGAAGTTCAGCAGCTAGTCTGGCCTTCAGGTCATGGCAGTAAAACCTGCTTTTTACTGAACCTCTGGTCAAGGTTGGCTCAGCCAACTTCACATGGCCCACGTATGTGTGGAAATCAAAACAAGCTAAAAAAAGAGCCCTGTTGCAGCTGCACCTCTGGGCCAGCTCTCTGTCTCTTGAGCTGCTTCAAGCTTGGCTACCCACGTCCCTTCCTATTGCCCACACTGAGGGGTGAATGGGCAGAAGGTTTTGCTTACACAGCTGAGCCCACATTCCTGCAAAACCTGGAATTCATGGTTGGGCACATGACAATGCTGCCCAGCACACACCGTGGTCACGCTTCTTCCCGCCAGCCTGAAAACCAGAGTCTCTACCTCTCTCCACCACCCAGCAATTACATGTGCTGATGGAAAGTATGCTGCCTGGCAGCAAACCTGCTTTTTCCCAGTGTAAATGGATTATAATAACACTTGGGAGTGAAAGGCCGGCCCACTCCACAGCCCATTTTAAAGTGGATCTGGGGGAACAAGACAGGAGCTTTTTTTCCAGCTCCCTTCTCCATTGCACCATTGCTATGGATTGCAATTGCAGTTCTGCGGAGCAGAGCATGTGGGACAGGACAGTACAGAGCAGCAGGGAGACTCGTGCAGACTCTTCATGGAGTTCATGTACTTTACGAGTGCTTCACAACACAACTTCTTCTTAGTGTTCACCTTGTTGACAGAGGCTGAATTCAAGTTAAATTTTGCCAAGACAGTTGTTTTCAGTTGTTTTAGAGGGGATGCCGTTGTGGCAGGAGAAAGCAATACAACTAGAAAAATAAACCACCCCTTTTGCTGTGTACCCATTGCACTTGGGGAACTGATTTAAGCTAATCGCCAAAAAAAAAAAAAGTATGCCACAATACAATCCACTAAGTGCATTTCCTGATATCACAGCATCTGCATTAATTTATTTGCAGGGAAGCTCCATACAGTTTTTGCTTAAAAAACAAACTCAGAAATCAGTTAGATCAGCTGGTGGAACACCAGTGTTAGGTTTCTGTGAGTCAGATTCCCTTCCCTGCTACTCATTAGCACGTAAGGACAATCACACACAGGCATCCCTCTGCAACCACTGTACAGCAGAGGCACACGGGAGCCCTTAAGGCCATGGAAAGACCCAACAAAAAGCAAAAGGGGAGCAGGGCATACAGCTTTGGTGGCCGTAGTCGTCACACAGCCAGAAACAATCACTCGGGAAAAGCAAAGTCCCCCAGTCCTTGACCAGGGCTATTTAGACTGACTGGGGGGGGTGGAGAGAAAAAAAGAAAAAAAAAAGGCTGTTCTTAATATATTGTAATGCTCCAAGCAACAAAAAGAGGAAGACAGTTAGGTGGGGAAGGGTCACTGCCTGAGCTCTTGATAGAGGTACAAGAGGTTACTTCTCTCTTGCGGACATCACTGGTGCAAACACAGATCACTGTGTTCTGCACACCTGAGTCATGCAAGAAAAAAAGTGTCATCTGCCAGCTGGGAGCCAAGCAGCGCTCAGGGCTCATCCCAGCACTGACATTGGTTCGCTGACCTTCGGCAAATCAATTCACCTCTCCCCATATCTGTGGCAATCACACTTACTATGGGCATTTCCCACATGGGAGCAGTGTGAGGCATCTGTTGTGCTGGAAACAAGGTTGAAGAGAAGGCTTTAAGTTTCCATTCCTAATTTCTGTGCTCTGATTTTCTTCAAGGACTTTCACTTATATTACTGAAAACTGCAACCAGTGGGTTTTAAAAGCAAATGTCTATGAAGGTTGACAGAATCACTTCAGTCAGAGCTGCAGAAGAGCATTATCATCATCACCAAACCAAACTCAAAAACCTCACAAAACAAACCATGCTACACTACAGCTGCTGTCCTGTCCAAGTGCTGCTTGCCTGGCAGCTCAGGCCAAACACTCATGCTTGAGGGACATGCGCTGGATATGGTTTAGGCCTATAGCACTTACTAAAATCATGTTAATGCTAGTGTTAGCTTAGCGACACTGCTGGTGCTCACCTTGCCTGACTATATAACAAACAACAATATCAACATGTCCTGTTTTCCCGAAGAATTTTAATACGGCAGTTCACAAGAGAACTGCTTCAGTGGGAGATTGCTCCCCTTGCTCCAAGTTGAAGATGCAAAGGCCACTAAGGCTCTGGTTCTGCATGTCAGTTTTACGGCCCATGGCTTCCAGTATCCCAGTCCTGACTCACTCTGATCTGAGCTACAGATACCTACTGGCCATCTTCAAAAGGATGCCCACACACATGAACAGCAGCTCTACTAAAAACTTCAAACTTCACTCCTCTCTGCACTCATTAGAGAGACATACTGTATCTCAGAAGAAAGGCAAAAAAATTTTCACAGAATCATAGAATAGTTTGGGTTGGAAGGGACTTTTAAAGGTCATCTAGTCCAACCCGCCCTGCAATGAGCAGGGACATCTTCAACTAGAGCAGGTTGCTCAGAGCCCTGTCGAACCTGACCTTGAACGTTTCCAGGGATGGGGCATCTACCACCTCTCTAGGCAACCTGGGCCAGTGCTTCATCACTTTCGTTTTATAAAAAGCTAAGCCCAAGCTGCGTAACACTGAACATGCAGCAGAGCTCAATGATGCATTTTGCATGCACTGTACATGCCTGGGATCACCAGTGGTGTAAGGACCCCCCTGTGCTGCCAGCACCAGCAAAAAGAGGTGGCTGCAAGGCCTCGATTCAGCACGACTCAATCCCACAGAGGTTCCCCACGCGCTCCAGTGACGGGGGCTGCAGCCAGTCCTCCTGCAGCTCCCGGGGCCCCTGAAAGCAGGTTGCCTTCTGCTCCTTGTGCTTGGCTCCTGCCTGGGCTGCTGGGAGAGGAAAGCCGAAAGATCTGTAGAAACTTTGGTGGGCGCAGCAATCTGCCTCAGGGACCTGATCCGGCCCCATGCCCGAATACCCACCGAGACGAGCCACTGACGCACGGAGAGCGCGCAAAACGCCACATTTACCCCGTGAAGAGAAACCGGGGGAAGCCACACCAACGCGACCTGTTGCGGGCAGGCACCGGCACCAGCCCCGCCGCGCCCAGCCCCGCGGCTCCGCTCTCCAAAGCCGCCGCGGCAAAGTCCTTCCCACGGCGGCAGCGCGGGACAGCGGGACGCCCCGAGCCCCCCCGCCCCGTGCGCTCAGGGTGCCCACAGCTCCCGGACGAGACTTACCGGACGGGGGGGGCGGAGGGGGGGGGCCGCTCCCCGCGGGAGATCCGCGCAGACCGGCGGCTCCGCTCGGCGAAGTGCGGGCGAGTCCGCCCAGCCCGGCCGGAGCGGGTTTCCTTTCCTCTTTGGGCTGGGGTGGGTGGTTTTTTTTTTTGTTTATTTGTTTGCTTTGTTTCTCTCCTCCTCCAAAGCAGCCCCGCCAGCCCTAGGAGCCGAGCCGTCCCCCGGCGGGCTGCAGTTTGCTCTCGGCGCGGGCCCCCGGCTCCCCCATTAGCTTCCCGGATGGTTTTGTACTGAGGGCACCGGGGACGGGGAGGAAATGCGCTCATTTTGCTTCTCGGATGTATGCCGACCTCCTGGTGGTCGTGCCGGAGAGTCAGGAAAGCAGCCGAAACACGTAACCTCGCTTGTAGGTCTTATCAAAGCAAAGAAGTGGATCCCAGGGATGCTGAACCGTTTTCCTGCTCAAAGCTGGCACAAGCAGAAACTTGTGAATCTGCCCAACGTCCTCTCGAGGCAGAGACGTGGCACTAGTTTCCTTGTAGGGGTGGGGGAGCTGGGGCACAGCAGGATTAATTTAACCAGTGATAAAGGCCACTGTAAGCGATTTTAAAAATGTTTTTCAACACTGCCCTCGTTCTACAGTTAAAGGGCATCTTCTTATGGATCTAGCAGAGAAATAAGTTTGCTCAACAACTATCACTTCCACAAAGAAGCTTAAGAGCATCAGGTTTGAGCAACAGCATAGTAACATCTATCCGATTTAGGGGAACTATAGATCCCTTTATTGCACCCTTCCTCTTTCCACAGCATTGTGACAACTGTCTTATATTAACACTGGTATGGCATGTTGCACGTTCTCCACAGCTGCTGCTTTGATTTTTTTTTTTTTTTTTAAAGCTCAGGTGGTGGACATGTGCTGCGGTGGGAGACAATCTGCATGTTACGTTGTGTTAAAATTTTGTGATATCAAGAGTGGACCAGGCAAATGTGGTGGCGCAGCTTTGCATTGGCGCCGTCCAGCTTGTAAGTGGTAACTGGGACTGTTAGCCCATTCTCTGAATTTCCTGAAGTGCTTATTGAATTAAGTAACACTTTTAGTATCATTCAAAGGGTTTGCATTCGTAAATGTGTGGGTATGGGTATTGTTTCCTTAGTGTCTGAATCAAGTTTATTCAGGTTTATTGGCAACCTGGGTGCTGTTAGTACATTCCTTTCTAATTATGCCATAATCTATGGAAATCATCTCCAGCAAGAGCAGTACTGGAATCTCCCAGCTTCTGCGCTGCAGGACTCAGCCTGCCTTGGTGCATTATTTATTTCCCCTGGGAACTTCACAGCAGCAGGGGGAGAGAAAACAGATCCTTCTCCAAGATCACAGATATTCCTAAGCCAAAGGAAAATGTCTGCATAAAGCCTGACAAGGTAGCAATTACTGATTCTGACTGTGTACATATATATATACACACATACACACACGGACAATATGAATCACTATAGATTACAGTGACTGTGATTTACATTCATCCGCAAAATCTCTCTGGGATACAGGGAGATGAACAGGTAAAAGGCCTGAACATTTTTCAAAGGAAGACTCACAGCCCGGCGGATTATATTACATATCCACCATCCCATTCAGGATCCACTTTCTGTGCCACCTAAAATTGTATAAAAATTATGATAACAATACATGTAAATGGAAAAGTCAAACCAAGACACATTGATTTGATCTGTATTAGTTTTTTTGATGCAGTTCAGCCGTTTGAAAGAGGAGGGAAAGCTAGAAGCACATATCCTGACAGCTCCAGTACGTGATTCATTGTTTGAGTATTGCTGCACTGCAGAAGGCTTAAGATCATTATCTTGCTAAAGGTAGTAATTTATTTGATAATGAGCCAAGCTCCGCTAAACTCTCTCAGATGTTGGGCAGGACCTGGAGCTGTCAACAGTGGAGTAACAGTATTACAGTTCCCCACACACTGGGACATAGCCTGTGGCTCTGTCATGTGGCTGCTGCTGCAGCAGAAATTAGATGTAATCATATTATTTTTAAAATGGACTCTAAGATCCCATCAGCAGGAGCAGGACAAGAGCGAGATGTGGGCTGAGAGTTAAATTATAGGTACCTTTCTCAGCTGCTTTCAGACATCTTGGAAGACTGAGGAATTATTTTATTCTTCCCACTAGTATTTCTAATCCATTACAAAACTAGCAATATTTCCTTAAGCTATTACAAGCAGTAAATAAAAAATTAAAAAAAAAATCTTGCAAGATCTACAAAGAGAGAATAGGGAATGATAGAGTGGACATGGGCAGGCAAAAGTGAAACAGGTTTTAGCACAGCTTCTAGCTGTCACCTTCACAAGGAACACAGGAGACGGTTGCCAACCTGGACCACACAGAGGGATCATGTTAACACGGAGAAAGCAGGAATGATAATCCTGCTGGAGTCAGGCCTTGCTGGGGCCATGCCTTTTATACTGCAAGTGGCTGTGTAAGCCTAAAGGAGACTGCAGCAGGACAGTACTTTAACAGGCACAGCCCAGCATGACCCAGCAGAGCAGGGACACGAGCAGGAGCAGACCGAGGGGAGTGAGGGACTCCCACCCATGAATATTTCACACCTCCTAGCTACCAGGCAAGGAAACGTGCAGGGAGATGAGGTCACCTTACAGCTCACCATATGGTGTCCTCATCTACCCCCTTACACCTGGCCTTATAAACATCTTAAATCTCTGTGATTTCTATAGCCTTCTCTGGGTATTAAGATTTTTTTAATAGCCTCTTCCTCTCAGAGGAATCAAGTGCCAAGTAGTGAATACCAGACAGATTTTCAGTTGAGGAAGATTTGGTGGTTGAGAATTGAAAGGCTGAAGAATAAAATATGAAGGAGGGAAACAGGAATCGGAGATTAGGGCCTGGATTCTGCTGCTGGAACAGAAAGGCTGTTGGAAAGCATGGGGAGGAAGTTGTTTCTGCTAATGAACACATGATGACTATAGACATATTTGAAACTCATTTTTAAATACACCCAAGTGTTTATGATTGGGAAGACAGCCATGGATCAGAACTGGTAAGCAGGTAATGGAAAGTATCCGTTGAAGAAACTGAGTTCTGTGCAGGGCCAGGTGTGTTTGTGTTACCTTGTAGGCTCTTTTTCACAGCCTCTCTAGGGATTAATGGTGCTGGGCAGCCAGGATGGGAGGGGTTCGCTTCTACCAGACTGTTCCTCCAAATACATAGGAAGAAGAGTGCCCCCAATGTCAATCTCCAGAGCTGGAGGTCAGACTGATAGCATAAACCGTAATACTGGTGGTGGTAAGAGCCCGCAGTGGGCAGCGACAGTAGTGAGGATCGGCAGAGCATTGCTTTCCTCTAGCGGTCTTGGGGAATCCCCATGTTTGGCTCGGAGAAGGGTGGAAGAGAAGCATTTTCTAACAAGCATGGCAGGCCATCATAATCCTAGTTGCAGAGCTGGGAGGAAAAACTGGGATGGAAGACTGTTCTGCAGTTTCAAACCATGCTGGGGAATGGCAAGTTCAGTTTAGTTCCAGGTATATTGACTTAATTTTAGTTGCTTTCCATAATTGTAACCTATTTTATTTTTTATGTAGAACATGTAATTGTACGTTATACAGAGCCCATTTGTCAGCTTTAGGTTCTGTCTCAGAACTAACTGAGCTCTTTATTTGGGTGTTTCTATTAATCAAAACATTTCCATGATTTAACTTTTAATGAAAATGGTAATGTTTCTTCCTCTTGAGATCATTGGCTCAACTCTAGTGCCAAACATGATCAAAAGTTACTGCTATTTGAGATCTGTTGTGTGATCTTTATCAACAAAATAGAAAGCCTCAATCCAATTTAAACTGAACTGTTCACATTATAAAACTATCATTTAGTTTGAAAATAACAGGAGGAGAGGGCATTAAAAAAGAATATATGAAAAATATCAGCTGGATAATTAAGTAACTGAGGACCGCATAGCGTTTCCTTGTCACTGGAGAAAAAGAAGTATTTTCAGTAAGCTCTTGTTCCTTTTAATACTGCAAAACTGATGTAACTCTGAGAAGGTAAGATGGCTTCCAGGGTACATCTCAGGTCGTCAGCCCACTGACAGCGTTTGCAGTGTCGTGGTGTTTGATGCCATGAGGTTGTGACGGATTTCCATATTGCTGGGGAAATGACAAGTCCTGCAGTTGGAGAAGTAATACTTATGTAACATATTTGTAATATATATAAAATAATATTTTAATATTTGCAAATTGTTAGACAAATTTTGCTTTCCTTAGTGGTACTCTCCCATTGACTATATTAACTGAGTAAATTGAACGAAATTGTATGCAAATACGGGACCTCATCCATGAACACATGTTCACCCAACCATTGTGTCTCCATGTATTAATTATTATTTGTAACACGTTTCTAAACCAGAAAAGCTTGTCAGGGCTGAAAAGAGCTCTCGGCTGGGGGGGGGCTGTGCGGGCAGTTTATGGAACCACTGTGGTGGTGGAGTGCCACCTGGTGATGGTCTTCCTCCTAACAGCATGGTGTGAAACGAAACCATTTCAACTGCCCCCCTCTCAGGCTTTCCATTATCAAGTCTTTTTATCGTCACCTTCCAGTGGCCACAAGTTTCATTTTACACTTTCCAGAAGACATGTGCTGTCGTGGTCCCTGCCCCAAATTGCTTACATTCTCCTGCGTGATGTTATGATGAGATTTTAGTTTATTTATTTATATCTCTGCAGTAGCCCATAAATCTTTACACTCAGGAAGTGATGGCTTATCATTTTCACATCACTACAGTTTGAAACTTGCATGAAATTAACTGCCTCAAATAAATAGGTGAGCAAATAATTCTTCTCCAGTAACCCTTTCTGCATGCATGCAAACACACCCCACTGATGTGAACCTCTCTTTTATGCAGCTCCTTTATGAATCAGGTGATTCTGCTTATTTACCATAAGGCACAGGTGTCTCTTGAACTAAGACAGATATTCAGGGGAATAAATAACAAAGCTGTCAATGAACTGAAACTTTCTGGGTCTGGCTTGTCCCTGCTGTTAATGGAGATTTATTTTATTTTTTTAAAGCATTTTTTTTTTTTTTTTTGTCTTGTGTGTCGGTGTGAGTTTTTTGCTCTTACTAGCAGAAAGGTTTTCCCACAGCTGGGAACACAGGATCAGCTTAAAAGGGAGCGTTAGTCAAGAGCTCCATCTTGTCGAGAGATTCACTCTATGACATGAGCACATCATTTATAGCCATGACAGACACAACACTATTGCAGGATGGCAGATGTGGTTATTTCCACTTTACTGATTAATATAAATCACAGGGAATTTTAAGTGGCTGGTCCCAAGCTACAGGAAATTCTTGCTAAGGTCAGAAACCCAGATGTCATCTTGAGTGTCAGTCCTGCTCCTCAGTCATGAACCTGCTGAGGCATTCTGTAGGCTTGTTGTAGAATTAATTCAAAGTAAATATTTGAGTCTTGTCACAGATTTGTGTTCTGTTTGCACTTAAAACTATGCACTATGAGTGGTGGTGTTTTAAGGCATGGTGGCTGGCTTATCAAACAGGAGCTTTAACGTGAGTTATCACAGACTCCTAACACAGTCACCCTAACTGTCTCCACTACAGTTAGAAGTGCAGCTACCGTGACAGTGAACTCATCAAATTTGAATGAATTTAGCTCAAATGGTACTTGTCATGAAGATCAGCCTTTACAGTCACCCTCGGAGGGTCTTACACGACACAAATCACCATACATTTGAAAAATGGCAGCTCATGGGAATGCCTCAATAAATGGGTATCACTTTTGGACACGTTTATGCTGTTACCCACAAGTGCAAACATGTACCTAAATCACAAAGGTAATTACCTCCCTTCATACTTTTCTACTCCTGTTCTGTTGTTAGAGCCTTAAGAAAGAGTATGATAAATATCAAGGTTATATATTTAAGATGTAAATTTGAAGGGTATTTTTGTTATATAATTTTTTTGTTGTTGTTTATTCTGAGCGTATCCCCTTCCTCCAGCAGTATTTTGGTAGCAAAATTAAAATAATGTCTTCTGGGATTTCTTTACACATGAAGCTGTTATGTTTCAAAGGTCTAAAAGCTTGGTCCTCTTGAGAATCTGAAATCCTAGAATGAAGGACTTTAGCTAATTATCCTCTCCCTGGCAATTTTATTGCATAAGAAACATCAGTAAAAAAGAAAGCGGGGAAAGAGAAGAGTGCAAAACTTAGAAAAGGAACTTTATTAATTATTAGACGTGTGCTTTGAAATGACTGAAACTATGTTTCAGCACATAGGATATTTTGTAACTTGTCATACATCTAGCGAATACGTTATAAAATGTGTATTATTCTCCAGTTGTAAAGGTAAAATCAGACCATTTGAAAGCATCCATTTGAAGTTGACTATTTTGCCATGTAATCAGTAAAACGAAGCGCTACAATTCAGGCTTCATTTAACCAGGAGAAGTTTTCCATCGTCATGATTCGTTTCAAGCGGTCCTTTAGGGTTACAACCAACATCCGTTCTGCTAGGGAGCGCACACATGCTACAGTACATTCCCTGCCCTAAAAAGCTCCCCGATGGCACAATCCCGCAGAGATGAAAGGCGCTGTTCCAAGGGTTGGCGGGGAGCGGGGCGGACAGCAGCAGCTGATAGCTGAGCGCAGCTCCCGGAGCGCACAGCCACGCTCCTGCCCCCCCGTGCGCTGCACCGTGGTTTGTACAAAACATTCACACGCACAGAGCAGCTGGTGTGAGCAGCCGGGCGCAGTGAAAGGACAGAAGCCAGGCTCCAAACGTGCCCCCAAATCCCCTTTTATCACCTTCCACAGGACCCTGCCTCCCTCCGTGCCTTGAGGGGACGTTTGACTCTTCCTGCTGAGCTCCTGCCCCTCGCTGACGCCCCGGCTCTCCTCAGGGAGCAGCTCCTGGCCTTTCCTGTCCGAGAGGGAACATCCCTCCGTGTCGCTGATTAACATCGCTGGCGGCTGACTTTCAGCAGCAAGACGCACAGATGCGGAAGAAAACCCCGAGGCCGAAGGGCCGCGGCGGTGACCAAGATCTTGCGCAGGGCCGCGGCGGGCCTCGCCGAGTAGCCTCTAGGCCGTGGGCCCTCACAGCGGTGCGGAGCAAACGGGGCCTCCGCGCCCGGCCGGCCGCCACCGCCCCGCCGCGCTCCGGCCCCGCCCGCCGCCGTTGCTACGATACAGCGCGGCGGCCTCTGCACCGCCGCGGTCTGGGGCCGCCACGGCACCGGCACCGGCGCAGGCCCCGGCACCGGCGCAGGCCCCTCCCGCCCCCAGCCCGCCGGCAGCATGGGTGAGGTGAGCTTCCCCCTCCATTCGCCTGTGTTGTGAGCAGGACGAGCGCTGTACCTCAGAAACAGCACGACGACACCACCTATATACTAGCTATACCTATATCCCGTATTTGCGTGTCGAGTTGCTTTTGTGAGCAGAGCTGAGTTAGATCCTTTGTTGAAAGTAGGAGCGATTAGGCTACTTGTACATAGGCAGTAATAACACTTAAATACACCTGCTACTTTTGGGTGTGACTCCCACACTGTATGCCATTACTGCTCGTCTTCTAACTCTGTTTATGATATATTTAAGATGTAAACGAGATCAAACCTGAAAGGTTTGATTTTGGAGAAATAAGAAGAAACCCAAATTAATTATGGTGAGTGCCAGAGCAGGTTTGAAGGGGTTAGGCACCAAACTTCAGCCCCTCTACGCCAGCAGGAGCGTGGGTTCTAATATTCAAGTTGCCTTTGCTGGTTTCCCGTTGAAGTTTCTGACACAGCAAAAAAACCCCACCTCAGATCAGAGCCTTGGCAAGAAGGAGGGGTGTGTTTTGAGCCGGTGCCTTGGTGCATCGCGCGGCCCGACCTTTCTTTCAAGTAGTAAGGTAATCTGGTTTTACCCTTTTAATTTCAGGTTTTCCAGGTAGCATAAACTTATGTACTCCCTCCCCCCCAAAAAAACCCCACCAACAACCAAACCAAAACAATGAAACAAATGAAACATGTCGTTATGCTCTCAGTTTTTTTTTCTTTAGAATTTTGAAAATTCTTGCCTTTAAACTGTTTATGTTCAAATGGTGAGCCTGAACCGTTTTTGAAACAGCTGTCTGTTGGTTTGTGGGGGAGACATGAGGGCAGATTTTTCAGGTTAGGAGAGCTGTGCATCCCATTGCCTCTCCTCTGCAAGGGGGGCTTGCCATACACACACGGCTGGCACTAGCAGGAGAGCTGTTTTCCTATCCAAGTGCATCCACCTCTGAGATGCGATTACAGGGATATACCTAGACTTCAGATTGCAGCATCGAGATGTTCCAGTCAATTTTCAGCAAGCTTGAGTAATGGCAGCAACATATCTGTGACAGTGCAAATCATCCTATCATCCTGTGTGCTGATGTATCTTGCTGCTTAGCAGATCAAGCTAAATCCTGAGAAGTGGCCATACTGCCTCCTCTTGGTATGATTGTGTTCTGTTTGAAGGCTATAGTGGAGGCCTATTTTAAGCTGTCTTGAAAAATATTGGTGGAATTTGGTGTCCAGCAACTGAGCTGGCAAAATTTGGCATCAGAACTGAGCTAGATCAAAAATGTCTCCTGTGAAAGGTTTAAGAGTAGCAGAGGAAGGGTTGACTTGCATTGGCATTACCAGAGCCTTCAGACATGCTTATCTGCAAGTGACTTGCTGGCACTATCTGCATAGAAAGCATAAACTCATCGGACTTTAGAGGTGTAGAGAACTGGGAAAAATGGAGGCTAAAATACTGGGCTTTCTGAATAGTTGATGTATTATTTAAACACTATCACAATGATGATATTTTATAGACCTGTCTTTAAAGTAGTTGTGGTACTCAATTACAGGAACTCTGACTGTTAAAGCACAAGTTATTTCAGTAGAGTCAGGGGATCTGTTTGAAAAATAGCCCGCAATGTGCATATCATATGCTAGCAAGAGAACTGTTATTTCAGAAAATTTTGTTGTGATTTCTCAGTAGTAGTTACACACTCAGTATATTGCTTTTTTATATTCTGGGGTCATAAGTGAGATGTTGAATTCCTCCTGTTTGTTGATTATCTATCTCATTTCATTCAGGAAAAGTCTGGCAAACCATATGTAGAAGAGACTGCATTTGAAGCACTGGAAAAAGACTTCCAAGATGTCATCAATCTACTTAAGGGAGATAAAACTCTGGAAAAATTCCGAATAGAGTATGAGAAGCTCCATGCTGTTATGAAGAAGTCTCATGAAAATGAAAAGCGTCTCATGGAGAAATGCAGGGAGCTGAATGCTGAGCTTGTGGTGAATTCATCTAAAGTAGCTGCACTCACAGAACTCTCTAAAGATGATCGGGGAACTATATCGTCATTGAAGACGGTAAAGTTTTGAATAGAATTAAATAAGATCTGAAATTGTTAGTGAAAAACATGGCAATAAGAAAAGCATCTACAAGAATACTTTATTGTATGTAGAGAACCAGCTGGAGGACTAAATATATAGCTGGCATCCCCAGTTCAACCTCTGCTTTGCTACCCACTGCTTTGTTTCCTCAGCCTGGTATTTTTATAAGTCCCAGTCAAATTCTGTGTTTATTTGCACTAAACCAGCTCCATCAGCTTTCAAGTACTTACTAACAGTTTTTGTTTAAGTTTTCCCTCTGTAAAATAGCACATTTTCCACTTAATATACAGTTTTTGATTAATTAATATTTTTGAAGGGCTGCTTGGTTATTAACTAATGCCAGAACATTAAAAAATATACTTACTTGCTGAAATATGGATTGTAGACCAGAGAAGTGTCATCAACTCATATAAATAAATGTTTCACAGTGTTTTTGAAAAGGAATCCTATATAGCATTTCAATGTAATTTTAGCAATTTAATCTGATGTGTTCTTTTTTATTATTCATTTGAACTCTGTGAAATCAAAGTGCTTGAGACTCACTAAAAATGGTCGATGTTTGTAGCCTTACAGTGAGGTTTGACTAGCAGAAGCCTAAAGCTGCCAAATGATCAGAAGACTGCATTTTGAACTTTTGTCCTTCTGATGGTTTAAAAGCTTAGGCTGTGGTACCTACAGGCTTTAATTTAGCATTTAGTTGAGAAACCTCCATGCCTTACAGTAAAGGAGTACTACAAGTACTACAACTACAGTTCCAGTGAAATAAATTCAGTGTAACAATCCAGAATGATCTATGAGCACTACAGAAACAGATGTTCTTTGAAATGAATTTTCTTGTCCTCAGAATTATGAAGAAGATAGATACACTCAGAGTAAATATAAATAGCAGTGCTGTCATGCTATGGCTGCAACTTGCAAGCCCGTGACACTGCTCAAAGCATCCTCAAGGAGGAGGAAAACTGGGTAGAGAATTTTGTTGATTTTCACTGCTGCTAATCAAAACCTGGTAGGTGGGTGTCAGGAACTGTAATGGTCCTGAGCATTTTCTTTCTGTTATTGCATGGAAGTACTCTGAGCATGAACAGTAGCAGAGGCATTCCTTCAAGGTGTTCTCAAGCCGAGGAGACATTGTCTTAGTAATGACATAAAACTGAGGTGTGGAAGAGTAGGAAAAATAAGAGCCTTTCCAATTTCAGCAGCTAATTTGAAGCTCAGGCAAGGTATGGCTTAACAATACCACCTACTATTGAACCAGCTAAGAGATTTTGTAGTGAAAAAGCTGCTTGACTGTATGATCCTCTTAGAAATGACGTGCAATGCACAACATGTGGTGTTTCAATTTGACTGGTGTGCTGTGGGCCAAGTAAACAGCACCAATACTTTTTTGGTTTAGTTATGAGAATTAGTCTTTCCCTTAAGTGTTCAGGAATTATTTGGATATTGTTTAAAATGTTCATATCATGTTTTGGGATTTTGTTTGGTATACCCTTCATATTTCATGTTATTTTCCTTTCTGAGGGGAAGTTCCATTACAGCTGTAGTATTTCACTACAATTTTACTAACATTCAAAAAATGTGTTTCACAAGTGCCCAAGACAAGTGTTAAGGAAAGTTCAAGTGCTAAAATAGTTGATATTCTTCAGTGCTAAATTAAAAAATCTGTTCCACTGTTTAATTATTTACAAATGGTAGGAGAATCCTGGTGGGGCTGTTCCTGTAAAAATAGTATAGTTGCTTCAAATTAAGACCCTAAATCTTGGTGACTTGATGGGTCATCAGGGTAACAGGTGTACAGCCTTCCTCTTCTAGGTCGTTGTTTCATATACAAATAGAAGTTGCAGAGGCAAAATTTTTCTCCCTGTGAAGCCTGGTTGTAATAAGTAGGATTTGTTTAGGGACAGGGGTTAACTACACAGGTCAGTGGCTGGTAGGACCCAGGTCAATAATAATCAATAGCTGTTAACTCTCTGATGGTCATTCAGTGTTCTGTTTTGTAGTTTTAATAAACCAGACATAATAGTCTGCTGTTTCCAGTGATATGAAAGGAGTAAAGGGCCAAGCTGGACACCAAGGGAATACAATTATCCTTTTCATTGATAGGGTTCCTAATCCACAAGGCTGCACTGGAAGAATGCTGGAAGGGGAATTTATAGGAGCTTTCACTGCCCTGCTTAGAATTACCAAGTTTTCAATTTCCAGGAGTATCAATCCAATATACTAAGAAAGCATTTCAGTAATTCTCAGTTTCTGAGCAGTGAAACTGATGTGATTTGCAGTATTTCATGAAAATAAAGTAAGGCATTCACACTTCATGAATTCTGCTTCACAATTTTCAGAGTTCCAGTACTTCTCCAGAAATTTTTGAATTATTCTAACTGCAGACATACAGTGTACTTCCATCTTTAATTACACAACAGAATGCAATGCATGTTACCTACCTAACAGTGTACTGCAATTATCCCGTGATGCCGACACACTCCATTCTTTCAGTTCCCATCTCCACTGAGTAATAACATGAACATTTTTTCAACGAAGACTTCCACCATTAAAAATTTCCTCCTCTTTACTTTTGATGTTAAAGGAAGCAATCTGTTGATCCGCTATTCAAAGTAAAAAACACAACCAAGAAACGACTACAATGAAGCCCAGTTTTGCTGATGCTGAAGTCTGTAGCAAATTCTTATTTAGATTTTGCTTATTAATGGGGCCATCATGTGTCGCTGCTAACCTTATTGATGAAAATTTGGTTTATTAAAGCAAATTCAATAAAATTGTATTTACACATTCAAAGCAAGATAAAATTCAAAAAGCACAGCTTAGGGTGACCTGAAATCACTGCTTATCTGAATGGCCTTATTGACTTCAGGGGATCCCTTTTAAAATACTCACCAGAACAAAATACTCACTGAAGCCAGTAAGACCTCTCAGAGGACATATTGATTTTATTCACCAATTCTATCCCCCAAAACTCCAATTGTAACAATTTAATTCACCATTTTTAATCACAGTCTAATCAGCCACCAGGAAGCTTTGATTTAAGTAATCAGCTTTAATCTTATTTTCCATTTGCATTTTTCTAGAGAGAGGTTGGCTGCCTCTATTGGTTGGCAAATGTGAAACATGTTTATTCACGTTTATATTTTATGCTTTTCTGCCAATCAAGATGATACACTATGTCTTCATACCATTATTTCAGCCTAGCATGCATTTATTTAAATTTCATAACTGAACATTTTTATGTAAGTTAATAATGAATGAAAAATTTATTATTTACTAGATGATATGTAATACTTTTTTGTGATCATTGCTGCATTTGAATGGAATTTAGAACTCAAAATGTATAGAATGTAAAAATTGACTTTAATATTTAAAACTGTTCAAATATGCTTGATACATAGGTGAAAAGCACAGTTTTCAAACTAAATTTTGAACTAAGTATTTTATTAAGTAATGAAAATACTGTTTGTGGGTAGTGAATTTAATTTAATTGACTATAATCTCCTTCAGAGTTTCTGAACAAGTAAAGCCCACCATTTAACTCTTTATTAATAGGCTGGGTAAAAAAACAGAAGAGCAAACATTTGTGATCTTTAAGCTCCAGATGGTTTCTCAAATTTGGATATGCTGAACTAATTGAATAAATAAAATGAAAATATATTCCCTCTCCAGTTTGAAGAGGCTACAGATGTTATATTTTGTGTTAGCTTTTCAGCAAATTCTGGTAGCCTGTTAATTCTGTTAGTTTGATAGCTTGAATTTTTATTTTAGGCAATAAACAGCTAAGTACTACATTTATTTGATTTAAAAGAGTTCAAGAGATATATTAACAGTATACCATAATACAGGTGTCATCATTTTGAGTTTAGTGTTAAATAGGGTTTTTTTAGAACCAGAGATGTTAATTTCAATAAAGAACTGCTGTAAACAATTTGATATAAATTAAATTATTTGATACTCTTCATTGTGGAGTGTTTTTAAATTTTTTTCCTCTGTCCTATTTTCATATGATACAAGTAGGAGTTGACAGGGATATTATGGCCTGATGTAGCGATGCCTCTGTCTGGCTTTGCTTGGGGAGACTTTAGAGCTAATGTAGAGTTGCACAGCCACATTTGGAGTCTAAATCTGTACAAGTCCATCAAGTCCAGAACTCCACCAGGAGCCAGCTGAGAAAAGAGCACAAGAGAGAGGACATCACACTGTGATTTGCAGCTCAGGGACTTCTAGTGTCAAAAGTAGTGTCTTCATTATTTACTGAGTCTTTGGGAACTTTTCTTCCAGTCTAGTCACTTTCTGAATCTATGCATTTTTTAAGCACAGGATTCCAGAACTGGTTTGAACTTGGCAAGGAATAAGCCTGCTGTGTGATTCTTAAGGATCTGATTCAAAGGAGGGAGATGCAGAGGAAGTTAAAAAATCAAGTGAACCCGCCTCCTCTATCCTGTTTGTGGATATCAAACCCTGGGCTTGTGAGAGGCACATGAGTCTGTTAAAGTAATTCCATGTGCTGAAATTTGGTATGAGAATTGTGGCTTGTCTAAATATATAGTTAAAATCAAAATATACTAGGTCCTCACAGGTGAAAATGAACAAAAAGGGAGAAAAACAGAGGGTAACATCTTTTTCTCATCCAGATCAAATTTGATGTTCATTGTCATAACAGCTAATAAGATTTTTACATACATAAGAGACATATTTAAGTAGATTGTACCTTTGTGGGCACTAAAATTTCAGTAAATTTTTAGGTATTAGTGGGACTCATGTGACCAAAACCTCATAGAGTGAGATTTGATAATGTATAGATCTATGTGTTAAAGACAATGTATTAGAGCTTTTGTGGTGTAAATTGACATAGCCTGAATGGCTCAAAATCTTTTCTATGCCCTTGTCTGAAAGAAAAGACAACCGGTGAAGAAAACTGTTGTGAATCTAAGCATGAAAAGGCATGAAAATCTATTTCCTTAATTAACCAAAATGCAAGGCCATTAATTTTTAATTTGTTGTTAATTTTCAACCCAATTTAATTTATGTAATTGTTTTCCATTTTGTTCCTAGGAGATTGAAAAGGCCTGGAAAATGGTGGATACAGCCTATGAAAAGGAACAGAAAGCAAAGGAAACGATTAATTCACTGCAAGAGGAAGTTGCACGCCTAACTAAATTAGTGGAGCAAGGATCCAGACTACCCCAGGGACAGGAGTACAGGTATGTTTTCCCCAGGGAGGGGGAAAGCCTGATCTGAGTTTCTATCATTCCACACCTTTTTTAGCCATTCGGACACTACAAAGGCACTGGAAAACAGAGAGAGGTGTCTTTTCTGCCTTTTACTTTTCTCATGAGTGCACGTTTATTGGTCTATGTGTTTATGCAGTGAGCAAGTACAGAATTAGGCTCTGAATGAGTTCATTCAGCATTGGATTAAACTGAGAGATCAAATAAAAATCAATATTATGCACTATCTCAGTATCTGTCATATTGTTTTACCTGACTAGCAATTCAACATACACTGTTTTTGAGAACAGGATCCTGTCAACATTTTTACATATGATGACAGCAGGGTCAAGCAGACAAATCAAGGAAGCAGGAGACTTGATATCTCTTTTGTTTCCGGCTTTGTTATAAGGAGTTATCACTGTCTGTATTCTTGTTTGCATTTTATATTTCTACATTTTCAAGACTATGAGGGTTTTTCTACTGAACGCTTATGCAGCCGCTAGCATAGAGGGACCTAGTCTCTGGTGGAGCCTCTAGCTGTTACAGTGTGCACATAATAATAATCCTCAGGAGCTGCTCAAAAGCCCTCCAAAAGCTAGTGTTTTGTAGTATCAGGTCCTCAGACTGTGCTTATGCTGTAAGATTAAGTGTAAACTTAAAGTATCTTGACCCTATGACCTGTGCACTTTCTATCAAGATTGCTGATGGTTGGCCCAGGTGGTTCTGGCTTGAAATTTTCACACTGTGTAAGGTATTTATTTATATTATGCATTCAGGATATGTATGGGTCATGCTCATCTCCCCATGCCCTGTGTATCCAGGCTGCATAAATAAGACTTGTGCCTGTGAGCAAGGCCTTTAGTGTGCTCAGACGTTTCCCCTCCAAGGAAAGTGCCAGCACGTAAACCACCTGGATGCATAAGAAATGCACTCCTCCTCCTTTTGGCCCTGAAATGTTTTGGACCTGTGTAACAGGTTTCCTTGGATCTAAAAGCTTGGTCACTAAGCCTTCCCCTAGTATAACTCTCCCTAAAGGCAGCTCTCTGTGGCTGCTTTTTGCATTTTCCTGCAAGAGCCAGGAGCTCACTCCTGCCATTGCCAGCTGCTGCCCTGGCTGCTGAGACCTGCCTACTAACAATTTCTTCTTAAAGAAGAATTTCCCAGTTTATTGCCCTCCAGTTCCCCGCTTAAATACTCTGTCTCGTAACAAGGCCATGGGACTAGACAACTCCTCCCTATAGTCTTTTAGAACTGTGAGGCTGGTTTTTAAGGTTGAGCTTGAACCCACACTGCTTGGACTTTCTTTCAGTTTGTAAGGGTGTCCAAACAGGGAGTCTGTTTTATTCTTACATTACATAACTGTAAGACTTAACCCAGTTAGGTGCCCAGTCAGGTAAGCTGCAGAGATACTACAATGTAGTATTTTTGGTCCCTGACTAATTTTGCAATGGGTGGAGAAGAAGGAATTTTGTTGCCTGTTACCTTTTTGGGAAACTGAAGGTTTCTTCAGACCCGTGAGGATGTGCAATAACAAGAAAGAGTGATTTACTGGACTAGATTAGCTTTGAAAGCTGCCTATGTCGATGGTGACTACAATCACAGTAGATAGAGCATATAATTCAATTGACCAGCAAAGCTTTAATCCAAGAGGAGTATAAAATAAAACAAATTACTTTTAAACTCCTGTTTCTCACAAAAGATTTTGTTTTGGCATAGGCAGAAGAACAGAAAAGGCCTGTGACTAAGCTTGACTATTATTTCCTTGCTTCCAGTATCCAGGATTTGCTAAAACTTAAAGAAGAGATAACAAAGGAGCGAGACCAACTCTTGTCAGAGGTTGTGAAGTTACGTCAAAGTCTAACTCAAGCCACGGAGCAGCAGCAGGATGCCGAGAGGGCAAAAAACGAGGCAGATCAATCTGTTATGCAGGTCTGTATAGATCACCAGGTGGTGATTTTAGGCTTTGTCCTGAACCATGCTCCACTCTTGCAATTGATCCATTGACTAGTATGTTACTACCTGTTCTTTCACACCTCAAACATCTTTAGGATTGCTCAGAAAGGAGTCTGTTGTGAATGACTTTTATATTTTTCTCTTATTCTAGGCTATGTCCTTTGCAGAGTGTGTTGTCATGTACCAGCTGCTTTCATAGCTTCCCAATACCCTGAATAAGACCAAGGTTCCTTTGCCTGAATCATAGTTCTCTTTCATACTTGAGATGTGTTTCTTTTTCTGCATTGTAAATCCTTATGTCACCGAAGAACCACTTAGAACATAGATCTGGAATGGAGATCCTAGGTCCCTTGCTGTTGGCAGTGGTTGTTATATGATGCCATACCATTGTTTTTAGGAATGTATCAAATTCTGACTTAAAAGCTAATTAAGCTATTTTCTCCCCTACTGCTTATGGGAAGCTTTTCCAGAACCTCACTTTTCTAACCGTTAGAGACCTCCTACTTTCTTCTTCACACCGATCCTGCCTACTGTTTTTCAGCTTAAATAGTTTTTCATCTCACCAGTGTCTGTAGAGCGCAGTCATATTCCATCTCAGCTTTACTTGTTTTGTCTCCTGTTTAAGTTAGGTTCCCTGTTTTTCTGACCGCCTGAGTAGACAGTTCTTTGACTGATCCATATGTATGGATTCTTTTAAATGTGTATAGCAGCCAGATAGATACAGAAAATGGAGGATCAATAGGATATACACTGAATGAAAAGAAAGTAGAAAAGGGTGGAAGATGGGATACAGAACTCTGATACATCAAAATACAAAATCATAATAATAAGGAGTAAAAGAATTTAAAGCAGAATATAAATAGAGGCCGGAGCAAGACAACAGGAGAAAGGAAAAGCAGAAAAGAACACTTACAGAACAGAGAAGAGATGGAAGCAGCATGTAGCTTACAGGTTTTTATTAATCACAAATAGGAAAGTAATGATCAGCCTAGGTTTCATGAATAGAACTTGTTTCTGTTTGTAAAGCTAGTGGTTGGGAGTGTATTGCAAAAGAATATAAACCTTTGCTTTTCTGACAGCATTGTGGCTATGGGAGAAAAGAGAGAGGATTGAAACTCCTGTCAAAACTCATTGAATCTTGCCAGCCTTAATCTTCTGATATTCACTTCATCAGCCCTTAAATTTACCGGATTGTTAGACTTTGTAACTACCTCCCATTCTTCCGTTATGAAATTATTCTCCACTTCAGACTGCTTAAATGACAATGTCTGTTTGAAGATCCTGTTGAAGACCCAGTCAGTTCTGGCAACTTTTCATCTGTAGGCTCAGAGGGAGAGGAATCTTTAAGCTAAGAACATCTTTCAGTTGCTGGTCCCTGACTGAACTGCATATTTCCATGTGGATCACCCTGCTGTGTCTCCTCTCTGCTGATTCTGCTCCATCACATTTTTGGGGAGGGAGAGAGCAGAAGTCATAAGGCAGTGTATTAAATATGAGAGAAAGCTCATCTTTCAAAGTTCCTGCAAAGGAACTTTGAGAGCAGAAAGATTGAGAGCAGCTGTGAAAATGAACACTGGTCTGACATCTCTGTCTTGTTCCTTTACTATCAGTGTAATAAGTGTTTCTGCTGGTGAGATAGAAAAATAAACATAAAAATTATTGCAATATAACATCAAGCCCAAATTAGTTTTAACACTGCATTCAGAAAGTATCACTTTACAAGTAACTCACAACTGAAAAGACATTTGTGCCACTGCATCTCCAGAGGAATGCTTTTATGTCTGAACGGTGTCATCAGACCCTTCTGTGCAGGTGAACTGACTGGTGCTTAACAAATTCTTGTCCTCAGTAAATAGGTTCCCTCATGCAGGACTTTTTGTTCAGCCACTAAAGAACATATTTACTTCTGAGAAGATCTGGCATATTGCATGTAGTAGTGGGTACAGTAGTATAGAAACTGTTGTTTTCAAAATCAAGCATAGTAGAAGCACAGGTGAGAGGCCTTGTTTTCCTGAATAAAAGGCAGCAGAACTTAAACTTTTGTCTTCTCTATTATTATAGCTTCAGCAAGAAATCCAGCTGCATCAGAATGAGGCATCACGAGAGGCTCGAAAGAAGGAAAAAATGGAGAAGGAGCTTAAAAATCTTCTAGCTGAAATGGATAACAAGCAAGCTGAGATCAAGAATTTACAGCAACATATACAGAGGAGCAAAGAGGAACAACTGAAAATGGAACAGCATCTAAAAGAGCAGAAGGTAGAGTACATGGCACACCATATTCATCAGGTCTAAGATTAGGGTCAGATGTCAAAATAAGAACAAACAGGATTTTCCTGAAGGGAGAGAGAGAGAGATTGTTTTAAGTCAATAAATTTTAATAAATATTTATTTTAATAGAAATATTACTTTACTAATAAATAAATATGTAAACCTTGCTGACATTTCAGATGGATTTCCTCACAGAAATCAGTAGTGGATTGCAATGATGTAGTTAGAGATCATCTTGAAAACATCACAGCAAATAAAACAAAGTCTGTGAAGTGCATGGATGATCTGATGACAGTAACAGGAGACTGCCAGGTTGGACTTCTGACATGTATTGCCAGTTTTGCCACTGATTCACTATAGTGGCATTGGTAAAGTCATTTTACCTCCGACCTCCTTCTTTCTTCTCTGTCACAATAGTTTTTATCTACCTCTCAAGCTTGTGGAAGAGTTTCTGTAAAAGAGCAGAGAACTGTCTTTGTAAACCTGTTTGATTGATTTTTCCCATTCTGTTTCTAAAACCTTTATCTGGAAATGTCCTAACATAGTGTTCTGCAGGTGTTTGAATTTTCAGGTTTTCATTCCATTTCCCCTGACTTTCAGAAACTCTCAGAGAAGCAATTTCAGTAAATGGCAGGGAAGATCTCATCACTGTAAAACAGTCCTACCTCAAGGGAAGCTTCCTTGGGAGTTGTGTGTATCTTGTAAATTTATGACTTTAACGGCTTTTTCTTCCCTTCAGGACCCTGAATTTGTGAAGGTAGAGGGGTCTGACAATTTTTTGTCAACATAGAGTCTTAGTAAAATACTTCACATAAAGAGTTACAGAGAAGACTTGGTTATTTCTCTGAATATCACTGATTTGATATAGCTTTTGAGGGCAGCTCGATGATCTGTGAGGACAATCACATTGTTTTTAAATAAGATATCTATAGTTCCTGGTTCTGTTCCATTCTCCCCCCTCCTTTCTATAAACCCTTTCAGCCTTTCTAAGTGCGGATATTAGGGGCATTCAATTGTCCAAACTATCCTGGAAACCAGTATTTCACATAAAGTGCTATGCCTAGGCTAATTAATCAGGCTACTGCACTGTCTTTGTTGCCTGTGCTGGCTTGAAGGTGTTTGTGGAGGCCTTGCATTGTTTTTTTGAAAAAAGTCTGTCCAAAACTCAGGCTATCTAACTGTGCAAGGGTCAGAGTAGAGATCTGCAAGAGAAAGTGACTCAGTTATTGCAATGTCATTGGGTTATCGTTTCTCAGTTGAATTGTAGCTGGCTGTGATGCCTGCTCTTATTCCACTGAGATTTCTAATAAAATATCCTTTCTTGCATGACAGTGAAGATGGTTTGATACAGCTACTATAGATTTCATCCCACCCATGTCCAAGTCTTAATAAAGAATCGCCTGAATCAGTGTCATCCTGACATTTGCAACACAAGAAACAAATTCCTTGGTTTTACATTGTCTTTGTTTCTGCATGCGTTCAGAAGAGGGAGATTCTACTTCTCTTCCTTTAATGTTTGTTAAGGGCATAGCACATACTGACTTAATCAGTTTATCACACGTTAATTCTTGAAGTGAAAAATATGATTGTTCTTTTCTCACTTATGGAGTAATATCTGTTAGGGGAAGTCCCATCAAGCAGAAGAAAAGACTGGCAGCTCCAGTATTGAAGTATATGTTCTCCATAGAAACAATGAAACTGCTGTTTGGGGCTTTTGACTGAAGACAAATTAGAGAGGAAAATGGTTGTGTCCTGGTCTCAGCAAACCATGTGCCCAGAGAAATGTTATCAGCATATTAATGTAGGATTTGCTTGCTAAGCAGCAGAGCTCCCCTGCCCTCTGTTGATTGAAGTAATTTGAATCTCATACTCATTTTCAGTAATTACATGTAGCAAGTTGTTGTGTTACGTGATGCTTGCCAAATGCCTAACAAATAGTACAATATTTATCTACCACCTGCAAAAGAGACCTGCTAAACTCCCGGAAAAAAGATGACATTGGCTGTGTTATTCATTAGAAATTATAATTCCCTGTAGTCAATATGAACATATATCCTATTTCACATCAGTAATTTCATCACCAGTGAAGAGCAGTTTCTAAGCAGACAACAATAGCAGCTTTTATCTCCTGGGGAGATGGAAGGTTTTGTCTTCATGTATATGTAGATTGTAATGAGATTAAAAAGAATTAATAGGATTGTTCTTTAACAGATCTTGAATGAAAGAGCTGGTAAGGAACTTGAGCAATCTCAGATGAGAAATAATAAGCTCATGCAAGAGAGCGAGCAGCATAATGTGATGTTTGAAGAGGTGATGCAGGATATCCAGCAAAAGACAGCAGAACTGAAAGTAAGTGCCAGAAGGTTCATGCATCCTATCAGCTGTATCCCTCTGATGGCAGTCTTACACCTGGGACAAGGATGACCCCAGTTCTTGTACCAGAAGTTTCCTATGGGTAGTTCTGGGGGAAATCTGAGGAGATTTTAGGAATAGATCTGGCTGTCACTGGATGCCTTTTTTTCTGTGGTGGTACCATGGTGCAGTCTCCAACCCTATCACCTGACAGTGTAGCACCTGTCCTGCTGCAGGAGCTGTGTTTCATAAAACACATAAATCCAAATGCTCAACACATTGTGTTCATAAAGGATGCATGGTGCTTTTGACAAGCATAAGGTCTTTTTTCAATTGTGAGATCTTCAGATAAGAGCAACAACTGACTTTCTTATAGTGATTAACATAATCAGAGTGTTGCCAAAACCCCTTGAAAAACATTAATGAATTATAATAACAGTGTCCTGGATAGCTTCCACTGAAGGAAGTTGCTTCCAACACTACAATTTTCCCCTCACAGTATTGGTTGTGGACATTAAATATAAGTAACCAAGATGGTGTTTACTTTCTGATCTAAATGGTTTTCTTGCCTGATTTTACAGTTGGGTTGTACCACTCAGAAGCAGGTGAGTTTCAGCTGGGGAAGGATTAAATGATTTCTGCATATGGTCTTTAGGCTACTTTGAGAGCATTTGTTATAAAGGGTAAGGTATAAGTGTTAGATGTTATTATACTGTCTACCATATCTTGCACTTTGTATCATCATTGGGGTTAAAACACTACATTCGAAAATTCAGGTGTAAAATCATTATCTTATCAAGGTTTAATCCAGTATAACCAATTCACCTGAATAAAAAGGTTATTTGTCAATGGAGAGCTTTTTTTTTGAAATGAGAACTATTAGAATGATAAAAACTAACCACTGACTGATTAAAAGATCAGTTCATAACTAATATGACACAGAAGATTCTGATTTGGATCCTTAATGGGCTGTGTTGTAGGAGCTTGTTTTCTGTTGTGTTTTGTTAGGCAGACTGGAGGATATTTTTCTTACCTATTTGAGAAACAAATTACTCTCTTTTCCAGGTTATCTGGAAAAGGTTATCATTACTTCTAGCAATACCATGGTTCTTTAAAACCTTACAAACAATGTGTTCAAATGTGATTTACATTTGGGGCTCCAGAGTGTCAAAAAGAGGATTTTGATTCTATGATCTTATTCTAACATCAAGAAAAGTTGATGGACCTTGTAGAGTCATACACATGGACTTCTGGGAACAAAAAAATAGACGATACTGCCCAGTTAGTAATTAAGCCAAATCACTAAAGCTTCTAAGAACCCTAGTCATGATCTGAGATGTCCTTTTTGTTGGCACTGTGCTTGCAGTTTCATCCTGCAGTGTGCTGAGTGCCTCCACTACGGTGTTGGGCAACGCGAACTGTCAAAGTACTCATAAATCCCTTGAAGGTTATTGTCAGTAAGAACTGAGGAGATTCACATCCTCCCAGAGGATATTCCCATAGCAGGAATCAAAAACCTTAGAGAATCAGTATCTGAGGATGTAAGTGAAACACTGTAGTCTGTGATGGCTCTGAAACCTAACAGTGGCATTAAATTGTACAAGGGAGCCATAGTTACTTCTTAAAAGGAAAGAGACAAATTTCTGTTGTGATTATTTGTTGTGTTTCCTGGTATCCAGTTCCTTAATTTTTATGCAGTGTTTTGATTGTAAAGCAAATGAAGCACACTCTACATTTTCTTCTTCTTTAAAGCCATAGGCAATAAAAAACATGGGGATAATAGATACCTGCTATTTAGGCACATGCAACCAGACCACACT
Organism: Phaethon aethereus; assembly: GCF_964289735.1. Classification (NCBI taxonomy): domain Eukaryota; kingdom Metazoa; phylum Chordata; class Aves; order Phaethontiformes; family Phaethontidae; genus Phaethon; species Phaethon aethereus. Next base: position 28,062,206 of record NC_138583.1, read on the forward strand.
GCAGATATCTTTCTCATCACAATCACTGTCCCTAATACATCAGAGGATATTAGAGCTGCCCGTGTTTGATATGCAGGACTAACTGAGTAGAGCTGGTTGAGGTTTGCAGCTGGGGATTCTTTATTGATCATCATCAGCCCTAGAGCATAAGATTTGATTATAATTTTCCTTGCCTTAGCTAGCTTTGTTTAAATTATGTTTAATATTGTTCCATTAGCTAATTATCTTCTCTCAGATGACCCACAACACTTATACCTTTGCTTCCTGAATTTCATGGAATAAGTATATACCAAGTACAGAGGCACTTTCTCTCTGTGGATACTTTCTGTCCCCTTTCTTTGTGGCTGTTCTGTAGGCCAGAGAGGATGAATTGACTCAGATGCGCCTTGAAATTTCAAAGCTGAACAAAGTAAGAGATGTTCTCCAGAATAAGCTGCGAGTTGCAGAGGAGCAAAAAGTTGATGCAGGACATGAGAGGAACACCCTAAAAAATCAAATATCTAGACTGGAGAGAGGTAGGTACCTAACCAATGGGTGGATCTGTCTTTTGATTCGTAATTTATTCACTCAGGGTACATCCTCCTGTTAGGATTATTCTCCTTTAGCGCCTAGGATGAGACTGTATAAATGACAGTTGGAATCTACATCAGCATTTTAAAAACCTTGTAGGCTTACAGAATTTTCATAATGTAGCATATGTGGGGTGAAAATATAACAGGCATACCTGAACTTTGTGGTGTGCCAATTTGTGCCATGTCACATGAAGAGTCGTCCCCAATATACCTTCATTGCCCCTGCACTGACCTGTGAGAAAGAAGCAATCTCAGAGCTTATTGAAATCAGACATTGCTAGGACACACTTTTTTTCCTGGTTTGATTCTTCTGAATAGTTACAGCCTGGAAGTGAATATGAGCATGTGAGGACTTCAGTTGGGCAGCGTGGATACTAGAGCTGTCCAAGAATTGACTGACCTGGTACCAGATCTGGAAAACTTTGAGAAGGAACTTTCAACTTTTTTTCCAAATGGAAATTTTGGAAGAAAATGCCTTGGGTCTAACAAAATATTTTGTTTAACTTTAAAAAAGAACTTTTTGGGTATTTTTTAGCATTTAAAATGACTTTTTAAAAAAATCTAAAATGCAAATAAATTTGAAAATCAAATATACTTTGAAATAAAAATAGACAAATTTTCAAAGTGATTTTCAGAAAAAACATTTTTTTTTCCTAAAATAATATTACGAAGTTGGAAAAATATTTGAGTTGGTGAGACTTCACTTTTTGGGGAAGAAAAACCCCTTTAGCTACAAAATTAATCTAGTTCAAGTTGATATATACTGGCATAAATGCCTCTCTGCTCTCGCTTGTTTCTAGCTTGTGTCCTGAAGAGACTGCATGTACGAGATCTGAATCCTTCTGTATAACTGTACTTATGGACAGTTGTGTTTGCTTTTCTTGCATCTCTGTGAGGGTGGAAAAGCTTTCCCACAAGCATTTTGCTAGTACTGCTTAAGGTCATGCTCTGTACTAGAAAGGAGAGGGGAACTTAGGAAATTCAAATCTGTACTGAAATGCCTGAGAATGGCTACTAATAACATGTCTTTTTGCAATACTTGACATATCTTAGCACTCCAGTGTACTGCATTTCCTGAGTTGCAGTGTTAGTGTAGCAGGTTTTAATTAATTTTAAAATATAGTGAAAGCACATGTCTTCAATTTTTAATATCTTTTTAATAGTATATGCGCAGTGTTAATTTTGACCCATAGCAAGTAGTTTTAACTCCACTGAAGCCAGGAGAACCTCACTGCTTCAGAGGAGAGCTGGATTTCACATAGAGGGATTAAAATAATTCCAAAAGTCCCTGTTTTTGTAAGTGCCTTAATTTTTGGATGCTCACACTGAAGCTTCTTAAAAGGCTCTGATTTTCAGTGTGCTTCATGTTTTCTGCAAACACAACTTCTTTGAGGTATCTTGGTTTGAACACCCAAATATAATAAGTTCTTATACCATTAATTACTGTGCCTGAGTTGTTCTAAGTTCTTCTAAGTACCCAAATAAGTATTAGCATCATTAGCTGATAACTGAGGTTGCAAAACCTGGTCACAGCTAATTGAACAGATCGTGTAATGTTAAGGCTTTTTAAAAAGTCCACTAAGTTGTTTGTGCATTTTTAACAGCTGTACAGTTTGAAGCCAGGATTTATTCTTTTTCCTCCTTTTCTCTAGAGTTGGAGGCTGCCAAAAAGCAAGTGGAGATTGACAAGAAAGCTATAGATGAGCTTGTGAGGGAAAGGGATATGCTAAGCAAGGTGAGCTTGCATTGGTAATACTGATAAACAAATTTCATAGCTTGAGAATGAAATGTCTGTAGTTTAAACACTCACAGCGACACAGAAATGTTGTAGAATAAATAATATTAAGTAAAGCATTCAGATTTCCTTAAGCAGAGGCACATAGTGCTTCTTTTCTGTGCATTGAAATAACGTTAGTACTCATAAATACACAAAAGGTTTTTAAGTTTTAACATATAAACCATCAGGGTGTTCAAACAATGCTATATGTGTTCACCTTTATTGCAAACCCGTTGTCTGATAACCAAAGACTTCATTACATCTATGCTTTTACACTCTGTAGCATATTAAGTTTAATATCAATCTAGGCAAACTAAGTCTTTGCTAGTAAAAGAACAAACCAAAATGTTGATGCATCACATAGCAGCTTGGCAGGCTGTGCTAATACTAATCCTTGCTTTTAGGTCCATTTCTCATACTGATCATTTTCCATCAGCCCAAGGTTCTTGTACTGCAGGATAACATCTCATGTTTATGGGCATTCCAGAAGTGTAATCTAGTAAATTCAATGCTAAAAGATGATTTCTGAGGTGCTTTACTTGGTATAGATTCACTGTCCCATGTATTGACTCTAGCAGAGGCTCAGATTTGGCGGTAAACAAATACCTGTTTTGTATAGGGAAATAAATTTCCAAGTGGGAGCAGAAGGCTGATTTTATAAAGATGGTATTTTGGTGTTTTCTGTTTAGTCCTTATGCAGAATTTTAAACCAAGCTTGGTTAATTTCCAGTTTAAACTTGCTTTTTAGGACATGAGAAGGAAGGGCGTTTGGCTTTATTATTTATTTTACTGGTCATTAATATGCTTTACAATCTAAATGCCTTAAAGCTGGTAAGGTTTTTCCAGTCATTACTTATATCCACTTGTAAAGAATCCTATCCATTTTTCTTTTTGTAATGCAGACACTAGTGTTTTAACTTCGAATCAGAAAAAGCACTATTTAGCAGTTCGGTTATGAGGCTTGAGTACTTCAACTGAACAAATTAGATAAGGGGTAATAACTTTGGGAAGTCCATAATCCACTTAGACAATGGCATGTTTTTCTCATAGTGGTTGCAGTGTTGCCCTTTCAGCTCAAGAATCATTTTGTGTTCCCTGTAGAACTTGGTCAAGGCTACCAGTGCCACTCAGAAGCAGATAAATTTGGTGAAGCTCCATGAACAGTCAAAGAAGAACTTGGAAGAAGAAATCCAAAATTATAAGAATGAAGCTCAGAAACAAAGGAAGATTATTTATCAGTTGGAGAAGGAGAGAGATTGTTTCATCAATGAAACCAGTGAGCTCAAACAGAAGGTAGGAATAGCTTTTTGTGCAAGTGGTTCTTCCCTGTCTTACTCTCAAAACTGTAAAGATGATATATTGGTTTCCTAATATGCCAGTGGGAGGGAAGCTTATATCTGTGTTCTTCACACAGTTTACAAAGATTTCTTCTTGTCAGTGTGTATTTCCCTCTACTGTTTCGGTTCTTTCTGGGGGACCCTCATCAATGGGTGTGTATTCTACGAGAGACTTGGAGTCCAGCCATGTATTTTTCTTATTCAGAAATCATTTGAGAAATGAAACTAGGGCTGGAGTTCAAACCAAGGCCTCTGACTTCTTATACCTGAGTCCCACAATTGCAACTCTTGTATGTAGTTGGAAATTACTTTTTGATTGTTCTGTATTATCTGCAAAGGAGCTTATCTTGCATACTACTGATGTCCTCAAATTGAGGCCAGTGAGAGCTGGCAGTACTCGACATCTTTGTAAGGGACTTAGCATTTTGAAGGATTACTCCTAGTATGAAAAACATCTGAACATGTTCAAACTCATCTGCAAAATAGAAGTTTTCCAGGAAGAGCTGCAGAGAAGCACTGCATAAAATTTGTGTTGCCTGCTTTCCATTATTATGTACAACTTTATTCCTGACGGTATACTCAGAAACATGGTTGTAACATGTTCCATTAATTGCTGAAGATCACATTGAAGGGCCTTCAAAGAAGGTCATTGATTTACTGGGATTAGCTTTCAAACTGTTTTAACTTACAAGTTATTTGCTATCTTTTCACTTTAAAATTATTCTTTCCAACTTCATGTGACCAGGTGCTTTTAAATCATTTTTAGAATGGTATATGCTCCCTTGTCTGGAATACCTTTTCTAATTTCCTTGGAATAATATTCCATGAAAGTGAGATTTGTCTTTGTTGCAAAGTCATATTTTGCATCTTTCCCTTATAGTGCATTTCTATCAGTATAGATATGAGTTAAGAACATTGTATACTAGGGGCAGGGAGTAATTCATAACAGTCAGAATTACAAGACTCTTGCTTTCAATTCTGATTAGGGTTGCTCACAATACTTTGAGGGAGAAAATGACAAATGTTTGCTTGTTTACTTTTTCTTTTTTTCCCCTGCCACTTGGGTGCAAATTTTCTGTCACCTCTTATAAGGCAGAGCCTCAGTAAACGGGTTATGACACTTGAGCTGTTTGTATAATGATGCCCGCGTTATGACTGCAAGTTTTTGAAGTACTTGCACACTTCTGTCATTCACTAAAGGGCCAATTCCTGACTCAGCTTGCAGGTGAAGAGCAGCAGGAGCAGTTCTGAGCACAGGAGTATGTGAGACAATAATCGTGTCCCTGCAGAGGTTCCCTACATGAAATTGCTCATTGGTTGGAAGGGCAAAACACAGGGTAGAAGAAAGACATAGGATCACGATTATTATATCCACTAGGTAATATTTAGGTTCACTGTTTAACCTATGCAAACTTTGGAAACTCTTGCAAAACTACAGGAGCCATTTCACAACTGGTGGGGAATAAACTACTGATGGGCAGTAACCACACGGCCAGTCAATGCTCTTCCATCACCTTTTACCATCCAGCCAGCTCTGCAGAAGCTCACTGCACACCTTCTGCATTGTGTAAGATCTGGGAAAGAGCAAAACCCATCTAAGTCCAAAGACTTCTTGGAACTCCTGCAAGGCAGACAGAGCCATGCTGTCTCTGAAAGCTGCCTGGTTATTTATAGCAGGACAGAATCTACAGAGCTGCAGAATTCCTCTTTCAAAATCAACATTTACTACTAACTGATGAACAGAGTCAGCAAAGTAAAATGCACAACAGTAAAAGATTTTAGTGGTGAGAATTCATGCTAGACTTGCTCTTCTAATTTTTGGCCTGTCTGACTGCTCATTTGTACCAGTTTTAAGCTGCCACCACTTGTTGAATAGTCTCATGTCTAGACTAGCCACCACAAATGAGAAAAAAATCTGACTCTTTGTTCTTTGTTGTGTAGTCTGTATTACTGAGCAACAAATGTTAGTAGAATATTTCTTTTTTTAATTGAAATTCTTAGATTATGAAATCTTAGTTTCCCTGTGGAAGGGTTAGGGTACTGAAAAGGAAACAGTGAAGCTCAGTTTCACCTGAAGTGTTCCCTGACTGTGCCCTACGAGAGGTCACAAAACCAGTCTGTAATACGTTGTTTGTTTTTTTTTTTAAAAAAGCCATTTACAATGTTACATTTACAGTTTAACACCAAATACAGGAAAATTAAAGAACATATTTCCTTTTTTAAATTTGCATAATCTTTTGGAAAACCTAATGCTGAACAGGCATATCATTAAGACCACGGCAGCACTTTTGGAGTGGTTAAATAAAAGTAAGCAAATAAGGATGGCGCGGTTACTGAGATCTTGAGTAGGTTCACTGAGCTAAACAGGTAACCAACAGTAGGTGATAGGTAAGTATACAGATAAAAAAACCTGTGAGAGTACAAGAGAAAACTATGAATATCTAATACTTTCTGCTTAGCTTTGGCCCCTCATTGCCAAATCTGAGAGGTGTAGTGTTCTATCAACTAAATCAGAATTGAGGATGTTCAACGTCCCACAGGGCTCTGTTGGGAAACATTGCATATATATTTTCTGTATTTATAAGGAAGAATTATTTGGGTTTAATCATTCCTGAAAAAGCAGAGTCAGCATGCAGCCTATGAGCACAACTCAGAAAACAGTCCACAAGCTTATTGCACTTATATTGTATCAAAACCAAGTAAAAGACTTACAAATGCAGTGACCTACTTTCAAATCTGGCTCCAGCCTATGATTGCCATAGTGCAGATAGAAAACATGCCTTATTGATTTCTTCTCCCTGCTATTACTATTGGCAGGTTGTTTTAACAGAAAAGGAAAAGGCAGGAGTAGGTTATAAACTGTGTTTTTTGTATTGCATTGTAAGCAGTTCCTGGGATCCTCTGCAGTCAGCTACAAATGTGCTGGAATTGTATTCCTGCTGCTGTAATAAAATTTTGTATATTTAGCTATCCCCCATCTTCAAAGTTGGTTGGAGGTGCCTGGTAGAATGATCAATTAATTAAGCTCCTGTCCCATAACTAGACCTCACAAGGCTTTACTGCTAAAACAAGGGACAAGTCAACATTGTTGCCTGCAGATTTTGCAGTTATTGACTATTTGATGTAAACGTTTTTGTTTATCCTTTTGCTTTGACATATCAACATAAATCTTAGTTCAAACTGCTACCTTCAAAAACAGAGTCATACCAGAACTGGGTATGAAATCAGTTGTAAATGGACTTCTCTCCTGGATTTTGTCCGTGTGATTTCTCAGCTTTTTCTTTAATGCTTGATCTTTTCCCAGCTTTAAGGGTGGCATTGTTTTCTCCGCCGGGCAGTGAAGCTGAAAAATTATGTTCTTGATGTGTGTACGCTTTAGTTTTCTTTTTATTTCTTTTAATCTTCTTTCTTTGTAATGCTGGATTCTGTTTAAATACTGCTTGTTTGTGCACCTCAGTTTTCGACTTTGTACAACAGGAGGGAGATTTTTACATTTAAAAGAAATAATTAGGAAGCCCATCAATAGATTAGCAACTATTTGTATTTTTGCTCCTTTAACATAGTAATTCTTAGGTATTGTTATGGTGGAAATTGTTTAATAAAGGTGTCTATAAAATTTTGTACTTTTGTTTATTAATACTGCATGTGATCATCTTCTTTCTACAGTCTACAATACTCCATTCTCTTTAGATAATCTTCACATCATTATTTCTAATCCTTCATGGAAGCAACTAATGGTGATTACCTGTTTGTTTAGATCAAGTGTAAGTTACATTAACTGACTTTCTTATTATTGCAATTATATATCAACAGATTGTGATCCTGTGTTCATTAAAAAAAGTTAGGTTCTTAGAATATATGAGTACATGCAGGTCCTCTTGGAAAAATGTATGTGTGTTTATTCATCTTATCATACAGCTGACATCCAAAACAACACACAAAGTCTAGCTTTGCTCTATAAATAACCTAAGGCTAGTCTTGATGAAAGCTGTTTATGTTGATTTTATTGAACCCACTCAATGGCAATATTTTCAGTAGCTTGTTTTTAAAATAAATATCTGCACATCTATAAGTTTTAGTCTTGAACAAAACCTAGGTATGAGATTAAAATATAACGTTGTGTCATATAAGCAATCCAGAAAGGTTAAACTTGTACTCGGAATGAAGTTATATTTAACTGTAGCCAAAACTTCTTAACACTTCTTGAACTTGTCATCTTAGAATAAAATCACAAACTCTGTCCCATCCTTACAGTCTTGTGATGATGGTTTAATCGTGTTCACGTCCTTCTTTCCACTCCAGGTCCTCCAGCACCTGAAAGATGTTGAAATACAGGAAATGCAGATCTGTGACTATGAGAAGAAAGTAGCAGAGTCTACAATTAAATTAAAACAGCAACAAACCCACTGTGAAGCTGTGAGAACAGAGAGGAACCTGTACAGTAAAAATCTGATTGAAGCTAAGGTAAAAAAGATACATTTTTCCTTGTGTTTTTCTCTCTGCTCTTATTGTTTTTTCTTCCTGATCTAATTTTAATTTGTTAAAAGGAAAGCTCACTGGATAAATGGCAGAAGTGGTTTCTTCATTCCTGTGTGTTTTGGAGAAATGAATGTTTTAGGTCCCTGACATTTTATCTGGACAGTTTGTATTTGGACTGGAAATAGGATCCACAGTCATCATGTGGCAATATCCCTGCTTCAAACCATGCATAAAATAACAGTACACTGGAGTTACAGAATCATAAAACTCAATCAGAGAAGAAACTTCTTCCTTTCCATCCTGACTCCACTCTGGTTTATCCCTTTAGGAGTTGTCTGCATGTATGGGAAATAGGATATAAGGGGAATAAGATTGTCTCCTTAGCTCTGAATGTGTATGCACATTACTGTGAATCATGATTTAGAAAGCAGAGGGAACACTTTCCCAGCTGAAGTGGAGTTTTCTGACAGAACTTAATGCTTCCATCTCGCTTGTTCCTTTCAAGGAGTGTCATTTTCCTCAGATAATGATTCTCTCCGTTCTCTCTTCCTTGAGGATCTCACTAACAATACTAGAGGAAGAGAACAGATCACTTAAGGATGCATTCTTTTATTCTGATGTAACGATCTAAAATACTACACAAATCCTATTGCAATTAGCAGAGATTGGGACCTTGCATAGCTGTGATTTACAGCCTTGGGTTATTTCAGAATAAGGATTTATAATGTAAACATATATAGTAGATTACCATTTTATACTCTGGTTTGAACAGGTAGGTGTTTTGCTTGAGGAGCAGGTGGAAATGAACTGTCCAAGTTCCTACCCAGTTGTGTGCTGAATTTGATTAGGAATGAACAATTTTGCATTTATGTGGGATGTTTTACTTGACCTTTGTCTGCCTCTCATCAGTGGATGCGGTGTTGGGATTCACTGCTCCCAAAAACTCTCACAGGAGAAATAAGGGTGAAAAATTGCAACGCTGGTGATTTTTATTTTTTTAATATACAACATAAATGTGTTTACTTATAAAGAACTGGCATCTATGTGCTGAGTTACAAAATGAACCAATGAACTCATCAGACTTTTCAGGTTTTGAATGTTATATGGTGCTACACACAATGCTGTTCACGGTTACAGTTGCTAGAGGCTGGTGTTCAGACTTCAATAGCTTACTTGGCTTACCATAAAACTTCTTTAGCAAGTCCTGTGTGAGAAGACAGCTGACCCCCAAAAGATGTTTTTGGCCAAGGCAATATTATGTGTAGCAGTGAAAAAATAGCCATTCATAGTTCAGTAACAGGTCAGCCAGCTTTAAAAAAAAAAAAAAAGAAAAAGAGGTTTGTGTTAAAAATTATGGTAAATTCTTTTTCCTTTTGAGAAGTAAAACAAATTTGAAGAAGCTTGTTTAGATAAAGCTAGATGTAAATGTTTTTGGATTGCTTAATGTGGAAAGATCCCCTGTTGTCCACCTAGCTAGTGGTCTCCAGAGTACCATAATGTTCAGCTCAGTAAAATCTCTTGGAAAATACATGCTGGCAGGCTGTTAATATGAGATAAATATCATCCTTGGGGTTTCTTTTGGTGTTAGGAGCTCAATTGTTTAAGCTAGTTGATCAAGAGGCATGTTGGCAGGAATTGTGTGTTCTTACTGTTCTTCATTAAGTACAGAATTAGGAATGTACTTGGGTACTTGTCCGAGCACTGTATTTTAAATCTCTCTCATTGAAGAGATATATAAGTTATTTGGCAAAGGCAGCTTTTACTATGACTTTTGCATTCACAGGAGTGACTGAACATGCAAACAGGTGGGCCTAATGGCATATTGCCACATTTATTTATGGTTTATTTAATTTGCCATGTAAGCGTGGAATCCACAGATTTTGTTTTTGAGGGCTGTCAGCCTACTATCGGGACTTGTGAAGACTACCATGACTCAAGATCTTGCTTAACTATGTGAAGCATTTCATGCAAAAAAAATCACTCATTTGTCAAGTAAATCCACACCTATGATGGACAGTGCTGAAAGGGCTCTAAGCTACCCTGGTTTTGTACTGAAACAGAATGTATTCACATGAAAGGTTATGATGTCTTCTCTGTGAGATGGCAGCCTCTTGCAGAGGAGTAATAGCTTCTAAAGCTACTTTCATTAGATCCAGAAGAGCATGTCTGTCCAAGCATTGAATTTACTAGCTTCCATTCCATTTCACAACATGTGCCATCACTGCAATGAGCAGAACAGTTTCTTAATTTTGTATGGGCAGAACCTTTCTGCTCTGAATAGTGTGTATATATATATATCTCCTCACCCCCCCCCCCAAAAATCATAATATATATATCTCATAATATTATTATATATCTATCTATATATATATCTCCTCATAATCCAACAGGGAACAGTTAAGGACCTGTTAAGCCATCTGGATACCCACAAGTCTATGGGGCCTGATGGGATCCACCCAAGAGTTCTGAGAGAGCTGGCAGAGGAGCTTGCCAAGCCACTATCCATCATTTATCAGCAGTCCTGGTTAATAGGGGAGGTCCCAGACAACTGGAGGCTTGCCAATGTGACACCCATCTACAAGAAAGGCCGGAAGGAGGATCCCGGGAACTACAGGCCTGTCAGCCTGACCTCCGTACCGGGGAAGATTATGGAGCAGTTCATCTTGAGGGTGCTCACAGGGCATGTGGAGGACAGCCAAGGGGTCAGGCCCAGCCAGCATGGGTTCATGAAAGGCAGGTCCTGCTTGACAAACCTGATCTCTTTCTATGACCAAGTGACCTGCCTAGTGGATGAGGGAAAGGCTGGGGATGTTGTCTACCTGGACTTTAGTAAAGCCTTTGACAGCATCTCCCACAGCATTCTCCCGGAGAAACTGGCGGCTCATGGCTTAGACAGGTGTACTCTTCGCTGGGTAAAGAACTGGCTGGATGACTGAACTCAGAGAGTCGTGGTGAATGGTGTTAAATACAGTTGGCAGCCGGTCACAAGCGGTGTTCCCCAGGGCTCAGTTTTGGGGCCGGTCTTCTTCAATGTCTTTATTGATGATCTGGATGAGGGGATCGAGTGCTCCCTCAGTAAGTTTGCAGATGACACCAAGCTGGGTGGGAGTGTTGATCTGCTGGAGGGTAGGAGGGCTCTGCAGAGGGGTCGGGACAGGCTGGATCGATGGGCAGACGCCAACTGCATGAGGTTTAATAAGGCCAAGTGCCGGGTCCTGCACTTTGGCCACAACAACCCCATGCAATGCTACAGCCTTGGGGAGGAGTGGCGGGAGAGCTGCCTGGTAGAAAAGGACCTGGGGGTGCTGGTTGACAGCCGACTAAATATGAGCCGGCAGTGTGCCCAGGTGGCCAAGGCGGCCAACAGCGTCCTGGCCTGTATCAGCAATAGTGTGGCCAGCAGGAGTGGGGAAGTGATTGTGCCCCTGTACTCGGCACTGGTGAGGCCGCACCTTGAATCCTTTGTTCAGTTTTGGGCCCCTCACTACAAGAAGGACGTTGAGGTGCTCAAGCGTGTCCAAAGAAGGGCAACAAAGCTGGTGAGGGATCTGGAGCACAAGTCTTATGAGGAGTGTCAGAGGGAACTGGGGTTGTTCAGTCTGGAGAAGAGGAGGCTGAGGGGAGACCTTATTGCTCTCTACAACTACCTGAAAGGGGGTTGTGGCGGCGTGGGTGTTGGTCTCTTCTCCCAAGTAACTAATGATAGGACTAGAGGAAATGGCCTCAAGCTGTGCCTGGGGAGGTTTAGATTGGATATTTGGAAAAATGTCTTTACTGAGAGGATGGTCAAACATTGGAACAGGCTGCCCAGGGAGGTGGTGGAGTCGTCATCACTGGAAGTGTTCAAAAAATGTGTGGATGTGGCACTTTGGGACATGGTTTAGTGGGCATGGTGGGGTTGGGTTAATGGTTGGACTTGATGATCTTGAAGGTTTTTTCCAACCTTAATGATTCTGTGATTCTGTATTCCTAGTGACCTGACCTCTCTGCAGTGCTACTAGGCTTTTTGCTCTGTATTTTGAGCTTAAAATATCTGCTAAATATTTTCATACCAGGGGCTTCTCAATCTCTGAGCACACTCTTTTCCCCCTTGCAACTCTGTGCAAGCTAGCATACAGGCAAAATGGAGATAAGCATTTCCTATGGTCCCTTGCAGGCATATAGGTATCTTATGGGTATGTTCCTTTGCACAAAAACAGCTTCTCTCCAAACATTGGTGCCCAACTGCATACAACCTTATTGAAAAACACATGATTAGATGTATGAAAACAGATGGATAGGATCAGTATCTTATTAATTTGGATCACCTTCTAGTTATTATCATGTGTCCAGCACTTTAGATTAAATGGCTTATTACATTAATAACTGGTGGTCATTATTTTTGTCAATGTATCTATTAAAGGCTTTTTTTACTGCAATGTCATGCTAGCATAAACAAAAAATTGTCATTTGATGAAACTGTTTTGATCTGTTTGTTTAAAAAATAATGTCTTGCGGTAGGTACAACAGATCTCCTCTCAAGCACCGTGGCTACATTTTCCAACATCAAAGTAGTCTGAACTCCCAGTCACAAACAACTTCTTTTTTGATCCCTCTCTGTGCTCACACTTCCTGTCCTACTAGGATGAGATAGCAGAAATGAAGAAGAAACTGAAAATTGTGACACATCAGGTGGATCAGCTGAAAGAAGAGATCACAGACAAAGAAGCAGCCCTTGTGAAAGCACATCTAGAACATCAGCGAACAGAGAAGGAGAAGGAATCACTGAAAGTAAGAGACTTTACAGATCCACCTTCTTAAAAAGAATGGTTTCCGTGATTTCACAGACTGCATTACGTTCCTGGTGTGTGGTAGTTGTTTTGCTGTATATTAATAAACTGTTCTGTAATTGAAGCACAAGATCACAGTACCCTTTAGAGGTATTAGTTACATAAATCTTCTGTATATCTGACAAATATCTTGTTTAATATCTTTATTGATGATCTGGATGAGGGGATCAAGTGCTCCCTCAGTAACTTTGCAGATGACACCAAGTTGGATGGGAGTATTGATCTGCTGGAGGGTAGGAGGGCTCTGCAGCGGGATCTGGACAGGCTGGATCGATGGGCAGAGGTCAGCTGTATGAGGTTTAATAAGGCCAAGTGCAGGGTCCTACACTTGGGTCACAACAACCCCATGCAACGCTACAGGCTTGGGGAGGAGTGGCTGTAGAGCTGCCTGGCGGAAAGGGACCTGGGGGTGCTGGTTGACAGCCGACTGAATATGAGCCAGCAGTGTGCCCATGTGGCCAACAGCGTCCTGACCTGTATCAGCAAAAGTCTGGTCAGCAGAAGTAGGGAAGTGATCGTGCCCCTGTATTCGGCACTGGTGAAGCCGCACCTTGAATCCTTTGTTCAGTTTTGGGCCCCTCACTACAAGAAGGACGTTGAGGTGCTCAAGCGTGTCCAAAGAAGGGCAACAAAGCTGGTGAGGGATCTGGAGCACAAGTCTTATGAGGAGTGTCAGAGGGAACTGGGGTTGTTCAGTCTGGAGAAGAGGAGGCTGAGGGGAGACCTTATTGCTCTCTACAACTACCTGAAAGGGGGTTGTGGCGGCGTGGGTGTTGGTCTCTTCTCCCAAGTAACTAACGATAGGACTAGAGGAAATGGCCTCAAGCTGTGCCTGGGGAGGTTTAGATTGGATATTTGGAAAAATGTCTTTACTGAGAGGGTGGTCAAACATTGGAACAGGCTGCCCAGGGAGGTGGTGGAGTCGCCATCTCTGGAAGTGTTCAAAAAATGTGTGGATGTGGCACTTCAGGACATGGTTTAGTGGGCATGGTGGGGTTGGGTTAATGGTTGGACTTGATGATCTTGAAGGTTTTTTCCAACCTTAATTATTCTGTGATACTGTGAAATTTAATCTCTGCCTATAATCATAATTGGAAAGGTCCTGGATTGTCTGTTGGAAGCTTTACATCTCTTGGTGACTGAACATTTTTACTAAAAGTTCCGTTTTGCTTGCAGAAATGTGGGTTCTGGGAATAGCCTGATTCTAGCAAACTTTTAAATATAGACACTTATAATTCAAGCTTTTATTTTAAAAAACTTATTTCTCTTTGCTATTTTTAAGTGCAAACCCCATTATATTACACGTCACAGTCATGTGTTTCTGTGTGACTAGCAAGCATTAGTCTTCTGGGAGTTAGTCAGTGCCTTTTAGTAGGTCCCTCTGCATAGAAAGTTATTTTAATATTGTAGTATACAACAGCAAGAATCTGTTTTAAATCACAGGAAATCTGAGCTTGAAGCTCTGGTTCTTCTCAGCACTGGCTGCAGCCCATCCTTAGATAAACTGTTAGATTTGTGGTGATATCTCAACCCAGTTTGCTGTGCTCTCAAAAGATTTAAAGAGTTAGTGTCCACAGCAGCTTATTTTTTCTCTTCGCTAAGCACTAGAAGAAAACCAAAACTAGGAAACAAACAACACCTCCCAAACCCAAAAGTCCCCTGCTGCTTTCCACAATGTTTTCTTTTGTCAGTTTATTGCTATGCTGCAATGACTCCTTGAGTTTTCAGCCCCTCTCAGCACATTACAGTTATGACAAGATGTCAATAGAGCTTTGTAAAAAGGTGATGAATTTGTGTTCTTGTACTTGATCTGTCTCAGAGTTGTTCTATCAGTGATGGAGAAGACAAACAGCATCTCATTTTCTGTGCACAGCTTTCTGCTTTAACTAGTCCCCAATTCTGCCTCATCACCTCAGAACTGTCTGCCATCCATTTGACAAACGTGTGAGTGCTACATGGTTTACCCACTCAATTATTCACTAGCAAGTATGTCCATACACTGACATCACATTACTGACTAGCTTCAGGGCATTCTGGTATTCTACCTGAGTTTCTCTGCTCAGAGAATACTAAGCAGAAGAGAATTCAAAGAGGGAGCTGATTGACACAGGCAGAAAAGAACGCAATTACTTGTGTAGCAACCTGGCTTCAATTTGTCCTGTTTGTGCTGATGTGAAGGAAGCAAGCAAGCTGTTCCGGGGAAAGCAGTTTAAAGAATGTGCTAAATCATGGAGGACTGGGATTCATAGGAACGAGATTATACAGACATTGGATTTATGGTTGCCTCAGCTGGCATAAAGGTCTTAAAAATGTGTAATCGTGGTAAATGAAACAGAGGACGCCTGATCCAAACTCCATTAAAGCCAGTACAATGCCATATTTTGGTTTCAGTTGGCCTTCATACAGGTTTGTGGATCAGACTGGCTTGAACAAAGCATCTGAATGCTGAAAAATACATGTCAGAAAGCTATAAGAACTATGGCCCTCCAGGTTGGAGCTGCTGTTAAGTGCTTTTGTATATTTTTGTAGATGTTCGTGCATGTCTTGTTTTTTTTTTTTTTAATTTATTTAGCATTTTCTAGAAATCTGGATGTAAAACCTCTGACTTGTTATTTCAGCGTTCTGTGTCCAGCCCCAGTTATACCTGTTATAAAATTAATATTTTCCTCCCACCTCTAGAACAAATAAAAAAACCTCTTCACTTACACCAATATTTCAGAAGCTAAACAAGAATTTGGTTTGAGTTTGGTTTGAGATATTGGCATAGGTCTCATATAAATTCTTCTTTCTTGCTGGCTATTCTTCAGTTCTTACAAACTCTCTGAACTAACTTCAGATGAGCTGTGCTGATTTACAGCAGTTTCAGTCCTGGCCATTTTTCTGCTTGCACAGTGACTGTGTTTATTCATTTCCTTTTCTCTTACCTAATGTACACAGACCCTCATACTGTAGTTTTTAGCATATTTAATCTCACTGAAATTCCCGTTAGCTCACGGGGCCTTTGTGTGACTTAAAGTATTTATGTTCTTTAGTACATAAGGCAGTTCAGATTTATTTTAACTTAGTGCGTTCCAGTGAGGAGATTTCTTTATATGAATGTTTGCTGCCAACATCTAATACAACTTCTTGTTTACAACTCATATTTTTCCTGACATAAGGAGAACATAGAATTTTGATATATTAAAAAAATATTATCCAGCAATGCCAAACGCATGAGCAGTTTTACATTTGTAGACGGCTTTTGCACAGTGTTGATTGCATTTCAATATGAAGTGGCTTGCATTTTTATTCAGCTGATGGATTCTGATGAACATCTAACAGGGAGTAAGAGAGATATGAGTGTTGCACATATGGGAAAATGAGAATTTTATTAAAGAAAATAAGAATGGCACAAGCTATTTTATTATTACGATGGAACTGTGTCTGTCTTAAATCAATGTTTTTGCAGGTGCAGCCTTCATCACAGCCTCATTCTTTCAGCATTGGATGATGCTCTTTCCCAAAAGGCAGCTTGAACATCATCCTTTATAAGAGTCAGAGTTGTGGCAAGTTCTTTGCGTCAAGGCTTGAAAGTTTTCCTATCTCTGAAAATGGACTGTAGTCACTTAGTTCCATCTTGGCTCTAACTAATTGCTTAGCGATGATAGAAGTTTCTAATAATCCAAGAAGACCTTATTAGTTTTTATCTGCATACATGCCTTGAATTATAGAGTTCATGACAGTGGGATAGAATTATTTGGCACATTCCAGTGTTAGTTTACATTAGTGGTGTGCAATCTCTGTAACAGTACATTACTTCTTCCACCTTTTCCCAGTCTCCCTCATCTACACACTCACTAAAAAAGTGCTAAGACTCTTTAATTTTGCTGTTCCATGTATGGTTGCCATCTTCTCTACCAATTCTGTTATTCCAGTCTGAAGCCTGACCGAAGTTGATGCTGATTTATATTACGTAGCATAGATGTAATATAGGTGAATACCATTTCTCACATCCGAGACTGGTTTGAACTTTGAATAACAACTCCATTGAAAAGTTTTCCAAGTATGACTTATTTAATTTTTAAAATTTTTTATTAAATGAGGTATCCCTGAATTATAACTTGGACGACTGTCATAGATAAAAATCTGTTCAAATTTCTATTGTGTATAACACAACGATGTTAAAATACTGTTTACAACATTTCTTTATGGGTCTTCATGTATGTTTGTCTTAGTGATTTGTTCTCAAAAACTAACAAAATATGTACCTCTCAGGAAACTAAAAGAATGTGTGAGATTTTAATAAAAAATCCTAATTCTTAATTCCAGGTTTATATAATGGGAAGTTGTTACTAAGTGCAGTTTACCTGTATTCTTTTACTCCATCAGTCTGAACTGCTTAAGATGAAAAAACAGGCTCTGGAAACCAAACACTTTATTGAAAATCAGGAGGCAGAAGAGAGAAAACTCCTAAAAATCATTGCTGAAGCTGATGCTGAGAGACTGAAGCAGAAGAAGGAATTTGACCAGGTAGGAATCTCTAATTTGGCTTTTCAAACACACTGCATTTGGTTCCCTTATTTGTCCAGTATATTTTTAAGATCAAGATCCTCAGCTACAGTAAATGTGGTACTACTGAAGCTTTATAGTGTCATTGAAACAAAAATGTTAAGATACTGAAGTGAATGGAATACATAGTTTAAACTATTCAGGTGACTGAACCCTTACAGGTGAAACTATTAGGCCCTTGCCATATTTCTTTCACTAACTATAGTGAAACCTCTTAATGCACATGATTTTGACTGATGCAACTATAGTCATGATACTTTGGGATTGTACTGAGGAACTGTAACTGAGATTATTGCTTTGCCCTGTGTCCTTAGGTTATCAACGAGAGAGATATCCTAGGGTCCCAGCTTGTTCGGCGCAATGATGAAGTGGCATTGCTCTATGAAAAGATAAAAATCCAGCAGTCCATCTTAAACAAGGGTGAAACCCAATACAGACAAAGAGTGGAAGACATCCGACTTCTCAAACTGGAGATCAAAAAACTTCGGCGTGAGAAGGGAATACTTGGCAAGAGTGTGGCTGATGTGGAAGAGCTCAGGTAGAAAAACTGATTGAATACATTTCCATAGTGACTGCATCCACGATTCTGTGTTTGAGACAGAAAATATGTTTTATACATGGTAAAGATTTGTATTGACAAACGTTATACCTTGGAGAAAGGGATTGTTTGGTTTGACCTCAAACACAGACTGGATTAAATTCACAAAACAACTTACCAGCAATTAAGAAAATTAAAATATAAGAAGGAGGAAAGGAGGAAAAAAGTTATCTTGGCCAAAGTTGAAATAATTTCCATATTTCCCCTTGTACTGTGAGTTACTGTCTACAGAATAAACTTGACAGACAGCAGCAGAAAAGGTGTTCATAGTTCAGTGAGCTACTTAGTAGTAGCCAAGGCCCAAATGAGTGGAACTGCTTTTTATTAGGCAGTCCACAGAGGATGGAGAACACTTGACATATTTATAACAAACCCCTGCACATTTTCAGAGCTCTCTTCTTCCAGGTTTATAAGCAGACTTGCTCTCTGAGAAAGATTTAGTTACATTTTCATTGAATGTTGTGTTTCTTTAAAACAGAAGTTTAACAGCCCCAGCTTGATTTATCTCCTCCTTCTTAATGTTTCCTTTCTTTTTTTAACCCTCCCGTATTTGAGGGGTATTCTTCACTGATGGGA
The DNA here is from genome assembly GCF_964289735.1 of Phaethon aethereus. Taxonomy (NCBI): domain Eukaryota; kingdom Metazoa; phylum Chordata; class Aves; order Phaethontiformes; family Phaethontidae; genus Phaethon; species Phaethon aethereus. The sequence continues at coordinate 28,080,922 of NC_138583.1, forward strand.
AACTATTGTCATTTTCTATAGAATCAATCTTAGTTTGAAAGGTGAGGCAGCTATGTTTTTAGCAGACAACCATCATACTGATTCTATGTAGCTACCACAGTTTTGGGTGAGATCTTTAGCTTAGCTGTATCAGTATAATTCCATGGCTTTCACCGGGGCAAATGTACTTCAGTTCGTGGCCAGTCCCATTGACTCCAGTGGAATTATGCCAGTTTGATTTGGTGTAACAGAAAAGAGAACTGGGCACAAAACATTAGCAGTTGCAGTTTTCATTGACTGACTGCAGACAGGAATAGGATTTGAACTTGCTGCCCAAATGCATTCAGCTGAAAGTCTGTTACTGGATTGAAACTCAGTGATGGTATTGAAATATAGTACAGTGCATGCCATGATGGGTGGATCAATTCTTCCTAACTGCAGCAGCAATCACATACTTTAATGAAGTCCAAAACCATCATGAAAACTGCCTGTCGAAAGACTCCATTTATCACTTGTGCTGCTAATTAGCTTTCTTGATTTGCCAGTTGGAGATGTGGATTTTTTTCTTCTTCCATAACCTTGTCCAACCTCACAGTTAAAAAAGGCCTTTTTCTCTCCAGTAAGCTAAATGCAACTCTGAGCTTAGCAGGAAAAGATTCAGTGGCAGAGTAGGCACATGGTGATCCTCCACCCCCTTTCCCCTTGGAGAACTTACGGGATCCACCCACTAAAGTGATAAGGGTCTGACCATTGCAAAATATGCCCTTTTTTCCCTGCTCTTCGACCCCTTAATCCCACCATAAGACCCTGGTTGTCAAAGCATCTTGGGAGTGCTCAATTAATTTTAAATTCAGCAACAAATCACCACTGAAATTCCTTGAGGAGAGGTAGTAAAAGAAATCAAACCTGGATTCTCTAAAGAACAGTGTCCGTCATACTTAGGTCCTGGAGTGTGTTTTATTTACTCGATTGTGTGAGCCATGCAGATTTAAAACCTTCTTTCAAACATAAGCTGTTAGATTCAATACAGAGGTAACTGGATATGACTCCATAACTGATTTGTAGGTTACTAGAGATTAACTAACTGTCCTTCTGGCTTTAATGTACATGGAAAGATGTGGCAGTGAGATCCAGTAGGCTGTGGACTAGATTCCCAAGGAACTGATGGAAAGTCACTTTTTTGACCCGTTCTTACTGAAGTGAGTGAAGAGGACTGTGTTATCTTATGGTTCCACTTGTTTAGTAGTATCAGTGTCAACTATTAATCACAAGAGTAATTTTGTCAGTGGTGGAGTGCATGGAGAATGATTTGTTAATGTCTGTATTAGTGCCTTGGTCACATTGATGTGGTTTCAGTGTGGGTTTTTTCTTTTTGTTTTATACTGGTCTTAAGACAGGAGGTTCATCACATGCGGAAAGAACTATTAAGGGAACAGACTCGGTGCAAAGTTTTGGAAGAAGAACTGGAGAATCCCTTGAATGTTCACAGATGGAGAAAATTAGAGGTGATGTCTCAGCATTTCAAGTTCCCAAAGCCCATATTACCAAATCAGTGACACAACACAAAGCCTATTTCGTTTACTGTTATGCAAATTATGTGGAGGGGCAGGCAGACTGAAATTTCCATAGTACCAGTGGAATAGTTAACTGCCGAATGGTTTCTTCACACAATGCAATCAGTGTTATTTTTGTGTCACTTTCTCAATGAAAAATTGCGGAGGGATTTGTAAAGAGACAGTCAAATGCTAAAGGGAGTAAGAATGCATAAGGTGAGTTTAGAAGGGGGTGGTTCCTTAACATGGATGATGGGAAAGGATGATAGGGGAAAGATACAATCCTACCCTCACCACTCAGGGAGATGTGTGTGGGAAGAAAGCCAGAATTAGAAAGGGTCATAGAACAGGTAGACTGGGGAACGGACAGACATGAAGTCAGAAGGTAAGTTACGTTTGTGAGAAAAGGAAAAGGTCTCCACATAAGTGGTGGTGGGCTCTCAAAGATAGACATTCTAGGTAATGTAATTTCAACTGTTACATGAACAGCAAATCTAAATTTTCACACTGTTTGAACCTGCCAAATGAAGGGGGAGAATAAAAAATCCATCAAGCACAGGCCAAATATATGAACATCAATTGGCATTGCTAGTTATTTTCGAAGTAAGTCATAGCCAGCTGAGATTTTCTGTTGCATGGATCTCTGATCTGATGCCAGCCTGGGTTGCTTAGCTGCTTTAATAATGAGTGGTAACATGCTAGTCCCTACAGATGCAGAGATGAATATTTTGTCTGTGCTTACTAGCGTGATAGTTAATTTCTGATCTTTCCATGCTGAGCTTAAAGCTAAATGGTGTGCTTAGCTTTTCTCATGGAAGGGAGATAAAATGCAGGATGTTGAACTAGGTTAAAGACATCTAGGTACAATTTCCAGCAGCACCTTGTAACAAAGGAAAATCAGGCCAGTCAAAACATCCAGAGTTGGGAAAATAAATGTGTGAAAAGACTGATAATGGGAAATGATGTCTTTCACTGGTTTGTATTTGGAACACAGAAAGGCCAGCAGATGGCAAGATCCATGTGAAATAATCCTGATGGGACTTTGGTTCAATTCCTAATGAACAAACATTCTCATATCACTACAGTTGTCACAAATTGGCACCATGTTTGGGCAATGCTATAAAAAAATTAAGGACTGAGTGGGTCATGGGGACTGAACTACTTTTTAGCCTGTTTTCTCAGGAAATGATGATGTGTTGTGAGCACTGCATATGTATCTGTGTTAGTGTCCCAGTTACACTTGAATTGATTAGTCAATTTAGATAAAAATCTGACAAACGATTAAGAGCCATGAGATACCGAGTTCTTTATAAGCTCAAGCAAATATACAGAGAGCAGGACTTTACTGGAGCCTTTGCTGCAATGTGAGTTTAATCCTTATGAGATACCACATGAGAGAGGAGAAACCGTGTGGGAGAGAATTATTGTGAATCCCTGAGTGGGCAAAAGCTTCAGTCAGAGTTTGCTCCTTATTAAAGGATCCAACAAGAATATACAAAATGTTGGGAAAGTAAGCTTTACTGGCTGCTCCTAACAGAATTATTTGTTTGCTCCTTAGAGCTTCCTCCAGATGCAATGAAAAGGGAAGAAGGACAGAGAGGTATCTACTAGCTCCCAGTCTTTACAGGCTATGTAGATAGAGGGTAGCAGTATAGTACCTGTACTCTGTCACCTTTGTAAGCACTTAGTTCCACTAAGAATGAGATTCCACATGTATGGACACTTTAAAACCTCATAATAATTCATCAGTGTACCCCCATAATTTGTTCCTCTTACCTTCTCAACCTGTTTCAAGACCATATTGCAGTTACTCTTTTGTTCAAGAGAAAAATCTTCCTCTCCTTAAAACACGGTTGGCACTGCTTGAAGTTCTTAAAACAGTGGGAAGTACTTGCGCTGCCCTCCATTTTTCAGTGGGCAGTTTCAGTTTCTGCTAAAAAATTATATACTAACCTACTTTTCCTTACCTGCCACATGGTTCTACCAATCTTTGTTGGTTTGGGGGTTAAGCTCTGCAGGACTTTTATTCATATTAGTTGTTTTGAGGAGGATTCATGAGGGTAATAGTGTTAAACATAAACATGCTCCAACTAATCTTCAAGAGGCAGAGATTCCAGTTTCAGGATTGCTTGGATACATACCATTTTAAAAAAAAACAACAATACCTCCCCTGTCCCCATTTTATATTTGTCACTTTTGAATATATATTATGGTTTTCATTTTCAAGCAAGAAGCACTAACTTGTTATAAAGTATAATTTTTGAGACTGCTTTGCTCTTGTCTAGGCCAGTGACCCAAGTACGTATGAACTGATTCAGAAAATACAGAGACTACAAAAGCAGCTTATCAGCAAGACAGGTGAAGTGATAGAGAAAGAATTGCTCCTTCAGGTACTGCAGCATCATTATTTTGTTGTATCCTATTAACATATTTGACTTATCCTGCATTCTCTGTCCACTCAGATGTGCTTCCTGAATGTTATTCAGATGGACGACTTAGAATTTCTTTTGCTTGCCCTTTATATAGCTTTAGGTGGCAGCACTGACTCACTGAAAGAGAACAAATAACATGATTAGTTGATTTTTATATTGTGGTTACTGATACCTGGACAACTCTGGAAAATAATATTAAAGGTTTGCTTTAGTTTAATCATGTCATAGATTAATCTTCAAGTCAGTGTTAGACTTTTGGAAAGGCTTTTTTGTCCTTTTAAACATGCCTTTTATGAGCAGGACATGAAGGAAAATCCTTGTTTTATTCCATTTGTGCTTAGCTTGGTTTTTGGCAGAAGGGATCCTACAGAGTTTGTGTTATTTAGACATGTTGCTGTCTGGCCCATGCTTGACTTCAAGGTCTTTGTGCTGAACTTTGCCAAAAAAATACTTTTTCTGATAGCTTATCTTTTTTTAACTGTATCAGATCTTCCTTAACCCCTGTGATACCAATAAGATCAAGGAGAGACTATATTCCTGTAGTGCAAACATTGTTATCAAACATAACAAAAAAAGACTGTCTTTGGGCTTCAACTATAGGTGTAAAACTGGGAAATTTTTCTCCTCCTCTCTGGTGACTGTAGGGATAGCTACAGTTTGCCAGCTCTAGGTATGATTTTAACATCTTCATCTTAAATACCCTAATAGTCTTGATGCCTATGTTGGATATCACTCAATGGAGAGTAGAATGTGATCTGAATCCCCTTCTGTGTTGAGAAGAAGCTCAGCAGATGTTATCAAGGCAGGATTTGTCTCTCTTTCTTTATTGTTTCGTAGGAAAAAATAGATCTGCAATTTCATTTGAAGGTAATGTATGGTGTATTATGCCTTTGTTTGGAAAAAATGTAATCTTTGTTACATAGCTCTGAAATACTGTCAGTGAAATAGTTTGTTAGCCTAAACAAACCGTAGAAAAAATAGCTTCAAATTTACTGTGCTTTACCCATACACAAACACAATTCTGTTAGATTTTTACATAGTCTCTATTACGTATCTTGCCTTATATTTAGTGTTCTCCCATCTAGCTATTATCCTTATTTAGAAATGAAGAACTGAAATATAGAGTTATTAAGTTGCCTGCCCAAAATAATCTTTGAAAAAATAGGTATTTGAGCCTATGTTACGATACTAACCATTGGCACAATCCTCCATCTGTGCATCAGTCCTTCTATGTCAACTCTATGTTTTTTGTATTATTTTCCTAGATTTAAGTCTGAGTTTGGCTATATAAAATTGAATTATTATATCTAGAAATGTTAATGAGATCCTTTGCATCCTTAATTCAGGCACCAATTTCCTGTGCAACAATCCTGAAATGAAGGTCTTCCTCAGAGAGATTGACGGTAGAGAAAAGGCCAAAAATACCATGCTCCACATTCTGTTCGGGGTTTTACCATCAACATTTCTGGGATCTTTTCTGTTTTGCCACAGTATTTTTGAGTCCTCTACAATGGCTGAAATAGGGCTTTTTCATAGCAGGGTGTGGGTAAGGAGAGGTAACCAGAGATGGAGGAGACATCCTCCAGCTCATTTCCTCAAAGGGCTGTATGTCCTACTGAATAGGTCATTGGTGCAGGGCTTGCAATTTAAGTGTACTAGTTGAGCTTCTTCTGCTAAGTGTCTGGATAACCTTGTACAAGTAATTTTATTATTCTTTAGACTGGTTTTTCTTGGTATGATGGTAATACCTGTTTTGTAAAGTGATACTCTGATACTCACTAAAGCAAAATGCTCGCTAATAACTTGTGAAACTGATGATAGCATATTCCAAACTCCTCTGGTGAAAGAGAGAGCTTGAGGAACACCTGTCAGAAGGAAATGAACGGAGAGCAGTAGTGTTAACTTTCTGGAGGGAGCTGAGCTGTAGGCACCAGGAGGGTTGCTTCACCAGACCCCATTCTGGGTGGTGTATCCTTATTCAATAGGGAGTGTAGGGTTTGATCCTGACTGAAATTTAGAATTATGGGAAACACTAGCAATTTAGCTCCCATTTCTGGAATTTTTAATTTGTTCCCTCAATACAATTTGTCTTATTTAGTGAGCTTGCAGTCTGGTCAATATAACAGCCAGCGTATAAGGCGCTGATAAGGTGCCTTAAGGTCTGATCATTCGTGGCTTTTTGGGTTTTTTTTCTTCCTTCTTTTTTAAAATCCTGGTAAATCTCCTCATGCTTAAAGGCATTCAACATTTTTTTTTTTTTTTTGTGGGTCTCTCCTGGAATTCAGCTCAGTTCAGTTCAGTCTCTGGTCATTTGCAGGAGTGGAGAAGTTGTTGACAACTTCACCTGTGCCTAGTTGGTGTATAATCCCCTGTACTCAGTCAGAGCCTACAGGGGCTGAGGGATAAAAAGTTATTAGGTCAGAGAACTACTGCTTTCCCTGTGTTGTGTTTGCTTGTCTAAGTCACACCTCTTCACTCCTAGTCATCTTCATCCACATCTTTCCCTGTGACAAGGACATAGCCATTGTGTGTATCTGCTTTAAAACGATCTTAATCTCTTGCTTGCCGTACATAACCCTTTTAATGTGTGTGTAGCCATCATATTGGCAAATAGGGTATTTGTTGAAGGTTAAGCTTGCGAGTGTCTGTGTCTATGATTTCTGTGTTCTGCATATTATGTAACTTAAATGCCCTCACATCAAAGTGTAAGTAATAAAATAGAGTGCAAAAAACTATGTTGATTGAATACTGAGTGTTAAAAACACGTTTGGAATTTAGAAATAACCCATGTCTGGAAATGGTTGAGCCCAGTGTCAGCAACCTGCAGTTTTATTTGTAGGGTATTCACCTTGCTGCATCCTCATGCGGAGTCATAATGTTTATATAAGGAAAAAATAATTCAATTTGTATTGTATGCACTATAGTTCTGTCTTCTGATTGTTACCTTTTTTTTTTTTTTTTTGCAAAAGGTCTTTTAAATAAAAGCTGGTTTATGCAGGGAATAATGTTTCAGGATAAGCTGGATATATAAATGGAAATTTTTGCTAAGTAAGGATCACAGTATATGGATTCATGTAGAAAAGCATCTGCTTACTTTACCTGCTCCTGATGTGTATTTGATCATATCCTTTTTATTAGCTTTTTCACTATTTCTCACCTGTTAGTTCTTTAAAAATGATGCAGCTGTAAAAGCATGCTACAATTCATGCTATGTGATTAAAGGAATGATTCACTACATTTCAGTCAGAAAATTTTGATTGCTGACAGTACAGGAAGAACCCAGCTTGACTCTAAAATCCCATACAAATATATCTTTCTTAACCTGTCACCAGGGCACATTTTGTGTATCAGACATTTACTGGGAGGTATTGAACATGCAACATGAGGAATGTTGTTTTTTTAGAATGACTTTGCAGAGTTGAACATTTTAATAAAGGTGTAGAAAGATGTCCCGTGTTATAGAAATTCTTAAACTCTTTTCTTGTTTCTGATTTATCTGTGCCCTGTAGCCACAGCATCTTGGGTTATAACCTGTCAGCTTTCATACACCAAAGAAGTGTGGACATCCCAAGACTTTGAAGAGTAGCTGCAAAGCAGGCAGTCATACTTTTTCCTTTAACTCAGACATTCTCACAGTTGTAAGCTGCTGTGCTGATGAAAAATGCTGTCTTAAAAACCGGATCCAAAACCAAGGTCTTGAATACTTAACAGTCAATAAAAATCCAACGGCATTTTTGCCAACTTAGGAAATGTTGCTTCAGGGTTAGCCAACTTCCATGTTTGAGTCATTACCTTCCTTCTGAATTTGTGCAGTTGAAAAATACGGCATTTTTTCATTCTTTTCTGAACCGTTGAGTAATACTGCAAGGCTGTGTGAAGGAATATGTTGTGTTAACCAAGGGATTTCAATGATGGGTGAAGGTCTTTGTGAACACATGTGGTATGAACAAAATGTGTTGTATAGCCATAAGGTATAATTATTAATAAACAGAAGTGCTCTGCTGAACAAATTCTGACTGAAAAAAAAAATACTTGCTCACTCTATATGTGGGGCAAATCCCTCATGTGACTGAAGCTCCTACTGCTCTGCTGCACACTGAACAGTGATGTGGTAAACTCACAATGTAATGTATTGCCTTGTTAGGATTATGATTAGTGTGGTTTTAGGAACTTATCCCATTAAAAGTGAATTATGCACTGCTTTATTTATTTCAAATTTAGCTCTTTTTCTTCAGAGTGAACTACTCTAATTTGATTTTATGTCTGACTGAGCGGAATTTTATTCAGCTGCACGTCTTGAATGGATAACAGTGGGAAGATTCACATTATTATGTCAGTTACCTCTGTTGTCAGTCATCTCAGAAGATTGTTCATAAATGTAAAAGAGAGATGTGCAACCAAGATTATTTGTGGAGAGAGGCAAAGGCAAATGTGTCTCATTTAAACCTTGCATGTAGTAGTGAAAATATTGTTCTTCTGTGTATATATATTTTTAATCACTATTGCTTTAAGTCATCAGCAATCAAAGACCAGGACTGGGCAGTCAGATTGTGATGCTTCCAGGCTGTTAGCATCTTGAGCTCATAGTGTCAAAGAGCGCAAGGGCAAAAGGCATGATTAGCTCATATATCTGACTCAGAGATTACAGCCAGATAACACCCACATGTCCTTGTATTGAGCCAAGTTTTGAGTAAGTTTCAACCCCCCCAAAGAACTGATGGTCCCAGTGACAGAGAGTAGGAGGAGCAGAGAGGATGCTGCTGTCTCCAATATAAATTAGCAGAGTTTCATTTTGGGTGTTGTAAGATACAGGGAAGAGAAAGCGAAAGGGACTTTCTCTGTGACCTTGGCAAGTTACTTAGCTTTTGCATATCTCACATCAAGTAAAAAGGGAATAAAATAATTTCCACTGTTATAGTGGTGTGTGAATGAATATATTGGAGACATGACTCGATTCAGTAGTAACAATAACTAGCTAAACACTCAAAATAGGCAGATGTTTTATTTCATTTGCGCTAACTTGGTAGTAGAGCTGTTCTATCCAATTTGAGGGTCTTGTTGCTGTAGTGTCTGAACATAGCCATCTTTATTTCTCAGAGTTGGTACTACAGTTTCATGAAGAAATCTGCTTTAGAGCAGTGTGTTACCATGTGGGTTTATGCAGGCTGGTAGCTACTCAAATCAAAGTTTTTTCTCAACTAATGAAGGAGCTTTGGGATTTGCTTACATGTATTTGTTATACAAAAAGTTTCTGCTCATTTATTATCTAAATAATGTTTTTTTCATTCTTCTATCATTTTTTTTCAGCCTTATTCGTGATAGCCTGGTCCTCTTAAAAGTAATTTCCCTAGCTTGGCAGTTTCATGAAGCATACTTCTGCTAGGTTCTTCATTGCTCTCACAGTGCCCATGTAGCTTCCATTACACAGTACGTAATGCGGAAAAGTGGGCTCAAATGTTGAGTAAGAGGTTTTCTCCTTGGACAGCCTGCTAGGGAAAATAGGAGAATACACTCCTTTTACGTGCCTTTATTTTGGTATTCTTAAGGCTCAGTTCAATTTTATTTTAGGTAGTATATGTACATCTTCAAAATGTCTGAGATTTAATTTACCCTCTCAAATTTGGTATTTATATATTTTTGGTGCCAAGTGTAAATTCTACTTAGATTTGAGAGTATAACCTACTTACATGTTACATGTAGGGTAGAAAGTCTGAGTTGGGGATTTTTTTTGGCAGAATTGTCTATTTTCATAAAAATAACCGCAATTCACTTCAGGAAACTAATGACTGTAGAATCTCTAAGAGTCTCTTTTGACCTGCCCGTTATTGTTTCTCTGTCATCTTGCCTTTAGAGAGTTTTTAGCAGAGGTAGTTTGGGAGAGTGCTTTGTGCACACTGAAACTTACAGGTGAACTGCAAAATCCACTGCCAAAATACAGTCCTTTCTTTACTGCTCCTTTATTATTATATATAAAAGTCAGCCTTTTGAAAGGATTTTTCCATCCAAAAATGAAAAGGGAAATTTTCTTTTTGGCTTTTTGTACTTTACTAGGACTTGGCTCTTTTCTGTCTCTATTTCCTGAAGGATTTAACTTCCTCTGGAAGCACTGGATTAATGCCCTATCTTGTGGATGAAGCTAGCCCTCAATTAAAGGAGTGAGTATATTGAGCTTTAGGCCTTTTCTATGCTTAAAAGTACCATTCCTACTGGCAAAAAAGTCACTTTTCTGATTTAGCTTATACCAACTCTCAAATGGCAGAGGACTTTCTTGCCAGTATAATTGCATCTAATTGCATCGCCAGTAGCTGGCATAGCCGTGTCAGCACAAAGAAATTGCACGACTAACCGAGAAAGCTAAGCTGGCAAAACTTCTAACCATTGATCAAATGGTTCCCGACATGGAAAAAAAAAAAGCAGAAAAATGCTTTCTTGTCCTTATAAAAACGTAAGCGTTGTTATGTGTTTTAAGGAGGAGCAGAGAGAGAAAACAGTACCTTGGTAGAGTGTGGTTTTTGAGTTCATGACTCCCATTCTAAGTTGGTGGCCAGAATTTAAAGGGATTTATATTGGAATATAGACATGAGAAATACAGTAAGGACTCAGGCCCAACATTACTTTTTGGCTTTCGGCTGTGTATGAATCTTTAAAAAAAAGGTTTGCTTCCCCAGTGCTGTGCAGAATTAGGCACTAGTGTGTCAACGGCGCACTGTAAGAATTGCCATGATTTAGAATTGAACTCCAAAGAGAATCTCTGTTCTTTTTTCAAATTAAAAAATAATATATTCCCATGAACTCTGACTGTAACCCAGTTCTAACTAGTGACGAACAAAAAATATCTAATTATCAGCACAATATTTTGATGCACAACAGTCTACTGAGTTAGTACCATCAAGTTAATTTCAGTCCAGTGCCTTGTAGCTGATTTGAACTGGAGTCTCCAATGCAGTATGAAGTGACATATGGAAGTACTTAATGCATTGAGTCACCCTTCAGGACTACTCTGTCAGGTTCTTTCCTTCTTGTGCCTTTTATTTTCCTTTTGTTGTCCTTGAAATATTAATTGCTGAACTAGGACTTTGGGGATTTTTACTTTGACTGTAAGTGGAAATGTTTTGTATTTTAGTATTGGTGTTAAGTTGAAGGATTAGTGTCTTTTAGTGATTCTATGTTTGGCATGATTTCTCCATACAATTACAATTTCTCTAGTGCCTTTTGTTCTACCACTGATATTATTTTTCCAATTAATTTAATTATGTATTTTTAAAACCTGGTTGTGTATACAGTAGGATTCTGTGAGCAAGGTAGAACCATGCACACTGAACAGATTGTAGCATCATTGTGCTAATTCTCAGTGCAACTTACCTGGGCTCGTATGAAATCCTGTAATCACGTCTCATAAACAAGAAAGGTAAGAATCACTCGTGTGAAGGTCTATTGAGCATCTACATACTTACCTGAACATTTTGTGTAAGCCTTAAGAATTCAATAGGGATTTGAGGGAGGTTCAGTTCTTGCCCTAGCTCTCCTCAAAAAGCAGTTGATTTCTATTTCTGCGTAATTTGAATATGCTTCTTGGTGCATTATTTTATTTTAGCCCTTCTAATCTCAGTCTGTCTAGAATTAGATGATGTTCTATGGTATAGAAACTTACAGCATGATAAACTGCTCTTGAAAACACACTGACATTTACATTCTTTCCTTCCTCCCACATATGTTGCAATTTAAATGGAGGAGAATAAAGTTTTCCCAGGAAAATAGCCTTTTTGGTTTTTTTGTTTAGGATCTGTTTGTTTAAACAGGGTTTTGAGAAAACAGACAGGAAAGGTGCCTATCACTTTAATTTCATCAGGTGAAGATAACCAGCTGCTCTTTAGAGTAAGAAAATAATTTTCCTACAAAAATAGTGCAAATATTTCTGGCACTGGGAAATGGGAAGCAAAGCTGATTACTTAGCAATCAAACAAAACATTTTTGTGAAGAATTTTCTTAGTGGAAGAGTTTAATTTTTACTGAATCTTTGTGGAACTACATTGCCCTCATAAATAAAACAGATTTCCCATGATAAATGGTTTTGGACAGAAGCAAGGTGCAAATTTATCTGAGAAATTAGATGACAACAGATCAAAATATCTACTAGGAATCCACCATTTTTAGCTGCTCTAATGGTATTTTAACCAGAAATATTCAGATGCCATTTACAACGATGAGGAAGTTGCAGGTGGAGTAAAAATCTCTTAGGGTTTGTAGGTGGCAAATGTACATGAATGCATAATCTGTTTTTAAAGTTTTTTAGGAGAATTGATATATTTACTTCAGTTTGAGCTTGAAAGAGTACTCTAGTGGGTCATCAGATGCCATCCCTCCACATCATGCAAGATTGATTTAATTACACAAATACGATCCTTGATAGATTAATGTCAAGTATAGATTTGTTTCCTGTGTTCTAATACATGTACTCCTGTCCATGAATTTTAGCATGCATGAGAGATACTGTTGGCTTGAAGTATACTGTGGTTTATGGTTGTGACTTTCCTCCCAAGCTTCTAACCTGCTGCTGTAGTCTAGCCTTGTTGTTTCTGAAAAGCAAGGAGCAGATATATCGGCTTACTCAGCATGGTGGTCCTGGGAGCTTGGGAGACTGAGTTTCATTTCCTCCAGGAGTTCTAGTGAATTTTGGTGATTCATGTAGCAACTCTTTGTGTCCAGACTCTTTTGTAGAATGAGAAGAAGATCACTGCCCTGGCTGGAAGCAGTACTTCAGCATAAGTGCATTAAAGATTTAACAACATTCGGATACTGAAAGGAGGAGGCTATATAAGTACCCAGGGAGGTACTTACTGTTATCTGTAATATGTATCAGAAAAGCAGAAACAGTCATCACCAAAGTATTTTATTCAAATGCATTACATCTTGTTTGAAACCATAAATCCTGAGCATGGATACCTTGTGTCAGTAGACATTCCTAAAGTTCTTACTCAGTCAAAATTGCCATTAGCTTCAACCATAGTTTGTTAGAATAAAGCTTGAGTAAAAAGTTCAGGAATTGTTCCAGTAAATAACAAATAAATGAAAACAATCTTGTTTACTCCTCATTCCTGTCTTCAGCATGTATCTGGGAAGGAAATAAATCTGCCGCGCACCCCAGGGTAAAGTATATTAATCAACCAGTTATCTTGTTAAGGGAAAGTAAATGACTCGCTGTGCTGACTGAATACATTGCGATGCACAAACTTTGCAGTGCTGTTAGCAATCCGATACTGACTGTCAGCCATCCAGAAGCTGCTAGAGAAGTTAAAATACCGGAAGAGTGCAACAGCGGTGTAGCAATATGTTCACAAGCCCATATTATATAGTTTGGCCCAGAGCCGGCTGCAAATCTTTATTATTCAGTTGTACCCTTTGGCAGGTGCTCTTCCATTGAGGCAAGGGTATTCTGCTCCTCCCTCAGGAGCAAGATATGGACAATATACAGCATCCCTTTCAGTCATGGATTATCATTTTGTATGATGGTTGAACACCAACAACAAAACGCAACAAAAAAAGACATTCCACAGGGACAGACTAGATTTTATCTATTTCATATCACTTATTTTTGTTCTTGCAGATGACACATGCAGAAAGATGCAGCAGTGCTAAGGCTGTTTTGGAGCAGTTAGGGGCAGGCAGGCAGAGTCACTGTGGTGTTGTTTTTAAAAAAGGTAACTTAAAATTTTACACAAGGACACAAACAGGTGCAGAAAGAACCCTGTTCCTTGTTCTTCACACTGAGACAGCCAGACACAAGCTGTGAAGTGCACAGGAGCCACAGGTTCTCTGAAAAGTAGGGGCCATCGGTCAGCCAGTTGCTCCACATCCTCTAGGCTCAGAGCTCAAGTCTTCCCGTGCCTGTCTTAGTAGATACAGCTTTAATCTTAAACGGGATGGCACGCTTGGGCACAGCAGTTGTTTTTACACGAACATTAGGATTCGCTCTCTTTCGCTTTCTTTTAGTCCTGTTTTTGTTTCTTTGAATTTTAAGAAGCAGGCAGGGGGAGCTGAAACAGAACTCCTCGAAAGATAGCAGAGGGTCAGCTCTAATTACAGTGAGTCTGAAGGAAGCCATGTATTAAAGCATTGATATTTCAGAATTGCTGTGTGTGTTTCTTGGATGCACTGTTATTTCTTAATAGGTTCCAAAGTGTAACAGGGGACCACTCTTTCTTCCTTGAGGTACTTGACATAGGCAGGGAAACTCTGCTATCCTGTCAGAAAGATGTATGTAGGCTTTACTGCCTTGTTAGACAGGTATTTGTGGATTTAAGTGGTGGCTTGACTTTGAGACAGCTGTTCAGAGGTAGCAATTCCAGAACACCAAAGGACTTGAAGCTAAGTGCTCTCATCTTTCAGGGAGATCTAAAGGGCTAAGTGAAGCAGGTGATTAAAGAGATGTGGGTGCCTAACTTACAGATAGGTATTTCTAGAAGCAGCTCTGCAGTTTCTCTGACCCTTAGAGGTCATCTGTCAGGTCAGTCAGAAGTAAAGGAAGAAGCTGGGTCAGCTGGGAATCCCCATTCTAAGCCTCCACCTGCAGTAACAGCTAATAACTAACAGCAGAGTTGTGATAATTCTCCTTTGATTCATCTGATATTTGAAAATCTAAATGGCTATCAAATAGCTTAAATACATGCTGTTACATTGACATTAAAATATGGAGGTTTTAAGTCAAATAGTCTACATTTGAAGAAGATACTTTTTTTTTTTTGCTTGAAACCCTGTATATAGTAATGATTAGTCAGTAAAAGGTGCCCCTTTGTTTGCTTTGTAGGTTTATTCACTTAGAATATTTAGATTCCTTGTTGATAAGATTTGTATCAACCTCCTAATCTCCTCCAGAACACTTTAAGACAAGCCACTACTAGAATGTGAAACAAAGGTTTGTTTAGAGATCTCTTCAGTCCAACTGTCAAGCTGCAGGCACTGTGGAAATAGCTGGAATATTTACATCAATCCATGCTGTTCAAGGGTATTTCTCACCTTCAAGGAACAGCTCGCTTTGCTTTTGTGTGTACGTATCTGCATGTGTGTTTTTGTTCGCACATATAGAAGAACAAGGGATAATTAATTGATCATGTTCTGCCATGTAAAGTGATTAAATGAGCCAGTCTGGTTAATGATTTTATAAACTCTTGTATAACGTCAGTAGTAAAAAGGGAATTGCAGCTCTTATTTCAGCAAGAGGCATCTATGCCATTTTCTTCTGATAGATAGTTATCCTTGTGTCTCAGAGTTCAGGAGTTGAAAAGAGAGGATATGTAACCTATTTGTTTGTCCATTGGAAAAAAACCTCTGTTTTCCCACACACTTCCTGAGAAAGATACAATAGTACCAGTACCTAGCAATAATAATAAAAATAATAATAAGTTGCAATTGCACTTTAGCTGGAAATGTTTGTACTTTGTTGTTCCTGGAAGATGGTAATAATGCAGCATTCAGCTCTTACTGTTACAAAAAAGAGTCAAGGGTGAAGACTTTAGAAGATGCTCCAAGGTGTTTTTACCTCTCTCATTAAGCTGTTTTGAAAATGCCAGTCAATTTGGTGCAGTCTGCTCTATGCCAAAGGAAACAGATTTGCTCTTGAGAAGCATTATCATCAACTGGAGGGAAAAGCCGTAAGACGGGTTTAATTTAACTCCATCTAGAGTGGTGCAAATTTTACCAAAGACAGGGAAATGATCCCAGCCTTTCCTTCAAGTTGGTGGCAGCATTCTGACAAGAAAACCCCCAGCATCTCATGCAGTATTAGTGTTGCCACATTGTGAAAGGACTTCAGAGCCCCGTTTCAAATCTGAGTTAATTTGCCCAATAAAAAAACCTCAGAGTGGTCAGTTAAAGGAGAGTCTAGATGATGAAGACACAAACTATTCCAGGAATCTGCATGCTTGCAAAGGTGTCTGCTGATGGATGAGGAATAGACAAGAAAGAGCAGGAGCTTTTGAGAAGTGTTTATTGTGAAAGTTTATATTGCACATTTCTCACAGTGCTGGAGGCAACTTTCTTCTGTTGTTATAAAATTCATGAAGGTTACTGTATGCTCATTTTTTCTACACCTCATAAAACTTTTAATCATAGATGTCCTGAGCCAACAGCTACTCTGTTAGGTATAAACATACACACAAATAAGTGTGCAACCTACACAGGTAAAATTACTATGACTAGATATGTATGTCTATGTATTTAATGCAGATTTCAGTGTCCTGTTTTAACACTTCTAAAAATGGATCGCAACCCCTTAAGGATGCTCCGCTGCTGCCTGGCATCATAAACAAAATGGCTCCAGAGTTCAGCATAGTGCTGACATTTTGGTTATAATGCCAATAAACAAGAATCCCCCCATGGCATGTTGACTGACTTGTTTTCCTCACCAAAGTCATGAGGAACTGTAGTGTGCTTACAGAGTTACTGTGTTGCTTTCTCCATCTTACTAATTAAAATTAGGATTTTTAGCTAGGTTAAATGTTTTGGGCTTTGCTGCCATACATTACATTGCACTTTTGCTCTTCATCTTTATCTTGTTGGGTTTTTTTCTTCAGCTCAGTTGCTGGAGACCGGAGCTAACATAAATGAAATTTACTCTGAGTCAAAGGGTTTGGGATTTTTTGTGTGTAGGTTTTTTAATAATTTGTGTGATAGCAAGCTTTTGATGTACAATAGGATTTTTGTGGGTCTGGTGGAGAAGGCTGTTGGTGTGCTGCTGTGCTAGGTAAATTTGTTGAATTATCCACTTGGAAAGACAAGCTGGTAAAAAACGACAAAGCTGGGACTTCATGACCTATTTCTGCTGTGAATACATCTTCATTAAATGTACAGTCACCCATTGTCTCTGGCTCAGAATGATACCCTGGGCTAACTAACAAGATGAGTCATTTCAGGAGTTTCCTAGTGTCATGATGAGGGAGAAGATGATATAAAATGGAGTCTCATCTTTAGAGCTAATTCCAGGTGCATTGGTCTATCCCAGCATTGTGGACTGCCTCCCGCTCCTTATCAAAGCAGTGAACTGTCTTGGTGTCATTTTGGGAATGTGTCTGATGGGGCTGATGGTCACTCCGGCAGGGAACAATGAGCAAATTGGACTGTGCTGGTCAGCAGCAATAGCTTCTTTTGAAGTACGATTGTGCTGGCAAAAGTGATTCTTCTTGCTGTAGACTGAGCCAACTCATGACCACCAAGTCCTGAAGAATCAATTGATATGTGACAAACACCCACCAGTCCTCTGCAGAAGAAAATTATTTTTTCTCAATTAGCCATAGAGCAAGCAGGCCAGGAGAACTCTGGATTCTGGCTGACCCAGCAGATGATAGTTAAATTTAGGGGAAAGCAACAATCCCCACCCTCTCCAAATTAATAGGTGAGAGACTTAGGGATGCAGAAACATATTGTCATGGCCGAGCCTAAAGGCAGATCTGTGGGCTCCTTGGAGTTCCCCTGGAAAACAAATTTAAGACAGGAAGGGCTGTTCTAAAAATAATGTGGACTCTTATTTACACAATTTTTATGGCAGGTATTCACAGAGGTGCTGAAATTCTCTTTGGAATGCCTGAAATTTGACTGTAACCCTTAATCTGAGTCTCCCAGTGTGCTACATACACAAAATATATGTACCCTCATCTCTCCACCATTGGCTTGGCTTAGTTTATGCCATAAACCAATGAAGCTGGTTGACATTACGGGCTCAGTCCTACAGTCAAACACCTGCTGAATTTCATGGAATTTTGTCATGGGAAGGATCACTAAACCTACTAAAAAGCTTTGGTACTGGCCTAGACCTGATCTGAAGACATGAACAGTACTCTTACCCGTGAAGGCTTAACAGCATGGAGTTACAGAGAGATCTGATGGATTTTCCTTCACCTCCTCAAGAAGAGTAGTGCCTTGCAGCATGTTTGTGACTAACTTCTTTTCATCTCAAGAACGCATAACTCTGGCAAGATGTATGTTGTGATTGCAGCTTGGCATGAGGACGGAGGGGAATGTGAGTGGAGACAGTTTGGGACAAGCCAAAGAAACCCATCTTACACATGCTATAATGAATTGACTTATTCCTGCCCAATGGGTGTAGGATTTCAGGTAGCTTTTTCTCCAGCATCATCTGTACAGCCACTAACAGAAATAAATGGAGTTTACTGACATCTACTTTGGACAAAATCGTGTTAAATGACTTCCCACAGGCACCAAACAGATCAGCTTACCCTCTTGTTTTTGAATTACTGCTACACCACTGATCATAATTGCCGACATGATTTTCTTGTCAGTGTCAGGATATCTTCTCTTTGTCATACCCCATTGGGTTCTCAGATGTTTTAAAGACTGTACATGCATTTTACTTGTTTCCAAACAAAAAAAGCAACATAGATCCATCCTCTGGGGGTATTAATTTATGCACTACAACTGAAAACTGCTCTGAATACAACTCACACACCAGACAACCCTACAGGTCTTTCTACATGTTCTATGCTGCATTGATAGCTGGCAATTTATAAGATATCTGCATGTAATACACATTGTGCAGCTTGTCTGTCCTTTGAATATAACTAGAGTATTGTGGAAGACAAAATTTTTCTTCATTATTTTGTGCTGATTTTTTTCCCTGGGCATTCCTGATTTCTTATGTGTAGAGATAAAAGTACCTGCTGTAAGCAATGCATTTTTGTTGGTAGTGTTACATGTACCTTGTGACTGACTTAGATTTACTCTGGTGGTTGCTGGTTTAAAGCTAATTGAAATTGATTGATTTTTTTTTTTCTGGGGTAAAATGTCAGAAATTATAGAAATGCCAACCTGTGAATATAAACTTTTTCTGATGAGGAAAGAAGTATCCATGATTTTCTTTTAATGTTTTGCTGACATATGGTGCTTCTAACCCAGTGACAAATTGATTGACTAGACATAAAAGAGATGGACACCACTTAGCAAGGAAGGACAGGATACGCATTATAAGACAGCTGGTTCTGCCTCTGTTGGATTATGGAGACAATATACATTGGACAACTAATGAGTCTCTGTTGCATAAGATAGATTCTCCTTATAATAGAATTGCACGCTTTGTCTCTAAATGGGGTTATTATACACAACATTGCACAATGTTTGAAGATCTTGGTTGGCCATTGTAGAGGGTTAGGAGAGAAATAAATTGGAAAACAATTGCACATAAGGCCTTCAATCTATCAACAGCTCCGTATTTATCCAAATTACCATTACACTCTTCCAAAATACAAATCTGTGATACTTTCAGGGGTGGAATGTTAATACTGACTGGTGAGATTTTGACAAGGCAGATTTTTCTTTTGCTGTTGTTTTTAACTTGCAGTAAAATCTTGCTTCCACAGGAAGCAAAGGTAGTAGTGGAAACTGGTAGTGACATACGTAGTGACGTAACAACTCTCTGCTGAGAATGAATTCTCAATTTAATTTTTGCCACTATGCAAACTTCAGTCTGAATCTCAGGAGGTTTCTATTTTTTCAGAGGTAAACTGTGAACAACTTACTTTATAAGGAACTCTTTCTCAGTAATATTTAGAGTTTAAAAGCAATGCTTGCAAAAGTAATTTATGATTTTAAGTGCTTCCATTTTTGGGTCCCAACTTGAGACCATTATAGGGCATGGTTTTCAGAAAATGCTGAGGTCTAAAAACTCTGGATTCCTTATGCACTTGAAGACTGGACACCTAGAATTTTACATCTTCAAAATAACAAGCACCTTTTGAAACTCCTGGCTCAACCACTGAGAAAGACCAAATGTAGCAATTCTAGGTGATGTGATGGCACCGTGTCCCACACTGACAGAAGAATTCTGTGGTAAGAGTTGTAGACAGAGCTTATAAAAAAGACAGCAAAAAGGGGTTTTGTCAAAACCGGTGTAAATACTCACCTATCCTACCTCGTACTTGACATTTTTGTCTTCTTAAATCTTTTGCCTGCTAGTCCGAATTCCAGCCAAATAACCCGCCTTTTTAATTCCAACTCTCCAGTACTAGACAAGGATGGGATCTTACTAAATAATAACAGTCTTAGTCTGACAGGGTAGATACTAAAAGTGTTATAATGTGCAAAGATATGAAGGTGGCTTTGTTCAGTGCTTTATTCCTCAGACTAGAAACAAGTACATCCTCAAAACACAGTAGAAAGCAACCTTTCAGTACAGTGGGTCCATGGTGTGGTTTCTGTTTGGGCATGGCTATATCCAATTCCCACAAGTGTGCTGTTCCAACATGAAAGAAGAGGAAACACATGACAAAGAGAAATTACTTGGTGGTAGTTGTTGCTGTTTATACTTTTTTGCCCTTTCCCAATGCCCCTGCAGTTAAACTGAAAGGTTGTATATATATGTATGTATGTATATGTGTGTGTGCACATGTGGTTTGCAGGATTTTCTTTGGAAGAAGAAGTTATTCTTTTGTACAGTCTTTCCCTGACGCTTCTATAGCCTGCTCACATCCTGTTGGGTGAAGGTATGATCCTTAATGTAAGGCAATGTGGCTCATAAGAAGAGAGATTACAATAAGCACAGTTACTAGTAGTTGATTTCCCATCCCTGGATACTTTTCTAGAGACTATTTTATGTTCTCTGTGGTAGAGCATGCTTACTGATGACAGTGTTTAAGAGTATTTCATTCGTGGTTCGAAGCAGCTGGATGTTTCTCTTAATGAGCTCTCCCACTGCTATCACAACAACTTTAAATACCTTATGGCTAGTGGGGAAAGACTGACACACAGGCAGATTTGTTTCTGCAAATATCTTCCTGATTGAGTTGCATTTTTCAGTGAGGTTGATTTCGTCACAGGTTGTACTGCTGCTGTATTAGTTTTTGTAAGAGCTCTTCCTCTTGACATTTTCTTAGGAAAAGGAGAAGCTGTATGTGGAATTGAAGCATGTCTTGGCCCGGCAGCCTGGGCCTGAAGCCGCAGAACAGTTGCAGCTCTACCAGCACACTCTCCGAGAGAAGACTAAACAGCTGAAAGTAAGAGATGCCTTTTATCTCTGGCTGAGGGTCTGCCAGGATTGCAGAATGGCTTCCCCAGTGATCCTGGGGGATCTGTACACATGACTTAATATGTTAGATCAGGAAAATAAGATTAATACTGCATCTCCCCAAGGGAGAACCTATAGCAGTAGAAGAGCTTTATTTCACACTATGCTAGTTTGTTTCAGTAAAGTAGAGGAAAAGTCTTATTAGAATATGAGTGTGCAGCACAATGCTGTAAATGCTTTTTGTGCATGGGCATTCTGGGACATCATCAGTTTTCCATTAAGCTTATTCTCCTTCCCTTTTCTTGAAATGTTAAGATTTTTAATAAGCAAATTAAAGCCATTTCATTTTCTTTTTAACAAAGTAGTGGGAATATATTGATAATCCAGTCTTAAATTCTTCTTATTTCTCTTGCAATGTGTACATGTATATTAGACTAGCAACTTTTATAGGGATGATAGGAGTAACCTGTCCTAAGGCCTTGTCACTAGAAGAGAGGATTTCCTAGTTCTGAAGGAATCTTCTGGGAAACTTTGAAAGCATGATATTAAAAAGTGATTCTTTGATAGAAAAGGATGATCTTCCCTTGTTCTGGCCTGCATGAAAGATCAGTCTCCCTAGGAGTTCATCTACATCTACAGCTCCTCTCTCTGTTGAAGTCATCATCTCCTGTTCACTGCATCATAATCATGTCTATACTAACCATGAGGAAAAAAATGCAGGAGCAGATGGGCCCTTAGAAAACAAGAGGCTGTTATGCAAATCTTAGCTTTCCATGGAGAAGAAAAACAATGTAGAAATGTAAAATAGAAACCAAAGTTTAGCTAAACTGAATGTGATTTGAAGTTTTCCATACGGTTCCCATTTATCTTTAATGCAGTCAATTGCTACTGTGTATTCCAGGCACAGTATGCTGTAGCCTACTGGCTTGCATGCCATTTTGTCATGCCAGGTCAAGCTATTTTCATTCTTAAAGAAGGAAAACACAGTGTGCATGCTCCTACTTTTTTTAAAGTTTACTGATTCACATGAAAGTGTCATTGTATTGCTGCCTGGTACTACTTTGCCTGTGTGGTTTTAATTACTTCATGTAACAAAGTGGATCCCTGTGAAAAAAAAACATTGTTATTAAATAAATCCTGCTTTATTATTTTTTAAGACCTTCATTTTGGGTTTTCACCCAGATTTGTGTCCCAGAACATTAAGAGCTAATGTATGTATTAATATCATTCCCATAATGCTTGGGGCATATTTTACATACTTTATTGTGGTTAAATGGCATAACCTTAATTATGTAAATTGTCCTTAGGTAAGCAAAGGTGATCAAATGAAACATCATGATAGAAAATGAGATGTGGTGGAAAGTAGTGATGTCTTATATCGCCAAATGTGAAAGGAAATAGTGCTTGTAAAAGTACTAACTTATGTGTTAGTGAAACCAACATCTCCTGTTTCTGCTTTTTGCTTTTTGTTTGTTAGGTTTTGTCCTCAGAATTGAATATGTATGAATCACAGAGCCAAGAATACAAATATGAAATTGAGAGACTTGCCAACGAGCTTCTGAATGTGAAAAAGAAATATCTGGCTCAGAAACGCAAGGAACAACAGGCCAAGTATGGGAAAATAACAGCTTTGTCTAAACCACTTTCTGCATAAACCAGATTTTTTTTTAGACTCTGCTTTAGCCTTTTGATCAAATTGTGGCCAAATTTGACTGAGGTGATAGAATATTGTTGCCTAACTTTCCTGAATGTCATCCGTCATATTATTTCATTCTGATCTAGATTTACCATCATCTATGGCTAGGGCAAGAACATCCAGCAGAGATGTTGCTGACATGTTTTGCAGTCCAGTTAAATTATTCATACTAATGGGATGGTGCCTAGAGGACACAGATCAGTGTCTGGTCTCTCACGTTGAATGAGAGACCCTCGAGCATTATGAAGACCTCAATGCACTTTACAAGTTATAATTATAATGAAACAGCATGGGGGACAACGTTTCTTCATGTGGCAACTACATAATCCTTGTTTAAGAACAATGTTATTGTTGTTTTCAAAATGTGGTAGTTGTGACTGATAACTATCCCCTTCTGGAGGCAGATATCATTGCCGATGGTTGCAGAGAAGAGCATTCCCTGTCTGCTTCTTGTCCTCTTCCTACATCCAGGTGGAGGAAAGTGAGCAATGCTCAGAGTTTGGCTTTGTCTTACCCTTTTGATGGTAAAGTCTAAGAACTTTCCTGCGGGCAGTTGTTGTCGCTCCTTAGCCAATAGCAGTTTGATGACACCTCCTGGCTACTCTCAGTCCACAACTGAGCATTCAGCTGCTCCTCTTGATTAAAAGAAAATGACTAGGATCTTAGTTGCTCAATTTCTGGCCCATTAAAGTGACCTAATTTGCAGAGGCTGAGAGATGAGACTATTCTGATAATGAATTTCCAAGCTGGGACACCAAAACTATTAGTCATTTCTGAAAATGGAGTTACTGGACTTTCCTTTTAAAGAGAAGTTTCTTAGATTTCTGCAGTCAGATGACATGACCTGTTATCAAGTTTTTCTGTGCATGCCTTTTGTCTTTCCGCCCCTTTCCCTCCTTAGCCTGTCCCTTCATCACACACCAAAGCCAACAGTTCTCTATGTTGCTGAATATAATTCAAAGCTGCCTGTATCTATTTCTTCCTTAATCATATTTCATCCAGCAAATAGTTTTGATGACTAAATTAGCAAAATAGTCCATGATAAACAGTGACTTTTGTTCATCTGCAAATTGCATAATGTTACCTTAATGTCTGGAATTAGCAACAATTGTGCAGTGCTAATGGCCTTCCTGGAGCTTTAGGATCAATATGTGAGGCTACCATAATGCCTGATAATCCATTTCCAGCAGCTAAGTATCCTCTTCACAATAGTTTTTATGTTTCCGTTTTGGACACTGGCATCATATTTCTTTCTGTTCTTCAGATGGGAAGAAATTCACCCATGTTTTGTTGTTATATCCTACCTAGAATTAATTCCTGTCATAACTATTGAAAAAATCCAATTTATTAGGGGCATAACTGCTTTAAAGTAAAACAAAAATATTGTGCGAGGTGATGGTGACTGAACTTGGGTCTGTTCATCATACAAAGTGAATGGAATTTCGTGGTGCAGGTCAATTAGTGACTGACTCATTACACTGTTTATAAGTTCAGGATAGATATCTGCCATTAGTGCAGCTTGTCAGGTTGTTGTTCATGTGGGCAGGCATGACTGTAGGCCAGTGAGCATGGTGTCTTTGTGACATCTGTATTTTGGAAGTACATTCAGGTGCTGTTAGTGGTGCTTCTGCAGGATGATAGCATCTCATTGCTCCTACCTCAGGATCAGAAACTACCAGCACTGTAGTGTCAACCCTGACTTACACTTCTCTTGTCTTTGTGGCAGCTGAGAGGTGGCCAGGTGCTGGGCTTGGCTCTTCTCTGTCCCTCATTGTTTTGTTCCCCAGTCAAACCTGTTGGACCACATCCTGCTTTGAAGGATATGCACACCCCAAAGCATACCTGAGCATATCAGTCCTGGATAACTGCAGCTTCTGTAGTCTCTAGACTGTGCTTTGCATTGCCCAGCAGCAGTGCAAAGGAAACAACCTTGTTGTGCAGCCTTCCTTCTCCGAGCTGCCAATTGTGCATGACACGTCTTTTGCTTTCTGCAATAGAGAGAACCTGTTGTGCAGCCAGATCCTTCCCCAAGAATTCCTTCACCCATGACATACAGCCATTCCGCACTCCGACTGGGCTGGACAGGCACTGCCTGGTGTGTAGATGCTAGCCAAAGAGCCAGGGCCATTTGATTAGTACAACCTAAGGTTGCTCTAAATCTCAGCTGACACAAAACCACTGACTTGATCTCTGTCATGCTGGCTAATGTTAACATCATGTCTGAAATAAATGTGGCTGGTTTGCTAATAAAAAGAGGATCCTGTCAGAACAATAGCATTATTGACTACCCTGCTATGAAAGAGAATTAATACTCTCAGATAACCTCACACAAAGGTATCATCTAAAGCTTTTATTGATTTGCACAAGACAGTTCGGGTTTGTGATTTAAAGTCTTGATACTGAACTAATGCAGCTTTCCGTGTGATGCTGGGGGAATATAATGAGTGACAACAGGAATTTAGCTTTGTTTTGTGTTCAAGCTGAAAATTCAATGTTTAAGATTTTGGTTGCGAATTTGAAATTCTCTTTTTCTGCTCTCAGATTCTGCATGTTGTCTTTCTCAGATGTCTTAGGCTTTCTTTTTCTCACTCTTCCCCTTCTCTCCTTCTGTTTCTTGCACCTTTTCTGCTTCAATACTTTTCTTACTTGCTTCTAGCACCAGGGTTCTAGTTTGATCTTGATAAGGATCGGTGAGAAAATATGAAGCTTAAATCCACACCAGAGACCTGATCCTGAAGTCCTATATATGTAAATAATTGCACTGAGGGATGTCAGTAGTAACTGGAAGCTTTTGCACGTGGTTGCTTGCACATTAATTCTGCATAATATATTACAGTATTCAGCTGCACAGAGTTTTCCATACTGATGAGCACATCTGTTGGCTGTCTCCATGGGAGCATGAAGAAAGAATGAGCATGGACTCTGCATAATTTTTTCTCCCCAAAGTTGGAAGCCCAATAGTGGGATAGGATGAGCCATGTAAATGTAGTATGTTAGTTTTTAGTGCTGTCAACTGGCACATCCATTGGTGTTACACTGATATAATTAAAAACAATTATAAATGGTTTTCATGGTTAAATTCACCTGTGCCATCTTTTGCCTATTATCCCACCTCCATGTGGGTAAATTTGGAAAAGGAAGCATAACTAGTCATCCTAGAGGGTTTCTCTGAACTACTTCCTCTCCTGAACAGATATTTAGGGGCAAAGAGAAAAATATTAATTCCAGGAAATGTTTTTCTCTACTGAGTACTGAGAAAGGGTGCTAATGTGACAAGGCTAGATTTTGCAAAAGCCTGGTTGAACTCATATTTGTTTCACAGTCTCAATGACTATAAAATAAATGTAATGGCACTGACCTTCTTTGTAAAGCCTTGAGACCTCTGCTGCTATGATAAACTAGTACTTCATAAAGCTCCACTCGGTTAATTTTAAATACCTCAGGACCTTTCTCTGAAGCCTCCAGGTATATCACAGCGAGTTTGAAACACTGCCCTTTGTATTTGTTCTGCTGTGCTTACCTCCCCAACCTCATAAGACTGGAACCAGCTAACCCTTATTCCCTCCTCTTAAGGCCATCAAATTCAAGCCTTCCTGGATCCTCAGATGAAGCAACTTCCTGGGACTATCAGTGCACCCACAACACACTGTTAGTTTTCTGCAAATGTCACAGACAGGGTAATAATCACTAGAGCTTTGTTAAAACGTGAAGACAGATAACATCATTCATTAAAATTTAACAAAGAAAAAATATCTCTCCATTGTGCCTTTGATGAACATAGCTGTTTGTTTGAAAACAGGCATATACCTGCTAGAATGGGATGGTGATTAGAAATCTGAAGTCACAGAGCTCATGTACAAACTTTCTCTAATGAGGTGCTCCGACCATTTTGGAGAGTAGCACGAAGAGAGCTCATTTCTTTCTAAATTTTAATAATTCCAAAACCCATCAGTAGGCTTGTAATTAGATCCAAACAGACACCTAGTCTCAGCAGTTTAGCCTAACAGGCTTTAATCAACAGTTATTTTTAATGATCTCTTGATACATGGTTGCATCAAAGAAACTTTGGAGGACATAGATTTCCTTAGTTTGTAAACATCACTGGGCTGCAGAATGAAATATGTATTTTCCTTTTCTTTGTTTCTATTTTAAAGGGAGAAGGAGCGATCCTTGATTGACACGGAGCCCGAGTTTCCACAGCACAGGTCTGATGTTCCTCGCTTCACCGGAGGGGGCTTTGCTCTCAGCAGACCCCTTCCCAAAGTTACAGCTTAGGAATGGACTGATCACATTCCCATTCCCGGTTTCTTGCTGAAGTCTATTTGTGCTGGGTTGTTTGAGAAACTGTAATTTTAAAAGAAATTCAGAATCAACTTTCCCGCTGAAATCACTGTATTTTTTTCAGTAAAAGGCATTTTATAGTAGAATTAATGTCATTTTAGTTTACAAACTGTGGACCAAATCTGCCCATATGATGCCAGCAGAAGGCTGCACTGGTGTGACTGAATATTGGAGACCATGCAGATATTTCTTCTTCAATACTGTGTCTCTATTTAGCCCTGCAACACCACGAAATGCTTTAATATGTAGTTATTTCCCCTTTACCTACCTCTGTTGTAAGCACTGACTCCATTTATCTTCTTACTCAAAGCACCTGAAAGAAATGAGAAAACAGAAGAGAAGAAGAATTAATAGGCTGCTGTTTCAAGCCCTGCTGAGCAAATGCAAAATTAACAAGTCTTTACTTAGATGTACACATGTAGCAGTTCTTTGTGCAGGTAGTATATAATAGGGTTGATGCAGTGTTTGCTACAGTTGTTCATAAGATCAAGGAAGTTTGTGGCCACAATGTGCATTATTAAGAATGCGATTCTGTTTACTCTGGTAGACACAAAGTGACAGAATTATGTCTGTTCAACTGTGGAGACTGTACACACTGACTGGGACATGCTGTTCTCCCACATAAATCCTTCCAAGAGATTCAAACTTTGACTCAAAACATAGCAAACTTTGCTCTTTAATTTCTAGACATTTGGGCATTTTTGTAACTTTCAGAAATTGTTTTTATAATACAGCAGGAGCCCTCCAACCTTTTCAGCCAAAAGAGATTTAATTACCATTCATTAACAAGTGAAATAACAAAGTCACGGCATGAGGTGCTGAAGTATAGAAAACTTTCAGGCTGTAAAATAAAATGTTTTGAAACTGATTTGTACATGGAAGCTTTTTCCCAGCCTGGGGGATAAAAATACTTGTCCAAAGAGATATGCTGATAAATATTTCACATGCACAAAAAACCACTCTTTGCAAAGATTTTGTTCTTTCCTTTGGTGGAATACATAATTAAATATTAAAGCTACTGTGGGAAACTTTTAATGGAAGTGTTTAATTCAAAGGAATCAAGTTAAATACGACAGGGATCTACTTTGCTTTTACACTGGGGACCAGAACACTTAGTCATCAGATCCATTGTATTTTTCTTTTGTTCCCAAAATACCTATTATTGCTTTTTCTCTGTCAAGTACATTATGCTAAAGTTATCATTTTAGGGCAGTCATGCTGTGTGAATCATGTCTTTTGTGTACCTGATATGTCCTTATAGTTAGAATAATTGAGGATAGCTGACATGGGTGCTGGAGTTTGATGGGATCCCAAGTAGGTTTTACTGAAGCTTTTAAAAGCTGGTATTTGTTAAGGTCCTGAGTATCCAGCCTGGAGCTGGACTCTGCTATGCTTACTGACAGTGGGAAGTAGTTTGTACTGAAACAAATCATCGAAGTCACATGTGTTAATTCACATGAATGAGAGAGGCACAGTTAGACTGCCAGAATACCATCCCACTGTAGAGAAGCAACCTATTTGTTACACTCTGAACAGGACCGCATACCCCCAACTTATCCAGAGGTAGTCCAAGCCTGTGTACATCTTTCCCTCTGTTATCAGGGTTTAGGAGACAAGGTGTTACAGCGGTCAGAGCAAAGGAAGAGGAGCCAGGCAGCTGGAATCTGTTCCCTAATTGCATACCTTTTTATGAATACACTAATAGATTATTTTCCATCTTTAAATGTACTTAATAGTAGCTTGCATTGCACAGATTGGGCTATTTTTAGGGTAAGAAGCTCCATCCCTGAATGATTCTTGACCTGAGTTTTCCAGTCTCTAAAATGGGTGGGATAGTATTTCTCTAATGACTTGCAAATCTGAATTCATTTATGTCTAAAAAGTGGTTAGTTTTCTAGATTAAAAAAAACACAGAAGAGTGCAAAAAATCGTGATTTTTCTCATACAACATGTTCTTCCAGTTTGAAGGGCTGGGAAGTGAGTGCAGTAAATTCCACCTACAAAGTAGAGAAGATTTTACTATGTTCATCCACAGTTTCAGGCATCTACATGTGAATGAGTTGGCTATCTCCAGTTTTATCGCATTATCTACTTACTACCAGGGAAACTAAAGTCACAGGTTAATTTGGAAAAGAAGAAAAAGAAAAGAGCAAGAAAATACAGTCATCAAATTATTGCCAGTAACTTTCAGCGTAATCAGGAATAGAATAACTGCAGCCAGCTTAATTTGTAATGCCAGAGAGTCAAAACCATTTCTGAGTTCATATAATAGAATGGATTAAAGCACACCAAATCCCCCCCTCCTCCAGTCTATAAAAGTCAGGAAGCTTGAAAAATTGCTCTGGATGTCTGTGAACCCAACTGATGCTGAGGTGCTTTTAGTGTTCAAGGATTTGGCTTGCACAGCAGGGAAAGGCAGAGCGTTAATGAGAGTATCATTTGTTCAGTCGCTTCTGCATTGTGAGCAGAAGCTCTGAAGTGCTTCTCCAAGTTTTGTTGCAGAATAATGCTAATTGAATTCCAGTCTGTGCAAGATGTAAGCCTAGAACTAGCAAGCATATCTTTTAACTTCTTGTTCCTGTAAAGATGTGTGAAAAGATGGAGGCAAAGGGCTACGATCCGTGGCACTTAAGGTAGAAGAAATCTTTCTTCACTTTAATTGGTTCAGATTGGAGCTGTAGTAGCTTGCACAGTAAATCCATCCTGCAAACTTCTTTCAGTGAACAAAGTATGTAATACTGTTCATTTTCAGACCTCTTGCAATATGTAGATAATATTTTAAGTAACTTCCCATCTAACTTAAGATCTGATCTTGTCTGGCAGTGTGTTGTACAAACAAAACAGTGTATATTGAACTACCAAGCTCAAAAGCAGGAGCATGACCCTTCTGAGATCCCATCAGCTACCAAAGACACGGCACAAGAATCCAGTCCTTAATCTACACTCGCTTTGCAAATTCAGAGCAGCAGGAGCACACACTACACACCCAGTGCCATGTCCTGCTGCTGTAAATCTGGGAACCCTTTGAGGCAACAACAGTAAAAAACAGGCCGTGGCCTGGGCTTTGTTGGCTGCGAGCCACAAATTCTGGGGAGGCCAAAGGGAAGGGGGTACTCAGCACCCACAGACGAGAGCTTTTACCAGCACCACAGAGCAGAGGCTTTGCAGTCAGTGGAGCAGCACTAATGGGCCTTAACAATGCTGATCAGCTCCACCTGGGCCCAGGGACTCCATTTAACAAGCTCAGCCCTGCAGGTGAGTTTTTGTAGTCTCCTGCCCGTCACGGAGCAGCTAGCTCTTGCTGCACCCTAACAGCAGGACCTAAGAGCAATTTTAGTGCCATTTTCTAAGTACTTTTGAAGCGTGAGCTGCTGCAGGACGCAGAGGAGTGGATTGTACAGGAAAGAGGGCTCTGGGTGGCGAAAGCCCGGGTGAGGAGGAGGAAAGGGTTCCGGCCCGGCCGCTGCAGGTGAGGAGCCGCCATGGAGGCGCTCAGCTGTGTGTCCCGGTGCGCTGCCTGTGGCGGGGTTGCCTGTAGCTGTGTGAGTCCATGGTGCCAGGTCTCAGGCTGCTGTTTCATATCCTTGTGTTGGGGTGAAACTGTTGTGCCCTAAATAAGTTGTGAGAAAGAGTAGAGAGAAATAGATCCTTCATCTATTCCCTGTACCCCATGACAAGTTACCAAAGGGTAAAGTTAGCAGGAGAGTCAAAAAGAGCAGGCAGGCAGCAAACCCTGTGCCTGCCATCCCTGAGGCGTTAATGGCTCTTCCTGAAAGCGGGCCCATCCCAACTATCTTTACCCAAAATTAGAGTCTCTAAATCATGTACGTTTGTATTTAGGCACTTTTGCAATTGAGTATTATTTTCCTAGCAGGTGGTTTAGCTGTTGTGCCATCTCCTCTAGCAGAGTGTATTTTTAGTGCGTTTCTAAAAGCAGGAGCTTGATTTTGATGCTCTTTCTGTTCCCTGCTTGGGTGCTTTTTGAGCAGCCCCACACAGATCAGCTACTTATGCTGTTCAGCCTACAGAAAGATGGCAGGGTCTCATCTCATGGGCATGCTTGAGGAGCCTCATTTTCCAAAGGGAAGGTGAAGCTGTGCCCATGGCACACAGGGGTGTGAGGGAGTGGGGCAGGGTCCACAGGATGTGCTGCATGTGGCTGAGGCCAAAGCAGCTGCCGGCTTCTCCGCTCAGCCTCACGTGTCAGCTTGCTTCCTCCCTCAGTTGGAGCACCTGCGTAGGTTTATTGAACCCATGCACTTTATAATCCCTCTGCTGACCTCAGTGGGTTTATATACAGCACCACAGGCTCATAGAGCCACTCGGACAAGTCAGTATGAGTGAGGCTGTGGGAATGCAGCTCTGGGGCTGGAACAGGCTCTAAACCTGCTGAGACCCTCCCTACTTTACTACCTCTCTGCTGGGGGTGCTCATCTTTCTCTCAGGGCCTGCTCTGTCTTCAGCAACCGGGTCTGTGCAGACAGCCACAGGAGCAGGGCAGCTTGGAGGTGAAGCTGCAGTCTTGCCCTTGCCTCACCCTGATGTGAAGACACTGAGTCTTCAAATACCGCGCAACTATCATAAAGTGGCCACCCCCAGGGTAGGGGCTATGCCACTGCCATCTCCCGATGCAGCTCAGGAGGTGGTCATCCCACTGAGCCTTAACTGGGACCTTCTGCAGGTTGGCTGCTGTTGGCCAAGGCTGTGGCAGTATGGGGTGGGGGGGCTCACCCACAGAGATGGTTTTAACTTGGTTTTCAAGAGGAATTGGTATTGTCAGTTCTTTTGTGCAATAGCACAATATTAGCAATAGCACAAAAGACCCAATAGCCCTTGCTCTACTTGCTGCTGGGGCTCCTAGTTTCTCTGCTGGCTTGTGCGGTGTTCATCTCTCCTGCAGTGCCTCCTCTGAGAGGGCAACTATGAACCCAAATCTGTAAGTCAGGGGCAAATCGTGGAACTGTTTCTTAAGGAGGGTGTGTCTGGATTTTCTATTTGGGATCCTTGTTGTCTTACAGCCTGAGAGCTTTCAAGGAGACTCCACAGTTTCAAGGAGGTACCCCATCCTCCAGGGGTGATGACAGGCTGGCCAGGCTGATCTTGTCACGGCTGGTCAGAGCTTTCTCCTAACAGTGAATTTCCTGTTGCATATCCTATGCTGGCTTTAAGGGCAGTCTTGCTCCCTTTCTGTGAATCCCAGAGCAACCATTTTGTTCAACTTTAATATTCTTTGGTTTTTTTACAGATATTGTCAGTATTTTTTCTCCTTTTTTCCCCACCTTGTGCTCTTCAGCTTACCTAACATCCAGAGAGAAAAAAGGGTGTAAAGGTTGTTTTGAAGATGTTATTTTTGCAGGCTGGATTTTGGCAGATCTGAGTTTCCGTCCAAGGCTCCAGGAGCCTCCCTTTCTGATGGTGGGCACTTTAATCTGCCCAGGTGTGAAGTGGATAGAACAACTATGCTTTCAGCTAGTCTTGACTATTTAAACTTCACAGTTCTTCACAGCAAGAACCATTTCTCAGGGCTCTTTCTTGGCAGAAGACTAAGCAGTAATTTAAAGCCATTTTAATCTGAAATGAGAATCTCTACATGGGGTTTGAATGCACTTCAAGTGAAGTATGTATTTGCAACTTTTATTGATCCCTCTTAATTTTCCAAGTGTCCCTGCAGAAACAAGGTATGTTTGTGTAGTGGCAAAACACCCTGATCACTCAGCCTTATTGAGATCTGTAGGTTGATAAAAGCAAAAATAGGAAGGGACTGGTGTATTTGGGATCAGCACTGGAATGCAGGTGATTGATTGATTAACCATTCTTCCCTACAGAAATTATAAACTGGTCAACATGTGCTCCTGTCTCTCCTCCCTGGGCCCACCCTGAAATTTTATCCTGAGCACAGAGCATTTCTGGAGGCAAAACACGTCTTTTGTTTAAAAAGTAAAATAAATAAGTAAATAATTCTAGTGCTGTGCTCAGCTCCTGTGGGAAAGGACAATTTTCTAGGACTGCTTTGACGTTCCTGTGATCACAAGTGATCATGCCAGAAGCTACCCCATGGCAGTTGCGCTGCAGGGATCGACCACAGGTACACTCTTAGTTGGCCCCAATTGCAGAGTAAAATGTGTTTGCTTAAACCATCTTTGTCACTTCAGATGAAAAGGTGCCTGAAGCAGCAGTTTAAATAAGCCTGTTTTACTTTGCAATCAGGGTGGGCTGCGAGCAAACACATGTTCAGTTACTGCATCTCACCTGAAGGGTGGTAACTTGCAAATTTGTGAACATCCTCAGAATTGATTGGTTTTGCTCTGCAAAAGCTGTGCCTCTTCACAGCCCCCGTTGATGAAGGGTATGCAGAGGCATGTGGTGTGGCTGAAGGGCAGGGCAGATTCTGGGGGCTGGCTGGGTAATAAATGTTCTTGCTTCCAAGTCCCTGTTTGAGCTGCCTCATCCTCTGCAAGTTCTGTGTTATTGTTCAGATGTATTCCCTCTTGGCAGGTTAGGGAAACTCATCACTGGAGTTTTATTTTAACTGAGTGTACACAAGTCTTCCAGAAATTACCAAGTCCCTTGCTGATTCAGATGCTGTAGAGATCTAGGCAGACCTGAAATGTCTCAGACCAGCCTTCTTTAACAATCCTGCATTGCTTTATTTGCTTAGTGGTGAGCTATTTGCTAAGTCCTGATGCTTGCACCAGTCCTGAATTTGGAGCAGTTTCAACAGTCAGCTTTTCTTGCCAAAGTTACCTTCAAAATTCCTTAAAGCAACCTCTGTTGTGGTTTGGTTTTGGAGTGGCTCCTGCTGTCCTTGTTGCAGAAATGAGTGTTTCAATTGGTATGCGGCACAGCAGACGCATTAGAGCTGCGTGTATTAACTGGAAGAAGTGAGCAATTAAGTGAACTTTGGTTACACAAGTCAACAGATCTCTGCTTGAGTACATTAGCGGAGGGTTTACCGTATTTCCATTTGCATCTACTCGGGTGCAATTCCTTCTTTGCTTTTAATATGATGTGTGCTTACTGGATCCAAGTCTGATTTTATTTTATTCTTTTCTCTGACTCTTACCATTGATACTGAATGTTGATGGCACCCAAACCATTGCCAGGCCAATTGCTGTCCCATGGTCAGTAATACAGGACAAGCAGCCTGATGCTTTGGATGATACATTGGAGGTTGTCCTCAAAAATGAGACGTTTCTATCTTACAAGGGTGTGGGGGCTCCAGTGGTGGAGGTGTTTCTGGTGGGTTTAGCTGTTGGTAGATGCCGTGGTGGATCCTGCAGTGAGGATGCGCTTGGGGAACATGGATGTCTAAGAGACTACTTCTTTGGTACTGGGCCAATGTTTGAACACACGCTCCCCTTGACCTCTGCAGCTTCACCCAGCTCTTGTGATGTGTGGAATTGTCAGAAGGATCTGATTCATAACTCTGGGAGATCTATATTTCCGGTGGCAAACCTGATTTTTGCCTGTCTAATATGGGGCAGATGACTGTCCCCACAAGGCACTAGCTGGGCCCTGTGTGCCCAGCTGTGGGTGGGGTGTGCAAGGGCTGGATGGAGCAGGGGAGGAACTCTGTCCTCCTGCCCGAGGTCTGCTCTCCCTGCAGCACCGGCCAGCAGCAGAGATGGCACGGGGATGTTCGTGCCCAGGACGGTGTGCTCCTCTCCTTCTGCACAGGAACAGACACCTGCGGTTTCCAGAGCTGTCAGTCATGTACCCTTCACAAGCACTAAAATTCAAATCAGGCGATATCAAGGGGAATTACATGCCAGCATCGCTTGTCTGATCAAGAACTTCACCTTGTGCTCTTGAGGGATGCGTCTTGTAATTTACTTCAGGCTGAGGGATAACTGAATTTTTTTTTTTTCTTTTCTTCCCCCTTATCTGCTTTAGTGCAAGCTAAAGCTGGCAGCAAGCTACCCAAGCCCTCTGCCACCTGCTGTGTCTCCCTTGCCTCTCCTTTGCTAACAGTGTGCAGATTTCTGCAGGGCTTTGAGCTAGCTTTGCAGATGGGGCCTTGGCTTTCTTCACGCTTTTATTCCATGTGCTGGCAAGTCTGGTTTCCCCATCACCATCCCATGTCCCAGGACTGTACCTGCTTTGCCCTTCGTTGCCTCCAGCCCCTAAGCTGATGCATCCAAACAGCCTGGGGTCTGCCTGGGGAAAAGCGGTGGCTCTTGCTGCTGTACCACAGGACCTGGCCTCTGCTTCCATCCAGACACCTGCACTGCCCAGGTTTAAGCTGAATTTGAGGAAAGGAGAGACGCAGGACGTAGTGGCCATGTGCTGCCTTTGGTTCTCTGCAGGCACTATGGGCAAGACGGGTCACAAAGGCTTTTTTTGCTGGTGTTGCGGATAGGAGCCTGAGACTTTTATTGCCGAAGTTTGAGCTAAAGCTCACCTGAGCACAGCACAGAGGAGTATCAGGGTCTGTGTTACAGCCATGCTTCCTGACATCAGACAAAATGACTTTCCCCTGCTCTTGTGACACTGTAACCTGCCCGATTCCCTCCCGTCACCTCTGCCTGCAGCCTGGTGCGTGCATGGACAAATCCCCCAGGTGAGGCAGAGTGCCTCTCTCCTCCCGCTTCCCCCAGCTCAGCGGGAGCAGCCGCGTTTGAGCGGCCGGTGGGGTTAGATTAAACACGCCATGAAGTGGAGCCCAGGGAAAGGCTTCCCCAAGGCTGCAGTAGCGCAGGCTGGTGGCCTCGGGAAGCTGCCTTGGGCAGCCGCCTGATGGGAGAGCCCTCAATTGGAAATCCTAGGGGGAAAGATCACCCCTTCCATGGGTTTTACTTGACTCTGGAAAAAAAAAACCAAGACAACTGGGTTTGCTGACCAAAGTTTCCACTAGGAAATGCTGCCATTTAAAGCACGGTCCATATAGCGATGTGCTGTGGGCAAAACATTGCGCAGGGAGCAGGTGAGCATTGGGAGCAGAGATCCTCAGGACGGATGAGAGGCTGAAGCGTTGTCCCTAATTTGAGTGTGTGGTGCCTTCATCCCTCTCCTCTCCGAGAACCTGCAAGGCAGAGAAAGGCAAAAGTGTGTTACCATGCAAAGCTTCCAGACCATGGCTTACATCTTCCCTGATCTTGCCCTGGGCTCACACTGAGGCTGAAGGAGAAGGGAATTGGCAATAAGAGCATTGGGTTAATTGCCTGCTCGGGGAATGACTCTTGCCTAGGATCACAACATGTCATTACCACCAAGCTGCTCACCTGGCCATTGAGAAGCTCTTGAGCTCTACTGAGCTTTATGTGCCCCTTGGGGTGCTCAGGGAAACCTCCTCACCCCACTGTCCTCTGGTTCAGTGGTGCTGTGGTAGATGGTGGATTTCACAGAGCATGTTTGGCTCCAGACATGGTGAGGCGTGTAACAGTATTTCACCTTTCTCTAGCACCTTCCAGATGAAGACTACAAGGAACGGTGCCAACACTAACCATATCATAACAGCCCTGGTCAGGAGAGATACCTGCATCACGTCTCAGGCAGCTGGAAGCACGAGGTGATTTCTTCCCAGTCAAGTCTATGGTAGAGTCCCTCAGAGAAGTGTTTAAGGTGTGTAGGACCTTTGCGTCAGGATCCAAACCTCTCCCAGTTTCTAAGGGGCACAGCAGCAATGGGGACAGACCTCCTAGCCCCGGCACACAGACGGGGCAGTGAGGCAGAGCTGGGAAGGGCAGCTGGAAGATGCTTCGCAGCCAAGACCTGAACCAGGTCCCCCATGCCGAGCAACCTAGCCCTGGGCATTTTTCCTCTTTGATTTGCTCATCAAAAAGAACCCAGTTCCAGCACCAAGCCTCGGGCAATCCCTTGCTGGATTAGGATATTACAAGCGTAGCTGCAAATCTACCAAGAAGTTTTTCAAGTCACTGCTTTCCCTGTGGAGTCAGCACAGCAAAAGCCATGTCTAGGTGAGATGCTTCATTCCTTTTTTGAATTTTTTCATCTAATACCCTCGTCAAAGACTTGCAGGCAGCTCAAATCATCCTGCATTTTTCTTGTGATTGCTTTGCCTGATATTGTGGTGAGTATTTGTATCGAGTTGGTGCATGATAGATGGTTATATTTATGATGTATGTTGTGATCTGGGTATATAAATGTATTTAAGTGACTTATTCAGCTTAGACACCAGCACTGTCTGCTGCTCCCTCGTCAGCACTACAGGCGGAGAGAGATAAAATAGCAGTGGTAACTGGTGATGGAGTGTCACTGGCAAGTAATATGAGCACAAAGACCATTTCCAGAGACAGATGGAGTATAATTCCTCTGTAATGTCTCCTGAATTATTTTTAGAGTGGGACAGACTGAAAGCCCCTTGAGGAGAAGGGTAGCATCGAGGGTGTGAAGAGTCGGGAGTCTGAGCAAACATTGGGACTTCCTAAGACTTTGATGCTTACTAGAAAAACAAAGGCAAAGAGAGAAGAAACCTAAAAGCAAAAGATGTGGCAATCCCTGAAGGACAAGCTGTTTTCCAGGGAAACAGCTCCCAGAACTGGAGCAGGGTTTAGCAAGAGCCGTGTGAATGCAGCCGGGTGGATCACAGGTTTGTAACCACAGCTGAGAGCTGGGGCTGTGCATAAACCACTGTGGTGCATTTATGGCCCTTTAATGCCATCTCCTTTAAACTTAAATTACTGTGTAGATCAGGTGCCAAAGTCCCTTTGCCCCCAGCTTCCCAGTCTTTCCTGTTCTGCTTGTGAAGTTTAGGGCTGGCAGAGGCTGCTAGTCCCCCAAAAGGATTTCACCCCGGTTCTCACCTTGCCTCCAGGCTGGTGTGTCTGCCAGAGGGTTTTGACAGCCTTCTACTGGCAGAAACAACAACAGAGAACAAATAACCCCCCAAATCCAAATGGCGTCAACTGGGGAAATTAAAATAATGAATGAGAAGGATGGGTGCAGTCAGTCTTTCTGGCACATAGAATGAACATGAGGGAGCAAACATGTTTCTGTGATATGTAGTAGCTTTTGACAACAGGATGACATTTTGGCTTGCTTGGTGAGCAGGGGATAGAGAGAGACTAATGAGGAGCAAGGATAATTTGGGAGGCAAAGCCAAGAACTCCTGAGAGACCCACAAGGAACATTTGCATAATCTTAACAACTTAGTTTGGCTGAAATCCCCAAAGTCTCCTTCCTGGGAACTTCACAAACTTTTCCTCTGAACACTGCTGTTACAACACCCTCCCCATATTTTCTTGTAGTAGTTCTTATGGGGCTATTATTAAAGATTTGGTCCAAGCTGCCAGTCCCTGAGGAGATGGTTAAGGGTGTTTCCAATACAGAACTGTACTCCTCTTTTATAGTGTAATGTGTGAGTGTAATGATTGTATACTGCAGCGAAATTTGTTGCGGGAGAAAAGGAAGGAGGAAAGAGGTGTGCAGCAGGTCTAGTGCAAAGCATGGAGCATCTTTCTTTTGTGCTGGGGCTGCAAAGCCTTATCCCCTTTGCGATGTATTGGCCAAATGTACAGCCAAGAGGCAATCTCCCTTGTGAGGACCTTACTGTCTCAAAGATTTAAAATGATGCTCAGGAGGGCACGGGCTAAAGAGAATGAGCGGTGGCTGGCTCTGTCATGTGCAGTGACTGAGCCACCAGGACAGACTTTCCCCAGCCACAAACAAGTCTGAAGTGTCCAGATGAGCTGCAAGGACTCTGCTTTTTGAGTTGGATGAGAAGAGGATCACATTGCCCTTTTCTTCCAGAGCACCAGGCTCTGGTGAGGGCTGACTTGCAGAATTTTGGTAGGAATCGGATACCTCCATCCCATATGGCCCTTTGCCACTGTGTCCTGGCTCCCTTTCTGTGCCAGGAGGCCTCTGGTCCCACAGAGGATCTGTGTGGGTGGTTGGACTTTGAGTTATGGATCATCATCATGGATCTGCTCTACCATCTCAAGGCAGCGGTACAGAAGGATTCACTGCTTTGGAGGCCTCTGCAGGTAAGAACAAGTTGGTCTTTTAACACCACTTGTCTTTATTACTGATACACAAATGCTGTGATCCTCTCCTAGAGGATTCTCTCTCCATCCTCATTCAAGAGTGTCCCTACATGTAACCAGATGTTATGGTATGGGAAATAATAGAGAAGTTGATCCTTGAAGATAATAGCATCATTCTTTTATCATTAGAGAAACAATATTAGAGAGTCCTAAATTCTCTCATATGAAAGCTGCTGTGCCAGGGCAGCCTCTTCCTTAGCCCTGGGGTGCTCATCTCCCTGGTTCTTGCATGTGGGTGAATGGTGGCAGCTGGGGACTTTAAGGCACCCAGGACCACCATACAGTCTCAGATGAGAAATGACTGCACCATGTTGCCACTAGCAGGACTCCTCCTTCCCGGCTGCTAGGGCAGGGGCACAGCCCACACTTACCCTGAATGTCACTTTTCTTAATTTAACCGAAAGTGGTGTTAGGAATGCAGGAAAAATAGTGCAGCTGTGCCAATGTGCTGCTCCTTCAGCACTGCTGCATGTTCAGAATGGGAAGGCTGCTCTGACTTACAGATCTGAAGGTATATTTTCCCCCTTTTTCCTGATTTTATTTTATTTTGTTACATTTTTGCAATTATCCCCTCTGGGTCTATAATTTTTGTTTAATATCTAATTCATTTTTAAAGGCAAAGTCATTACTGTCTTGGAACTATGTGTAGGTTTTATTTTTATTTTTTTAATATAGCAGCCGCAAGCAATTTTAAAGCACTGATTTACTATATAAAATGATCTTCCCTTATGATTTGATGTTGATACTGCAGTTTGATTTATTTTGAAGGACTGCAGCAAGTGGCATAAATGCTTAGAAGATAATCGTGTTGGTGATGGACGTATGGGTAGCATACACACAGCACATATTTAAAATACAGGATGGCAAGGCTAGTATTGTTCTGCAGCCAAGATTTCCTGGTGTATACAGGGAACAGTGGTAACTCCTTCAGCCTGGAAGCATCGTGATCTTCCAGCCTTGATGTGGGTGCTTGACCCTGGGTCAGCCTGGCACCAGGTTGGGCATCTTTTGCCACCAGATGGGCAAAAATATTTGGATCCTGTCTCAGTAATGGGTTGTGCAGGTGGCTGGAAGGGTTTAGCTCAAGCCCAGATGTGGAGGATTTTGGGGAAGAAATGGCAAAGACAGGGCTGCAGGAGCACAGAGGAACAGTGGTAGACATTCAGGGCCTGTGGCAGGAGCAGGGGCTTGGTCCCCCGTGTCCTCCTCCATTGCCCATCTTCTACTCTGCCATCACTGTGCCACCTCCTGTGCAGCAAGACTGTCCCAGGGATGCTATATGAGGATCCCCACCTGTCCCCAGGCTATGTGTGGCCGCTTTGTGCCAGGCTCTTTGCGAGGTGCCTGTGCCGAACGTGATATATTTCAGTACTGGGACCTCAGCATGTTCCTTCTCTAATACAAAATTGGAATTTGACTTAGGAAGGTGAGTCTCTATCTAAGCATCAAAACCAATGAGGACAACCAAACAGGTAGTAGGAAAGCTTGCTGAAGCTCACCTAAAACTATTCAGAAACCAAATCCTGAAATCCAAAAGGAAGCAGCAGGTCTGGCTGGGCAACAGTGGTTTGGTTCAGGAGCCTTCCCACTTGATTCATCCCCATGCCTGTGGTGCCTGCTGCCTGATACCCACCTCCACAGCCTCCTCCAAGGCTCCTGTGCCCTCTTCCATCCCCAAGCAGTTGTGTCTCTGATGTGCTTTGCCAGTGCAATGGGTTATGACCCCTGCTTTCCTGCCAACCAGGGCATGGGGTGCCTCTGGGCTAGGTAGCCTGGACCACGGTGAAACACAGAAGTGTCAAAACCTGGATGGGTCTGAGGGTGCAGGAGGAACTGATTGAAGGTGATGCTCCTGTACGAGGTGGGTTGAGGCTTTTTGCCACGGTCCTCTCCAGCACACGTTATCTGAATGGCATCAGGCAGGACCTGAGTCCTTGTAACAACAGATTATTTGTTCTCCCTTCAGTTTTCTGATTTGCAGTGGAGGCAAACCGGGTTATGCTGTCTGGCTCTGCTGCAGTCCTGCTGCCCTTGCCCAGCCCTGTGCCTAGAGTCCACCTTCAACCATCGCCACCAGCCCTGTGCCACTTCTCTGACGGAGAGAAACGTGGGTGCAGTTGTGGTAGGGGTAGAAGAACAAAGAGGAGCATCAGGGGAAGAGAAGGGGGATGAAGACGTATTTAAGCCAGCAGGAAGGCTGCTTTGTGTCTTCACAGTCTGACTGGAGGGATGGTGAAGCAGACCAGACCTCCGAGGTAGGGCTGCTGTCCCTCACAGCGTAGGGTCGTGCCACCACTGCAAGCTGGGAGATGGCTGTGGACCAGCTCCGAAGGGTTTCACGGTATTGTGTTGCCCCTGATTGGAAGATCTGTGCAAGGAATTGGATGCGTCTCCTGCTGCTGACATAACCCTGGGCAAAATCTGTTTTATAGTCAAAGGGCACCTTTAAAAACTTTTTAAGTATGTATTCAGGGCTTCTCCATTGGAAAGAGGGAATTTGCATAGGACAGTAATGGACACTTCCCTGTCTTTGTAGAGAATTTATTTTTTTGTAACGCTTCAGAGTTTTACACTATGATAAGAGGAAGGACTATCGAAACAGAAGGACGAATTCTTGGCTGCCTCCCTGTGAGGTACTTCAGGTTCAGTACAAACCGTTTAAGTAATGGGACATCTCACACAACTGCTTCATTTTCCTGACTCCCAATGAGATGAGACAGCAAATACCTCACCAACCATGGAGGCTGTGTCAGTCTAACGCAAAGTATCTAAGGATGATTAATCTGGAGAAATAGCCTGGCTATTTAGCTAGCTCAGGTTCCAGTTGCTGTATTGGTTTGTCTGGGGTGTGCAAAATGTAGTGCAATGCCACTGTAGGCAGGGCAGGATGCTCAGCGCTGGTGTCAGCACCGCTCTGCTGACTCGCACTGGTGTAAACTCTAGAGCAGAAGGATGCTGGCCAAAGAGCAGGGAATAAGGGTGTTGCAGTGCAAGGTGGGCAATGTGCCCAATGTCCTGTCTGAAGACCAAGTCCAAGTCCAGGAGCTGGGGCAAAAAGTCAGGAGCAGCCCTTATACAGCCAAGGGGAAGCTTTTCTCCATCCTCTATCAAGCAGTGCCAAGGTGTGTCAGCACATCACTGTCCAGCTCTTCCAAATGCCTGATTTAGCTCAAGGGACTTATTTAACCCTTATCAGACTGAAGTAAAGCCTGTAGCTCTCCCTTGTATTGTCTTTCCCCCCTCTTTCTCCTGACTTGGTGCAACTGTACCATCCTTTCTTGTGATCTGCCCTGTATGTCTCCCTGAAAGCAGCATCCAGACAGAGGTGAACAACACTTTCTAAACGAGGCACCCTGAGCCCAGGCAGATCATGAGCTCTCTCCTGAAGCTGCTGTGTGCACACTGAGTGAACCGTTCACTGGAGCCCTGGCATGATCCTTCTTTGCCCAGTATGGCAGAAAGGCTGTGACACAGGAGATGCCCAGTATCTTGCTGTGGCTTCTGTGGAGGGTGGCTCATGGAGGGTTGCTGGAGCACCCTGAAGCCTGAGGTTGCTGCAGGAGTAAGAGGCACAGGCACAATTCGTGTTGTCCCCAGATGCTCTAGTTTTTTTTCCCTCCAGTGACACTGTGCACAAGCAGAGCAGACTGATGCCACAACAGATCTGCCTGTCCCCAGGCTCAAGGCAGGTGCTGATCCCACTGCTCCAGCAGGATCAGAGCCTGCGGTGCTGCTTTTGATGTTAAAGATGTGACAGGACTCATCACGGGGAGCCTGGGTGCTGCGAGCATGGCAGGCGGGGAACGGCTGGGGAAAGCCACGTGCTGGTAAAGAAAATAGCTGCTCTCTGTGCAGCAGCTGCTTTTCCCCTCAGCGTCTGGCTCGGGAGCTGCTCCCCATTACCACGCAGGGCAGTGGACACGCTCTGAGCTCACGTGCTGCGCTCACCCCACGTGCACGAAGGGCCGAGCCCTTCTCGGTCTGGCTGATGGGGAAAGCAAACTCCAAGAAGGCTCCCATCTTCTCCTAACTTTATTCTCTTATGTGCGTTGTGAGGGAGCTGTTAGCAGATTAAGACTGAGCTGCTAAAGCCGACAATTTTGTAACTTCTACAGGATCTTGCTCTTTACTTTGCCTTCCTCCACCTGAAATGGCTGTGTGGGGAGAGGCTATTCGAACCAGT
The DNA here is from genome assembly GCF_964289735.1 of Phaethon aethereus. Classification (NCBI taxonomy): domain Eukaryota; kingdom Metazoa; phylum Chordata; class Aves; order Phaethontiformes; family Phaethontidae; genus Phaethon; species Phaethon aethereus. Next base: position 28,124,119 of record NC_138583.1, read on the forward strand.
GTTTTGTTCTGTTGTGCCAATGCCTCTGCTGGTACCTGTTATTTCTGTGATACGAGTTCAGAGAGAAAGCAGAACCACTCCTCTGCTTCCCTCTGCAACTGACTGAAGGAAGCAAAACGCCTCCATATAATTGCTAGATTATATGGAGGGTTTATTCTGGGTACTTGTGGGGGGTCTGTAAGCTTCTGAACAGTCCCCCAAATGTCTGTGCACTCGCAGAGACAGGGGAAGCTTAAAGCGAAATGGGAGCTGGGGTAAATGGAGTGTGAATCACAGCAACCCGCAAATGTGGGCAAACTCTGGAGAGGAGGCTTTGCCACTAAGCTGTGTGCTGGGGTATGAAGAAGGACAAAGCTGCTTTCTCCGAGCAGCTGGACTGTGTTGCTTCATTACTGGCTTCTCTGGAAGAGCCCACAGAAAACATTTGGGTGCAGACGGGAGCTAATTGTGCTGTTTTTCTCCCCAGCCCACCTAATCTTCTCCATTGATGTTTCTGCAGCCTTCCCCTTCTCTTTTAAAATTAAGGCTATTGTTTTTTTCTTATTGAGGAGCTGCCACTAAAGAATGCAATCTTAGAGGCATATAAGCTTTTCTCCATCACTTTCTAACTTACAAATACCGACAGTCTTTATGAATGAAAAAAATTTCATAGAAACATTGAATGCTATTAAAGCTGGATGGAAGTTTTCTAACTAGATGCTCTTTAGTGGAATATGCAGACTTGTTGAAACTGAAACTCTTCAAATACACATGCTTTTTTTCACAAAACTTGCGATGGCAAAATGCTTTCGGCTCCATGACAAAATTTCTGGCTAGAAATGGAGGAGCTGGGGCAGCCAGTAACACCCTGGTGCTGGGGTGTTTGCTTGTGATGGGGGATGCTCCAGCCAGGCCAACCACTGTAAATCTGGATGCCTTGAGAAACTGGTTTGGTGGTGGGAGAGGAATGTCGCCTTCAGCTGTCATTGAGCCTCAGTCCTGTCTCATGACTTGTCTCTTATGCGCAGCACCCATTGCAAGGTAACGCTGAACCAGGATACATCAGTCCCTGGAGTCCTCACGGGTCTTGTGGAGGGAGCAATCAGCGGGTCACGTGCAGCTGCTTTGCTTGTTTCTATAAAACAAAGACGCTTTTTTAAGTCCAAACTAGATCCCCTTGTGAAGGAGGGGTGAAAAGGAGGCAGGGGGCAGCTGCAGAGAGAATGCCACCGGAAAGGCTATTCTTTGATTCAGGGTCAAAAGCAGATTTCAGCGCATTTTGGATATAAGCCCTGTTAAGTGCAGCTCTAGGCAGTCTGGAGCTCTGAGACAAGCACTAATTTTGAGAGATTGTTCTTTGCTGGTGGACAATTACACACCAATCACAGCAGGAATCTGAGCATGGCTAATCTAAATGGCCTGGCATTTTGCTATTCAGGAAGTAATGTTTTTTGATTTGTTAATGTTATAGAGCATTTACCCTGTACAATAAAAGTTCAAATGTTCTCCCCAGGTTTCATTATTTCTCAGGTTTACCCAGTAAAAGCAGGAATGAAATACACGGGGACCAACCTTGTTTGCGATTAGAAGAAAATTGCCATTTTACTGTAGCTAACCACTCCTGTGCATGCCACCTATAGCACTTGGAAGCAGACAGGCTCTTGTCTGAGACCTGTTCCTGATGCATCTTGAATTGCTAAATCCCTGTGCTGAGCTCTGCTGGGTCCCACAGACCAACAGGACCCGCTGATGGTCGGGAGCCCAAGGGACCTGCATCTCAAACAACAAACTCTTTGGGAGCACGGTGTCCTTGGGACTGTACATTTGTCATCGTCAGATGGAAACTGTAGGGTAGGCAGTGAAAAGAGAAATTAGCATATACTGAGGCATATTGCCCAAAGGCCAGTGCCATCCACCATGAGTGCAAGACCTCATCCAACTTACGATGTCACTGGTCAGTGCTGTGAATTCAGCTACAGAGAGATTGTTGGTATTTGGGAGGTATTTGGCTGGACAGTTGCCTGGAAATCGGTCCCTCTTCTCTCTCCAGGGAATTGGTGCTTGGATCAAATGTCTGAGAGCTTGGTTTGAATTGCTCCTGGTCCTGCTGAAGGCGATGATGACACTCGGCTGTGTCCCACTGCTGAATTGTCCCTGGATCCTCTGGTGGCAAGTGCAGGAGAAATGTCGGAAGTGTCTCAGGGTGGCCGCTGTTGTGCTGTGCAACATGGTACCTTGTTTCTATTGTTGCTGCATCCCAGTGCTGGATGAACTGGGATCCAGCATCACCATGCGCAATTAAGTGGGCTAGTCAGTAAATCTTTAGTTAGTGTAAAACAGCTGACTTCAAGGGAGTTGCACTTCCTCACACCAAAGGATTCAGCCATGAACATCCAAATCCATCTGAGAGCAGCTTGTTAGTAACACCTAGATACTACAGTAAATGGTGAGCTATAAATACCAAAGGCAGACATAATATTAAACAGGCTGTGTCATCAATTAGCTAATGACAGAAGCATAGAAATGTTGGATAAAAATAACCTGTAATAGCACAATCCTTTCTTCTTGCACCCCTCCTACTCTCCCTCGCCCAGAAATGAGCAGCTCTGGGACACCTCCTTTTCTCCTATTAATAATGTAGGAGCTGTAACATTTTGTGATGAGCAGTGTCTGATCTGCAAAACATTCACTTTTTCAGATTGCTTTACACTTCCAGTCATTTGCAAGAAGCAAAGCTGGTAAAAACAAGAGGATTTGATGCACAAGACTCTTTCAGGTAATGAGGTGGAGCATGTGGCGCATCTTCTAAATGAAGTTTGTTTAGTTCAGTGACATTATTGTGATGGCAACCGCTGCCCATTGTGCCTCAACGTGGAACAACAAAGAGTGTACACAGGCACAAGGCATGGAGGGAGCTCCCAGAAAAGAAATCTAGCGTGATGTTCATTCCTGGGCTTGGATTTGCAGCTGTGGATCAGGCCCTACAAATGCAACTCAGGTCCATAAAAACCTGGACTAACCCTGTCAGAGACGATACAGCGTCAGAGTCTGCCTCGTGCTTTCACCGCACGCTGCGCAGCAGGGCCCCGATCCACCACCTGGTGCTATAAGCGAGCGGGCAGATGTTGTTACAGGTGGAGAAATCTGGCTCCCTGCAGAGCACCAACAGTAGCCCCTGTGTTTTTCCTTGCTCATGCCCATGCCCCTGGGCAGAGGACGAGGCTGCAGTCCCCACGGCAGCCCCGAGCAGCCCCGTGGCAGTTTCTTGGTCCATAGAAGTGCAGAGGGGTTGAGCAGACCACCCTGCCCACCACTAAGGAACAAAGCCCCTTTCCCTCTTGGCATGCCCGTGGTAGCTGAGCACGGGCTTTGTGTGGGGCACGGGTAACCGCCGTCATAACTGCACAGCTCTGGTAAGGGCAGAGAGCAGATGTCCTTCATCAGTTTTGTTCAAAACTGACTGCCAAGCTTAAAAGGTTGTGGAGGAGGAGGATACAAGGAAAGGGGGGTGCAGACAGGCTGACCCGCAGTAAGTATGAGCATGCAAACCCTGCTCCTGAAGTCTATCAGCCTGAGAAAAACCCTTGGCAGGTTTCCAGAAAAAAATGGAAACACGGAGCGCTCTCCTGAGTCCCAGCCATTAACCCCCTTATCAAGCTTTTTCTTTTTGTCAGGGAAATGTTCTGGATGTGAGAGGCTGACCTGAGAGCTGGAGTCTGGGAACCTTTTTTCTCTCTAAGTTTCTCTCTGTGATTTAATAATAACTGAGGATCCTTTATATAAAAAAGCAAGACAAATGAGCCCTGAGTTTCCATAGGTTTTTAAGTGGGCACGGAGCTGAGTGGCAGGTTGCGAGGTTGCTCCCTGCCTCTGAAAGCCTTGGTGCTGCTGCGTGACTATGCCATGCCGAGCTTGTCCCCGAATTTCACCTGCAGCCTGGGCCCCCCGGGGCAGGGAGCGCAGGCGGCTCTGCGGGGCACAGAGGGCTGCTTCTAATGATGCTTTAACTCAGATGGTGCCTGGCACTGTAAGGAAAGCAGTTCCTGCTACTCCCTGCTCTGCCCCAGCTATTTTTGCTTTGTTTGCTTGACAGTGCTTGCAGCAACGGTCTAAGATTTGGGCTACGTGGATTAAACCCTGAAGCAGACTGTGGGAATGGGGATTCACAGAGGAAAACTTTCTGATAATCTTTCCAGTTCCTTTTGTAGTCAGAGAGCAGCCATCTCCTCTGCAGGGTGATTCAGAGAGGCTAAATTAAGCTCTTTCTCTGAATCATCCTCCTGGGCAACTCACTTTGCAGTTCCCATCTTTACAACAGCCTCAAGCACTACAGCTGGGCCAGGCTCAAAGCCCAGAGCTGGCCAGAGACAGCTGTGAGAAAGAGTGGTCTTGGGGTGCTCTGTCTCCATGGGATTGGGGCTGGACTAGCCCAGGGAGGCAGCTGCCCCCCAAGGGGGAAGGTCTCTCCACTGCCGTTGTCCACGTCGCATGCTGGTGATTTGGGGAATCTGGAATTCCCAGAAAATCTGTGATTTGGGGAACCTCCTGATAATCCTGCTTTATACCTGGGAGTAGTTACGAGTTGGGAAACCCCTGCATAGCCAGTTGCATGGTCTACGCTCCCCTGAGCTTAGCAACTCAAGAGCCAAATGATGGCAGGAGGGAGAAATGATGAATCTGATCTTGAGCAGAGAAGAGAAACTGTCACGATGCAGCTCTTGTCTCCACTGAAACTTCCTGCTGTTTTTTAACACAGTCAAAACCAGTTTGTTTCTATTTAGATAACAAAATTGTATTGCAAATGTTGAAATTCAAACATTTTGACTTTTCCGATTTTTTCAGGTTCATTTCCTACCTTTTTCTTCACCTCATTTTCTCTCTTCCAGGTTGTGAAGATTAGAATAGGGTTTGATGGTGATATCCTGAAATACATCAGCTTTTGAAAATGGAAACAAAATGGATTTATTGTTTGTTTGTTTCCTTGCTTCTTTGGGAACTTTTGTTAGTCTTTAGAGAAAAAAGAAAAAAAAGTAACTTCCAAATATTCCACATTAAATGTTCTGTTTCTTCTTTTTCCTCGGCTGTAACACATTCCTGTGTGCAAGAAACAATGCCCTTGTCTAGTTGCGGGGAGCTTGTGCTCACTGATGGGCAGGCTGGAAAAGCCTTTAAAGAAAGGCTCTGGCTAACTTGTGCTGTTGGGAATACCCAGGCTCGCAGCGGATCAAACCAAGACAGTGAAAACAGCGGTGGATAAGCAGGAGGAAAGAGCTGTGATGGGCACCGGCAGTGAGGATGAGGGGATGGAGCCAGCCTGGGGATAAGGCTGGGAGGGGGGCGAGGGGCCGCCGGGACTCACCTGGTGGCAGTGGGAGCTGCAGCTCCTTCCCAGGTGAGCTGGCGGTGACGCCTCTCTCTGCATCTCCTTCCCACTCCGGGCTTCTGTGAGGCTCTAGAAATGGCAAGCCGGGGTAATTTAGCATGTCACTGCCGAATGCGGGAGGATTTGTGGTAATTAGCTTACTGCTAATTAGGAATATCTTTGGGTATTTCTTTGGAAGAAAACGCTGATCCATTTATAACAAGCCACCACTTGCAAAGCAGTTACCTGAAAAATGTTTTTCCCTTTCTACATAAAGAATTAACTTGTTTTAATTTTTAAATCCAAATATGTCAAAGATGCCTGTTAAGAATGATTGGTCTTTGTAATTTAAGCGTTGTGAATGTATCCTGTGAGATGTCTGCAATAGGTCTTGGTTTTACTAGTTTTAAAAAAACCACAAAACCACAAAACCAAGCATGGCTAACTCTGAGACACGTTTTATTTTTCTAAAACAGTGACAAACTTCTGAAACCTGAAGGCCTCTGTGCACACACACTTCCATGTAAATACTGTAATACTCATGGATTTCTGCCTCGTTCTTTTTTACTGTTGACTTCCCTGACTGGCTGCATGTACCAGTGATGGAGGTGACTCTGGTCTCTTCCTTGCTTGGTTACGAGAAACAGGTTTAAGACAGGAGTTGCTCAGGTGTGATACCTGTGACCTGTGGGTGCTCAGCTTGCTGCCTGCTATGAATGCTGGGCTGCTAAACCATGGATGCTTTATATGGAGCCAAAAGATGGAAATAGAGCTAGTGCCAAAACGATCTTATATGCAGTGAGTAGAAATTATTTCAGTGAACTCTTACGGTGAAGCAGGAAGCAACGGCTGAAGTGAAGGACCAAGACAGACTTTAAGCAACAGAGATTCACAGTAGCGCTGAAAACTGATCTGAGATGCCGTGTGCAGAGTGTCTGACCCTTATTTATTCTCAGATATCTCGGTTATATTACAAATGTCCTAATCACAGAGGTCTCTGCCTTGCAAGTCAGCGCGGTGTGAGGGCAGCCACGCTGCTGTGGCCACTGCCAGTCCGTGCTGCCTCCTGTTTTCTGCGCATTCACAACCCACCTGATTGTGGCACCAGGTTACTATTTCTCATTTTGTTCGTGGGCTGCTGAGCCAGTCGGAGCAAGGACCGAGTCTTAGGTGCCACCACCCACCCTCTGCACACTAAGCTGAGCACGAGAGTATGAGGTGTGATGGGGTCAGAGAGGTGTACCGTGCTTCAAGCTCTGCACTGGAAATGCTGCTCCCTGAGACTTGAAGGGAGGAAGCTAAATGCCATCTTGTTTTCCAAACCTTTCTAACAGTGATGATGGTCAGTTTGGCTGAATAAATTAAGAGACTTGAGAGGGGGATGAAATGTTACTTGTGTTTATTTTAAAAAATACATACTACTTTATACAATATTTTCATGGCTCATTAAGTTCTCTTTTATTTTAATTTCCTTCCTAGAAACTGTATGATGTGCTACTCATTGCTCAAACTCAAAATGGGATTTTTATCATTGGTACTATCTGCTTAAAATATGTTTGACAGATAAGTTCCTCTTATTTCCCCTTTTCTATTCACCCCAAGGCTTAAATAGCTCATAAACAACAACAACAACATCAACAAAAATTGTTTTGTTATTCAAATGAGACTTCTTTTCCCCACTGCAAATTTCTTCCTCCCTGCAAACTGTGTTTTTAACAATAACAATTGCCTAAAGCCTTATAATTTTTCTTCATAGGCAATCTTTCTGGCCAAAACCAAACAAAATAGGGACCCCATTAAGCTAGAACCTTTTGTGCATACACCTGCAATAATTATATAGATATGCACATCATCATGAATAAGCTGTTGCACAACATAACTGGTTAATTTTAATTATGCAGGAGCATCATCTTGCTGCATTGATAAAGGAAGCTCTTGCTTGTAGGCTGGACAGTCACTAATTAGAGATGGGCAGGATATTTCCCAAATACAGGACAGGTACCTGTGAGGATGGAGGGGCTTTGCCATCTGTCCACAGATACTTTTGGTACTTTCCTGCTTGCTAACCATCTGCCAGTTGCTAGAGACTTCTTGACATACTCAATCAATGTCTGGCACTCACAGAATTACTGATGTTTTACCTACGTGTGAGCATATAACACAAATCTAGAAATCTTCAAGTGCATTAAAATAATTAACTAAGCCTCACTGCAACTTAGTGAGATATTATCAACCTCATTTGACAGATTGTTGAATGAGGTGTGGAGAGTTCAACTGATTTGACCAATGCTGACTTGCTCTTGCAGCAGACTTGGGCTCAGAGCTGCAGTGTGTTATCGAGACATCTGCCATCCCACAGCATATTTCTGTGCTTCTAGAGCAGAAAAAAATGAAACAGTAATGTGAACCTTTTGCAGATGGGCTCTTCTGGTGGCCAGTTGGTGCCGTGGCAGCTGAGAAATGGTGTAGGAGAGGGGAGGTCCTTGCAGGCAGCACTGAGGAGAGCAGGCAGATGGGCTGGCTGCTCTGCTCGCTTGGCCTCTGCAATGGTGTTTTTTGAGGGGTAGTGGGTGGCACAGAACTGGTGTTCCCAAAGGGAAGACCCTGTTGATGTTATGCTGTCCACACTGCTCTGGTCCCAGGTTGTCATCAGAAGCTGGGGTATGGCACCAGGTGGCATAAGAGGTGTCCTCAGGTGGTAGTTGTTGGTGTTAGAGGTGGGGAATACAAGATGTTGATGTGGGTCTGCATGGGGATATGGCCATGGGGAGGCTTTGTACCACAGTCACAGGCAGCAGAGAGTGAATGGGTTTCATCACAGCCAGTAGTCTGAGGAGGGCCTGAGTCATTGTTTTCCAAACTGCTTGAGGAGTTCAAAGTGTCCTCTGAATAGGGAAATGCTTTCCTTTACATCTGCTAGTCTGAGTGGAAGATGCTACCCACCTTGTTGTCTGCCCTTTGGAGGGATGTGACTGCCCTAGCCCTGATGATGGAAGGGCTCACTTGAGCCCTTGCTGATCTGCTCCATGGAAAGTCTACCAGCCTGAGTAGTAAATCAGGCTGATGATTTTCCATCAATTGAACTAAGGAAAACTGCAGAGACCTCTCCGCTGGCAGTATTGCGCAGGTGGGAGAGCTGGCAAGCAGCAACTTGGCCATGGGATGGAAACCTTTATAATCAGCACATCTGCCTGCAGAGAGCACCTCTGTCTTTCCCCTCCATATCTCCTATAACCACCACAACTGATTTCTTGGCAGCTGGAAACTTTTGAACTCAAGTTCTTAACAAGCCAAAGGAGAGCACAGCATCCAGTAAGTGCTGTTGATTGACCAAACTATCCTTGGGCTTGCTATAAGAACAGCAGTCATTCAGGTCTGGCCATAAAAGCAACCCGATTACCAAGGGGTGAGGGGAGCCCAATCCCCAACAAAGTTAAGGCAGTTGATAAAAAGGCAGCAATGCTAAAACAGGCAGTGAAATCAGTGACTATAGTTCACTGATGTTTGTCAAGTGAATAGAGTTTCCCATCACAGACCCATCTCCTGGGATGGAGCTGTTTGATGGGGTTAGGTGCTGGCTGGTCCAAGGGTGTCGTGCTGAAGCCCAGCTCTGGGCAAGGTTTTGGCTGCTGTTGGGCAGAGGAGCAGGTGACTTCTTTGTACCTGTGAGGGAGGTCTGGAGGCTCGGATTGAGCAGATCCTGAGCAGGGAGAGCTGAAGTACATAGTTCACTTTTCCATGCATTTACACCCTTTTCCCTTTCTTTGATCTGTTTTTTGCAGAAGAGGTGTCTCACTCTGTGGGCAAATGACTACAGCTGCACACGAACCCAGGGACTTTTGGGTATCCATTGCCAAGGCCTTCCGGAATTGTGGGATGTGGGGACAGGCAAACACACACAATCAAGTGACTGATTTACCAGCACAGTGATTTTCACTGTATCTTTATGTTCCCACCCGCAGTGGGTGTTATGAGCTGGGACACATGGAAAGCCTTTTCCCTAGAGCCAAGGGGCGTGTTTTGGCCCCCCAAAAAAGTAATGGCATTGCTGAAGGGATGGAGAAAGGGAAATCTTGCTCTGACTTGCTGTATGTGTTGTCTCAGCTGTGAGGGACATGAGACAGTCCTTTTAGTCTGGGCTAATCTGTGAGAAGAAAGTCATGTTCTGCGTCTCTGTAAGGTACTATTTTTGCCCCAGTTGTCAGTGGCATGAAGGGGAGGCCTGGTTAATGAGAGAGGAGGGCTTTTTGATGGCAACCCAGAAGGCAACTGCTGACTCATGCCATCTTTTGTGTTTTGGTTCTTAAAGCCACGTGTGGCAGTGGGGTGGATTGTGAAGAGGATGAGCATCTGGGAAGAGAGCTTCCATCGGATGTTGCACCAGCTGCTGTTGAATGCACACTGTGGAATTTGGGAAACAAGAACTGGGAAAGGGAACTGAAATTCACCAGGGTGCATGCTGACCCCACAGCATAAGCATCTCTACGCAGTGCTTTGAGATTTCTCTATTGACTATTAGCACAGCCCTGGACCTTGTTATAACTCTCTTTGAGCTATTCTGTGTAAAGTACCTTGATCTATGGCTAAAAAGCACTATTTAAGAGCTAGGTATTAGCATGATTTGGTTTTTTTTTAATGTGCTTTAATCTTCTCATGCTGAAGTGTAAGATTTGAAGTGTGACATGAGAAGTGGTACTGCAGGAATTACTCTCAACACGTCTGGATTTGCAGAAGAGAGCATATCTGGACAGCTGAGCCCTGTGGGCTTCTCCAAGGGGAACTTTTAGGCTGTCTGAGGTTTTCCCACCACTCTCTTGTTGGACTCTTGTTCACTGCATGGTTAATGCAGCAAAGATGAGTCTTTTCTTGCAGTTTTGATCATTGTGCTTCCCTGTGAATTTTGGGGTGGGGTGAGGGGGATAAGACTTGAAAAACCTGCAATAAAGGTGTGTAACAGGAATCAGACTCTGTCCTGGGAAAGCAGAGCTGGCTCTGAGGTATAAGGGATCATGGGTGTGCGATCCTTGGGGGCATTGCCCCTGGGAGTTAGATGGGTTTTGCAGTCTGGCAGGGAGAAATGGCTATTTTCTCTCTGCCTCAGCTGATCCTACCACTGACTCTGTTGCAGGAGTTGTCCTTATGTTTTCTTGAAGGGGCTGGCTAGTCTATCTAATTGGCACAGTGGGAAAATGGCACAGCCCATGACTACTGAAAGAAAAGGTCTCAGGTCAGGCAGTGGAGTTTCATGGCCTGGGAAATGGAGCCCTTTGCCTTTATCCGTGCCAGCTGGCATCTTTTCCACTGCTCCTTTTCTCTTTAGTGTCCCAAATCCACAAAGCAAGCCAGCCTGTCCATTGTCCCATAGCCTCTAACAACTGGCATGTGCGCTCAAAGCGATACATGAAGCCTGGTGTGACTTGAGGATGTGGAGCTACATGTGCACTGAAGGGCTTTGATGGAGCTGTGAGTCCCAAATGGCAAATTCTAGTCCGCTGCTTGGCAGCTCTCTAGATTGACTGTAGCATTCAAGGAGGGGGTAGTGAAAGGAGAAACAAGCCCGGTGTTTATTCCAGAATTGCAGAGAATAGGGCTGGAAGGGGCCTTGAGGGTCATCTAACTTTTCCTGTGCAGGATCAGTGTGACCTAAAGCATCAGCTATATCTGAACTGAAACCAAATCATGTTTGCATATAAAGAAGCTTGCTGAGAGCCAGAATTTCATTGTCTGAAAGTAGGCAGAGACCCAGATCTACTTTGCTGAAAAAGGCAAACTGTATTTAAAAAGATGTTCTTGGAAATTTAGGCAATTTTCTCAATGCTGTGCAATGTCTCAGTCAGTGTTACTTCAAAAATCAATTACTTTCTTTTACACTAAACAATGATTAAGCTGTTCAAACCACTTGGCAAACAAACAGCTGCAACATCCAGGGAGTGAGAACTTCTGGAAAGGTCCATAGTGGTTGCTTAGATACTTGCCTTTGATTAAATTAGAAATACAGGTTGGGGTTTTTTTTCCTCCTCCTTTCCTCCAGTTCTGAGACGGGTTATGCAGGAGGCTCTGAACTTATATTTTACATTCTTGTGCCTACCTCTGAACCCATCTTGTAATAAATATTTGAAAGTTTGACTTAAACGGCTCCAAATGGTTTCTAGATTCCCAGATGAAACGCTAAATTGCCTAAAAAAGGAGCCTGAAGATGAAACAAACTCTGCAATAGCAAAGCAGACCTGAAGATTACACATTTCGGTAATTGATAAAAGTGCCACCTTTTCAGACCTTTCATAAAAGAAAGAATCTGTGTATTAAAGTCCCATATTATCTGGGCAGACTCTGTAGCCATAGAAATCAAAGGCAAACTGTCAGTTCTCCCTCTGTTTCCCTCTCCTTTCCAGGTGGTGAACCTCTCTTCAAAAGGAAAAATTTTTCTATGGGAACCTGGAAGGAAATCCTGTAAAACAGGTGGAGGTTAGTATCCTTGATGTGCAACAGAAAAAGTGGGGGCAGAAAGCAAGGTATTTAACTCATGCAAGGCTGAGTAGTCTGCAGGCAGCAGGGTGATGGTTTGCCCAGACATCAGGAAAGTAACTCTTAATTCTTGACCGTTTAGGAGAGGACCTGTGTCTCTTTTCCTTGTGCAAGAAGCTTGACTCCCTGCATAAATCAACTCTATCCCTCTTTGTAATGGATTGGTTTTTATGAGCACCATGGTTGTGTTCATTACATACTGGGCTACAAACTTGGGTTGAAAATTTAGGTAAAGCAGCTGCACATATAGGAGACCCAACAGCAAGTAAAAGTGCTGCCACTGAGGGGCCAGGGCAAGGCCTGGGCTGAGGGATTTATTTGGAGTAACCAAGAGGGGATGTGTAAGTTGGCATTTGTGTGACAGGACTTGTCATTTTTAACACGCAATATGGTCTCACCCACGGGCTTAATTCTTGCTAAGGTGCAGGGTCTGCTTTAGTCTGGGCATTTTGAAAGCCCTGTTGCTGCATACAATCTTCCTACAGAAATGTTTGGGAGTGGTTTTCTGTTATTTTTATGATCTTGCTGGTCTCTAGCTGCATGGGATGTCCTGGCTGTGGGCAGCAGGGGGTCACTTAATGCTCAGCATCCAGAGGGGCCAGTATCCCTGTGGGGCTGGCTGCTGGGGACAGCCAGATACCTATGCTTTGCACATGGCAACCCACCTGGTCCTCACGCTCAGCCCGTTTGTGGATTCAGGACACCTTTGTGCCTTCCCTGCCCCGGCGTCAGCTGGAGGGCTGTCTGCCCTTCTGAGCAATTCAGAGCAACCTTAGTAGCAGAGCACGGCCGCGGTAGGGACCTGGGACGGTGTAGGAGACCCAGACCCTGCACCGTGGCTCAGCAGAGCGGTGCCTGATATCTGCGAAAGGCAAACGTGGTCTGATTGTGCATCCTGTGATGGTGAATAGCCCCCGAAAGCTTATTCTTTTTGTCAGTTCTTTTTTCCCTCTGGGTTTTAACTTTCTGCTGCTACTTAACTGTGTAAAATAATAAATGGTAAAAAATATGTTCTTAGAAATTCATGCCTGAGGCTGGGGGTTTTTCTAAGTAGTTTTGACTCTTCAGAGGGAAGCTACTACTAGGCAAAAATTACCATAATTAACTATAGTAAACTGCCTGCCATTTGATGTCTGAGACTTAAAAGCTTCTGTTGGGATCCAGACAGTTTTTGAAAACAAGGCCTCAATGGCCTAATTAAAAAAGAAAGGGGGGAGAGAGAGAGGGGAGCAGGAAAGACTGGTGATAAATCTAAACAAATCACAATGAGCTGACAAGAGGAAAAGTAAATGCAGCCTCACGTCTTGGCCCAAAAATATAGCTTGGGAAGTCTGGATTTCATCTTTTTTCATCAACATGCCTTTCCTCTGAAGTGAATGGTCCCTGTTGCTCTGGATTTCATATAGGACTTCAGTGGAAGGGAATTTTGGACCAGGGTGCAATGTTTCTCTAAGCGTGCAAAACGGACACATCCCCTTTAAGATTTCCAATCTTGGGAAAACACATTAGATTTTGAGTAAGTTCACCCCAACGCAAGAGCATCCTTGTGATGAATGTGGGCAAGATGAATATTTGTATAGCAATTATCTGTGCAGTGCAATGATAATAACACAAATATGCTTTTAGTAAGATAGTGCTCATAGCAGTTTAAATCAAGGGCTGTAAATACATTGGTTTCCTGGGAAGCAAGGGGATTTACACCAGCAGCTGTCTCTGAGCTTGTAAGCTGTTATACTGCTTCTGAGGCAGGTTTCAAAGGGGCAGTGCTGATCACACAGGCACATCTGCAGCACGGCAGAGGTCAGGCAGATTGCACCAGGGAAGGGTCTTCCCTTGCTCTTCTGCATGCTGGGACTGCTTAGCTGCCCAATGAAATGTGAGGAGATGAGGCTGTATTTCATCATCCGGTGCTGGAAGAAGCCTGGAAAATGAGTCTATGTGGACAGCAAGCCCTAGAAGTGAGTGTGGTGGATTCCTGTTGCCTTCTAGATGCTTTCCAAGGGCTCTGACTGATGAAACCAGTTTGTGTTCTGGTGTCGGAGGGGGTTTCCATCCCAAGGCAAATGGAAAAGCTTGCGGAGTGCTTCCTGAACTTGGCTCTCAGCCCCACAAGGCAACACCAGCTGCATCCTGGTGTATGTCTGTGCATGGTGGGAAGCATCCCTCGAGGCCCTGAATTGAAGTGTCACTACAGTAACATTTTGCACCTCCCCCAAGAATGTGGCCAGCTTTCCAGCAACAGGGCTGCTGGAGAAGCTTTTCTGCTGGGATATTTGGTGCTGAGGAGATTTGGCAGTGCTGTACAGCTGTAGTATGGGTGCATGTCTGGCTGCTTTGCAGGCAAAGTGCATCACAGTGGGAGTTACCACAAAAAACAAGGGTGTTCAATGGCTGGGGACCTCGTGGTACCTGCTCATACTGCTGTGTGTGAAGGGAGCGCATTTACGGACTCCTGCCTCAGGAGAGCAGCCTGTATCTAGCCCTACATGTGTACCAGCACGGGCTGATGGCAGTGACCTTGCAAGGATGAACAGAGCCACTGGCTGCTGTTGAAGGGGAAGCACTCCCCAACGGGGCAGCCAGGACATGGCTGCCCTTCTCAGCTGCTGCACCTTGTACTTGGTCATGCAGCACATGCAGGGTTGTGCTGTGAGTGTGTCATGTCACCCTTGTGAGCTGAAGGTTGACACAGGTGAGCTGTGTATCGCAGGCTGAGCTCTACCTTGAGACCCTCTTGCAGCCTCCTTCAGTGCTGCTGCAAGCAGAGATGCCAGGAGGCAGGCAGGGCCCTGCCTTCAGCCTCGCAACTTCTGGCTGGAGAAAAGTAAGGAGCAAAGGGAGAGAGTTTGCACTTCTAAAAGAATATCAGACTTTGCCCTCAAGGAGGAAGTTCACAGGATTGCAACTGCCTGCGTGCTCTGACGGTAGCTAGGTACTTCCCTAAGCCTTTTAATGAGAGTAATTGTGCCCACCGTTCTCAAAGCCCTGATGCGATGCTGGGTTTCCTGCCTGTCCCTTTTGGCATTTTGTGCGGTGAGAGAAGAAATTTCTTTTCCTTCTGATGTCGTCTCATCTCCATGTGTGGCTGTCTGATGTACAAGTGAGTGTTTGAGTTTGGCTCCATGAATCCTGCTGTTCTCCCTAAGCCCACGAATGAGGCTGTAACCATGGCAATTCTGTTGCCGCTCAGACAAACCATCAGTGTGGAATACTTTTGGTCTGACATCCTTAAAGGGAAAAGCAAAGCTTGCTTTGCTCTGAGAACTTAAAGCAGAAGAGAAGGAAGGAGTCAATAAAGACTTCTGGCCACGGTTTGCCTGTGGCTGCAGTGTGTCTAGGCTAGACGTTGTCGGCCCTGGTGGGTCAGAGCAGACATCTGTGACAATGCTGTGCTGTCACCAGCAGTGACCAGCAGCAAACACCTGTGCAAGAACAGGGTGAGCAAAGAGTGATCTGCTCTCCTCACCTCTGTACTGTGCTTCTGGTGATCTCAGAAGCTTCCAGAACAAGATGTGGTGTCTCTGTGAGCAATAGCCCTATAATATGGGCTAAGTCCCATTCCAACTACAGCCAGTTTGCAAAAGCTTTGACAAATGCTTTCAAGCCTCCATTTATTTATATGCTAAAATCCTGGGCCAGATTATGGTTTCATTAAGGCTGTGTAAGTCCAGTGTAATTCCACTTACTAAAACAGGATCTCCTTGGCAGTCCTTTCCCATGCTGCTACCGTTACAGATGTCATAGCTACGTCCTGCCAAACTTCCTCAGGGCAAACTCCAAGTACAAATGAGAAAAAAGCTACTTGGCCAGTAGAGCCAAGCTATCCAGCAACTAGAATAAACTAGATGAGTGAAAATATAATTTCTTATATCCTGTGGGCTATAGCAGAGAAATCACCTACTTATCTAATACAAAGAAGTCTACAATAAGATGCTCCTTGTTTAATGGAGGGTGCAGTTCAGTAGTGCAGCTGAGCTGATCCAATGTCTTCCTGATCCTGAACATTTTTACTTTCTATTTGTATGTTCATTTGTATGTCATATAGGTACAGCTATTGTCAGCTTTGATTTTGGTTTTGCTAGTCAGCTCCTGCTGAGATGATGCAACTCACTAAGTTGGCAGAAAAATAAACTTGGGGCCAAAAGTTTTCCCCCAAGGATGGAATAAAGAACTTTCTGTCAGATTAGTGAGCTGAACTGGCTCTATGAAGGGTCTGATACAAGGACAAGGGAGGAAGTGGGACCATGTGGCTGATAATCAGGTTGGGGAAAGGGAGGAGGAGGAGGAGGAAAACTAGGGCTGACTTCTGGTGGCAGAAAACTTTTACAAAATCTTGTGTGTGGCTGAAGCATGCCGTTAACTGTGACACCTAGATTTACAAGAGATTAATCCTGTCCACAGATTTTCAGCCACAGTGATTGGGTCTGACAGTCTGTGTTAAATACAGTGCAAAAGCCCAGCATGAAGACATCATCTCTGCTTTCTGGGAGATGGATGTGCTTAGAGTTATGAATGATTTTGTCTAAAATTTCTCCCAGAAAGCCTCTACAAGATTGTTTACATGATTGTGCCTTCTTTAACCTAATTATTCATCAGGAGCCCCACGTGGAGCTGCAGCGTATGCTAGCAGAAGCAGAGGCACTGCTGGTAGACCTATTTTACCTCCCCAAACAGCATTAGACGTGGCAAAGAAAGCAGCTGTCTATGCTACAGTTGTTACAAGCTATTATTCCCGCCTCCTACCTACTCTTTGAGATGATAATGTCTGCAAAAAGCTGCAGTATATATACAGTATTTATGTAGTGCTTACTGTGGTGATGGAACTCCCTTTTCTCATTCCTTGTCTATCTGGGAGATGTATTGCACAGCTTACACCTGCAGCAGAAATTTCTCCCAGGAAGCCAGACACAGCTTTAGCTTCCGTTACAAGTGACTTGGTAGCTGGAGAAAGTACTTTGGGGTGATGGTGGTAGTGGGAACCACTGGAACCTTGTAATGGCCCTGGGTCTTGGAGACCACTCATCTTTTTATTTGGATGGGTCAATCCTCCGGACCTGTCCCTAGCATTGCATGGAAAAAAAAAAAAAGTGGTCTCCTTGTTGCATTCATGCTTCTTTGTGGTCCTAACAAACTGTCTGGTCAAGAAGGCCCTTCCATGAATAGTAAAGTTAGTGCTTCTCATTCTGATCCCCCTTGCTTGCTGCAGAAATGAAGTAATAAGGAGACCTTGCAGTGTGATGCTATTGCCTGAGGAAGGATGAAGGGAGGGATATAGGCTGGTAAAACAGTGGGCCAGGGAGCTGTACAGGCAGAAGAGGTTTAGTGTAGTTGTATCTACAATCTGGGATGATTTGGGCATTTTTATCTGATGAGCTCCTTGATGTTGGAGGGAATTGGATATGGGAGTCGGCACGGGTCTTGCTTTCTCCTACCATCTTCTGGGGGCTGATTACATTTCTGTGGCTTTTAGTTTCGCATACTAACAGTCACAAGCTGCCCAGCAGGTGATGGGCAGTGTCGTGGGCCCTGTGTGATGTCTGTGTGTGTGATCTTGCAGGCTAGATGTTATGCGGACCTGTTCATAAAACCCAAACAAGGTGCCCAGAAGTGGAAATGTGGTTACCACAGGCTCCATATATAGGCAATGGTGGGAAAGGGCCATACTTTCAGCACTTTGGTCAGGCATCTAGACCTGAACAGGCATCGTATGACTGCTCAGTATAGCAGTGTTGGATGTTCCTGCAAATGCAGTGCTTACTCTGTGCCTTACTGTTATGTCCTGCCCATGCCTTGCCTTGGAAGAGGGACCTGTCTTGTGCTTCATGCCAGCAAGCCCCCAATTACAGCACTAACACAACATAAACTGGAGGTTATTAATGTCAGCTGGCTGCAATTTCACCAAATTTGAAATTTCAGGAGCCAGGTGGTGGGCTGCCTTCTCCACATCACTCTGCCAAAGCACCTGTTTCTGAGCACCGTCTCCTGTCTTCCCAGGCACCTCATGCCAAAGGCCATGCTGTCTGCAACCCCTGCAGCAGCTCCCTAAGGCACAGACTGTATGTGGTTCTGTCCTGACACTTCCTCTTGCTCCTCTTCTAGCTTTATGCAACTCCCTACCCTCATCTCCTTTCACATGGCAGCTCCTCTCAGCAGCTGAAATAGCAGGAGCGAGTGGTTTGTGAACTCTGGCTGAACTGATGGGATCTCTCCATAACACTCCACAATTTGTTTGTTTTGTTTTGTTGGTTTTTTTTGTTTTAATTTAATTTTATTTATTTTTAATAGGCTCTGCTCCCAGATTTACTGAGCTGAATGCAATTTCTTAGCTTCATTATTCTGTTGCAATAGGTCTGCTAGCAAGTTTATTAAGCAATAAAGGAATGAAAGGCAACAAGTTTCTAGGTGGTTATAGTGTGCATTGTGTAGTGTTGATAAGGTACAAGGTCAAAGGCTCATAGCTTTAATCACTGGAGAAAAATACCCTGGAGAGACAGGATCTTATTGGTATAATGACATGGAAGTGAGTCATAAAAAAGGAACTGCTATAAAAACTGCCCATTCCTCTTTGCCTGGAGAAACTGATGCTTAGGAGAGATTGTTTGTAGAATTGCTCTAATGTCACATCTAAGCCTATCTTTCCCCTCAAGGATTATGGACCAGGTGTGAACTTGAGATGGAAATCCCCTGAACCAGCTCCTTTCTCCACCTGCTAGTCAGAGAGTGCTCCAGGTTTGTTGATGAAATTCATGCTGAGGGGCTTTCTCTCCCTGCAGAAACCCTGGAGCTCTCTGTGTCTGTAGGAGACTTGTCAGATCTTGTGAAGTCTGGCAAGATGCAGCTGGTGGCCCTGCCGGTGTGGTTGTGGCTTCACCCAGTGGTGCTGCTGCTTCTCACCCGCTGGAATCCCATGGGTGTCCTACATGATTGTAAAGAAACAGCACCTTCTTTGGGCCTGAATATAGGTGAAGCCACACCATTTTGTGCATGAGGACTTTGTTTTCCCTAAACAAGCAGGTCATGTACTGCTGTCTCTAATTCTGTCTTATCTTTGCCTACTGGTGTGAAATCCAACTTTAAAATAGCTGCTCGTGCGTCTACTTTGTCATTGGTCATCACTGGGTTGTTTGGCAAGTCGCGTCATTGCTACCAGACTCCTGGCCTTACACACGCCCTGTAAATCTGGGCTAATACTACATCCCAACACAATACAGTAATTTCAGGGTGAATTAAAACATTTTGGAGGATTAGAGACATATTCTTTAGAAATGCTAAGTAATAATATCGTCTCCCTGTGGAGGCTATTAGAAATTGAAAGATGATGTCTGAGGGAAAGATACCATTATAACAACGTAGAGAAGCCAGATGGGCAAGTGATCCACACAGCTTATGTCAGGAAAACAGGAAGCATCTTCCTCTGTGGGGACTGGAAGAAATAATTAATGTATCCGTGTACAGCCTGGAAGATTGATAGCTGTAATTTAGCAGTGGCTGTTCAGCGCTTCTATCAGCAACGACAAAGTGGCCTGCAGTTGTTACCTGTTTCTTAATCAATCTCTTGATTGCAGTATGGAAGGGGCTGGAGTTACTCTCTGAAGAGAGAGATCTTATAAAGTGAAGCAGCAGTGACACACAACCATATGGGAGACCATATGTGAGGACAACATCTGCAGAGGGTTTCACCTTTTTTTCTCTTTTTCCCCCACCCTGTCTCATCTTATTTAATTGCAAAGGGTTTTTGGATTAATATGTGCATCAGCTCAACAGCCATAGCTGAAGAACCCAGTACTGTGAATCTGACTCCTGTGGCAGGGAAACCTGAGCAGTAGAGCCCCGTGACGTCAGAGAAGTAGTAGATTGCTGATTTAACGCCCCAGTGCACAAAGCCTGCCCCTGTCACAGGGGATGGAGGCTAGAGGGGAGCTGTGAATTGCCTGGTCTCCAGGATTAATGCTGGGTTAATGCTGAATGTTGTTGTGGGTCACCACTTCGGGTCAATGTAAACTGCTGGCTTTACAGGACACCGTAAAGTCAAAGTGCTTGTCCTCATTTTGTAGTTCTCTGTCAGACGTGTTGTAGCAGCAATGCTCTGGTGGCTGGAACAGCATAAGCCTTTTGTAGGTGGAGTGATGTGACAAGGGTCAACATGCTCAAAACCTCAACTGTTCCCCCCACCTTACATCCCAAATGATTTAATATGAGAGATTACCTCCGTCTGCTAGCGTTGCCCCATCTGTACAACACCTTGCAGTGGACCAAGCTGCCTACAACATGCTGCTTGCTCAGAAAGCAGAGCTCCCAGAATTTTCGTCCTCCTAGGCTGCAGGAGGAAGCAGGATATGGCAGAGCTGGGTATCAGCAATAAGGAGTTGTAAGTCTGGTCTTGACCCCGGTTGCCTGTGGCAGGGCCCTCAGGGCGGGGGGTTTCCAGCGATGCAATGGAGAGAGGCAGAGCAGGAAGATGAGAGAGGGGTGGCCAGGAGGGAAGCACCCAGTGCCATGAGGCCCAGTCCCTGGACCTCAACTGAGGATATTTTTTCCACAGATATTCCCTGATATAAGTGCAAGGTAGTCCTGAAGGCTGACTGGTTAAGACACAACCTAAAAGCCCTGCCGAGGAGTAGCTGTAGTAGAAGCAAGGGTGGACCCCAGGCCTCTGAAATCCCATACCTGTTCTGCAGTCTGTGGAGCCAGCTTTGCATCTGGAGAAAGGCCGTAAATGATGGGCTGAGGTGACGGGGGGGTTAGGCCCATCCATCTATGAGCCATGCCTCCTGATACAGCAAGCGGGTTATACCCGACAGGGCTCATCATGCTACGTCCCTGTTTTTTTGTGTAAGTCAGCAAACAGGGGGCCTTGCTTTTCACATGGCATGGCCCTCAGACTTGAAATCCAGTGTGGGAGAGAGATTTACTGTAAGGACAGAAGATTGTGTTTTACTGTTTTGTAAGTCTGATTCTGTTTATAGCCCTTTCTTGTTCTGTTCAACTCACTGAAACAGATTTTCATCTAGAGTAAATAATGTAAGCGTTCCCTCCGGTGGAACTGTGATGATTCATACCAGGTTGGGTTTGGTTCCACTACCTTTAACTCCTCAATGTAACTAACTAACATAATTGACCTCTCATACCCATATTTCACATCGTTGAGACTACTGTGAAGATTTTATGTAACCTGGGATAAATTCAACCCTGATAAAACTTTTTAAAGGTCACCTTGCTTTTGTAAGGGATGGAGATGCTCCTTTGCATGATGATCCTCATGATTTGTCAAGCATGATTTTCATGAGTCAAACTGGCCGAGTGCGTAAGTTTTTTAGTAGCACAGTGGGTACCTGACATCTCTTTGCTTTAGGAGCCCTGATGCCACTGGTAGTTTAGTGTGGCGCCTAGGCTTAGCACCATTCCTCCAGTGAGAAGCCCAAGGGAGGGCCGTGGTGATAGCTCTCTGGCTGAGCTGTACTGGAGACAGTTGGGTGGAAGGCAGTTTGGAAACCATTTCAGCACCTGCATCTTTTCCTTCAGTATAACACTTTGCTGCTGTGGTTAAACTGCAGGGATTTCTGGACAGGGGTTATACAGGAATGTGGTCATTCACCCTGCACCAATCACAGCAAGATAGCTGGAGCTAACAGAGGGTAATGGGGAAACATGGTATTTTCTGGCTGCAGCTTGAACAGCAGCTGAACTGTGTGAACAGTGAACCATCAGTTCACTTTTCTTTAATGTCCTGAGTCACTAGGGAGGAAGGAATATGAAAGAAAGAGGGAGTGAATTGACATTATTGCAATAGATACTTTATTGCCCCATCATCTGGTTCCTGCATCCTCCTCAAGGTCTGGTTGCTCATCACACAGCCCTTTAACTGAAAGCTCTCTCTTGCCACATCCTGGTGTGACGGCTTTGTTGTACAGTGAGGAGGTACAAGGAATCCTTCCATGGCTGCTGCAGTGGCTCTGGCCAAGGACCCTTGCCATGGGCCCCTCACCCCCAGAAAAGATTAGAGTGAGCCAGGGAGAGGCAATGAGCCCCAGTAAACTGAGCCTGTGATGCGCTACAGAGCTCTCTTCTCTGAACATCCTCCCTTCACTGAGGAAGGCAAAATGGTTTGGTGATGGATTTTGTGGAATGGGACACCTGAGAACAAGAGCTATTTGAGTACAGAGGTGTGCCTTATGGAGAGATTATATTTTTGTTTAAGCTTGCTTGAATGTCGAGATGACAGCTGTGTAGAGACTGTGTGGACAAATGAAGTGAGAGCTAATGCTCAGCAAGAGGGATGCAAGCTTCCCAGGGGTATGGATTTGCAGTACAACACAAAATCAGATTTCAGAGATCAGCCGTGCTGAAATGATATCAACTGAAGATAAAATGCAAGTACTTACCTGCTCATTTTCTGCACTGCTTTATTGCTCACTTTTGTTTAGTTTTGCACTATGAAAAGGGATCTTTGTCTTCTTTCTCAGGCAAGGCTACTCTTTGCAGGCCCACAGAGATCATCACTCTTTCCTCATAAAGGAAAACCTGAAATACAAAGGAGAAGGCAAGGCTTCATTTTCTGAGTATACTAATGAACAAAAATATTCATGATTTGGTCATATCTGCTGTGGGTTGATGTGACCCCCTTCACCTGTTGAGGATTTTTGGCCTTATATCCCATTATGGGGTGAGAGAAGAAATGAGGACAAGGAAATGATGTGAGCATGTACTACCAGCTGTACCATCCCTGGCAGTGTAGGGGACCGTCTGGTCCCTCACCCACAGTTCTGACCCTGGGCAGGTGCTGCAAAGGGAGCTGTGCGTGTGCAAGCTGTTCTTGCCATGTAGGCCCTAAATGTTTAAGTTGGTTAAAATGAAAATCCAAATATCAGGAATTCTCCATAGGGCCCCAGGACGATCTGCTGAGGAACCTTTCTTATGCCATGAGCAACCACAGACATGTGGCTGTTAGCCATGGACCACCCAGTTGGTAGAGGCTGGATTGCTGGAGATCCAGAAACCAGGAGAAATGGACTGACAGAGGGACTGGGGAATTTGGGCTCTCAGGTTTTTAGCCCCTCATTAATACTCAGGTGGGTGAAAACCAGAAAGTTTTTGAGATCTTCCCTGTTCCCATCACAATTTATCTGAAAATAGAAAAAGTGAACTGTCTGGTTGTGATGAGCAGATATATCTTCTGGCCCTATGCTGCTGGATTGCATGAATTCAGAAGCAAAAGTCACTGTGTTTTAAAGCTTTTCTACAACCTATATGGTTCCAGTTCAATTCCTTGTAATGAAAGTTTCATTTCCAAACACTCTGGGGGTTGAATGGGCATGGAAATTGAGGTTGTCCCCATCAGTCAGGGTGGATGGACAGCATGGACTAAGGTTGACCCGTACCCTTGTTGTGAGGACAGGGTCTGATTCCCCATGCTTTCAGCAGGTATCTTCCACTGACAATGAATTCCCTTTGTGAAACACTGGAGAAATGCAGGCTGGTTGCCCCTTCCTACGGGCTATGAAATCAAACTGACTCCGCTGTAAAGGAAAGCAAAGATATGGGCACAGGTGTTCAGGTGGCTGAAACCTGCTCCCTGTCTCTCCCAAGGACTCTAGGTGAGAAATACGCCAGAAGAACTGCAGAAATCCAGAGCTGCTGAAGCAGCTACAAAGGAAAATTTGTGTCTGTGTGTGTCTGCATTTATCTCTCTGCATGTCTGTTTCTCTGGATTTGTCCTTCTCTTTCTGTGTTCAGAGCCGCTTGATTAATTTAAAAAAAAAAATTACAAATTATTTATCTTAAGAATGTTATTTGTCTCTTTGTGGAGCTAGACAAATTGCTGGAAAATGGATTTCCCATGAAATTAGTGACCTATCAACAGTCTAAATGCAAGTGGGGACACCACTGGTGAGTGCCAGCAGGCAAGATGTTGTGCACTGCTGGTGAAAGGAGGGTAAGAGCAAAGTAAAAAAGAATCAGGTGAGAGGGTGTATGATGATGTGCTTAATAAGTGATTCTCTCACTATTATTCTTCCTGATCTTTTTAATGATTCCTTTGTTTATTTAGTATATAATCCTAAGGTACCAGATATATATAAATGAATGCTTGGAAAAACAATATTAAGCTGTAGGAATCTGCCTGCAAAAACTGTGGACAAGTTGCATCTGGCATGTTGAGCAGACCTCTGCCTGCTAGAAGTGTGGCAGGCAAGGCCACATTATCACATAAATGTGGCTGTTCCTAGTAATGTATTAGCTTATACTGTACAAGGGACCCGTAAATCACAAAATGCCTGGGACAGTGGTATCTGCTGGTAGCGTTCCTGTCTGGGACATGGCGAAGTCGTGGCTGAGTCTCGTTATCAGCAGCATCCTGCCATTGATGGCAAAGCTAATGAGTGGCTTTAGGTCTTTTCCCCTCTCCCCTTTGCTTTCCTTCCCCGGGGACCAAAAATGCGTTCATGAGGACTATATCACGGGACACGGTCTTGCTTTGTGCAGGGAGGGAAGCCTCTATGTCTGTCTGGACCATGATATCTCTCACATCAGGGTTGCTTCACAGTAAGAGCTATAAGGTGTTCTGGGTAGCCTAAAAGATGGGTCATCCTCGACATGCTCACCTGGGAAATGTAAGATCCTGCCTACGTTTCTGCATTTGTTGGTCCCCTTTAAATCCCAACGGAGCCGACAGGAAAAGAGGGCCATGACTCTATTTCCCTTGAAGCTGAAGGAAGGCTCCTGCTAACCCTGGTAATTGTGGATCAGGTACTTCTTTGTTCTGTCCCTGCAATCAGGGCTTCCATCTGCTTTTCCGTAAATAGAAAGCACCAACCAGCTCAGAACCCCCTGTCCCCACTCCTGACAGCTGGGGTCATGCAGGACTCATTAAAGAAAGTCAATAAAGGATGTGGGCAGGCCTAGCAGCAGCAGCAGCTTTCTTGTTTCCAGAGCAGGACCTCTGCCAGGTGAAGCTGGGCTCCCAGTGAGAGGTTCTCAGAGCGCCTTTGGGATGTGTACAGAAGAGTGCTGTGGTGAGATGAAATATTTAAAACCGCTTTGGGTGGAAGAGAGGTGGGGAAGCAGCAGCCTCTTTAATCTCTGCACAGTTTAAGACTGTGTGTGAATCATTGATGAGGAGGGCAGGGAGTGTTTCTAAAGCTCTGGCAGGTCATTAAACCTGGTGATGGACTCATTAAACAGGGAGCTGCATGGAAAGCCCTGGACAAAAGTACTGGAGTATTTCACAGGTGTTGCCCTGTGGAGCGCCAGCACTTTTTATGTGTGACTTTCAGGGTATTATTGCAATATTTATTAATAAAGGAAAATGTTTTGGGCCAGTGGATTGTGTTGCATAAGAGGAAATGTATGAAAGAAACTCTTTGATCTGTCAGGCAAAAGCATAAGAAGATACAATAGTTGGAATTTGGGACTTGGGGTGTTTCTAACCATCAGATCGTATTGCACATGGGGGTTGGGTAAATCACCACTGTGAATTTTCTTTAACTGGGATTTAAATGGGGAAGGGGGGGCGAGTGTTGTAGTGTTAAAGTTCCCATGGCTGCAGTGGAAGACAAGTAGAAAATGCCACTTTGCCAAGCAGTGTTTTCAAACCCCTGTGTGTTGGCAGCTTCTGCTGGCCTCAGTGCACACAGCATGATGCTGTTTGACCTCTACTGTACCTGCTGTTCTGTGCCTTAGGCTTTTTCTGACCCACCTGCAAAGATTGTACATGCTGTTCAACGGGTTGGATAATTTTCCAGCCATTGCAACGACAAATGTAGTGTCAGGTGATCCCTTCAACTGGTTTGGATTTTGTTTTCTTCTGAGAGAATTTTGCTTTTCAGTAAAACTGCTTACAGAATTTTATTTTTCAGTAAAACTGTGCTTATGTGCCGGTCATAGACCTGAGTAAACCTGGCCTTATTGCTTATGGTCCCTGTGCTTCATCTCTAATTGTTAATTACACAGACCTAGATACTTGGATCGTGTAAACTGGCATTACCCTCTTGGCTTCAGATAAGTTTACAGGATTTGAACAATATCCCCTGTTTGTCCTACATTTACATAGCTGCATTACAACACACTGTGCAAATGTTACGCGGAGGAGATGCCTTCCGCAGGGTGCTGGACATTGTGCCTCAGCTGGCAAGTAACTAGCAAATGCCCTTTTCTGCAGAAAGGCCACAGCTGTCTGCCCTTGCTTCCCTGGCCCTCGAAAGAGAGTGGAAACAGCTGCAAAAGAAAAGATCCTTCAAATTTGCAATGTGGAGGAGGAGCAAGGGCTTAGCAATGTGGAGGGTGCTTCTGAGCTGAGAGCTCTGAGTTCCTCTTCCGTCTGTCTCTTGGTTGGGCTGAGACTAGGAAGGAGCTGGAGGCAGCCTGGAGGAAGGTCTTGTCCAGCATGGCAGAAGTGTGGGGATTTTTTGCTCAGGTAAGTCCATACGTTGCTTGAAGCCATAGGTGGTGGTGAGGTGGTGAAAGCGAACTATCTCCCTTTCTGGGTGTGGGAGGTGCATCTTGATGTTTATTCTTTCTACTTAAACTTTTGTTGGGATATCTTACTTCTAAAGTGCAATTGCTTCTGGCGGAGTAGAGAGCTGATTACTACTTACTATTGCTTAGGAATCCAGAAGAGAAAGAGAAGAATAATTAAATAGGAAGTTTGCCTTCTGCTGCACGCAAAGGTAACAAAGATGCTCTAGTTTTGTCCTCAAGTAAACAGTAATTGAGCTGTTCCTTTTGCTTGCTTTGGTTTATTGCTTGAAACAAATAAGCTCTCCCTTGAATGATCCATTTCCAGAAATTCTATAAGCAGTGTGCTCAGTGGAGGTGGGATGAGGAGTGTGTGCGAGTTCTTGGGAATGCACAATTGGGAACAGGGAGTGCAGTGGGAAAGAACAAATGAATTCTGACACTGTAAGTGAAGATTAAGCAGTGAAGAAAGTGAGGCTTCTGTTGACAGTCATTACATTAACAGCTTG
This sequence comes from Phaethon aethereus, assembly GCF_964289735.1. Taxonomy (NCBI): domain Eukaryota; kingdom Metazoa; phylum Chordata; class Aves; order Phaethontiformes; family Phaethontidae; genus Phaethon; species Phaethon aethereus. The sequence continues at coordinate 28,150,945 of NC_138583.1, forward strand.
GATACTTCAATAATTAGTTTAAAGTTGAGTTTATCACGCATGCAAAAAGCTCAGCTCTTCAAGGTGTGCAGTTGTAGCTCAAAGCCGTTGAAAGTCAAGAGAGGTTATGATGGTGTGGTGTTAAAATACATTAATGAGATGTCTTCCACCCGTTGGAAGAAGAGACAGAGCTGGCATAGTCAGGAGCAGATTTCTGTTGCTCATGATCCCAATCTCCTGTTCAACTAGGAGCAGAGAAGGAGGGAGCTGTTATTTAACCTCTGTAGAAAGACCAGTCACCACCTGAGACTGGACCACCTCTGGACTTTCCCAGTAGCCTGTGGCTTTTCAGTCACATGAAATGTGCCTCTGTTGTCTGTTCCCCTCCAGCTGAACAAGGTGGCCTGCAGTGGACATACACAGCTGCACGAGTCCATTATCCTGCTTGTCCTTGCCCAGATGTGCTCTGACTGGTGCACACCAGTCCCTCTGAAATCAGTGGGTCTGTGGGAATAACCTCTGTGTTTGTGGTCTCCTGGACAGACTTCATCAGATATAAATCTGCACAAGCTTCTGGCTTCAGCGAGGCTGCACTAATTTGTAGTGTGTTTTGCAATGTTTCTACTTGGGCAAGTCAGCGGGCAATTGCCTTGAGAATAACTGGCTACCTTAGGAACCTCCACCTGGGGATATCCAGTGGCTGTGCTGTCTGTGGTGCTCCACTGCCTGTAATTACAGACAGCGACTCTGTTAGATGCTGCACTCAGAAATTACTCTTTATACCCCACTTAAGCAAAAACATCTTGTAAGAACTGCTAATCCCTTTTTGGGGCTCTGTGCTGTGTGAGCCCTCTCCTGTCTTCAGTTCCTCTCTGAGTTCCAGCCCTCAGATTGGAAGGGACTCTGTCTCTGATGGTTCCTCCAGTGTGTAGCCAGTATTTGGCTGTGCTTTTTGGCATCTAGCAAAGGGCAGCCCAGGCCCTGACTGCTGTCAGCTGTCCCACAAGCAATTACTGCAGCTGCTCTCCACTTCAGCGCATGGGGAGGTTGAGACTTGATCCAGAGGCAGGAGTGGTGTTTTCAGATCCAAACCTCTGCTGTGGCTGGATGTAGTACTACTGTCAATATGGGACATGCTTGCCTGGGATTGTTTTTTCTGTGCTCATGCTTGCCTTTTTTTGCTGTGCCAGAGGTTAGCCTGGTGCTTCTGCTGGGCAGGTAAAGCTGCATTCGAAGGATCGTTCTTACAGTTAAGAGGAGTAAATAGCCAGCCAATCTCCCACCCTATTGCTTCACCAGCAAAGAAAAATATTTGTGTTTATATTTTCCCCTCTGGAAGGAATTTGCTGCAATTGATATAATTCCATAGTCTGCTGTGTCTTTTTTTGGTCCTATTTCTTTCAGCAGATCAGTGTGCCCGTCTGAGCTTTTCAAATGCAGTGGGACAACAGAACATAGAGACAAGTGGGAGGGAAGTTCAGGGGGGGAAAAAAAAATCCCAGAAGCAGCTACTACTTTTCCCCAAATCTAAAGGGCTGGAAGAAGTTGTGTTTGGAAAAGATAGAAATGCTGAATATACTTTACATGGATAGGGGATAAGGAAGGATGCATGCACACGTACAGAATGCGTGCTGGGGAATGGCCTACAAAGCAGGCCACAAAAGGTTGCTGAGAGCAGTAACATCAAATTAAGAGAAGGGGAAACTGTAGGCTGGAAAGAATTGAAATTGTCCTGGTGAGAGATCTTTAACAAGCTGTGGGTAATTTCCTCAAGGGAAGTGAAAGGTTCTCCATTGCTGGGGTTGTTTAAAAAGTAAACTGGATGAAACAGTAAGAAATATGCTCTAAGGACTAATCTTCTGTCAACTTGATGGATTAATGACCTAATTGGTCCATTGGTTTCCTTCCATCTCTCATGCCTATTGTTCTGTGAGTAGCAGCTTCTAGTAATTAGGAATAAGACTAAGTGAAAAGAGGAGTGTTACTGGAAATATTCATTTACTTTCAGTGATTTGGTCTTCTTCCAGACCTCTTGGCCATGAGAAAGCTTTGGTGCTGTATGGTAGAATGGGTGCAGGGCTTAGAGTCCCAAACTGAAACTTGCTTCCTACTTTGCCTATAATGCCTTGAGTTGTTCCTGTCTCTCAGACAGCATATTCTAAGACCTGGCCCAAAGCAAGCTATTCTCACAAAGCTATGGTAATTCATTGTCACTCCTACATCTAGGTTGTGGCACTGCTCTTTCTGCATGCTCCTTGGGGCTTTTTCAAGGCACAAATAGGCAGAGAGATTGTTTTCACATCAGATCTCATGGTTTTGAGCTATCTGGTGATGCAAAACATGACAGGAAGTTTTGTGAGCATCCTTCTCCCTTCCCCATGTATTTTCCAGCTACCAAGTTTCCTGTGCTGCTTAACTTCCCAAATGTCCCACCTAGGAATTGGGCACATGATCAGGGAAAGAGGAAGGGCATGATGGCTGTGTTTTGGTATTCTTTGTGCCCGGAAAATACTTTCCATGCATTGGAGGAAACTTCAGGATACTCAAGAGACCAGAATATGCCCTGCATTGAGAGAACATGAAGGTGGTTGGAGGTAAACACAGTAAGACACAAATACAGCTGGGCTGAGTCTTGCATCCATCTCATTTCATCCCAGTAATGAAGGGTATACTTTTTTCTTCCCATTCTCCTTCACTGTTTACCCTTCCCTTTGCTTCTTTCTGTACCATTTAGGAGATGTGGATCATAGCTACATCTACTGTGCTGTTATACTCAGGATATCAAGTGCTGAGAAAACTGTCTTGCTGTAGTTTGCTTGTCATCCTTTCCCCTTTGTACATCTGCTGGTAACATCTTTAAATACATTAGAGATGCATTTGAAGAAGGAAATAAAATATGCATGTTTCATCATAATTCAGACTTGCAGACTGTTTCCACATTACCCTCCTGCAATCAAAATTTGACTTTTTAAAGCAAATTTAATCACTGTAGGTTTGGGGTTTTTTTTGAGGTTTAAATGGTGGAGTTCCCAGGGCATTCAATGAAAACTTCCTCAATTGATAGAGGTGATATCTGGATTTCATGATTTCTTTTTGGAGTATTCAGATCTGGTCCCCCTGAACTTCAGTTCCTCTAACCTTGCATGGGGTTACATAGGCTGAGCCTTAGTTGGAATTGGTCCCAGTATTTTCTGTGTGCCTGAACTCAGTCCAGCCATATTTTATTTCTTACCTTATTTTCAATGGCTTCTCTTCTCAAACTGCCTACAGGTGTCTGTTCTCTTGGAGCTTCTTAGCAGATTGCATTTACTGCTTTTAACATGGTCAGCACAATCTTGGCAAATGATACTTAAAGCTGCAGATCCTATGACCCCCTCCCCTTGTGTTTTACGTTATTTCAGTGCTTACATGTTCTGTTCAGTATTATTCAGTTGTAAAATTAACAGAAGGAAACAGTACTGGAGAAGGACTGCTGATCTTCTGCCTACAGTTCAGGCTAAACTTAAGTTCATTGGCACATAGAGCACAAACTTTATGCCGAATGGAGATTTCTGCAGACTGCATCCCTAGGTTTTTCAGTGCAACACAGTATTTATGCACATGTGGGAAGGGATGTGACCACACACATGAAGACTAGAGTGGGTCTTGGAGTCTTTTGAGAGAAACAGTAGTGGGGTTTTTAGCCAGTTAGGATGAATGATGGAGGGAGATGAAACTGGTGAATGAGTGATCTGCTAATATCAAATGCTGGAATATTAGAAAAATCACAATGTCTTCTGGGGAAAAAAAAAGAGTCACTTGGAGGGGAACGGTACATACACTGGCTGTGGGCAGTAATCCCAGTCTTTGTTATCTCCAAGTGACTGGGAGGGAAATTGAGGAAAGAGGTCCTATTGAGGGATGAAAAAAGCTACTTTAATAAATCTGGAAATGTTTTGAACACCCAGGTATTCAGTGCCCATATGCAGTCCTTTCTCCAGCTGCTAAAACTGAGGGGTGGGAAAAAGAGTAGGAAGGCTTTCAGCAGATGTTCATTGGCAATTAGAAGGGAAATATCCACTGTGCTGTGTCTGTTTCTGTTTCTCTTGGCCAATTCCACTGAATGAATGCCCTTAGAATAGCATCTTTGCATTTGAGCCAAAGCAAATTCTGCACCATGTCGGTTAGTTATGTGTGTCCTGAGGACAGAGAACAAAAGTGCTAATGCATGATTTATGTATCAAACCAGCACCGCAATATTAACTAGCGAAGCCATGCAATGTGCCTGTTGAATAGAGACTGCATCTCCATAGGCTAAAGCGCTTCTTGCAGCAAGTGGTTGTCACCTTTCTCTGGCTGGCAAGGCGTGGCAACAGGATAAAAGTCAGGAATGATCATCTGTATTGATTTAACATCTGTTTAGCAGAGAGCACCATTAAATATAGATATACAGCTCTTCCTGGCTGCTTGGTCCTGCCACCACTTCACATGGGTGATAATGAATAGGAATATCAATCCTAGCTGTCAGATTGCTTTCTCTTTTCAACCTGTGCCATTGTGCCATGTTTTAAGTGCAAAGGCTGTTCTTTAGTGTCTCTGGTACTGTGTTGGCTCAGCTGGAAATCCTGTCTTTGGGAGTTAGCCCACCTGTAAATGGAGAGATTGCAGGAGAAGGGAATACCTACAAAACACCTTCCTCTTGTGGTTTGAAGATGTTCTCTGCTGTGCTGACTTACCACCCAGGATTAAGTAGTAGACTTGTTCCCAGCTGAGCTGAAATGGGACAGCATTGTGCAGAGCTGCTTTATCAAGCAGATCTTCTTTGTATCAGTCAGTGTTGGGATGTTATGTTTTGAATCTCCTCAGTTTTATTTCCTAATGCCCTTATGGCTGTCCCTGCATAAAATAAAAAAGCTGTGGTGTGTTTGGAACTGGTACAGTGCTTTTCATGATCTTAAGTGTGTCTATTAAAATAAAAAAAGGCCATATTGAAAATCAATTTTCTCCTTGCAGGTCTTGGACAATTTTGTAAGATATAACAAGATGAGCAATCTGGTTCTGGCAGTGAAAAGAACAGATGCCAAGCTATAATTTCCCTCACCAGAAAATGCTGTGGAGTCACTTTGTGTTGCAGAAAGAAGAATCTGTGTTATTAATAGAGGACAGTTAAAATTTGGAGTCCTGAAAGCACACACTTCATCTGGTCTGTGCCATATGGAGGATGGTAGGCAGGGATACAACCTGGTCAGCCAGGAGAGAGATGACAATGTCTTGGAGCAGAAGAGGTTGTCTGTACCTTGACTGAGTAGCAGAAACTGTTGGGTAATGCATCCCATAACACCAAGGGGTCATGTTTCTGATTGTAGGAAATCTTGTTTGTAAATTTTTTTTTTTTGCAGGGCCAGCCTCCATGGAAAATGCCAGAGCAAATCTGGCATTGCCCATTTGCACAGAGCTGGTAGCTGTGGGGCCCTGACCGGGTCTTTTGCATACTTCTCAGCTGGGACAGATTAAAGGAATGGGCAAAAAAAAAAAAAAATCTGAGTGCTGAAATTTGCCTATGTGAATATATTCCTTAGCTCTTATCTCTAGAAATATCCTGGATCTGTTACCGCCACCTCCTTGGCAAGGTCAGACATCAACCAGATTCTGGAACACCCTTGCTCACTTAATCTGTGAATTCAGATGGGCATCAGTTTTAAAGCAGCTGCTGGTTTGTGCAGGGTCACAGGGGTAAATTCACACCTGAATTTACTGTGTTTTTAGGCCCCTGGGAGAGCAAGCCCTAACTCATCTAAACAGTCTTTGACTTGTTCCCTATTCTGGCCAGCTCTCCCATCTCCTTATTAGAATTAATTGTGTTAAGTATTGGATCACAACAAACTTTTTTTTCTGGAGGCTGTGGCAGAGGTAATATTGCATTCTCAGCATCATCAGATTTGTTCTTCTCCATTAACTGATGGGCTTATGGTTTTCTTTGCTCTTCTCTTACTTTAATATATTTATAGAGCCTTCTTTTTTGCCTTTATGTCCTTGTTAGTTGTAATTCATCTTATGGCTCAGCCTTTCCGATTTATCCCTGCATGCTTGTGCTATTCCTTTATACTCTTAGTTGGCTGTCCTTGTTCCCACTTTCTATAGAGTTGCTTTTTGATTGTTTGGGCTTTAAAGCGCTCCGAATGTAACCATGTTGGTTTCAAGCTGTTCACTATCTTCTGTACTGGGATAGACTGCTCATTGTGCTTTTGATACAGTCCCTTTCAGCACTACCAGATCTCCTGCATTCCTCTCTACCTTAGATTATGCCATGCCTCACGGTTCTGAATGTGTTGAAGTCTGCTTCCCCCCCAGCCCTTTTCTGAAGTCCGTTGTCCTCATTCTCCTGGTCTCCTTTCCCTTCCTCTGCTGTCTCACGATCACTTCCACCTGCACTGCCTTCCACCTTTCAGTCCTTAATGGCTTCTCCTTATTGGAATAAAATCTAAAATGCTCACCTACTTCCTATAGTTTTCTTCACGTTTTAAAACAAAGACCTTTCACTGTCACAAAGAACTTAGACTCTCTGTGTCCTGCTGTACTGTTTCGAGTAATCAAAATCCTTCAGGAAAAGTGATATTTCTGCTATTTACCCAGAAAAGACTCATCAACATGCTTCTCTTTGGATCATCCCCTCCTCCTCACTTTCTCTAGAGCAAGAGATCTGGCATAGGGACAGATATTTCTCCTGTTTATGAGCTTCAAGCAAGCACTTTTGCCATGAAGTGCAGCAGCACACCCTCCCTTTTTCTATGTTGTTATTACCTTGAATATGTGTATTTATAACTTTCCTTTTTTTTCTGTGTGGCCCTATTTCTGATAACATTATTTTAAGTATGGAAAGGACTCAAAGTTACACACCAAGTAAGTGACAGCAGAGTAGGATCCTTTATAATCTATTCCTGAAATTGCTCAAAGCTCACGGTGAAGGAAAAAGCTACTGTGAAACATCTCTACTTGTTATTGGGAACCAATACGAAAGCTGGTAAATTAATGCTGGCCTATTACAGCTTTTCTTTGAATGCTGACTTCCCTTCTCCTTCTTAACACACTGAGTCAAAGGGTGTGTTTACCGTGCAGTTTGAGGTCTCTGATGCTGCTTGTTTCTCCAGAGCAGAACTACCTGGTCAGATAACTCTGGGAATAAAGAAACTTCATCAATTTTCACTTGTCTGTTCCCCTCACAGTGTCTACAGCTGGGCCTTTCCTGGCTCTCTGCAAGGATAGACTCAGTCCCTTTTCCAAAGAAGATGTATTTACAAGCTTGGCTTGTCTCAAGTGAAGACTTATTGCCACTGGTTTAGCAACAGGAACAGATAAAGGTGGATGTTGAGGTGAGCATTTGCAGTAGAACTGATGCACAGTTAAACGAAGGAAATACTACAAATGCAGAACAATAACAATGTTTCTTGGACCTACAACCCCCTCCGCTATTTGTTATATTTGTAAGTGCTACCCACTGGCATATGACCTATCAGCTAGGTATTTACATATATAAGACCCAAGAGTGTTTGTGTAACATCTAGAATTTTTACCACCAGAGCAGGAACGTCTACTGTTACCATCTTTGGTAGAAATAGTAAGTGATTATTCTGGACCAGTAACAAAGGGCGGCATGATGCACACCTTACTAATGAGAGCAAATGTATTAAAATAGGAGAGATGAGATGCTTAAAAGCCTCCTATTGCCCTGTGGTTAGGGCTGAATGCTGGTGTTGTACTTCATTTTTTTAATGAGTCAATTTTCAAAATTATTCTACCGATAGGAAAGTATATACAACACAGTTCGGACTTGGGTCTGGAAGGTTTACATGCAGAGTTTCCTTTTTTTTCTGGTTCCCCTCCAGAGTTGCTTCCACTTGTAAGTCAATTGCCAGAAAGTGAGGGTAAAAATGTTTTTCCACCCTCTGCTCCAAATAGCAGAGTTTACAGATCTGCCCTGTTAGTAAAAAATTGTATTTCTAGGAATTTAAACACTTTACATATTTCATAATCTTAACAAAACATAAAGCCATAAACACATGTTGTTTCAGTGCTGTTTATTACAGTGCCTTTGAAACAGCAGAACATTTAATTCGGTGTTTTGCTCATTTTGCACAATTTCAGAAAGAATCGTCTGTCATAGGTCGTGTGCTATGGTTTCTTACTATCTAATTGTGAGTCATAAAGCACCCAGAATGGGTTGGTTATATAAGTGTTTTGGCTTTTGTTTCATTTGGCAAAAAACAAAAAATCACAGATGCACAGAGAAGCTTGAAATTAAGAATTCTAACAGGTTCAGAAGTCAAAGTGTAACAAGGAAGTTGGGTGCATTATCAATTTTTAATCCCATTACTTTTGAAAACCACTTTTTTTTTGCATTCTTAAGCTGTAAGTATTAACTCATAATATTAGATGCTGCTGCAGTCTTGCTGACTTAGGATGGCTTCCAGAAGGTTGTTTGCCTAAAGTGAGAAAGAAATGCTTCCATCATAAAAAGCTTAGCAGATCATTTGCCATTCATATAGGTTCATTGATTCAGTTAGTGCAGACCACAGATGAGCAAATGATTTGACTACCAGCTGGGATAAGAGTGGTAGGTTCAAGTTTCTACTCTGTTCTAGAGTTAATCTATTACCAAAATCAGAGGCGTTCAGTAGCATAACTCTGAAGAAAGGCGAGAGATGCAGGTATTAGTTTGGATACTATGGTCTCTGAAGTCCCCTCTTGTGAAAGGTGTATGTAAATGCCTCTTTCTAGTGTTTGGAGGCTAGAAACTTTGAAGGTTCTTTAGTAATAAGTAGCTGGGGCAGAGCTTGTCTACAGAAGTAAACTCGGGAGGTACAATGTATCAACCAATGGAATAAATTAGCCTCCTAAGATCCCATGAATGCCCTCATTCAAAAATAAAGTGGCCTTAGATTAGAGGAATGAGTGGCAGGGCTTGAAAAACTTCCAGAATGATGTTGTCCATTTGGGAGTTTAAAGATATGTGTTGCCTCCCTGCCACTTGCTGATTCACCTCATTTTTTCCTCAGCATTCCCATGATGAAACAGGCCACAGTTGAGTCTCATACTCAATTATCTAAGCGTAATCCTAAGGCTTAGGTTTCCTTTGCAAACACTGGTGGCAACAAATTCAAAACTTGTTCTCCGCAACTGTAACCATTATCAATATTTCCCCCTCTTTGGCAGCATTCCTGCCCGAAATCTTATTCCCTCCAGCTGTGCTATGCAGCTGTCTGTGTCAAGTTAAGAGGAATTCTTTGCATCTCGCTCTATCTGTATGTCTCTGCCATGCTGACATATTTTGAGCCTCATGCCCTGTTTCACAGGGTGATCCCAGTGGTGCTGCATACCTAGGCTGAGAACTGCAGCAGTAGGTTGCATAGATGTTGAACTGAAGTGCAAGGCGTATGGATTGGCCTGTTCCTATGGAAAAATTAAGCGAACTGCTCTTCATATTGCCTTTTGCAGACCTGGTAATTTTTAACCTAGACGTGAAAACAAAAGCTGCTTTCACACACACCCTGAACAAACTGAGGTCAGCATTCAGCTCTGGGGGAAATAATTCTCTGTTAATGCTACAAGTTATTAGGCCTGTATCATCACATGAAGTATAAGCCTGCCTTCTGTGTGCAACAAGATAACAACCAACCATCCTGAGATCTTTAACCTCCAGAGTTGACAGCATGAGGATGAAAACAGAAAAGCCTTCCTGTTGGAGCAGAGGGATCAGAGGAGGCCTGTGTAATTACTAGCCATTAAATAAAGTATGCTCCTATGTCTTCAAATGCCAAGGCACATGTATAATTAACTGATAAACTGCAAATGAATAATTATCCAGCAGCAAAAGCCTGAGGGATGCTATTCGCCTTCTCTCTCTTCTTGCAGGGAAGAGTGCTATGTAAATGCCTTTATTTTAGCGAAAAGTTGGTTATTTGATGTTAAATGGCACAACGACTCTGAACTGGGAGACAGCATGTCACAGCTGGCCCCAGGATTTGCTGTTTTATGAACTGCTGGTGAGACTTACATAGCTTGGAGATGTGTGGCGGTTGTAACTTCAGTTATTTCGTGTGGGCTGTGTTTGCCCACAGCCTGAGGGATCTGAAACAGAAGTGATTGCTGGGCTAGCTGGTAGTCGCTCTGCCCAGGGAGGTTAGCAGCTTGGGGGTGTTTGCAGGGCTGGAGATCAGGTCCAGGTATGCAGGATGGAGGCTGGATTCTCAGCTGCTTTGTGCTGGTGCAGTGCTGATGATGTGAGGATTGCTCTAGTTGACACCACCTGTGATGTGGCTGTGAGGTGTGATCCTCACTCAGGTTACTGTGTTGAGTTACTACACATCAGCTGAGCTGCAGTAACTGTCCCTGACTGCTGGGTCAAAAGAAAAATAATGCAATTCATTTTCATCTCCTTTCATTGCAGTCTAAACTGTGCCAGATAGTTTCACCCTTTCTGTGACGTAAGAGTGTTTCCATGGATGTTTACATTACCTCAGATATGTCATCACTTGGATGCCTGTATGACCCTCTCCTATCTTCATAATTACTGAATCTCTAAAAATAGTTTCCTTATAGACACGTCAATGTTTCTAGATTTGGCAAAAGTGGGAATAAAACAAATAGAATCAAACACAAGGAACTGAAATTAGATTTTCTTCCAACTAGCTCCCCAATTCAGGAATTTTCAAATCAAAGAATATGGATAAAAAGATATTGATTGTCCTGAGTACTTCCAAACCTCAACAGGTTTAGTAATGTAAATCTGTGCCTGATGACCTGAAGCATACTTACTGTTTTCTGTTCAAGGAGTGGGCTGCTGAATGGAATTACATGTTTGCTTGCAGTATGTTACTCAGCCTTTAGATGTCTCCTGCTGCTGAAAACAGTTGGAAAAAGGGGCACTCCATGGTTAACAAGAACAGGAAATTTAGAGCATAAGTTTTGCTGAAGCCTCTTTCTGTTACCTTTGATGGGTGGCTTTAAGTGTTTTTTGAGAAAACCTCTAATTCCATATACCATGGCAGCTAACAAGGGTGGGTAGTGATGCTTATAGTTTCCAAATCAGTTCACCCATTTCTTCCTATAGCAGCTTTTTTGAATTTTGAAGCATACAATTAAGTCTAAATATAACACTTCAAATAAAGTGTGTGTGTGTATATATATATATATATGTATTTCTGAAGTTTGAACACACAGAAAGTGATTCATGATCGTAGAATAGCAAAGGTGGTTTTTAGCATTAGTTTAATTTATGCTCTGGAAGAAATAGCATTGACATGCTGGAAGTGACTTTAGAATTTGCTTCTTTAATAAGTATGTACATAAAAATGATTTTCTATGCATAAGCTTTTCCTCTCAAATAATCCCACAGCATTTTGCAGATGGATGTACTAACTAGAGATAGTGAAAAATCAAACATTGAAATGCCATCTTGGAAGTGCTAGGTTTCAGAAAAGTTTTCAGATTTTGAAAAAATCGAAGGATTGCTCCAGCAATTGTTTTAAAATGAAGTGTTTTTTTATTTTCCTGTCTCTCTGGTTCGCATAAAACTATTCCCACCAAAAATACACTTTTTTTTTTCTACAAAAGTTTTTTGAGAATCTGTTTTGTTTGATTTTTTTTTTTTTCTTCAGAAATACACCAAATATGAGATAATGTAAAGCTGATAGTGTTGGATATGGCAGCAGCTGAACAGTGAGCACCTCCATCATATACATTTAATTCTGGGAAAAAAGGCTAAGAAATAACAAGTCAAAATTGGAAGAGATTGAGAGCTGTGGTTTGGAGGGTTAAAATCTGTTCGGGAAAGAAAGGTTTATGCCCTGTTTCTTTCAATCTGTGCACTGCTGTCTTGATTATCAGGATTAATGATCTTGACTTTTAACTCTCAATCAAAGGGCAATGTCTGCAGTGCAATTAATTTCTCCTACCAAATAGTTGTTTTAGAAGCCATTAAATTACCTTCAGAATCTCCAGTGTTGCTAGAAGCAGCTATGATCGAAGTTGGGAGATAGTTTCTGGTTGGAGTTGACTAGATAACTTCCTCATCCTTCTACATTTTTAGAAAGTTCAAAAGCTTTTTGCTTTGAGAATTTCTGGATCTTTTGGTGACCCTTTTCTACAACAGAATGACCAGTGTAACTTGATGGAAAGAGGTGTGTGTGATGGGTAGCTGAGAAAGTTCCTCCTTGCAAATCATTGTAGAGTGTGTGACTGGAGCCCGTGAGGCTTTAGGTCAAAGGCTTCAGCTGCCACAAGGAATTTGGGTTCAGCATCCCCCATACATGATTCACTTGTGAGGACATAGTTTCCATGTCTCTGCTTCTCACACTCTTCTTCTTTGTACAAAGAATTAGGCAATCCCTATACTAATTCTACAGGCCAGTAGTTGAAGTATTTACCTGCAACAAAGATGGCAGAGGTCCAGGTCTGAAATGGACACAGAAGAGACCTCAGCACAGATTTCCCACACATTCCTCCACTGGTAGGTTATGAGATGTGTTGCGTTGCATGCACATCCATATCTAGACACTGACCAGAAATCCCAGCCTTGTCAAGATACGTTCCTTCTTAAAAGAAAAAAGTTTGTACTGACAATTTCTTGTGACATACAGGTTTTCACTCAGACTCCTGCCCTGCTCTAGTTTTAACCCTGCTTAGCTTGTGATATTTGATTCGATCAAAGTATGTACCGACATGGCTGCAAGCACAATATACTCTGTGACAAACCTTAAAGCGTACAAAAGAAAGGGAAGTGAAATTCATTTTCTTCTCAATAGGCTTCCTGGAACACTTTAGTATGTAAAACACAACATTGTTCACAGTCATTTCTTATCCTCAGGGTGTCAGCTCTTAGATTCTGGAGGCCTTCAGAGACACTGCACAGCAGTGTTTGATAAGAGACACCTCCTTAAAGTTTTAGCTTGGGCTCCTCTTAATTCTCATTTCCATTATCAAGTAAAATAAAAGGAAGGGGGGAAAATCCAAGCACTGAATTTACTGGGGCCAGAGATGAAGTAATTGGGGAGAGCTTTACTGTGAAGCCTTTTGCAACTTTTTGAACTGTGCCCAAATAGGATGGAGAATACTTGGTCTTACTCAAAAGTATCTAAATTAATGTTCTCTCTATGCTAGCATTCAGTATGGAAGAAGAATATTCCAGAGAATAAGGGGAATAGAAATAAGACTGTAGTACACTGAATAATTTCACAAATTAAGAATTGTGTTTTTTGGATGGTACAAAATAGCATTGTCTGCTTTGTATCCACAGCACTGCAGTGAGAATTGGCTGTCACTTATTCTCCTGTCTGTTACTCTTCTTTGGCTTTGTTCAGTGCTAAATGTCTCTATTTATATGGGGAAGTTAGGGATGGTACAAGGGAAGTTTCTAATGAACCTTGGTGAAAAAAACAAGAAGAAATGTTTGTAATGAACAGAGGAATCATTCACTCTTACAATCTTTCATATGATGTTTCCACTATCGGTTGAACCTCTGAGTCTTTACGAACCACTGAAACCACTCCACCCTCCTTTATTTTATAGAATAAGGGACTTCTTCAAGGTCATGAACTGAATGCTCTATATTCTGACTTGGTTTTGAAGAAAGCTCTTTTTTCAAAATGCCAATCTTCCCTAGAAGTATAAAATCTTACTGGAGGGACAGTTTTTTAAAGGTCTCTGATCTAACTTTTAACTTCTAAAAGCTTTGGAAGAAGACCTGTTTTTAAACAATTTAAAGGATGAGATTTTTAACACACTTAAGAAAAATTAAGATCTGTTGGGATTGGTTTAGACCAAAGTGGTCTTTCCTGAGGGTGTCAAAATAGATTAGACAAAGTCTTTGGCTGGCTGTATCTTCTGTAATTGTTTGATTACCTCTCATTTCATACTGTATCCTGGAATGTGAAAATATTGGAATGTTTGGATCTTCTCAGTGATGTTTTGCTCATTTGTGCTATGACAAAATTAGTACTAAGACACACGTTGTTGGAGCATGTTACATTGAGATGTTAATCAGCTGACCTCTACAGAAGACACAACACATGTTATTCCTATTACACTGTTGAAGTTATGCCTAAGTTTTAATTTGACTGATTTATTATGTCTTAATGTCTCTTTAGATTGTTCTAAAATTAAATGCTAATTTTTAATTACAGAAGCAGAGATGAAAGTGCTTAAGTATTCAAAGAGTAGCTAGCTTATCCTCATGACAGCTTGATCTTTTCTCTCAGATAGTACTGTCTTCCTAGTAGCTTTGACTATACTGGAAAACTATTGTTGATTCACTTGCTGAGTTTTTTTTCTTATCGAATTGCTCTGCACAGCTTGGGGGGAGAGAGAGAGAGAGAGAGAGAGAAGGCTTCATGTTTAGAAAAGTTCCCTTTAAGAACTTTGGTTTACACTTGCCTTAAGGACTTGCAGGCCAGCATTTTCAGCCCAAGGCTCCTAAGATCATCGAGTGTGTGAGACTTGTGACTATGAATAACATCAGAAAAAAATTAGGGAGTTAAAAGTGAAGTTGGGACTGTATTATTCTCTGAAGTCATAAAAAGGGAAAGCTTAACAGATCTTTCAGGATTTTACTCTCAGATCAAAGTGACACCAAATCGTTGCATAAACAAAGTGGCGGGACAACCAGGTGCTTGATGGATATGGTGAGCTGTATCAGGTCAACACAATTGTTTCTTCTTTGGTGTCATGCAGAAGTGAGAATTAGTGTAAACATTTTTGCCACTGGTTTTCTGCATGATGCTGGACTAGTCATTTAAGCTTTCCCTCTCCTAATGTGGAGAACTGAAACTGCCCTCTGTGTCTCAGCTCTTTGGCTAGAAAATAGAGGTTTGAGTTCAGATCTTGACCACATTCATGAATGTTCCATACTGATTCCTATGTAATTCTCTTGAAGCAAAGATGCTTCATCTGTTGGTAGATTACCTTTCTGTGTCAAAATGGTGGACAGAAAATTATCACAAAACAAGCTCAGTCAGTTCTGGTCTCTTCAGGATCAAGTTTCATTCAGGGCAATAATAAACTTTGTTGTCTTCAGCTGCAGAGAGTCATACTCTAGCTGAATCGTAGCAAACAATAGGATTGCTTGGGCAGTAGAGAGAAGGATGTGGAAATTTTGGTGTTACCTGTGTGTAATGCATTGATTCCATCCTTAAAAGGAAGCACTTCAGAGTTTGATTTAGGGGAAGGCATGAATAATTGGGAGAGGATGATGTCCCTCCTGAGCAAAGTCAAGAAAGCTTGGCAACCACAGGCAGTCTGAGTGGGAGTGCAAACAGCTTGTAGGCAAGCGTCAGGGCACTAATGAATATTATATGTGCAGATATGCCAACAACAGTACTCCAGAAGTTGATGGGGGCAGACTCTCACCTTTGACAGGTAATGGTCCACAGTTTTTTGTAGACCAAGTAATACTTAAATCAGCAGTGGGAGCAGGACTGGATTCTAAATATCTGGCCTCCTGTAGACCCCAAATTATGAAGGATGAGAGGAAGATAAGGTTTTATGTTGGTCTTATCTCACCCTAGCTTTGTGCCATAGCTAACTCCCCAGTTTCCTTAGTGTACCTTGTCAGTTTGGTTATGCACCACTTCACAGGCTTCGGGTCTCCTAATCTCATTTTCTGACTAGAAGAAAATCCCATATTACTATTTTGTTCCTCGCTCCCTTATCTGCCTAGCTGTATGGACAATCAGGCAAGCCTTAGGTAGAGCTCAGCCTATGGTTGCTATGATTTGCCTTAAAACTACTTTTCCTTTTAACCCCATCCTGGGCATCTCAGATTGGCAGTAAACAAAAGTTCCCAGGTGAGGATGAAAGTCCTTGGAAGACTTGAAATGACTTCTTGTCAGTCTACACTAGGATGTCTTTAAAAATTAGGCCTCATGAGGAAAGCAGGCTGAGAGATCCAACATATTAATCTAAGCAAGTGCCATGCTTAGGGAATATGAGTTCTCTGCAAATGGTTCTACTGGGGACTGAGAAACTAGTTGCAGATCACATAATGCATCATACATACACTCTGCTGTTTGGCAACACAGCAGTTCACAGGGATGGCCCTTCTCTGCCTGTCCTCCAGAGAGGCACAAACAGGATAGAAAAGCACTGCATCACGAGCTACTTAACAGAGGCCCAAAGCTCCAGCTGCCGAAGGAGATTGCTCATCTTTGCATTGCAGCAGAGTGAGATTTGTATTACAAGGAAAGCTCTCAGAGGCTTCAAAAGATGTGCTTCCATGGAGCTCCTTACAGCGTTTCCAAAGCAAGTTGTCCTAGGCTATTTCATGGGTGCTCATCAGCCCACAGAAAGGTTCTGGAGAAAGATTTCTGCCTAAATTGCTGCTTTTGTTAGTCTTTCAGTTGCAAAAGTCTTGTAAGAATCTCCTTGGAAGGCTTTTCTGGAGACAAATGAGGCTTTAAAATCTCAAAGAAAATGTACAAATTTGTAAATGAAAAAAACTACCAAAGACTTCAGATAGCTTATGTGATTGGACCTTATAAATACACTTTATAACAAACCCCTGTGGTGGCAACAATCCATCATGTAATTTTCTTCATGAATTTCTGAGGCTGTCTTTGGAGCTTGGTGGGCACCTATCTGGTGGCTGAATCCCTTCTGAGAGACTTCAGTGACTTGTTTTGTGTCCACAAGCTTTTGACTGCTACTAATGGTCAGACAGCAGGGAGTTAAGAGTAGAATGGTGAGGAGGGTGCAGAGGAAACGTCTTTCACCCTGTGTTCCTGAGGTTGTCTTAATTAAAGCATAAAGGGCAAGCAGGTTTTTTTCCTCTTATGCACATTGAAAACAACTGTTTGTGTGTGTCAAACATTTCATTTCCTTCATGGCCTTATCTAGGTATCGATTTACTCAATTAGTGGTGCTTGGCATGTTTCTCTTTTTAACAAAACCATGTGGGTTTTTTGACATTTAAAAGGGTTGGACAAAGCACATGAAACAGATGCTGTTTAAGACAGTCTTTGGTGTACAGATCCCTAGGTCTTTTTTCACCAAATACAGCTTCTACAAAGCATCCCACCCTTCCTGTTTTTACAAAGTATTTATGGTGACAGAAACATACTTTTTTTCCTGTAATTGATGAGACCCTTATAATGCCACTATCTGCAAGGAAAATAATGAATTATATAGAGAAAGGGGGAAAAAAAAAAACCAAAACAACTGTAGTTGTCTTTTTTTTTTTTCCCCTGAAGTGTTGATATTAAATACCAGAGATCAAATGAAGTGAAACAAAGGCCCTAATGTCTTGGGGTTTTTTCCAAAAAATATAATGATCTCTCCCTCTCTAACAGGCAGTTTATTTTTGGTCACCTTCAAAGCTCTGTTTCCTCTGCTCCTGGTAATGGGAGGATGTGCCCCTGAAATGTGTCTGTATGGAACAAGGCTGGATTTTGAACTGAACATTTTAAGAAGGATAATCAAACACTTGTGCTGTGTGCTGCTGTGTTTTTCCCACTCTGCCAATTGCGAGCCAGAGACACTGCTTGATCAGGGCACAAGGGTTGAGGTCTGGCCTGCTTGCCGACTTAGAGTGCACTGCCGTACTGACTGTACCTTACTATCACTTTGTGCCTCTCTTTTCTCTTGTAACGCTGGGCTGCAATTTGCCAAATTCCAGAGAAGCTTTCTGCCTTCCTCTGTTTCATTTTCATTGCCCAGAGCTAGATGCTTTATAGGATTAGTGTGGTTTCAAGCTGGAATGGGCAAAACGTTTAAAGAAGCTGTAACAAATGTTGGTCACTCACTTTTTCCCTGTTGCCTTGCTGTATACGTTGCTCACTTGGAAACTCATGTTAGTGGAGGAATGGAATCTGGATGTTTTGTCTCTGAGATGGCAGGCACTCTATCAGGCTAAAGCAGAAACTAATACATCTCTTAACAATATGAGGGCTGTGATATTGTTGGCTGTAGGAAACCACGCTGACACTTGTCAGCTTGGCATAACTCAGTGGGACAGGCCTTGTGTAGTTAAAAGTCCATGCAACTTGCTAAGCAAATTTTGCCTTAAGGTTAAAGTGCTGAATTCCAGTAGAATTTAAATATCTCTGTGTGGGCATCTTTGAAAATCTCAGCCTCTGTGACCTGCTGGGTAGCTTCCATTTATTGTACATTGTTCTACCTGACCTTCTACTCTAGGTTTGTGTTTTTTTTTTTTTAAACAAACTAGGCTGATGCTCATCAGAAATGAAATATCCAATATCCAGTTTCTCGATGGAGACATTATGGTCAGTGTTTCATACATTTTCATTGAAAGGTGGGTGGGGGAAAACCATTTTAAAATTTAGTAAGCCTTTGTTAAACACAACACAAAAATACAGGTGTTGGGGGAACTTAGCTAGTCTGATTTGAGTCCTGAAGAGCTCATAAGATGTTTACTTAGTTCAGATTAGTCTACACCTGGGTTGCTAGTTCCTGATTTGATCAGTGTTTAGTCAGTATTTTAAAGATTGTTTAGATTAGGTGAAGAAAATGCTAGTGAAACCAAGCACTTTCCTAATATAATTACATTCATCCACAGTGGCTGTATTCAAGCCTTTCATTCAGTCAGCAGTCTGCCCCAAAGCTCCCTCCTTCTGGCATACATATTCACTTGCAGAGCCTCCCTTGGTGGATATACAGTCAGTCTAGTTTCCAGGTCATGACTTCCATATCTTTCACTCTCACTAAACAAAGGAACATTTCATGGTTCCCTCATTCCACTCAAATGGAAGAAAGCTACCAAACCAGTCTCCTGGAAAGTCATGTGAGCACCTATAGAGCAAAACAAGATAACAGTGGGACAGAGTATCTCAAATATAACGATATTTGGACCTTTGCATGCAGAAAATTAACTTATTTCTAAGGCTTTACTTAGATGGCATATAACAAATATTCCTTTAGAATACATTTTGTCTCATCCATTTTTTAATGGATTTAATTTAATTTTTAAGCCTCTGCTTTTTGTCACAACGCCTTGAATAATACACAGTCCCCAGCAGAACACAGGACAGAGTTCTGTTGTCATATGAGCTGTGAAGGAGCCCTGAAATTAAATTATACAGTTAGGGCTGTTGCTGACTGCTGATTGATTTCTGACAGCTTGCTCAGGAAAGGAGTAAATTTACTGAGATGCATTAAACTCTTCATCTCTACCTTCCCCCTCTGTTCTTTGAAAGGGTGGTCCCCTTATGACTGCTGGAACACAGCACTGTGAAATGAGGGTTTTGGGTGGGTGAGGCAGATATGTGCCCCGGCTGTCCACCTGACAGCAGCAGAGCTGCTTGGATGGGGTTCTCTCCTGCTGCACATCCCACGTCTCAAGGGGGTTCCCTTGTGAATTTGAATGCCAGCAGCTATTGGTTTAAAGCAGAAGGGCTGAAATCCTATACCTGCCACTGCTAGGGTGCTTGTAGCAGGACTCTGGTCTGTGTGCAGGACTAAAGTGGCCGTCGGCATCTTACAAGGGTCATAATCCCAAACTGCTGTAACTTTTTGAGAGTCGCTGGGTCTATCTGACTTATGAGGATCCAGCCCACTCTGTTACCTGAGGATATTTTTAGCCTGGTGAATGTTCAGAACATGGCAAATTCATACAGAAGCCATGAACTGTTTCACCAGAACAAGTCACGTTCTAAAAACCAGGCTGTCCCCTCTTTAAGTGGCAGACCTGATATAACACAATGATCCTGGTCCTCTTGGGAAGCTTCACTCAATCTTCTGCTAAAGGTGACTATTCATTCACTCTGCAGCATAATTGCGCTATTCAAGGCTAGAGCTACCTTCCCTTGGGACAGGTTTCACCTTTGCTCAGCTGAGCATGTGTAGGAGTGATCCACAGGAGCACATGGGAAGTAATTTAAAGCAGCAAACTCCCTGCTGCTTTCAGAAGCTGTTAAATCAGGTAGTTCTGGAGTGAAGAGAGGGTACAATGCAAGAAATTCTCCCATTCTGAATAGGCTTTTTGTTATTGTGAGCTGACATGGCTATTTTTCTCCAATGCTAAGTTCTTCCAGCATAAATTTTACACGGATTTTCTTTTTTCCTTAACAGCATTAAAAACAAAACAAACCAAAAAACCCACCTGTGATAAAAGTGGGAATTTTTATGAATATGCTGTGTATTTGTAGCATGGTATTTCCTCTAGCTCAATAGATCTACGATTAAAAAAAAAAAAAGAGGTATGGATACAGAGGACTAATATTTTTCCCACTTTTTTGGCACTGATTGATGGGAAGGCTACATCTGGCTGTATGTTCTGTCTGGAATGACAGAAATAGGTTATGAGACTGTATGAAGTTAATAAACGATAAAGAGTACTGGTCAAATTTCTACATGTCTCCTCCCCAGTAAAAGAGTTCTAATTCAGGCAATAAACAACCCCCTTTTATTTGCCTTTGGCTTCAGTGGGCTGTGCTGATGCTTGACCTACAGAATCGGGCAGCTTATACTACAGAAATGAAGGTCTTTGTTCTGGAGCCTGCTATATGGTCCAGTGGAAGTGGTCCTCAAACAATGCTATGGTGAACTCTTTCCATCCCTTCAACTGACAGAGAAATTTTTAACCACTTTGATGGCTTCAGCATCCTTCACTTTGGGGTTCTTGTGCAGCTGAGATTCTAATTGCTCTTAGTCCTTCACAACACCAAATAAAACAGACCTGGGTAAAACACCTTTCAGTTAAAAATTGTCTTGCTACCTGCTGCATGTGCAGAAAAGCCACAGAGCTGATTTTTATGGCCTGGTGCGTTTAATTGGTTTGACTTTCTGGGTATCTTTGAAAATTTTTACCAACATGAAGTACCTCTTTCTGCTCTCTGAGATTCACCACTGTTTGTGCTTGGGAGAAACACCCCAAATAATTTGAAAACAGCTATTCATGGAGGACCAGTTTTGGACTGGTTAATATTGTTCATCTGTGATCAAAGGCTAGACAGCATTTTGCAAGTGAGTACACCCTGTGCTACTTCTAGAAGGCTGTAGAAATCATCTGTTGGATTTTTTTGTTTGACCTATTTTACATAAAATTCCCAGGCAATTTAACAAATATTAAACCAATAAAGTTCTGTGAAAATAAAATACCATAAATTTCTCCCAACTTTAATACAGAAGAGAATAATCTTTGGATTTTTAATTTTATATTTTGTTAGCTGATAGCACTTATTACCAATGTCTCTTTGCTCTAAAATTGGAGAGAAAGATCTTTTCTTTCAATTATTTTTTAGTCACACTTTAAGTTGCCACTTGCAAACAGTTCATAAACAATTTGTTTTAATTAAATGGTTATTAAAATGTTATCTTCCTCTCCAGCAGATCAATAGGACCTTCTCCAGAGATGTGTGTAGCCAGCTGTAACACACAATGTTCATGTTCATAATAAGCTTGTGCTGTCCATGGCTCAGCTAGTGGTTAAAACCTACAGCAAAGATACCAGATAAAATCTGACTTCTGTTCTCTAACCTATTTCTGGTCTCCCGTTTATGCCATAATTTTCCTCATCTTCATTTCGGAGATAATCATATTAATTAACCCTTTATAAAGAAAGCATTAGTAGAAAACTAAGAATTATTATAATAAATTACATATGGAACATTAAGAAATACTGTGTGATCTTAATCTTAATGAATTTTATATTTCTCACTGAGTCATTTCTCTCTCTAATACTAGTTTCAATGATTAATATACTCAAGTCATCAGCATCTTGTAGTATGACAGAAGGATTAGCTTGAAAAACTCCTAGCTACCAGGGAGTGGAAAGAGACAGGCACAAGACTTTAATTAAGGCCTACAGTAGGTTCTTGTTCATCATTCTTTCAATTTCAAGAAACTTCAAGGCTTGCTTTGGTGCCAGGGGAGATAGTATGAACAGGGGCCTGTGTGACCCACTTACAAAATGCCCATGTTAGAGCAAGGAGGTGAAACTTGAGAGATCAAGTCCTTGACTGATGGGCTAACAACTGGGAACTTGCACGCATTTGTGTCCACAGCCAGCTTGGGTTCCTTTTTCCATCTTACAGACAGCAAAAAGGGAGTTTCACAAAGCAAAAGTAATTGCCCCAAAACACTTAAAACGTCAATGGCAGAGCTGGCACCAGCCGCCAGCCTCAGAGAGCTTTTGATGGGAGGTGTTGCCTTGCTGTTTTTAAACAATTAAATCTGCCTTGAGCTTAGCACACTTCTTTTTGCCTCCATTACGTGCAGCTTTCCACTGTAACTGCTATACAAACTGTCAGCCTGACCTCTTCCAGAAGCTGCTCTATGTGGAGGACATTTTCAAAAAACCAGCCTGTAAATTCCTGCTTGCAAAGCCCTTGGAAGCAATAATGGAGTGATACCTGCCCACCTGTCTTCCAGACACTCAAACCAGGCAGCTTGCTGCGAGAAGCCCATGTGCGTTTGAGTGTGCTCATTCCTCTGCGTACTCAAATCCCAGGCTGAAGTTGCGCCTCTGCAATAACTCATGCTGAAGGTGTCTAACTGTCAAGAAGTTGCACCAGTTGCAGAAGGAATGAAGACCACTTTCTGCCTTTTTCATCCATATGACTGGGGCCAAGGAGAGGAAGGGCTCCATTTTCTGATGTCTAATAGAAAACATTTCCCAGGAGGAGACATTAGTTTGGGGACCTCTCATCTGTCCTATTGCTTGTACTGAAATTCTTTTGAGGGAGTTCATATGTCTGAAGCCTCCATTGATTTGTGAAACTGGTTTGAAAATGACCAGATAATTCAAAAGCCATAGGGTGGGTGGGAGAGACAGCTGGCCAGGTACTCCCTAAGGGATTTCCAAATTGTAATGAGCGTGTCAGAGTGCACGTAGGTGAGTGACTTACTCCAGGCAGTGCAGGTTAATGGTATTAAGACTTGTATGTAAAGATTACGTTCAGAACCAGGGAATTTTCTGCAGATATACTGGTATTGGACTGCACACTTAGACTGGAGATGCTGGGATTTACTGTAGCTGTGTTTGCTTGACACTTGGGTTGCTGCAATGCATTTGCTGCAGACATGTTACAATAAATTAAATTGAATTCTTGAGAGCCTCTGCTTGCTGGGATGACATGAAAGTCAACCCTGGCTGTTGTCCCAGGAGATATATGTGGGAGCAAGTTTGTCTGTATGCTTTTACTCGTTTACTTTGAATTAAGCACTGGAATTCTGTTCATTTTGCTAAAAGCAGAACATGTTGTAGCACTGCTTTAACTTGAGGTAATAAACAGGCTAGCTCTCAACACTGATTGATTGGGAGGTCTCTTCTCTGAAAAAGCAGTCTTTTACTGTGCTGATCTGGCTGCCTTGCACCAGAGGGGTCCTTGTTGGACTGTTAGACTGACTCTATTATCCCGGAGTAATTCGCCAGCCAGCCAGTGATGAGTTTGCTTTTGTGTGTAGTATTGGTGGAAACAGTGGAAGCTGGGAGACAGGAAGGACTTAGCGGAAATATGCTATGCACAGGACTAAACCTTCCCCTTAAATATAGGGTTTTGATTATGGTCTAAGTAGTAACTCGATTCAACTCAGACACTACGTAGATGATATGAGTACAATGGTGATATTTATAGATTACTCCAAATGTTCAGTGGATGCAATAAAAATGAGGCCCAACCCCTTCCAAAAATTTGGTCCTGCCAATTTTTTAAGAGTTGTCTGTACTTTGACAGCAGATGTCATTATAAGAATTTCATTTATCTCTATATATTCACTTTACAACTGACACCCAAGATAGACCAGGCTGTACACATAATCTACTCACAGGTTTTTAAAAGACTTGTTAAAAAAAAAAAGCTTTTGGTTCTTGAGGTTCTCATGCAGAGCAGAAAGGCACTTCTCACTTGTCTTATTCTCTGAGATTTGTTTCTCCGAGCTTTCAGAGTGCTTTTCCATTCTCTACTCACTTGATATGGAATGGAGTAAGCTTGTGTTAACTAGTCATCGGTTTTTTTAATCTTTTCCTCCTCATCTGTGTTACTTTAATGTGGACTCTCTCCATTTCAGTTATTCAACATTGTTTTATAGTGATACAACTGTTAATCAGCTGTTTAACCAGGGGAACCAGTTCATCATTTTCCTCCTGTATCTTTAGGGGATAAGCAACCTGGTTTGTGTTCTCTGCTCCAAATTTCCTACAGCAGGCTTCTCTCTCAGTAAATTTTTGCTGTGTTTTCACTACATGACTGCTTTTTTTCTAAATTTTATTAAATTTTATGTTTAATGGGCATTCTTTTATTATCAGCACTGAGAATTGGGCTGCTTTACCCTAGGTTAGGGACAGCATTTATTAAAAACAAAAAAATTATCCAAGCAGAAGAGAAGTGACATATTCACCCTCAAAGAGCAGAGACAGTTGGCTAACTAGTTTTGCTTGGCACATGGAGTCCTTCTGCCTGCCACCAGCCTGTACCCTGCCCAGAAATAATGATCTTGCTCCCAGGTTGCATCCTGATTTGGCTCTGTGGCTCGATTTGGTAAGATACTGCTGGAATATCTGATGCCACTGTTGAGCCTGGGACATAACACTCCTGTGTGAAATCGCTCTTATTCCCAACTCTTGCTGGGCCTGGTCTTTGCTGCCAACCTATGTGCCTGTATTCTGCAATTCACTACTAAGATTTGTTAATAAATATAGAACTTTCTGCTTATTATCCTTCACATAATTATCTTCTGAACTGTTTTTTCTTCAGTGTGTCTCATAAATTACATGCCATAAAAGATTAGGGGGACAAGTTTTAATCTCTCCCTGACTTAAAAGCGAAGGGTGATGCACCCGGTGGTGAACAGTCCTGACTCTATTAAATTGATCCTATTTTACTTCCTACTGTGTACCCAATGGGTAATAAGCACCACTTCTTGATCGGCAAAGCTGAAACTTTTATGATCATACCCTGGAGGCGTGGTGCTCTTTAGTTTCCCATTAAGAGTGGTGTGGTTATTGTGCCAAGTGCATGTAGAGTCTTGTGGTTTCAGAATAGAGGACTTTATGAGGTATCTCAGCAGCTGTGTGTGTCTAACCAGAGGAAGCAGGAGCTACTGTAGCAGTGGGGTTTGCTGAAGTAGGGCAAAACACATTGAGGGCAATGGTTCCTTCTAGTCATGGCAAAGGTGTTATAGCTATGTGGTATTCAAGGATGATGGAAGACCCGCTGCTCCTCACCACCACATCTCCACAATGACTCTAGTTCATTACAAAACACTTCTGATACTAAATACCTAATTTTTTGAGTGACAAATTACCACAGAACACAGGAGACATCAAGGGCTTTGCTAAAATTCTATGTCCCTGGAAAAGCCAGGAATTGAAATTGTTCAGAGGACTTCAGGATGAGGACTGAACCTCTTATTTATTGGGGATTCTTTCTGGCAAGGGCCTGAGGAAAGTGGAACATTCAAGGGCTGAAGACCATAAGTTTCAAAGACTTCCTTTCTGTGTACTTCAGCAGATTCTAAAAAGTTTCTACCTGGACTATTTTAAATATTGTGTAGGACTGGGCCTGGGTCAGCAGTTCTTCTCCTGCTTTGTTGCTTTGTACAGTTTGAGGAGCATGCAACTTGATCCATTTTCCAGGGTATATTTTTCATTCTCAAACTACCTCTTAATTTCTTAGTTTTGGAGTGTTTTTGAGGAAACTCCCTAATTCTAACTCGTGTAGCCAGTCACCAGTTAAAGGACATGGATGCAAAATCTATATGGAAATTGTCTGCCAGCTGACTCCTTCCTTTCAGGCACTTCATTAAGACTCCAGTTCTCCTACAGATATGGTCTGCACCTCTGAATTGCTCAGATTTGTGTGAGGGTATGTTGTGAATTCTGTGAAGCTGGAAAGCAGCTAGTAAGGGAATATAAAATAGAAATATGTTTGTAATTAAGTGTTTCCAGTGTAACCAGAATCTCAAAAGTGATCACATGCATTCAGTGCAGAATTTGTCTGTATCTGTAACAGCTGAAAGTTGCTTTTGCAGTTCAGGTTCCAGCCGGGGCATTCTTTAACTGTACGAAACTCTTCAAAGCAAATAGGAATGGAAACATTACATCCTGGCTTAAAAAATTCATTCAAAATGGGTTTCTACTTGTAAAATATTTAAACAATTGCCTGCAGTCATAGGAATACAAGCAAAATTGCGCTACTGCATGAAAATCTTATGAACTAGCACAGAAATGGAGGTCTAGATGCAACTGCAGTTTAGTAGATGACTCATATATATAACAATAAATTATTCTCCAGAAGAATTACTTACTGACAAACATTTTATGCCAATTCCATAATGGTCACATAGGAAAGAAATGCATGTTTCTATACACA
The DNA here is from genome assembly GCF_964289735.1 of Phaethon aethereus. Taxonomy (NCBI): domain Eukaryota; kingdom Metazoa; phylum Chordata; class Aves; order Phaethontiformes; family Phaethontidae; genus Phaethon; species Phaethon aethereus. The sequence goes on from NC_138583.1 coordinate 28,177,218, forward strand.
TGCATATTATCATATGAAATATCCTACAGCAGATTTTTCAACCTGCCAAAAGCAGACCAGGGCTCTGCTTTCACTAACCCTCTCTTTGCCTTTCCATCCTCCTTTGTTTATCTTTTCATCCTTCCATCCACCCCTGCCCCTTTGACCAGGACTGTAGCCTGTGTGCTTTTGTGATGTGTAAAATCTATGATTTCTGTGCTGCCAGCAAATGAAGACATTTTGTGTTCAGGAAATTCTCTATGTACTGTCTGCCCAAACCCCTTTGCAAAAGTTTTTTTTGACCTGTCTGGGTTTTCTTCCAGCTGCTTTCTTGCTGCCTAACATGAACACAAGGGAGCACCAGGGCATTTTTTTGTTTGTTTGGATTTTTTTTTTTTTTTTCAGGGTGGTAGTGGTGTTTGGTTTTGGTTTGTTCTGTGTTGTGTGAATTTTTTTGGTTTTTTTTTTAAGGAAAAGAAAAAAAAAATCAGTAAATGGGTGTGTTGAGGCAGGGAGTATGCTTTGAAGAAGGGATGATCTGGAGGGGAAGTGTGGCCAAGGCAGACAGTTAAAGACTATTTGTTATGGTCAGTCCTCTTCAGATCCTGGTGACCTGGGCCATATTACTGCCCCGCTGCCCTCCAAAAGCGATGGCACCCCTTGAGGGACATCTCCGCAGCTGCCACCACATCCATTGGCCTCATGCAGTTTAGTGTTGGCCTCATGTGGTTTAGTGGTGGCCCAGGGTGCATTAAGAGTTATTGTGTGGCTGTTGCATTGATGCCAGACGTGTGATTGTGGTCCTCAGGGAAGGCAGAGCAGGAACCCTTTCCACCAAGGTGTGTGTGTATTTGAAGCTGAGAGCCAAGACTGCTGTGAAGCTCTGCAGGGCAAGGAGCAGAGCAGAGCTAGGTGCATTAACATATTTATGTTGTTCTACAGCCCAAAGAAGTGAAACTATGATGTGCTAAATCTACTTATCTGTTGCTTGTGACTACTGTACTACTGTGTAACCAGCCAGAAAAGTATATTAGGAAGCCCTATTTTGCTCTTCTTGATGTTGAGAAGAAAAATTCCATTTACAGCAGCGATACAGAAATAGGAAGGAGCAGATGCTGGAAAAAAAAAATCATTTGAAAACTACCTTAGGGAGGGAGGGCACAGAAGAGACTATAGAATAAACTTACCAGGTTTGATTAGGTATGTGACATAAAAAGAGCAGAAAATAAAGCAGCTTGTTAAGAGGGGTGCCTATATAGGACTGTAAACACTGAAGATTAATTCCTGAGGACTGACATTACGTAGAGGTCTGAAATGTAATGAATCTGGGTCCTCTAGCAGGTGTTGCTGTGAATCTGGTGATTGTTCAGTAATGTTTGTCCATATAAAGGTGCCACAAGGCTTAACGTCGTCTTCTCCCAATGCACGCGGTGATCCCGTGTGTGAAGTGGCCAGTGAGCTCCACTAAGGACTATAGCAGGGCGTTTCGAACTTCAGCCGCTTCAGCCCTGGACTGAAAGCTTTGGGATGGAGGCAGCCCCGTGCACAGCTGTTGGGGGTGCCTATGCAGTTGTCTGCTATTTGTCTCCTAGCAGGTAGGTCACTCTGGAGTGGCTCGCTGACCTTAGTGCTGTAGGCAGCGGTGGGGCTTCTGGAAGAACAGCTCTTGTTATGCAGACAGGTCAGCTTCCAGGCCGTGTGGGGAATGCTACACTTGTCCTCACGTGGCTCCAGGAGAGCCTCACTTCTCAGGAGCTGCAGCACACTGCTGCAGATCTGCATTGTGTTGATACTGTTGTTTCTGTCTGGGAGGAGGCAATAGGAAGGGGCCCTGGTGAACAGCACCAGATCTGTAACCCTTAGTGTGGGTATCTGTAAGCAAGTCTGCAGCTTTTAAAGAAAACTCCTGTGTTCTAGGTTCAGCCCCTCCAGTCAATGCTCCCATGAAAGGGGGTGTTACTTGAACAGCATCCAAACAGGGTGGTTAGTGAGGATGCATTGCAGTCCAACTGTCTGCAACTAATGCAATTCTCCTTGTCATTCTCCAGGTTTCTGTCCATTCTTTACTTTTGGGTTGAAAGCTTGTAGTTGGAGTTCCTTGACCAGGAGACAGCATGTGGGTGCCTAAAACCATGCAGCTCCATCAAGGCAACAAAACTGTTACTGCTATCAATAATGGCCCGCTATCAAGCTTATAGGCTTCAGTTGGGTCCTCTGGTTTGGCTGGGATGGTGGAAGGCACATGGAATCCACCATGTCCCTCTTCTGCCATGCGACCTCATGCAGTCTGTAGGCTTGCTGCTGTGTTTGATGATTTGCTTGCACAAGACCTGCATGTGGCCAGTTCCAGGGCTGTGACTCTGGCTTTAAAGAAGCTGTCTGCTGGAATCGTTGCTCCTTTGATGCTACCACACTCTGTCTTCAGTGGTGCCAAATGCACTGATACATGCAGAATTAAGTGACTGCTCTTAGCCAGATTACAGCAGTTGGTACAGCATGCCAGGTTCACAATTACACTGTGGCCTGCTGTAAGCTTGAAAGAGGCATTAACATTGTCACGGATCTCTTTTTACTGCAAGAGCATTGTGCCCTTGTATCATCTGCCTGCTCCTGGGAGCAAGGAGCAGTCCAGCTGTATTTGTTTCATTGTCTGTATTGACTTATAGTTAACACTTCGCAAGGCTTTTTAAATACAAGTAAAATGTAACTTCTGTGCCTTCTGGGAATACATGTCTGATTTTTCAAGTTTTGTCTCTGTCATTGATCCCTTTCCAGTTACTTCAGCCAAAGGTGAGGAAGTGATGTGTGAATGACAGAGTAGCTCTTCTTTGTAACTAGGCTGTATGAAAGAGCCAGCTGTTAAGCCAGGATTCTTGCAGAAGCCCCAGAAATAGGTTCCCTCTGCTTTTGTGCAGCCAAGACAATTAGTCCAGGGAGAAAGCTCTTCAATGCACTGAATTCATCTTTTTGTTCTTATACTTTTTTCTGTTCCCCGCTGGAGGGTGAACTGGACAAAGACTACAAAAGGGGTGTATCCTGTGAGGTCAAATCCATTGCAGATATTTAGTATGGCCTCCATAAGCAAGAATTGCTCAAGTCAAGTTGCAAGAAAGTGACAATAAATAATTCCTCTACAGCATTTACTTTAAAAGCATCTGAAATTCATTCTGAGCTGACTTGAAGTAGAGCATAGAAAAGAACAACCAATGTTTAGTTTCATGTGATGAAGGTCTTCAGGTCATCGTGACATAGTAATGAGCCTATAATTAAGTGGTGAACACTAACAGAACAGAGTAAACCCCCTGTCCTTAGTTGTCAATGATACTCTAGCATTGTTTGTAGTTACTCTGTTTCTTTTTAGGTAGTCATAACTTGGGCTGATAAAAGGTCTGGTAACCTGGTGGACCAATTAGTGGGAGGAAATACATATTTTTCATGATGGAAGCTGAAGAGGAAATGAAAATTCTTCAAGAAATTTTCAGGAAATGTTATTTCCAGGACATTATTATGCTATCTGGAACTATTATCCTTCTTACATGCTTCCTAATTCAGAGAAAGGAGCTACAAATACATATGCAAGAAGGTTACCATTCAGTGGTAAGTTCCAGGTTTGTTTCTTTGGTTAACCAGGTTTCACACTGTCTGGACAATATTTTCTATAAAACCATCATTTCAAATCTAGAAAACACAACTGCCAGATTTCTGAGCATTATAGAGCAACGTAGATGTACATAGCTGATCTGCTGTTGTTCTGAGGTTAACCTTCAAAACCAAATCTATCCTTGAGAGGGAACGATCTAGACATGTTAGTTTTCTGGTTTTTGGTGGAACAGGCAGATCCACATTTTCCTACTAATAAAGAAGACCACAACCGTTTAAGAGGTGCAACTATGGGATAGAGGAAGGTCCTTGAACCCAGTGACAAGTTTTTCAGCAGCTGACAAGTAGTTTTCAGAGATGCATGAAATCATGTCAATGTGCACTGTTATTACCTGCTCCCTCTGTAGCACAAACAGAACATATTTACAGCAAAGCTACAGGTGTGATGTGGGAACATGTTAAATCTAGTTATGACATGGCTCTTCATCAAGTGAGTTTCTTGCAGTGCATAGCTACATGGACTGCCCCATGTGTTTGGTCTCAAATCACAGATTGCTACTGCCTGAGCAGAAAACATAATTCTGCTTCTCAAGGCAAGATTCACCAGACTCTGTCTTTGGCCTGCAGCAAATGGAGACATACTACTAATGGAAGTCCTTTATTAAAAGAACCTTTTGGAAAGTATAGGCAAGGGACAATGTATTTAACTTCCTCCCCCCCCCCGGTATGTAAGTGCAATGTAAATGCAGAGCCCACCTGAACAAGGAAGGTGGCAGAGTATAATATCATGAGGATCTAGGTGTCACACACTTGGGTAGAAGTGCTCACACTTGGATAGAAGTGCTCATTCCTGAGGAGACAAAATCAAGTCTGCTTTTGGCTACATGTCTTGGAACCACTCTTGCAGGTCCAGGTTTACTGGAGTGTAGATTTAATGCTCCTTCACTGAGCTTTTCTGCCGATTGATTCATGAGGTAATTGATGGACTCTTAAGAAGGAGCTAATGAGTAGAGATGCATGGCAAGGTTTCCCTGTTCTGTGTGGGTGGGAATGCCATGTGGGGCAGCAATGCAGGAGATGAGTGCTGGTGACAGATGTTCAGCGCCGGAGCTTGCACTCCAGGTTCAGGTTCCCTCACACACAACAGCACACAGGGCTTCAAGGACTCAAACTATAAATAGGGTACTTGGGATAACTTGTTGTCACCTATTTGGAAGATCTTTTTTCCCCACCTACCCATAAAAGTCAAGCTTAGACTGAACAGTCTCATCCTTCAATGCTTCTCCATTGCTCTTTAGGCAGTAGTAATTATACTGGTTGCTGTATGGTCATCCGCCTTGTAAAACATTCTCTGATACGGGTGTGAGGGCATAGTTGAACAGAAACTTGTTTGTGAATTGTAGGCAATCTGTGAAACTGGATCTGAGGTACTGGTCCGTTGTCTTGAACAGTGAAGCTGGCTGGCAGGATTTCTGGCCCTTTTTCCCCTCACAGAAGGGACATTTTTAATTAGGATAATTTACTTGTCCAGTTTCCAGGAGAGCCCCACAAAGCCTTATTAGCATACCTCAGAAGAAGGTGAACCTCCTCAAGAACTGGAAGAGGTAGAATTGGTGGGGCAAAGGTGAAACTTTTAAGCTGGCATAAATGCCAAAGATGTGAAGTTACACCCCAGTATCTCCACAGAGTCTGTGGAGAGACATAGATGCTTCAAGAGATGTAGAGCGCATTAATTCAGCACCTACAGTAGACACCAGAATGTCAACCCAAATGAGTGTCTGACTCATTCCTGATTTTTCAGTCTTTGTGCCTGGTTCTCTAGGTGCCCTTTAGTTTTTGAAAGTGCTTGTAATTTGATTGCTAGGGCCACCTCCAATCCCTGTATTCTCCTTTATGTGTGTGGAGTTCTTCCACACTGATTTGTTCCTCCCACCAGTCCCTTTGTATAGAAACAGGGCGATCGGCCCCCAACAAAATGTGCCCAAAAAAGGACTATGCAGTTGTAAGGTGCTTGTCACCATCACACCTCGTTCACAGCAGGGAGATGACTCAGCTGCCACCCCACATGGCTGGGATGTGTCACCAAGTGAATGATGATATTTTCAAATGCAGTCAAATTTGGAAATAGAGTAGAGGGGAGAGGAGGAGTTGTTCCCCAACGTCCTTTCATAGATCATCAATGTGTCCAACAATCTGAAGCTTTTAGTTAAAGAAATATGCAATTTAGAGAAGTATATCACTGTTGCCTGAGGACGTTGCGATCTATTTTATTCTTTTATTTTACAGTGAAGGGAAGGATGGTCTGGTAGTTTGAGGTTTTGCATATGACTTGAGTAATCTAAATTCAGCTCCATGTTCTGCAGTAAATTTCTTGGATCTCCCTACCCCAGCTCTAAAACAAGGTTGAGAATAGTGCTCCTTTCAAGAGACCATAGGGAGATTTCAGTTACAGTTTTAACATGAATGTGAACAACATACACTGTTGTCATGGAGGAGATATGATTGATGGACACCCCTGATGCATCAGTGTTTGTGAAGCATTTGGAGCTCTTTTGATGGGTAAAGCCATGAACGTGCAAAATTTTATTTTAGCTATTCTGGAGGACAAAATAGATTCACTACTTGTGGTGGCATAGTTTGGACTAGAAGTAAATTGATAGTGTTTAGGTGGTACATAGACAAATGAGTCTCGAGGCTCACATGGAAACTAATGCATGGAGACAGCTTGCTTTAAAAGGACAGGCTACTTGGGTGCTTCAGATACTTGAGATGGTGAAATAGATGTTGTTGAAACTGAAGCAGTTAGTCTGGGCCTTTCTGTAGAGACACTTTATAAGTATGGCAGTTTTTCACTCCCATGGATAAACCTCATATTTATTCTTCATAGCAATGGGCAGCTTTGTGAACAGCTAAAGGAGGAGCAACTGGGATATAAACTGGGGTTCAATCCATCACAGACTTCCTTTGCTACTGTGGGAAAGTCACTCAGACACAGTGAACCTTGGTTTATCTGTAAACTGGGAAAAATATCCATATCCTGCCTCACAGTGGTCTTAGGTCCTAATGCTTATTTATCAGATTTTCTTAAAGACCATTTATGTGCCATTCTGCTGTCTGGGACGTTAGACAGTCTCATTTGGATGTAGCCTAAAACAAAGTTCCCTGATGGGACCATTTGTTGGTGTTAGACATGAAGTCCTGGCCAGAGTCCAAGTTTAGTGTAGTCCTAGCCTGTCTACCAGAAAATCTCTTTTGCATGTTCAGTAGGATATGCCCTTGTCTGTTATTCATGTCTATTGTCTGCTCTTAAAACAGCTGACACATTTCACCCTAAAGGAACTACATGCTATAATTGGTAAATCTTTTCTTACAGTAAAGCAGTGCATGGCATTTAAGTGTTTTGAGATTCCTTTTGGGAGAGGGAAACATATAAAAAGATGAAAGAGCATTCTGTTTAGAAGGGAAGTGCCTAAATATGCTCTTTCTTTGGTAAAGCTGTAATCCCATATTCAGTGCTTAATGAACAGATGACAATGCTAAATGTTTGAAGAATACAGTTATTGAACAACTGTTTCAAGCCAGCAGGTGGAAACATGGATTCAGTTAGTGTTTAGGAGTCCAGAAACATGAAAGCAAAGGTGTGGAATGAATGTTCTGTGTCAAGAAGTCCAGGTCTGTGCTGTCAAAGGCATTAACTCTTTCACTAACTGATTAAACTCACTTTAAAACAAGCTAGGGATCACTGTTACCAGAAAGTTGTTCTATAGAAACCTTTCTTTATTCCCCACCTTAAATGTCAGTGCATGTTAGTTCTTTTCTTATTGTTAATCACCTAAGGTTTTTATGGAGAACAGTCATATCCCTTTTCCCTCTGTTTTTATAGGTTCCCCTTTGGGATAGTTTTTTTTCTCTTTCTGACCATACTGTTAGCCTTATTTCATACCACTTCTCATCTTGGTAGATCTTTGTGACTATACAGGAACTGTCTGCTTTATCCCAGGGGAGAGTTCTTGTAATGGTCTAAGCTTTCTCTCGTACTGGAAAGAAGGTACCTCACAATGATGTTTTTTTCCCCATTCCTGCATTTTGTTGGTCATCTGCTGAGCAACTCATACAACATGCTGTGTCTTTTCTTTTGATTAGCTCCTGGCTTAAAGCTGCAATTCTTACTAGTCTTTAACTGCTTGCCTTGACTGGGATCCATCAGTGTAGCCATGATTCCTCCATTCCTTCCTTTGGCCATTTTCTGTTATTTTTTAAGTGTAATTTCATAAGTGGAAACAGATTACTAGTAAATTCCCCCCATCTTCATATTTCCCTGTTCAATACTATCTATTGCCATTTCCTTTGTCAGCAGTTCTTTCAATTCCTGACCTATCGCCCTTTTTTCCATCTTGACTAGGAGCTTACAGTTTAGCACCATGACAGCTGCTTTACTTGGAGTCCAGGTAGATGAGATTTATTCCAGTTCTTCTGCAGAGGAAGCGGTTATCTTGTCAAACACAGTTATTGTAATATTCTAGATCTACCTTTGGGAAAGTCTACCTTCAATTTATCTCTGTCTTGGATTTTTTTTCCCTCTTTGGAAGATTGTAAAATCCTGCACGTGGGTGAGGCCAAAATAACTGGCCTGCAGCTACCTAGATAAAGTTTTTTAAGATCTTTTGAGCAGTTAGATAATCAAGAAACCAACTGAAAGTCCTTGAAGCCAGGTCTGTGGATTCATATGTGGATTTCTTGATCTCTCTGACTGGCACAAGCAGAACAGGTGGAGTTTTACTTCTTTTCCATGGAACTGGTAATATCATCTCCTGCATGTGTATTTCCAAACATTGTTTTGACCCTGAAGTAGACTACTTATTCTGTTTGGAGGTCCTATCTCAATCACTGTGAATCTTTACCTCACATTTGTTCTGGACCCATTTATTCCTTTCCTGCTTTCCTTTCAAACATGGAAAAATCCTTTCTGTGAAGTCCTTGGTTTCCATTTCTTTTACCCAATCTAATACAGTTTTATTTTGGACAATTCTTGTTTTCCATTTCTCTACTACCCAATCCTGGGGCTCAGTGTTGCTTCTTGTGTCCTTCCTGAAGTACCTGTTCATCCAGCTGTATCCAGAATCCTTCTCTATGAACCTTTCTCTCCTCCCTGGGGATACATTATCCAGGTAATCTTTTCACCTTCAGTTTAAAAAGTAATTACCAAATCTGATATGGAGTCAAGTTCTTGAGTTCTCTGGCTGTGGTAACTTTACTCATTGTCTTTATTTCTCCAAGTAAGATGAAGTAATATGGTTGATTGTAAGACTAATATGCACTGACCCAGCAGAAGTTTATGTGAGCCTGGAGTATTCTGCACTTTTTTTATTATAATTTTTTTTTTTATTTCACACATTTTATTATAAATAAAATAGCCTACTTATGGAAGAAGGATAAAGCCTCATACTTATGTGAGATCCAGTGCCAAGGGAGACCATTTCACACAAAATACCAAATTCAGTATAACCAGAGAAGCTTTCTGTGTGCTAAAAGAGGTAGAGATGAGGATAAATATTTGAGGAGAGACACAAGCTGTCCAACAGGATGAGCATACAGCAAAACGTACTGAGTTTCCCTGCAGGTGTCCCAGCAGCAGTACAGCAGAATTGCCTTAAAACCTTGATTTCTGGTAAGCTTCCACTGATAGCCAGGTTATTTTGGGAAGTTTCTTCTGTTGTGTTTTTCTCTGAGAGTGAAATGTGAGAGTCTTCGTCCTCATGTCCTATCAATCCATGCATTAATCTGACAGAGAGGGACCAGCCAAGGAGGAACACCAGTTCATTTTTTTTCTGCATGCAATAATTCTGTTTGGTTGCTCCTGATGCCATGGTAGCAGACTATGACCTGGATCCTGAGCTGGCATAAATTGGAAGAGGTTTGTTGAAGTCAAGGGAATTGTACTGATTTACACTCATGGGTATAACAGGGATGGATGTATTCATCTCTATCCATGTTCCAGGGCTAGTCTGAACCTGCGAACAAATATTGGGCCAATGTTTACTTTGTTTGGAAACTGTTTTTGACTTGGTTGTGTTGGATGATGAAGTCATATTTGCCAAATTAAGAGGGCCCAGACTGGGCCATTCTAAAGCAAGAGTACAGATACAGAGTAAAGAATCATTGCCATAGGGAAAAGCTGTATCAGACTAGAATTCCTTATGAAGGTAGACAGACACACAGCATTGTTTCCATTTGCAATCTTTATTGCTGACCAGCCAGATTATCTAAACAAAGGAGTATTTGTGAAGAAAGATGATGTGAAAGAGTCATGCCATCAGTTATTGCCCACTACTGTCACATTTAGGCTATTTTCCCTCTAACCTGTCCATGTTCATTTGTTGTCTTTGGTTTTAGATTGTAAGGGTACCTTATCGCTTGATGTCTGTACAGTGCTTTACACAGTCCACATGCAATGACAACTGTCTCATTGCTCAAGCAAGCATGAGAGAACAGAGATGAAATATTGTATATGTAGATCAATATGAGGAATTCTAGCAGCCTAAGATGGGGAGTTGTGGCTGCAGTGTATATAATTTCATTTTTCTGGTAGGACCGTTTCACTTCAAAATTTGTCATAGCTGGTGGAATGCTGTCCTTGGGTTGCAAATTATGACAATGCACATAGTCCCACTGAGTACTGCCCTGGTTGATAAAGGTGCTTCTGCGGACCCTGAGCTAGCACAGGATATTATTTGATTTTGATTTAAAAAGAGAAAGGCTAGAAATGATTGGCTGCAGTGCTGGTAGTACCCTCCCTCTTTCCCTTTCCCTCAGTGTAAGCAAGTCCAACTGAGGTTAGATAAGATTTGGATTTATAGGACATCAACTCCACTTCCACTGTGGGATGAACTACCTTATACTTACCACAAGGTAGATGCATGTAGACAGGCAGCAGCAAACAGAGTAACTGATGCACAGTAAATCTACATATGATAACGGACTTCTGTAGCCAACACATCAGACTCATGTCTCCTTCCCTTACCTTGGCAAGTAGATTCAGAAATCAAATAGCTGTAATTTTGTAAATGTCCAACAGTTTAACTCAACAGAATCAGCTGTAGACACCTGCAAAGAAAAGTTGAGAGCTGCAATGTCACTAATTTGGCTGCTTTAATCTGTAGACTACTCATCCTCCTTAACTTATTGATGTGTTTATCTCTCACTAAAAGTGGCTTGCCTGTGGAAACGTTCCCATCTGGATACATTGATCACAGCACATGTAGTAAATTCCAGATGGGAAATTGGCACTGGCCATGAAGCTTGGGGCTTCACACTTCACTAGCAGCTCATGGAGGTGAAAGCCACACTGCTGGCTTGGCATCGATGGAAGCAAAGATGTTCGGCGGAGAAGAAAGCCTCTTTCAGCTACCCTCTTGCTCCACTCAGGGTGTGTTTGCTTTCAGGAGGAGACTCAGTGTGGGGGTTTTTTTGTGCTGTCCCAGGGCTGCAATTCAAGTCCCTCTGGGGAGCATGACATTCCTCAAAAATGAAGGATGATGCAGGACAATAACAACATTGACAACCCGTAGCCCCATTAGTGGGATGAGAAATGATTGCTCATATTAAGAAAGAGCTCTGGTTTTGGTGGCATCCTATCATATGTTTCTGCACTCCATACTTAGCACAGCTATTTTTGGGGACCATCCACCTCTCCAGTCTGCCCCTACGGATAGGAGTTATGTCAGACTCTTCACTACATGACTGTTATTCAGGAAATATTTTACTGCATCTGTTCTCTGATCCTTCAATTTACATGGCTCCACTACTCTTTCCGGGAGAGCCTCCAAGACAGCAGTTTTCCCTAGCTCATTTCTGTTCCATTTTGCTCTAGGTTATGCCCTCTGGCATATCTCTATGTGCAGTCTTTGCAATCCTGGTGCTTCCTGATGACCACTACCATATTGAGGGGAAAATAAAAGAAAAGGCCAGGAGGGATCCTTGGACTTGTCTACACTAATATGCTGTGCAGAATTTCACAGTGGATCAAATTTACCTTCACTGCCTTCCTGTGTATGTGAATGGTTGCAGCCTAGCAGCTTGGACAGGCCAAAGATCTGAGCTATTTCAGAATTTTTTGCCCAGGTTTCCCACAGCCTGATGAATGACTTTGTGTAAAGCATGTCACCCCTCCCTCCCACCCTTCCCTTCTACAAAATTGAGCTAATAATGATGAAAAGTGTTTTTCTTTGACACGTGCTTTGAGGTTTACTGATCAAAACTGGTATTTACTGTCATCTTTGTGTGTCGTGGTTGTTTGCTTACTGTATGTTGCCCACCAGAGTCTTTCACTGAAGCCATAGGGGCAGCAAATTTGTCATTTTTCTATGTCTGTCCCTTGTACTGGCAAAACTGAGTAGGGTTTTTTTATCACATGACTGCTGTCAGCTCATAGCAAAACTCACACAAGGGAGACGGAAGCATCCAACAAACACTAGTGGTAGAACTCTTGAAATGTCTGGAATAGAAATGTCTTTCCATACAGAACAGCCATCACTGGACTACAGTTTACTGATTGTCCTGCCATCCACATAAGCCTTTGAGACATTATGTAACTGTGGGGCACTGTAAGCGCATATACTATGATTTCCAACGCACTTAAGCGGGGTCTGTGACTGTAAGAGTTTACAGTGTGGTCTAAACGGGCCTTTTCAGAGACAAAAGCCATACAGGCTCATGTGTGCTTAGTAATGCAGGTTTCAAAGATCGAGTGAGGTCTTAGTCATAAACCTAAGCAGGTACCCCACTCTCATGGATTTAAGTGGGGGTTAAGTGTTTGCATATTTTCTAAGAAACAAGTCCCACACCTGAGGAGGCAAGACACATGTGCATATTGTGGCTTTTTGAAGGAGGGAAGGCAGCATAAGGTGAAAAGAGGCTACTGGAAGCATGAGGTGAAAGTAAAGGCTGAGAGATTGAGAAAGAATGATGAAGAGGCCTGACCTTGGCGTGGAAGAAAATACGTGACTGCCTAACATAAGTGAGAGAGTGCAGAATCTGCACTATGTAAAAGCAAGATTTGGAAGGCAGATGACCTCTGCCCATAACTACACTCCTTGCTGGAAATTACCCAGGAGATCAGGCTGTACTTTTGCATGTTATCTGCAATCACAAGGTATCTTAGCCATAAATCTTGCTTTACACAGGCATAAAAATCTATCTTGGGACTCAAGCAGTTAAATGTAATTTTCACATCATTGTCTGCCAGCACTTGTGAGGAATACACTTGAGCCCTAACAGTACTTTTGTTCAGGGTGACTAAGGAGCAACAAGCCTCATGCCCTGTTGAGCATGTGAGCAGGAAAGCTCCTAGTTCATGTACAAGGGAGTGAAGATGCCTTGGAAAAATATTTTGAAAGGTGATTTTGAAGCCCAAAGATGCAAGATAATGAAAGTACAGAACAAGTTACCAGACCTAAAATGAAGACATCTATTGTCTATACTATTGACTATCAGCCAGCTACTTCACTCTATAAATATTACCATCAGGATGTGCCCAGTTTGAGCTCTCCCTGAACTGCAGCTGGACTGCATGCCGGGTGACTTTTCTCTTGAGCAGGGATGCCTCTCAAGGTTTGAGATCCCTTACTTGAGACTAAGACATCCTTCCTTGCTGAAGGTGGAGAGATCCCTTACTTGTGACAGATCACTTGGTAAGTGACCGATAGCACGCTGAATTCATACTAATGAAACGTTACTAATCCATGTAGATACTCAATATTAATTATTATAAGCTTTATATGGATAATTCCATTAGGTATATACCATTATCCAAGTTTGAGACTAAGATTGGACCTAGCCCCACCTATGCTCCATAAGGAGTTTAGAAAGCAATGGGGTCTGCTCTGAACCTCGTGACTTAATGGGAGGGTCTTCCTTACCCTTTGTGGCTCTGGTCTCTCTGCGAATCATTCTAACTCGATTCTAACTCAATTTTCTTTTGTGTTTTTCTTCTATGTAGTAATTAATAAAGTGAACCTTGTCATCAAACTTATTGAACCTTGGTAAACCACTGTTAAACTTTAAATAAATTGAATTTCTTGAACGCTGATAAAGTATTATTTTACGTCAGTAAAACATATTGCTGCTTCTCTTTTTTTGAGTGAGGTGCATTCCGCTCATCCACAACAGCACCTCACTGTGTTTCACTTGTTCCTAAAGACAAGGCCTTTATTGTAAGGAAGCCAGTAACAAGGCAGTAAGTCATTTCTCAGAGTGCAAAAAAAAAAAGAAGTTATCCTGACAATAGCTGAGGAAGATTGATGTTGCAGTGTAATAATATGTAGCCCCTAATATGCCTTGTAGATTCAAAAACCTTTTTAAGATGTGCATGTGTGTTGCCAAATTGCTTCAACACCAAAATTCTTGAGCTTCAACCTACATGCAGCACAGTAGTAAAGACATGTCTGGGGGAGGAACTCAGGTACTTTTGAATTAACTTAATATAGATTTATGTCCACACAGCATCCTGACTGTCAGAATTCAGTAGCTGCTAGTCAAAATTCTCTGATGGGAAACTTTTTGCTGAATAGTTATTTTCTTTAAATTTGCTTGGGAAATTTTTAGTTGCTTCTAAAAAACATAAATAAAATGCTGGTTTTTGTAAAAGCTTTTAAGTAAGTTCTCATTATCTTCTGAAAAACACGTTTTTTTAAGCCTTTTGAGAGGGGTGGGAGGAGTGAAAAACTTTCATGCTTTCCGTGTTTGTGTAAATAGGAGCAGACTGAAAGAAGTAGAAAAAGAAACGATTAGAAAAACTTGTAAAATTACTGCCATTTTTAAACATGCATAGCTTAGTTTTGAATCTTTATAGGAAAAAACAAACTGACAGTGATTATGAATTTGAAGTGAAAATATACATTTTATTTAAAATTTTGAAAATACATTTTTCCCAAACCAGCTCTGTTTTTCACCACAATTCAACATAAAAAGGAGAAAATTTGGCAATCCAGCTTCTCCAAGTAGCACACCATGAGTTACAAAGGAGCCCTGAGCAGCAGCTAGAGGAGCCTGCTCTGGAAGAGGGAAAGCCGTGGTAGAGCCTCTCTGCTCTCTCTGAGCAGCCTCTGAGATGGGGCAAGGAAAATTGTCCTTGTTGAACCTCCCGCCTTCTGTCACTGTCGCAGCTCTGGCTGGCAGGCTGCGGTTTTGGGGCAGCTGTGATTGGGACATGCCTGTAGCATGGGGACCTTCAGAGCTGGAGGCTGTCTCTGGCTGCAGTGGGACAGCTGGTGCAGAGGCGATTGCATGGGACTATCCTTGGCTTGATCCACAACCAGTTTAAAACTGTAGGGCAAGAAATTGTCAATAAATCTAATAGTAAAATTAATTTAAATTATTATTAATTACATTCATTATTCATTTTCCCTTTTCGGATTTCCCAGTAGACTGTAATGCTGGTCCTTGACCTCAGGAAATTGTGGTCCTGGTCCTAGCATCTCTGCTTGCTTTATAGATCCAACGCCTCCCCAGCCTTTGCTGATGCCTGACAGCAAGCCATGGCAGTGCATGCTTACAGCAGACGACTGCTAACATCTGGGAAGTAAAGGCAGCTGGAGGCTCAGAGTTCCCATTTCATATCAGATACAGGCTTTAATTCTCTGCCTTTGGACATGGGAATAGGCTTATTTGTTCCTATTATATTCCCTTTACTTCCTTCCTAGGGACATGTAACACCCTCTTAGGATACACAGTTTATGAAAACGCTGTTATAGAAAGAGTTGTTGTAGTGGGAAACCACTTTGTCCAGCATCCCCACCCTGCTGCTAGGATCTGCCTCCCTTGCTACCACAGGCACTGGGAGCTGCAGGTGTAGACCTGACATGGAGGTGCAAAGCTCCTGGCATCCTCTGCCTTTACAGTGTATGCACCTTCAGTTGCCTGATGGCTCTGATTGTGCTCCAGGGCTCACAGTCAATGAGGTCAACCTGCAAAGTACGATCCTCCCACCACAAACCTTCCTGACAATATCGAAGTTGGCTCAGAAACCAGTTTACAAGAGCTTAGTATTAAAGAGTGGCTGAGAATTTGTGTGTCTCTGTGGTCTGACAAACGAGTTCCAACTCTTGTTGTGTGTGGCCTGGTATCAGACACACGGGCTAGGGTAAGGTGAAGACTGTGATGTGTGATGCTTATTCCCACCCTGATGTGCTGGTTCATGTACCATGCTAATACAAAGCTCTTCAAGCATGGATGCATGGGACTAGGCCCTCAATTAGTGTGCGCTGTGTCCGATACCTGCTGCTCCAGCTGTGCATGCAATATAAAGCTGCATTTGCCCTCCAGCTCTGTTAAGACAGTCCTAGTTTGGTGGCTGCAAATTATTAATTTGTTTTCCTACACTTTGTATTGTGTACTTAGCATGAAAACAGTTTTTGGCAGTGACAGTCTCTGTAGCACATCCAGTATGACAGGGTCCCAGATGTGGCTGCAATCTTTAAGTGCTGTTGCAGTACTTCTGCTAATGAGCTCTTGCCAGAGCTACTAAACCAAATCCTGTGGGTGTGTTTGTATTACAAGGGAGTTGCCCTCTTCTTCTCTCTTAACTTGGTTTCCTATTTTCCAAAGCCGATGCTGACATCAGGTATGTGTATGTAGTCACGTAGGCAATGGCTCCTTCTCTAAGCTGAACTATTCCTGTCTCAAAAGAATGGAGAACTTTGTGACTTACCCTGGAGCACTGCGGTGTAACTGGCAGCAATAAAAAAAAGCTACAGCAGTGAATGAAGGAAGGTCTTTTCTAGACGATAAGGAGTTCAGGATGCACTCAGAATTGAGCTTTTGTTTGCTGTTGTTCTTTTAAATAACTGAAAATTCAGGGAATGTGTTTGGGGAGGACACTTTGATATGTTGGATGCTCATCAATCCGGGAGGATGCGGTCTGAGCAGGGTGGACGGTTTCCTTCTCTGTGCAGAACAGAGCAAGGATTGTCCGAATATGAGAAAGGCAAAGCAGTGATCCTTCAGCCTATAGCCTTGTTACTCTGGGCTTTTATGTTTGGAATCAGGAGTTTCCTTAGCTCTGCCATTTGAACTGTGCTGTAAGGCAAAATGGATGAAAAAGAGTCTAGGGAAAAGACTGAGACTTTCTAGGGTTTACACTAATGTTGCCCCTTTGATATTTTTGTGTTGTTTTCTGAGATTTGCTATTTCGGTGAAAGCAGGTAGGGAGGTCTGGGACTTTGTTTTCAGAACCTGGGAGAGACTGGGCTTTGAAGGAATACACACCATCACCCTTAATGCATGTAAGAATACAAATCTGTGTTTTTCAACTTTTGGCATCATGTATTGTTTGAGTCTCACCTCCGTGACGCTCCATTCTTTCACTTAAGAGCGATGCACAACTTACTTTGGAGCTTTGGTGGGGGAGGGAATGTATTTCCTTATGATATAGCTGTTACTGGCCTTTATTTAGGGGCAAAATAGCAAGTAGAAGTCCTGGTAGCATGATCTTATTTGGCAGACTCCATACTGCAGTGATGTCAATGAAAGGAGACGTGGAACTAGATAGCATCCCCAAATTATCTTCTGTCTGTGCCCGTATTCGTCAGTCCAGTGAGCAATCTCCCTCCTTCACACCTAAGGGCTGTGCTGGACTGCTGCCGTGGTGAGGTCCCCACATCTCTGCACAAGCTGTCCGCCTCTGCAGGATCTCTCCTCGGTTCGTGCTGGCCGGTGTGTGCTCCTGGCTGGTAGCTCTGCCTCAGGCCCCTCCTGTACTGAGTTCAAATGAAGACAAGAAAGGACAGTGGAGTTATTCCAGCACCTTCCTTTTGTCTCAGGGCCATCCTGACTTTGTAGGGATTTTTGAAGCTGTACTGTTTTTCTCCTGGAAGCCCCTGTGCATGTTTTTCCTGTTTGCAGAGGTTTGGGTTTGCTAAACCAGTTCCCTTGCTGCTGGGCACACCTCTTTGTGTTTGAAATACAAGCTACAGGATAAATATTCTATTTGTTTCACCAATTTTGTTAACCATGCTGCAGGAAGTGTGGATGAGGGATAAATGTGATGAATGGCATTCCCCCCCCCCCCCATTCAGACAAACATTCAGGTTTGTTTCATTTGCATGGAAGTAGAAGAGCATGAAGCAACTTGAGTGCTGCTTTCTCTTCCTTATTCAAGAGAAATAATATTCAAGTTAATAATAAGAAATAATAATAGAGAAATAATATCCTAGTTAAGCCCTTATTTTTCCTTGTTTGCCTTTCCTGTAATTACAGATGTTCTTCTTACCTCCACATGCAATAGATGTGCCTTGATAGATTCAGGTCCTGGTGTAAATTTTGAGTAACTGCCTTGATTTCAGTGGAGCTGTTTTTTGGAGACAACTTTCTTGCAGCTCATGGAGTTAGAGCGATGCAAGCCAGAAATGAATCGGGGAGCAGTGTTCTAGTAGCTCTTGACCTCCCAGCAACAGCTGCTGTCCCCATTGCCTTACAGTTGTTCTCTTTTACCCCCCCATCCCCATACTGCAGGGATCAGCATCTGGCTCTCTGCTGCCTCTTATCTAGGGCTGTTCCAATGCCACTGGAGGGGGAAAGGAGGAAAGAGGAACACCCTGGAAAAACACTGGAGTTCTCTTCAGTGTCGAACTTGGAGTCTTTTACCTATGTTTCTAATGTGACTTTTAATTTGGCCACAGCCAGTCACATTAGAGGTGAGCCCATGCCCTGCATATTATACATACACAGAATCATAGAGTAGTTTGCTTTGGAAGTGACAGATCTTCCTGGGAGCTTCCAGCAACAGAAAACACAGAGCAACTAGAGGCTTATGAATGAATGAATGATTTATTGTGGGGCTGGGTAATGCTATTATTGTGGCATGGGACAGGGGTATTTGATGCTGTGCTGGTCACTAATTCATGTGCGAAGCCTCAAGTGTTGGTCTGTGTGGATTAAATGCATGCTGAAGATGTTTTCTGTACTGTGCCACTTGAAATTCTCTCTCATGATGCAAGGCATTCAAAGCAAATAATTTTCCGTTTCCCATTTGCCAGTGAATGCGTGCTATTTAGTTTGTAATTGGAACACAGCATGCTGCGTGTGTCTTTGCTAGATCATGAAAAGTGGTCCATTTTCTAAATTGCACAAGTATTTGTCACCTTTGTTTTAAAATGGGAGCCATAAATTTTATGGGGCATGTGAATATATGTATTAGTTTTCTCACGCAGGTGGATCAGTTGAGTTCTGATCTGACATGGGCTTTATATGACCCTGCTCAGGTTACGTTCTATACTAAATTTTTGTCTGTTGATTCTATATTTAGATCTTGGCTTTGAATTTTTTTTAAGAAGACAGAACTAGGGAAAAAGTAGACATATCAAAGGGGCTGTGCTTCTACGTCTTATTCATAAGCCAGGAGATTCAATGAGCTATGTCAATTTGGCATGTTGAAGATGCTTGACAGTCCATTTCTTGTTAAATATGGTACATTTAAAAACTTTGATTTTACACAACTGCAGATCCATTTGATTAATGTGTTTTCTAGGGAGTGTTTAAATACTTGAATTGGCTGAAAAAAGTCCACTAACGCTTAATGGGGCATGACAGTGGCCTCAGCCTAGCTGTGATGTGGAATGTCATCTGGCCGGGGAGACAGAAAGGGTTATGTTCCTAGTGTTATGGGGGATAAAATGCAAATGAATTAATAGAACAGATTATCTCCACACTTTTGGCAATACGATTTTTTTTTCAGGTCAGCAAACATTATGAAAGCCTTGTCATCTCTGCCTCTGAAGAAACATGGGTCTTTCAGAAAGTGAGAAAGAAACTCTTCTTATTTTTCCCTTTTCTGATCGTACTTTTTTCCCTTTAATATGGGGCGGGGGGGTTGGTAACTGTTTGATGGAGGGGCTGATGGATGGAAATGGGGGCAGTTTGCAAACAACATGACTTAACATGACAGGAGTTAATCAGAGTTCATGTGCCAAGCTAGTGTTAGTTAAAAAAAGCACTACTGCTCTTTCTGGGAGAATAAACATCTTTGCACTTCAGCGGTCTTTGTATTTTGATGGGGGGAGAAAAAGGTTTCAAAGAAATGCTGCAGGATTCCTGCCTGCCTATGATTTGTAATATACATGGCATCTGTAGTGCAAAGAGCACTGCAAAGTGCAGTGCAGAGAAAAATGCTGTTATGGAGTTGAAGTGGGGTTATCTGAAGTATTTTGCTCTTGATGCTGTTGGTGAAAATTTTTACTGTTGCTCAAAGAAACTGAATTTAGGCCACTGCCAAGAGCTGTTGAAAACCCCATGGTGGGCTAAGATCCTTTTTCTGAGGTTAACTCAAAAAGAGCTTTGCCATTTTGTGATTCAGGGTTGAAACCAATGAGGAAATAGGAAATAAGAGGAAATCTGGAAATGATTAGAGTAGTTAATGGGTAGTGAGGCTGGGGGAGTGCTTGTGGAGGGAAGAAGCTCTCTTTTCAGTCCATTGGACTGAGTGGTGCTAAACTGAGGGGTTGGCTGGTTTGCAGGACAGAGGTGCATGTTGGCTGGAATAAGTACAAGGACTACAGACAGATTGACCCTGATCTTAATTCACTTTTGTTCTAGTGGATTTGTTGGTCTATTTAAAGCATATCACTCTGCTTGCTCCTCTGGGATTCACTAGTTTATCTTAATGTTGTTATATATCAGTAAGGAACAAACCTACATGGAGATACGGATAAAATATGCACTCTAACATGACAGCCTTTAGTTCAGGATTGTATTATGTGGAAGCTAGGTTTATGTCACATCTAAATAAAATACTGTCAGTGTCTTGCTCTGTCCACACCAGTACACTTTCTAAGATTCATAGATAATTTCCATCCTATTGCTATCTCCTCTCATCACCGGTAGCTAGATTTTCATAAGGGATAGTCACTAAGCAGGTCTTATTTTCACATTTCCTATGCATTGTTTAGGGTGTCATTTTATGACTGTAATTTATGTCCATATTAAGGAGGCTTTATAGTGGATTTAAGATGCTTTAGCATATGGGAGAACCAGACAAACTGATGATTTTTCTTCTATTTTTCCAAATACACAATATGCAGAGGATTTTCTCAGCCAGGTACCCAAGGAGCAGTGAAACCCATTCAGGCAATGCACCTCTTGACACTCAAAATGTCAGTCAAGAACTCCTCCTCACCCTAACTGGCTTGACAACAAGCTGTTGTACACAATTTTTTCTCCATGACACAAACCAGGTCATCCGTTTCCTCATTTATCAATTAAAGAGTTGCTTCAGAGCACACAGGTCTCATTAGAACTGGAAACTCAATGCCTTGGTGTATCATAAATTGTTTAAGCTTAATATGGAGGAGACTAGCTTTCTTTTAGTACTTTGCAATTTGATTTAGCCTAGCTATTATTTCCCAATGGACAAGGAGTTGTTTAGTTTGGAAATATCATAAGGGATGGAATATTGAGAATCAATTAATCACTGCCTTGATGCTTACACACAGATATCACTGAGATGCAGGGATAACTACAAAATGCAATGTTCAGGTAGGGTCACTTAGAAGTGGTTTGACTAAACCTTGGCAACTAATGAAGGGTGAATCCATACCTAGCAGTTGCTGTAAGTGCATTGTGAAAGAAGCATCCTAATTTTTGGCTTTGAAATGTATTGTGTCATTCAGAGAAATTAGAATGTATAAAATGATACCATCTTTGTTAACATAAAAACTGTATCTGCCTGACTCAATTCCATGCGTTGCCAATGTTAATTAAAAGCCCATCCTTTGAATCCTGGAGAGTTCCTTTGAAGTGGTGCAACTTAGAATAGGCTGTGGTTCCAAGTTTCTTTCATTCTCATTTGCTTATATTGACAACCAGTATAAATCTATGCGAGCAAAGAGTAAATTTGTTCTCCTTTTAATGGGACCACTCATGCAAGGGCTTGGGGATTAGATCTTAAATTGGCACCTTTTAAATCTTTGATACAGTTACAGACTCAGTGAGCCATGTAGAGCCCTCACCTTTCTTACAGCTAGAGCTAGCTGGAAATTACTTTTTTTTCTTTGTCAAAATATGTTTTCTAACAAACATTTAGAAAAATGCTGCTAAAACCAGTGCAAAACACTGAACAGCAAATGTAGTTTAGCTGAAAATATTCAGCTTTATTTCCTTTTTCTAGAGAAACAAAACAGAGACAAAAAATAACTGGGAAAACTAGATGACATCTGGGGATAAAATCTATTGCTGTGTTTAAAAGCATTATCTCTTCCCTATAAGAAGGAAAACAGTCAAAGTTGGATAGCATATATATGCCTACTGTTAGAGCTGTGAGAGAACTGCTCTTACAATGCAACTGGTGACAATCCAAACTGTAGAGAGGTAAATGCAGAGAGCATTGCAGGAGGAAACAGGCTGCTTTGGTCGCTGCCGGGTTTGTCGGTGCTTTGCACTCCTAGGATTCAAGGCAGCTTGCATGCCTGAATGTGTTGTCCCCGGAAGACCACTTCAGAGTTTCTCCCTGTGAACAAGGGCAAGGAAGGGGCTGGAGGTGGGTTTGTGTGGCAGGGAAGTGTGCGCTGGAGAAAGTTTGTCCCGCCACAGCCACGTGTGCAATATTAATAAAGCGGTCATGAAATGGCTTGATTTTCACACACTGGGTGTTTGAGTGTTCGGTGTCTCATGGCTTGGGTTGGAGCTTGTGTTTAAATAGTGGTGCTCGGATGTTTAAAAAAGATCCTCAGCAACTTCCAGTGTGAGAACCTTTTGCTAGTAAGAATAGCGTAATGATTCAGACTTTTATATTGCATCTGTTGGGAGATATTGGCAAGGAATCGCCCATCATACTTTCTTCAAGTACATCCTTGTGATTGGTCGCTATGCAAAACGGTATTAATGCTAGTCCTGCAGACACCTATGTCCTTCAGTCTCAGTAAGAATAGATCAATGCACCATGCATGGTGAGGAGGGTTGTAGAATACATGGAGAGTCAATTTGCCGGCCTAAGAATGAATAAGACTTCTCTTCCGAGGCAGCAGCGTTGGGAAAGGGAGCATATAAATAAGGAGAAATCCCGCTTTGAGATGAAGTGCAGTCCCTGTCAGAAATAAGTAAGCTTTAGACCTCTGCTCAGGGCAGTGAGTAAAATGAATTAAAGGTGCAGAAAAAGTGACCATGCCCGTGTCAGAAGGATTCTGGGCTTTTTAGTTCACTTTGCCATTGATACTGTCTTAGTTGTCCAGCTGAGCCTGTTCTAACTTTATATCCTTTAAATCATTAAAAAAATCAATGTATGAGCTGCATTCCCCTTCAAGAGCGGTATAGTTTGCACAATCCTCTGGGATCGGCTGGAAGAAGGGGATAAGAATGTCACACGTGTGCTGTTGGCTCCTCTCGTGGCAGGGTATATTCAGAGCAGTTGGGGTTGCTAACTCATTCTTTCATTCTGGAGGTATTTTTTCAGCAATGAATGAGGCAGAGGAGCAGACCCTGAGAAATCTGCACTCTCTGATACCCCGCTGAGTCTGCTCAGACAGTAATGTAGAATGTCTGCTCTCTCCAGGAGTGTAAAGTGCACCATCAAAATGCAAAAAAAACAGGCCTCTTAGAAAAATTGTGCCTGTAGTTACAAGGAAAATGGAGAAATGAAAAATTAAATTAAGCAAGGCTTTTTTTTTCATCAAATGAAGACAGATCTCACATTGCAAATGATGAGAAACCTGCAAGATAATGCACCAGCTGGGGGCTTCTGTATGGGTTTATCTGGAAATAGGACAACTAGCAGCAGCATCCCAGCACTGGTTTGCAAGAAGGTTGCTAATAATCACATCCCTGCATCAATCATGAGCAGTAGAAATTAGGAAAAGGAAGAAGTTAAAATTCAGCAGCATTCCTTACATCTAATGATGTCCTCTTGGATATGCACTTTCTGCTGGGATCTTCTAATACATCCAGATTAATTCTTGCTGCTGTGGCTGTTACAGACTTATTGCTCTGGGGCTCAGACAGTGACTAAGTTGGGTTAGAAAGATGGAGAGACACTTTTTACCAAGGCCTGTAGTGGTAGGTCAAAGGGCAACAATTTTAAACTGAAAGAGGGTAGGTTTATATTGAACATAAGGAAGAATTTTTTATGATGAGTTAGTGAGACACAGGAACCGGAGAAGTTGTGGATGCCTCATCATTGGAAGTGTTCAAGATCAGGTTGGATGGGGCTTTGAGCAACCTGATCCAGTGAAAGATGTCCCTGGCCACAGCAGGGGGGTTGGCTAGATGATCTTCAAAGGTCTGTTCCAACCCAAACCATTCTATGATCCTATAATTCTATGAAATGTACCGATGAAGGGCAATGGGAAAGAGACACAAAATAAGGGGAATAAAATCTGTTGCAGAAAGGAATATAAAGGGTCAGTGGGCATTACCTTCAAGAGCTTAGCCTAGGTGGCTACACACATAAAACAGCCACTGAATAACAGCAAGTCCTGCTCTCTCTTCCCCATGAGGTGGCTATTACTGCACTCATGGACATCTAGCTTAGGCAGAACGGGAGGAGGCTAAAGAAGAGGAACTCCTAGGGTTTTCTTTGTGAGGTCTGGCATGGAAAAGAAAGTAGAGGACCAACAGCAAACATAAAAGGCAGCTGAAAGTTCAGCCAGGAGTACTAAGAGCAGTTTTACATTACAAGTGTGTGTGCGCTGCCTCATCTACGACTGCCAAATCTGGTGAGCAAAGATTTCACCCCTCTGGTCTCAGCTCAGCCAACACTGCTACAGATTTTCTATTTCTGGTATGGAGGGGGGCATATATCAGTTGCTCTGCTACCTAAAAAGGGAGACCTCTATTCTAGCAGATGTGGAAATCCAAGTCCAAGACCTAAAGGAACCCTGCGTTGAGAATTAGAGATGTTAAATCACTTCGGTTGCTGCAGGGAGACGTGTAACCTCAGCGTGAATGGGGGTGTGTGAGCTCCCTCCTGTGTCTACTTGTGTGATAAAGGTGGACCTCAATGAGAGACGTAGACAGAGAAGACTCTTTAGTTGCCAGTTTAAAGTACTTCTGTATCTCTTGTGCTGGTAACGCAGTGATGATGGCGGTGCAGGGGAAAGTCTAGCGAGAGGAATAAGAAATACTCTGTTCAGTCTGGGCTGGGGAATGTTGATTGCAACATAAAGATGCTATTATGGTATTAACAAGAAATCTACCTGTGGAAAGCATGGTGTCAGGCTGAACCTGCTCTCTGGAAAATCTGCACAGCAATCCACTAATTCTAATCTGTTTGATTTAATAAAAAAGTTCAGTTTTAGAATTCTTTACAGAAAAAACCAAAGATTTAAAGAAAAGACTGTCTCTGTTAAGGTCTTTGTGAATTTTTTTTTTTTGTCTCTCCTCCCTCTGATTTTCACTAAGACCAGAAATTTCAGTATTTCAGAATTTCAGATCAGTGGTGTTTTAAGATCATATTTTAACCTCGTTTTGTCCCTTTTTTTCTTCAGTATATGATAGGAGACTTGAATTAATAACTTCCAACTGATTTGTTGTTCTGTTTCTATGTTACTTTCATTGTTCCTCTTGCCACATTGTTAAGCTTCCAGGGATGAAGTATTTGAACGGTGCAGTGTAAGGAAAGGGAAAACACACAGACTTCGCAATGGAAAAAGAACAAAACCCCATGAAATCTTTAGTTTCTCTGGGTTAAACTGCAAAAGGTAGAAAGGAGGAAAGAGGGGAAGAACCCTTCATTTCCTCAAAACAGAAAAACTGAACTGGCAATGGTGTGTGGCCAAACGAAGGGTTTGTGTGCTTTTAAGCTCCTCTTTTTCTCAAGGTGCCTTGAGTGATCTACAAGAAGCTACCACTCCTTTCCAACAAACCTTGCTTAAGTCTCAGCTGTTTGTAACTTTGAAATGATCTTTAAAAAGAGTCAACAAAAAGCTGTGAACGGAGAGCATGTTCTATCTTGGGATAAAGTGAGGCTCAGGTGCCTCCAACCTCTTTTTTCATCTAATACTGAAACAGTGTTGTCCTGTTGCCAGCCAGAAGGTAAATGAGTGGTGTCAGTCACAGTGTGGTCATCAGTCTAGTAACTGGGCTGAGATAAATTCCTCAGGTATCAAGCTTACATTTCTCAGTTCCTTACTTAGGCCACCCCTCTAAAAAGGAGCAATAGTTTCAGCACAGCTATTTGTGAGGAGCAGGAGAATGAATGCTTCCTGTGGAATGTATAATTGTATAAAGGGGTAGGAGGCATGGGATGGCCAAAACCATCAGAACTTTGCCTTCGAAGTGGTAAGGCAGTTTCAGCTCCATTTTACAGATGGAAAACTGGGAAAGAGGTTTTAAGTTATTAGCTCCAGGCTCTGAAGCAAAAGTCAGTGCTGGTTTGACCACTAGAACTATCACCTCTATCTATGTGTGGACTACAGTCAACCCCTTGCAGATTAATAATAATAATAGTGCCTTTCAGCTTTTATCAGACCATCTGATCTGATCTAACCTGTGGGTATGAAGATGAAAGGTTAATCCCCTGGGGCTATATGCTTTCCTTTACCTTTTCTGTATGAACGCATTGCCTATTTCTCTTGCCTGCCCACTTTTGGCATATGTCTCCTGCTGTCTCGTAGCACTAATACTGGTTTACATCTGACTCTGTGCAGAGGACTGCAGCCTCTTTGAACAGCAGCTGCCTATTTAGAGCTGCTTACAAGTTTCCTTTAGCATTTCCTCTCCTCTTCTGGCAGTTCCTCTCAGTATGATTTATGAATAGCAAGCATAGCTGGGGGTGATGCGAAGTGTCAACACCTCTAAATTCCAGGAATAGGAGCCAGGGTAATTAGTAATAACAAACCAGGAGTGTGTGCTTTGCATGGAGATCACGTAGCAGAGAAGTGTTATTCTGTATTCCTTGGGAGTGGGGGAAGTCAGTCCTAGCCCTTTCCTGTGCTTTTAAATCTGCATGTCATTTTCCTTAGATAATTAAGTAATTCCAGCCTTTCAAGGAGAGAGACTCCCTCCTTTTTCCCTGTTACCTTGCAGATGTAGTACATGTACCTTGCGGCAAATCAATGCTAACTATATTACCATGCATTATTGCAGTAATGGAGTAGAGTAAGCCCAAGGAAAAATGTTCAACCCTTGCCGATTGCATTACGAGCAAGAGGATCTTTTATGTAGCAGACTTATTAATTGCATTTTCATTTGTGTCCCTGAATTTTAACCCTTTTGAGATTGCTCTTCACCTCTTGAGTACTGCTAAAATTGCCAAATGTTGGACAGATTCAGAAAACGGAGAATGACAAGAATGGTCTCTGTGGTACTGCACTGGAGCCTGGACATCTGTAACAAAGCTGAGGAATAGATTTAAATCACCACCAAAAGAAGGCAGCTGCTAAATCACTTAGTAGAACACAGAATAAATATACTCTGCGTTTGGAGTGACAAATGTTATGGCCAGGTGCTCTTTTAAGGGAAGGGGAGTGAAGGGTTTTGGTCCCTACGTCTGTGCACCCATTGTCCTGCTGCATGTTTTTGCATTGCACAAAATGCCTTTGCAGGTTGTTCTGCCTCCTTCCCCAGAAGAACTCCCTGATTTGCCCCAGTAGCATTTTTATTTAGTGAAGACCAGCCTCCTTAGCTGTTCTCATTTGCACTCTGTCTGAAGACAGTGAACTTGTGTGTTGTCTGCAGGTCATAATCTAGATATCAGAGTGAGGTTGTCTTTTTGCTGCATTTACAGACCTGTTCCTGGAGCCTGACAGGAAGTCTAGGCATTGCTAGAGTTTAAATGATTATTGACTTAGTAATTCGCATTTGCATCATGAAAGTGCATAGAGCAGTGATACCTGGCCTTTGCCAGCCTACTACTGAGCACACATTACACTGTGTGTGGGTTACATGTTCTCTTCATCAGGCCAGTATTATTTTTTCTGATTTCCTGTGGCTGTGTGAAACTTCAGTTAGTCCCCTGTAAGTTGAAGCTATCAGCCAAGACAGTCTAGCAAAGGCTGTAAGAGCTACCAATTAGTTTTGTCCTACTTCCTGCCTTAGAGGTGTTGGGACTAAGACTGCCCCTTTCCCAATGTTTCTTACGTGAGTTTTGATTCAACCTGGCTCCTTTGAGGAGTAAGCTCTTGCTGAATCGGTGAACAGGATATCTGGGGGACTGCCAGGTCTGGCTTGGTAAGAAACACATGCCTACAGCCAGCTGCTTGCTGCTGTAGTTCTGTGTTATTTTTCTTTGTATTAATACTTCCTTTTTGTCTTGTTCTTCCCCACCAACTATACACCCTTCCATTCGTGTTGACTAGTATAAAGTCTTTCCTCAGTGCTGTAGTTCAATTTCTCTCTTGTTTGGGGTTGTTCTTAAAAGAGGGGAAGGAAATAGCCATAGGTGAGAATCTTAAAAGGTGGTGTTTGTTGTGGGAGAGAAACAGCACCAAGCTGTGAAGTCTTACCATCAAAGCTGGGGTCCCTGCCAGACTTGTTTCTCTCTAGTTTGCTTAGAAAATTCTGCCTTTGCGCACACACACGCCAATTGCTTTGGATTTAGCATGAGTAGAAAAGGAGCAAAACCAGCTCCTTCCCCTTCTAGTTTTATCTCAGGCTTGGGGAGAGGGGGGAGTGGAAAAGGGAAAGATATGTCTGGAAGAGGCTACAAAGTGGATAAAGTACCTGGGGTGAGAGCAAATTCTTAACTGTAGAGAACTGTTTCTGTGTCACTGACCACAGCAGCTTCACTCTTCCAGTATACGCTCTGTGGGGTGGGAAACGGCAGTTTGTGTTGTTTTTGTGTCTTGTTTCTGGTTTCAACAGGAGAGTTTTCTAAACATCTCCTGTGCAGTATCTGGTTGGCTGGAGGCTATCAAGGAAGTTTTCCATCCTTGTGGATTTGTGAGTTGTTGTTGGTTTTTTTGCCAGTAGCCTGTGGGGACCTGGATGCGGCTGATGTTTGGTGTCCCTCTCTATTTGAAGCTACTAAGTCCTTTGAATTTCTTCCCTGTGGCCTTCTCCCCCAGACTAGGGCAAGAAGTAAGTCTGCTGGGATTGCTGAGGACAACATTATCTGGTTGCCCTGGGAGCTAGCACTGTGCTGCATGGGAATTCTTGGAGAAGGTATGGTCGTCTCTGGTCAGTGATATGGTCCTAAGCTATGGTTTGTGTTGTATGTCTTGTGGCCTTATGGGGACTTTGGTTTATAGCCAGTCGTACAGCACTGAAGGGCTGATTACTCCTTAATGGGCTTTAGGGGTGTCACTGTTGCAGTCTTTGGATGATAACAGTGATCTCTGCAATAAAACACTCCTAGAACTCCTCTAGAAGGGAAATCTGTGTCAAACAAAAATCACAGGGTCTCAGATGGTCCCTGTGGTGGAGACTAGGAAAATACAAGTGATACTGCACACCCCACACAAATTTAGTTACACCTGATAATATTTGGCGTTTCATCAATGATTGGTCTATAAATAGGATCCCAACCAACAGATGCTTGGGAGTCACAGAAATTTAATTTTTTGAATTGAAGTGGGAGCAGCTGACTTTGAGTGTACAAGCCATGTGAGGTCCTGGAAATTTGGAGCCTAAGGAGATGTTTAGGGCAGGACACGGTATAGGGTCTTGAGGAGTCCCATCAGGATACAGGATGAATAAGGGATATTTTCTATTTTTCTCTCTTGCCTAGAGCCGTTAGCTGCTGATATCTTTTTAGTGGTATTGTTGAGAGGATAGAGGGTTGGGCTCTGGCAATTGACCTTCCACCACAATGCAGGGTGGGGAGGGACAGCTTAAGTCTGATAGAGTACAATTTTTCTTTCATTGTCTGTTTTCACGTCTTTGAAAATTCTCTCCCTTTTTACTGAGTCTCATCCTATTATTTTAGCTGTGATTTGCACATTATATTGTGCTTTGGTTTAAATGCAGTTGAGTTTGTTTTAGAAAAAGGTAACTTAATTATGTGACCTCTCAAGATCCCTATTTTTGAGGGTTGTATAAATGTTAGTCACTTCTGAAATGGTCTCACCTTAGTGACTAGTGAAATCTGGTGGTTTTTAAACCCTAATTCAAAGCCTGTGCTTAAATATGAAGTATGCTTGGGTCACGGGGACAAGTCCTGCTCTGACAGTACAGTCATCAACTGCTTTTTTTATTGCACCTTCAGGTATGCCAGCTGAGCTCCTCCATTACCCCAAACCTGTTTCAGTCAAAATAAGGGATAGCTGAAATGCTTCAACTGGCTGATGGCTGTTAACCTGTGTCACCTGAACAGCTCAGGAAGCAGGGCTGAACTGGATGGTAACTGGTTGCTTCCAGCAGGCACAGCGGCTAAGGGTGGATACCTCTTGGCACAACAGGAAGGGTGTTTGAAGGGTGTTTACCCAGCAGCAAAATATGGCAAGATTTAGCACTATGCTTCCCTTCTACCAAAAGTTTGTTTGTGCTAAACCTTGCCCTGTTCAAACAGCTTTGTGTCCCTGAACTTACGGTAGCTGTAGCTACTGTTGTCCTGTTGTGAGCATCTTACAGAGAAGATCAGAACCTTTCCAGATCCCACTATGTCCTAGGGAAGCAGTGGAACAAGCAGAAGGGAAGTTTCATGTTTGCAAAGACTCTCTCTGCACAGCAAGGCAGTATTTGTGCTCTGCTTCTTAGCAGCAAAAGCCACTCCTAAACAATCATAGACATAAGGTTTCATTAACAACCAGAAATGAAAAGTTGATGAGAGGTGTACAAAATTTCTAAGAGTAAGGAGGATTCCTTTTCTCCATGGAACCTGCAAGACTGAGGCATACCTTGGGACAGGAAGGGAGATGAGGGTCATTTACTCTTTCTGAATCAATGACCATATGAATCTTAGTCACATTCCCTGTTTTTAATCAGATTTTCTCCAAATGGGATATCTTAGCACTTATAGCATGCTCTTGGATATTATAACATCTTAAGCTACGATTATGCCTCTGTTCATTATATGTGGCACAGCTGGACCCAGCTTTTTAGATGAGCTCTTTGAATTCAGAAGTCAAAGAGAGGCTGCAGGTTTGAATGTCCTGACCCAGAGTTTTCTAAGTGCTGCTAAGGAGCATACTTTCAAAAACTTGGCAAATACTTCTGGAAATCTAGGATCTTACTGTGGTCCTGGACAATTTGAAATCTGGGAGACAGAGGATCCTGTATTTCTGACTGGGATCTCCAAGATAGAAATATATGCAACCTGCAGTATACGGTTGATTCAACACAGTGAACTTGTGTGCTGCACAACTTATCTTTGTATATGCTGCAAATTGGTCCACTCTGATAAGCTCTTCGGCATTCCTGATGATGCTGATTATCAGCAGAAGGGGATTTTCTTATCTTGGCTTTAGGACCAACATCAGAATCCAACATTAACTAGGAAGATGATCTAAAACCTGCAGAATCTCCCCAGCGCATTCAAAACACTTCTGCCTTCTCTGCCTGTCGCCAAGTCCTTCACGTGCACTGTGCAGGTTGTGCACCTTTTGGGCAGCCTTATCAGTGGGTGAAGATAGTGGAGCTGTCTGAGCATTCCTGAATGAAAGGGGATCTTCTGTCTCACACAGATATGGTGTTTGGATAGAAAAAATCAAAAGGAGGAATGCAGATAGGCCAGTCACCAAACCTGGCATTGCATCTGCTCGCGCTGGTGAAGTTCTGAGCCCGAGGGTGAGATCTGCAGAAGTGGTTCTTGACTCTGTTAAGCTTCTACCTGTTGCAGTTTCAGTATGGCCTGCGGCACCCTCTCCTGCTCTGGGGCACTGTGTGGATGGTGTTGATCAAGAGGATATGGCGTGTTGGGGGAACCCACTGCTTTGTGAGAACCTTACTCTGAGATCAGCTGTGATCAAATTGTCCCACCACTGTCCCATGATCCAGGATGTGTAAAACACTTCCCTTGGCATGCTGGTATGTGGCACCCATGTTGCACAGTTGTGTGCTGGGCTGTTGGACTCCCAGTTCATCATTTAGAGCAGGAGCTAGATCCCCTCTTGCAGCACCTGCGCAGTGTTTTTTTGCAGCCGCTGCTTAGGAGCTTTGCAGCAAGTCTGTCAGCACTAAAGGCTCCCTGCCATGGGCCTGCCGCGCTGCAGAAGCGGACTGTCCGCTGCACGCCCTGACTGGCTGTGCTAGGAGAACATCTATCCCACAACGGGGCTAGTGCTGTGCCAGCAGAAATGGTGGAGGCCCTGCCTGCAGGTGATCTTTAGTCTGAGGATATAAGGACACTTTTAATCACAGCTTTTAATTACTTTTGTTTAGGTAGGTTTAGTCCTTTCCTTAGTAAACAAGACAGCATTATCACACAGCTGCTTTGTTTTCCGGTGACTGGTCTCACACGTAATAAATAGGTTAAAGTTAACTGAAGCAAGCATTGATTTTTCTCTTAGTACTGTGGGATTTCCTCCCTTGGGAGAGCTTGAGTGGTGCGGGAGACCTTCAGGGGAGGGTTGTGTGTCTGTGTAGAGAGTGCCATATAGCTGGGAGGGGCATTACATTTTTTTCCCAGTCTAAATTTTCCTCTTATGATCTCTTCCCCAACTCCCCCTGCCCTCACTTGCTTTCAGGTTCCAGCAATTAAGTGTCCAGCTCCCACTCAGAAATTTCCCCGGGGTGATAATGCCTGGGAGACACACTCTGGGCCTCCAGGGAGGACTGGGTGTGTGCAGTCCTGTGGGAAGAGAGAGCATGGAGCAGTGATGGGCAGAGCTGGGCAAAACAGAAGGTATAGGGGTACTGGGGAGCACGTCTACAGCCAGCCGTGGAGGTAGTGATGGTGAAGTTATTGACTTGTGCAATGGGCGTTAACCCTTTGGTTTCATAATTATTTATTTTCCAAATAAAAGTCACAGAATGGGGGGGGGTGGGAAACCACCACAAAAAAAATCCACCACAAAAGAAACCCCAAACCTCAGATGCTCAATGCTGCTTTAGAAGGCTTTGGCATGTAATGATTGCCAGGCTCTATTTCTTTCTTTCGATAGGGTCATTAGACTTCTTCCATCCAAATCATCCCCTCCAAACAGACATAACTCCCCCAATTGTCTTTCTCTCCTTATCTGAACCCAGCTCCCCCTTGGTTATAGGCATGTTCTGCTACTTTATATTTGTGTCACAATTTGCTTTCCAGAACATTTACTTACTTGCTTACTCAGAAATCTACTGCATTGCCTGGTGTTATGGCATATGGTTGCCTTACATCAATTAAAAATCAACATGGTCCAACAGAATACAACACCAACCCCTGCTTCTTTGAATGGATGTCTGCAGCTGGGTAGGGCTTAAAGCAGATTGTAATAGATTAGACCAGGGTTTAAAACAGCCTGTAATGGATACTGTGTTGGACTGTTTCATTTCTTTTCTCGCATATAGACTGTGCAAATCTAGGGCTGTCAAATGACATCCCTCACTGTCACCGTGTCATGCAAGAGGCCAGGTTTTGAAGCAAACCTGACATTCCTGCAACAGGGGTGGTACAAACTGGAAAAGGCCCTTTTCTGCCTGCTGGTGATGGGCGCGCAGTTCGCGAATCGTGCAGGAGATGGGGGTGTTGCTCACGTTACCTTTGTCTTCTGGAGAAGGAAAGGGATCCGAGAGCACTGCTGCCTCTCCCTTCGGCACTGAGGCCTCTGCTAAGGGCCGGGAGATCTGGAACGGTGAGATTTCAATAGACAGTCCCACATCACCAGTGGGACTTCAGCTGTGCGTCCTATTATTTAACAGTAATAAGCAGGCATTGATGATAGGTTTTTAGGATTTTCTTCAGAAACACCAGCCCTTCCTGGATTTATCTGTCTGAGAAACGAGGGCCTGTGTTAATCTTGCTGACAATAGTATGAACTGAATGTCTGGTGTTGTCCCTGAGTGTGGCAGGTGTGGATGATATTCACAGAGGGTGATTTTAGTTGCAAGTAACAGCTCTTCAGTCTGCAGGGTAGGAGAGACCTGCCTATAGGGGTGGTCAAAGTACTGCCCTAAAGAAAGTGTTGGTGAGCACACCTGCACATGAAGCCCATCACATTCTATGCCGTGTGCAGCACTGATGGGCTCTTGTGGTGACAAAGAGCGATGTGGTGGACACAAAGCAATGCCTTGTGCTGGCCGCATTTGGGAAAGGAGAAGTGTCCACAAATCCTGTCTCTGTGTGGGTGGGCTTTGGTCATGAAGTCACAAATGCTGCTGTACAAGATCAGTGGCTGATCCAGGTGTGAAAAAGGACTAGGTCTTAAACAGTGTCCTGCAAGGCTGAGAAGATAAATGGGACTGGGTGGACTGCACAATAACTAAGCAGTGGCAATTGGTAGCCCCAGGGTAGGTCTTATTTCATGGTGACAGGGGTTCTGGACATGCGGAGATATTCAGGATCAGCAGTGAGCTGCTGTTGAGCCCAGAGGGACTGAAGAAACTTTAATCATAATGCAAGGATGAGTTCTGCATGTCACAGCTGCAGCCTCACCGTAGGAGGATGACATTAGGTGGGCAGTGCATCCCTTCACAGTGCATGGCAATGGCAGGATCCAGGGGTGTCATGTGTGCGGCTGAGGCCACGCACCTGGGGACGCTGTACTTGCAGCAGTCGATCTGGGGAGAGGATTGAGGTCTTTCGCGTTCCCCATGCCCTGTGGTTCCTTCACAAGCAGCAGGAGGGTGCAGCCTCGGGGCTGGCCCGGCGCTGTGCCTGCGGAGCAGTGCCTGCCACGGGTGCGTGTAACGTGTGGAATCCCCTCCCTCGCTGTTTTATGGATCAGCTCTGGCTGAGGCCCACGTCACTGCTCCCACACAAATGAAATGTCATCTCCTAAACATTTTGGCAGCGTAGTTTGAAAAGGAGACGATTCCAAGCCAGAAATAACATCCGTTGGGTTGGGGGCAGGTGATTTGCTCCCCCTGTGCCCCCATCTCCCACTCTCCCTCTCTGCGTTGGGATTTGCGGCTCACAGGCGGGGCTGGGGCCGTGCCCGTGGGTAGAGCCACTCCCGCCTCCCCCGAGCTGGTAGCGTTGTTCTCTGCAACCTGTCTGACACCCCGGACCCTCTTCTCACACCTGCAGGACAGCCATTTAGCGACAGCTGCCACAGTTTCCAAGAGCCAGCGGTGTTCGCGGTCCCCTTTTCTTGCCGCCAACTTGCTTCTCCCCCTCCCCGGCCGCAGCCGGGCGCCGCAGACCTCCCCGGCCCGAGTTAGGCGCTTTGCAGCACGAACTGGCAAGGAACCTCCACCACTCTCCCAGAGATTGCCGATCCTATCCCTGGCCCTCTCTTCCTCCGCTCCCTGCCCCGCTGGAAGACCTTCGTTAGGCGGGAGAAACTGTTGAGCCGTCCCCGCTCTGGGACTTGGGGGGGGTGGGGGGTGATGATGATACCGCGGAGAGAGCCGTGTAGTTTGTGGATCCGTCCTTGGACGGCAAAGAATGGCTGATGTGGTAAGTGGGAGGGTGGGACGATTAACATAACACTAATTATTGACACTTTGCAAAGGGAGGAGGAGAACGGGGGAAGGTCGACCGTGGGTTTGATCTGAAGAGAAAGTGCCGACGTGTTGCTGCAATAGAACCGCTCCGGGGGGACGTGGCACAGGACAAGGGTGACCCCTGGGAGGGGTGACACCCGGAGGATGGGGGGGGAGGCGGCAGCCTGCCCTCTCCCCTTAGCACCGTGCGGTTACCCACACCTTGTCCGGGGGCTGAAGCTGCAAAGGCTCCTCAGGCTTTGCCAGCAGAAAGCAGGTGTCCTGGCCGGGGAAATGCTGCGTCCCCGCGGTGGGAGCGGGAGCGCTGCACTATCACGACCTAAAGAAATCCATCTCCCTCGCTCCTTCTCCCGACACAGCCCCGACATGATGCTGCAGTGAGCTCTCTGCAGATACTGCACTTTCTTGGTTATTCGCTCCCCCCCCTCCCCCAAATCCTACTAGTCTCCCTTCGTCGGTGGTGGGAAGGCTGCTGGGATTCCCACGTACACGCGCGGGTTCCCACGGCCGGGAGGCTCTGTTCGGGACGGGCACGGCCACACGCCCGGAGCGGTGCTGCTGGGTGGCTGAGTCCATGGGTACGCTGTTACCCACGGGGAGTCACCCAGGAGCTACTCACGCCCGCGGCGTTGCCTTACGCCCCTTGCCCACAGGCCAGCCTGTGCGCGCGCTCAGGCCGGGCCGGGAACGCCGACACCGCTGTAAATATCAGGGCGTGTAAATGGACATCAGGAGCCACAGTGAATGACGGCGGCTTTGTCTCGGGCAGGAGCAGGCGTACCAAATCAGGAGAAAAGGCTGGGTGATGCTCCAGCTGATTCGGTGCGGTGTCCCGCCCCCGGCCCCGCTCCCGGCCCCCGGCGGCGCGGCGCGGCTGCTGACTCGCTGGTGATTTTCGGCGGCGGCTTGGCAAGGCTCGGGGCTCCTCCCCCTGTGTGGTGTTACCCTCTCACTTGATCAAATCCTTGAACGTGAACAGTTTCACTGAAAAGCACTTTTCAAAAAAAAAAAAAATCCACCAACAGTAAGGAACAGAATCCAACTACCGGGGCTAGAGTTGGGTTTTTTTCTTCTTTTTTTTTTTTCTTTTTTTTTTTTCTTCCTGGTCATCGTCTCAGAGGCTGAGAAAAGGAGAAGAGAAAGAAAGAGCGAGAGAAAGAGGAGCCTTTTGCAAATAATAATTATTATAATTAGAATCCGGCCCCTTTCTCCTAAAAAAAAAAAAAAAGCCCTAAACGCAGCGCCTCGTCCCCCCTCCCTCTCTAAGCCCCCCGACTCGCTCCGCAAAGGCATGGAGAAGGGGACTAACTGCTTTCCGACCTGCCACACCGTTTTCCTCGCCTGGACATGGCTCTTACTTCTCTCCTGGTGTTGCACCGGCGCCGAAATAACTTGCAGATCCTGCTCGTCTCCATCGCCCTCCTGGCCGCCCTCCTCGTCTCGCTCGTCTCGCCTTAGGCAGGAGCAGCGACAGCCGCCGCCGCTGCCTCCAGGATTGTGGAGCTGGCCGGGCTGCCGAGCGCGGGGCTCGGCTGGGGCGGCGGCCGCCGCGGAGCCGCTGCCGGGCGGGGAGCCGGGGGGCCGAGCGGGGCTGCGGGGAACGACGCTCCGCTCGGCGGGGGCGGGCGGCGGCGTGCCCGGGAGCCGGGGCCCGGCGGCGGCGCGGACCCGGCGGAGCAGCGACGGGCGCCGGGCGCTGCCGGCGGGCGGTGGCCGGGCTCAGCCCCGCGGGCCCCTGCAGGAGGAGGGGAAAGCGGCGCGGCTGCGAGGGGCAGAGGAGCTGCGGCTGGGCAGCACCACCTTCGCGCTCACCGGGGATGCGGCGCACAACCAAGCCATGGTGCACTGGTCCGGGCACAACAGCAGCGTGAGTACCGCCCCATCGGCCCGGTCCGGCCCGGCGGGGAGGCAGCCGGGCGCCCACCCGCGAGCGGGACGTGCCGCGCTTGCCGCCGGGGGTGCGGGGAGGAGAGGGGCGCTCGGCCAGCATTGCTCGTATTGCTGGGGGAGGGGGACACGGAGCGGTAGCCGCAGAAAAAGAGAAAAGTTTTCCTGGGAAAAGAGGAAGGAAAAGGGGAACACCTTTCTGCCCCCGCCCCCCGAAGCTGTGATCGTCAGGGCAGCGCGGCCACAGCGGCCGGGCTGGCCGGAGCCTTCTCCCTTGTGCGGGGAAGATCCCAGCTCCCCGCTCCGGTCTGTCCCGTGTGCCTGCGCAGCTGGGTCCCCTTCCTCTGTGTCTCCTCGTACGTAACGCACACCTCGACACGCGTCGCTGCCTCCGTGCCAGGGACGGCGTGATGTACAGCGGTGGTGGAAAAGCTCTCCTGTTCCCGCTCTGCATGCTGGTGGGCAAGAAGAGATGCCGCTAATTCATTAAGGGGTGGGAAGCCCCAGAGCACGTTAAGGGGCTCTCAGAGGAAGCAGGTAGCACAAGCACTGTGAAAAGTTTATAAAAAATCGATGGTATCTCATGCTTTTTTCCCCGAAGTCCATAATAACGAGTCACGGAGCTGTCCCTGAAAGTCTGTGGGACTGCGTGTGCGTGTGGGGGGTGTCCCAAAAGCCCCCAGGCAGTCGTGCCAGGATAGTGCGGGGCCCTTCCTCGCACCCTGCTTTGCAACACCTGGCAGATGATTGTGGACAGAACTTCAATTTTCTTTTAACTTGGTATCAGAAATACTATTTCTACTCTGCTGTAAAGTCTGAGAACAGGCTTAATCTAAAGGACTCTGGGAATGTCTGGTGACAATATTCCTATTATTCTGATTATTATAGAATGTCACTGCGTTGAAAATGGCCCTTTTATTGTTTTGCCTCTATTGGAAATGGGCATAAAGCAATTAACAGCATAAAACAAACTGGCTGGTTTTTCAGATACATTCTTCATGATACTGATTAGTCATAAAAAAATCAAATTGTCTGTCTGTCTATGCATCAGCTGTAGCTTCATAATGTGCAATTCAACCACTTTATTTTTTTGACTGGATTTTTTTTTCCTCTATGTGTTATTACTTAGGCAATAATTCTGACAGCAATGTAGATGTTACTTTGATTTAACCAATTTTTAAAGGCAGTTGTGTTTGCCAGACATGAATTCCACTCTCATTAAAGATGAAAGCAAACATTCAAGAGGAAATGGCTGCATGGTATATTTTAGCAATACACTTGTCTCAAGTATTATTTATTTTTAATATAACATGGCATGTAATGAAGAAAACAACCTATACGCCCTCTCTTTTGTTTCATTTTGGTGCTGAATCAAGAGCTGTTGAGCAGAAGCAGCTAAAATCCCCGCCATCCCTTCCCAACATGGATTTCCAATAGTTTTTAGTATTTCTGGTTAAAGTACTAGAGAAAACTCATTCTGTAGGTATTTGCAGGAGAAAGAAAGGTTATTTTTTCTAAAGTGCAGGTCAGAAAGTGATTTTCACAAAATTCTCCCTCCTGTCTTTGTTTCTTTTACAGAAATACGCCGTGTAAATAACTAGTTTCCTTTATTCTTTAACTGCAGGTGACTGACAAGGGTAATAAAGGAAAACATCTTGGTTGTTCATGACTTTCCATTAAGATTTTGCACCTCAAGATACCATGCATTGAAAACTTCCAACTCAAAAGCACAAACAAAAGCAAAAGACTGGTGTTTATTGCCAGTGTGGTGTTTGTAGGAAGGAAAAGGAAGCATTTTAATACATACTTGTGTTACCTTTTTGTGATTTTTCTGGTATGACATTTAGCATCTGGAAACTTTTTCTCTCCTGTCTCTTGGAGAAAACACACTACATTTAGTGATTAATTGGATTTTCTTTTTTAAACAGTGTAGAGGGAAAGTTAAATGCTTGAACCTGGGTCCTTTCATTTATTAGCAGAGAAGGCTGAATCCAATGCCTGATTTTCACTGCAGTTCAGTTTTTACCTAATTCTACTGTTGGGGTGTCTGTGGCACAGGAATGTCAAGCAATTTGCCCAAGGTCACTTAGGGAAACAGTGTGACTTCTTTTACCAGCCACATTGGCTCCCAGTCTTTCACCTCAAAGCATGTATTTTCTTAGGTCACAGTAGACATAAAGCAACAGGAACGTGTGTTGAAAATGGACAAAAGGTATTAACTCCTGTGTCATGATTATGCCAGATGACCTAGGAGAGCTGGTAGGATATGTCTGTATGCTATTATTTTCAGGCTACCAAAGCAGCAAAAAGGCATACAGATTGCTTTTACCAATTCCCTGTTACTTGAACAGACTTGGAACTTAAGCTTTTGTCTCTTATGATTTATTAAAAAGATGATCAATCAAATTTCATGCAGTGAAGCAGTGTATTTCAAATCAGGCATTAGTGGTGGGTGATTCCTAACAACTGGATGGATTTGCAAAGAAGAAGAAAGCATGGTAATAAAAAAATTGAGTTTTTACTGGGACATACAGATCTACATACACTCCACAAAAGGGAGTTCTTTGCAACTGCTGCATGTCCTGTTACCTAGAATGTTAAAAACCTCCAGTGTTTTTTTAAAATTATTTTAAGAACAACTCCCCCCTCTATCTTCTATCCCCCTTTTCTCCCATGTCCCTCAAATCTCAATTTAACTTATTAAAAAATAATCCCTTCCACGCAACAAACTTTTGTTTTTTCCATTTGCAGATAGTGAGGTCAGGATTAGGATAGAGGCAAAGGGCTGGTGAGATTGGGGAATTTGGGTTGTCTGCTTTGTCCTGCCCAGAGGCTTTTTCTGTGACCTTAGGAAAGACAATTAACCTCTCTGGATCTCCTCTTCCATGCTAAATGAGGATAATACTGCTTAGCTACCACAAAGTGGTGGTGTGGAGCAGAATTAATTTCTGCTTTGTACAATACCTGAAGATCTTCGAGTGGAAATTGTTAGGAAAATGCAAAAATACTATTCAGTGTAGAAATGAGGTTTGTGTTCTCTGTGTTCTTGGGAAGGGGATGTGGCTTAATTCAGTGGGCCTGATATTAGGAAAAGGAGGCTTGTACTTGGGCTTCAAGTGTCAGTCTGCCCTAATAGAAGCATTTGTTGAGAGAGGTCACTGAAGCTCTTGAGGGACCTGGTAGAGATCAGATGAAATGTTTTCTCGCTAAGGCCTTTCTGAAGGAAGGAGAATTTTTACTGAAAACTACTGTTATTCCCAGAAGATCTGCAAGCCATTCTTTTTTCAAAGCCATTCCACTCTGAACACACCCCGTGTGCAAATGTACCATTCGGTGAGCAGTTGTATATTCTACGCTTGTTTTTCCTCTCTAGATTGTTGTGTTAGTGCATGAAAATTTTCCTTGCTCTGCTCACCAGATGTTCTCTCCAACCTTCCTGTGAAGATGATCTGATTCCTCAGATTATCTTTTCCTCCTTACTCGCTCCCTGATTTTTAGGATAAGGACCTGCAAAAATAAGTAGCAGCACCTTTACTTCTGTTATAGCTTTAAATTTCGCTATCTTATTTCTTGACAATAGTTTTTTCAAGAGATTTCAACAAGATACAGT
Source organism: Phaethon aethereus (assembly GCF_964289735.1). Lineage (NCBI taxonomy): Eukaryota > Metazoa > Chordata > Aves > Phaethontiformes > Phaethontidae > Phaethon > Phaethon aethereus. The sequence goes on from NC_138583.1 coordinate 28,217,740, forward strand.
GGATAAAACACACTTACTCAGATTGCTCTCCTGATATGATCACTAGTAGAATGGTAAACGGGGACTGTTGTCATTAGGTTTCAGAGTAATCAGTCTGATGAATGTAGCTGTTTATCGGAAGTACTTAATTCTGTCCATGCTTTTTCCGTGATGGAAATGCTACAAATTCTTTGGTGTTGTGGGTGTTCTTTTTTTTCAATATAAGAAGCAAAGATACACACTTTAGCTTTCTTTTAACCTCTAAAAGACATTTAGAGGTTAAAATCTCATCCATTGTCTGTTGAGAGGCCTTAGCTTATGATCAGTGTCCTTTAGCTATCCCGTGTATACGTGCCCTTGCCTTTCTAGTAACCAGAGGCAAACTTCAGACATAAAGATGAGGAAATGCGCTATAATGCCACAGGAGAGGGCATTTGTCTAAGGCATGTACAATATTACAGGTTGCCTCAGTCAGACCAAGTTCCTATATGATCCCAGGGGTTGGATTTTTCATGCTGTAGGAAAAACATCAGCAGCGCATATTTTTATCTCGGTGCAGTGCAGCAGTGCAGAAGAGAAACCTGTGAAAGGATCGCGTGCCTAAATGATACAGCTGTTACTTGTGCAGACCCCGCAACTGCATTGATCCCTGTAGTATGATCCAGGCTCTGAAAGTTGGGGAAGGCAGGATGAGAGCTGGTGAGAGACTGGACTGGGGCCTTGTTTTATCTTGTCAGCCATGCTACACTGCTTTGCCCAGAGGTCCGGTCAGCCTGTGGCCATCATCTCTAGAGTTAACATGGTTATGAGAGTCACTCCAAGACTGGGAAGATGAGATGTCTTTGGGAGAAGACTCTGGTAAAGAAGAGGCTAACAGTACTATACTAGCCTACAGCCACCTGAAGTAGAGTTAGAAAGAAGATGGAGCTTATCTTCTTGGTTGAAGAGGTTATAACTTGTGGCAACAGCCACAACATATGTCAGACTGGATATTAGGAAGCGTTTCTTCTCAAAGAAAGTGTTGCAGCAAGGCACTAGGAAGTTTTGGGTATCTTTGTCTTTGGATATATTCAAGGCTTACGTAGACATGATCTGGTGGTAGCAACCCTGCTCTAAATGGGTTTCTGCGATTCTTTTCCTCTTGCTACCACTGATCCTGTTGCTTTACCATGTGCGAGCTCTGAGGGCTGGCAGTGAAAAGCAGGTTGTACAAGTTCTTGCAGTGAAACCTGTCTCTTCCGGGAATGATTCTTCTGAATGCTGTTGGCAGTGTTCTGGTGTGATCTGCTAATGTACTGGTGGTTTGATGCTGAGACATTACTCACTCCCATGGCGAATTACAAGCTGGGGAGGCTGATGGACTTTCTGTGTGCCAGGTAGTTTTTCACTAAGATGCCTAGTAATGCAGTGTGTGATGGGCAGAACGAGGTGGGCAATATTTGCAATTCCAAATAGGCTGCTGTGCTTGGAAGGGAGGAAGGGGAGAAAATGAAACTTTAGGCAGGCAGTGCTGCATTTAGTTGTCAGCCATGGGCAGCTGCTCCAACAGTCCAGTTGAATTTCAGTCCAAAATATTTACTCCTAGACTACAAGATGGTGACAGAGCAATTGTATTAATTGCACTGCATTTGGTAGATAATTTATTTGCTCTTCTAACCTGTTTCTCTCTCAAATGGCTTTTGGTTATGTTGTGGTCTTGTTGCCATTGAAGGTAGGTCAGCTGCATCACAATATCTTGATGCATTTACACTTCTCCACTACCTTTAGTAATGAAGTTTGCCACCAAAGTCCTTCTCCAGGACTTTGCCAATCTGTTTTTAATTAATATTTAAATAGAAGATGGGGAAATAAAAATTAAACTCTTGCATGGCGATTGCTTTTATGGTTGTATTGAGTCAGTAGAGCAGGAAGAAGGTGCCTGGAAAATATTTTTGGGTTGTTTCTCTCCAGACTGGTTTCATTGCAAAGTTAGGTCAAGGTTCAGTGGATGGGCCTTGATGTTGCTTGTGAATCCCATGAAGTTGGCAGATTCCCTGGGCCATTGCCGTGTCTAGCACAGCAAGCTGTGCATGTTCTTGTAGCTCAGAGCTCAGTAACAGAACTGCTCCTGTTCGAGGTGCCTGTCAGCAGTTTGCATTCAGGCCTCAGTATTCAGACTTTTTCATCTCAGGGATGAGGCCTAGGATTTGTGGTTAAGCTTTCACAGCGATTTAAATGCAAACAGAAACAGCTATGTGATTCTTTATTTTTTTTTTTAAATGGAAAACATTCATCCAATTAGATGACAAGGTATTTTGGAAATGGGTTTGAGCAGATAATTGATGTTAGTCAGGAATAATTTTTCCCAAAAGGGAGGTGAGACAAATATTTTCTTAAATGCAAGACTGTGGGTAGGTGAAACTTTCTGAGAGTTTCCAAATTTGTAACTGGATTCATAGTAGAGATTTTAGAAAAAATATGAAAGCGATGTTGTCTAATGGGCAAAGCACAGGTTAATGAAGAAAGATCTTTCAAGTTGATTGTAATAAAGGATACTGGAAGCCAGTCTTGCAAAGAGTCAAGAATTTTCTTAAGTCATACCAGAGGATCATGCTCTTTAAGCTCTCTGGATCTCTGTGGGTAGAATGGAGGAGAACAGCACATGCTTACCTGAGTCAACGCTCTCTTACAAATCAGATTTGTTTCAGAATCGAAGGCCAAGCCTGAGCTCATGGTTGGGATTGGTTCCAAGAGAATTGCAAGGAAACACCATCAGTTCTGAAGTTAAAGCCTGGGTTTGGTTGTGACCTGGTCAAGTTTAGCTTCCAGTGAGAATCTGTGTTTGAAGGTGTAGAGTCCAACCTGCCTCTAACCAAGACAGTAAACTAAATAGTATGTTCCTTGCAAAGTACTGAAGTCTGTAACAGCAGAAGGTCCCCAAAGCAGCAAAAATATTTGGTTGGATCCTTAGTGTAAATTGATGTAGGATAGATCTAGGCTAATTTACTGTAGTTGAAAATGATGAAGAAAGAATGAAAAACGAGTACAGAGGCTAGTAAACATGGGACAGCACAGCAAAGAGACCCTTTACATTCTCTGAATTACGACGACAGGGCTGTGGGAAGATGACCTGCTTTCTCTCTTGTGCACAGCCCTTCCTTTTCTCTTGCTTGGCTCTGGGAGGTGTGAGTTTGACCCACGCCGTACGCCATGCTGGAGACTGATCTGGTGACATACTTGGCAAAGCCCAACAGGGATTTTCAGCTGAAATAACCCTTAGATGGAAAATACTCCTTTGCTGAAGCCACACCTTTGCATGCAAGTTTCTTGGTTTGCTTAAACTCCCTGCAGGAATCCAAGGCAAACAAGTTCCCAAATCCTGACTTCCTCTTAATGTCCAGGGAAAACTACAGCATCGTTAACAGTTCCTCCATGCAAAAAGAAGGGCATGGCAGTATTTCCTCTACTACCTTTAGGGGGTTTGTGAGGCTGAAGGAACTAAATAAAGTTTGCTGCATGTTTGAAGAGTGTGGCTGTGAGAGTGTTAAACATATTTGATAAATAACCTGCTATGGAAATCTGAGAGTCAATTCCCAAGCCCTTGTGGCCAGCAGAGTCCCAGCATACCAAAAAAAATCAGAAAAGGTTGATTTTGAATAATGAATCCTCTCTTTTTTTCCTCCCTCTCAGTCCTGAAGGAGACCTGATTGCTCTCCCACTGAAACCAGTGGCAAAGCCCTCTTGTTCAAGGAGGGACCTTGACACTGAGGCTGTCGCTCTGTTTTCTCCCCTTTGTGTTCAGATATGCGGCACATATGCTAGCCAGGCAGATACGCAGAGCACTACAGAGCCTCTGTGCCCAAAATAGCATCACTTTTAATTAGCTCCAGCGTGATTTGGACACCCTGGGGTGCAGGCTTTAGGAAGGGGTGCCGGGTTGCTGGTGTGTGAAAAGCAGAGCTGGGCGCTAGAGGGAGCGTGGGCATTTGCTAAAGGAGGGAAAACGCTGCAGCGGCTGCGGAGGGGAGCTGGGGCCTGGGCAGTGCACGCTGGAAAGACAGACGCTGCTGAAATACTGATATGAAAACCCGCTTGGAGTCATTGACTCTGTGAAACTCCTTCTGTCTGGGGTTCCCTCTGCGAGAGAGGAAAGTAGTCTTAGCGTGCACTCAGCCGTGGTAAAGCATTTCACACACGCCCACCCTGCGCGGCTGATACCATCTCCCTTTTGTGTTGTCGCTAATTGCTGCCAGGCTTTTTCCTGAAGGTGGGAGTCCCAATGCCGCGGTCTCTCACCTGCGCCGGTGTCCTCCAGCCGAGTCGTGTGCCTGTAAAATCACCGGCATCCCCCCAGCCGCTGCCGGCAGCTGGGAGAAGGGATGCTGTTAACATTTACACTGCTGGGACGCAGCAATCCGAATCCTGGCTGCTCCTGGCTGAAGCGGCGTGTACTCCCCATCTCCCCAACTGCCGTGCCCTGTTTTCTCTTTGGGATGAGCCCCCGAGGGTAGCTGTCGATGGACCCGCTTTGCTGCTAGTCTTCTCCCTCTCCGACACCAGTTATAGCCGGTAGGCAAGGGCCGGGGAGCTGCGTTGCATCGCCCGGCTCCCTGGTGCCTGATCTGCAGAGGGTACGCTTGTCCTGACCGCTCCCTGCCACTTGGGACTCCACGACCGACTTGAGGATGTTGCACAAGTCTTAGCATTTCTGTTCCTCTCTCCTTTTCTTTCTTGTGAGTGTGGGGGGACAGAAGGGACTGGAATTCATCCCAGCCACTGCATGGTGGGACAGAATAATGTTTCTTCCTGGGAAAAGCGGTTGCACTTACTGGTGTCTTTGGGATTAAAATGGATGTTTGGAACTTGGAAAAGCTAGGACTGAGCCACAGCAAATCACTTAGGTCAATGATGGGTTAAAGGCCTCAGGATCTTAAAAGCAACCACTTTGGCACTGTGTCAGACACTGCATACTGCTGGTCCATATTCAGTGGACAGTGATGCTGCTGGTACGCTCCGGAAATGCATTGAGCTCGCTGTGGGGATTTGGTATAGGACTCCAGTGAGGGGTTGTGGAACTGAAGGCTTGAACACAGAGCTCCTGCTGACTTTCAAGGTAGAGAGAAAAGCATGAGTTGAGTTCAGATGTGTTTCCGTGGGGTGCCAGAGGAGAGCAGGCTGTACATGCAGCTTGTCTTCATGATGTTTGGACTTGCCATTGTGCCTAATGGGCGTGTGCATTGCATCATGCCTTGGCTTCCCTGTCTACAAGGAAGAGTTAAATCACATGAAGGGCTGTTGCTAAGGCTTAAAATGGACAGATATTTGCAAAAGCTGTTGGTGGAAGAGGATATATAAAACCTGATTATTCACCTCTTGCCAAAAGTGCTTTAGGATCTCATGGGTGCTGGGAGGAAGGAGTGGGAGCTCTAGCTGGTTGCTAGCCTTTCCCTGCGGTTTGTGCCTGATTGGAAAATCCCCCCCAGCTGTGATCAATACCACCCAGTGCAGGCAAACGGGGCTGCCTGTCTGCAGTCCTCACTTGCCTCTGTCAGAAGACTGGCTGGGGAATTCTTTCTGCACAAGGTAGGGGGGTGGGTGATTGTGTATTTGTAGACATTTCTCTGTCCTAGGCTTCCTGTCCTTTACCACCAAACCCTGCCAATTTTGTGCTTACAGGGTGACAGGTATGATTGTACTTATAAAGCTCTTACGTTGCCTACTTCAGCTGTGTATTTCAAAGGTCACTAAAAGGAAGGTTAGTAGTATTAGTCTTATTAGTCTTTTTTTTTTTATTATTTTTGAGAAACAGAGGCATTCAAGAGAGGAGGGATCTGCTCTGGGTTGTGCTGCTGATCAGAACTGAAGTTGGAAGGCAAGTTTTCTGAGTCCCATCCCTTATTGATATAGCTCCTGAATGACAAAAGAATTATTTTACTTCATCTGCCGCAGCTCAGGTGCTGGGTGTATTTTCTTTTTAGAAGAGATTGCATGAAAGGAAGGGAAAAATAGGCGAGAAGAAGAGCTAAGGGGTGGGAAGAACAGGACTCATTAAATAATAGAAAAGTGGAACATGCTTAGTTAAAATCATTAACAGATTTATCAAGTTAAAGCACTGCAAAGTTCTGGCTGAAAGTGATTTAAGAACATCTTTGTCTGCTGTTCTAATCCCTTTGCCAGCATGGCTTCCCAGATTGAATTACTTCAAATCACAGCTCCTTTTGAGCTGGATGAGAGTTGACATGGTGAGACTGTGGGAACCATGGATTTGGGCTTCCATTGGAAATACATAGACAGGAGAGGGGTCACATTTGTCTGCTGAGGGGGTTGGGAGCTGGCTCTGAATTATGTGGCTTGCTTGTGACGGGTTGGAATAATTTAGGATGATAGTCATAGCAGGGCATGTGTAGGTCTGCCTGCCTGTTTGTGCAGTCTTGTCATGGGATAATGTAGGATGCAAAGTTCAAGGGTCATGTTAGCTTTTGGAATCATTTCCCCACCCTTTGTTAATACACAACCCAACCCAAGGGGATAAGTCTCTGCCCCGCATCAGGTACAGGTGAAGGACTCCTGAATGAGCCAGGGCAATTAAACCTTCTCTCTTGGATGGGGCCTGGGTCTCCCCGTGTCAGCCTTTGGAAAGGTGGAGGGCTGGGGCGGTATGTGAAGGGTAATGTCCTTGTTCTGCCACCCACAGCATGTTTCTAGCTTTGTTCCCAATCAGCAAAATATTGGTAGCACTTGACGCTATAGTGGGAGTGTGGATGAGGCTGCGGAAGGGTATCTGGGCTGGGGCCCTGTGCTTCTGCACAGACCTACTGTCTGAACTGGTATGAACTCTGTTTGGAGTGGGACAGGGTTTCCTTTCTGTTTGGGTATTGAAAGTCCAGTGCAAGGGAGTAGACTGGTGAGCCTGCATGTAAAGGAGCATGGTGACCTTGTGAATGGGAAGCCTTGCTCACAGGCTGTGGTGGGAGAGGCAGACAGGTAGACCTGTGTATCAGGCAGGAGGTCTCTGAAAACCACATTTGCCATCTGGCCTGAAAAAAGGCTTGCCTATGAAATGGTGAGATTGCAAACCAATATGATAGCCATGCTACTTGAGAGAACAGTGAGTTTTAGAAGAGAGAGAATCTTTATCCACGTGTGCTTTGGCAATTATTGGAAGAACACCAGGAGAAAGCCCCATGCAGTCATAGTGTCCATATCGGGTGTTACAGAGATGTAATAGAAGTGGTTTCAACTGTCATCGGCCAGAGTTTTCTGGGTAGCTAAGCCTTAAATAGAAGGGCTTTCAGAAAAGTATGGGATATGGAATATGCCAGAGAAAGATCTGGCCAGGGCACTCTAGTGGATTATGATTTCTGCTGAGTGTTTCTGAGGCCCTGCTCCAGTAGCTGCACTGAATACTTAGTTGTCTGGCTTGTGAGAGCTGTCTGCTCTCTGAAGGATCAGAACATGAGTGAAATGCCTAGTTGTTTTGCTAAGCAACGGAAGTTAGCCATCACTTAACTGCCTGCCCTTTCAGGACTCTTCTATCTCTCAGTGTTTTCTTTCATCCCTGTCACGATCCCTCATTCTGCTGCCTCTTTGGAGGAGCAAATAGTGGCACATGGTATACTTGGGTGAGCATTACAGGTGTGCTGGAAGGCTGGCTGTGGTCAGCACATTGGTCAGCCGGAGCCCTGCCAGCTATGAGAATGGACACTGGGTGGCTTCCTGTTCAGGCTAGATATTATTTTGGGACCTGCTTCTTCACTCAGTTGAACTTAGAGGAACTTGGTATCTCTGTGACCTTTTTTTGCTGTTGAATTCAGTTCAGATTGGTCAACAGATTCCAAAGTTATGCTTCCCAGGCGCACGGGTCTGTTGTGTCCAAGGCTGAAGCTTTCTTGGCTTCTTTCTGAAGGCAACCTAAAACACAGCTGCAGCATCAGCACTGAGGAGGCCTTGATTTACCTAATTAATGTTGTTCACCATTGTTTTTTTGCCAGCCTGCCTGGGAACTTTGTTCCTTTAATCAAAAGGCAACATTGCTGGCAGTGTAGCATTCTCAGTTTGCTGGTACTGCACCTCTTTGTTGCAGGCTCAATTCTACCCTCCCTTGCTTTTAATTAATTTAAGATTATCTTCATTACTTGTTCCTACCTCACATGCTACAAGTAACAAAGCCTGCTTTTCTGAGTTGTGGGGAGGTTTTACTCTGGTGGCTCTTAGCTTTCTGTGTGCTTTCTTAAATTTTTTTTTTTTGTGTGTGTGTGTGTGCTTCCTGTAGTGCTACTTGGAAACAGGCAATAAACTGGATTGAGGAGAAGGTGTCTTAGTGAAAACTCACAGAATGAGAAAGAGGCAGGTCTAACTCCAGCACTGAATAATGATATCAAATGTTAGATGGTAAAATAAAATAGTGGATCATTTGAGAATGCTACATCTTCTGTAAAATGGGAGATTCTCATCTTCTTCCCCAAAGACAAAGGTTAACAGTCATGAAAGTCGCTGACTAGTGGTGGCTGTTCTCAGACTGGGGCCTGAAGGAGCTGCAGAGATTTCTTCATGTGCTTATCCTAGCGGGGACAAGGGCGAGAGGCAAGAGCTGACACATGGAACATGTGAATACACAGGAGTGAGTTGATACGTGTGTTTCTGTTTCACTATGGGGAAACACCTTGTCTAACACTGCATTTTTACCTATGAGAGTTGTCTATAACATTTATTGCCTGTGGTAGCTAACAGGTTTATCAGTACAGAACTCGCTTGTGTTTGTCAATATTTGCTGCATGTGGGCACCTGAGAGGAGGATGGAAAGGGACAGAGTGGACCTTCCTGGGCACTTTTTACATCTTTTAAAATCCCATTTCAATGACTATGTGCTTATAAAAAATGTTTTAGACATGTAGAAGATACTATGCCTGTGTTTACATGTGTGTAGGGATATGTGACCTGATAACTATAGAACTAGAAATATAATTGTTTAATTAGATAAAATGTAAGTAGCACGTAACCACAGATTATATGGGGCTGTAGTCTGATTCTTCCTGCTTTTCCTCCATTCCCCCTCTACGCCCTCCTGCTGTAGCTCATGTGCTCTGATCTCTTTATATGGGATTGCAGGTCCCTTCCTTCTCCTTCTCTAGCTATGGCCTTTGGACAGTGGCAGTGACTTCTACAGCCGCTGGTATGAGTCAGGAGTGAAGTTTTTTTCTGTGCCTGGCACGGTTGGATCTCGGCAGCCCTCTTATACACCAGGTTCCTTAGGTTGAAAGTGGTGGTTCATGTGCTGAATTTGGAGCTCTCACAAAGCATTTGTCCTCCCCGGGTTCAGTTCTGTTCTGCTCTCATCTGTAGATCTAACTGATCAGGGAATGGGGGGGAATGGTAGCAAGGTGGAAAAGAACTGGCCATTAGTTGGGGGTCTGTCCTTGCAACCTTTTCTGTCCTGAGGTAAAAGCATTTTTTTTCAGAAAATGCCTGTGGAGTTGTAGGGTTTTGAGAGATGAGTAGAAAACTGTGCTTAATGGTAAATATTTAGGAAAAAGGCTTTTTTTTTTTTTTTTTATGCCCCATGTGTATGTACAGCACCTTGCACAAATCTTGTGTCTTTATGCCATCTGTATTGCATACAGCATCCTTTAACCTTGCCATTTGTTTTTGCCTGCATATATGGAATTTGAACTCCCTGAAGAGGAGGCAGCCTGGGCATTCCCTGCCAGCCTGTTCCTACAGACCACAGATGATCAGTTGTGATAGGGAAGATGTGGCCTTTTCTGTTGTTTCTGTCTTTTTGATACTGGCCTGTGCTAGTCTCTGGGGTGGCACACTGGGTCAGTTTTTGCTCAGTTTTTCCCTCCTGAATTCAGGTCCAGAAGATGTTTTGCTCCTGTGTGATAGTCCCCTGTGGTGAATTTGTGCTGACAGTGCTGGCTTCAGGGCAGCTGGTAGCTATTTCAGGTTCATTCTTTATTTAAATACTCTCCCTCCAGAGGCAGGCTTGTGCTTGACTTGTACTGATGCATTTTTCTTGTGCGTCCTTCTGCTATGGCAGATCATGCCCAGGGCAGGGACAGAGAATGAATCTAATGGAAGGAATTAACACCAGAAGAAAAAACAAACAAAAAAACTCCTCTGAGCAAGGCACGCACAGCTACCGGGAACTTAAGCAGTATTTTGATGCTATGCTGCTTTGTGGCAAAGCCTAACCCCCACTGGGAGAGGAGGGGGGGAAAGCGATTATCTGGAGTCAGTGTGCCAGTGTCTGGGACGTGGTCAATTCAGGGTAGACGTGCCATGGCTGAATGATATTTGGAGTTGTCCTGGACAAGAGCTGGACAGAGAAATGCTGTAAGGAGGCTTTTCTCCTACTTATTTAGGTTGATAGAGTTGAATGGGTCATTCTCACCTGCCAGGGTGCATAAATTGCTGTCACACAAGCTAAAGCTTTAGACCACTGGTTAAATGGTCTGTCCTGCCCTTAACTGGAGGGAGAGGAAGGATGTCAGTAAATACATATTACCCTTTCAGGGGATACTGTTCAGCTGAAGTTCATGGTCCAAAATCCACTCTGGTTTATGGCAACATTACGCTGGTGTTGGTCCAATAGAGCTTGATTTACACTAGTGCAAGCAGCACCCTAATATGAATATTTCTGTGTGCAGCCTTAACTTTGCCAGTGCGGGTCTTTACGTATCTCCTTGGTTTTGTGCCCTTGATTTTTATATTTTATCTTTTTCATTCTTCTTGGGTTTTCTTTTCCATTGTCCTGAGCTTGTGACAGTGGAAGTGAGTTGCCTAATTGTAGGGAATGTGACTGAGTCTGCAACTTGAGGGAGGAGGACTGAGGTATTGCCACAGTGTGGGCAAGTATCTCTCGCCCTGTCTTGCATTGGTGGGAAACTTTGATGTTCAAGTGCTAATTTGCTGGAGTGCGCTAACATGTGCCTGTGATGCTGGCATTAGCAATGCAAGCATTGATGTTCATTGGCTACCGGTGACTTTGAACACTTTAGGGTGAGAATTGCTGAGTTGGACTTGCCAAGTCTCTGTTCTTTTGGAATATTTCTAATGAAAATCTCAGTATGAAAAATGTATTCTAAATGCTAGTGTGCTGGTTCTAGGAAAAGATGTGTGTCCATTCCTAGTGTACATAGCATCTCTCAAAGTCTTTCAGACAACTGTGTGCTCTCAGTTCACTGCTTTGCTAGATATCTTCACTGCTTTTGAAGAGCTGCTGTTCTGAGAGGTCACAGCCACCTTCCTGAATGGAAGTTGGAGGGAAGGAACAGTTTGTAGTAAACTAGCAAAAGAGACTTTTAAAAATTGTGCTATGCTGTAGCCTTGAGCTGGGATTGCAGACTCTTCTGTGCTTGTTGGGGAAACAACTGCTATGAAGAAATTTTTTTTTGGCTGGGTAGATAAATAGTACACAGGTTTGGCCAGACAGCCCAAGTGCTGTGAGTGATCCCTTTGCCAGACTGAAATGTTGTTCTGGATCCTTGAGCTTCTGCTTGGAGTAACTTGTCACTGGAACCCTTTGGTCTCTCTTTTGCTCTCTAGTGAAACTGCTATGCTTGGTTTAAATCCTTGGTATTGTAAAAAAACAGTTGCCTTGACAAGGACCCTAGCTTGATGAAGAAATTACTTCTGTCAGAGCAACATATTTTATTTCATGGGCTTTTTTTTTCACCTTACTAATGCTGGAGTAGGGCAACAATAACACCTTCAGTCGGTGGTGATACTGACACTCCATCAGTGTAAGATGAGAATTAGACCCACATGCCTTCCCCTTCTCTGGCTGCTGGTGGGCTTGGACAGCATGGAATCTGAAAGCCTCTTCTATCTGCATGGCTGTGCTTCAACCCGTGTTTCGTAACGGCCAGCAACCAGAAAAGCAGTAACGCTATGATAAATTACCAAGTGTCACAAGCCATTGAGCTGTGTGGTGAAGCAGAGGGTTGTGTGTTGAAGGGGTTGAACAATCCAGGAATACAGTCCTTTAGAAGTAGCTTTTAATGATGATGAGGGCTTCAATTGCAAAGTTCCGCCAAGCAGGGTCCAAAGAGCATGTCAAATGGAAATGAGACTTCTTTACTGCCTTGGTGGAGACCATCCTGGCTTGTGATGTGGCATGTTATCTTGCTGCTTTGCTCATTGCCTGAGCTCTGAATCACCTTTCCAAGTTTGCATGTTGGCAGTGACCATCTCTAGCTGTGCTATGCTGGTCCTTCACTGGTCCTGGGTTTAGGTTCCCCACTAGCTCAAGTCCTTCTGGCTCATCTGAGGAGTGCAACTAGTGCTTTATAAGGTCTTGGTAAAAGCGTGGAGAAGTCATCTGGGCTTTGGCACAGGAGTTTAAGTCAGCCTCAAGAGCTAAGGAGCCTTAAGTGACTTAAAGCACAAAGACACAGTGCAGTAAAGGTGGTATATTTATTAGAGCAAGTTCCCATTAAGTCTTCTCCTTCGCAGGTTAAATATCTCTAGCTGTTCCTGTCTGTTGTCATACAAGATATGACTCAAAGCCAGTGAGTTCTTTGCATTTCTATTGAGTTTAATGGGTTTTTGACATGTGCCCAGGAACATAAGATCAGATGTGCTGGATGAGACCAAAAGTCCATCTATTCCCAATGTCACATATCTGACATTGCTCAGTAGCACAGCTGTATCCGGCATTGAATTGTATCTGGCATATCCAGCATCTGTCTGGAATCAAGCATATGTAGTACACAGAGCTCTGCAAATAGCTTGTTGCTCAGCTGGGTGTTTTTAAGTGTGCATGGGGTGTGGTTGACAGAAGGAAAATAATTCGGACTTAATACCTAACCCCCATCTCCACTCTGACATGTCTCCCCAGATTCTGTCGTGGACTGAGCATAGACTCTTATTCTGATTTTAAAAAAACACAACACAAACAGCCAAATAAAAAAAACCCCATCTCCCTAATTTTTAAGGAATTGTTTAAATGATTATTTTTTTGGTATAGAAAAGCCAATATTTTTATTTTAAAAGGTTAAAATGAAACATTTATATACTTCTGAAAGCAAATTCAGCACAATTTAGGAGACCTAAAATATGCTGGCCTTATTAAATTGCTATTTTCCTGTAAAAAGTCGTGCTTGAAGATACTACCTCCTCTGATTTTCTGCGCTATGCTGTGTCCTGGTATAAAGGTGGTGAAAAGAAGGTTGTGGTGTTTATGTGCTCTTGTTGGAGGAAAGCAGTGAGCTTCATGGATGAAAATAGAGTTTATAGTGTCTGATACAGGCCCCACTAGTAAGATTGTCTTGCTTTGTTTTAATTATGGGAATTACCTTGCTGATGTCAGTTTGTCAGTCAGCGGGGCAGATGCTTACATGCTGTTCTGGAGATGGCTAGACAGCTACTTTAGAGAGTGTTTGGGTTTTTTTTTTTTGTGGAAGAAGTTTTTAAACTGAATATTTCACACTGAAAAGTATGTGTGTGGGTTGGTTTTTTCTGTGTGGTTTTTTTTTCCCCTCCTTTAATGCGGATTTGGTAACATTTTTTGCTAATAATAACAATTGGCAAAAACCAAAATCAAAATACCTTTTTTTTTTTTTTTTTGGCCTGGTTAGAAACTCACCAGTTTGGGGGGTTGGTGTGTTTGAGAGTTGCACTTCAGAACTAGATCACTTAGTCCCATTTCTGAGATCTAAGAAAATATTTTAGCAAACACTTTCCTTTTGCTTAAAGGGCCGTTACAGCTAAGTTACAACTGAAATGGAGTTCTGAGTGCCTTTGGAGGAAATGGGATAAAGACCACATATGCACAATGGAGAAATGTAAAGGCTAAAGGATGAGCTCATATATATTAACCACGGACAAGTTGTTTCCCTCTGTGCCTCAGTTTCCCCACTTGTGAGAGGAAGCTGACCTCCTTTGCAAAGCCCTTTGAGACAGACTGATGAAAAGCACTTGATAAGCACTGTTAACTCTAGTTCTTGGCAGCTGAGGTTCAGCTTAAGATATTATTTCTTTCTCCTTCCTGCAGAGAATCAGACATTGGCCACTGTTCAAGGTAGACAATAAATGTGAACCAGTCTATTGTATTTTTCCAATCTTAATTTTCCTAAGTTGCATAAACAGCATAACAAAGTTGTGAGACTTGTAGCCTGCTTGGTTGTGATCCCATCAGTCTGCAAGGGGTTGTAGTCTAAGAGCTGCTGCATAGATGTTCCTGTTGAATTTGATTTATCGTTTTCTTTTCTCATTCCTAAACATGGAAAGTGTATGGAGCTGGAGATTTGTCCTGGTGTTGGGAGGCGAGTCCTAGTCTGATTATTTAAAATGAATTAGTTCTAATTAAATATTTAGCCTTTAAACAACACATTTAATACAATGAATTGCATTTTATTTATTAATGGCTATTGCAATGAGATTTGAAAAGGTGTTCTGCTAAAACACACTGTTGTGATATTGCAAAATATAGTAATGACTATAATATTTTCTTGAATTATTAATATCCACTGTGCCTACGAAACTACATAAGCATCATATTTCAAAATTGTTTTCATCCAAAGAGTGATATGTGGGCATTGTTTTGCTTTTTTGCATAGTTTTTCAAACAATTTTTTTTTTTTGTTAATTAAGGGGACAAAATGAAAGCAGGAAGGACAGTCACGTGTTGCCACTGTTTAACGCTACTCTTTTCTCATTATCAAAGCACCCCCAGGAAACACGTTAAAGATCATTTCTTTCTGCCAGAGCCAGGTCTTTTTGCAAAGACAGATTCCTTGTAGTGGAAAGTTTTGCAGTTAAAGGGAAAGGTGTGTGGGAAAGCCAGGCACAGGGCTGACCGAGACTTCTGCTTCTTTAGCAAAACTCCTTTGTCTTGCTGCTACCTTCTCTACTGCCAATTGGCTTATTTGTCCACTTCATCCATCCCGTGGTGGCTATTGTCAAAGCAAGCTGGGCAGAGCACTTTTAATGTCTGTGGACCAGATTTTCTTCCCCTAGGTGCTAATCTGTCAAAGGTTTGGCTTCAAGCCAGCCACTCTGCTCAGTTCAATTTGTGGCTGTGTCCCTGTGAATGATTCTGCCTGTTGGACCCCAGTGCCCACCTCAGGAGGGATGCTCCTTACCTCTTTCACTCCACATGGTGCCCAGAGAGCTCCTGGATATTGACTGGCCCATGCTCAGCCTCGTGTGGGAGTGTGACAGCTTGTAGCTAGAAGGGTGTTGATAACACACCAATGTTTTGGCTACTGCTGAGCAGTGTTCACACAGCATCAAGGCTGCCTCCTCCTGCTCCCCCAAAGGCCGGTAGGCTGGGAGTGGGCAAGAGGTTGGGAGGGGATATAGCCAGAACAGCTGACCCAAACTGACCAAAGAGATATTCCATGCCATATAACGATGTGCTCAGCAATAAAAGCTAAGAGAAAGAAGGAGGAGAGGGCATTTGTTATTAAGACATTTTTCTTCTGGAGCAACTGCTATGCATATTGAGTCACTACTTCCTGAGAAGTATCTGGATGTCACATGCTGATGGGAAGTAGAAAATAATTTTTTTTGTTGTTTTCCTTTGCTTCCACATGTGGCCTTTGGTTTCCTTTACTGAACTGCCTTTATCTTGACCCACAAAGTTATTTTCATCTTATTTTCTTCCCCTTGTCCTGCTGAGGAGAGGAGTGATAGAGCAGCTCGGTGGGTACCTGGCAGCCAGCCAATGTCAACCCACTACGGATGTACATAACGCACATATACACACTATTTGATAATGAATTAGAAGCTCTCAAGAAAGAGATTCAAGCATGAAGAAGGTAAAGTGCTATTAGCATTCTGGGCTTTATGGAATACAGATCTTGAGGATACACTCCTAGCTGCATGTCTTAGAGTAGAAATCTTTAAGGTGATCCAACAGGCTGCAATAAAAAACTTGGACATGTCCAAAGTCACCTGTATTAGAATGACCAGCTTTCTTAACTTTGGGAACCAAACGTCTGTATCTTTGTTCAGGAGCGAAAGGATGTGGATTGCAGAGAACTGGTGGGGGATGGAGCTCTGGACTTGACCTGAATACAGGCAATTGCATTGCTTTTTGCAGGCCCTGCCATGCGATGAAGTTGGACTTCAACTGCAGCTCTCAGAGCTGGTGAAGTCAAGAGAGTGATTCTGAGGAGGATCAGACAAAACCAGTGGGAGCAACGGCAAAATAAGTTCAGGGTTACATACGAATCCCAGGAAGATTGTTAACGCTTCCTTTATTAGGTAGTTTCTTTCATCTCATATTTGATAATGCTGCTCCTACTCTGCATTCTAGAGAACACATTTGAGTCTTTCAGCAGAGCTATGTTTATGCAAACTGAAGAACTAGTCTTAAAATAGCATCTAGCATTAAACTGTCATAAAAATATATTAAGTGATAGTAATACTAAAATGAATAAATATACCAGCTTAACCTTGTTAAGAGAGACATTAGTCTCCATGTTCTTTTTCAGACAACCCTTTATTTGTAGGTAATCTACTGGAAAAGAAGGCATTAGTCCAGTCTTGTTTCTAAAATCTTGCTGACAAGTTTCTCTCTGTTCATCCATGGGAGGGGGCAAGAAGCAGTAATGGCTAAGTCTGGAAAAGAAGTTTTGCATTAAGAGGGATGCAGTTTCCCAGGCAGCTGCATTCATATTTTGTTCCTGAAGGGTTAAGGAGTTCATTCTTGGACCATTTAATTATCTTTCTTTTACCTTCTCTACAAGAGAAGTTTGTTCTGTGTTTGCTGTGATTGGTGGGATTGCAGTTTGTCTTTGAAGAGGAACTTTTGGAAGACATCAATAAAAAGCGCAGTCAAGCAGGAGTCTGAATGGCACCAGTCTGAGCTCACTTTTCATCGTTTGTGAGCTGATCAGGAGCACAGTACAACATACCAGGGTGACTAGATATTGACTCGTGTACTGCAGGTAGGTCTTGACAGCAGGGTGAAGGTGAATGTTTTAAAACTGTGACACCTAAGAATGTCTATAGCCTGTGGTGCTTTCTAGGGGAATTTTTCCAATTTAAGGACACAGTCTCTGGGGAACAGTTGTGAATTTAAGGCTATTTCTATTCTAGGCAAGAATGTACATTAGCTTGCTTGTGGAACAGGAGCTTGCTTAGATATGGAGAAGATGCATCTAATTGTGGTGGAAGCATCAGGCTTAGCAGAGAGAGAAAAATGGGACTCTTGTGCGAGAAAGATGTTTTAGAGTTGGAAGTATTCCAGAAGGTTTCTCTCTGTATATCTTCAAGAGCCCAAGTACCCAGGGCCCAAATCCACTATATGCATTACCTTTGGTATTCTTGATGAAGATGCATTTTTCCCCTTTGTTAGCTCTTCCGTAAGCCACTGACCTCTCAGACACATTTGAGCTATGTGCTGGCCTCAGTGTGCTGAGCACCATCGTCTGCAGTCTTGGTCACCAGCTTTGCTCTGCAGTGACCCTGCTGATGTAGATGCAGTTATCCTTGTTTATATTAATGTATTTGAAAGCAGTCTGTGGTGCGGAGGGACTCCTGGGCACTGGTATATTGCTCATGATAGAAGACGACTGTGGAAGTGACAATGCTCGGTAGTTGTGAGGTTGGTTTCTCTCTGTTCCTAAGCGTGCTGGATAAAGGGGAAGGACAGCCAGAATTAATGGAAACAGACACAACTGAAACTCATCCTTGTTATAGTACTGAAGAAAACCTGCTCAGTGAAATCCAATCCTTTATTAGCTTTTAGGGTCTTTGCTTAGAATGCTCCTTGCTTAGAGAGGAAACACCAAGGAAATGTGGCTTTGTCTTCCAACAGCTGAGACTGAGGATGAACTGAGGACTGGTCCTAGGCGGTTTGTCAGCCTCCACAGCTGTGCTGTCTGTCCCCTGTCTCTTTGTCTACTGTCATGGCAATTAAATGATGGGAATAGGGAGGAGACATCCAAACTTGCCTGGGACCTGGCAAGAATCAAGTCTCCACGGGACTGGATCTTCCTTCTCTGAAGTTCAACATACTTGAGAGATTTGCTGTCAACAGCCAGCACTGGCATCTTCTTTCCCTTGGGCTAGACAGGCCCTTCAGTGAAGGGCCAGTGTGGTCAGCAGAAAGCAGTGAGATTACATCAGTGAGAGGGACCTGATGGCAAGGGCAGTAGTAGCGGGCAAAAACAGCTTCAGCGGTGAACACTGACAGGTAGCAGGTAGTTCTGGGTGGAGGGGATGTATGTCTAAAATGGCACTTTTGAACTCTCAAGCACAAGTCTGTTACTTGCAAGCTACAACTGGATATGTCTGTAAATTTTGACAACAACCCAACTAATCAAATCAAACTAATCAAATGTTCAATGTTCTAAATTCTCCAATTAGTAGAGACAGAGGCTTATCATGCGTTGTACTCCTGCATGTAGACTAGATAGGTTGGAAAAACCAGGGCTTGGGGCCTGGAAAGAAGAGGAGGCTGTTCAAAGAAGGGTTCCTGAAAACAAGTGGTTTCAAAATCAGGTGGTGAAAATCCTGGCTGGAGGGAGTGTCTTCCCCACATCTCAGATTTTGGAGATCAGGAAGATGTGTGGAGATGAATGCTGGTATGTGCCCAGAGACCTTTGCTGGTAATGCCCAAAACTGTGAGCAGTGGCAGAGCACAAACAGACATGAATTAGCCTTACCTCCTTGGACCAGCCGTGACCTCCTTGCAGGAAGGGAAGTTAAGACCCAGTGAATGTAGTGCTGGGGGGGGAAGCAAGTGAGTATAAGTGTGAGATAATCAAGTAGGATAAAAACTTTAATATCACCTGTTCTTAAATAAATGCCAGTATCTAGATCTACTATGGGGTGTGATTTACTCTGTCTTGCCTGTGACAGGCTGGAAGTGGAAAGCAAATTTATTTGGGTGACATTCCCAAATGTCACTTTTGGGTGGTGACTATATGTAGCTAGACACTCTTAAGGATGGCATGAATAACAGTGTGTGAGTAGAAAGTCCCTGCTTCTCCAAGCACCTTAGGAGTGTTTGTGAGGTCTCTCTGGTGTAAGGGGAGGGACTGAATCTTTTTCAACCCCAGAATGATGGCCTCTGTAACGAGCGCTGGGCATTTCTGTGGGTGGCAGAGGTGCAGCCATACTGCTCTGTTCAGCGTATTTAAGTGGTATGGGTCTCTGGAGAGGAGCTGGACTCCTGCAGCTTGCAGAGAGGGGTTGGAATTTCAGTCCAGGCTTGTCTTTTGAGTCCATTGTGTATCCAAACAATGTTATTGCAGAAGGAGTAGGGTCTGAGCTCTCCACAGCAATGCAAGTATAGAGAGGTGGATTTTGCAGAGTAGTGTCCCCTGAAGCCAACTGAGTTATGCTGTGAACTAGGCAGTTGCATCCAATAGCTCCTGTCCATCCACACCCCCTCTTAAATCCAGGCCCTTATGCTGTCTCCGCTGTATTGTCTGTAGCCATGGCCTGGGGAGCTGGCACTGAGGGAAAAGGGCAGACTTCTTCCCAAGGCAGGCTCTTAGATTTCTCAGGGCTTTCCACTGCCTCATTAGTTCATCAAAGCAGCGTTGATCAAATTTATTGATCAAAGCAGTGTCTAGGGAAGAATCAATGCTCTCAGCTGGGCTCCCTGGTTGCTGGTGAGAGGGGACCCTGTGTCACTGGGGCATTTGGTGAGGCTGGTAAAATACTGCAGGGATGAGAGGAGGCAGGTGCTTTAGAGGGCTAGCTGATGATTCAGTTGGCTTTGAACAGTCCTACCTTGGAACAATGTGCAGGGAAGGAAATCACCAGGGGGGCTAGAGCTGACTTCAAACTCTTGCGTGTTTAACCCAGAAAGAAAATACAATGGGAAGAGAAAAAGCCCATTTCTTTTCTGCCTACATACCAATGATCTCTGGCAATTACCTACCACCTTCTGCTGAGATGAGGGGAGATGTAATGGGAGAAGGGAAGGGAGAGGAAACTGGGGTCTTAGTAGTGGTTGGGTGGTTCAGGGAGATGAAACACTTGGGAGCCAAGCAAGAAGATGGGAGTAGGGAGGCCAAGTGGCGGTGAGATCCGAGGCCAGTAGAGCTACAGAAAGTGGTGCCTATGGCCAGCGAGTCCTGATCTGGGCAATCTGGAAGGACTGTTTGGTCAGCCATGCTGTCTTTAGATTACGTTAGGCAATCTTTGGGCCACTCTCTTTCCCCAAGAGTTTTCATGTTTGAGGGAGGAACATGTTCCTGTGACCTACCTTTGGTCAGCATGGCTAAATGTTCCTCTGTGGTGAGGCCATGGACCTCTAAGCTTGCTAAGTGTCAAGCTGCCATTAATTACATTGTCAGCGAGGCATCAAAACCCACTGAGGAGCTGGAGTACAGAACTTCTTTCACTAAGAATTATTGTGGGAGAAATCTTGAAGCTCATGCTCCTGTTTAACGTCAGAGATGTTAAAAACATATGCCACAATGACTGCACAGAAGGACTACACAGGTATCTGGATTTGTCTCATTGGCTTTGCAGAGTGTAATGGACTGTGAGGAAGAAAACCACTTCAGCTGAAAGAGACAAAAATTTGTAGGAGACCAACTTTCACTTCTGTGCAGGGGTTTGTCAGAGAGACATGATGGTAATAAATATATTAATTGGATTAAAAAACATAGAAGTTGTTTATAATCTATTTGAACTATGAATAGAGGGATCTAAAGAGATGATGTGCTGAGTGACCACACCATTCTTGACCCCTCTAACTGCTTCAGGTAGCAAAAAATTCCCTATTGCTTATTTGCACGCTTGTTTGTGGTGCTTGTTGCTTATGTTTTGCCACCAGACATTGGCAACCTGCTTCCACTTGCTAGAAGACAGATTTTGCTTATTGCTGGAAGAGACTGTGATGTAATTTTGAGAACCTAAGGCTTGGTCTGAAGCCTCGCTTCCTGAAAAAAATAAATGGGGTTTGACTCATCTTTCTTTAACTTTCACTTTCATTGTACTCTTAGGCTGTGAAACGCATTTATGTGGTGAATGTCTCAGCAAAGATATTGTCCCTCTTTTCTGAATTTCCAGATGATGTCTTGTTTGTTTTATATATCTATATGCATGTTACTGGGAATGTGATGGAATAAAGTGATTATTGCTTGCTAGTTTTCCCTACTTAGACTGTAAGGGTATGAACACAGAGGGAATATGGTCTGCTAGTGCAGGCATGAATTGCTTGGGAAGAGGGGGAAGGACCAGCCCCTGCTTTGGGTGTAGCTGGCTGGGTCTGATCTGGTTCAGGTGCTGGGGGATGGCTCTGTCCTTGTGCAGTTCCCTTCACCTGTGTTAGAGCTGCAGCAAGTCCTTGAATGCAAAGAGTAAGTACGAAAAGGTGACTGAGGATTGTAGTGTAACCTGTGCTACTTCTGATCCATTGAGCTATTCCCCTGTAAGTTAAGCAGCCTCTTTTAGTGGTGTGACCCTGCTATCACTTAAATACTAATTGAGTGCAATCTGTAGAGAGTTTAAAGTATACAGCCTGCTGTCTCTTTGTTTTGGTTTGGGCAAGAGGGACCTGCCAGAGATGGAGCTTCCCTGGGGGAAGTCCACGGTCGATCTCAGAGCTGACTGAGAAATGCAAACTGGATTTTGAGCAAATTAAAGCAGAATTAATTTGTCTGGGTTTAGCGTGGGCATGTTCTATTGACTGCTGGTGTTGCCGTTCATAGGGAAGTAAACTGCAGTAAGGAGCATGAATATTTTGTGAGGAAAAATTTATGCCAAAGTATTTTCCCCGAAATTGATTGTGCTCTTTTTGCAGCTGGAAGAAGAAAGAAAAAAGGAGGAAGGCTCAGTGAAAAGCTATTGAAATGCTTTATTAATATATTATCTAAAGTGACTGGTTTCAGAAGAATATTTTTTCATATTCAGGTGGCATCATTGAAAAATATTAGTCCTACTAAAAATTATTTTTAATACTTCACATTGCTGTTTACTGGTTTTATGGCAAATGTTAAACTGAGTAAGAATTTTTACTTAAAGATTTCAACTGCATGAGTTTTAAAATGAGAAAAAAATCAATACCATGAGTCTCCATAAGACTCATGGGAGAGGAGAGTGATTACAAAATTACTATTGATGTGTTTTTCAATGTAATCAGTTCTCCAAGAAAATGGATTAAAATGGAAACTTTTCAAGAAATTTTCAAAGGACTATATGACAGAGTACTCTATGAATTTTTTTTTAGGAAATTGCTTTGATTTTTGGTTGTTCAGTACTGGAAAAATGTTCTAAGTATTTTGATCAATTTTAAAAATTGTATGATAAATATTTATAAAAATGGGGAAAATATTGAAACTTTAAATGGGAGCACAGGTACTTTCCAATCAGCTCCAGTCATAGATAAATCTGTCAACACTGATAATCTGAGCTAGGAAGTTTAAATATCAAGTATCATGTGCTGAATGCTTATATTGAACTGCCTACAATCAATCCATAGTGTAAACTTTTAAAATGTCAGAGGTTTAAATAGTACCTTGACAGGAAGCTGAGATTTGCTCAGAGCACTCATATGTAGACCAAGATGACATGTTTCTCAAATGTGGTACTTGCGGCCGATACGTTACCTGGTTCTTGCTGGTAACATTTCTTAAGTTATTGGAGCTGTCATTAAAGATTTTTTGGTATGGTTGGGTTTGAGGCACTAGAGCTGGTTCTCTGTTACTAATTTATCACTAGAAACTTTGGCCCTTGGTGCTTTTGCCTTAGTGGAAATTTTTTTTTTTTTTTTAATGCTGCTGCAAGAGAGGAAATGGTTTGCAAAATAGGTGAATTAAGGACTATTTCAAGGGAAGATCTGTCTGTTCTTGAAAATCAGGAAAGAATTTAGCATGTGCTTGCAGAGCAAGGCTCCACAGTGGATGAGGAGAGACAAAGAATGTTTTGCCTACTTGTGTAGCTGTTGAGAAATGAAGAAAGGAGAAAAGAAAGTTTAAGACATTAACGGTCAATTGGGAGATTTGGGTTTATTTAGACTTCAACTGTTAGCAGGTTGCTTATGCTACCACTTCCATTGCCCCTGAAAATGTGGGAATGCTTCCTTTCTTCCAGCTGTTAGAGCTTGGATCGGGGATATGAGCATCATGGCTGTAGGTGTAATGAATGGGCTTGGTGAGAGTCGACGGGAGCAAGGTATGATGGGTGACAGACACGTGGATACAGAGGCATGATTATGAACAGGGCTGGTATGGTTTGTCATAGGGGACATCCCTTGCTCTTTGGAAAAACAGTGCCTATGCTTTCTTATTCTGATCTCCTGGGGACAGGATTGATGCCCAAAACAGGAAATTTGTTCTGTTTGAAATGGTTCCTCAAAAATTGGATCATTTGAGTGTTTTTGAGGCAAGTTGTGGAATATTACTCTTAGCAATAGCCAAGGAACCACAGTTCCTTGACTTGTGGTACAAGTCTTCCGCATTACATAAGCCAAAGTCATCTCGATCCTGTCAGACCTTTGTGAATTTGGTTTGGCATCTGTGGGTGGTTGTTGTGTTTTTTCTTTTTTTTCCTTGCCTTTTTTTTTTTTTATTTTAAGAATGCTTGTTAACCAGTGGCTGTAACAAGTATATATATCAAGTCCTTCCTTATCTCAGGCTGGAGGATGATACGTATTGAAGGTCCCCACTGCAGGAGGCAGGCTTCTTCGCAGAACGGGAATACCTTGAGGACAGTAGTGTGTGTTCTGGAAAGTGTGATCTGGGATTGTGCTAGCACAGAGTATGTCACTGTGGCCTATACAAACAAACCACTTCTGCGGGGTCCCAGCGCTTGAAAATGGCCCTACTGAAATAAGCAGCTTTACTGGCTCACTGCTAAAGGCCTTTAAAGGAGCTGAGAGAGCAGCCTGCTGATCAATGATGTGCCATCTACTTGGTGCTTTCAGGCTCCTTGTTACTGTAGATCTCAGAGGGTCCTTGCAAGGACTGAGGCACCCTGGTCCTTTGGGGATTTTGTCCACAGGTTAATGCCTGCTGTGAGGCAGAGAGCTTATGGTAGATCAGGCATGTTCAGGTCTGGCAATGAAACATGATTCATTGACAGTGAAAGCTGAAAGCTTTATGGTGAGAGGAGGAAAAAAAGAGAGGAGAAAATAATGCAGTAAAAAGTTTACCTAGCTTTTTGGGTCATTGTTGGTATTATTATTTACTATGTTATTAGTTTGAAGCTCCGATTTTGGATTCAGTCCTCTCTACTTGACTCCTTATGGTGCTAATAATCTCTTGATCTCTGCCCGAAGAGCTTTCAGCTGAAGCTCAGCATCCTGTGAATGAGAAGAGGTCCTCCAGGCTTTGACCAGCTCTCTCCAGCATTTTACAAGGCATGATGTCCTGGGTGCTGGGAGAAGAGCTACCATTCAGATATTACTCAGCATGTCGTGGGTTGTGCACTGAAGGAGTTGAACTGTTCTTCTCTGAGTCTCTTGATGTTTAAGAACAACTGATTAGGAGCAGGTAAAAATAGCAGTGTAGGAGGATGCACGCTGAAAGACTGCCTTAAGTAGGCAGGAGAAAATAGAAACTCTACTGATTATCTACTTATATATATATATACACACACACCCTGCTAGGAAACTCTGCAGGGAGTTGGAAATGCAGCAGCCTCTTGTGATCTGGAAGCAGCTGTTTGGATTATCCATGAAATATGCTTTATGAGTTCAGACAACAGCTCCAGCGTGTCTGGCACTGTCTTCAGGCTTTTTTCCTCATCTGCCTGCTCTGCCAGAACCCTTTTCTCACCCCTAAAATCTTTGCTTCAGGAGATCATCCTCCAAGTTCCTCCTTGTTTAGTCTTGGAAGCAAACTGTGCTAGTAGCATGTCCTGTGCCAGCCTCATCCCAATCCTTGCCTCTATATGAGTCTTGTGCACTCACATCAGCAAGTGTGGTGGCTTTTTCATATAGTGCTGAATGATGCCATGGGGCAGAAAAAGTCCAAAAATTTCAAGGTGTGTATTCTAGAGGAAGGGATGTGACTGGGCTTCTTAGGACTTCAGTATACTTCAAACACTTCAGATTGACACCTGAACTGCAGATGTTTTAAATTTTTTGGTGATGTCCCTTCTTGCCATCTTGGGGTAAATCAATCTCTGCATGGATCTCTAGCAATTACTTTTACTCCCTTGCACCTGGCAGAGCAGAATATTGAGCTACATGGGCAGTTGGCAGAGATGATATGCTGCGAAGCATGGTTGCCCATCCATGTCCACCTCCATCCTCTAATCCCTCAACCCTTACTCGGCTTCTGTAGCAGCTGGCTGTTGTTTACCAGTCTCAGCTGTTTTTTTAATGTGGAGCATCTACACTCCCGTGGTGGATTTTGATTCTTGGACTCTGACTCTTGATGGGAACTCTTGGGTATTTAAAAGGATTATCTTAGTATGGGTATTCATGAACGTGGCTGCCCAGGGAGGTGTTTAAGAGAGAGGCACTTTAAGAGTTAACTGTATTCTAGGCAGTTGTGCTGATTCCCTGTATCTCCTTCAAGCCTTTAACTCCATAGCAACCACATGTGCATCTCTGCCTCTTCCCCATCTCTCATCACAGCCCAATTGAAGTGTGCCAAAGGCAGGATGTTATTGAGTGATGGGTTTTGTAGAGTTGGTTCTTCTCATGTAGTGCTGTGACCCATTTACGCTCTTGGGGTTAGAACTGACCCTAAAATAATGCAAAACCAGTATTTGTGGGGATGTTTTCCCCTGCTCCCTTCTGGTTTCTCTCATCTTGTAGCCAAGTATTGTGCAGTTGGTTTATGGTAATTTTCCTCAAAAATGTGAAATTTTTTTCCAGGTAATTTATTGCAAGCAAGGGAGGCTGTAAGTTTATTTTGACATAAAACTAAAGGTATTCATGTGCTCAATTTCTGTATCTTTGAAAAGAAAATGCATAGTTTCAGGTATGCTTCTGGGTTAATTATCTGGAGAAGGAACAATTAGCAAGTAATTCTGCTTGTTCCCCCTCCCGTCTCTCCCCATTTCTTTTCTGTGTCTTTATATAAATAGCAAGTTCTTTGCTTCTGTTTAGAATGAAACTGGTTTTATTTCTGAAGTATGAGTTTGCTGAGGTGGGGTGAAGTGACAGTGACAGCCTCTAAAGGTTTCACCGTGAGTGTGGACTGGTAACTTGTGGGCATCTTCTTAAACCACAGATAACTGATGCCTTGAGGTGTGGTAGCTGATCATGGTTGCTCTTTTGCTCCGTTGCAAATAGGTAGAAAAATGTGTTACCACAAAATACAAGTTAAACCAATTTGCTTGGCTATTGGGACTAGGCTGTGAGTGTGCATATGGCCAATTACCTTTGCTCATCTGCAAAACAGTAATTTCTTACATGTGGTAACTTGTTTATAATTGGCCTGTCTGTACATTGTGATTTCAAAGCACCAGATCGATGGAAAAGCTCAAATGGATCTTTAAAGAGATGTGATCCAGACAGCCAGCAGGCTGGTTTTACAGATAGATGGCATGCCAGATCTATGCGGATGTAAAATGTTTTATGATGATCTAGTTTGGACAGGATGGGGACAGAGTGCACCAATTCTTGTAAGGCTGCAAGGCCACTTTACTTGCTGGAGACATGATGTAATAAGCCAGCTGTCCTTTAGGGTCTGTGCAAAGAATAAGGGAAATCTCATAGCAGTTCTGATCTTAGAAACAAACCCACAGCAGGTAGAAAGTCTGGCTGTTTGTTTTGGTTTTCTTTTGTGTGTTTGGTGTGGTGGTTTTTGTTTGTGTGGTGGTTTTTTTTTTTTTTTTGTTCAGCTGTAGTAAATTGTGGTGCTGGTCTGTTGTAGCCTCAGACACCATAAAGAACTCAAAGAATCCCTCTAATTGAAAATAGTCAGATACTGAGAGAGCATTAAGGTTAATGCCATATATACTTAGCCTGGCCTCATTCTTCCTTAGGTGTCTACTAGTGGCCACTGTTGCAAAGCAAGATAGTGGGTTAAATGGACCCTTGTTCTGACTCAGCATGTCCTTCCTTATGTTTCTGTGGGACTAGTGAGATAATTTTAAAACAGCTAAAATTCAGACATTCAGTGAATCATCTTTCCTTTAAATATGTATTCTTATGAGATGCTCGTGATCTATTCTTAACAAAATGTTTTGCCTCAGTGGAATCCTCCTCACTCTGAGCAGAGTCTGGACTTGTCTATCAAAGCATTTGAACAAGATAGTGGGCCAAGAGCAAGGAAGAACATTGGAGAGTAAAATCTGCTTGTTGTAGGGTGGTGGCTTGCTGGCTGGCCTGAGTACTATGCTTGGTGGGAGCCTGCTGGGATGCCAGAGAAGGCCATTCTTAGAACATGGGTGCTGGAGGGTTTCTTGGAAGAGGATGCAGGCAAGTTAGAAAAGTCTTCTGCTGAATAGCTCTCTTTCTTCTGGATCTTGGAACAGCACCAAGGTGTGGCAGTTGGGGCAAACATTTTGGTTCAGACCTAACTTCTGCCAAGAATGATTGATGTATGGAGCAGCTTAGAGCTCTGTATTTAGAAAGTTGTCATTGTCATTCCAGCCTGTAGTATGGCAGTGCCTTATTTCTCTTGAGAAGCCATAACGCCAGCGAGCAGAGCATCAGACTCTTCTGGGGCTAGACTGATGTCACCTTAATGCCTTGAAGGATTCAGCTTGAGGGATAAGGGGGAAGAGGATATAGCTTTGGAGATGCTGTGGAGTAGAGAGGGAGAAATGTGGTCCTCCTGGCTTAGTGTTTGCTCTGTACCTAGGAGATTTCCTAGAGATGGAATCTTAAGGTTACATCTTAAACTGCTCCTTTTGGAAGGAGGGCCCAAGAGTTTCCATCTCCTCAAGCTTACTGCATGAACTTCACTCACCTTTCCCCAGCTGTTCTGCTGTGTTGTCCATCTCAAGCCGGGCTGTTACTAAAAAGTGCTATATCAAACAATCTTAATTACCCTGGCAAACAGCAGCTGATTTTTTTTTTTTCCCACTTCTAATGCTTTTTAAGGTGAGGTGAAGTGCTGTTTGACAAATGGGACAGAGTCAAAGCCAATTTTTAAGTCTGTGCAGAATTGGTGCTGGTGAGTGGAGGGGCTTCTGATTCATGGTGAGGTTTGCACCAGCTGCAAGCCATGGAAAACAGCTAACCAAAAGATGTGAGGGGATTTCACCCTGGCTGCCTGCATCTTGGTTCCTCATGTAGGCCCAATGATGCAAAAGGAAGAGGAGTCTGTGCAAAGGAAGAAGCTGGGAAGGGAGAGAGGAAAGAAACTTGGTGAAATCACCAAGGATCAGTCCTCAGGAGTAAGAGTTTGGGAGAGATAAAGGTGAACAACTTGATGGGACTTCCCACTAGAAATGCTATTGGTGAATTTAGGATAGTTCTCCAGATGTTTGTGCCTGTTATGGTGAAAGTTACTGATTGTTTTTTATGCCTGAAATCTGATTTTGTCAGAACTCTTGCTGCTTAGGCTGCTTTTGCAGCATGTTGAGACGGAAAAGGATTCTTCACATGCTCGGGGAGTATCACCCATGTTGGAGATGTGGGACTGGAGTAAGTACGTTTGTGGGACTGAAATGTCACAACCACACCTGGAGAAGGTTAATTCCTATTTGAAGATATCTAGGCTTCTGTAAAACTGACCAGTCTCTCTAATTCAGGAGGTCACTGTTTGCTCTGAAGAGCTAAAGGGAAAAGATAGAAAAAGATGAGATTCTGAGGCAATGAGCAGCAGCATAACACTTGATAAATATCTGCATTCTGGGTGACAGAATTGTATGCCTCAGGGTTTGTGGGCTAACCGACATCTTGGAGCCTGCTACTTTCCTTTTCTTTTCCTTCCAAAACTCCTTGGTCCCCATCTTTGCAGTGTCTGAGAGCAATGAGGACACTCATCCAGATACATCTGAAGCATTGAGATCACAGAATCACTAAGGTTGGAAAGGACCTTCAAGATCATCAAGTCCAACCATTAATCCAGCGCCACTGTCTCCCCTAAACCATGTCCTGAAGCGCCACATCCACACGTTTTTTGAACACTTCCAGAGATGGTGACTCCACCACCTCCCTGGGCAGCCTGTTCCAATGCTTGACCACCCTCTCAGTGAAGAAATTTTTCCTAATATCCAATCTAAACCTCCCCTGGCGCAACTTGAGGCCATTTCCTCTCATCCTATCACTAGTTAGTTGGGAGAAGAGACCAACACCCTCGTCGCCACAACTCCCTTTCAGGTAGTTGTAGAGAGCAATAAGGTCACCCCTCAGCCTCCTCTTCTCCAGGCTGAACAACCTCAGTTCCCTCAGACGCTCCTCATAAGACTTGTGCTCCAGATCCCTCACCAGCTTTGTTGCCCTTCTTTGAACACGCTCAAGCACCTCAGCTTGTGAGAGTGAGCGAGTTAGAGGAACCAGAGAGGGAGTTAGAGGAACCTCCCTCCCCTTCTCCCAAACCAGAATTTTCCTATAGTCAAATCTTCTCTGACCACTGCTTTTTTTCCTTCCTGCCTTGCTCACCCACAAGTCCCTAGGTTCTTGCCAGATGCCTTTATGCATGGGAATGATCTAAGGTCTGCCTGCATGTGTGATGTTCTTGGTGCCAAGATGACTTTGATATACAGGACTGTGATGTTGGTTCATTATTCCGACATATCTGTCTTGCTGCAGTTTGAAGGTTGATTCCTGAGGCACTGATCTTATTTCTTTGCTTTTTCAGCTTTTTCACAATGTTCCTTAATTGCTCTGTTTAAGGTGTTTCTGGTGAGCCAGGCTCTCTCACTAGCCTAAACACTGGTGGCTGCAGCAACATAACACTCTGATTCAATTAAAAAATTTAAAAAAATCTCAAACCAGGCAGCTTTTATGAAGTACTGAACACCGCTTTCTTTCTCTCTTTGTTAGTAACAAGGGTTTTATGACATTAATGCTGTCACAAATTGGTGACTGCCTACGATTGTCATTATCTTGCAATTCTCTGTGACCATTTGGATTCCACTGCACCCTCAGGAATCAAACAGCTGCAAGAAGAGAAGACACTTAGCATAAAAGATTCTCAGGGACACTAGTCAAATAGTTCTGATTTCTTCTATTCTAGAAAATGGTGGTACAGTTATGCTCCTGCTGATTCATTGTAATAGTTCCCCAGAGGGAGACAATTTTCCTGATCTTTGATTCAGTGAAGGATTTGGTTATTGAACATTGAGGCTTTAGGGGTTATAAGATGTGGTCTTGTAATGAGATTTGAATGATTTAAAGAGTTGCCATCCCTCAGCAAAGACAGGGTAAATGATTTTTGCTGGAGTAACCTTGCCTGAACTCAGTGTGAAGTCAGACAGGTTCTTGTATTAGCTGATCAACATTGGTGTAATGTTTAGCAAATTTTCCTTTCTGTTTTACAAACTGTTCTTCCAAACAGTGGTGGTCTCCAAGGTACAGTAACTGCTTGTGGAACCCTACTGATCAGCAAAATGAGAGTTTGTCAGTTTGATGTGGCTGCTTCATGGTAAGTGAAAGCGGCAGAATTGAGAATGCTCCTTTGACTCCAAGTTTGGAAACTGGTTTATTAACTGGCCACGTAGGTGTGAAGAAAATGTTGTCCTTAGCAAAACGTGAGACTGCTTTCCACTCTGGCATGTGACAGCTAGTGTGGTAGTGTGCTGTACCTTCTCTTCCTAGGGGCTACCAACCTAAAACATGCTTGCAGTTAAAATAAGCAAAGAAAGAATTTGTTTTGGTGAATTTGGTGACTAGCAATATTAAAGACTTGAGTTTATTGACTACTTGTATTGCTGTTAAACTAACTGATGCTTCAAGGGAAGTTGGAAAAAGTTGCCATTTCAGGAACCATGCTATTGCTGTCTTGGGAGTGTTCATTTCATCTTCTCTTTTTTCTTTTGTGAAGATGCCGGCATAAGAATGGAATATATTGCTTAAGAGTCTTGCTTGCTTGCTCCAACTATGGCCAGCATTACCTCTGATGTAAAGAGCCTGAAGACTTGATTCTTTAGGCTTTGGGAGAATATAGATGATTGTTGTGGTTTAGCCCCAGCTGGCAACTAAGCACCACGCAGCCACTCGCTCACTCCCCCTCCCGCAGTGGGACGGGGGAGAGAATTAGGAAAAACCTCGTGGGTTGAGATAAACACGGTTTAATAGGACAGAAAGAAAGAAGGGAACAATAATGATAATACCAACAAAGGAATGTACAAGAACAAGTGAGGCCCAATACAGAAATTGCTCACCACCCCATGATCGACAGCCCGTCCCCGAGCAGCGATTTCCGCCCCCCCGGCCAACTCCAGTTTATGTACTGGGCATGACGTCGTATGGTAGGGAATATCTCTTTGGCCAGTCTGGGTCAGCTGTCCCGGCTGTGTCCCCTCCCAGCTCCCTGTGCACCCCCAGCCTGCTCGCTGGCAGGCCAGCACAAGAAGCTGGACTGTCCTTGACGGCTCAGCAACAACCCAAAACATCAGCACATTATCAACAGTTCCTCATCCCAAATCCAAAACACAGTCTCACACTAGCTTCTGTGAGGAAAACCAGCTCTATCCTGGCTGAAACCAGGACAATGATTTTATAAAGAGTGGATAAACACGAGACGGAAAAAAGCTTTCCAGGGACTGGTCTGAAATCCTTTATGGTGCTGTTGATGCTAATTTTGCAGAAGGAATATCTCTGCATTACCATGTGAAAGTCTGAGTTCCGGGGAAGACCTGCCATGCAGTTGTATGAAGCTGTCAGAAACTTCTGGGCAACTGTAGTTGCAGGATGCATATAGGGATGTAGGGATCACCTGGTGGTAGGAATGGGGGAAAAGGAGGCATTCACATCTTATTCCTTGAGTGTTTCGATAATACTGATGGAGGTTGATTCTCTGAGTGTGCCAAATCACTGATATCGACAGGAGCCTTGTTAACCTTGGCACTTGGTAGAATTAGTGATTTGTAGAAACATAATGAGATGGTTATTCTGCGTGACCCATATAGATTGCTTGAGATTGCAGTCATTCTACTGACTGGCTCTTCCTACAGCCAGCAGATTCCCACTTGGCTACTGTGCTAAAGCACATCCGATTCCCCTTTGCCTGTACCAATGCTCTTAGGAGTAAATGGTATTTTTCTGGTATGATTGAATTTTACATGTGCTTTGCTCAGCGTTACAAGTTAAGGTTGTCACTCTATGGCTTTTTTGTTTCCTTAAGATTACCCATCTTGTCCTTATTCCCAAAAGTTCACAATCATCCTAGCTGTAATAAACTACAGACATTTGATTCTGATGAGCTGTCACAAGAGATATCACTGATGTAAAGATGGTTAATAGCAACAAGAGATGGAAAATCATGAAAACAAACTGTTTTCAGGAAGCTCTTAGCAATTCCTTTGTGCTCTTGCTGTTGATCTTGACTGCACAGAAATGACAGCATGTATTGAGACACTTTTTTTTTCTATGTGGAGAAAGGTAGAAATGAACTGTGGAGGAAGGCTTGAATCCTGGAGGCTAGCATGAGATTCTTTTCTCCAGAGACAGAAGGTGTTGGGTCAATTAACTGTTGAAATCCAGGCTTCCGTATCCATATTTAAGCAACAGATCTGCAAAGAGTTCTTTGGAGACACATCAAAATCCTCCCTGAAGAGAGATGGACAAATTCAGAGTGACTAAAGCTGCTGTTTATATTGATTTCAGAGTTTTTGTTTTGGTTTGTTGTTGGTTTTTTTTTTTTTTCTTTTAAACCAGGTACAAGACACACATGTGTGTGCCCACAAAAACATATATACAGCCCTTGGAACCCAGAGCCCTCTGCTTGGAGTGATGGGTTCCGACGCCAAAGCCCAAGTGAAAATGTAGATACAGGTACTCATTGACCAACAGCTAATCCTGTACCCTGTGCTTTATTGATTCTCTCCTTTGGTGGTGGTTGAGGGAGGGGGATTAAACGGAACAGCTGGATCCCTGCTTTGGGTCCCTGAAGCAGTTGGTACTTGGGAACATATTCCTGGGCACATGCTAGCTGGATGATAGAACTGATGGTCCTTCATTACCTGGCTCTTCATTTACCCAGTTGTGTTATATTCTTTAGAGTAGTGATAGAGCTGTGGGGCTCAATCATTCCTATCTGATGGAGTGATGGCAGAAAATGGGACCACCATGAGCACAGTTTACTTGGCGTTCTTGATGAGTGCCTGTTAGAGAAGATGATGGTTCCCTGCCTTGTCCCATTCATCCGCAGCCCTTCAAACACACTCCCCATTGCGCACCACAAGCCTTAGGAAGATGGTAAGGCATGAGGGAAAGTGATTCATTTCCTGCCAGATGAGGAGGTTGTTTCTCCCAGGAAATTGTATAAGATCTTGCACACTCTGACTCTCCACTTGGAGCTCTGGTGTTAAAAGCTTTGAGGGAATGGATGCTCCCATCAGTGCAGGTAGCATTGAGAGTAGCGAGGGACCTGAACTAGTTCATGAAGGTTTGTGAGTATTCATTTCTCTTGCGTATTGCTGTCATTCTGTCATGCAGTCAGGAGCAGGTCTCGCCACCTCCTGCTCAGCTTCCCCTTTTGGAAAGAAAAAGAAGAAATGCAAATGGATTTTGTCATGTTGCTGCTCTGGGAAGCTGAATGTTTTGGTGATTAGACATCAGCCATGTATGATCTTGGGATGTCTGATTTTTAAGATGTATCATTCCAAGATACACACAGACCCCTATGGAAGCTTTATGGTTTGCAGTCCTCCTTACTCTTTGAGGTTATAGATGTTTTTTGCTTACTGTTTGTGTTGTCCTGCAGTTGATTTTTAAGCCAGGTAGGGGGAAATTCCTTTGAATTCTTTGCTTTTTTTTTCTGCTTAAAAAGAAGCTATTGTTCTGCAGGCAGGAGGAATTTTAAAAGGCCAGATTGGTAAATATACACTCATTTCATCAACTATTCATTTTTCCCATGGGTTTGAGTTATTTGCTGCTTCTTCCTTCTTTTTTTTTAACTTCTTTGACCGGTTCTACTTAAGTTCTTTTGGGGAAGAAAGTATGAGGAAGTGAAAGCTTGTTTTTCATGGCTGGAAGAAGGTAAAAATGTTTAGATCGAAAGGGCAGAGAAATGTTTGGTTTTGGTCAAAGCCAGCTATTAGATGTTTGAAAGGAAAATTATTGACAAGCTCTAATATTTAGGTAGTGAAGTGTTTCTAAGTGCTTTCTGTGCTTTATAACTCCTCACATTTATTGATCACTTGAGCTTTCTCTGACCTTAGTTCTTCCAGCAGCTTGTCCAGCAGTACATTATATGTTGCATCCCTTTTAGAAATCACGTACATAAAACATCTTAGGTTTGGGCAAATGTATTCATAAAGCATTACAGGGAAGGACCTGAAAGCAGAATGAATAGTGCTGTCCCATTGTCACTCTATTATATTTGGCAGTGACTCTAAGCCATGTATTTACCAAGCTTCAGCAAAACAAAGGTCATTTGAATCCAGTGTTTATCTGGGAATTTTTAGCATGGACTTGTCGCTGATGGAGTGATGTACTTCCCTCATAAAAAGAAGCAGGAATATGTTTATTGATATGAAACAATGATTTAACAATGATATGAAACAATGATTTAATTTAATGATTTAATTAGTAAATGCAACAGTGGTTTAACAAGATTCAATGGTAAGGTACACTTGATTATTTACTGCATAGAGGACAGAGTAAGTCAGATGTGTTGGGGAGACCCTCCAATTGAGTCATGTGGTTCAGGGAGGACCCCCTTGCTTTCTAAACTCCTACTCGGAGGAGTCCAGGTGTCACTGGATCCAATCCTAGCACTAGACTTGGTCAACGGTTTATATCTAAAAGATTATATGTGCACCATCAAAGATACAACCTTAGTGATGCTTACAAAGTTCAGCAAACTATTATTCACCAAGGATCTGTTGCAGTGGGGAATCTCTCGATATTGAGGAGTAAGATATCTCTGCGGCAGGTGTAAACTTGAGAGGTGTCACTACTGAAGGGGAGATCCTGTTGTGCAGCCCACTGCTGTGCAGGAGAGCTCAAAGGGCTCTTGGGCTCCTCACTATTTATGGGGGTAAGATGATTGACTCATAGTCATATTTGCATACCAGGCACAGGTTTTAGTTTCGTCAAAATTTGGCTTGAGTAGGACATTGACCAGCACTGTGGCTAGGTGAGCGCATGGCTCAAATTTAACCCTTGGATATTGTGTTGTTATCTCTCTCTCCTGAATCCACTTTGAGCTGGATGCAGCCATCATGACCAGATGCCACTGGTGGTTATTGCTTGAGCAGGGTTACAGGATATGAAGGTCAAGTTGAGGGGTGGGAGGGGGAAGCACACTATCACAGGACTGGATTTTAGTCCTGTTGGTTACACGGTGATAGCGTGACGGTAATAGCATTTGCCATCTTTCAGAATAGTGCATTCAGGAATGTTATGAACAATTTAGTAGAAGGCTTCATGACAGGAGCATTTATTGAATGGAAAAGTTAAAGATTGTGGCTACGCTGTGTTTCCATCTGACACTATCTAATCTGCTTCCTCTTGCGTTTGGCTCTGCTGCAGCCTGTTCCCACGGCCTCCCTTGGCTAGCACCACAGTCAGTGCAGCATCAGCCAGGCCAAGGACCTGATCCATCAGGTAGGGAACTCAGAAACCCCAAACTTGTCTGTAGTTTTCATCTATCTTTTCCTCCCCCTGAATTTATTGCATTTCTTATCAGGACTGGCACAAGGTTTGCTGGGCGTGGTCAAGGGACATGTGATTACTGTTTATGGTGGCAACTTGGGTTTGTGCTGCATAACCAAGCCCTTGTTTTATTTCTGCACTGACCAGCCATTTGTGCTGTTTACTTATGTCATACTTGTATTTCAAAGCTTATCCTTCTTGTCTGCCTTTATAGATCTTCCACTAATGCTTTTTCAACTGATGCATCTCTGGATGAGATTGCCCTGGTGTTCCCCACTGATTGAGGGTATGCTGTGTCTCAAAAGCTAGCACTCTCTTAGTGGTAGGTAGCCAAGAGCTGATGGGAATGGAGGAAAAAATAAATGAATACAAAGAGAAAAAGGAAACATTTCCTGCCACTTCCATTCATCTAAGTCTCATCAGTGGCTAGACTGGGGTCTTTCAGGCCAAAATGGCACTGCTGCATTGGCATATGTGCTTATTTGAAGCTTTGAGCACTCCTAAAATTGTTTACAAGCCATTTGAAGTTTTGGCCACCACAGATCATTTTTGTGTTATCCAGCCCGACTGTCATGACCCAGCACAGACTGTAAGGAGAACTAGTAGAGAGCTTGGGGGTTTAAGGGTAACAATTTAGCAGCTATGCTTTGCTTGCAGCCTGGCTCAAAGCTGTTAAGTGCAGATCGGCTCTTTTGATTTCAATAAGTTTTGTTTTGTTCTTATATGAGTGCTTGATGGTTGTGGATCTGTTTCTACTTTTTTAGCATTTGTGGTGGGAGTGGTGAGTTTCCTTTGGTTTTCTTTGGCTTTTCAGGTGTTCTTTAGCTCTCCCAACCTCGTCAGGATCTGCTTCCAGACCTTGTTTGTGTAGGAGGGGTATAGGACTACTGTTATTTTAGCTGGACTCAGAACTGTGTCCTAGTCCTACTACAGCTGTATGGCTATCAGGTAGGAGAGTTTGAACATCTAGTTCAAAAAGGTACAACTACTCTTCCCTCCTGTATGTTGATAATATTAAGTCCTTTCCAGATTGACTACATGTTTTGCATTTCAAACAGTGCTGTGAAAACTGATTCATTTGGCACTATGCATTAGTTGGTCTGTTAGTAGATGCAGGATATTGAATGCTGACTACATTTCCTATCAGTGAATCATGGGAGCCTTTAGCTGGCTACTTTGTTACTCATTCGGAATTTAATGGCTAGTTCTAAATAAGGGGTCCAACACTAGATGGATGGGTGAGTCTCATGGGAGATGGTTGCCAGAGCTGGCATGCAGAGAGGGATTACTTTAGAGGCTTTTTTTTACTTTCATCCTGCAAGTAGGAGATATTCCTCTGGCTCTGATGTGACTGCAGGTAGTCATGAAACCTATGTGCTTTATTATCCTGAGACAGATAACATGCTTGGCAGAATTGGGGTCAGTGACTGATGGCTATAAGAAGTTAATTTATTAGAACAATATTCTTTGGCTGGTGGTCAGTCTGCTATCAACAAGCTGTGTAGCACTAAACATGACTACAACTTCAAGTAAAAAGCTGTACAATCATATGCACACACCCATCCCCACACCAACAGGTTGGCAAAAACTGTGCAGGAAAATTAAGGTAGTAAAGGCACACTTGGAAGTTAAATGAAATTATGTTCAGCTGCGTAAACAAACTCCATTGTAATAATCTATTGCATGAAGAGGTCTTGGTTTTCTTCCAAGAAGACTTGGGTTGGGGAGTGTTAGATATAAAAGGGCTCAGAAACATAGAATTGGGGGTATGATGTTATGCTTTGAGTGGCAAAGCTGGCTTAGGAGATTCCTGCCCTTTCTGAAATCCTCATCTCTGGGTGTTGTTCCTCTCAGTTGTGCTGCCACTGTTTGTAGGACTGTACTTGTCATGAATCGCTGACAGTCAGATCAAAAGCAAAACTTAAAAGGAGGGGAGGGGAGTGGAACGTAAATCTAAGGTTAGTCCCAGGAATGTTTGTGGCAATGGTAAGTCACTGCAGAGAGGGTGGGAGTGAACACAGGTGGGAAGTTCGTAAGCAGGATTTGCAGCCAGAGAGGTTGTAAGGTGAAATTGTGCCCTTATGCATACCCAGAAAGCTAGTGCTGAAAAAAAGTTGTGCATCTGTCAGGCCTAGGTTTTACTGTGTGCCTTAGAAGCGGGAAAAGAGAAATAGCAAATGTGTACCAAATGTTAGAAGATGCTTCTCTTTGTTGAACTGATATGTTGTGTTTGAATCTTCAGAAATATGGTTGCTTGCTGTGAGGGACTTCAGTGTTTGAGGAAGTTCTGGTTTCAGGCAGGTAGGAAGTTACAGGTTTTGGTACAAGAGGACTGCAGAAGACTCTGCCTTCGTTCATGCTGCTGGGACTACCTGGGTACTCAGCTGTGGTGGGGCAAATGGAGGAGTATGAGCTTAAGAAACAGAACTGGTGGTGTGACTTGGTGACTGATCAATGCATATGAACAAAGGATTTTCTTTAATTGGCAGGAGAAGAACTGTTTTTTTGGTGTGGGTTTTTTTTTTTTTTTAGTGCAAAGGAGTTGTGGGTGATCTCTCCTGATTATTAGGAAGGGACTAGGGGCATGGGGTATTTCAGCATGGGCGAAGGAATGAGTGTCTGTGCTTTCTGAGCTGGCCAAGGCCTTGGTCTTTCCCTTCTCCTTTCTTTAATTAACAGTGAGTTTGTGGACAGTGGCTGATAGGAATCAGCAGTTCTGTTTTTCTGCTAGTGCAGAGCCCTGGGAAGGGTGTGGATCAGTGTGTGGTGTTCCCAACAGGCCTGCAGTGGGTCTGTGAGCTAGGGGTGCTCAGGGAAGTGTCCTCCATTGGAGAAGCTAAGACAGCTTTATTTTTGTGGCACTAGATTTTCTTCTGGAGTATATTGTTGATATACATTGCAGTAACTCTCATTAAAGTCAGAGACACCTTTAATAGAGATTCAAATTGCTCAACTGTGACATATAGACTGCAACAACAGCCCACAATTGATATGTTGATGTGACTACAGCCATCTGACTAATTCATAGCAATTAACTTATTTTGTAAATTGAACATGTTTTTCTACTTGCATATTGTTCATTGGCAATTTGGGATTTTTTTCAGTTCTTCAAAATTACCTCCTATGTATCTCCTATGGCTCATTCTTTGTCCATGGCTGACTCATGAACTCCTTCATACAAGTATTTGATGTGCTGGTTAATTTGAATTAGCTTCATAGGTCATTTGGCATTGGTTTGGTGCCTGATTGGACAAGGCCAAATGTTAAGTTCGGGGTCCTTGAGAAGAGTTCAGATCAATGTGTACATAACTGTGCACTGATATTCATATGAATTTGCTCTTTTTGTGAACTTTTAGGCAGAAATGTGCTCATTGAAAGTATTTTAAGAAAGATTGCATCAAAAGATGCTGGAGCAAGATCAGGGCCAGATCTTTTGGTTGTCTAAGGAGGTAGTATTCAAGTATTCAAAAAATGTATGGACGTGACGCTTTGGGACATGGTTTAGTGGGCATGGTGGTGTTGGGTTGATGGTTGGACTTGATGATCTTAAAGGTCTTTTCCAACCTTAATCATTCTGTGATTCTGAGATGGGAAAATACTACTGGACTAAATTTTTAGCAGTCTGTTGTGGTAAGTTTTCTGATGGCTACGTCAAGATTGGTAAAAACTGTTCTTCAGCAATAGCTTATTCCCCTTTTGCTGCCTGAGCAAATCTGACTGTAGGCACATACATGGGACAGGATGCTGTCAAGTTACGCTGCTGTAATCACTTGCTACCTCTCATCTGAGTCTTCAGCACTGAATGATGTGCATCCTTTTTGTGTGCTACCACTGAACTCTGGAGGGGCAAGCATTAGTGTTAGCTGAAGCCAGTAGTGTGCTCTGAAATAGATGTGGCATGTATGCTATCAGCTGTAAATCTAGCATCAGTTGTGTTTCATGTCTTGGCACATTAACTCAAAAATTATTTCAGTCTGTAGGAAGGTCTGTGTGGCTCAGGAGCACTCTATTTTTTGCTGTAATGGATGTATCTTCTGGCAGAGGGGCACAACAAGCAGCTCAGGGAAAGGAACATCTTAGAGTTGTGGGAATCATTCAAGCTCTTCTCTTGGTACCCCTTTACTCATTTGCGATCTGTTTGACACCTAACTGACTGTTGGACAGGTTGCCCCATATCTTAGCAATTATAGTGGCCCAGCTTAAGCAGTCTTTAGTCAATACACTTGATTCTGTTTGCATCTGGTATTTGCAAAAATGTAGCTTGGCCTCTGACCGTGCTGAAGGTTCCTGTCACTCTTGCTGGTGTTGTGCCTCATCATGGCCCTATCTGGCAGAGCCATGCAGATGGATGCTTGGGGGAAATTGTGTCTTGTGAGGAGGGAGGTGGGTAATAAAGGCTATTTGCAAAACCCGACTGTGTTAGTGAAAATGAAATCCTGCCTGCTTGCAAGCAAATCTAAAATACCATAGCAGTGCAGCACTCTAGAACTGTGAGAGCGAGTCCATTTCCAAAATGACAGGTACTGGAGATGGCTTAGTGTAGACAGAAGGCTCATCCTTATCATGTGCCATAGGCTCAGAGCTTGCCTGTTTCTGTAACTTGCTACTGGTGGCTTGCATGTTTTCCCCTTCATCAGTGTCATCTGTCATGCCTTCCTGCCTGGCTGTTGGAGCAGTCTGACAGGCAGAGGTGGGTTAAGCTATGTCAGAGCTTTTTATTATTGAAAGCACATTCAACCTGTGGATGTTAATCAATGGTGAATTAGAATGCAATTGATATATTCATATGACATGCACATTAATTTTAAATGTGTTTATTGTAATTAGCGCTATTACAATGAATGCCAGAGAAAACAGGGATTGATTAACCTCACATAAGCTTTGTTACAATTTGTTTTAAAAGTTCAACTTTAAAATGAGACAATCAAAATTGTGTCTTGCTGGTGGATAAGAGAGGAAGACAGAGGGATGTGTTTGAGTGTTGTTTCCTCATGGGGGTTCATATGGAGCCTTTGCCACTCTTTGACTTGCTCAGGAGACTCCTACTAGCTCTCTTCTTTCTCATTAAGCCTTTAGGCTTGGATCTGTAAAGTTTGCAGTGCAGAAGCTTCTCTACTCCTCTGTGATACTCTCTGCCTCTGTCATCTGCTCTGTCTGTTGTCTCTGATTTATGGGGTCTGTGTGGGGCTGGAGTGAGAAGCTATTGGGAGTGTCCCACCTAGCAGGACCTTGTGTTCAAAAGAGCCTTAGAGGAAGATGTCTTCCCCTGGTAATATATAGAATTAGGGTTTCTCTTGGCAATACACAGCCACAATGATGTGATCTCATGTAGCAGGACAAGAGGAGGCTGAAAAGTCTGTTTCAAGCTTAAGGCTGTGTCTAGCAGAGGTGTCAGCTGCAGTATCCTGCTGGAAGTGACAGGGTCCCTCTCTGGTATCCCAGTAATTCCTTATACAGACTTTGTGTGTTGCTGGTGTTAGAAACCTTGTTTGCTCTCATCTAACCGGTGTTCCCCAGTGGGTGCTGGTCCAGGAAAAGAGATATGTGAGCCTGTCACAGATGTGCTGAAAGGAACTAGGGCTTACCCAGCAGGCTGGGGGAAGACCAGGACTCCCTGGCAATCTGCTTGGAGTATGATGTTAACTGTATTTTCTGCAAGTGCCGAAAAAGGTTGCTTCATCCCCTCTGTAGCCTGTCTGGCCTT
The DNA here is from genome assembly GCF_964289735.1 of Phaethon aethereus. Lineage (NCBI taxonomy): Eukaryota > Metazoa > Chordata > Aves > Phaethontiformes > Phaethontidae > Phaethon > Phaethon aethereus. The sequence continues at coordinate 28,258,989 of NC_138583.1, forward strand.
GGTGAACCCTAGGGATTAGGCAAAGGAAAAACAAAAAGCTGATGTAGAGGTCTAGCAGAAACTTGCCGCATAAAAGTGCTGTGGGTGACTCACTACAACCCTCCTCCTCTCTGCCAGCCTCTACAGCCTACACAGGTTCAGTTCTGCGGGTGTATCCTCACCCTGGTAAATTGCATCACGGTGGAGGTTGTTCTAGTCCACCTGGTTAATAATAAATACACCAATAAAACACACCACCACTTCAGCATTGTTATATAAGTGTAAATCTTTAAGTAGAACAGGCTTTGTTCCATGGACAAAGAACAACTATGAAAGAAGAAATTAAAGAGTTTAAAGAGACTGGATATTAGGGAGCCTTGTATGCTGTGCAAAAGTGGGTCCCTGCTATTTAACTGAGAGCTTTGATCTTTCCTCCACCTTTCTTCATGAAGCTCTCCTGGTTTCTCTCAAGACTGATTCTTTATTTCTGGGCATGCATGTCCTGTGCAGAGACCTAGATCTGGAAGGAGCTGGTAGCTGCCCAGTTATGTTGATGTAGACAGGTCACAGTGGAATGGTGCAGAAAGGATTTTTTTGGTGCAGATACACCCCTGACCAGCTGTAGACAGACTGCTTTTGGTACATGAGCTTGTGCCTATGCAAAGTGCTGTGTATGTGTGTGGACTGACCAGCTGGGAGCCAGCTGTGGGGTTTTTCTGCTGTATCCTTTCAGATGCTGCTGCCATGTCCCAAATGTAATGGCCTGGCCTGTCCTCATTCTGCTCCTCCCCCCCATAAAAACTATGCCAATCTCTGCACAACTCTAAGGAAAATATAAGTAAGTATGTGCCTGTTTGTTTTTTTTTTTTTCTGCCTATTCCTTCTGTCTGAAGGATAATTGAAAGATAGCTCTGAAAGAGTGTATTTTCTCTTGCATGCCTGTTTCTTTTCATCAATAGAATATAACCCTTCAAGAATGATGGCAAAGTAATGAGGAAGTTGAAAGAAGCCCTATGAAACCTCCAGTGGCTGTATCTTGGGTAAAGGACCTTGGAATCCCACTCTGCAGTTTAATTAGCCTAAGATGACACTGTTTGGTATTAGGTGGGGTTCCCAAAATGCTTCTCTATGGCTTGTTGAGAAGAAGACATGTTTGGAGAAGAGATTTTTGAACTAGCCTGTCTCTACAGATTTCAAAGATAGAGACATTCTTCAGGGTTGTCTAGCCTGATACCCCTGTGATGGAGACCAGAGGTTTAAACTGATTTCTGCCTCTACTGCAGCATGGTTAGATTTTACTTGTAGTCCAAAAGCTGTGACAGCATGTGGCTTCATCAGAGCTTATTGTTCTCCATTATATGACAACATGTCCCTGTTTCTGTTTTGGTCACATACTGTGAAATCACAGAATCACTAAGGTTGGAAAGGACCTTCAAGATCATCAAGTCCAACCATTAATCCAGCGCCACCGTGTCCCCTAAACCATGTCCACATTGCGCCACATCCACAATCTTTGGTTTTGCTGGAGGGCAGCTTGTTGGGAATACATTTTGCTTCTGGGACAGTGTAAATAGTTTGTTAGCCAGCATCAGGGCTTTCTGAACTTAATGGTGGTCCTAGTGTTGGAAGGTATTTGCATATAAAGGCCAGCCTTCCAGACATCAGTTACTAACAGCTCATGTGGTATTAACCAATGTGTAGGTAATCCATTTGATAATGACTCCATGATGCTGTTGCATTCCAAATAACATTTGTCTGCTTGTTATCCATAATTTACCTTCAGCATTCCAGGAAACCTGCTTTCTTTGTACTGGGACTTGCTTGGCCTGTTCAGTTTCCAAGAAAAAATAAAGGTCACTCGATCCGGGACCCTTGAACCAATTTCTCTCAGTCTACTGAGGACACGGCCTATAAGTCATGGCTAAGCAGTGGTAAATATTCTGGCTCTTGGGGATTTTTTGGGTATAGGCATTTAATATATTAATCCCTGCCTATAACATGCTGGGAGAGAAGAGGCTGTGACTGATATGCGCTGCTCCCTTGCTGCACTAAGCTGCCTCAACAACTGGTTGCTGCTGTTGCAGTTAGACATGTGTAAATGTCCATTTTTGAGACCTGTGTTCTGGTGTCTGAGGTTTTGACTCTGACAGAGGCCCAGCTGATTTAGCTGGCAAGGTAATCCTCTATGTTTGTGCTTCAAAATGGTAAATGGCTGGGTCAGGGCATGAAAGTTTTGGGTTTCTCTGCTGTCCTTGGTGTAATCATAGGCTTGTATTGTCCACAGCCTCTGAGTGCTACACAGAAGTCAGGGAAGGATCTGCTGTTGTTTGAGCATTAGCCTGTGTTTGGCACTTTCCCAGTGAGATGACTATTATGTTTATGCTTATAGGGTATACCAATCCCCTTTGTGTTAGTTTGTTTTTTTTTTCATTTTTTATTTTTAAACTCACTAGCTGATTTCAGCCAAATTTGGCAAAAAGGGAGAGACGTTTATACTAGAAAGCCTTTGTAAGCTTCAGGATAGAAGATAGCCAGAGGTGGGAGAGACCTTTGGACTGGGATGGCAGCTATTGTCCACCTGTATCGGACATAGGGGTATCCACATGGGGACCTCAGTGACTCGGGAGGCACTGTGTGCTGAGCTTCTGGGAAGCACCAGCCAGCAGGGAGCAGATGTCTGCCCTTGTCTCCTTTCTTAACACCTTGGTGTCAGGTCTCCACCCTTGTGACTGGATAGTGGGTGCTGGTTATGCTGGGTGCCTGGAGCTTGCAGATCACCGCCTCATCTGCAGGGACGGTTTTACAAGTCTGAATAGAGAAGGACCCCAGGCTGTGGGTGGAAAGCAGGCAAAACATGGCTTTGCGCTCAGGGAGTGACTGGTGAAGGGCAGAAGGCAGGTGGTGAGCATCCCAAAGAAGGGGTTTTCCAAGGAGTGGGGAGCGATGGCTCTGAACACACATGCTTTGTGTTGTCTGGTAAGTCTGTGATGGAGGCAGTAAAACCGGGGTGTCTGCAGCGAAAGAAGTCCTGCTGCCTGGGAGGGGGAGTTACACAGCAGAGGGTGGAAGTGCTGGCTGCGACCCCCGGAAGTGTCCATCACTGGGTTACATACAGTTTGAAATACAGGAGCACTCTCTGCTTTGAAGAACACCACAGCCCAGCTCACAGACAGCTGTGTGCTTTATCTAACTGGTGGCTCGCTTGTCCTGCTGAAGAGTAGCTTTTGGCTTTTAGTTTTAATCTTGGAAATAATAAGAACATGTTGCATGGCTCATCATTGACCAGTAGGAAACCTTGAAAGTATGATCCTGTCATCTGCTTCAGACAGATTCTTCTACTGCCATGGTGGGCAATGAGTTCAGAGACTGACTTGCGGTGGGGCCGGGATGAGGGAATGCTAATGGTCTGACATCCAGGTTAAAAAAGGCTGGCTGTTTTTATAGCCAGGCAGACAACACTGCAGTAGTTAAAGTTCACATTGAAAGTATATTCAGGTTCGTATTAACCCTGTTTTTTGTGGTTTAAAATGGATGTTGTCAACTATTGATTTACTGCTTTTAATTTCTTTCTTGCTCTTTGCAATATACCCCAAAGGTTCTTGAATTATGTTTCTTTCCCTACCAATTTGTCCTAAACTATTTCAAAAAAGACAGTGGGGAGTGTTCTTTCCCTCTCCACCTTTTGTCGGGTCTCCTCTATAGTTTCTGTGGGCAGTTTAACCATTTCATTGTTCTACCCATGAGGTAGCTGCATAGGAAAGAAATTGTGACTACCTGTAGGAAAATTGTGACTAACTGAAAGGAACTATAACAGAATATAATATTTTCCTTTCAAAATGAAAATGTACCAGAAACTCCTGGATCCCAGAAAACTTCTGTGCATCAAGTCCTGTATACAAGGTCCTTCAACAAGCTGGACTATAGGTAAAAGAAAAATACCCTGCAATGTGATCGGAAATTGTGTATTTAGCAAACAATGTCATATATGATCAAAATAAGCAAGTGCTATGCAGTGAAGAGAACTTAAAAATGCAGACTCTTCCTTGCTTTGTGATTTCCATTAGTTATCAAAAGCATCAGTCCACATTGTGAGCTAGCTGCTGGGTTCTTGTAATGAGAGCTGAGTACAAGTTATAGAAATGTAAATGGAGCAATCAGAACTTGCATCTTTGCTTTTCCTACTTCTGCAACTTCTGTAATGGGACTGAATGGAAATAAATCAGCTTTTAAAAACCCCACCAAATAACCCATTTTCATTGCTTTTCTGAAAGCTTGCATGCTGGGTTTTGGCAAAAGCTAATTTTTTTTACCAAACTGTAAACCCTTGGCAGGTGTAAGGATGGAGTTTTGCAGTGGTAACAGCAGGAAGGGATGCCTATCTGTGGCAGAGCTGATGGATGCTGTTACTCTAGAAGGTGGGAGCTGCCAATGTGAGCAAATGATGCATTGATATGAATATTTATTCCAATAATCCAAAGAACGAGAAGAGACTTCAAGAAGGAAAGGAGAAAAGAAGACTCAGAATCAACTGCAAATGTGTTCAATGAGGGAAAGAAAATATGAGGTTCAGCACTAAACAGCCCTCTTATGGATTGCTTCTAGGCCTGGCATTGAACATGCAGATAGGACACGGCTGGAGAAGCTGAGTCTGTTAGGATGAAGCTACTTGGTGGCTGCTGGTCTTTGGGGCTGTCAGTCTGTCTCCTCCAACACTAGCTTGCCTTAAAGTTTTTTAGTCACTGGGTTTCTTTGGAAAAGGGGGAAAGAGATCCACAGCATAACGCTAAGACTTCTTGTTGCAAACAGACTACATTGTGGAGGGCAGAGTAGAGATGTGGTCATAGTGGCAGTATCTCCTTTCTCTTTAACAGTGGCAAAGATGCAGATTGATACACTGTTCTTTAACACGGAAAGGTGAGACTGAAGCCAGCCTTGTGAGCACATCTTCTAATTGAATAATTGTGCCACGTAGCAAACCCAGTTCCTTATTGATGGGAAGAAAGGTCTAGGTCTTTTGAAACTTCATTAAGCTCTCTGTGGTAATTAACCACTGTGCAAAGGTAGCTCTCTGCAGTGCTGTCACCTGGGCTAGTTCCAATTAGATGCACTGCCTGGACATACCTTATTGACTAATCTAGCCTGAACATTGGGCTGCTTGAGAGAAAAGACTTGGAGAGAACATGGTTCTCTTCTTTCTTGTTGGGAAGGGACCAGGTAATTTGTTTTCAAGGGCGTGGGGAGTCTGTTTATAAGAGTGTTTCTTCCATGTTTTGCTGCTTGTCATGCCAGCAGGCCAAAGCCAAGGAGTTGTTCACAGTGCTGTGAGTGACCAGGACTGAATGTGACAACAGCCATTTGGGACCAACCTGAAGACTATCTAACTTAGCATCCTGGCTCCAGGGGTGACGGATAAGTAGGAGAGAAGTGAAAGAAGTGGGGAAAACTGGGTTCTTTAGTTGGTTTTTGGCCATCCTTGTATTTAATTTTTTGTTGGAGTCCATTGCTGTTCAAAAGACCTGTGACCTGTATAGTAAAAATGAGCACTGTCTAGGGGAGGAAAGGGTAACAGATGCACAGGAAGGGCAGTGATGGGATTGGAGGGTATTAAATCCAAGTACCCTGGTTCCCAGATACCTTTTCCACAGGTGTATGTTAAATTTTACTTTAGATCTACCTTTAGCATAGCTTGTCTATAGTAGAATGCTTACATGCACACAGTACCCTCTTATTCAATAGACACACTTTTCCAGTCGTGTCCTTGAGTCTCTTTGCTGTGAAAATGTGCTGCTTGCTCCTGCGAGCTCTGCAGAGCTAATATAGCTGTAGCAAGAAGATGGATTCTGCTCACCTCATCTATCATCAGCAGCGCTGTCACCTGGGTACGTTTCTGTTGTTGAGCGCGTTATTGCAGGTACGGATGGCAGAATGCAGTTTCCTGGCTAGTGAGGTTATACCGCTGGTGCCCTCTCCCGGAGGCGAAGCCGTGCTTGCTAAGGCTCATCTGAGCATCCCCTGTCACCTTTTAGTGATTCATGGCTTGGAGAGTATAAGGCATCAAGATGGGGACTGTGGTGGGGGATCAGAAGAATGAAGTGTGCAGTCCCATGCCTTCTGACAAATACCAGATGCTTCCGAAAAATGCTTGGCGTCTGTGTGATAATACACGCTGCAGGGAAGTTTCTTCTTTATCCTAGATTGGCACGGGCCCAGGAGTATGAGGCTTTAGATCTGTATGTAAAGCTGTAGCATGGCAGTGGCATTTTAATGTGAGGAGGAAGGTCTGTGTGGCTTTCTGGGGCTGTGCTGTGCCAGTAGACAGCCCATGTAGGATGTGAGCTACACTGTGCTCTGCCCTGGGGGTCAGGAACTTGGAGCCTGAGGGCTGAGACATTCTTTGCTTTGTTGTTCTCAGCAGTCAGAAAGAGGGAATTTGGCCACCAAATTACACCACTGAAGGGCAAAACTGAGGGATAGTTCTCCCCGCCCCCCAGCAGTTAAAAGCTGTTGAGGTGGTGGGAGTAGGTGGTCTCTCTTGGCCTGTGTTGTGAGTTGTGGTGGTTTTTTCTTTTTTTTAATGGAGACTGATCCAAGTGAGGTCCTGTGCTATGACTGGGCACTATCTCAGTATATGCCCACAAAGACTGTCTAGCTCGCTGGGTAGCCACAACCTTTCTTTGAGAGCCTTCGTTCAAAACAGAGCCTCTAGACATTAGGCTGGCCTATCTTTAAAACTACCAGTAATGCAGGTTATTTTATACCTGTGGTCATTTTTCACAAACATTATACTTAGAGCTTTTCCTGTCCTCTTCCCTTGCAACTCTTTCAGCTATCACAGGGAAGAACAGTGAGTTCATTTACCTCTGAAGGTAAGGATGGGTGACCCCGCTGTTAAAGCATATGTGTTGAGTAAAGAGAGACTGGCTACCAGAGCCTAACAATGCCATATAACAGCCCCCTGATCCAGACCAAAGGCCTGTCTAACCATGGATGACTGGTATTAGGCAGGACAGAGATACATGTGATAAGACCAGGTTTGTAAGCTGCACTGGATCAGAAGCTGTGAGTGCTCCCAGGTGTGGAAGGGAGCTGGGATGAGGCATGTTGGCAGCCTGGGAAAAAGGGTGTGAGAAGGCAACAGTGTGGGTGTGAACATTGTGTAAGGAGATGGAGGCAAGGGTTAGGGAGCTGGTAGAGTGGTAGAGGAATTGGTGACAGAAATTGGATAACTTACTCTAGTGTCCAAAGCAGGTGGTCCTGTTCTTCCACCATCTCCTTGCTGCTTCCTTGCAATCCCTGACCCATCCCCTCCCTTGCTCCCGCACAAGTCTCAGGGTGGTCCTGAGGTGAACAGGACTGATGCCACTGAAAAAGCTTGTTATTCAGCTGGGGCAATTTCCCAGTCTGTTTTTCTGTGTGGCTGCTCATACAGCAGTATTGACAACAGGCAAGTTGTAGCTTACAAAAAATGGCCTGAAGAGGGGTAGGTTCCTTCAGCAGCAATGTCAGCTCCTGCTGGCTTTGCTTGTGTCAAATGAAGCCCAGCGTGTGAGTGTGAAGGTGCACCAAGTCCAAGTCTTCCCCTTACTTTGCTTTTTGTCGGGATGTGGTAATGCCTTTAGGAACCTATGCTCAGGAAACACAACCTGGCTGCAGGTTGCTACCTTAGACCTCAAGTCTGTGTTCTGTTTTTTGTGGCTCCCTTTGCTCCTTTCTGCCCTATCTGTGGAATATATAGAAAACCAAGGATGTGTAGCTTAAGGGAGCGCATGCTGCCGGACCGTGAGGTGCCTCGTTGGCAGATACTTACAATACTTATGTTTGTGAAGAGGGTATGCCGGCATTTCCAAGTTTCTCCTCGTGCTGTAGGAAAGGCTGTGTCAGAGGAAGGTGAGGTGGTCCCATTTTGTGTTACTGTGGGCTAGGAAAGAACCTGTGATGCATTATGGAAAATTGGCAAATAGAGTGAAGCCATCAGCCACCTGGCAAGGCCTATGTTAATTTACTCTGCTGGGATGCTGAATTTTTAAAACTTAAAAAAACCCCCAATAATACTGAGTCTCTGTATTCCCAGCCAGCTGGCTGCAGTTGCTGTGGTAGTCGCCTCATTTGCAAGAAAACAGTGAGTTGTGAGGATCTCCTGAACACTGAAGTATCAGCAGAGACCGAAGGTTTGCTTTAGTGGGCTCTGTGATGGGCCCGGGGCAATTTGATGATTGCACCTCAAATTCTGCAGGTCCCTTGTCAAATACTTAGTTTTCTTTAGAAATGAGCTCCTTTGCCCCTTTTTGTTTTAGGGATGTTTTTTCTTTCTTTTTTTTTTTTTGAGACTTTTTCCTGATCTGGAATTTGAGTCTTTATTTTTAGCCATGTTTTTGGATATTTTTCTGTTTCAGAATAAAATTTTTTTCTCATCCTTTTGCTTTGTGGAATGTCTGGAAAGGGAGAGCAAGTGGGAGGGACTGGGCTGCAAGGCATATTTTGCTTTAAATCACTGATTTCTAAAGAGATTTCCCCTGTCTTAAGCTATGTTGGTGGAAAGTCATTGCAATAATTTGCTCTCAGAGAAGTCTGACTCTTGGGACAAATCTCTGGAGTGCATCTGAGCTTTCCATCTATTGAATTCTCCTTGCTGAATATTGATACTGTCATCTAGGTTACAGAGAGAGATTTGAGCTTACAAGTTACATTAGTTCTTTATTACATCATCTTAGTTAGGGCTGTATTTCAGTTGTTCCTGAAGCAGCTGAAGCACGTGAGTTTGAGTTGTAAAGCCATGACCGCACTGAGAGAAACAGGTTTTTCTCGCATTAGGAAGAGGTTGTTGGAACCAGTGTGTCCCAGGTGGGAAGCTGACATGGCCTGCTCTGACACCGGGGCAAAGCAATGCCTGTAAAGGGCTACAGTTCTGCTGGAGCTCAGGGTGTTCAGCATCTCCCAGAGATCAGTGATGCATCCCGAGTGACTCGGGGTGCGGATGTGGTTGAGCCACTGTAGCAGGCTATCATAATCAATTTGGTAAGACTTGCTTCCAGATGGAACCCAGGGATATAGGCACGCGACTTCATTTGAGGTTGGTCCAGTCCCTTCCTCTTGTCAAGTATTTTGCATTTAAAAATTCCTGTCTGGGGACTGAAAGTGGTTTGTAATATTTAGTATGTGTGCATGGGGAAGGAGATAATTTACCTTGCCATCACTGTTTTTGATGATTTGTTTTCCTATTTAGGGGTCTGTAGTCAGACAAATGTAAGCACTTTTATGTCTTGGCCAGTCCTGTGCTGCTGTCAGTGTCTGCTTACCAGCCTCATTCAAGCATCCCCATAACTATATGCAATCTTCAGCAGAGGTCAGGGGGTATCTTTGGTGTTGAATGCTTGAGCTAGTCTGTTCCCATTTGTGCCTTTTGCAAAACTAACCCCTGTCAATAATTTATAAGCACTAGGCCGACAAGAATTATACATCATTTTCTAGATGAGATCTTCCGTGTTCAAGGAAGAACAACTGAAAATGGAACGAGACGGGCTACTGAGATGACTGGGGAAAAGAGATCACTTCTCATGAAAGTAGACTAAAAGCTTGTGAACTGGTGGAAAGGATGACAGAGCTGGGAAGTGCTTGTTCTCATAAATGCATTAAGGTTAAAAATACTAGGGAGGGAGAAGAGCTGTTGAAAATAGAGGGCAGTGTTGGCTCGGGAACAATCAGCTGTTAACTGTTAGTGAAGGAGCTGAAGGTAAAATGGGAAAAAGGCTTCTGTGCAGAGCAGTGAGGCTTTGTAATGGCCTTCTCAGAGGTACCGTGAAGGAAATGGAGCATTTTACTAATGGAAGGTAGTCACTGATGATACTTTTGGAAGCCTTAAGCACACAGGAGGTCCCTGCCATTTCTGTGTTCCTAGACAAAAGTTGTGGGACAGTTTTGTAGATTTTTGGGCACCATATTTTTCTAGGATGAATTTAAATGGCAATGGTCCAGCCTTCCAAGAGTTTTCACTTGATCATACTGTTACTGTGTACATGTAAACAGCTGCTGCATTTCACTCCAGAACAGGTTGTGTTTTAATCTGTGGAAGACGTAAGTGGTGCTTTTGGATAATTCTGTATGTCAACCTCGACTACTTTTAAGGTGTTTGGGGTGAACAGTGTTCCTGGAAACACAGGGAGCAGGCGCTTGCTTCAGGAGATGGTGGTGAAGATCAAAATAGCTCTACTTGATAACATAGAATTATCTTCCCTTCAGAATAGAACGATAATTGGGAAAACTTCCTTGGACATCTAGAAGGTGATCTGGTGCATTTGCATTATTAGCTCACCTCTCTGTGGAAGAACCTTCGATTTGTCTTTTAAGAAATAAGTCAGTGTTTACACTGACTTTGGATGGGAGCCCAGGTATTCTTTTCTTCTTTTCCTTGCAAAGAGCAGGTGGAAGATGACAAGTAAATGATGACATTATTACGCTTCCACTTTAATAGTTTCCAAGGAACTTGCAAGTAAGTGAAGGCAACACATGAAATATTCATGGTTTGTCTTTGCTCTCATACAAAAGGTTGAAAGCTTCCAGAGCTGGAGTTCACGGTACATGAAGCATATGGAAATAGCACCTACAGCTTTGCCTGAAGGGCTAACGCTGACCTTTTTTTGAGTGATAAGTTGTTTTTTTCTTTTATCTTAATTGAAAAAAGACATCTGGTTTCCCCACACAGGATTCAGTCACTTTGTCTGGAGCAGACTTTGCTCTACATCTTTAACCTCTCTCCTCTACAGCCACCCCCCTTGTTTGAAGGCGAAATAAGGTTTTGAAGGAAAATATTTCCCTTGTGCCTTCTTTGCCCCCCCCAGTTTATAGAAGGACCACAGGTAGAGGCATTTATAAATGAACAGAAGAAAATGGATATTGCAACAGCAGAACTTTCACAACTGATTATACCGAAGAGGAAACTCTAGCTTTTGGTATAACGCCGAGGATGTGTAAGCAGGAGGAATGCCCAGCTTGTTTCACAGGTGTTATGTGCCCATTTCCTCTAAGGGCCATGCTTCTCTTTTACAGGGGTTTCTGGTAACTCAAAAGGCAACAGAAGTGTCTATATATACCTCCCTGCTGTTTTCCCTTCAGGCCTTTCTCTGTTCCAGCCCTCGGTTGGCATTAATTCAAGACCCTGCTGTTCCCTGTCAGCTGGAATTGACTGGCTAAATGCAAGCATGTAAAATCATGTGGCTCTGATGGTGGGTGCTTGCCTCTTGAAGCACCCTGTGTCCTACAGCTCCTCAGTGCTGTCCTGCTGCCCCTGCCATGGATGGAGAGAAATTTGTGCTCCAGGTCAGAGCAGTAAATTTTTGCAGGTTTCCCCATGTGTTAATCCCTTCAGAGGGTGGGCAGGATATGGTGATTCGATACATAGCTGGGGTCTTGGCATTGTGGCCAGAGCATTGTTGGTGGTGAGTTAAACCAGGGAGCACTTTGTCCTGGCTTCTTGTCACTGCTGGTGCTATCTGGAATGCAAGAAAGTTGGGAAGACTTGCAGGTCTGTGTTGGTACTTTCTCTCCAAGTGACAAGAAAACTAGCCAGGATTTCACCTGGGAGCTGGAGACAGGTAACCTCTAATAGCAGGGTTCAGTGCAGGGATGTTCTTGAGCTGGTTAGAGTGCCTAGAATTGAGAGGCAGCGTTTACCTTCTCATCTGCCTAAGTCCAGATGTGTGCTGTATGTTGCATGAGATAGGTGCTGCTGTTGCTGTATTGTGTCCTCACACTCCCCTGGATATCTGTACTCCTGTGATGGCATGTCAGAAAGGTTGCTCTTGAGTGATGTGATCAGGGGCTTGTTGGCTCCCTGTTGTCCATGTACAGGTGTAGTGGGAGATCCTTTGGCACTTAAAGCTACTCGTACTGATACTGAAAGCTGGTAGCTTTAAGTGTGGGTGTGAGGTCCCGGAAGGTGAGTGGCTCCAGCCGCAGTGTGCTGACTGGCTCTAGCAAGTTCCTTCTGTGGGTCAAAATTCCCTGCCCAGAGAAGCAGTTGATTCACTTCAAATTCTCATGCCTGTGGAAGGGGGCAAGGCAGTGTTGGGGTGACTAAGAGCTGAGGGAATTGCCTTTTTGAGCCAGCCTTGGAATAGTTTGTGTGCCCATGCCCTGAACCACCCGCTGTAAGAGATGGTCACTTACTGTATCATCAAAACGGTGATGATTTATAGCCCTGGTCATGTGAAGCAGTGCTGACATTAGGCAGATATATATGCTTCTTTTATCTGCTTGAAAAAAACTTTAGCTATGGAAGGAGCAAACTAACACCCCTGAGTCTTGTCCTCTGTCTGCAGAATGGGTAGAGCACGGTACAAACCTTGGTAATGTCACTGGGAACCTGCCTTGGGCCGGGGGAATTGCCAGTACTGCGACCTGTTTATTTTGGCTTGCGGGAGCGCGGTCCCTTCTACAGAATGTCAAGGAAACACGGCAGAACTCTGGGGCTGATGTAATTAAATTAATTTAGGGGCCAGCTCTAATGGCCTGTCATTTAACCAGTACTAGCATCCAGCTACGACTGACTAATGGTGAAAATTATGGTTGCATAAATTTTAATATTGTATTTGGTTTACTTTAATAAGAAACACATTGTCTTTAAGGAAGCTGAGTTCTCAGCCATAGAGAGTATCTACACTTACTGCTGACATCTGGATTTCTCCTATGTATTTTTGCTTGCACAGACTGTCATTAGTTGCTAGTTGGTTTGGAGAATTTAACAGCAATTGTTCTTCTTTGGATAATGCCATATCTGTAGAGTTAAAGCTGACTGTTCAGTCGTTGGTACCTCCCTCCCTTGGCATTAGTAATGCTTTCTAAAGGATTCAACTACTCACATCCCCTTTTCCATGCTCTGTGGGGTTAAAAGAGACCAGTAATTGTGAAAATTCAATATTTGGAGGTAAAATTAAAGGTAGAGTGGCAATAGAATGAATAGAAGAGCAGCAGGTGGTCAGACAGTACATCCAGTCAGTGCAATATGAGAGAAGTGGCAAGAGAGGAGCAGCGATACAGAAACCCTCTGTATCTGTGAAACTTTCCTGCCTATGGTCGTGTAACTTGTGTTTTTCCTGTGCGGGAGAACAGAGCAGTGGCAGTGACCCGCATCAGTAGCTGAGCTGCTACTGGTGGATACGCCAAGGAAATTGTCACAACCAAGAGTTGCAGAGGTTTGCAGATATTCCTCAGCACTTCAGCTGTCAGCGGTTCTGGCATTTTATAATCCCATCTCCCTTATTAATCTCTGCTGCAAGTGATTGATTTTTTTTTTTTTTTCCCCTTTCTTGTGTGCATGTGCGTGCTTTCTAGTAATGTTCCATCACGCCTGCCCCGCCGTCCGGTGCTGCACAGCACTGGAGCTGACATTTGCAAAGTGCCAGCAATCCAGCAGCCGCAAAGGCCAGTCTGCTCTGTGGAGAGTGGATCTCGGCACCAGATCGCTATTGTTGTAACGTGCACAGGAAGCCTGGTCCCAGAAGGGTTTCTTGAACACTGATAAAGGATAAGCCCAAAGAGAGGAATGAAGCTGTAGAGCATCTGTAACAGGTGGAAGCTGAAGCACAGAGAAACCAACAGTGTTATGAATAATGTGGGTCAATGGAAGGCAATTTCTAAATGGCAATTAATTTTTTTTCATCTGTATCCTACAAGATTCAAACCAGAAAGTGGAATGAAAGTTTTAATTGGGGGGGGAGATACATTTTTATCAAAATGAAAATGTTTTGTGAAGGCAGTTTCAGATTTGAAAACAGCTTCCATTTCTGAAAAATATTTGAAAAATACATCTATTTAAAAATTGAGCAGAGTATGAAGCAATTAGGAAATACTTTAGCTCACTCTTGCTTTTCATAGGCAAAAATTTTAATAGGCTATGAAAACTTAAATAAAATATTTTTGTAGTGAAATTGAATATTAATTTAATTAAAGTCTGTGTGTGTTTCCGCCCCCCCTCAGGCTAAAAGGGGTTTGAAAGCTTTGGCTGGTAGTAGTGGCAAGAGCCTTCCAGCTGCCATTCTGGTACAGGATTTCAGGACTGGGTTCCCAGTGGACTTTGCTCCCTGAAGCTGTTGAACTCAGTAGAATGAAGCTTGCTGTTTCTCCTGTTGGTTTTTATGCAGACTACTTCTGTGGTTTTGTTTATACAGTTAGGATGTTTGTGTAGTTTGGAGAAGGAGCAGAAGAGGTGGCATAGTTTAGTTGAGATGGATGGCTCCCAGCTTTGAGTTCTGGTTGGTTTCCCTAATTTCATGGGTGGTTTCATTATAGCAACAATGGAAAAAAAAAAAACCAGAATACAGTGTCTGCTGGCACCAGAGCTTGGTAGAAATTGCAGTTTTATCTGCAGCATTTTATTTTTACAACCTGTGATTTTTCAGATATGTGAATAATCCTCTGACAGAATGGCAGTCATTTGACCTATGCATTTTGTTCTCTGATTTACCATCTAAAAAGTAAAAGATCTCTGCTTATTAATGTTGATATCAACACTGACGGTGAGAGAAGAAGAATTTCATTTTGTAAGTATTTGATGTGAATAATATTGGGCTAAATTAGTCAGGATACTTGGGTGTACTGAAATATGGTGAAGTCTTGTGCCAAATCCCAGCTGCCATTCTCTTTGGTGACAAGCAGCAGGAGGAACGCATGCTGAGTAACAGCTAATAAGCTGCAGTGCACGGTACAAGAGGCAGCACAGCAATGAACTGTGTCAGGCTGATGGTAACTCGAGCTATGAAGTGTGAGAATGAGGTGCTGAACTCATCCTATCCAAAGCTTCTAGACTGACTTGCTTCTACTTTTTTCTTTGAATGATCTGATGAGACTTATTTAAAGGTGGAGCAGGAGATGAGGCGCTGTAGGAGGAAGCAGTCAAAGCTGTGCTCTAACTGGTCACAAAAGGACCCTTGGATTTGGGCTTATCCCAGACCTGCGAGTGGTGCAGGGCAGGTAGCTTGACCTGGTGTCTTGCGTTTCCTTTGAAGTTCTCTTGGAAAATCTTGGAGGGACCTGGTTTCTTCCTTCTCGCTGCACTGCTGGGTGGTAGATGGAAAGAGGTGGCCTGCTTGCTTCATTACTTGTGGTCTACAGCTTCTACTTGCTTTACACACAGGCCAAGGTGGGCTGCTGGCAGGTCTGTGAATGGGGGAACTTGTTCAGTACCTGAAAGGTGTCTGTGTGTCAAGCAGCACAAAGAATGCTTTCAGTGGGAACCGCTGAATTTTAGAGCTTTTGTATGCTGAGAATTTATAGAATTCCCATGTCCCCCAGCAGTGTGGTGATGGTGAAGGGGGGAGAGTGTGAGCGTTATACAAATCTAGACGCTTGTATAAGGACCCATCCATGTGCTAAGGCTGGCCTAGGTTGCGGGGTGCTTTTGTTTGTATCCTGGCTGCAGTCTGGTGCTCTGAGTCTTTTTCTGGCTTTGTGGTTGCACAGCCCTTTGGGCATCTCACAGGGGGCTTTCACCCTTCCAATATACCAGCGGCGTCAGGAATGGGTATCTCGGTTTCGCTAGGAACCAAGTCATCTTTAGTGATTTGTTTGAGATCAGACTGAGAGTTTAGGCTGGAACTGAAAACTGGTCTCAAAAAGAGAGGGGTGTGAGACATTCATTATTGTCCTAATTTTCAAGTCTAAACTCGCTTGAAAATAACTGCTAACGTCTCTATTTACCCAGTAGCAGTAAAAATATTGTAGCCTGGCTCCTGTCTTGTGCTTTCTGTCTCTCTACAAGTGTCCAAAACCAGCTGGTATGTGTCATGATCGCTATGTTACAGATGAGGACACTCTGTGACAGAAAGATTAAGTGTCTTACTGGTATATGCACAGATCAGTGAAAAATCAGAAATGGGGCAAACTGCCAGATTTCCCTATCTGAAAATTATAAAAAGGAGCATTTGGGGACAGCTCCCTGTTGAGGTATGCTCAGTTTCCTCCAAACTCTCCCAAATAAACATCTCTAGCATTCCCTTAGGTTCTTCCAAAGGTTTGTGTTTTGCTCCAGGGCAAATTGTGTCAGTACTTTACCAGGTCTGTGCATGGTGACGTTTTCATGTTATCTGACTTAAGGTGTTTGACTCTGGCTGTTTTACCTTGGTTACTGCTTTGAGCTTGAGGAGACAACAGGAGAGCATCCTTGAGCTTGTCCTTTTAGCTGTGTTGCCACCTGTCCTCTACTCTTTCTGTGGCTGGAAGCAGATTTCTCCCAACAGCATATGTTGTCACTAATTGACATGATACCACACAGCATAGCGTCCCTCATAGAGATGAAAACCAGCCGATAATGCATGACATCTATCTAGTGTAGTTTGAGCTGACTGAATCTCTTATTTGTGTCCATGAAGTAGGCTGCACTTGTGTTTATTAGCAATAGTAGTTTGGCTCCGTGCTGCAGTGTGCAAGCACTCCACAAACTAACAATCCTTAGGAGTCTTGCAAGGCGGGACAGATCTTTCACAGTTTACCAGTGTCTTGGCCAATAACACTAGGAAAACTGTGCCAGGCTGTATGTCTTCTCCAGGTGCATGGGAGAGGAATGTGTACAGTCCTGCTGAACAGCTGTGGACCTCGAGGCTGGCGGCGAGTGAGGACAGAAGATCTTGAGTGAGGGACATTGACTGAGCTGTGTGGGGAGCTGACCCAGAGAACAGCAGAGTGCAACAGACAGCTTCAGGAGTGAGTGGATGCTTCTTCCCTCGTGTCTGTCTTTTGGCTACTGCTATTAATTTTCCCATGTACTAAATGATTTACACAGCTACTTTTTTTTTCTAAGAACCAATTAATTGCTTAATTTCCCTTTGCCTCGCTCTTCTGTTGCATTGGGGCACAACAGGGAGGCTGTGTGTGGAGGAAATGCCTGCTCTATTGGCTATTTCTAGGGAATTAAGGACCCGAACAGTAACTAATCAGCGTTTTAGCTGTAGTTTTTGATATTCTCTTGGTGTTAATGCTGATAATAGATAGCTGGCCCAATTAAAACACAAAATTATCAAAGCGTGTTTGAAGTGCCCTTAGGTAATTCTCCATGCGTTTGTTGGAGAGCAGCTAGGAAAACAAAATTTGACCTTCTGCAGAACAAAATCATGTTGCAGAGAAGGATGAAGACAGTGGGAGAGTAGGAAGTAAAAGTTGATATTAATAAGTTGTGGCAGAGATTTGGCTGTACTGGATCATTTTACCTATTAAATGCAGTATCCCGCTTATGACACTGAGCAATAAATGGGTGTTGTGTTTGAGTTATATAATCCTTTATGCTAGTTCTTCAGTGATATCCGGAGGCAAAGTAGTAGGTATCCTTTTGACCCTGAAGGCAGCTAATTCATATTCTGAAGCATAAGATTTGATTACTGTTATCTTATCTGCTGCAGTTATTGACAGTAAAATTAACCATCTCTTTTTAAAGCCTGGACTTGTTCTGAATATACTGGCCATTTAATGGGGTCACCTCTCACTGATGCATGAGGTAGTGGCATCAGAAGTGGGTAAAGGGTTGGATTTTTGCTGGCATCTTCACTCAGACATTATTTCCCACACACCCAGTGCAGTTAGACATTGAATTTGTGTGTATGCTTATTGCGGTCATGTGAGCAAAAGCGGCTGACTGCATATGACAGAAAACCTATAGACACTGAGTCAGCATTTGCTCGTGCGCTTGGCATGCTGTGTGTTGTGATAACGACATGCCTACAGGTGGTGAAGTTGCTTTGTAAAATCAGGCCCCTCCAATTTGTTATAGAAGTACTGATATCAAAGCTGATAAGTTCCTGCACTGATTCTGTGTGCTAAGCTGCGTTCAGGCCAATTATTTTCTAAGAGCGTGTTGAGGAAGTGCTAGGTTAAAGCAGGAGAAAGTGGGGGCAATTAGGAGAGGGAGACATCCATTTTGAAGTCAGCAGTGAGTTTTGATGCCGAAGATATCCTCTTTCGGATCTGATGTCTAGACCGTGGTTGAGCTCCTGTGTCTTGGCAGCGATCTTAACACACAAACAGACCTAGCTGAAATCCTGTGTATTATGATGAACCCTGTGCTTAGTGTGTGTACCCTGTGGCACTTACATACCATTAGGTAACCTTTTAAACTCCAAAAGACCAAGAGGGCTATCTGCTGTTACTTGGCTGGCCCTAATATCATGTCAGCAGACATGAAATGTGTCGTGGTTGTTAGCGGTGGCTCTGGGTACTGGTCATTGCTATAAATGGCAGGAGCTGCTCACTCTCAATGCTACTATTTGTAAAGGAACTGCAATACAAGTGATAAAGAGGAGGGATCAACTTTTTATTGTGTTGCAGAACCAGTTTCATTAAGGGAAGATAAAAAAGATTTTCCTCTAAATCCTGGTTTTGCCAAGACTTCCTTTGTGCCACAGAGCAATACCCCGGCCTTGACTCCTCAAGAGGATTTAGGTGCTTGATGCCAGCTTAATTTCAGTGGCTGCCAAGTGCTTGAATAGGAGTTGGAGCTGCGTGAACCTGATATCTCAGGAAAGTTGCTTGGCACAAATCAGAGGTGGTGTGCAAAGAAGCTGCAGTTATTTGTGAAAACACCTTCATTGGATACAACAATTCTAGAATAAGCTTGTTCCTGTGGGGTGCTGCTACACTTATTTAGGAAGGCATTTCTTGCACCAATTTCCCTTTGCAGGCAGCCCATGGTCTCTCTGCAGCTTAATTCTCAACCTGTAAAATAGAGATAATATTGTCTATCATTTTTCTCAGGTTGTAAGATCATCTGGGGTCAGTTTGGCAATGTTCTTACAAAAGGCATGACAATCCATGGGTTTGAATCTGTTTGGAACTTGAAGTGCTATTTCTGTGTGAGCAATTACTTGCAAAGGTTCAGCCCAGAATCTGTCCTCTGGTGTTTTGCTGCTTAGCTCTGATCACAAAAGGGGAACCAATTACTCCAAAATACTTACCCCCAGCCCCTCTTTCTGTGTTCTGGAGCACCAGTCTGTATGCTTGGCTTAGCCGAATCCAGGACTCATAATAAATAAATGGAATGATCTAGATACTGTGAGAGTCTTTAAACTTGATATCCAAAAGGGAATTGAAGACAAAGTTTCTGAAAACCTCTTGTATCTAACTTTCTGATCTTCTACTCCTTAACAGAAGTGCTGCAGATTGAACTGCCAATACCAGCAAGTGTTTTTCCTTGCATTAGGTTCTCTGGGGGGATGGCTTACTGGACTCTATTAAAGCTGACGCTGGAGACTGAAGAGCAGCTGAGGTTTGCAAGTTTTGGGTTTTGAACTGTCCTCTGTCTTCAGAGGCAGCGTTATTGTTTGAGCTGTACAACATTAAAATGCAAAGTGAAGATGTAATGCTGCTGGACAATTCTGAGCTGCAGCTGATATATTGGCTGTTAGTAGATGCTTACTCTGCTAGTAGAGTGCTTGAGGCCATATTTGTGGCATTATGCCAAAAGCCTGTGAGCTGTGCATTATTAATGGGCAAAGTTCTTGAGTAAAGGAGTGAGTAAATGCCTTTTGCTGGTCTCGCTTCTGCAGAGAACTGGGAAACACGCAGCATCTACTTGGCAGCTTGGAGAGCTGGATCCTGGATTCAGAGGGGGCCTACCCAGAAAACATTTTCCCTGTTAATAAAGAAAAAAGATGATTTGACAAGTCATGGCACAGAAATACTCCTTCCACCTTAGTCAGGAGGCCTGGCACAGTCTGTGCTGGTGGCTGGCACCAGCAAGAATCAGTAGTATTAGCCACAATGGATGCACATGGGGAGATGGAGGGCTTGACGGAGACATGTGTTGAAGAGGTACTAAGGAATGTGAGGCGAAACCCAGTTAGTCCAAAAGCTGGCAGCTGTACTTGAGCAGTGTTCAGAAGTTATCTTATCCTGTGGGATTCAGGAAATGTGAGTTCAGGTCCCGGCTTGGCTGCAGACTTCCCACGTGACCTCAGGGCAGGTGTTCAAAAGGGACTTGACATTTACAGAACAGAATAGCGGGTAGCAATTTCAGTCCTACTAGAATCTATCTTTGAATACTTCAGCTCATCGCTGGTAAAATGGGAATAAACATACTTTCCAGGATGCCTGGAACAGTGGAGAACAAGTGTATCAATATATAGGAGGAATCTAGGTATGATGATAATGAAAGGTCATGAAATGCCCAGATCGGTGTTGTCAGAAAGATCAGGCATTACTCCTTCAGTCAGAGTAGAAATAACTGCAGTGTTTCAAATATTAGATACCATCTTCCCAGGAGGCAGTTGGGAAACTGCATACACATGTAGCTTGAGCTAGAGCAACAGACCTCGCTTGAGCTGTTATTTATCTGCACAAGTGGGTCTAGTTTCAAAGTAATAAACTCATTGTGTCACTACAGAAAGTGACACCTGGTTATCTCTTTTTCTGGGCTTTGAATGTTTGTCATATCATTTGGAATGGATCAGATTTGTGGGACACTGTATTAGTATTTGCTGCTTTTCACATTGTCATCTCTTTCATTTTAATGGTTTGCAATAATTTAAAATAACAATAATAATTGAAACACCTTGAAAATGCACACATTGTCCCACACTTTGCCTACCAGCACCTCAGCACTGCCGCTCAATTGACAAACCTGTGCAGAATCACCTGTATTGAGACATGGCATGAAGTACTTCATGTGGATGGTGAGCTTCATGTGCTGATGACCCCAGGCTGGAAAAGCTTTTTAGATTGACCCTTAAAATGACATATTAGAGCCTTCTAAAAAAAAAGATGTTTAAAAGAACAAAACCAAACCCCCCAGACAACCCACATTCCTTCTCTTTTTTTTTTTTTCTTTTTGGTGTAATATGACCTATATAATTTGTCTAGTGGGTCCACATTTGAGAAAGATACTGTTCACCTTGGTGCTACTGAACGAGTGTCCTAAAGATCTCTTATCCTTGAAGGTTGCAGAGATCAGAGTTTCTTTTGGGGAGCTGGTGACTCTGAGAAGAGCTCCTTCCTCAACAAAAGCAAAAAAAGGACAAATGTTTTTTCTATTGCCTGTCCTCTGAGCCCAAAGAGGAATTTAGGCTGGGATAATAAATTTAGGTCTGCATTTTGTCTGCTTTGTATAATCCCCTCTACATGTGCCTGATGCACTGATGGTGTTTAAAGTATTCCTTTGGCTTATCCCATATGTGATTATTATCACTTTTAATTATTGATTAAGTAATTATTATCATAGAGTAATTTACTTTGACCTTTTTGCAGCCCATCTCTCCAAGGCGGCTGAGTTTGTGTTCCTTCTGTGTTGTGAGGAGTAATAATTTATCCCGTCCAGCTGGAGAAACACTGTCTCTGAGTTGGAAAGCAGTGACTACTGTGCACTACCACCACTGAACAGCCATCCATAGGGTCTGGAGAGCCCAGGAAAACTGTGGAGATTAGTTGTTTGCATTTCAGTTAGATTTAGTGAAGCTTTCCATTTTAAGGATGGAGACACTAGCCACAAACAGCCTCGTTTGCTGTCTTCAACTACAGACTTTCCAGGGACTTTGTAACTCAGTTCTTCTCCATGAACTGGAAAGCCAAAGGTACCTAAAGATTACGTTGAAGCTCTCTCTGAGGGTAGCTGGCATCTTCTTCTGATGGGACTTATTCTTCCAGTAAATGGGATAAAGCTGATGTTGTGGACCAACAAAA
Organism: Phaethon aethereus; assembly: GCF_964289735.1. Taxonomy (NCBI): domain Eukaryota; kingdom Metazoa; phylum Chordata; class Aves; order Phaethontiformes; family Phaethontidae; genus Phaethon; species Phaethon aethereus. The sequence goes on from NC_138583.1 coordinate 28,280,619, forward strand.
GCATGCTTACTATGGGCTGTGGATGTCTGAGACACTTTTTGCAATGGGTCATGCAAAGAAAGTAATTTTCAGTGCTGTTCATCTCACCTCTGCTGACCCACTGCCACACTGAATCAGTAGTGCTGCTCCCTGGGCACCAGTCGCTTTGCTTTGCTGTGGTCACTGGAAGGCAAAACTGTAAACAATCATAAGCCTTATGCTATAATAGTCCATGTATTAAAACCATGCTGGTGACCACTTTATAGCCTTCACCACAGCAGAATCAAGGCCCTAATTCTCCCTTGCAGCAGAAGTAAACAACTTCAGACCTCATGAGTATTATATGCCTTTTGGACAGATGAGCTAATTTTCGTTGTGGCAGAGCAATGTGTGACCCAGTTTCAAATGATGTAAATTTTTCATGTCTCTTGGCGCTAGCAAGTAATGCAGAGCTGGACCATGTCTTGGGCTGGCTTTCTGATACTAATAAGCTCCATTTGTTTTTTCCCAAGTGTGAGTGGAATGAGAACACATGCCTTAATTGTGTCTAGGTGTGAAAGATGTTACCTTGTTCTTAGAAGAGCATGAAAGAAGTAAACTCCTTCCTGTCTTCTAACTGAAGACACCAAACAGGATCCATATGGAACCAATTTTTGAGTTTTGGAAGTCAGTTTTGGACAAGTGACTCCTATGACATTGTTCTTCCACAGCAATCTTTCCTCTGGGGCTGGGTTGTAAAACCTACCACACAGATGCTGTGCTGGTAGGTTTTACTAGAAATACGTGGGTGGAACAAATGGCTGCAGCAGGCAGCCACCGAGCCGCACTGGTTCATTCTTGTTGTGGGAAAAAAGATCTGGGTCTAGGTAATACCACCTAATTTAGGATGTTGAGGTGTGGTGTGGCATGGCACTTTGCAAGAGGAAGTAGTCCCTGCTTATGGCCTTTCTTTCGGTTGAAGTTTTCGTTTTGTTGTTTGAGACATTTAAGGAAAAGAAGCTCCTGGTTGCCAGCAGTGAGGGCTATGAAGTCAAGAGAGAGCATCCTCTGTTCTGGCTGTGTGTTTTCTCTCTCCTCTTGCAGCACAGGCAAGTCTGGCAGTCTGATGCCTCAGGCCCTGTTTTTGGGTTGCAGATGGAAGTACCACTTCCATAGTCACAGTCAGCTTGGACTTGCAATTCTGTTGGTAATGTGGGATTACCAATTGCTTGTTCCTTCAGGCCAACAAACTTTAGATGATTTGCTGGCACAGATCTCTGGTAGCTAGCTATAAGTTTCTTTGGTTTTATTTTGCTGAAGTAACACTGGCTTATATGAGTTGACAGGTGATTGTATATGGGATGCAAGGTTTGCCAGAGCAGCTGTTGCATTTACATGTGTGCGTGAAATCCCAGTGTTGTCACCCCTGAGGAGTAAGATGCTCGAGACTCCTTACCTGGTCCCCTCATGAGTGGTTCTTGCATTTACACAGCTTTCCTTGCACTTGAAATGTTTGCTGGGAAAATGTACATTCTTCTACCTCTTCTCTGGGCACACACGCCCACTCTTGACCTAGACAAGAGCATGTTCAGGAACAGCACGTTCCTTCCATGAAAAGCAAAAATGAATGGTGTAAGAACTGAGTCACCTTATTGTTAGGATAGTGAATAATTTAACTCCATGCACATCATTAACGTATCATTCATCACAGCACAGTTTGACAGGTATATTAACCTCATTCAAGCTACTGTTTGCTTGTAGGAGAACGGATGGGGCTGGTCAGCTTCATATAATAGGACAAAAGGCCTCAGAAACTCAGTAAGATATGAAACCTTACCTTAATGTCCAATTCTTCTTAGAGTTCAGGCTGAGTTTTCTTACAAGTAGGAGCAGAAGTAATAAAATGTACTTTTATTATTTTAATGACCATGGCATGGCTTGAATTGCAAAGGTCACTCTGAGATCTAGAGGAAGAAAGAAAAGAGTATGATCCACAGAACAGCTCTTTCCATCTTTGCCGTTATCTGTAACTAAGGTTACATTCTTCTTCCTGTGCCAAATCGTTATAGCACCAGGTAGGTTTGCAGTGTGATTTAGCTGTATTACTTTGTATGTACCTATGATTTTATTTGGGGGACAGTTGAATGTGTGCTAAAAGGTCTGGTTTTCAGGGTGATGAGTGTCCAGAGTACCACCTGGCAATAATAGAAGGGCATCTAACAGATCTAGTGTGGACTCCTCCATGCATGAAAACCCTTCATGCACTCCAGTTCAGGGTGGCATCCCTCCTTGCTATTGTGCAGAAGGGTTGGGAACCAGCAGTCTTTCCACAATGGTTGCATCCTGCTTGTGGTGTCATGAGCACACGCAACTAATCGTGGTGTCCTCCTGCTTTAGAACTGCTTAGAGTTCTTTTCTGGCCGTAGCATCCCAGTGTCTTGTGTTCCTTGACACACAGGGTGGAGTTTGACCCCTAGATCCTTTGCACAGGTTGAGATACTAGCAAAAGGAAGGGGTGAAGGCAGCTAGTGCTGCGGGTAGATCCATGTTCCTTTGGGTTATCCAGCAGGACCTGAGATGCATCTTTAAAGTAATCCTTGGCAATGTGGTTGAAGAAAAGCTAGGAATTTGACTTGTTTTCACCACCACCCACCGGCCTTAGTGTGTTAATAGCCAGAGAAATCTTGTTTCTGCTTAGGGGGATTGCACTGCTGTGATTAGAGCAGGTTAGGAATTTGCTGATGAGATTTGTGTTGGATGCTATTTCTAGTGCCTGCTCTATTCATTCCTTTTGGGTTTTCAATCTACCTGTCAGCTCCTTATTCATTATTTGAAGCTTTCTGTTCTCCAAATGGTGACCTTTCCTAAAAGAAGAGTGTAGGAAGAGAGCTGGTTTTGTTAAGAAGTGAGTTATACAAAGGGGAGTAAAATACCCTAAGGAAGCAGAAAGAAAAAAAAATGAGGGGTGGGGGGGACAGGGAAAGGGCAGAAATCCACGTTTGAGCGTGACAGTGGGAGAAGTCAGGAGGCAGTGCTACAAGCCTGGATTAAGTGAGAAACCAGCCTGTATCATGCTTACAAAAGGCAAATACTAAGGTTATTACATTAGCTACACTGGCAACAGAGCTACTCTTGCTATTAATCTGATGATGCTGATATCTCACTGGCTGGAATTTATGTAATTGTGCCAGTGGCAGATGCTTCTAAAAGTTCATGCCTGAGTGATACTTCTGGGGGAGAAAGCCTGATGAGAAATGCATTACCTTAGATACAGCATTCACTTAATAGCCAAGGTCCTGTAAACCATCACTTGCCACAAAGCTTGTCTTCCTGAATCCGAGTGTGTGCTTGAGCTCTCTCTTTCTCATTTTACATGCATTTTTATTCATTTGTCAACATATGCAAATATACATCTTCCTAGCCTTTATGGTTATGCAGAAAATGTCAGAATGTGAACTGAAGCATTAGCTGGCTCCCCAGGAGTTTAGGCAGCCAGAATGAGTAATTTTCAGAGGTTTGAACAAGCTTGTTCATTAAGTGAGGTGTTAACCCTGGAATTTGTAGATGACCAATTAAGCACCCGTAATGATTCACAGGTGATAGTTTTAGCAAAAACACCCAGCTAATTTGTCTAGTCATGAACGCATCCTGCTGGAAGCCCTGTGTAGCACAACACAGAAGTCTTTGGCTACCTCTTTCTCATCTTTACATGTATCTTTGATACAGCGAAAACAGAATATTTAAAGGAAAAATGAAGTCCATGCAGAAAACTCTATGAATACAAATAGTGATGGTCATTCATGGTCTTCATTTACCTAGTTAGATGGGATCTGAATTAATTGGATAATATGTGAGAGACTCCAGGGCTTTTGTCACAGAATGTTGGTCTATCTTGCTCTAGGATGTGAGATAATGTACTACATGGAAACCTCTGCTCTGAATTGTCTTTCTGTGGATAGACTTGCCTTGATTACATGCATGTCGTTGTTTGAAGGTGAACAAGCCTTGTCACAGTCCCTGTCCCACACTTCTGTTATAATTAACACTGGACCAGAGCTATCTATGGAAACAATAAATGTCTAACTCAGGCCTGGCGGCACTAGAAAGATTTGCTGAGTCTGTTGATTGAAGCTTATGTATTTTCATACACAAAGCATGCATACAAAGTGGGTGCATGCCACCTCACATGGAGATGGTAAGTTCCTACCTGACGTATGACAGCCCCATGGTACCATCCAAGGCCAGTCAGAGGTGGCCTACTGATACAACTCAAGGCCTGCATTAGGGTAAGGCCTGGCAAATTAGTGATTTGTGGAACTGGGAAGTATAACTTGATACTGAGAATGGAAGAGGAAGACCATACTGCTTTCTGCTTCCTCCCACCAAGATTATATTAACTGCCAGGAAGAAAGTATAGCTCTGAGTCTGTGACAAAATTGAAAGGGATGCCTGAAGTAAGAGGTAGAAGGAGTCTAATACAAATCATGTGACTTAGGGAGTGCAGAAACAACCATGCACATAATGGCTGTGAGTCAAATTTTCTGGCAATCCCCTCCTGATTCTAGATGTGTTTTTAAACTACTGACCCAAGATACCTGATCTCTTGGACACAGCTGAACATTTTAGTCAGGGAAGTAACCCTCTAAATGTGTTATGATGGAAAGTGTTTATCCTTTTGTACAATACTGGAGAGGATTTACTCTGGTGGAGTGCTATAAGCAGCTATTTGAAAGAAGAGTTTTCTTTTTCCTTTCTATGTTTGGAGGCAAAAGGGAACAGGACATTGAAATGAAGATTGACACACCAATTATCCAAGAGCTAGAGTCCGTTATGTCAAAAGGGTGGGAAAAAGCATTCCAGGAGAAAATGCTGAATCCAGGCTTAATGTCAAAGCTCTGAGGTTGGATAACTGCTCCCTGGGGGTTTTCAGCCTGGAGACAGGGAATGAATAGGATCTGTAACTTTCTGGACCGTTGACCTTCCTCAGTTTCATGATCAGATGAGTTGAGCGTTGGCTAAATCCTAAATGTGTTGCAAAGGTGCCTTTACTAATTTTCTTAATGGATTGCATAGGATTGCTTGATTGCAGGTATTCTTGTATTTTTGTCTGTTCCCTCACCTGTCCTGGAGCAGCTAGCTCTGCTATCGAAGGGATTTGGAACCTGGTTCTTAAAATGTTTGCTTTATTTTCTCAGCAGAGATAAACAATAAAGAGAATCATAAGCCTGGAAAGATCCAGTTTATCTTTTACTGCAAACACTTCCAGATGAGCAAGGGCCGCCAAAGACAATGCCACCTTGCATTCCTGGCCCCTTGCAGTCAGAATTTTGTCCTGGTTGTCAATGGGACAGGATGACACCAGGTGGTAGTGTGAAGGGCTGAGGAACTTGTTTTCGCACCCATAGTAGGCAACTAAGCAATATTTTTCCTTTAATTACCACTAGAAACTTGACTAGCGAAGCTGATGCACTAAATATATCACAGGCCAGATTCAGCTTTGGTCGAGGAGGACCCATTGCTGCTGAATTAATTACTTACCATCAAGGTAAAATTAAATTCTCTGAAAGGAGGCAGAGCAATCTGTTCAGCAACTAATTCTTTGGCCTGTTGGAAGGCATAGGTTGTGTATGCATATGTGAAATAAGATCATGTAACACCTGGCACTCCTGTGGTCCAGGAGATGGGCTTACCCCTTACTGAGTAGAACAAACTGCATGGTCATGGCTGTACCTTCTGCTCAGTGGTAACTGCACAGCCTCAGCCACCTGCGGTGCTGTGGCCCGGGAAGGAATTGGTTATGAAGCTCATGCAACAGCAGTAGCTGCTATTGGCTGTCACGTGCTGTTAGCAAAAAATACTCACACTCTCTGATGTGTTACTACCTATATTTATGGCAGTGCAGCGTTCCTCTTAGCTTTTCTCTTTCCTCCCGCTCATTCCCTTTGGAAGTCATATATGGGAAGTTAATTTTTGCCTGAACAATTGCTCAAGAGATGGCGCAAAGAGAGACTGAGAGGTAGGTTATCGTCTCAAGGCACTTGTACCCTAGGTGTAATAGAAACAGCATCAGCTAGGAAAATACAGGGGAAAGAACGGCACAGTTAATGCTTAGCGGGCCAGGGGCTTACTAGCACCCTCAACCCTTCGTGTTCTAAGGTATTTTGGAGATGTCATGGTAAAGGAGATGTTTAGAAGAAACTTAAAAGAATATATTATGCGCAATATATTGTGTTATTTCAAAGTGAAAGGGAACGGTACTGGGGGGAAGGGCTCCTGTGTCTAATGTGTGGGCAGAGGTGATCAAGGACAAGTGACAGAAAAGTCAAGAAGAAGGAAAGAAGGAAGGAAGTGCTGCATGTTAGTGATGTAATTTAGGAAGAAATAGTCAGGGAGAAATTGAAGGAACTGAAGAGTAACGAGGAAGGAGTTGTGAAATGACAGATAGGATTTCAGGGTTGGAGGCCTTTAGGTTGAAGAGTACAGACATTTAGTTTAAACAGTTGCAAAGAGAGAGGGGAGAGAGACAGAGGATATAAGTCCTCCAGGACTTTCTCCCAGAAGTGAAAGGTGCAAATGAGTGGAAGCAGCAGATGTTGGGAATCAGGGAAAACAGGCACTGCTGGCAAAGTAGAGAAGGGCCAATAACAGTAATGAAGGGCAAAACAGTTCAGAGTGCCCCACAGGGAAACTGCAAAACTTCTTCCCACTACCTGGCACTGCTGTTGCAAAGTGCCTGTTGTATTGCTGCCTGTTGCCCACCAGCCTGTTGTCGTTCCGAAAACATGCTCCTGCACTCAGCAGCAACAGCTTTTTGGGGAACTTGGGACTGCTAAACTTGGTATGATTTTTCTCCTTCCATAATGTGAAGCAAAGAAGTGTGTGAAAGAAGCAGGAAGGTTTCAGATGAACTCCCTCTGTTACAAACCATTTCTTACCAGCCAGGGTAGCAAATAAATGCCGTGTATACACTGAATTTAATGCACACATGTGGAGTCACCAACCTCAGGGTTTTGAGCCGCTTGATCTATTAGTAAATTTGTTCTACACGTTCCTCTAGACAAAGTCAGGTGTTAAAAATGAGACTTTCAGTAACGGTTATGGGTCTTCTATTTACAGTGGCCCTTTGCTGCTCAGAGATCGCAATTTCCTTTTGCTTGAAGCTACATACATTCACACAGTGAAAATTGGAGTTTATCCCCCATGCTTTTAGATGTGATTGCCTTCCGTGCAGGTTAAAATTCAGCTAGCTGGTAAAGCAGGGGCTTCTGCTAAACCATCAGCTATACTATTATATGCCTCTGGGAAAGTTGCAGCACAAGGAGAAAAGGAGAGTGCAAGAAGTATCCTATGGAATTACACTCTTAAATATGTAATGAAAATCAGTTACAATGATACCGTTTTTCACGCTTGTTACCATTATGGATTTATGTGATGCCATTTTTGAGTTTCATTATATTCTTTTGTCAAGAAAAAGGAATACCTGCATTGGAACTTTAATACTTCATAAAGCCTGGAAAAAGATAACCATGAAGTATTCCTTTGGATTCCTTTCTTACATTACTTTCCTTTCTCTTCTTTTCTAAGTCTACTAACATGGCGCTTTTTCTCTTCTCAAGAGCCTTACTTGGCAGATACATAAGTAAATACATGTTTAAAACAACACCACAGACTGTTATGCAGTTGTAGATACCCCAGGTTCTTCACCTAGGGTTGTAAAGCTATAATAGAAGTATTCTTGTTATAATAAAATACTTTAAAAAACCCTGATGTGTGCATGGAGATTAAAGCATAAGTTAAGAGTTCTTGTCCACCTCTACTGTTGAAAGTTTTAATCTTCTCTCAGGGGGAAATCAGCCTGGGGGGCCAAAGAATGGACAGAGCATCCACGTGGAAAGGAAAAAAATACCAGTTTCAGATGTTTTGATGATGAAAACAAGATTTTTGTGGAAATGGAAACAAGGGACTGTCTTATATTGGCTGATAAGAGTAGTTTATGTCCATTTCCTAGTGGATAGACACCCATGTGACAGAACTTACCAGTGCAGTTGGTAGAAATGGTTGGTGTCAACTCTGAAAGGTCATGAAAAATTAATTTGTACTCTTACTCTTGGAGATGAGCCCCCCTGAGCCAAGGCTGACGCACACTGGCAGGCAACGATGCATAGGCAACTTGCCCTATGCTGCATATCTGTTCATAAGGCAAATAAATGGTTTGTTCTCTAGTCTCGTCCGTCTGACATTTTTTATGAGCACCAGAGGTGTGGTGGTGGGGGAAGAGAACCATAATTAAAGAATCTGGGTATGTGTCTGGATATGTGTCCTTTCCGGATTGCCACAGAGAGTTGTCATGTTAAGGTTAGTGTCTGAATAGCTTAAGCTATCCAGAAATGAAAAGTCAGGTACAGAAACTTGTCCTAAATTTATCACCACAAGTGACGGCAAGAACCAGAACCTGTCTAATGAGTTACAGTGTTACCTTCCTTTACAGGGATAAATTAACTACATTATAGTCCACATAAATTGCATTTATACCACACAGATTTGTTAAGGCTGTATGTCAGGAAGCACTGTCTTCTCTGTTAATGCCAAAGTTGCTTTGGCCTTTTCAGAGCTTGGCTTATTGGAGCATAATCCAGATATTTCTCTGCTCTTTCTTCAGCATTGGAATCTTGTCTTTGATTGTTTTGTTTGCCCAGTGGCCGTGTTTTCCTGTGATTTACTGCCTTCTTGCTTTCTTTCTATGTGAGGACAGGGTGACAGTGATTCTTGATGCCAGCCATATTTGACAGGGATTCCTTTAATCCCATTGCTGAAATATCTGTACAACTATGTAGCACTGAATTTGTTCACTAAAATATTTGTTGAAGACTGAAAGGGAGTCAGGTTGGGCTGGAGGAGGAAGAAGTCTAGACTGGGTCTCGGTTGCTTGCATGTGAACCTGTAAGCTTCTCTGCTGTGTCCTCTGGCTTATCTTTTGGGCCACTGAGACCAGCAGACTCCACTGTGTCATCTTTTAATTCTGAAACAAAGCAGGTCAGACACTAATCCAGCCTCATTGTATTAGAAGGGGGTCAATAACAGAATCCTGTGTAATACCCTGAGTGTTAGGAAGTGGGCTTCCTGCTTGTGGGTCAGGCACTTTTGCATTGTGTGCACAGTGTACTTGATTCTCCGTTTCCTTAGTGCACTGTCTCATGGCGTGTAGTCTTGGAAGACTTCCTCCTATGTACTTAACACACAAAGCCAGAGAGAATTCGATTCTCACTTATACTATTTGACTACTGTTGCCTTGCTTCACCCTTCTGCCTCTTACTAAGCTGGTTCTTTTCTTTGTCCCATCCCAGAGGTGTGTTCATCTTTTGTTCTAAGGGAAGCAGTTAGCTCCTGAAAAATCCCTCTCCCTCTGCGCAACAGTCCTGACGATGTTACCTTCTCTGGCTGAACAGCAAATACACATTCACTCCGATGTTTGCTTGCTGTCATTCTTGTCAGTCTCTCCTTTAGCAGCTAAACTCTGCAGTGTGCTGAGGATAGGTCTTGCAGAGGGGAGGGTGCTTCCAGGAAGCAAATCCTCTGCTGCTTCAATAAGCAGGATTATGTACAGCCTGCAAGATACACGCAGTAATCCTTGCAGTGCACTCAGTGCAAGTAAAGCTTCAGAATTAGCTCTGTGGCCAGTCTAAGTTCACTTTAAAAAAGATAGAGATCATTTTGAGAGAACCTGAAAGAGAAGAATGAAGATGCTTAAATGCAGGGTAACCTGGCTTGCAAGGAAATCTTGGATGGATGGGAGTTCTTTAGCTCAAGAAGAGGAAACTGAAGAGGGATGATAAAATGAATGTAAAAGGAAGTTGTTAGAGGTAATAATGTTTTCCCTGTACCTGAGAAGGATTGAATGAGGAACCATATGCTTAAAATACAGCAAGAAAGAGAATGTTGGTTCATGTGAAAAGGTTTATAATGGTAAAGTCAGTAAAGCCTGGTACAGATCCTTTGGAGGTTATAGTGTTTCTGGCATCAGAGATCTTTAAAAACAGACTAGGTAGCCGTCTCTTGGGAGTGATTCAGAGAAAGTAGATCCTGCCTGGGGAATGGTGAGTGGTTAGCCAGCCTCTCCAGATCTCACTAGTTCAATTGTTCTATGCTTCCAAACCTGAACGATCCTCCAGGTGCGTTACTTGTTGCAGTAGTGGCAGCAGGTTTCGGTTCTGGTTGCATCTCTCTATCCATGTCAATGACATCTTGATTTGCAAGAATTGGTTTGTAGTTTGGCCTTTCTGTCAGGCTTGTTACATATCAAGAACCTTTGGGGTGGCTTGTCACCTTTATTCTGATATAACTATATGTAGGCTTTTGAGGCAGAAATACTGTATAATTCTGGCCGATCAGACATGGTATAACTTTCATGGGTTTTCTTTGGGGAAACGTAAAAGTACTTTCTGATTGCTATACATATAGGTACAAGTTTTCAGTCTTTTCCTGGAAAATAGGAAGCACTTCAAAACTGGGTCCTTCTAAGCCACTGTAGCTAAAGCAAGTAATTGTATTTTTGAACTTTTCCCTGTGACAAAGTAATTTCTGTAGGATAACACTGAAGCTGTGGTGATTGCATCTGTACATTAGAGTGTGGGAAGTATGATTGAAAAAAAAAAAAAGCTGAAGTAGGTTGTGCAGGGAAAGCTGCAATGTGGACTTGATTAAGGATGAGAGGAAATGGCCTTAAGTTGCACCAGGGGAGATTTAAACTGAGTATTAAGAAAAATTTCTTTACTGAGAGAGTGGTCAAGCATTGGAACAGGCTGCCCAGGGAGGTGATAGATTCACCATCACCGGAAGAGTTCAAAAAATGTGTAGATGTGCTGCTGGAGTGGGAAGGCGAAACCGGAGTAATGATGAGTCCCAATATGGGTATGGTCATTCTCCTTTATTATAGCAAAATGCACAGCTTTTATAGGTTAACACACTGTCCACGCGCCGGACATTGTTCCCCATTTGCCACAAGCAGCTGATCATGCGCTCAAGTCTAATTGTTGATTGGTAACTGTCATTTTACATGTCGTCCCACAGACCACCCATTCCCTGATCTTGCAGTTTCTAGTTTCTTCTAAGTTGTTTATCACAGTATGAAGCTCCTTATTGTTCGTGTATCAAAGACAGTTCACTTGCTCAAGGTTCTTGCTCAGTCGTCGGTTTTAGTAACAAAGCCAGGGTTGTTCAAGTCTATAATCATGTCCTCGTTCTGACAGCCAGGCTTCCACATAGATGTAGCACTTTGGGACATGGTTTAGTGGGCATGGTGGTGCTGAGTTGACGGTTAGACTTGATGAACTTAACAGTCTTTTCCAACCTTAATGATTCTATGATTCTGTGATTCTAAGCTATGCACTGCAGGGGGAGGAGGAGACTGCTCTTCTGTGGTACTAAGGCCTGTGTGGGGAGCGGGGGCAGAGGCAGGAGACTGAATTTCGAGCTGGGCAGTGTCAAGACAAGAGCTGGGAGTACAGTGAGGGACTCCAGCTGATCTTGGAGCACAGCTCAAAAAGAGTAAGATGGGGCTCTTGCCTTCTGCCTTCCCAGTGGTGCTTGCTTCTGTTCAGAATAGGGTAATTCCTAGATGTCCACTGGAATTGCTAGTATTTCCACTTTGCTGGGAGCATAATATCCTAGTCAAGGCTTGGTGAAGAAGGTTAACTCATTTTACTACCTTGCAGCTGGGGCAAGCAAAAGGCACTTAAGATGTCTGAATAGCTGTCCGTATAGCTGTTGGAGGTAATTTTCTAAGCTGCTAGACTCAGTTTTGCTCACGTGCCTCTTGCCCAAGCTCATTCCTGACATTCAAATCTAATGAAGCTGGAACAGCGCCAGTGCACTGTGAAATCACCCCTTCTTTGTGAGTTCTGCTTATTTTTGGCATTCTCTGCCATGTCCCCTCCATCTAAGGCTGTAGTTGCACGCTGTCCTAGTTGTGGTACTACGCGCTCATGTTTCTGTGAAGTCTGCCAGCCACTATAGCCCTGGTGGATTGGGCATCCGACAGCTTTGTGCAGGGTAGCAATACTACTAACTAGCAGGAAACTGATGCTGCACCTGATGTTCATGTGGAAGGTGATTGAGAACACCTGTGTAAGAAATGAGATGTGGGCAAGATGGGGGGGCTTTCACATTCCCCTTCTAATAACAACTTTTAGAAACAACTTAAAATTGTCAATGCACTGGTGTTGTCTTCATGCATATGTTTGAAGTGTCCATACTCTGCATCTCTAGGTGCTACATTCCTTATAGGGTAGCCCCAGAGTAATGTTGAGTTGTGCAGCATCTTGATGACTTTAAAGTCAGATCACACCTGCTTTGCCACCATGTCCTTAAAGCAAACTCACTTTATTCAATCTCATCACAGGTTCCTCTTCTGACATAGTGCCCATGTGGGCAGTCACTTCATGGGCTGTATAAATGCAAGGCACACAGACAAATCTGTGTGTTGTCCAGATCTCAGGAGCAACTCCTGCTGAGGGGGCAGTGAGTTGCAATAGGTGGAATGTGAAACTGCTTCTAGGTTCAAAAGATGCAGTTTGCTATTACTGATGTGTTTGAACAAGTAAGTGCCATCTCAGCCAGTCCTGGATGTTGCCGGAAGACACTTCAGGTATAATTAGGACTGTAGGCTGCAGTTCAAAGCTGGCTATTGTTCATTTGTTTTGCTGCTCTGGCAGATGGGCTTTGAGTCTCAAAGACATTGCCAAGGTCTGTGTTGTCTGTCCATAGATCTCCGTAAGACATTGGCTATATGACCATGAAGCTTGTAATGGTTGGACATCCATCTGCCTAACCTCCAAGGCTGCCTCTTGCCACATGATCCATGGCTACTGCTCAGTGGAGAGCGAAGAACGTTATGCCCTTGTAATGAACAAGATCGTCATATTTAAGAATGCCCTGAGGTGATAGATCTTATCCACGCCTTAATCAAGCAACAGGTGAACTTTACTTTCTGGGCATGATGCAAAATCCACTTGTGCAGCAGGGAAGGAATGATGGTCTTGTGGGTGGAAAGATTTTTAATTCACAGGCTGGTTAAGTTTGTTGTCTGCCAGGTTGGCTTCCAATAAACTGGCGAAAACTTGGCCTTCCTGAAGTCAGTAGGGATGGGTCTTTTGTCTTAGACATGTCTCTCAATGAATCACCCCTGTGCACAGATGTCCAGATACTTGTGTTTACTGAGCATATGTACTTTGCAAAGCCTCGTTTACAGCACATCTTTAGCACACTGAATTCCAGCAGCCTTTGAAAACTATAGTATGAAATGTGATACGGGCCAGCAGGGAGAGGGAGGCACATACTGTATGTGATGAGAGGCAGTGTTTTCAAGGGTTTCCTTTCCCATGCTTAATTTTTGTGTGTGTTTGTTTACAGAAAAGAAATTGAATGATCTGAAATTAAATTTTTATCTTCTTGATGGAATGAGGAAACCACTTATTTATGTTTTCCAGATTAAATTAAGTGAATGGGGTGTTTGTTCATTTTGCTTTTTATATTTCAAAGACATGTTCCTGATTAAATTTAAGTGAACTTGGTTCTGAAATACAATTTTGAAACAGCAAATCCAAACTCTGTAAGAAACTGGTGTGGAGGCCAGATAGCCTTATCAACTGCTTGTTAGCTCTGACCTTATCAGACTTTTTGAAGGCATCTTTCTCCCAGACCTCCAACAGGAGAGTTTATTAGGTTGGGCTGAAAATAGGACCATTTCTGTACGAGACCTAGGAAGAACCTCAGGATTTGGAGTTTTGTGGTACAGTGCAGAATTTCTGCTGCAGTCTAACACTGCAGAGGAACTGGTCCTAGCACAGCCTTGGATGCTTTGTGTGGTACTGCTGGGATGGTGCTGCCCTGCCCTGCCCTGCCCTGCTGGGTTGCCGTATCTGGAGAGGATGTGTAGAGGTATATATGTTGGCTCTGCGTGGAGCTGTCTGGGATCTGGTGGTGCATTTGCATTTGTCCCAGGCTGTGTTACAACCCACCAGGCTGTCTCCACAAGTGGGTTTCCATAAACAGACTGTACATTTTGACTCACCTTGACTTGTCATTTTTTTCCTTTTTATAGGAGGAATGGTGGTAGAGGATTTTTTTAAAATAGTGATCAACTATCTTAAAGTTAGAAAAGTGCATTGCATGATAGACACAGGGTCCTCTGGCTTTACTGCTGCCTGATTGCTTGTGCTACTCTTATCGATCAATGGTGTTTCTATTCGAAGGGAGCAGAACTCATTAAATTGTAGAGTGATTTAGATGGGGGGGTGGAGCTCTGCAGGTCTTCTGGTCCAGCTCCTGCTCAGATTAGCTTCAAAGCTGGATCGAGCTGTGATGTTAGATCAAGTTGCTCAGAGCCTTGTGCAGTCAAGTTCTGAATACCTCCAAGAACAGAGAACCCCTGATGAAGCAGTTGATCACTTTAACTGTGAAGGACTGTTTAGCCCTTCCTTTATACCTCACTGGAAAGTCGCTTGGTGCAGCTTGTGTGTCATTGCCTGCCATCAAGGTTGGTGCTTGTTAGTGAGACTTCATACCCCTTTTTGTGATGATGACTCATAAGTATAGGGGGATCATAGATAAGGGAAGTCAAATAATGCATCCCTGAGCTATTACTATTTGTGAACAGGGCCAGCAGCTTCCAGTTTGAAGGCTGCACAGTGAAAGTAAGATTCATTTTCTGCCTGTCTCCCTGTTTCATTAAATTCCTGGTCTCAGCAACAGATTCATTTTGGACTATTTACCGTTCTTGTTGCCATCTTTGTCATTGGAATGGGATATCAGCATGTTAATGCCTCATATAACCCATGAATGATGGTAGAGCACTGTCGCTCTTTGACATTTTCAATGCTCTGTAATTTCATTATCTGGCCATTCTTACCTTTCCCTGCAGTGTACTGTGTCTGACATGGTGATTGCCGCTTCTAATGTCTTTTTCTGCTACTACTTCCAAAGATTTTCCTCTGTCATTACCAGTGGTTCGCCTTTCCCAAAAGGAAGGTAATTCTTCAGGTTGAAAAGAACTTTCTCTTACATCCTCAAGCTATTTTTTTTTCTTGTAGCAGAAATAATCAATCACTGCATCTTTGCGATTTTCATCCTGAAGGATTTTATAGTACCATGTTAGATATATAAGCATTGCTCTTGACTGTAACATGGCCACTTTCTGAGTGGAACAGTGGAGTTCTATAATAGAGAACTCTTCTGCTCTTGTTCTTTATACATCTTATTTCTTTGGGTGCACTGATCTCTACCTTAAAATGCTAATACAAGTCAGACACTTGTCAATTCTTATTGTGAAAATGATTTTGAAAAGCGTGTTAAAATAGCAGAATATTTAAAAAGTGTCTCCTCATTTAGCTAGGGAGAAGAGAGATGCCATATATCTGACATGGTTTATTGCTCTCTGTGGGCCGCTTCAGACAATCATCTTGGCATTTCTCAGATTTCTCATTATTGCAATGATGGAGGACAGTGGCAGTGCCTTTGACTTTTCCTGTCTTCCTTGTATATTACAAGTTTGGTGTTTTTTTTTTTTCTTTGTTGTTGGTGGGATTTTGTTTGTTTTGTTTTGGCTTTTGCAGTGAAGGTCTGAAGTTTGTTCAGAGGAGTTGAGAAGCGTCTTGGGATTTGCAAGGTGGGGACACATGAGGTGCCATGGATTGCTCTAGACAAGATGTTGTCCCTTCTAGTCCTGTCTTCCTGTAATAGTGGAACAAACTCATGGACTGAATGTATGTGGGTAACTGGTTGAAATTCTGCTTGCAAATGTGTCTGGATATCAAAGGTGGTAGAGATCAGGGCTTATTTTAGAAAAGTGGTTAGGGCATTCATTGAATACTTACACTAAACAAGAAGAATATGACCAACATTAGCAACAATTCCGTTAATAGCAGGGAATTTTGTAGTGTGTATAAAAGTGGGGATCAAGTGGCTGAAAATCCCAGAGGATTTCTCAGTCATGGGCATGGTTAGTTTTTGCAAAAATTTTGGAGGAGTGGTAGAAACAAGTTCACAAGAAACTTCTCTCAGGGAAGTAAAGTTAGAGATGCAAAAACCAAGAAGCTTTTACTTTGTCCCTGGCTTGGAAAACTTCTCAAAGCTTTTACTGGGGTCATTACCCATGTGCTGGTAACTGTTGTTATGATTTGAAAGGGCTTTTCATGGAATGTTTGGGGTTAAGCGGCACCTTCTCCTGAGTTCCAGCTCTGTCTTGTCATGTGGAAAATCATTTCACCTTCTCATCTTTTTTTTTTTAAAGCAGATGATAATATTTACTGACTTAACACGTACAGGATGAAGATTTTTGGTTTCATGACTTTGGATCTGTTGAAGTTCTAATTAGTGCTAAATGTTGCTGTTTTCACCCTTACATACAAATTTCTTATGGTGGCATTACTGACTCTCCTGGGCGTGAAACAAGATACCATTGTGTTGGGTGCTGGACTGTGACAGCTGTAACTCTTTGGATTTAGCCTGGATTGTGGTACACTTGTTATGATTCCCATGTCTGCAATATCTCCTAATCCTCCCTCCCTCTCAGGCACATCTGAGTTCTTATATTAATTATCTGTTAATTCTGGACTCTCCAAGGGGCTGATGCAGTGCATGGACATTTACTGAGCAGTGGAAATACAGCTTGGTATTTGGAGCCATGACTGACACCTGTTTGCAGCAAGGACATTTAACTAGACGCAGCCTCATGCCGCAGCCCCTGCCCTAGTACACTCCGCTGTCTCTTGCGCTGGAACTGCCAGCCCTTGGGCGAGTGGTGTTGCCACATGTCCCCATTAAGGTATGGCTGAAGTGGACGTAGCGCACAGACACGTGATGGAAGTGTGCAGCGAGTTGGAAGATCGACTTACTGAATGAATATTTAGAGCGAAATCCGTATATGCATATATGGCCAAAGGACTTCTGAGGTGGAAAGAGAGGCAGGAGTCTACACGCCTGTGTAAGGAGCAAAGGGAATAGGTGGTGCTGCGGGCACTGTTGTGGAGAAGAGCTGGCAAGGACGATCCGGGTAGGAAGGGAGAACAGTTTGTGAAAGCTGTTAGCCAAAGAAGGTCAGACTCTATATGCTGCTGCTTTGTAGCAAAAAGGGGCCAACTCTCCCC
This sequence comes from Phaethon aethereus, assembly GCF_964289735.1. Taxonomy (NCBI): domain Eukaryota; kingdom Metazoa; phylum Chordata; class Aves; order Phaethontiformes; family Phaethontidae; genus Phaethon; species Phaethon aethereus. Next base: position 28,297,718 of record NC_138583.1, read on the forward strand.
TCTCATGACTGCCTAGAGGGGAATCCAAAGGGCGACCAGGCTCCTTGGACTACTGTTAACCTTTTTAAAGAGAGGAAACCTTTAAATTTAATATCTAGAAAAAGCTTTATGAAACTGAGTTCTCAGCCACTCTAAGTAATCCTGCTAAAGAGGCTACCTTGCTTTACAGCTTCAAATCTACTTTGGACAGAGAATTAGCAATTATCTCATAGGGAACAATCCTGTATTTTCTGGATGAGCTAATAGGCCTCTTGCGTCTCTAATTTCTATTGTGCTGTGAAGATGTGGGTGATTGTTACCAAAAGCTGTGAGAAGCAACTGGTCAGCTCATTGCCAAACTGCTATAATTCATGGGTGTTACACATGGGCTGCAGTTTTCTTAAAGCTGCAATCCATGTATTCTAAATTGTTTCCATAGTGCTTGGCCAATAAAATTACAGGTTTATTATGGTCATGCAGATCTCTTGTTTAATCAAGATTGCCATGCGTGCTGCGAATGCTAAGCTGTTGCTCTAAAAATATCCCTTGTTCTCTTGACGTAAGTGCGTATGAATCAAGTTGGTTTTATTTTTCTTTTATGTTTGAATGTAAATCCAGTATTCTTGAACGTGAAGGGCTCATGACACCTGCAAGTACTAGCAATAGCTGTTCAAGAGTGCTCTGTGCTATTCTGACTGTAGCATTGCTAATTTGAGGCATCTAAAACATCCCGAGTCAATTTTCTGTTGTCTTTCTTGGGGGGAGAAAAAAAATTGCAATGGAGTTTAAAGCCATTATGATTATGTAGCTACATCTTAGTTAAAACCAGATATATATCTAGAGAGTTGTTTCTACGTGTCTGTACAAAAAAGAAAAAACACAAAAAAACCCCCACAAAAAGCAAACCACCCACCCTCCCCCCCCCAAACACCACCAACAAAAAAACCCAACCAAAAAACAAACAAAATAGAGAGTATGAGACGTGCAGTGTTTTGGGAAGTAGAAGTCAAATACTTTAAATGGAGTTCTGAGTGTATTTTAAAATTCACCCTCTGAGTTCAGAAAAGTAGGAACTGAAGTTGAGGTTTTTTGTTTTGTTTGTTTTCTTTTAAGTCGTAACTGGCCTCCAAGACCTAGGGCTGTAAGAAGAGCAAAATGCAACAATCCATGAGAGATGACCTGAGCTCTTTGAGACAGTGGAGGACTTTGTGGCGCCCTGACAGCTTGCTTCAAGGCTGAGCCTCCTGATGCCTGTTTGTTGTAGCATCAATTTTCTAATGAGAGTTGCTTTGACTCCGGTAGTCTCGTGGGGGTTCTATGGAGCTGTTGGAATCTGTCTTGTGCCGGTGCAATTACCAGAGACACCTGTATCAATTGCATTTTGAAAGGCTGGAGTGGAGAGTACCTTCATTCTGCTGTGTTGTATATGTGAATTTACAACAGGTTACACTGTTCCAAGAACTAGGTTTACTGAAGATTATCTTTGGAGAACTTGCTGTTGGTCCTGCTGTAAAAGGGCCCAGATAAATGTTTCTGTTTTGGAAGATGTTTTATAAGTAGTAGTTTGTAGACGATTACCCTTGTGAAAGGACAGTCATAAAACAGCAAAGGCAAAATGGGCCTTTGGATTTGTTCTTAAGTCTGTCACAGCTACTTAAAAGACTTGCTGCTCACCTTTTCCTACCCGTGCATCTTGCCAGGTAAGACAAAGAACCTGTACAGCGTTGACACCCTGACATCATCAGCTTGAATCAGTCCTCTGGTCCACACCATGCTTCAGTCTCTGGTAACATTTGGTGCTCTAATCCTTCTCCAGTGCAAGATTTACTCATGAAAACATGTTGCCATTTGTCTTTGAACGTTATTCCCCCTTTGGAGCAGGTACTTGTCATGATGAACTTCTGCACAGTCACAAAGGCAGAACAGGAGACTTTTGGACCTAATTTATGTTATAGTCCTCTGTTTTGGAGGCTGTTGTGGTTATTAGAACTATTCTTAATGATGGCAGCTATCATATAATGAAATTTGGAGCAGGGGGTGGGGGTTTGTTCACTGAAGGATCAGAGCACATAGAGAGAACTCACACTGGGACTTGTGGAGATGACCTAGCTTTACCTGAAGAGGAACTGGCAAATTTATTCCCTAATGCCTTTATTCCTAGAATTTGTGCTCATATGTCATGTGAGAATGGGACTGAATTTCACCTTCAGTTAAGTCTTGTCACCTCTCTCTGTCCTTACTGCCATCCAGAAGCAACTAGAGACTACTGCTCCTTTCTAGCCTAGGCTCTAATAAAACAGGACAAGCTGGTGTGCCTGGCCCATCTCCAGCCCATTATTTTTTTTCATGTGCCAATCTTAGGTTTTACTGCATAGTCATAACAGATGCTAGAGGGACTGTACAGCAAGGAGTGATAAGGGGGTGTGGGGTGACTGAAGTCCTGCTCCTGTGACTTCATGGCATTCGTTAAGACAGGACCTTGCGGTATGACTGATGGAGAGGAGAAGAGATTATTCAGATGGAAATCCAGGGCTCTTGAGACAGTAAAGAGGAGAAAGAAGCTATCGGAGACTTTGTGTCATTAATGGCCATTAAGGTCTTGTGTAGTCATTCTTCCTCTGTCTCACTGCACACTTCCTCTGTCTCACTGCACAGCCATTCCCTGTTAGATTTGTCAAGAGGCAGAAGGATTTTTGGAAGTTTAAGAAACTTGGTGCTCAACTGAGAACATGCCAATGCAGAAATAGTGGGACTATTTGTGTTGTTTAGAGCCCTTCTGCAGTGGTGGGCAGTTTCTGATACCTCAATGTAATGTGCAGGACAACTCTACAGCCCATGTATGTGAAATTACCCAAAGGTCATCTGGAGACACTGCAGAGCTACAGAGTATTTTCATAACATATGAGGCTCTGTTTCTTCTCCCTTTTCTACCTACAGGTTTTGGGTCCCAGATGTGGTTGTGATGGTGAAGAGAGACAATGCAGGTGCTGGCAGAGCAAAGCATTGAGCCTTCTATTTAAATCTATCTTTCGTCATGCAAGACTGAAAGGGATCTATATCCTGTGTTGTAGCATCCCAAATCCTGACCTTAAAAGCAGTCCAGTTTAAATGTCAGTCAGCAGTCCCAGTTGTCATAACCATGATTCTTATAAGGAAAGATATAGACAGTGGCTTGAAATGAAGACTATGCTTCAATTTCTCTGTCTGTTAGAGGGCAAGAATTTTTCAGGTCCAAACAAAGAATTTTCTAGGTCCCTAGGTAAGAGAAGGAGAGTGATCTCAGAGAGTCAAACCTTCCGAAAGTTTTCTACTGTAGTGAGGGTTGCAGTATGGAGCAAGTAGGTATTTTCATCTGACCTACTGCCCCTGGGGCCCCAACCAAGCCTAAAAGCATTGCAAAAGTCAATAATGTTTTGGATTTCTGCAGTGGTGGTTTGAGTCTTTTATTTTATACAATCCATGTGCATAATGTAGAGTACGTATTTCTGAATTTCCTAGCTTTTACGGCTTTGAAATTCTCAACCATAATGTTGCATTAAAGGAGATTTGAATTCAAGTTCCTCTATTTTTCTCAGCTTCTCTTTTTTTAAGTAACGGAACACTTAAGTCTGTAAGAAAAATTGCCCTTGACAGCTTTAACTGTGCTGTTCCACATGTCCCCATGTAGACATTAGCACAAGGTATTTCTAAAGTGGGGAAAAATATATTTTCTTTCTCGCAGAGCTCAAAAACAGATGAATGCATTTTTTCTTAATTTGCCCCCCAAAATTGAAATATTGGTTTGACAGCAAAAGTTTTATGGTTTTATTGTTGTTCCTAACACATTCTTTCATGCTCCCCTAAAGCCCTGAAGTTGGCATCAGTCCTTCAGGGGACAATTTTTTTGGGGGGGGGAAGTGTTTTTTGTTTTGTTCTTTTTTTTTCTTCATACAGGGTCAGATTTTAAGCAAATCTAATTTACCTGTCTTTAGGAAATACTCAGATGTGGGAAATTGTTCACTCTGCATTATCTGTACCTTTCTTCCAAAGCTTTATTTCCATGGCAGGCACAGAACTGGTAACAGGCTGCTTTGGAAGATGGGTTGTCTGGCTTGAGTGACAAACCAGAGCTCTGAACTGGGGGTTCAAGTCCCTCGTCTGCCTTTACTCTCCCTCTCAGGCCCTGGGTATATCCCAGAGCTACGTCTGTGGAGCGTGGCTATTGTAGCTTCTTTGCTGCCTGGAGGAATCCTTAGCCACAAGTTAGGTTCCCATGGTAGGGCACCTTAGGGGCCTGCTCTTCTAGCTGTCATGGAAGGAGACACCCCATCAGTCCCTCGAATTCACAGTTTTGAACTCTTTATGTGGCCAAGCACGAAGGGAGAGAAAACACGGTGCGTTCCTTCTGTTAGACAGGCAGTACAGCACCTGCTCGCCTTTCCAGTGCCCTTGCTAGCAGGCCACTTTATCTCTGGGTGAGGCAATTTACGGGGTATTGTGATACACATCGTGTTCATCCTTTCTTGCTGATGGAGCTGCAGTCTGAAATAGTTAAGTGTCAGTTGGAGGCAGAGCTGAACCCCCTGGCACCTGCCTACTGTGATTGTCCATCAACTGGCTCATATGATTCTTTGGGTTTTCAAGCAGAATCCAAACAGCTCTGGTCCCATGGCGCTTAGGGCTGCTCTCTGGAGGGCGTGGTGTGCAAGCTTGGATGCCTCATGAAGAAGGGAGGAGCTGAATCTTGAACTTAAGAATTCTCTATCCTCTGTTGCATATCGTGGAAGCTGTTGCTAGCGCCTTGCATAGGCCAGTTGGCTGTTAGCGTACCTGTTCTTCTGGACTCTGTAGGAAGAACAGAAGTTGTTTTAGTGCCTTAGATGAAGGAGCTTGTTACATCTGGCTGGCTCAGTGTGGTGGATGTACACACAGGAATCATTCCCAGACTAGTTTCTGGAAATACCTAGTGAGCCAGATTTCATGAAAGTCCGCTTGATTAGGCCCTTCAGAGGATATAACATAGGGCTCCAGGGGTGTTTGGCGTGAGCAGGGAGCTGCTTTGCACAGGAACAAAGAAAGGAAATTGCCCAGAGAGTGTGTTTTCACAGCAACAGAGGAAAATAATTTTGCTTATCTACTTAATGATACAACACAATAATAATAATAATAACAACAACAATAATAATAATAAGCTGTGTAGTTATGGCACAAGGAGTTCGGGCACTGTAGTGGTGATGAAACATATGCACATGATCAATTGTCATGGTTTAATCCAGCCAGCAACTAAGCACCACGCAGCCGCTCACTCACTCCCCCAAGGTGGAATGGGGGAGAGGATTGGAAGAGTAGAAGGGAGAAAACTCATGGTTTGAGATAAAGACAGTTTAATAAGTAAAGCAAAAGCCGTGCAGGCAAACAAAGCAAAACAAGGAATTCATTCACTGCTCCCCATGGTCAGGCAGGTGTTCAGCCATCCTGAGGGAAGCAGGGCTCCATCACGTATAATGGTTTCTTGGGAAGACAGACGCCATCACCCTGAACATCCCTCCAGCCCTTCCTTCTTCATCCCAGCTTTATATACCGAGCATGACATCATATGGTATGGAATATGCCTCTGGCCAGCCTGGGTCAGCTGTACCAGCTGTGCCCCCTCCCAGCTTCCCGTGCACCCCCAGCCTGCTCGCTGGCTGGCCAGCACGAGAAGCTGGATTGTCCTTGACTGCTCAGTAACAACTCAAAGCATCAGCACATTATCAACATTTTCTCATCCCAAATCCAAACCATAGACTCACAGTAGCTTCTGTGAAGAAAATTAACTCTATCCAGGCTGAAATCAGGACATCAATACAGAATAAAAATGGAAATAAATATAATAAAGATTATTAAAATCAAGAGGAAAGATTAGTTCAAAGGAATACCAGTAGGAAAAGGAGCTGCTAGGGCAGAGTTTGACCTTACCACAGCTGAACCACTAAGTTTCAAAGTAGGTTTGGGCATCTGCAGATAGGAACTTCTGCATAGACATAGGTTCAAAGTCAGAAGAGTGCCATCAGTTGGACAGACTACTTTTTATTGCCTTAATATATAAGATAATCAGATCATTTAATCTTTGTTGAATCTATAATAATGTAAAAAATATGTTAATTGGCTAGTTAGCACTCAAACTATTGCTTCTGACCTTTTGTCCGTGGAGAGCCTTGACTCACGCTTGTTTCTTATCTCCAGCATTTTCTAATCCTACGTGTCCTGCTCAGCCTGACTGACCCAAGTTACCTGTGATACAGGCAACTCATATATCACTCATCTATTTAAAACTATCACTTATATTTTTATCTTACTCTTTCTGTGATGATTCTCATATTTCACTTTCACTACTGCTTAATTATATTTATAAATACCTAGGTGTATTTAAAGAATTATGATTAAATCATGGGTTTGTACTAATGATGTTAGTATCAATCACCTGGCAAACTGCAACAATCCTTATTTCCCTGGGCTGTTGCAAGGAAGGGAATAAACCAAAGCCTAGGGTGCTTAGATTTCTTGATAATAAGGATCCAGTGAATCCAAGGGCTTGTCTCCCAACAAGTACATCCTTTCTTTACATGGTTAACATCTGTGAACTGGTTCCCCTGGAGGAAGAAGGAGGTTTTCTCAGAGTAATATGGTTCAAAATTGAATAATAGCCTCTCAGAATAACATTGCCATCACAAATTAATCTCCCTGCAGGTGGGTGAGCTGGCATCAAAGCTGGGAATAGAGTGGGGATGCTCAGAGTGCTAGGCTGTGGGCAGGACTGCACTGCTGACCCAGTGGCTTCTCCAGCAGCCATCTCCTGCTGCCATGTTGAAGGCAAGGTTCCGTGTTTTAGGGAACACAACAGGCATGTGTGCCTGAACCAGTCAGTCTTGCCTTCAGTCCTCAAGGAAAACCCTCACCTGTCCTGGCAATTTATAGCATCTCAAAGGGCTGCACTGTCTTACCTTCTATCAACCTGTGTGGGTTTTTATGTCGGTTTTTTTTGTTTGTTTGTTTGTGTTTTTTTTTTTTTTTTTTTTTTTTAAACTTGAGAACTGTCCTGTGAAGGTAATGTAACCACGCTTGGAGTTCAAGTCATTCCTTCTTTTCAGGTCCCCATGTTAGAAGCTTTAAATGGCCCTTTAGCAGGTATGTGACTCCACAGAGTTAAATTGCTGCACAAAACCTGCTGGTTCACAGATGGTATCAGGAGATAACTGCAAAAAGAATGGAGCCAGCAAAGTAACTGGGGCCTTTTTTCATTTTCTTCTTGAACTTAGGCAGAGATGTGCACACAGCAGCTTTAAAAGGAAGATGGAGAAGGGAAAAAAAGATAAAATTAAATTTCCCAAGGCTTTGGTGGAGGCTTCATAGGAAGGGGGAAGAATTGGAAGATATGATCTAGTATAGGTTGCTGAATCAATAAAAATAAATTATGAGTTCTTTGCTATCACCTCTTATAATGTATGATAGGGGACCTTTAAATCATATCACTACCTGCCAGGAGAGACTATATTTAACTGAGCTGCACGGAGATAAAGCTCAGGCTTCTGTTATTTTAAGCGATCTAGATGTCTTTTCTGGTGGGAATGTGTGTTTATGTGCAGCAAGGCCATCATTAAGAGCTGAGAAAGATTCTGTGGAGCACAACTGTGCCTTGTCGGGGAGGGGTGGGTCAGATAACCTGGGGTGCCTTTTCTGTACCTCACTTCTCTGCCTAGTGCTACTCTAGCAGCACTGCGAGCTGCTGAGAGTACCGGTGTGTCCACCCTCCGCTCCTTTGTAAAGGTCTGGAATTCTACTTAAATATCCCCTGTGTTTTATTTCTGTCCTTAAAAAGTTGACTAATTCACTATGCCTTTCCCAGACACTCTCTCCTGATGCTGTGTGGCTAATAATTCTGATAATACTTAGCTTTTATGGAGTGATTCCCCCCCCTCCTCCCCCCCCCCCCAAAAAAAAAGGACAAAAGCTTTGTGATCTGACCTGGTAGCTATGTTTAGGGCTCTACTGCAGCCTCCAGGACAGAATCCAGCTGCTCTTTGAGGGCTGATGGCCTTGCTGGAGGCCTTTCTTTTATTTCTTTAGGAAGGAGGTGTTAAGAACGTGGTTGTAATTTTTTTGTATGTGTGTATTCACTAAAGGTAAGCATGCAGGTGTGCAGGAGGTATATTTGCTGAAATTGAGGTGGGATTCACCAATGTGAGGGTTTTTTCCTATTTCTTTGGAAAAATGTTATGTGAGAACTATTGTCCAATTTTTAATGTGTAGTGGAGATGGAAGAGTGATGTGGCTGACTTGCAAATGCTATACAGCTAGTGGCCCTGAATACCCCTCATTTGGGTGATAATTGGAATGTTGAAAACCGAAAGCATGAGAGACTTTCTGTTCAACTCAAAATCCTTTCTAGATTTGTGTGAGCCTTGAAAGGTAAATCCATGACACTGGAAGAGGTGTTTGTCTCAGTGTTGATGCCAAAGGGTGCTTTTTCTCTGACAGGCTGGGGTTATTCTTGAATTGCCAAAGCAGGAAAGCAACATACAAGAATCCTGCCCTGCTCCTGCTGGGAACCATGCAGGAGGAGGGAGTTAGGCTTTCCAGAGCTGGCTCTCTCCGCAAACCACTGTAGTGGTTTTGGTTCCCCCTCGCCCACAGAATCACAGAATGGTAGGGGTTGGAAGGGACCTCTGAAGATCATCTGGTCCAACGCTGCTGCCCAGGCAGGATCATATAGGCTTGCCAATGTGACGCCCGTCTACAAGAAAGGCCGGAAGGAGGATCCTGGGAACTACAGGCCTGTCAGCCTGACCTCTGTACCGGGGAAGATTATGGAGCGGTTGGTCTTGAGAGTGCTCACAGGGCATGTGCAGGACAACCAAGGGATCAGGCCCAGCCAGCATGGATTCATGAAAGGCAGGTCCTGCTTGACCAACCTGATCTCCTTCTATGACCAGGTGACCCGCCTAGTGGATGAGGGAAAGGCTGTGGACGTTGTCTACCTGGACTTTAGTAAAGCCTTTGACAGCGTCTCCCACAGCATTCTCCTGGAGAAACTGTCGGCTCGTGGCTTAGACAGGTTTACTCTTTGCTGGGTGAGGAACTGGCTGGATGGCCGAGCCCAGAGAGTTGTGGTGAACGGCGTTAAATCCAGCTGGCGGCCGGTCACAAGCGGTGTTCCCCAGGGCTCAGTTCTGGGGCCGGTCTTGTTCAATATCTTCATCGACGATCTGGATGAGGGGATCAAGTGCTCCCTCAGTAAGTTTGCAGATGACACCAAGTTGGGTGGGAGTGTTGATCTGCTGGAGGGTAGGAGGGCTCTGCAGAGGGATCTGGACAGGCTGGATCGATGGGCAGAGACCAACTATATGAGGTTTAATAAGGCCAAGTGCAGGGTCCTGCACTTTGGCCACAACAACCCCATGCAACGCTACAGGCTTGGGGAGGAGTGGCTGGAGAGCAGCCCAGCGGAAAGGGACCTGGGGGTGCTGGTTGACAGCTGGCTGAACATGAGCCAGCAGTGTGCCCAGGTTGCCAAGAAGGCCAACAGCATCCTGGCCTGTATCAGAACTAGTGTGGCCAGCAGGAGTAGGGAAGTGATTGTGCCCCTGTACTCTGCACTGGTGAGGCCGCACCTTGAATACTGTGTTCAGTTTTGGGCCCCTCACTACAAGAAGGACGTTGAGGTGCTAGAGCGTGTCCAGAGAAGGGCAACGAAGATGGTGAAGGGTCTGGAGCACAAGTCTTATGAGGAGCGGCTGAGGGAACTGGGGTTGTTTAGTCTGGAGAAGAGGAGGCTGAGGGGAGACCTTATCGCTCTCTACAACTACCTGAAAGGGGGTTGTGGCGACGAGGGTGTCGGTCTCTTCTCCCAAGTAACTAGTGATAGGACAAGAGGAAATGGCCTCAAGTTGTGCCAGGGGAGGTTTAGATTGGATATTAGGAAAAATTTCTTCACTGAGAGGGTGGTCAGGCATTGGAACAGGCTGCCCAGTGAGGTGGTGGAGTCGCCATCTCTGGAAGTGTTCAAAAAACGTGTGGATGTGGCGCTTCAGGACATGGTTTAGGGGACATGGTGGCACTGGACTAATGGTTGGACTTGATGATCTTGAAGGTCCTTTCCAACCTAGTGATTCTGTGATCACCCAGGGCAGGTTACACGGGAACGTATCCAGTCAAGTTTTGAAGGTCTCCAGAGAAGGAGACTCCACAACCTCTCTGGGCAGCCTGTTCCAGTGCTCTGTCACCCTCACAGTAAAGAAGTTTTTCCTCATGTTGAGGTGGAACTTCCTGTGCTACAGTTTATGCCTATTGCCCCTCGTCCTGTCACTGGGCACTACTGAAAAGAGAAGGGCTCCATCCTCCTGACAGCCACCCTTCAGATATTTACAGACATTGATAAGGTCCCCTCTCAGCCTTCTCTTCTCCAGACTAAACAGCCCCAGGTCTCTCAGCCTTTCCTCATACGAGGGATATTCCAGTCCCTTAATCACCCTCGTAGCCCTCCGTTGGACTCTCTCCAAAAGTTCCCTGTCTCTCTTAACTTGGGAGCCCAGACCTGGACACAATACTCCGGATTCTGTTCGTTCACTGTAAGCCCTGTAAATGGGAATTTCAAACTGCTACTTGCATCCCAAGGGCTCTTTTGTGAAGATAATGTGATGTGTCTCCGGTGTCACAGGGGAACCCACAGGAAGACTTCTTGAGCTCTGGCTCCCACTTAATCTGCTGCATGATTTACATTTAAAGTGAGTAGGACAGGAGACAGAAAGAACATAACGTGGTAGTTTTCACACTGGAAAATGAAAAACAACACAGGCAAAGGAGGATTAAAGGAGAATATCTTTCTTTTAGTTACTGGTTCTTGGTTTGAGGATAAATATGACAGTCTCAGCTGTTCGGAGATCACAAGTTCACTGGGACATGTTTTGCTTTTGTGTGTGATCTGGGGACTTGTCTCTCTCAATTTCAGAGGGTTCTTCTGCCTGCACTGCCTGAGGCCACCCACAGATCGTTTTAATCTCTCTAGAGATAAAAAAACAAGTCATTTGCTGCTGCTTAAGTTGACATCACTTTACTCTCGCAAAAGTGTCGCTCTGATTTCCAGCAGGTAGGATTTGGCCCGTGTTTCTTGTTAGTACCTCTGTTGTTTTCTTCTCGTGTCTTAGGATGTGCTATTCCTTAACTGCTGTATCTGGAGATAGATGATTCCCCCCCCCCCGCTTCAGCTATGCTCATCAGGTCGGGGAAAAGAACGTAGACTGATATTTAAGGTGTATGCATTCCTTTTTTTGCTAATTGTTCTGTTACTGTGGGTGAACTTAAATTGGTACTTTATCTCCAGGTGATGCTTCTTAGCTTAAATTAACTAAATGTGTTGAAGTGGATTTTTTCAGCTATGTTAAATTCCTGGATTTATTTTACATACATAAATGTATGTAAAATAAATAATTCAGAATAAAGTGGTCTTTAATTTGATTTTTTGTATGTATTTGCAAAATGAATTCAACCAAATTCTTAAAAGTTGATTTGGGTTCTTCTTGCCGAGTGTTCCCATGTAGAGAAACACTTAATCTCTGTCTGCTTGTGGTTCCTCATTGGTAAAACAAAGATGACATTACTTGCCTTGTTTCACAGTGGTGATGCTTGCAGAATCTGTTAACACTTCTGAAATTTAAATTCCTCACCTGGGAGATTTGTAATAATGCTATATGTTTCTCGCAACTGGAGATGGCACTCTTGGGTATTGGCAACTGCACTGAGACCTCCAGGGTGAATGAGGATGGTGATGTTGTGTAGTGTAATCACTTGCATGCATTCATATATTTTTGAGGGTGTATTTGTGTGAAGTGATTTTGCTGGGACGAGGGCTATGTAGTGACTGTTTTTGAGAACCACTGTATCTTGATCTAGGAAGATACTTGTACTGGATTGGAGTTAATTATCTTCATAGCAGCCTGTGTCATGCTGTGTCTTGAATTTTTGGCTAAAACAGTGTCGATAACACAACAATGTCTTAGGTATAGCTGGACAATGTTTGCACAGTGTCAAGATTTTCTGTTTCTCATTCTGCCAGCCCTAGGAGTAGGCTAGGGGCAGCCCAGAGCTTGGGAGGGACCACAGCCAGAACAGCTGACCCAAACTTGCCAAAGAGGTATTCCGTCCCATATAATAGCATCTTTAGTAATAACAACTGCTGAGTAATTTTTCCAAAGTAGCCATCTTTCAGTGACTACCTTTAGCTTGTTTTGTCTGTTTGTGTTTTTGTTTTCCTCTCTTTCTTTCACTAATTACACTGTCTTTGTCTGGAATTACAAGTTTTTCTCACTTGTGCTTTTCTGGTTCTCTCACTGAAGAGAGTGAGTGTCTGGGTGGGTGCTTAGTTGCTGACTGGGGTGAACCCACCACACACTTAAGCATGAATGTATGTTGAGCATGTAAATGATCTTCTTCCCACATTCTGAGCATCTATGTGGGAAAAATTAGGCTGGTATTGGTGACTTTTAGCTTTGAATGCAGAGATTATATGAAAGGCCACCTTACTTAGCAAATTCATTGCCCCGAATAACTCCATAAGTTTGTTGATCTGCTTATCTTTAATTATTAATTTTCGGCCTTACCCCTGCCCCCCCCCCCCCCCAAAAAAAAAACAAACCCCAAACCAAACAAAAACCAACACCCCAAAAGAAAAAGAAACAGCTGGGGACCTCCGTAGGGCAGCGCTGCTGACTTATGTCCCAGAGTGTTTTAAGCTAATTTTTCCTTCAGCTGTGAGCAATTTACTGATACTGGCTCCCAGTAGCCTGTGGTTGTTCATATTTTAAATGTACTTGTTGGGTGCTGTTGCTCTCTTATGGATTGGGGAAAGGCAGATGAAAATTGCAGACAAGCTTCCCGTGGCTGGTGTGTGTAAGGGAGAAAAGGTTGCAAAAGTCACACAACTTCACGAGGTGGATCGGTGCTGGTCTTTCAGATGCCTACTTGAAAGGATCCCTTATTCTTTCTGGTTGCTGTGCTGTTCTCTCTCCTGTCTTTAGTATTAGCATCACCTGATACAGGAGCACGACTGCATTTGCGGCACTTTTCATAGAATTGTAGATTCATAGAATAGTTTGGGTTGGAAGGGACCTTTAAAGGTCATCTAGTCCAACCCCCCTGCAATAAGCAGGGACATCTTCAACTAGAGCAGGTTGCTCAGAGCCCCTTCCAACCTGGCCTGGAATGTTTCCAGGGATGGGGCATCTACCACCTAAACACCTTTTCACTTGTTCTGAAGTTCATTGTCAACCTGAAATGCCTTTACACTCTGATTTGTGGGAAACAGTTACATATCCCACTGTGGGATATATGCAAAGAACTTTGCCAGTTTAGAATTGGCAAGATCTGGAGGAGAGTTTAATGAACTAAAGCAATTTTTCTTCATAGTAAAATTTTATGGACGTGAAAGATTGTTACGTCACTGAATACTCTGAAGAGCTTCTGAGCACTTCTGTGATTTATGGGCTCAGAGATTCCTAATAATTGTCTGAACAATAGGGATCCCTTCAGGGATGTGATTTCAACATGGAATGAAACCTGGGCTACTGTTTCTGGTTACATTTTTTTCTGTTAAGATTTGGGGCTGCTGGATTGGTCAGTCTTGGAGACCTGCTGCCCTTATTTTAGAGAAGTGGTCCATCATGTTAAGTCTGGATTTAGTGGTTTAGTATATTATATGGTGAGATGCTAGGATTTCTGAGTGCCAGAGACTCTTGATCTTTATTATAATATAAGCCATTGAAGATAAATAATTGACAGGAGTCAGCACTTTTGTCATGGAAGCCTTATAGCAGGGTATTCAGCAGACAGTCTATTTTCTGCAAAGCGCAATCATATGGACCCTGGAGAGGCATGTATGTAAAATAAAGCACATAAGAAAATTCTTGCAGGACTAAAACATCACTTGTTTCCAAAGAAAAAAAATATTTTTTTCTGATTAGCCTTTCTTCATCCCCACTTCTGCTTAGAAAACCAAAACAGTTTATTGAATTTTTCAGGTCATTCAGTTTTGTGTAAACTCAGCTTGAAATTGCATTTTCCAGAGGGTTTGTATTGCCTTAAGGGAGTTGTAATTCAGCTTGGCCTATTTCCCCACTCTCTGCAGGCTGGTTCTCCCTTTTTTCATTCTCAAACAGCTGAGCTGCTTGGTGCCCTGAGGGACATCTGCCCTGGGTGTCCTGGGAAGCCACAGTGTGGCTGTGTGCAGCCTGGCCCAGAGGAGACGGGGGAAATTGCACAGCTGAGCTGTGTTCCCTGGAGGGAGCCCGGGGGAGCGGGTATGACCCTGGAGAAAAATGCAGTTCAGCATTGAGCTGACTTGAAATTAATTTTGAGGATATTGCTTTGATGAACAGAAACAGTTTAATTTGGCACTACAAGGATGGGGTTTTTTTATTTTGATTAAAGAATGCCTAAGTCTAAGTTTTTGCTCTTTCTGAATCAATATAACTTGGAACTTTTTTTGTTTTTATTTCTTTTCTCCAGAGCAAAATGTTTTCATCTTAATTTAGGTTGAAGAATGGGCATTTTCTATGGGGTGGAAATTCTAGATTTGCCTCAGTTCAGGGGAAGAAAATGTTTATTTTTGTTTTGAAATAGCACATTAAATGTAAAATCTCCAATTTTCAATAGAATTCAGCTTTTAAAATGAAAACTGTCAAGATTTTCATGCAAAATTACTCTGTCAAGAAAAGCTGCAGTTATTTGTTAGTGTTGACAAAAACAAGCTAAGCTTCTTCAACTTCTACAAAGTAGAAATTGGAATCAAATATCTCAGCTTGAATCAGTGAGGGTTTTTTCTTTTTCATTTTTTTTCTCCTGTCAAAATTCAGTTTTGGGAAATATGTGCATTTTTCCTTATGTCTTGTTCCATTCTGTTTCAACTAAAGCATTCAAATAACAGAATGTCTTGGAAAATCTGGTACTTGCCCACACCTGCCCCTGGTATCCCTGCTTCTAGTGTCTTAGCAAGGTTGGGGCAACATGATGTGGAGGCCTCAGAATAGCCTCTTGAAAAGCTTTGAAGTTTCCTCTGCAACAGTGTCAAAAGCACCCCGTGAAAACAATTTGGGGACCAGCTGTGCCTTTCAGGCTTTCATTTGTGCCTTAACTGCACGTGACACTTCCTTAGTAGTTCCATTTGCTCCGCCGTCTCGTGAGGCAGCGTTGTGGGGGAATTTGCTTTTGCAGATTTTCTTGGGAAGGTTTTGTGTTCAGCCTCGCCAAGCCTCTCTGGTTTTCAAACTCCCAAACCATTGCAAGAGTTACCTTTAGTGAATCTGAAGTGTCTTGTCTCAAAAGCACCTGGGGACAGGATGGTGGCCACCTGGGGTTGTGGTGCAAGAGTGTTACCTGACCTGGGCATACTTGCTGAATGATTTTTACAGACAGGTTGCTGTAGGTGACTGTACCGTGTAGTACCCCCGCCTTAGGCAGCTCCTGCTGTTTTCTGGGACCCTTTGTGAGATTTAACTGCGAAGGGATGCTCATGCTTTTGCTTTCCATGCGTTAACAACAGGCAGAGCTGGATTTTTGTTAGTCATCCTGGGCAAAAATCCAGAAAAGCTGTACTAAACAACATGCTTTTACTTTGGATTTATACCCAGGAGCTGAGTAGGATTCTACCCACTCTAGCTTTGCAGGTGTTATCTTGTGGTTTGCAGCGTGTATAGTAGATAAAGTGACATCTTCAAAAATATAGGGCGTAGGAGATCTGGGGAGAGACACGCAAAGAGCTGGGAGAGTATGGATGCTGCCTTCAGTTGTAATTACAACTTAAGGTAGAATTACTCTCTTGAAATTTGACCAGGACATGGAGATTTTATTTTAATATATTTAGAGCTGGAGCCAGGATCCACTGAACTCAGCAGAAGTCATCCCACTGTCTTCAGTGTGATTAGGCTCTGAAACTGAAAAAATTAACTTTGTGGAACCTTGCCATAGTTGTGAGCAAGAAGAAGGGTGTCATTTCTGGCAGGGCAGGGCTTGTGCTGTGGTGCATGGCTTCCTGAGACTCTCGAGAGGGCTCCCGTCTGTGCCCCTGTGGGAATATGGGGAACATCCTGAAAATGTCACTTCCATCAGGTTTTAGCTGGCAGCGGGCTGCACTGCTTCCCTCCGTTGGTGTAAGGTGAGGAGGTATACAAACCTTGGTTGCTGCAACTTGCAACTGCCTTATCCCCTTTTTTCTATGGGAAGGTGTGTGCAGGGTTTAAGTTACAATAAGAAGAGTGTTGTCTTTATTTCCCCACTGCACAGCGTCGGTTTAGGCTGACATGGACTCGCCTATGCTGACTCAAATCTGCCTGGCAGGGTTTTTTTCACACCCTGCTGGAAGCAGCTCAGCTTTTATCTTCCTCTTAAAGGTCTCTGCGTGGGGAAATAAAGGGACAAAATGCAATCGGGGACAGGGAAAGTGAATCCAGTAGAGAGATGAATGCTCAGAGCATCTATTCTAAAGCCATTAAGTTGGGCACTGACTGCACAGTCACGTACCAAGGTCCCTTACAACTGGAACGGGTCTGTTCCCGGTATTATGCTGACAATAACAGACTGCTGCAGCCGTTGTGATATTGATTAGTCCCTTGACATTTTCCCGCAAAGCTTTACACTCCTCACCCAGCAGCCTTTCACCTGGGAAACCCAAAGGAAATGTGTGGCAGGTCGGGTTGCTGTGCGAGGAGGAACAGGGAGGGAGATGTGGCTTTTGTAGTAGGAAAGATCCTTGTTGCATAGGAAAACATTAATGGCCCCAACCCTTTGGGCCACGTCTCTCATTGGGAGCCATCCTTTAGCCAAACTGTGACGTACCTGTTAACAAAACAAAAAACCCCAAGTATTTACTAAAAATTTCCCTAAATGCTTTCACAACCCAAGTGGATGCAAGGGAGACTATTGTTGAACCCTGCATGATGGAAACAATGCTGAAATGTTAAAATGAAGCAAAACCAAAATGAAAAGATTCCCCAGAGCTCTTCCTGAGGCTGGTCCTGTAGAATCCAAGGGAGTGTACTGTGTGACATTAGTTATGCTAAAAAAGCAAAGAGCAGATGCTCAAATGCTCCTAACTTCCACTGAGGACCCTCTATTCTTTCTGCAGAAGTTCCCATCGTGTCTGAGCCTGGGAGCTTGCACAGAGGCTCACAGGTTATCGGAGTGCATAGCTGCCTTCTGGGAGAGAAGGGCATTGGGCAATGTAGCTGGTAACAAGGAGGATCACATTTAGCCATGAAATCTGAGGTCAGAGCACCACGGCTACTGAAGGGAAGTTATATTCCCCTGTGGTCGCCCATGTACTGCTTAACTACCCTCTCCTCCTGTCTCAGTTTTGCAAGAATATGAGTCAGGAGTGTTCGTGGCTCGCCAGAAAGTTAGTTGGTGGGTCCTGAAGGCTCTGACTCTCCTTAAACTCTAACAATAGAGCTGAAGTTTTGTCTTGCTCAGTGTCTAAGTTGGATGTCATGCTCTGCGGCCTTCTGTTTCCCTGCTGCAGAAAGGTGATAGCATGTGGGCATCAGATTCCTGTGCTCCTGGAGTCAGTGAGAGCAGATAGAGAACCACAAAGCTCACTCTGGGCAAAATGGATTGTTTTGTTGCATGGGGATCTTCGTAAACAAAATTGCCAATTCTTTCCATGGAGGCTCACCAATTTGTGCTAGCGCCTTGAGAAACAGAGAGGAAATGTTGACTGTAATTTCTGATTGGGCTGTTGAGTTAACACGGGTGCATCTGATTCCATCCCTGACCTTGAATAACCATAGCTGTAGAGAGGGCAGCTCACAACATTTGATTAATTCCCGTTGGCATGTTTTATTTCAAATGCAAAAGCATTTTGAGATTAAAATAAAGTTTATTGTTACATGATGCATTAAGCTAATGATTTTCTTTTTTTTTTTATTTATTTTTTTTAAACTTACTTGATGCTGTAATACCACAACTAATGGATAAATGCTAAGCTCTCCTTTGGGTGATTTCAGATGCCTTGTGTATTGTTACATAGACTAAAGGAAAACTTTTTCTTTTTCTTTTCCCTTTCTCTTCCTCCCTCCCTTCCCCTCCCCAGGTGATTCTCATTCTGACAAAGCTCTACGACTTCAACTTGGGGAGTGTTACGGAGAGCTCACTGTGGAGGTAAGTAGATTGTAGAAATCGCAGTGACTGGCATGGAGGGGCTGCACTGTGCCTCTTGTAAAACTGGAGGCTGAGCAGGGTGGGTGTCTGAGTTGATCAGGGGAGGAGGTGGGAGCAAATCTGAGATAACCGGAGTTGCTCTTTGGAAAAGGGACATGTGATTAAGAACGCATTGCTTTTATGAAGTAGGGCCTGCAAGCAAGAGGGTTTCTTGATGTAAGGGCATTTCCCTGGCACACAGAGGAGCTTGGTTTCATTCTCGCCTTTGAGTGTCCTTAGACAAGTCTCTTCATTCCTCAGAGCCTCTGCTGTGAGGCTGGCAATGAGAACAATCTCTATAGACGGTACATACTTGCTGGAACAGTGTCCAGGATGGTGTACAACACAGCGCACGACAAGATCTTAGCTGATCTTAGCCACGTTTCTCAGCTCTGTCAGCTGAGCTGGTCATCTTGGGGGTCATCTGGGGCTGTAAAGACAGTAGCCACTACAGGCCTAGAGATATCACGGTGAGGTGCTGGTGTCTTCACTGCTATGGATAGACTCAGATCGTGTCACGTACCTGCCATGCTCCTAGTCTGGCGTGGGAGATGGAGTGTCCTGGACTGGGGTGGGGAAGCACACTGCTGGACAGTGTGTGTTTGTAAGTATGTGTGTGTTTTAAAAAAAAAAAAAAAAAAAAAAAAAATCCCCTCCCCCTCCAAGAAAACCCCCAAAGCCACCCCCCGCCCCGAAGGAGGCCAGATCCTTGATGTCTGAAATCACCAACAGTTTCTACCTGCTGGGGATTGCTCTTCCTCCTAACACCCTGGCTGTGGTGTGGAAAGGGTATGCCTTTAACAGAATTGTTATTAGGTGTTTTTTTACCCTAAAGACACACACACAAAAAAAAGGCAGCCAGGGGTTGTGGGAGACCAAGTGCCTTGTGTCAGCTTTGCCTGGTGTGTTACAGCTGTTGCTCAACCTGCTGAAAGTGTCGTTGGTGGAACTGTCACTGCATCGAGGCATCGCTCCAGGTGTGAGCAGCTTCTTGGCAGATGGTCTCTCATCCTTCTCTCTTCCCAGCTAATTTAAAAGCCCCTGTTTGGAGCAGACTTTGGGCATGTGCTGCAGGTTTATTCCTATTAATGCATTTAAGGGTTAGTTGTTCAGTAGAGCTCTTGAAACTTCTCAATTTGCACAGTACTTCCAAAGCCTAATTGCGCTGTACCATGGTAATCTGCAAAAGTATAAATAACCGTGCAGCTAATAAGAGAGAACACAGCCATTTCCACTTACCCTGGTACTTTTCAAGATATTAAAGCCTTAAAAAACTTTTGCCTCTTTACCTAACAAGTACAAATGGCACTGTGATTGTACTTTAAATGTAATTACCAAGCAATCTGCTCTGCATAAAAAATATAACAAGCAGGCAAATCCTGTCTTAATACTGAACTCACAGCATCACCTGAGCTCTGCAGAAAGCTAATAGCAGCAACGCTTTTGGAGTTTTCCCAGAGTGATGGAGATGTAGTTCATCATCAGTACAACTGAATGCATCCAGTGCATCCAGTGGGAAAATATACTGAATTGTGAGTGTGTTCTGGGACATTTCTGCGTCTTTTCAGCAGTGAAATAAGGGTAAGTGTGGGGCCTAGAGACTCAGAGGGGTTGAGAAATCAGAACCACCTGGCTTCTCTTCCAAGGTCTGGGAGGAAAGCTCAAGGTAAAAGCTAGTAGGTAGAGCTGCTGGGCTCTAAACCTTAGCTTCCTACCTGGAAAATTCAGGATTAAGACATGTTATGTTTCAGAGGGGAGCATGGAGTCCTAGAGAACAGCTATGAGTTTCTTTTGAAAAGGACATTGTAGAAATGCAAATAGATACTAAGTGGAAGCAATAAGCCAAGAGAAAGTCTCCTTTTCTCAGGATTTTCTGTTCCATTTCCACATTAAGGCCTTTAATCTTTCCATTATTTAAATCAGTACTTTTCAATAGTGGTTTTTTTTTTTATTTTTGAGACCCTGAAAATTTCAAAAGGAGGATCTGTCTTTGCAGAGTGAATTTAAGCCTTCTGGCAACAGAATGCTTTCCTTGGCTACTTTTTGTAGACTCCTTCAAAGGCACTTTTGAGCCCCCAGAGCTGGTAGGTCGCAAACTGAATGCAACTACCAAGTAATTATCAGGAGGAGGTCTGGACATTTCCATGTGTGGGTTTTTTTTTCCCCTCCTGTTTTCTGGGATCCTTTCTGCTAACCAAGAGTCCTGCCCATCTGAGCAGCGGTGCTGGGTGGTATCTGTTCCGAATGCTTGGCAAAGAGAGTTGCTTCCACAAGGGAGGAGTGGCTTTTGTGGCAGAGCGCAGTGAGTCGCACGGCAGTGTTTCAGAGGGTACCAAGATAGAGCAGAGCGCAGTGAAATCTCTAAATACCATCTTGCCGCCGCCTGCTTCATGCATCAAAAGCTTCTTCTCAGTTCCCCCTGGGTTATAACATGAGAGGCTTCTTTTAATGGAAAACTGAATTGCCGTATAAGAGAAATTTCTAATCCCTGCATCTAAATACAATGACAAGTAAATCAATAAGAAAACATCCTGAATGTAATTAAAAAAGGGAGCATGAGCAAGACGGGGAGAGAGGAGAATTAAAAGTTACATTGGAAGCTGCTCCTACATCAGCCTAGTATGAGTTTAGACAGAGGAAATACTAGTCAGCATTTGAATGCAGGAACACAAATGTTGCTCTAATAAGCAAATCCATGCTTTTGGAGCCCCAAAAAATCACAGAGAAGGTCTCCATTGCTACTGAAGCATCCAGCCTTGAAGCAGCCAGCTTCAAGGAAAAGACTTCCCCGCTCCCCCCTACCCCGGTCACATCCCTCCCGCTTTGTGAATGCCACATATCTTCTTGGTCATGGGATACACTTGCCAGTTGCAGTCTGGATTTTTGTTATTGCCACTGAGTTGAGTGGAGGTGATTGTTTGCCTCCTATGAAAGGAAGCTACTTTATTGTGGTTGCATTTGTGATGGTGTGAGACAACAGAATTTGTGGGAAGAGGTCTTTTCGTAGATCAGCAAATATAACTGTAAAAATTATTTAAGATTTTCAGGCATGCAAACCCATCATCAGTTCTCATTGCCTAGCAAAATATCTAACTGGATAGTTAAGACTATCTTGATTTATCCTGCCTGACTTAAGTAAAAATTGCATTAAGGGTTGGACATATGCTTTCTGTAGAATTTCCCCCCTGGCCTGCCCAACACTTCTTCTCCATCAACGAAAGGAAAACAATTTTCCCTCTTAATCTGTAAATTTATATGGGTTTGATCTGAAGTGTTGTTGGAGCATCTCTAATTCCCAAAGCCTCTGCAGGCCAGGGTCCCTGCATCAAACCTCGTTGCCCATGATGAATTGTAAGCATGCAGGAGTGATCTGTTGTGAAATATGAACTCTCTCTGTGCAGAATTGCTTCACAGAAATTGTAGTCCAAGGCAGCATCTGTTGAACAGAGGAGAATGAGAGAGTTAGATATGCAAATGATGTTATCAAAAAGGCACTGTTCACAAATAAGAGTTGAAGGGTTGGGTTTGGGTTTTTTTTTTTGGCCTATTTTTCTGTTGAAGATCTTGGGCAAATTTCATTAGGAGGAGAGAAGGGAAAATCTTTTCAATGGCTTATTTCTTCAAATGTGTGTGACACTTCCAGGTCTGATCATAGAAACTGTGGTTGTGATAAATTAGTTTTGGTTTCAGGTATATGTTGTGTTCAGGTATATTATATGGGGAGTTCTGTAGGTGGTATGGTAGGCAGCAAGTCCTTTCATTAGTTAATCTTGTTGCTGTCCCGCTGTTTCCTTCTTACGTTGTGAGTGTGAATAAACAGGAGGAGTCTATCAAGCTCCTTTTCTTATTCAATGGGCCTTTTAGATTTCACAGGTTTTGCAAGCAAAGGAACAGCCTTGTGAATGTTTTTTTGATTGTTGCTAATCCTGTCTACTGTTTAAGCTGTACAGTTTTGTGATAGGGTTATGTGAACATGACATTCTGGATAAGTATTTAAAGATGCTATTGTAATACTTAAAATGTTTTCAACTGTTTCAGCCAGTGTGGGTTGAGCAGTTATTTCTGCTAAGATAACTGGAATAAAAGTTTTTCTACTGTTGCCTTTTTTTTTAATAGCCAGGAACAGTTATATTTATTTGGATTGCAGTAGCTAAAAAGACAGCCTCCATCCCAAGGGAGCTTTCAATCTCGGATGAAGGCAAAGAGGCAACAGGGCGATCCAGCAGACAGGAGAAGCGCAAGGTAGCAGGACGGTATTTATGATCAATGTGATAGGCATGACTGCAACACATCAGCTAATTAGGCGGTGGGGAGTAGTTCAGATTTTCTTCCAAAGTGCAAGCACTTGCATGTGTCAGCTTTGAGTCCCCACTACCATTTTACCCACTTTTGATGGGTCCCCTGGAGTTCCCTTCCTCTGGCTGTGGTCCCAGCTAAATCATCTGATGGTACATAATGCTGGACCATGCATTAACACATACTCAAAACCGTGACTGACTCTGCTTAAGAGGCTAAAATGCTGATGAAGGATTTTTTACATATATTCCTTCTTGTTTTCTTGTTTATTAACCAATACATTATGTTTCCATGGCAGCACTCAGAAATCCCCAAGTATTTTTTTACTCTTGTGGCTGCTCTGCCTGAAGAGGTTTGTCTGTTGTCTTAGCCTCTGTGTTGAGTTGAAAAACAAAACAAAACCCAACCTTTAGCTTTTTAACAGACAGCTGCAAAACACAGCAACTGTAACTCCTAGCTTGGAGCTGAAAGGAGTAAAACCTCTCAGCTTGGTTTCAAGCTGCCTTATGTCTTGTATTGCTCTTTCATTAAGTTTTGTTTGAATTACCAAAGGGCTTTATGCTGTTTCCTCCTGTGTCTTTGCCTCTTAAGCCTCCCACAGTCTCCAGAGACCATCAGCGTGTTTCAGTGTACCTCTAGCACTTGTTCCCTTTGCAAAGTTTCACAGCTCGCACTGATTTCTGTTCGTGTGTTGCACATGGAGCTGACTTCAGATAGAGCTGCTTTGTAGGTGTGAAATGGTGAATGCAGTGTGAAATGCCATGTCTCCCCTTTGGGAACTGGGGCTTAGTCTCCTTGC
Organism: Phaethon aethereus; assembly: GCF_964289735.1. Lineage (NCBI taxonomy): Eukaryota > Metazoa > Chordata > Aves > Phaethontiformes > Phaethontidae > Phaethon > Phaethon aethereus. Next base: position 28,320,993 of record NC_138583.1, read on the forward strand.
TTCAAATGTAAGATGGCAGGGATCAGGAGATTCAATGAGTCTGACTGAAATTTCTATATCATCCTCTGCAAAACAAGCTAAACCTGAAACAGCTTATGGCACAGCCAGAGCTTCCTTAGAAGAGTGTTTCTATCCCAGTGGCAATGCATTATTTAGATTGTGGTGCTGAGAATGGCAACTTCTGGTTTGTGCCACAACCTCTTGGTCAGTACTGGCTAAGTTCCACACGTTTTGCAATGGGGCATTGTAGGTTTTCTGGAATTTGCTGTATTGAAATGCAGTCTCCAGACAGCCACCATGACCAGCTGACATCTCCCTGCAGTATTAGCAAATCTGATTATATTTATTGTTTTTCACTTTTATGCTGACAACATGCATCTTAGATACATGTTATTTTCTGTAGGACTGTATTCAGGCATAAAATTAATGGAGCTGGTTTTCACAGTAGTAATGCTTCCCATTATTGTATCTTACTTGCATTTTTTAACACTGCAAAGTGCAGAAATCCTGTGCTAATGAGTAGAAGAGTTTCTCATCCCTGGATACATTCAAGGCCAGGCTGGATGGGGCTCTGAGCAATCTGACTTAGTTGAAGATGTCCCTGCTCATCGCAGGAGCATGGGACTAGATGGCCTTTAACGGTCCCTTCCAACTCAAACTATTCTATGATATCTGCAATCAGCCATCAGGTCATGGAGGGAAGGAGCCAGCTGGGTGTGCAAGCACATCTGTGACCTCTTTGGGATTTGAAATCCAGGGTGCCCAAAAGTTTGGCAACTCCACTGTTTTTCTTTTTTAGAGTGTATAAATAGCCCGGCTTGGTGATGGCTAGTTTTTTCAGGCTATAGGATCCACCTGTCAGAATCTTTGTGGCTGAGAGCTGCTAGGTGCAGACTATGTTTGCTGAAGAACTAAGGGAATGGAGAACTGTAGCAGATGACTTCAGTGTGAGATGAGAGCTGTTCCTCAGGGCTCCCAGCACCATGAGTTGCGATTGGTGTGGGCTTCCAGCAGCATCCCAGAATAATGCAGTTCTTAACCTCTAGTATTCTTGCTGATTTGTTTTTTCCCCACAGTGGGTGATTCAGTTTACCCTGGCTCAGCGCAGCATGGCTTTCAGTCATGGATGCCATCTTGGCATGGAAGCCACAGTTGAACTATTTGGGAGAGGCACCGTAGCTGCATGTTGACCCATTCCTGAGCTAGCTGCTGCCAAATGAAGATCGTGACCATTTAATCATAGAATCATAGAATCTTTGGGTTGGAAGGGACCTTTAAAGGTCATCTAGTCCAATACCACTGTGGTGAGCAGGGACCTCTTCAACTAGATCTAATGAAGAGAAGTTCCTTGCTCAAAAAAGAAAAAAAAAAAAAAAAAGAGAGAGAGAAAGGAAAGAAAATTTCAAGCAGTGGAACAGAATGAACCATAGCTTTAGCCCTTCTCCCAAGTCCCAGGCAGTCCCAGGTGGTGTCCAGCGCATTTTGTGGTTCAGAATGAAAGGAGATGTTGTCATTGCAAAAAATGGATAATATGAGTTAAAACTGTTTTAAATGTTTGTTTTGGGAACCAACCATGAAAATTAATAGGCTTATCTTAAATTCAGGGCTATGTTTTAGAGTTAGGTAAACTCGGTAATGGTAATAAAAACAAGACCTCATTCTTTAATTCTTTAATTCTTTATTTCATTCTTTAAGTATATGACTAACTTGTGGAGAGAAGTTTCATTTGCCTCCTTCACGTCGCTTCCCTAGCCCTATTATATCCCATAGGATTTTTCCACAATGCAGCAGTAAGGTTCACACCTCTACTTTCTGATGGTTCATTGCTTTAACAAGCAATCACATTAATGATGCCTCAGAGGTGGAGGGGACCAAGGGGGGACAATGCAAAATCATGTGAGAAGTAGTAGCCCAGTGAATAAGAGTCTAAAAGCTTTGTACGTGTATTGGAGTGGTGTGTAGATTGATGTCCCACCTTTGCTTATTAAGATGCCTTAGTCATCTTGTTTCATGGAGCTCATTTGTCTTTTGTGAACCAGCCTGCTGGCTGGTCCATTTGTTGTGTCTCTTAATTGCTCCATCAATGACCTTTCTGTGGGGGCGGGGATATCATCAGACAGGGGACCTTTTGGATTTATTAATTTTTTGTTTGCCAAGAAAGCTCTGAGACTAATTGCCAGGACTTCCCAGAAGATATTAGTTTACAAATTTTAATGACACTTATGATTTATTAATGTGCTTCCCCTGCATCTGCTCATCCCTATTCCTTAGTGGAATTCCTGCTGAATCGGAGAGGATTAATAAAAACAGAACTGCAGATTGTAATGGTGTTTTAGCTAGGCTGTTAATTAAAAACTTCTACCCACATTCAGAGTGCTTTATTCGTATCTGTGATTGTCTGAAGACGGAGGTAAGTCTTGGCTTTGACTACGTTCTGCCCCAGAATCTCGATTTAGTGAGGGTGTTGCATGCCAGCCCATGGTGGCAGTTCACATTTACATGTGCTACACATCCCCACCCTGCGCTTCATCCACAGACCTTCTGCAGCTTGAGAGTGGGGCTGCTTTGCTGAAGCTGTCGACCTCCAAACACGTGGCTGTGGGAGGACAAGGTTGGCCGCTAATGATGGATGCTGCAGATATGTTTGAGGAATATGTTTGTTAAGTAGGTCTAGAAAGGTCATATGTTTGTACATCAGTTTTGATCTCATAGATAACTGGGTTATTGGGATGTTCCCATTAATAAGCAGGCCTGGAAATTTTTGGATACATCTTGTTTTCTGGCTGGAGACAGAGAGGCAAAAAGAAAAGGCGGTTTATCAAATTCCAGACTTTTTGAGGGAATGTCCTTAGGACAAAGGTGAAATTCCAGATAAAATGTAGAGAGGGCAAAAGCGAGCTCTGTTTTGTTTTCATTTTTCATGTTTCAGGTAAGACCCCCAACCAGCCACGTCTCTTTCCCTGTCTCCTTTGTAACTGTTGAATTATTTATACTCAGCAAAAGAGCTCCAACAGGAGAGACTGAGAATCTCTCCAGGGAGAGACTGATACTAATCTTACGTGTGGAAGATCCAAGTTCAAGCCCTTGCTCTGAATAAGTACAAAGGGAAGTGCTTTTTTTATTCCGCAAGTAATTAAATTGTGTTAACTCATTGCTACAGGATGTTGTGAGGCAGAAATAATAAAAGCATAAATGGATTTCAAAAGGGGATTCAATGAATTAATGAAGGATATTTCTGTTGGTGGCTGTTAAACGTGATAGAGTGGCTGTAGCCTCTGGCTTACAGTAATTATTTTATGATATGACATTCAAGAAACAGACAGTCTACAGCTTTTGGATCAGTGTTGCAGAAATGTCATCCATTTTTTGTTTTCTGTTCTTCAGCAATGAGCTATTCATGGTGTAGGTGTTATAATGGAATAGCTGGGATTGTGCTGGAGACATGATACGCCACAGTATTTCAGTTTTGGGATTTGGAGTTCTCCAAGTCAAGAGAGCTGAGGGAGAGACCATGGGAAGAATCATGCTGTCTTTTAGCTCTTCCTTATACTTTTCCCAGAATATTCTGTGGCAGATTAGCAGGCAATACAAATTTTGATCTGACCTACTGTGGCTGTCTTATTCAACCAAAAGGTCTGAGTCTTCTACATCACAGCTATGTTCTCCATCCAGTGCCCAGCTGGTGGCTATCTTGGATGCTATCACATTTTCTTTGTAAAGCTATTTTATTAGACTAAAAGTATACTTGGAAAGTGTAGTTAAACAAACAAACAACAACAACAACAAAAACCCCAACAAAAAACAAGACTATCTTTGAGGTAATTTAATTTTTCAGCCAGTCCTTTCAGGTATACAACTGGGTTTGATCATCCTGACAATGGAAACTTAAACATGTCCAGATCTCTAGTCTTTCCATTCCAGAAAACTACATGATGGAATGGGAAATTAGGGAATTTGATGCCAAAAGGTGTTTCTGGAGTTGGTACAATCATGAGGATCTCAGTCTGAATTAATGAAATTGGTTGTGGGGGAAGAAAAGGTGTTTTAGGGAGCTGGAAGAATATGCTTGTCTCAGCTTTTGCAGGTTATATATGCTGTATTTAATAGTTTTTCTGCCTTTGTTAATGAATTTCTTTGATTATCAGCTCCTCAAGAAGGAAGACATCCTATCTCATCAGAAATTAATTTTGGGCTCAGGTCATGTCCCCAGGCATTTAGTCCTGTGGCTTTGATAGAGAAGGTCAGAGGAAGCTCTGCCAAAAGTGAATGTGTTTGAAGCATCACAGTCCCTATGAAGTCATCTTGTGTGGGATGGCAGGTAAAGTGTGTTTGTAGTGCTTTGCCTATTTGTTTAGAAAAGAAGCAAGGCAGCATTCAGGAGGGAGTTTGTAGCCAAGAACCTGCTGTTGCAGATCCTGTGGGTGTTGTGACTGTTGCTGCATCAGCAGAGCTGCATCTGTTAACAGGAATTGGCTATTCCATCTCTTCTTTATCATTTGGAGCAGCAATTCCATTGCTCTCATTAGAGAGCTGCTCCTTTTGTTGAGTTATCTCATCTTACATTCTAATTAGATTTGGATGTCTACTGCAAAACTTTTTGCAGGAAGCCACACTTAAAGATGAATTTGTTTTGGCCTTACTAATGTCTTTTTCTGATCAGTCTTTACTGTGCAGAGGAGTTTCATTGGCACAGATTAGTAACGGATGCATTCAACATGGATATGTGCCAATATTAATGAAAACCACACATTAAATTAACTTATAAATATACAAATAGATAATTGCAAAATAAGAACTTTCATAATATATTATATAAGAACTTCTGTACTAGATCGGGTCTAGTAGGACTTGGAAAGCTTGAAAAGAGATGCCCAGAAAAGAATGTGATAAAAATTTTGTGGTGTGGATAGGGTCTCTATTAAAGTAAATGGGTGGAGCATCTCTTATATGAAGAAAAGCTGAGAGAGCTGGGACTGTTTAGCCTGGAGAAGAGAAGGCACAGGGGAGAATCTCATCAATGTATGCAAATACCTGAAGGGAGGGTGTGAAGAATATGGAGCAAGGTTCCTTCCAGTGGTGCCCAGTGATGGGACAAGGGACAATGAATGGGCACAAACTGGAACTCAGGAGGTTTGCTATGAATATCAGGAAACCATTTTTACTGTGCAGGTGACTGAGCACTGGCACAGGTTGCCCAGGGAGGTTGTGGAGTCTCCGTCCTTTGGAGATGCTCGAAAGACCTCTGGATTGGCCCTGGGCAACCTGCTCTAGGTAGCCCTGCTTGAGAAGGGGCTTGGACCAGATGAGCTCCAGAGGTCCCTTCCAACCTCAACCATTCTGTTATGCTGTGAAGAATAAAGGAGCATTGGACAAAGGTTCAGAATAGTTAGAAAAATTTGTTTCTTAGGACAACATGTAGTTAATCTGCGTTATCTCCTTGCTGGAATATGTTTTGGTAGGCAAATTTCACATGGGTAAAAATGGAGTCTAGACAAATTCCTAGAAGAAAGAAAGAAAAAAAAAAAAAAATCTGTCAAGTATTGTATTACCTGCAAAGACTTTATCTGTGGCTCAGAAAGTCCCCTGGCCTCTGGTCAGTTAGATGGAGACAGGCACTGCCACTCACTCTCCAGGCAATCAGGGCTGGATCAGGACCCAGCAGGTTCTTACACTGCCCAGTTTCTGTGTTGGTGCTGCCTCATGGCTTGCTGCGGGACGTGGTTCCCCTATCCCCATTAAACCTAGGCTTTACATCAGCTTACATGATTTGTTTCTTGTTGATTGAGCTGTTCTTTTCCTTTCTCTTCCCCTCTCCCTCCTCCCTCGACTTTTCAGTTAGGCTTGGGACCAAGTCATATAAATCTTTAATGCCTTGTACAGTGGCTGGTAGAATTTAGTACTTTAACATGGGTTGTGTCTGTTTATATTGGTGTTTTATTATGTCGTGGGTTGTTTTTTTTCCCAAATGCACTGCCATTTTATAATAGCTATAAATATTCTGAAGGATGGAGAAACATTGTTAAAAAACGTGTAAGAAATCCTTCCATCTTTCTTTGTATCCTCTGTCTCTCTCATTATCTCTGTGGTACATTCATTAGGCTTCTAATGAAGCTAACGAGTGCCCAGTACCACGCAGTCACTTCTCCCAATGGTATTTACAAAGGCCTGCATTCCCCTGCCTGGAAGGTAGCCTTGGATTTATTTACTTCCCACATGTTTGTAATCTGTAAAATCTGTCAGCCCATTCTTTTACAGTATATGCCTGACCAAGTAGGAAGGAAATCTCCTGTAAACTACTGGATCATGGGAAGCCAGTGCATTTTAACTTGTAGGATTTCTGCCTCTGAATAAAAACTGTAAAATGTTAGTGAGGCCATTCTGTAACCAGATTATTAAAGCTTGTTTCTGAGTCTTTGATGGCCAGTTACTTTAGAGAATTGCCTCTCTAAATATTAGTAGTCATTCATATCCAGTTATCCCTGAAGCTTGCTGTCCAGATGCCTGAATCCAGCAACAAGCTATCTGCAGGAGCTGGGCATTCAGCATCCTGCGAGTCTGGTCAGGGATGCAAAATTGGTGCTGTACTGGTATAGTGGAGGCATATTACCCCGAGATAAATCCAAGAATATTGAATGGCATTTGTAGCTGGGCTGTTACATTTTGGTTTATGGATCTTGTAGCCTAGCTCAGAGGATCAGTGAGGAAGATGATGATAGGAGAGTGGTTACAGGAAGATGACTGGGCTGTTAATACAACCATTACCACCAAGCCTTACCCCAAAGTCCGCTATCAGTTTTGCCCGGGGATGAGAGGGGCCCTGTGAACACTTTCCTCGGTGAGTTCCGGTGTGTTGAAGATGCAACTGTCTCCAGCTATCTGTACCTACCGCCAGGAGCGCGGGGCTTCACAGCAGAGTTAGCTGGGCTGAACAGATGTGTGCGGCACAGCTGCGTACCTTCACAGCCCAGGGTCTTGGCACGGCCTCGCTTACCTGGGGCTCTGAGTTCATACACTGTGCTGGGCAGGGGAGTGGGGCAGGCAAGCAGTAAGCTGGGAGTAGTTCCGTCTATAATTAACTAGTTTATACAAGCCCTGGGAGCTTCAAAAGCCACCTGGGGAGAGGTACGCAGAAAGGAAGATGTGGGTTCAGGCCTTATAGGGGTCTGAAGCTCACAAGGAGTAATCAGCCCCATGGAAAGAGAAATGCACCTAATATCAATCCTCTTGCATCTCTTCTGAAATGTTAGAAATTGTAATAGTGACTTGCTTAAAGAAGGAAGCCTGGTAGTTGATTATCGGTCCTGGAGGGGGAAGGGCAAGCAGCAGGTTCAGAGCAGAAGTTGGGGACAGTGTGGGGAAGAGTAACCCCCACACAGGGAATAGATCCCAGGGTCTGGTGTGGGAACAGGAGAACTGTACAACTTCCATCAACACCAAGGGATGTTTGAGTTCCCTGAGGACTTCTGCAGACTGTGATCCATCTGTGGGTCTCGTGTAACCACTTCAAGGATCATAGACAAGCTGTTGACCTTGAGGTGCCCCAGACACAGGTCTCTGTAAAGCCAGGGTGTGGGAGGGTTTGTTCTTTCCTTGGGTTACTTGCAGCTCTAAGTGTGGCTGAGGAAAGCCAAGGCAGTAAGTTAATCTGTTAAAACATAAGGTTTCAGATACGATGTTTTATTGCCATGGCGTAGTTAAAGCTACAGAGTAAGCAGTGGACCATGGTACATCATTCAGTGTGCCTCTAGCAGAGTAGAGAATAAATGTCCCATGGAAGATTAAAATCCCATTGGTTCTATTATCTGTAACCAATAAAGTCAGAAGGGATGTCTATGAGGAATGCAGAGTTAACACAGCACATCTAGCTTTGTGCCCACAAGTACACATTGTCTGTTTTGTGCAAGGCATGGGAAACAAAGCAAGACAAGATTTGTGTGTTTGTGGATTTTTTTTTTTTTTTTCCTGGAAGAGTAGCTGGCAAGGGAGACTGTGGTGGTCCATCCACCTCTCTGAGGACTTGGAGGGTGGTCTGCACCAATGCTGCCTCATCATAGGGGCAGAGGGATGTTAGTCACAGCACCTGAGAAGTTCTTATCTTGTCCTGTAGCATTTCAATGGTGATGAGCACAAGTATGGCTATGTAACAGGACATGGCCCTTTTGTGTAGTGGGAGATATATAAGAAGCCCATATTTCCTCTTTGGAAGTGCTTCTTTTATATACTGACAGTGTATGTGGTTTGTTTGGGGGCCAGGTGAGGGCGAGTAGGCTGTGGTCTAGCTTAGTTGTTTAGCTATATCTGATCCAAGCAGAGTGCATGCACCTTGGCGATTGTAGTTCATCACAAAATGTCCTCTATGGCACAACATACCAGAAGAATCGGAAATGTGACTGTGCAGACGTGGGGATAGTGCTTTTCCTTGGTAAGCAACAGCACTGCAAGAGCAAACTTGTTCTTGTGACCCTCTGCTTCCAGAGTGTCACTGGACGTGGCACTTTGCAAGCATGTCTGTCTGGCAAATCAGGCAGTTGATTTGGTGTTTGCACTGCTAGGAAGCTTTTGAGGCGTGCTTGGCGGTGGCATTGCTGAGTAGCTCAGATCTTGTGGAAAAGTGGGTTCTTCAATTCTTCAGCGCAGACACCCCACCTTTCTATTGTTAAAGTCTTTGTGTCACTTGCAGGAAGCAAAGCTAAAATCCTTTGTTCCTAGGGCTTCTTCCTTGTGCTACCTTGATCTCAGCTTCAGTGGTCACTGTGTTCCCTCTCATCCTGTGTGACAAAAACCATTACAAATGCTGCAGTAGGCTGTGTTGCAAACTCTTATCTTTAAAAATGACATTCATAAAGGTTAATAATTGGAATGAGCTCTGGCAGTTACTAATTAACGCCATTACACAATCAGCTCACATTCTGGCAGCATTAGGCATACTTAATCAGTCAATTATCATTGATCTCAGAAAGTGCTGCTCTAAAGTTAGCATAAGGTGCCTTTGTGAGTGGAGGGAGGGAATTTGACACCACCACAGTGGTCAGGCTGCTGGGATTGTTTGGTTTGAGGGACCAATGTTGTGTACCTGATTGTGACCGATGGATCTGAATTAGAAATCAGATGGTTTAGAATTACCTTCAAACAGAGGTGTAAATAGGTCCTGCCACTGTCTCTTCTCGCTATTTGAAACAGTAGCGGTGTTCAGGGAGAGAGCTGACTTTGGGGAAAAATGGGTTTAATGACTTCAATGAATTTCAGTTAATGTGATGGCTTACAAGCTTTCCAAGGGACAACTGGAGTGTAAAGTATTTTTTCTTTGTTTTTATTTTTCTTCATGTGATTAATAGTTCTCAAGGTAAGGAAGTTGCAAACAAGATGGGGAGGCACGAGATTTCCCTTTAGAAGTGTTGCATAAAGTGGGCTTACCCTCATGAATCTATATATTATGACTACTTTGTGCTCTCTAGGAAACTCAGAGGTGTGGAGCCTTTGCTGTTTGTGCTGGCTTAGAGTACAGAGGGAGCGTGCCTGACTGCTGCACAAAATGGCTATGGTTTTCTAGCCAGTTTGAGAGTGGGCAGCACATGCCTCTCTTCTAAAACCATCTGTTGTTTGTACCTGGTCAGGAAGGTGTGCAGTGATGTGTGGCCCACGCAAGCAAGGATGGTGGCTACAGCCCAGTGTGTGAAGGAGATTTTCCAGATCTCTGTATGGAAAATGAATATGTGGATTGGAGGTGATGAGGGATGATGTGTTGGTCTCTGTTGCTTCACTTCTATAATTCTGTTTTTTGACCGTTTAAAATACGGTCTGTAATGCATGTACATTCACAGGAAACTGCATACACCTGGATAGAATGGGAACATTGTCGGTGAGATGTTGGAACGTAAGAGGAGTTCAGGATACTGTGAAAGTGAAGAAACTTGTGTAGGTGAAAGGGCCAGGAAAAATGTGTTGTGCTTGATTCCCCTTTGGAATTTGGGCCAGGGCCTCTGTCTATTTAGGATAAGGAAAAATGTATTGTTGTGATTATTTTGGAATGCATTTTTAACCTTCCTCTCCTGCTGCTTATTCTTTGGAACTTTTCATTGTGGGCAAATGATCCAGAAATAATCTGGTTAGAATCCTACAGTCTGGATGCTTCACAAAAACCTTTTTTTTTCTGTGCAACAGAAATCTGAGAATATACTTCAGGGCTGACTGAAGTCAGAAGTACATTGATTTCTTTCTGTATGTCTGAACTTTCACCTTTGCGCTTGGCAAAAATCTGCAAGGGCTCTTGGGAGTAGGCACAAAAAACCCACGTCAGAAGGTCAACTCTGGTTTCAGCTCTTGCAAAAAATTAGCCCAGTGCAAAGTGCATTGTTTAAAAACTACTTTCCCATGCATGTGATTGCAGAAGTAGTAGAAAGTGAGTACAAGCAGAAGCCATCCAGACCTCTAAAATTTCCTTGTCTCCTATTAAACTTATGTGCCCACATTTCAGGAGAAGCCTCGCAGGTTATTGTTTATGTGGATGCACTTTAAGGATTAGTGGTCAGTGACTCGTTGATGATACAAAGTGAAGGGCTAAGGTTCACTTGAGCTGCAAATGCTTCTCAGAAGGGTAAAGGAATCTTGGTAGAAGAGATGTGAAGAATTTGTGCATGGTTAGTGATTGTACAATGATTATTTAACTTGGTGAGAGGAAATATGTGGAGGAACATATTTAGACATAGGTCACTAATGTGGGACCTAAATTCTAAGGAAGTCAGAGTATTTCCAGGCACTTTTCCAGATGTTGGATTAGACCTTTATAAAAGTAATGGAAGACAAACACATCTTCATGTATCAGGTACAGGCCTCCAGTACGTAGCCAAAAAACTCCCCTGAGCAAACCCTTGGGCAGCCCTATCTGTGCCTCAGGAGAAGCTGGTAAGAGCTGCTGCTTGGGCTGGGTGCCAAGACAGAGCTCTGGCTTGTGGGTGCAGATGCTGTGCTACAGAGCTCAGGCAGGGATTTCCTTCCAAAGCCTCCAGTAATGCATAACCTGCGTGGAGTCTTCTGGAGGTGATAGATAATCTTGAAGAAATGTGCAATACTCAGGACTTGAAACAGGTAGATACCTATGGTGTTCTGCTATATGACAAGTGATGCCTTCTCTGGTGGTAAATGACATTACCTATGAAGTGTGCTTTGATATGACAACAAATACTATTGATATGGTAACACCTGTAAGTGGAGCTAATTTTAGTAAAGAGGTGCCAGGCCACAGTAGCTGAGTTAAGGAAAAAATGGTTGGACGCTTTGTTCTTACAGCAGTCCTGTAAGTATATAAATACATACAACATAGTACAACAGGCCCCCCCCGCCCCCGTCATGAGCCCCCCAGATCTATTCTCCTGTTACTGGGTAATTTGCAGCTGTGCTGAGGCAGGTTTTAGGAAAAACCTCCTTAAAGCTGAGCACAGATTGCTTGGGAAGGTGGGAAGTCTCCATTGTAAAAGACTTTAGGTACATGCTAGACAGCCTTCTGAGGTAGATGTCTCATTCTAGTTAGTCTTGCCTTTGGGAGGGAGGGAGAATATTGAAGGCGTTTTCTTAACTCTATTCCTGTGGTCCAGTAATAGGAGAGCCTCCCACGCATATCCCTTGGGAAGAGCACCACAATAGGCTTCATACTAGAAGCTGGCTGTGGAAGGAGCAGAGAGGTTGAATAATTTTTACTTGAGTGCATTCAGCATATTTTTGCATATTGTGACCCATCCTACCTTGTCTTGAAATGTCCCTGTTAGAATATTATGTAAATGGAGTAGTGAAGCCAGTATGGGAATTGGACAATGTACAATAACAAGTGTTAACTTGAGACTGAGGCCGTGCTCTCTGCAGTGCATTAGCTCCAATTTAGATCCCATAAACAAGCAAAATATTGCACTGCAGATGTGCAGTTTGATAGAGTGCATGGGTCTGATGGCTCGAGAGCATGAAAAATAGTGATTTTTGCCTCTTTGACCTTCTCCTCAACTAATTATATGATGGAGACCATAGAGGGGAAAAAGTAAGCTAGCTGATGTTGGAGCAATGCTAGAAACATGCAAGTGCTATCAGCGCAACTGTGTTCAAGCCAACAATGTTCTGGCTGAATGGCTGGTGGAAGAGTAGAAAGAGATGTTTGAAATGTGCATGATCTTGAGCAGTTTTGAATCTAGTGTTTCTTGGAGGCATGGAGCTGTGGCAAAATCAGTGATTAAACCAAAACACTGTTGTAAACCTAGGCAATGGAAGATTTTTAGATATAATACTAGGAAAATTGGTGGACCTTGATAGCGATTTCTCTAGCTCATGGTGCTAGTCTAGGAGGGATCATGCTAAAAAGAGTCCTTGTATGACATAGTTGACAGGAACAGACTATTGCTTTGCTTTCCAGTAGTCACCCTGCTTCATGGAGTAAAAATATTGAGTGATACTGACTTGCATGCAGACTAGGATAGTATCATGGTAAAATAAACTTTCAAGGAGGAGTCTTTTGATACTAGAGACTTCCTCAGAGCAGGTACTTTTTGAAAATACTGGGTTACACTCTTGATGTAATCATAAATAAAAAAAGAGTTTGTCTAGAAGCAGCTACGTGGATAAATTGTGAAGCAATAACTGTGTCACTGGTGACTCATTGATGTGTTACTATTAAAACAATTCCTAGGTTATAAAGGCAGGAGGATCATTGTGTTCAGATACTGTGCAAGATTATGAAGGAGAAGAAAATCATTCGTCACAGATACCAAATAGACATTCATTCCCCAGACTAATACCTGCTTGGTCAAGAGGAAAACTCTTGGGAAAACATCCTATCTCGATCAAAAAATTAATGTGATGAAGAATTTGCCTCAACCATTAGTACAGCCTTGCTGGAAGGATTGCTCTTCCTGTTTAAAAAACCCAACACCCAAAATAGAAAAAAGTATCCTCTTACCCAAACTTATCTAACTTCGGTTTATCAGGTTTTGGCTGCTCTTGTACTTTTGTTGACTGTGTGAAAAGGTCCTCTAATTCCCTAAGCAGGTACTCACACCCTGATTAAATGCCAGAAGTTTTTCATAAGACAGCAGTTTTTTCCAGTCTTTAATGATTCTTGTTTGGGTGATTCTTTTCTTGTCACATGGCACCAAATCCAATGTCCTCAAAATTCTCATGTTCCTGTTTATAATGTGGGAATGGAAGTCTCAAGAGGGTACTCTTGGTAGAAGTACAGCTTTGCATGTCCTCAGATTCATAGATTTAAAGTGCTGAGAAGAAGTAATGATGATAATCTAGCTGTGTAATGCAGGCCAGAGAATCTTACTCAATGATTTCTACATTGAGTCCACAGTGTAGTTTGAAGTATTGCTTGTTGGCTGGACACATATTCAGTCTTTACTAATACTTATAGTCTTTCAATTATGTGATTTGCATTGCTGCTAGAACTGTATTTCATTTTCAGTGCTGCAGCAAATGGACTCTGGGCTGACTTGGCCAAGTTCAGGGATGCTGAAGGACAGGCTGGTTTGCTCTACATGTCTGAGAGCCTCAGCACATGTGAAATTTCAACTTGCAGCCATGATTCCTTGATGATGAAAACCAAGCCTTGGAGCTCTTCTGTTCCTCACTTTCCCTCTCAGGGCATTATAAATATTTGCAAAAGAGCTGAGAGCATAAAATTCAAGGGGTTGAAATAAAGCACTGGCTCATTCATGTGGATTTCTCTTTTTTTTTTTTTTTAATGACCTGTGTTTTTTTGGTCTTTAAAGGACCTTAGAAAGCAGGGAGTTTTCCTCCTAGAGACTGAGGATTGAGAAGGTTTCGTTTCCTTTTCAAGTCTGCCAAAGGCTTCATGGGTAATGACTGTCTGCTGGATGGGTGCTTATAGGCTTACTTATGTGAGTGCATCTGCAAATTAGGTGCAGCCTTCATCAGGCTTTGCATCACCTGGGAGCTGTTATCTAACTGCAAATAGTGCTGAGTGGGCCCAACTCCTCATCGCCAGCTAGGAATGCATGTGTTTAGTCCATTGAATGGCAGGTGCTCAGGACACTGCATCAGCATCGTAGTAAGAAGGTCCGTGCAGATAAAGATCCTGTCTGTCTCGGCAGGGATAAGGGTGACTGTAGGGTTAAAGGCACTGTACTGGTCAGGAAAATTGGGTGAGGTGCCCAGCTGCTTTATTGATTGCTTCTCCCACAAAAATTCCTCTTGGCTCAAGGGGAACAAAATAAAAATGTGCAAATCCCATGGCTCTGTTCCTCAGTTATGGACTGAAATGGGAGACAGTGAACAGTAGATTCATGTTGGAGAGTTTTACTTGCTGTGGGTGTAAGATCAGGGGAGTACAGATAAAGCATGCAGTTTTTCTACAGCAGGAACTGAAATATTATTTTGCAAAGGCATGGTCTTGGCTGGTCTGGCTGTTCTGGCACAAAAAAATGTCTCTGCATTTTGGAATAACTGGTTTGTGTTTCCTCATGTTATTAGTTACCTGAAAATAGCTCTCTGCCCTTTGTACAGATGTTTTAATTTCTCTTCCTGGACTAGGATATTTTATTTTAGCTTTGCAACTGTATTATTTACTTCTCTAATTTATTTTCAGGTGCAGTGGTAGGATGCACACTGCACAAAAAAAAGCACAGTTTATGTTTGTACTGGATTGCAGATCCCCATGCAATAAGGATAAAAAGCTGGCTTTGATTCCCTGCCATTAAATACTTGTTATGTTATTTATAGGGTTTTAAAATCAAAACCTCCTCTAGTCGTTTCAGCACTAGTCGCCTTCCACCTTTCTGCCTCTCAGTAGAGCATTTACAGGTGTTTATATTGGCTTTTTCTGCCTAGCAACGTTTGTTGCAAGTAGTTTAGGAAAAAAAATGGTTTACCAGCATAAATCCAAAGCTGCAGCAAGTCTTAACAACCTTTAGTTATCCTTCCTCCGAGTTCCCTTTAGAAAGAGCTATCTGATATGATAAAAACGAACACTTGGTGCTATGAAATCTCTGTTTACATTCTGCAAACACGACTTTATTCCATCAGAGACTTTTTTTATGAAGCAAATTGTGAGATGTACCTCACTTCCAGTCACTTTGCTGCAATAAGAGAAATGATGCTGCGATGACTGCAGCTGATTGCTGTGCATGCAAGCGAGCTCTGGGGCTGGTGTGTCTGATACCGAATGCTAAGGGAGGGCCCAAATGAGAGACAAATTTGACAAATTACTCCGCAGATAATAGCCTTTTCCCGGGATGTTTGTTTTGCTGCATAGGTCTAATGTCACCGCTTAGATTTTGTTGCATTTGAGCAATGAGGTTTCTGTCACATTCCTTGGGAGCCAGTTCCATGGCCTAAGTGCCAGAACTGCTCCAATTTCCTCTCTGACGAGAAAGTGGTGTTTCACTTTCTTTGTCCATCTAAACACCTTGATGAAGTATCTGCAACCAGCACTACTGATGATTCTGCAAGTTACACGTGTTTACTGACATTTGGCCTAAAATTTCCTTTTTCTAGTTCCAATTTTTGCATCTGTTTTGAAGAGGCAAATGGAATATTTTTTCCTGGTTGATTCCAGCAGGAATTGGATCAAACTTTTAGACCTTTCACATTCTGATGATTACTGTATAGCCCTCCAGTCCTTGCTTTGCCAAATTGTATACCTAATTATTTTAATCTTACCTGCAAAGATTACACGTTATTCTGGAGTACTTGATTTCTATTTCTCATATATCGTTCTATTGTTCGACAATAACATCTGCAAGGATTTAATGCTGTCTTACTCCCCTGACTGACAGTTTTCAAAGGGCAGCTTCTGATTCTTTCACAGATTGTCAACAGTAAAATCTTTTTGCGTCTTTGATGTTCAGTGTTTATTGCTCAAGTCGTGTGGTTGGTTGGGGGGGTCACATGCAACAGTTTCTGTAGTGAGATTGGATGGCCTGAGGGAAGGTGCTGCTGAGAAAATGGATCTCCCGGGGACAAGGTAAAATGGATTTTAAGAAGAAAGATGTTTCAGGAGATAGATGTAGGACTTGGGACATTTTGATTGAGATTGTCAAAGCTTCACATTTAAGCTGAAGACCAACTCTCGTTAAGTTTAATTGGACATCTGTATTAGGTAGGTGGCTTTGAAAATCTTTCCCTTTTACATATATCTATTCCTGGTTTTCTGCACAGACAATATTGTTCAGCAAAAATTCATCTGGCCTCCAAATTTTAAAGCATTTTTATTTTCACTAAAGGGCGAAGGCAGATAAATACTTTATTTATGGGATGGATAGGATGGATATTTGTCCTGTTCAGCTACTAATTTTATTTTATATAGATCAGTTAATGAAATGAACATTGCTGTTCTGACATTCTCATTGGGACTCAGTATTATTTTTTGCATGGGAGTATTTGATTAATGCCAGTATCTCCCAATGAAGCATTCATACTTGCATCTTTCAAACAGCTGAAAAATGACTGCTGGAGATTGAATGCGTGTTTGTGAAATAGTAATAAGACTTACAGAGAACAGCTGTTGTTCTTATCTTTGGAGACTAACGGTTTCCTTAGAAGGATGATCTGTCATTGCCTGGGACCAGGGTCAATAAGAAGGTAGGTTTCTGCATCTTGTTTTTCTGCTGGAGATCGTTTTCTGTGGAGATCCTTCTCTGGATTCTAGTTACCTGTCCTGCAACATGGTAGTTATCGTGAAACAGGGCAACAGGCTTCTGTGAAAACCCCATTCAGCAAAGTTTTGAAAGAGCATCCATGGCGCAGGAGAGGTGGGACATAACCTGTGTTGGGCGGCACGTGGCAAGGAAAGAGCTCGGTGCTGCACTTCAGGCGCCGGGCTGGCGGGCTTGCGGCACTCGGCACGTGTTGCGGGCCCGCTGTCAGGTCGCGTGCCGTGGTGAGCATAGATGTTTCCCTCCAGACTGCAGCACAGCCAAGGAAAAAAGGCTGCTATTTCTGCAAACAGCTTCATCTTGGGAACAGAAGAGTATGAGCGCAGAAGACTAACGGCATCCTCGGTTTGATCAGCGCTCTGGCACACCCGTGCCTGCTGTCAGCTGTCTTAGCTGGGTGGGTAAGGGAAGACTGGTGCCAAGTGCGGGAGACGTTGGGTGTGGTGGCAGTGGTTGCCTTTGCTGTTTTCTGCCAGTCCGCAGGCACTGCAGCCAGCACCTTGAGAAAGCTGTACCCAGCACAATGCCCCCTCTTGCTTCTGCATCAGTTTGTTCCTTTCTAGAAAAGATTTTTGTTTGGACTAAGTGTAAGCTGACATCAAAGATGCTTTCATTTGTCTCAAAGGGTATTATCGGATAGGACAAATAATACTCTGAGCAGGATTTTACTGTCCCCTCCCTTTTACTGGTGACAAGCATATTTTTCCTGCTCTTTTTTATTTTCCTGTTTTTGCTGTTCCCCAAACTTTCAACTGCTATGAAAACTCCCAAGTGGCTTTTGCTCAAATGTATACAGGTGAGCTTTTAAATGTGAATTTCTTGGTAGATAAATGAGGATTGGTTGCTATATTTAATTATGCAGTCTTCTGTAATATGTCTCCAACAAGCATTCATCTTGTGGATAGTAATCATTCTTAGCATGCCCATCTGAGCAAGATTATGCTTTGGTAATTGGTTTTGAATCCTATATCCATTTTATTTTAAGCAGCACTCTCTTTAATCCTTTCTATCAATGTTTAGGGATTGAAGGTGAGGTGAGCAAGGGAAGGATTTCTCTTTCCCTTTGTTAGGATGCTGCTGAGCCGACATGGTAGAAGCAGAGGGTGGATGCTGGCGAGCACAGATGATGACAAACGAGGCTGCTGGCTCGTTTCTGCACACTGACACACTATGCATTGAGGCAGCCCAGGCGACACTGTCGGGAGGCAGCTTGTGCAGACCCCCATGCTGTTGCTGGCCCTGGAGTTGCAATGAAAGTGGGAGACTCTCCCTCTGGTGACGCAGGGCCACACTGCTGATACCTCTGTTATTCGTCTGCAATGGAAGTGTGATGATTTCTCTTTGTGGCTTATGTACGGACCGATGGCCTGGCAGCCTTGGACAGCAGGTGGTCAAACAACTCTTCCTGCTTTTGAAATGAAGTTATGATTCTTCAGCTAAGTGCCTCTCTTGGACAGATCTGAATGTAACCTAGGTAACTGATTGAGTTGTGGTTTTATTTTCCTTTTATACCCTTATTAGGTCCTATTGGTCACATTAACTATTTTATTTAAACATATAAGCTCAGAAGATGTTTTCTGCAAAGATGAATTGGATATCTCGATGATCATCTCCTCTTTCCTCTTTAGTGGGGAAAATGAGGCAGAGTAGTTGACAAGAAAATGTTTTCATGATCCTAGTGAGTGTCAGAGGTAATAACTCTTGGGCTGGGGGAAAAGTAGACGGCCCAGCTCATGGCCTGGTTTATGGCAGAACCATGTGTGGAAGCTCTTTGAATTTCCCTGATGTTTTAATGGATCCTCTCAAACTCGGCATGATGTAGCCCTTTGCCATGTATTGTCTGCAATATGTCTAGGTACTGCCAGAGATCTCTCCTTTGAAAGCCTGTCTAGTAACCTGCTTATCCTTCCCCACTCAGCACAGTCCGTCTGCTGAGCTGTGTGGAAGGACAGGGAGCAGAATGCCCTTCATTCTCCCTAAGTCCTTACCTTCTGACCTGTGTAGCATTTATGACGGCAGTAGACTTGAAGAGTTCTTGTGTTAGGGAAACATGGCATCCTCTACTAGGTCACTCCCTACAGCAAAGGGCATTGTGTTTATACAGTATAGGTAATAAACACAGCTCTTGAGAGCAACTGAAATCTCTGTTCAAAGACTGGTTTCTAAAATCCACAACTCAGTGACAAAAAACAATCTAGCATACTAAGATAACCCCTTAATTCTCTGGAGGCAGAAGAGCTACTTGCAGAGTACCCACAACACTTAATACTTCCCCATACACTGTGCTCAAGAGGAGTTCAGTCCAAGGTAGGTGTACCCTGGACTAGTTTTGTCAAGCCACATGGATCCAAGTGACTAGTTTGAGATGCCTAACTAGTTCCATTTGGAGTCTTAAAAACATGACAGCTGTCACATGTTATTACAGATGAGTGTTAAGGTGGTTTTAATTTTGAGTGGCATGATGCATCTAGCTCCTGGCAGGGAAAAAATAGCATTGTGCCAGTGAACTTTGCCATCCATGAAAGCTTATTCCTACAAGGGTTGATACTCCATTTGCAGAAAGGCATTTGTAATTGTGCTTGCTCATACAACAGCAGTAACAACAAAGTTCCTATGAAAGGAGTGAACAGGGAGATTAAGAATTCATGTTTTCTGCTCAGGAGAGGGAAGATGGATACATCTTTGAGAACATGGATTTAGCTGTCCACTGTTAGAAATTAGGTCAGGAAACCCTGTGAGTAGAGACTTAAAATAGTCATGTTACCATGCAGCATTTCAAAGTCAGATTTTAGAAGTGTTTGTTCATGTTTGTTTTGAGGTGTTTTTTCGGTTTTTGGTGTTTTGCTTTTTTTTTTTTTGTGGTTTGGTTGGTTTTGCTTTTTTTTTCTTTGAGGGGGAAGTGGGGTGTGTGTTTGTTTTCTTCGGCTGGGAAGACCATTGTGACTTTCACCATTAGCAGCAGGGATCTAAGGGAGTCTTTGATCTACTCTAAGGCATGCCATGTGTTGGCAGTCTCTGCAGAGAGAGGCAAAAGTCTTGCACAGACTGCAAGAAGATGGTCCTGTCTGGAGAGGGCAAAACCGTGTTGCTGGGGTAGGTTAAGAGAGTCTAGAAAGGATAAGAGAACTGTGATGCTTTTTTGCCAGAACTGCTGGGCCCAAAGACACGGCTTGTCCTCCTGAGTTTGTTCAGTCCGATTTAGTCGTGGCTCTTGAGCATAGCCTGCGTAGAAGGCTTCTCTTAGATGAACAAAGGGAGGAAAGCAATGTATTGTTGCCTGAGCCATTTTCCTCTTGATCACCTATTTTTGGCCCACTGATAGTTCTTTCCTGTGTGACACTAGGTTGTGTAGGTGCAGTTGAGATTGTGCTTCAGATCTGGAAATAGTGGCTGGTGAATGATGAAAGGGAAGGGACATGGCTGTTGAGGAAATGCAATGGTGGTCTGACTGGGCACTTGGGACTTCTTTTGGGGAAGCCAGACATCACTGGAAGTTTCTTTGTATGCTACAGGCTTTCTGACAATTATGGATAACTCAAAAAGCAGTCAAGGTCCCATGTCCAGAAGATGTCATGGCTATTTAGTTACTTAGTTGTCCCATTAGTTACATCTGTTGGTGGGGAAAGCTGTGTTCTACAAGAGGTTAAATACTGAACTGCTCTCATGTATGGTACCACGTTGACTGCAAAGATTGGGCTCAGTGTTACATGGTGAATCAGACCTAACTTTTTTTCCACTTGTGGGATAGGGAGCCTGAAGCAGAATGTCTGAAAATCAGTGATATAAACATGCTCCCTTGCAGATTTAATGAAAAACATTTGTGTCCATTCCTTGTTGATCAGGCCTGATTCTTCCCTCACCATGAGGAAATTTTCATCCCGAGATCCTTGCCTGTACCATCTTTGGGACTTGGAAAAAGTTGGATGGGCTTGGGGAGTTATTTCCTGCTGAGCATTGTCCTCTATCTATTAAAAAAAAAAAAAGAAAGAAAATTCTCCTTCTGTCCTTCCTTTCTGTGTTCTTTAGGGGCAAAGATAACTTTCCAAGACAGAAGATGAATTTGAGATGCTGCTAACAGGAGGGGAGGTAGCTTTCTCATGCAAGTTTATCTCCACCAAGGGCTGAACACCTGGTGAATGTAGCTGCTAGCATTGAGGAATAATTGCTAACATCCTGGAGAGCTGTGTTGGCGGGGGTAAGGATGGGCAAACCAGCATGCTCTGCATGCGATAGTCACACCACCAGCCTTTAGAGCCAGACAATCTTTCATTTTTATTATAATTGTGGCATCGCTTTAATTTCCTTGGCATCATGCACTTAATCCATAATTATAAAAATACACAACTAGCCCTTTGGCTTTGCTGTGTTCTCATAATGTGAGAGTGATTCTGTGTTTTTATTAATTTAACTTTCTACAAGCTAACAGATTGCCATAAAGGAAAACAGAATTCCTCAACCAGTACAGCTAATAGCCATATTTCAGCAAAGGCCCCATGGTAAATGTTGAACAATAACTACCACTCCTGTGCCACTTGCAGTTTTTAATTGAATTCCTATCCCATGGATATCATGTCAGAGCCATTCATCTGCTCCACTAAGTCTTCTGATATTAAACAAGTTCTTGCAAGTTATTATTGTAGTACAAATACTGCTCGACAGTTGATTTGCATTACATATGCACTGGTCTGGTGAAGGTAATGCAGTGCAGAAAAGTTTAGCTTGCATAAGCGCAAGCAAAGGAATCGTATTATTATGGATAAAACTATTGGACTGTACATTTCCACCTCTTTTCTTGTTGGAATGATAGGATCTGCTCTGCCTGTCCTGCTCAGAGTGAGACAGTGACATTGGGAAAATTATTGTACAGCAGTGTGATGGTCTTGGAACCATCAATGGAGACCTTCCTGGCTCATCAAATGTTTAGAGTCTTTGCTCTCCAAGGAAGTGACTCCTGACAACCACTATTTGCAGCACAGCAAAAGTCTTTCTTGTTCCATGGTTCACCATGTTTATCTGGTGTTGATGAACAGAAATCACAATGCTTATGCAAGGACTGCAGGGTAGATCAGTGCTGGGGCAGAGCGGGGAACAGGTCATATCTCCCAGTTATGTGCACACAGCAAATCACTCCTTATTTGTGAGATGGTGGTCTTCCTTGGAGGCTGTGAGTTGGAATTGACTCTCCTGACATGAACTTGGACCAGACTGCCATATGGTGGTGTCCAAATAGATCCAGAATAATAAATGCTGACACTGGTGAAGCTGTGCTCCCAGGTTCAGTGTGTGGAACTGAGGGAATCCATAGTTTGGCCTTTGCTGTCACCTTACTCTGTCCTTTTGTTTCATCTGCACAATCTTTTTTAAAAGATGAGTTGAAACATTGCATTTTGTGGAAAGATGTGATTTCAGCCTCACTTTCCCCCTGCCAAATTCGGGGACGACTTAAGCCTGACTGTTTATGGTGCTAGAGCATTCCAGTCTATGGCTAATGACTTGTCTCTGGGCTCTTCTTACTGAATGGTGTCTCTGGCTGATAGCATAAAGTAGGT
Source organism: Phaethon aethereus (assembly GCF_964289735.1). Classification (NCBI taxonomy): domain Eukaryota; kingdom Metazoa; phylum Chordata; class Aves; order Phaethontiformes; family Phaethontidae; genus Phaethon; species Phaethon aethereus. The sequence continues at coordinate 28,343,197 of NC_138583.1, forward strand.
GAAAGCAGGGTGAGGTTTCCATCCAAATTGGGGAAAAGGTCTGCATAAATAGACTGTTTGGGAGGGAAGTTCTGAACTGTGTTTGCTGGCAGTCACTAAGAGAAAGCAGAAGGAATGTCTTTGCTCCTAGACTGGAAATGAAACACCATCTTGCAAAGATAGGAGCTTTCTCAGGGATTGCAAGAAGTGCCATGCTGAACATTAGTTACGTAGAGATTTTAAAGTGCAAAATTAAAGGTGATTTCCCAGCATGCTTCTCCCCTCTCCACTGTTTTCTATTGATTAATATACTAATTCTATTGGGGAATTAATAATTCAGTCACCTGAGAAGTCATATTGACCCCAAACATCTGGGCTCTGGAGTTGCTACCTCCCAGCTGAAGTTCGGGCCAGCTGTATTAAGCCTGTTTCCTTCTCTTTTCTAGTCTGAAGTACATGCTTGGCTGCACTAGCAGGGTGCAGAGAAGCATGCCAACAACTGGCCTGTTCTTGGGTGGATGTTGTACAAACACATAACGACTGTCAGCGTCTGGCCTTCAGCGTATTGACAAGAAACTCTCGGGAAACAGGAGCACTGTCGCCTGTCTGCGGCTTACTGGTGTGGGGGTAGGTCTGTGCAGGTAGTGTCAAGGCCTCCAAGCTGCTGATATTTGAAGAGAAGTTGATCTCAATTCTCCAGCCACAGGTTTCAACTAGGAGCCATACACTCTCTTTTTTAAAAGCATCTTGGAGTATAAATTCTCTTAATGGTGTCTAGATTGTGATGACAAGGTCTTAGCTGCACAGTAACTTTTCAGTGGTGTAGGGACTGAAGGGCATCTGGGCACTGCTGATTGGGGAACTACTGGGAGCTGTTTGATGCATGAAGAAGCAGCTGCTTGAGGATATTCTTGGTGTCCAAGGAACTGCCGTCAAAGGTGTAAGCCTTGCTGTAGGGACAGTGTTTGCCGTACTTACATCCTGCTTTCTGCATCCAGCACCTTTCTGCAAGGTTCATAGGACAGCCCTAGGTTTAGCACTCCCTGTCTGGATTCAACCTGCTTTTAGTTTCCACTGCCCCATGAGCTATCCAGGCAGCATTTAAAAGCATGTTGCAAAATCCCACTTAAAGCCTCCCTAGAACCCACAATCTGAAAAACTCTGCCTCTTTATCTTCCTTGTAAGGTTGCAACTCTGATAGTAGCTTGTGACAGCAATTATTGATGGTGTCATTAAGGATGAGATCCCATTCCCAGCAATGCATTTAATTTTTTTCCCCTTTTTTTTGCTGTGGGGACACTAAGTGGTGGCAGAATGAGATTTAAAAAAAAAAAAAGAAGGTGGGGGTTAAAGAAGCCCATGTTTATCATTTGCCATCATCTGTGAGGAAGGGAGATTAATTCATGAAAATATTTTGTGTACTAGCATTATTAAAGTGTAATCTTTGCAAAATAATGACTTGTAGCAAAAACTCATCATTATTTATTTTCTCTATTTTCAGCAGCAGTTATGTAGTAAAGTATGGACACAGAAATAACCCCTTCAGATAGCACTCCCAGCACGCATTTACTGTTGTTTTGAAAAGACAGCTGCTCTTTCACCATGGTACTCCAATTATTACAAACACATTGTTTTAAAGCTTAGCAGCTGTGTAATAGATGCGTATGTACAGGATGTAATATCTCTTTCTGTGTTCCCTCTTTCAATAATCACAGCACTTAAGTCTCAATATGAACTTTATTGATCCATGATTGTAGCTCATTAACATGGAAGTATTCCCTTACATCTGAGTCAAACACAAATAAATGTATGTGTCTAAAATGGAGTCTGGGGAAAGGCATTTTTGACTGCATGGACTGATTAATACAAGAACACACCAGAGGGGTTAAAGAGGTTTTTGGGGGGAGGGAGGAGGAATGAATTGGAGGAAGCTTGGTTAAAGCTTGGCCATTTTCCTGTAGCAGGAGATCCTCTCACCTGTTTGTTTATATTTTCAACTGGATAATTGATGCAGGTCCACTGTGCTATGTAGCTAAAAGTGGGTGATGGGGCTGTGTGGAGTGAATGTTCTGAAGAACATGCTGTACTGTATTGAGGCTTCCAGTGTTGGATGTGATAAATAGTTTCTTTTGGACATACACTAGCTGAGGATCTAATGTTAAAAAATGAGCAATCAAGCAGCATACTCAAAGCAGTGGTGCAAATCCAGCAGGTTTCCTGTCCAGATGCCCTCCCAGGGACCATCTGAAGGGACAGAGGTGGCAGAAGAAAGTTCATCTGCTCTGAGCCATTTGCCACTCCTGACTGCCCTTATTCTTTGCAATAAGCTACAGAGATGCACCACTTTCCCTACACGTTCTTATGCTCAGCATGTCCATGCATTGCATGCTGACGTCTCAGTCATGACTAAATGGTTTTGCTAGAAATCGTGGCACTGTGTGAACTTCCCTGTTTTGTGCTCATATATCATTTTCTCCTCTGTCCTCAGAGTAAAACCTGTGGAGGTGTACAGAGACGAGTGTGCAGAACTGCCCCTGCACTGAGTGGTTGATCAGATCCTTGCTGACGGCAGGGGCTGTTTTCAGAGCGTTACTTTTCAGCCTGCAGGAAGATTCATTCCCAGAATGTTAAAGCTGATGTTAAAACAAACCACGTGCTTTCTGGTAAGGCAGATAAAAAGGATAAGGAAATGGCCAGTGATGAGCTGCCACTATTTCCTAATTAATCACAGGCTATTGCAATCTACCTGCTAAAAGATGGGCAACCCTTTATGCTGACATTATCCCTGGGGGTCTTAATGATGCCCTCCAGGAATTTAGTATCATGTTTCATTTTCTCATTGGCTTTTGAAGCATCAGGTTGACTAAAGTGGAGGAAAAAAAAGCCATTTCCCTCCTGATCTAAATAATATCATTGAAAGAACTTAAGTGCCACTGCTTTAAAACTGTCCAGGGGCTGTGAGTGAACCATGCTGGGTTCGAATGCAATTAAAGATACGCTCCACAATTTAACGAGTTCTGCTCTAATTTTTTCTGAAGGATGGATCCATGGGGAGTGCTGTCAGAAACATGAGCAACAGTCGGTTCATCAACAGGCAGATATCCTGAGTGGGACTGGAGCCCAAGTTCAAGTAGAAAGCATGGCCAAGGCCCAAAACATACTGAGTCATAGACTTCAATGCTAGGATCGACAATTACATTGATGTACTCTGAGCTCTGGCATAGCACAGGGCATGGGACCTTACACAGTAAGTCCAATTCATCTCTCGTGGCTGAGAAGGTGTGGATCTCAGTTTACAGTTTGAAATGTCTGCATCTATGTGAACCTTTGTGGGAGGTGCCATACTCTAACCTAGGTGGTTGGAACAACAGCAAAATATGTCACCATGTGTAACTGGCAAAAAGATCACAACCACATAGGAAGTCTGTGGTAAAGCAGGAACGTTGCAGGTCTCCCAAGATGCCTTCCAATGCCTTTAGTACAACAGAATCCTTTCTTCAGTGAACCCCACAGTCTTCATCTTGGGTCTTTGTGTTTGATCCTTTTCATAGGTAGTTAAATTATTATTAGATCCAAATACATGACGAAAATCCATGGTGTGTCTAGGAAAAGGACTTTAGCATCTTGGATCACAGAGAACTTTCCCCTTCTATTTGCCTTGATAATATGCAGGGTGCTTAGCTCTTCATAAACTCCATTTAGGTAAAAGTTACGACTTTAACATGAATAAGAACCACATTTTCAGCACACTATTTAGGAGCAAATGTATAAGGGATATTTATCCTTGTATTTGAGGGCCTAAACAAAAATATTCCTCATCTGATACCTGGAGAAAATATCATTCTGCAGTGTAGTACTGGAGCTAATTCTCAGTTTGAAGAAGTTTGTTAGCTCTTTCTGACTACTACTTGAGACAGCCTGTCAATCTAGAGAGATGACTGGTGTCTTCCAGTGCTTCCTTTTCTTTCCCTGCTTCTCAGCCTAAGATATCCTCTATTATGCGTTTGAAGGGGATGTGCATTTCCTTGTGCTCCGTTTACTATTTCTTTATTAATATGACAATCACCCAGCTGTCTCCTGGGGGACTTGCTGAAGCTGGTTGACTTTTCAAGCTGTTCCCACTTTATTGATCTTCTGTCTGAAAAAATTCCAACAGGTTTATTCTCCCAAGACAAAGTGTTTTGTGTTAGATGATCTTCTGAGTGCCAAGTGCAAAAGATGGGGTAAAATTAAACTTGAGCCAACTGTGGTTTGAAACATATTGGGCAGTGAGCTCTTAGGGCATGATAGTGCAGGGGTGATCAACTGTGTACTGAGCTGCCCACAACCCACAAACAGTTGGTGGGGAAGAGGGGGATCCCCATGTTGAGTATCTGCTGTATGGATTGCAAACCTTGATAGTAAACTGCAAGCCTACCTCTTTGGAAAGTCTGTATAGACACAAGCTTAGACCTCAGTGTCTGCATTTTGAAAACATGCTTGACTAGAATCGAGGCTGTTAATCCTTGTGCTCAGAGAATGAATGACTCACACTAACCCAGTGCTAGTATGAAATATCTACATGCAGTGTAGCACTGGATTTAACTGTATTATGAGAGGCTTAACCCAGCTGTTGATATGACTGTTGCCCAAGCCAAGAAACTGGGTGACAGATGACTGGTTTCTTCCATCTTTGAACTTATATCCCTGTCCTTATATTTCTCAACCAAAATTCGCAGCTCTGAGGAACTAAGAGAGAGTATAGTGGCATAACCTGGCTGTCTGGATGAGAAAGGAAGAGGGTCGTTTGGGACCATTCAGAACAACCTTAGCTTATTGCCAGTGACCCAGCTGTATAACCAGGCCACCCTGCAAAGCAAGTGGTGCAGTTTACATAAAGGTATTGTCAGTTCTGTAATCCAGCCTGAGAGCTCCTTTTCTATTGTGAATTGTGATGTCTGTGTTATGACATGCTCAAAAACGTCAGCGTATGGCTCAGAGGGCTGGGAGGGTTTGAAGGCACTGTCATGGATATTTCAGTGGTAACTGGAATGGATAAGCCTGAAAGGATTCAGGGATAAGCTGATTTTATGTTTTCTTTTATTCATTTATATTGAAAGAGAGCATGTACTGGACACTGTTCTGGTGGGAAAATGCCATTGCAAAAAACCTGTTCAGAGCAATATTGGCTGGGGACTTATTTGTGTTCTTTTATGGCTTCAAATTCTCTTTGCTTCTTAAGAAAACCGAACTTGCACGATTGCTTTGTCTTGTCCATGCAGGTTTAAACTTCTGAAGTTTCTTAAAAATGCAGAATTCCCACAAATGCAAAATTGTGAAATGCTTGCAAAATGCTAGCATGATCTTGTTAATGTTGCTATTAGTCTGTATGTTTATAGATACACACATATATAGTGTGTTCTGACCTTTATCGTGTAAATTAGTGAAGCTCTGCCAATATTATTCATTCATCTGAATGTCATAGGGTCACATTGACTTAAACTAATTTGGGATCTGGTGCTGCCTTATTAGTTGTAAAAAAAGTAGTATCTAGAGGCTCTCCGTTATGCTGTGACTGGAGGTGAAGTTGTGTTCCTAAGTCTAGAAGAGACTTCTTTCATTGTCAGTCCTCAACTGGGTGCATCTCATGAGCTTTTTATTTTTTTTGGAAATTGCAAGAGCCAGTCTTTTCCCATGAAGCTAAATTAACTAAATGAGAAACTGGACTGCTGGGAATCCTTGCCTGGGGTTGGACAGGATTTCTGTGCTATTTATGTTCAGGTTGTGTGGGTGTGCTACTGGGGGCTGTAACCTTTGTGGGCCACAAGTAGGGGAGTTGCAGGTAGACATAAGGCTTGTGGGAGAGGGGTCAGCTCAGGTAGGGAGTGGAACATGTTGCAGGCTGACTAAAAGTTTGTTTGGGAATTGTCTGCAATTTTTAATATCTGTGTCTAAGGAACTGGACTAAACTACTTCCATCACTGCCCTCTTTTGTAACTACATCAGTTTTGTACAGGTTTGGTGATAGTTTGAAAAAATTAACATGCCTTGCGTTATGTTAGAGATGACTTGGGTTCGTCTAATGTCCCCATACTACTGCCTACCACTGATCCCAAAACAGGCAGATGGTGTGTCAAGGTCTTCTCTTAGAAGAGTGGGGTGACCTACTGTCAGGGTAGTTTGTATTGCCCAAAGCGTACTTATTCTCTGGGTGGTTGGGAGGACTTCTTTGTCCCCCATATCTAATACAGAAACACAGAGTTTAATGACAGGACAGTTCCATAGTCTTCCCTTGACATTTTGTTCAATACACATTTAAGGGGAGTTCCAGTTTAAGTGGACCTAATAGGATGGATGTTAAATTGAACCTCTACAATTTCTTCAGAAAATCCTACATTCAAAGCGCTTTCTTTTTGCTATAAAATAATGCAAATTAAAATTATTAGCTACTTAAGAGAATCATTACAGAAGCATTTTTATCTATAGTAATAGAAGTAGAAAAGGGCCTGGGAAGGGCCTTGTTTCTAATTAATAATCTAATTAATATCTGATTAATAAATGAGGCTTTGTCATCAAAGCTGTCTTTTATCTTTGAGGCTATTAAAGTGTCCTCTAGACAAAATTTCTTGAATATGTCTTGATAAGGCCATCTCTGCTGAGTCAGTCAAGTGGTTGGAATCAAATCAGTATGCCGCCTTATCAGAGATACATAAAACACCTCTTTGGAAAATTAGAATACATCAGAATCAAGAACACTATAAATATGTCAGATCTTTTAGATAGTACGAATGGAAGTGAGTAACGATGATGTGTAGTTCTTCAGAGCTATACAAAAGTAATGCTTTTACATAGATTTCACAGTAGTGAAATGACCAGAGCAGAAAAAGGAGAGGCCTCTGTAAAGCCAGACTGTCTTAACCTCAGGTTGCCCGTTTCACGGTGTCATAGTTTAACCCCAGCCGGCAACTGAGCACTACAAAGCCACTCACTCACTCCCCTGCCTCCCCCCAGCAGGATGAGGGAGAGGAAACAGGAAAAAAAAGTAAAAATTTTGGGTTGAGATAAAGACAGCTTAATAGGACAGAAAAGGAAGGGAATAATAATAATGATAATGATGATAAAAGAATATACAAAACAGGTGATGCACAATACAATTGTACACCATCCTCTGACCAATGCCCAGCCAGTTCCCAAGCTGCGGCACCCCTGGCTAACTTCCCCACTTTATATGCTGAGCATGACGTCATATGGTATGGAATATCCCTTTGGCCAGTTTGGGTCAGCTGTCCTGGCTGTGGCCCCTCCCAGCTTCTCACTGGCAGGGCATGAGAAGCTGGACAGTCCTTGGCTAGTGTAAGCACTACTTAGCAACAACTAAAACGTCAGTGTGTTATCGATATTATTCCCATACTAAATAGAAAACACAGCACTATACAAGTCACTAGGGAGAAAATTAACTCTATCCCAGAGGAAACCAGGACACATGCCAACTGAACTATGTCTTGGGTGGTGTCTGCAGGGATGTGGTGTCCTAGTCTTAGGTCAGCAGCAGTAAGATGATTCAGATTCTGATGTCCTTGCTGAGGCTGCTGATGCGGATATTAGATGATGTCTATATAGCTTTCATGTTTGTGCTTCTGTAAGGTGCCGTTTCTACCAGTGGGCATCGACTTTGCCTGGCCACCATAAGGATTGCCAGCAGATCATCAATGGTATAATGGGGCAAGCATGCAATGAAGGGAAATGCTTATCCCAGCTTTTGAGGAGAAGCCATTCCACATTTCCTCAGGTCTTTGTATTCTTGATTCTGCCAGCAGCCATTGGGAGATCCATATCACATTTCTCTGCTTGCCTCTACTCTCTTCACTTTGTAATGCTATAGGGTGTGTATGGCACAGTGGAGTCCTGATATTGTTTGACACCTACTTCTGGTAGTAGTTCCCATACATATCACCACAGAATAACAACATTTAAAACATAAAGCACTGGTATGTTACAACCAGTGATGAACTTCTGATCTCAGGCAGGATGACTGAGGTCCTTCCCTTCATTTGTACTGCAAGCTCAGTGCATGAACTTTTCTAATACATTTAGTGTGAGATACACCTTACTTTGTTCTAGCCACCTAAGAGTTGAGTGTGTGTGCTGATTGCTCTGGTCTCCCTTTGAAGTAGTCAGCCACTAGAAATGTAACTGATATTCACATCTGTGCTTTATTGCCCGTAATCCAGAGGTGGTATAGTCTGTATCCTTTTGTCCAACCTCTAAGACACCCAGAGTCCTCCCAAAGGCTCGTATTGAATGAGCAAGAGAGGATACCTGTCAAAAATAAAAAAGAAGAGAAGAATCTGCAAGAAAAAAATAAAAGGAAGCCACTGTTCCTAGTTAGCTCCTATCTCCTTCATTTTGAACTGCAAATCACAATGACTAATGCATCATGGCAGCTTATTTTGCCTTGCCAGTCTCCCCTGTACATTATTAATTGAAATTTATCAACAAAGCTCATCGTCAAGTCTTTCAGATGTTTGGTGATGGGATTTGTCATTAGTCAAAAAAAAAGGGAGTGGAGGAAGGGTGCTGGTATCATAATAGAAATTGGGGTGGGTATTCTGCTGTTTAGATGACATGAAAACTAAAAGGAAAATATTAATTTTCCAGGAGAAATTACCAAAACTATGATCTATTTGAACTTCTTTTTCCACAATGGGATCTCTGCTTTTAGGCACTCTTGAAACTGTGGAATTGAGAGTCCCCTAGAACTGATGGGTGATGGTTCCAGAAGTATTGAGGATGTAAAATCTTGCGAAGGATGGCAGAAAGTGGTTTTATTTAGGTCTTTTAAAATACTCTGGGGTTGTGCTGATATACTTAGTTGTTTTTTTCAAGAAATATCTTCTGTTATAGATTGGTCTCTGAGGCATCCATGACAAAAGATGTAATTGGACTAGAAAGAGTAGTCATAGAATGATCAGAGATATGAATAGGTTGCACAAGGAGTGGCTAAATAAATGGGGAGTCCTCAGACTGGGGAAAAAAAAAATCTGTGGAGAATATGACATCAATCAGTGAAATCACAAATGGCAGGATGGGGCTCCACAGTTTCATTCTGTTAAGTGATACCAGTGGGCTCTGAATTATATTATCAAGTTAAAACGAAATGGAGCATCTCTTCATACAGCACACAGTTGTGGTGTTTATTAACATGTCATAATGAAGTTTTCAAGTTTCCCTGTGGGGATAGACAGATTTATGAAACTAAAAAGTCCACTGATGGCTCTTGCACACAAAGGCATCATCTTCAATTTAGGAAGTCCATGATATTGCTGTAGGCTGAGAAACTATACCAGCAAGCAGTGCCATAATGCTTTCTCAGTTTCTGTTCACTTCCCCAGACTTTCTTTGTTTTCTGTAGTTTTCTTTAGTGGGTTAGGGACAAAGGGAGGTAGTTGTTCCTATTTGTAGTTGTAAAATATTCTGACTTTATATTTATTACGGTCACTCTAAAATCATGGTTGAGTAAAAGCAAGCTCTCAGCACAGCAAATGTTGTGCTCTGCTAAATAAAAGATTCACAGAGTACAGATGTGTGGATTTCCTTGCTTAGTAAGTAGGCACAGCCCAACATGGCTGTTGACTGTTGGTCTGTTTGTTTGTTTGTGTTTTCTGCTTGTGTGTGTGGTGTTTCCTCCAGCCCTCCACACCCCCCCCCCCCAAAAAAAAAAAAAAAAAAAGTCTTTGTGGGTGACCGGGTCAGCCAGACAGCCTTGCATCGGTAAGAGTGGATCTTCCCGGGAACTGCCTCATTATAAGTGAAATTAGGCTCCACTGTCATAGGCTGGGAGCTGGACCTGGGCTCCCATGGTTGCCTTGAGGTTGGGAATGAAATAGTCCTGGAGAGGCAGAGAAGGAGAGGCCGGGGAGCTGGGCTGGCAGCAAGGAGTGGCACCATGTCCGCTGCTTCTGGGGGTGTGTTGCTGGGCTTGCACCCCTTCCCTGTCTTGGCAGTGGTGGTGGTCACCCTGCCTTCCCAGAGCTCCGCTGGGGCTGCATTAGCTGCAGGGCCAACTCTCTGCTCCTGTCCCAGGCATTTGGCTGCCCAAGGCAGACTCTGACTTCGGGCTCATAAGCAGCCCTAAGAGAGGAAGGGTTGCTCCTCTCTGTTGTAACTAAATATGAAAAAGCTTTTGGGACTGGAGGATGTTTAGCCACTGGCAGCCATAGTCACCAAAAGCCAGGAACTAGTCTAAAATGTTCAACAGCGAAGAAAAGGCATAATCTCAAAAGTTCAGAGAGTCAGGGCCAGAGCATGCTAAATGACCGATACCTTTTGAAGAGGAGCAGTCCTCTGTCCTGCCTGTAAGGTAGTGCGACCAGCTTCCCAAGTGGTGCGGTAATTATTGTGTGGTTGGCCCAGTTCCCGATTTAGGAGTCTGTGCTCCAGTAAGAACCCATTTAGCCATCTGGTGCAAAGCGGTGTGGTGGGGTCAGTGCTGAGCCAGCTTTGGCCTGAGTCCTGAACCATTTATGGTCGCTAGGGTAGCTGGCCAAAGGGGTCTACAGCTGGGGCCACCACTGAAAGGCTCACTAGGAGTCTCTTCTCAGTGTGTCACAGCTTCAGAAAGGCCTTTGTCTCATGAAGGATAATTTGAGGGGGAGGAAGGAGAAAGGAGAGACAGAAAGAAATTGTTTCACAAGCAATGGAAGTTTGGCAGCCTGACTTCTTGTGTTGTGCAGTTGGGTTCTTTGTAGTGTATTAGTATACGAGCTGTGTTTGAGTGTTTTCCTGCAGCTGGATGTTCAGACAGATGTGCCTGCTCTCGTGTCTCATGGGGTTTGGTTTCATGCTGCAGCTTTTCTCTGAGCACTAAGAAGTTTGCTCTCCTTTTGCTGGCTGCTGGTTTTCATGAAACTTGTAGAAATTTTGTTCTTCTTGGGTTTTTGTTTCTCTGTCAAACTGGGAGAAAATTGGCCAATGGGTAAAAAAACAGAGTTCTTTGGGGGTGTGGAGAGAAAGGCACACTGCAGGCAGGCGGTTTGCAGGCACACGAGAAGGGAAGCAAATGTTAATCTGGGCTGTGTGTGTTCCTGTGGCTCTCTGAAGTGCACAGAGAATCGGGATATTCCCCCGCTCACTTAAGTGGAGCTGTGCCCCCACACAATTCTCAACGTGGGGCTATGGGTGTGTGTAGCGGGACTCTGATCGGGAGATGCTTGCATAAGCTGTAGTATCTTAGGAAAAAGGCTGAGAATCTTAACATCAAAACCATACCTGCTCCATCTCCAAACACAGTCGGGGAGAGTCACAGGCACAGAAGAGAAACCCCCTGACAGGAGAGCTGGTGGCACATGTACACTCCAGGAGGTTGACTTGTCCCTCCCAGCCATCCAGTACCAGCATTTGCAGCTCTTTTTCTCCTGACAGACTGATAAATATTTTATAGTCTATCTCCATAGCTGAGTAGCTGAGACTGCAAACAAACAAAACGTCCTTTCTCTGCCTGACAGAGCCCTGGAAACCATCTGAGAGGAAGACTCCTCTAAAAGCTACTCAGATGGCATTCTCTTTGTCTCTCCACACCTCTACTTCATATCCCTGGGATGAGCAAGTGTTATAACAATATTAAAGTCTGCTGGCTCAGGCCTGTTTGTTTTATGGGGAAGCTCAGGCTCAGACCTACAGGAACACGATGGATTTTGTTAATGCTCAGTGCACTGAGCTAAGACCAGGTTTGGTAGAGAGAAGCTTCTCTGCCTGGGTGTGCCCCTTGGGCCCTGCTCTGCCAGACTGAGACAGCACTTGCAGCAACGGTTAGAACATGTTGTGGCCCATCAGGGGAGGGCAGTGGAATCAAGCACATGTTTTTCTTTCCCAACTGTTTGGGAATGATTATGGGAGAATTTGCAGTCTCCCAACAAATTAATTCCATTATAAACTTTGCTTTTCCAAAGAGAATACGTAGAATTTGTTGCCAGAGCCTGTTCACAGGGAAAGCCCACATTTATTTGATTATAGGAATATGATATTTACGTTGCATTAGATCAAGCCTTTCTTCACGTTAACAAAGACTAGCAAAGAGACTCTTCTTCATGGCTGGTAAGAACTGCTAGTTACAAAACCCAAAAAACTGAATTGGAGAAGACAAAGGTCCATTCAAGACCGGACTACCCCTTGAATTTTATTGCTTTTCACTGTGCAGCCTTTCTTGGGGTATTGTCAGCAGCTTAGTTTGCAGGAGGGAAAGCAGGAAAGGGGGGACAATGAAATTGGAGAGACCTTATTGCAGCCTTTCAGTACTTAAAGTGGGCTTATAAGAAAGATGAGGACAGACTTTTTAGCAGAGTCTGTAGTGATAGAACAAGGGGTGATGGTTTTAAATGAAAAGAGGGCAGATTCAGACTAATTGTAAGGGAGAAATTTTTTACAGTGAGGGTGGTGAAACACTGGCACAGGTTGCCCAGAGAGGTGGTAGATGCCCCATCCATGGAACTGTGCTACCAGTGGTGTAATGAGGCGCAAGAGTTGGTTTTATGAAAGCATTGTTAATAACACTTTTATGTATACGTGTGTGTGTATGTGGTTAGAAGCAATCTGCAAATATCAACTTGAGGCTGAAGGCAATAACAGCCTTCCAAGATGATGACATTCCAGTGGCGGCTTCAATGGAGCAACCCAGAGGAGAACCGGCTAGGCAGGATCAGTTAGCCATAGAGGGCCCAACCACAATTAAAGCAGGCGTTTGGGGTGTGACTCATGGAAAGGTTCTTTTGTATCACTGAGACTTTTGTCATTTTGGTATAACTACAACTTTTCTTCCTCTCCACTCCTTTAATAGTGTGCTTTGAATTGGATCCTATTCTGACCAGAGGAATGGGAGAGAAAACATGGTGTCCAGTCTGCTTGTAGTGTCAAGCAGTGGTAAGGACTTGTGGGCTAATTAATTTGCAGTTAGAAGTCTTTGACTGCAAAGTTAAGTAATTAGTAAGGGAGAAGGATGAAAGTTAAGATTAAAAAGCTGAGCCAGAACTCTTCTCTTCCACCTGTGTATCACATATCTTCAAATGTTCAGGCTTGAGTTGCTAAAATTAGGCAGCCAACTTTTTTTTTTTTTTTTTATAAATACTTGTTTTCAAATTAGGCAGTTTGGTGGTAGGAGTTTAGCAGGTTTCAGTATTGAGCCATATACTAGATGATTATAGAATCTGAAATGGCTAATTGTAAATGACTGCTTTGAAAAAAAAAAGAAAATGAAATGCAAGCTTTCAGTTTATTCATCTCTATTCTAGAGATAATATTTCCCAGTATGGCCCTTGGGACTTTGTTAGTTTGAATGGATTAACATGAGACAAAAACTTCAGATTCTCTGGATGGGAAAGTGCTATGGAAATACAGTATATTATTGTGATATCCTTTGAGACATTTCTGTGAAGCCAGTGGTGACTGTCATGATAATAAAGAAAGCCTTAGAGAAGGTAACGAAATAATGATCCTACTTTCTTTCTAGCTATTCTTTGAAAGGGCAAATGCAATGAGTGATAATGGTTTAATGAGAAAGAGTCATTAGGGCATCCAGCCTGCATCTTTAGAAGTGCAAAGCATTTTGGGAGATCTGAAAACGATTCGCAGAACAAAACCAAAGTAGGTCTGTCAGAATATTAAACTGTTATTTGTATTCTCTTTGAATGCTGATTGAAACCAGTGATCTCTTTCCCTGGCTGGTGGCTGATACATGTGTAGTGATGAATGTCGCTTGTTGGGAGCTTCAGTGCTGTTGGAAGGGTGAGATCAAGGAGGTACCTCAGTGCTTGCCCTCTGCGTGTTATCCTGTGCTTAGAGATTAGCGTTACTTGAGGATTCCTGACCTGTTGAATTTGCATGTATAGGAGGCCTTGTGTAGTGGAATTAATTGACCTGGATTATCCAGCTGCTTCAGTCTGAAGGTTGGCTGGAAGGGCAAAGCTGCTAGTTTGGTGGTTTTTTTTTTTTTTTTTTTTGTCTGGTATTCATACCTAGCAAGACAAGAGCTTCAGATTCTTTGGATGGGAAAGTGCTATGGAAATACAATACATTATTGTAATATCCCTTGGGATGTCACTGTGAAGCCCAGCAAGTATCAATACTATGCATTAGTACAAAAGAATATTAAGTGTATATAGAGCTAGTATTAGGTCTATTTTAGTATAAGAGCTAAACCAGAACACAAGAAAGTTGATTAAGACTTGAAGGACCCCTGACTGCTGGGTGTTCAAAGGAGGAAGGTTGGTTCTACTCATTTAAGGAAAGAACCAGTTTGCACAACATGAGGGAATTATGCTTGAGAGATGCACAGAAGCAAATGTGTTGGAGGCACACAGTGGTTTATCAGTGATAAACAAAGCTTTTTGACTTCATGGGTCTCACTACTTGGAAGCCTGAAACCAGCCACCTGGCTTTGCAGCATGGCCCTTTCGGTGCCATTCTGGACTCCACTAGCAGCAAGGAAACCATCGGACCTGGGTGGAGATTCCGGCGTTGCTCAGTTTCTGCAGCTGCTTGGCTGGGAGCCTTGAGCCGCTGGGCACAGTGGCAGTGTGACACCAGAAGGGTGACTTGGGCCGTTTCTCTGCCAGACAGAGAAGGAACAGAGAACTGATCTCGGGCAGATCCACAAAGCTGCAGATGCTGGAGGCTTGCTGAACTTAGAAAATCAGAAAAATGACTGAAGCTGAATTGCTACATGTTCTCTAATAATCTGTTTAGTGAAAAGCGTGATTAGAGAGGAGGGCAGGGACCAAGAACTCTCATCTTAATCAAATCATAGGTATGTCCAGGTAGGCCTTTTGTGAGGGTCTTTCTGTGTCTACCTGATAGGATTGTGTTTGCTCTGTCCATATGATAGAAGCTGTGTAGGGTCAGCAGCCAGGCTCTCCCCACTGTTTGGATGGGGTGGGTGGGCTTTTCATGCAGGTTGTGACACCCTTCCTAAAGCAAACTGGTGCTGACCACTCTTCAAGTGTGGGATCCTGTACTAGGTAGCTGTTGATTTCTCCTGGTAGGAAAAAACGTGTTTGTTAGGAAAAGCAGAGTACAAAACCAGCAGAGGAACAAGCAGGGCAAAGTGAGGTTTCAAACATGCCCACAAATGAGGAGGAGGAAGCTACAGAAAACCCTCTGTGACGAAGGAGCCCTTTTCCCCAGTCACGAATGGATAATGCCACCCCCAGATCATCTGCTCCTCCGGGTGGGATTTGCTAGTGTAGGGGCCTGAATCTGTCTTTGTAACTCAGAAAACTTAAATGCCTGGCACAAAGTAGGATGGGGGTGACTGAGGACTCAAGATGCCAGTTTAGCTACATTTTTATCTAGACATGAGTTCAGCTGTTACAATTCTGAGCCACATTTGGATCCCCATCTCCAAGTCAAAAATCAGCTTGCTTAAATAAAACTGTTGTTGACGGGTTTAATTTGGATTCTTCTGTTGGATTTGTCTGAAAAGAGAATTTGTGCTAAGTGTGCTGCTGAGATCAGAGTCCTCTCGTAGATACTATTTGCAATCCCACACTGGTACGTGAAAGCAGAGCCTGCTCCCAAAGTCCACCTTCATGTGCGCGCCACGGCTCCCAGGTGCATAGGATCAATTGATGCAGAGACAGACGCTGCCCCAAAGTTTTCTTCTCTTTTCTGCTCGTCACCCTGAATGAAACGCAAAAGCTTGAGTTTTGAGGGTAATAGTGCTCAAGTTGTAACTTTGAGCATCTGTTCACACGTAATTTCCTTCCCCTGAGCTCTAATAACCACATAAACTCTTTTTGTCTCCTCTTTTCTCCAGGTCAACAGACTATGGCACTACCTATGAAAAGCTAAATGACAAAGTAGGCCTGAAGACTGTGCTGAGCTACCTTTATGTCAGTCCCACTAACAAGAGGAAGGTAAGGGAGAGCCATCGAGCTGGTAGCTATAGAAACAAAATTACGGCATTCTGTTCATTCTGAGAGGAATTATGATCCTAAACTGAAATCTGCTGGTAATTCACAAGAGCTTGAATCTGCGTCTAAGTTGCACTGGTGCAATTCCATGGAATCCAGTAGAATTATGACTGTTTTTCTGATAGGGATGGAGTCCTTAATCTCCTGCTGAATGTGTAAGAGAAATAAAAGGGTTGCTTTTATTTGCTTCTGCCTGTTACACCTTTAAAGAAGCTGAACTCACACAAATGTTTCTGGGACTCTTGCTTACACTGGCTTTAGCTAATACACCTCTCTGCCTCCATATTATTAGAAATATTGAGAAAAAGGCATTTATTTCTGCCTTTGACTCTTTTCCCCTTTAAGCTTTCCCTAGCTAGAAGCTGGAGGTAAAGATGTAAATGACATTTTCATTGGTTACATCATGTAAGGGGGCTGAAAGCAGAACATGCCTGGGAGAGTGGGTGGGAGACCTAAGATTTGATCTGAATGTGTAGGAGAGAAGATGAGGTCATAGCTTTCAACCTCCTGCTCACGCTTCCCACGTGATGCAATTAGGGCTGCAGCTGGCTCACAGAACGCAGCCCAGGAGTTACTACCGGTGCCTTTTTGGTTTAAAATTATTGCTTGTGTTGATTCAAGGGAGGTATCGGGACAAGGCGCTTTCAGCTACCTACAGAAATCAATGTGGGAGGGCTGCAGCGTGTAGCTAATTGCTGGCAGTGGAGCTGTGTTTGGATGGGGTGCAGCCTATTTGGCTTGATGACTTCCAAACTCTCCATCTCCTATCTCCATCAATAGGTTTCCAAACTAGTATTTTGTTACTTGTACTGTTCTTATTACTACTATTGTGTTTTCCAGTGCTGGTCAGCCTATGGAGGTTTCAGGATTGACATTTGTTTCAGTGTATGCAACCTTAAGGCAGTCATATCTCTGATTACTATCGGCAACAATGTGTGTGTGTTTGGATGTATAGAGGAGAGAAAGAACGCAGTGGGCAGGGGTCAGCTTATATTTTTTTCTGATGCAGAAGCTGAATTATTGTGACAACCACCTTGACTTCTTTTTTCTGAGCAAAATGGAATGAAGATGTTTCGTAATGAGCTCTCCTGGCCTTCACACCCCTCCTGTATCCAATATGGTGGGCACTGAAGAGTTAATTCTTCTTCATTCTGTTTCCAAAGCAACTCTGCCCACCTAAAATCAGCGGCAATATGCTCAGTTACAAATTCAATGTCACCAGTGTAAAATCTCCTTCACGAATCAGAGTACTAGGATATATGATTATCTTCTAGCAATTTCTCAAGCTATTGAGCTTTACAGATTAACAGTCTTTTATCTCCTTTTTTTTTATTAATAACATCTAAATTTCATCATACAGTGGCACGCAGACCTATCTTTACCTGCTGTTTTATTTCAGCTGACAATTAAAAAAAATATTTTTGGTCCTATGTCTTAAGAAAATGACTTTCCTACCTGCCCTCTTCTCCTCCCTTCTGAAAAATCTTTTGAAATGGAGAGACAAGTGGTGAAGAATACCTGTAGAAAACCAGTTTCAGTGCTGGCTGCTGTGGGAATAACTTGTTTTCATTCATTCTTTCTACCTCTGCTAAACTGGGCACTGCTACTGTGTGCAGTTAAACGTCCAGTTTGTCTGAACCTGGAATTGACTCCGTTGACTCTCAAAGCAATGCCAAACATCCATGCAGCATTTGAAAAATGCCCGGAGAAGATGTCACTGGATTGGAACATCTGGGATTTGTCAAATTTAATATCAAGTTTATTGTCCACCCACCACTTACAGATTCATGAGGTTGTGCACTGCAAAAAATGCACTTGGTTCGTAATCTTCTCCAGTCTCTCTGGGAGAATGTTGTCACAGTGGCCTGCAGAGTAAGCACCATGTTTTTGCTGAGCTCCTGAAGACAACCACCAGTAATGAATCACAAAGCAGTATGTGAGGTGAATCCATTGTTTCACCTCTAACACCACGTATGCTGGCTAGTTGGACACAATGCAGAGATCTCTTGTGAGCCCCAAAGCCAGGTCTGTCTTTGAGGCAATAAACAGGGAGGGAGATACCAAAAGTAACACGTGTGCACGCCCCGTGCACACATGGTGAATTGTGCAGAGCCTTTCCGGGCAAGATATCTTCTCCTGAGGATTAGCTCCCAGGTACTGATTGGACCCTGCACGCCTTGCAGATTTTTGATGGGTTTGTACACTGTTGCTAGCCCCGTCTGCTCATTAATGCTTAGAGGATCAGCAGTTACTTGGAGGAGGAGAAAAGCTTTCCATACATTCATTCCTAATTGATTTACTAGTGAGAAGGATAATTACCTCTCAGCTACCCTGCAGAACTACAGTGGGAATTACCTGTCAGATTTCTTTGAAGACCCAAAATGCTTCTCTTCAGTTGTTAAATAGGAATTATGCATTCAGCCAAATGCTAGTTATATAAACATCGTTTACCTGAATTGTGGCATAACCTGGGGCTCAATTATGAGGCAAGAGGATTAAAATGCTGGCATTTTTCTTTCTTCTTTTAAAAGAAAAGCTTTTTGTTTCCAATTTCTTTTCTGAAAATTTTTGGTGGGAATATTGTAAGTATTTTGGCAGCTTCTGCTGTATTTTTGTGCTCAGTGCTGCCAGGTCATGGTGGGACACTGATTTCTCAATACCAACATCTGTGCTTATTGCAATATTGAGGAACAGATGAGGCCGGAGTTGAAGTGCAGAGGCTGAGCAGCATGAGGTGAAGCATGGTTACAACCCATGGTCTGGGAGCCTGTGTCATTCCCCTTCTCTCTTGGTCCCAAGAAAGCCACACCTGATGCATGCCTTACCCTCCTGAAATATGACACTCCAACACCTTTTTCTTACAAAGTGGATTCGTTTCTGGAAGAAAAAATGAGCTTAATGTGGGAATGATTTGGTGAAATTCTGCAACATGTGCCACATGTGGACGTCAGACTTGATGACCTAATGGCTCTTTAGACCTTAAAGTATTTAATTCTCTTTGGGTTTTATTCTGCTCGCAACAAAGTTAACTTCTAAGCATCTGTTATGTGACATTGATGGCAAAAGCAAGTCCCAGGTTAGCTTCATGTATCGTTGGCCACCTTCTTTTAAGCTAAAAGCTCTTGTTTCAAATTTAGTCAATCTCACTCATTTCATGTTCTCTTTAGGCTTCCTTCTAAGCTGCTCCCATGTGTGTCTCCCATCTCTAACTGGAGAGCCCCAGCAGGGTGTTGAATATTACCCTTGTCTGTATTTGGTGTCCTACTGAGTGTTGAAATGTCTTTCCTGACACAGCAGACTGCAAAATGCTGGAGCAGCCTGGAAGCAGCTGGTCCCTCAGTCCTGCCCTTTGCTCCTCAGTGAAACACATCAGTTGCTAGTGTTTATCAGTGGGCAGAATAACTCTCGTGGAGAGATCATGTCTTTGTGCATGAAGAGGCAGGAGGCAGCTGAGAGGGGAAGAAGTGAAGAAACACAATCTCTATGCTTATCATGATGATAAATCCAGGAGAGCCTTGGTTCTCCCTGGGCACCTCTTGGCTGTGCTGGTGTTTGGCATTTAGAAGCCATATTTTGTCTGTGGGTGTTTCTTGGTTTTACGTGTTGCCACTGGGATATATCAACCCACCGCATGCACAGAGTTACCTAAAAGGCACAGAGCTGTGTAGCCAAGACTGAGGTGAGGTGGCTTTGGCTGTGTCCCTGCATGGTGCTGGGCAGAGGCAGGGCTGGGTCCCAGAGCACCAGCTCCTACCTGCTGACCCAACCTGCTGACGGCTGGTTTTGGAGCTGGGATAGGGGCTGTCCATTTCCTAGAAACCACAAGAAGGTATTTGGAAAACAGATTTTGCCATTGTGTAATTTGAGGTTTGCAGTTATGATTAAATCAACATAACAACATGCAGATACCAAAGGAAGTTGCCAGGAATACTTCTTCCCAGCTATGATTCTTCTTGCCTATCAAGTATCGTTGCTAGTGATCAGGGCCAGCTTGGTGATCTAAGAGCACCCGTCATTTTGAAATGAGACCACCCTGGAGTGCTGATATAAGGAAACAGTCAAGCAGGCTGCAGCCCATTGTGAATCTGTGGCCTCTGGCTGCACCGGAGCCAAAATGCTTCCTGCCTCGAGCCAGCACTATTTCATCTTCCTGTGGAGCAATCGTACTGCTAATTCCCTTCTCCTAAGAACTAACAAGTTCGGGGTTTCACAACACTTTGCAACTCTGTGTACAGTCTCTGCTGCTGGGAGCTGAAGCTGCCGGACTTGTATCCGCTCTCCTGCAGATGCTTGGGCTGTTTCTTCTCTCACTTGCACACTGGGGACTTGTATTTGGATCAGGAAAATCTGCACTGAGTTCTCATTAATACTGTGAAATTCACAGTGATTGTTAGACCTATCAGTCAGACAACTCTGAAGTCCCGGGGCTATGGCTTTCTTAAGAGTTACTGTTTTGAGCCCTGGTGGGAAGCCAAGTGCCTGCAGTTTTGAGACTTCTACCACCATGAAGATGCTCTAATAGGCAGAGTGTATTCCAGAGCACATCTTCCCCTTCAGTGCACCTGCCCACCTGGTGGTTTGCCTGAGACACCACGTGGGAAGCATCTGCTTTGCCCGGTTCACACCTAGGTTGCAACAAGCCTGATAATTCTGTGGTGAACTTCAGAAAGGAGAAACTTTCATATTTGTTTAGCAGCACCCCTTCCTTACAGGTGAATGGGATTTAAGGGCAGATGGTTGAGTGCTCTGAAAAGCTGAGACTTGCAAAATGCATAGCTTTGGCTTTTCTACCCCATAGCCTCTTGTCTTTAGGGATACGATAAAAGCCTGCTTACTCTCTGCTGGGCAGAGATCTCAGTTCCCTGCTGACCTTTAATTTAATGCTATATTTTGGGCATTAGTTACATTTTACTAGAGGCAGATTTTCACAGCAGTCTGGGAATTAGAATTGTTTATTGCTTCCGAAACACTAAGGGAAAAAGTCTCTTCGGTTTTAATAAGACATATCTCTTGACTTTTTAAGTTCCCATTTTCTTTCTATCCCCCCTTTTTTTTTTCTTTTTGGCTGTTGAAAACTTTCTGTTAGAAAATTGGATAATTTCCACAAAAAAATTAAGTCTGTGATTCTTTGACTAACTGCCTGCACTTCAAAATGGCGCTGTTTGGAGATGAAGTGCTGCGAGTCCCTATTTTCTAGCATGGGTTGGCCTGCTGGGTAAGATCTCCCATCCTGAGAACATTTGTTTTCTTCTTGGTTGTCAATAATGGGATTCATTTTAGAATTGATGTCTCTCAGAGGGATGCAAAGTCCTTCCAAAGGGTGCAGAAATAAGATGAGAATGGAAGTCCTGTATATCTGAAGCACTGCTCCTTTCAGGCACTCAGGTGCCATTTTGAAACTCAAGAAATTGTTTTTGTACCATACACTTAACGTATTACTTTCTCCATGAAATGCTCTGTGAAGAGTGAATATTCTTGGTGAAGGTGTTGTTTAGTTGAAAACCCAGTTTTCACTATGAAACTTTTATCTCTGCCCTTGGGATTCCTGTGGAGGTTGAGAGGATGGAGTTAAAAAGCATTTAAAAGAAAAAGAAGAGAGGGGAAAAAAGGAAGAGAATGACAACTCTGACAAAATCAAACCAAAAAGCACTTGCCTGTATATAGTATTGCTTAGATGAGATGTGGATAAACGGGAAATCCTGATTGCATTTAAGATCTGGGGTGCCAGTTCTGATGTCTTAGAAATACCTTCCTTCATGAATTTGCTTTGCAATTCAATTGGATGCAGTTGTCTTTAGCTTTTCTCCTGCATTGTTACCATTATTGTTGTAGCTGATAACTTGAAAATTAAAAGATCTGTAGTCTTTTATGCTTATTCTCTGCACAGAAATATCACCCAGGTGCAGTGATTGAAATGAGGATTCCCCCCATTTTTCCCTTGTACCAGAACAGAAGCATTAGAAATTTTATTTATAGACCTTCTAGCTAAGGGATTCGAAGAGTAGTTGCAAACAGCATAAAGCAGAAGTAAAGTGACAGTGCTTACTTAAAGATATTTGAGAAAATGGTTTGGCAGACTAGTTTCACAGTTGTCATAGAGTCAAAATGGAGGGGCACTCCAAATCCACATCACAAAGGCATGCAGCACCTCTCATACCTAGTCATGCCTCTGGACTTGGCCCATCAAAATGAGCAGTGTTAGAGGTATTTGGAGAGTCAGAAGCTCTGAAAGCTAAATCTAATTAGATTAGTTTGTTTCTGTGCAGATTCTTGGGGATGAAGCGTGGCAACTGTTTATGAGCTGGCAGAGAGCAATGCTGCGTTGCAGTTCAGGTTAATGAAGGAAGAAGTTAATTGTGACTGTAATATTGAAAGTGCAGAGGAATGCATTTACCCGACTGGAAACTAGCTAGCACATTAGGAATGAGATGCCTCCTCTTAACAGGAGTTGGAGATCCTAAATGAGCACAAGTCATTTTGACCTCCTTTTTATTTTTTCTTGCTCACTTGGAAAGTAACTGAGAGCAAACCTGCTCCTGGCCTCCTGTATGTCCAAAGGGAATGCCTCAGCTGTGATTGGAGTGCCAGGGCAGAACCCTGGTCCAAACGATTCTGGTTTTGCCTTTATTTCTTAGTCCATTTGATCCCAAAGGGAATTCCACAACATTTTTTTTTCTTGTTACTCACCAAATATACGATAGGCTGATGAGGCAGAGGTTCCAGCATGCACCTGATGCTTGCTAACCCAGCCTGAACTGAGCTGCCATCCTTTGCCACAGCTCCCATTAGTTATCTGCTGCTTTGTCCTAAGATTGCATCCCAAGCTATTAGTGAGAAACTGAGCTCTGGAATATCCTAAAGCCATTTGGCAGATAGAAGGTTTCTTTGGACCTTTGTTCCTTATTATGCTGACACGGTGATGAACAGCACGTGCTGCAAACTGGCACTTGCTGGTGTGATCTCAGAGAACGTATTTATAAGGTGAAGGTGATGGGGCTGAGTTAGAGCCATGAGGCAGGAGTGATAGAACTAGTTGTTTCTACTGTCTTTTATCCCTAATCCTTTCCTTCAGCCCAATGAAATACAGTTACTAAATAGATCTTGGTTTTGCAGCTGCCATTTATAGAGCCTAAATTACCTGAGCTGCAAATGCGGTTGTAATCGTCTCTTCGTGCACCCTTTCTCTGGAACTGATGACCTGTGTGTGATGTTCCTGTGCTGCTCAGCACTCCAAAACCCATGCCACTCAGACCAGAGCCTATGTGGGCAGAATCTGCCTACTGCCTACAGGAAAAACGGTAGTTCTAAAACACAGCATCCGGATTAGCTGAGCTCAGATTTGTCTGCTCTGGTTATACCAGTGGGTTGTACAAATTTGACTGTGATCTGGTTAACATGACAGTGAATTCTGTCTTGTAAATACACATCAGGGACAGTCGCTGTCAGTCTCCAGAACTGACAGTTTGAACAGGAGAATAAAGATGGGAATGAAGAAGTAATATTTTTCTTCACTTACGGAATGAAACAAATATGATTTCCTCAAGGTCACCCATAATCATCCATGGAAGAGTCAGAGGATATGTGACATGACGTCTTTTATCTACAAGGTGCAGTCTTGTGAGCTGTTGTGCATGGGATTCTCTCTACTTGTCCGATTAATTCAGCTTGAATTTGTCACCTGAGAAAAGAGAGAATTGTTGTAAATATTTGCAGAACAATGACCTGAAACTGTGTGAAAGAGTTCTCTTGAGTTACAGATGTGTCATAATACTTGGAGAAGAGGACTTTAGGAATTTCTCCTTTTGAAGGTATTTTTATTGTCTCTCTTGAATTCAGAAAAGTCACATTTTCTCTGTAGGTTTCTCTGACCTTTCCTATGTAAGAAATATAGTTTCCCAATGCTGGATGACTGAATTTATTTGTGTTTTAAACATGGTCCAAGATCAATTAATGGCAGATGTTCAACTGTAAAGGCAAAATATGTGTGTTATTAGAATACTCCTAAAATATAGGGTCTTTTTCAGTATGCCCAAATAGGTTTGGTTGGTTTTTTTAAATAATTATTATTCTTACTATATTTGGGTATTGTGCCTCTTTATGGACCTTTGTAATCAAGGGGCTCCTGTGAGACAGTATTGTGCCCTGCTGCAGCCTGGGACTGTGGGGCCTGGCATGTCAGATGCCCCACTGGGTCCTCACCTGACCTGTAGGCTCCTGTGCTTAAAGAACAAACTACTATCTGTTCATTTGCAGATTTTAATTTTACTACTTCTGACTTGACATAAATCCTAGAGAGGTTGTGTAGCGGTTGTCTGGGATGTGACTGTTTGCCAGCACAGAATTGGGACCCAAGCTTATGAGAGAGACCCAACGTAAGTTTTCCCCTTTCTTAAACAGGGACAGTCTGATGGTTGTACTCCAGGGACGGCTGTCCCTCAGTATGCATGAGCATGAAAACTGGATATTCTTGGGGCTTTTCCAGTTAATTCTCTGAAAAAGCAGATGCATTAAAAAGCAAACAAAACCCCCCAAACCCCAGTGAACCTCACCACTGCTCATCAACTGTTTCTAAAAATAAATATGGTTGAGATAATTAACAAGATTATGGTATTGTTTAATGGGGGTGGAGGGAAGAGGGTTAGAAGAGAGATGAATATCTATCTCTCTTTATACCTATCTTAAAGATACCACACTGAAACCCATCATTTCAGTGTTCAGGAAAAAAAAATGTTCGTGTATTATGAAATTCCAAAATTAGGGTTGCCTGTGCCTGCCTTTATGCATCTGCATTTCATGTCTTTGTGTTTAGGCATTCTGAGAGCTTTCACTTGCATTTTTCATAGGTTTCTGAGCTCATTTAATACATATTTGGTTAGTGCTGAAGTAAGTATTGAAAGCAAATGGAAACCTAATGCAGAATTTAATTAATAAAGACAGGGAATAAAATGAGGGCTAAGTTGTTTTTATGAAAAATGTTTTGTTAGAAAAATGCCATTTTAGTCTTCACAGATATTGCAAGTCTGGTTGATAAAGGAAGCGTGTAGACACAAGATGTATAAGTAAAATAAGAAAAAAGTGGTCAGACAGCTGCTATGTCATTTATCCACCAAGGACTGGAACTGTGATCCTGAAATCCCTGCTTAGATGCTGCTTTGGGAAAAAAATGGCCACTTGAATGGAAGTAGGCACAGATCTTAGGGGAAGGCAAATCAGAATTCAAACCCTTTGGACTTGACTTATTTACCATGCACACTTCCCTGAGTTTGCTTTGTGTGCAAGAACCGAGTGGCTGAGCAGTGTTTGTTTGGCACTGTTTGTGATGGTAAATGTAGGTATCTACTGCTTCAAACATACAATTCCCAACCCCATCATCCTTAAAAAAACCCTAAGATTGGTTGAGGAGAGTATCACTGCATTTCATTGTCTACGGGAGTGGCTGGAGAGTCAGGCTGCAAAGGGGAAAGATGGGAGAAACCCAAGCCAATATGTCACTTTTGTTTTTATAACACTTGCAAATAACATTTGGAGAAAAAAGGCCAGTTACCTGTTAAGACTCAGCTTGGTAGGATATTAGTGCACAACCATGCCAAAGCTGCCTTGTCTGGCTTCCCAGAAGTCAGTCCACCTCTCCTGTTGCTCTCTCTGCCTCCTTCACCTTGTATTGCTGCAGTCAGGGCCCTAGAGAGCCTTAGGGATGGTGCGAGGTCATAAAGAGAAGAGATGGATAAAACTGTAAAGGTCACTTCCACATTTAGATGTGGGCTGCCCAGAGCTGGCTGTCAGTATTTAATAAAGAGGTAGTTTGCTCTAATTTAGCCAGCAAGTGTTAAAGGACAGATCAGAAGTTATAATAGCCCCTAAAATAAAGCCGCAATTTTGTCACTAAGCATGGCCATTGCTTTCATGCAGTGGGCAGAGCAGACCTATGTGAGCTTTTGGAGTGCCCTGCCTTGGTTACAGGGACAAAGAGGGACTGTCAGGATGCATCACCTCATAAGGGGCTGCCCGTCCTTAACACCCAGCCTGTCAGCAGGGTGGGCACAGCTGCAGGTCCTGATGTAGGGTGGGTTTATGAGACTTCATTCCTTTCTCCACCTTCCCTACCTCTCTATGAAACATGGCCACCTCCTGTACTGCTGCAGCTCCAATAATATATTAATTTATGAAGTATGAAAGATGAGGTAGTTTTGGATTAACGAGGAGGGGAATGGTGCTTCACAGGCAGCAGGATAATCAATCAATAATAACGAGTCAGCATGTTCTGTTATTAAAAAGGAGGAAAAATAATAGAATGGGTGGAGAACAGCTCTTGGAAAATGGGCAGGTGGGTCCCTTTGAAGACTGCATAATGGTTCGACCTTGATCTTTAGTGATAAGAGCTGGTTCGCCAGGAAACAGTTATTTTTTGTTAAGGAAAATCCTCCCTCCAGCCCCTGTCAACCCCCAAACCCATATCTGTGGCAAAATGTCTTTTTATTTAATTCTTTTCTAAAATGAAGAATAGAGAAATTCAGCATTACTCATTGAGTGAATTCTTATTTTTAATAGAATAGATCAGCAGAGTCAGCAGGGTATGTGCTGGCCACTGTCTCAGTTTCTGCCATATATGCACATCTGCCTCTTATGGTGTAAATGCAGTAACTCTAATTTCAGCTCTGATGTGATCAATTCTGTGTAAAATGCTTTATCCCAAGCAGCACTGTGAATCCTGGAAGTCCTTGTGTGGCTGTGTTAGCAGCAGTTTTTCTTTGGCATGGAGCTTGGCTGGGCTAGATCTTAGAGAAACATTTCAACACATCTGAGTGCCTGAGGCTTCTTTTTGCACTAACCAGAGTTCATTGCCCTTGACCCTAATCATCCTAAAATGTCTTTTTATTCCTTGTACACAGGCAGATGTTGCTGGACTCTGAAAGTAATGATAGGGATTTTCTAAGTGGTGCCCAGGTGCAGTTAGAGGAAACTGAGGCTGTAGTTTTCTTACAGATCTGGGAAACCAACACTTAGCCCAGTCCTTATGCCTCTGTCTGAGGAGAGATTGGTGCTGCCTTTTGCAGTGGGCCCCACAGTATTTTAATTATCTTAAATTCTTAAATTGGGTGTCCTTTTTTATGACAAAAAGGCTTATCTGTCACCTTTTGCCTCCCTTGGAGCCATTCCATGGCAGGCCAACATGATCCTTAAAAATGACTATGAGAAAGCAACAAATTTTAGGAAGCAGCCACGCTCAGAGACGTGAGTGGTGATGGAATGGAGGCAATGAACACAGTGCTCGGGACCTGGAAACGGGTGGAAAGATGGAGTCAGCCTGGCAATTTTCTGACTTTTGCCAGTTGATTCCTAAACCAAAATGGCAGGGTTGTACTGCAGATAAAACCTTTGTCCCCTCTTCCAATTCTCTTTCCTCTTACACTGGTTCTTCAGGACACTGCAGTGACCAGAGCTCATGTGTGTGCACAGAAGGATACAGAAAGGGAAGTACGTGACTTTTCCCAAGGCTGTGAGGTATCAGCGACTGTTGAAATAGGACATAGCTGCTGTGGTTCACAGTCACTGGGGCAGTCACTCACCTTCTCAGTAGTTGCAGACAAGACTTCTTCCATACTCTTGGGAGATATTTTGCAAATGTAATGGAAAACGTAAAAGCCAGTGAGCTGGCAGTTGTGAATGCTGTTCCTGGGTCCTGAACCTTCTCATGTACTAAGATTTCTGGCACCTGAGTTAACATGTGGAGCTTGCAACCACAGTGGATAGCTTAGAGTTGAGTGCTGCTGTGAGGAGCATTGCAATACCATCATATTTTGTATCTTTAATTTTTGGGGGCCTCATCCTTCCATCCATAAAATGGATAGACCTTCTCCTACGTCCTCAGATTCCTCTAGTGTGGGGATGTTAGGAAGAGAAGTACATTAGGGACAGTGAGGGACATGAGTAATGGATGCCAGGTAAGTAAATTGAGATAGATCATTAGCATCTGGATGTGAACATTGATAAAGCTGACTGTTGTCTATGTTCTCTCTGCAATCTGACTAAAAAGCAGAAAAATAAAGTGTGTAAGCAGAAGAGAAGCAATGATGCATTTAAAATTGTATTTGGGTTTAATGGCCTCAAGGGAGATACATTATACAATTTTTATTTTTCTAAAGAGTCATGAAACACTCTACTGTCCTAAAACAAAATAGACTGCTGTATACAGGCTGCAAAAGTTTACCCCATGAGTAACTATCCATGCACATTCCTTTGTTTTCTGTAATGGGGCAACTACTGTGAGTAAACTTATTCCCACACGTAAAGTGTTCTCCCAAGTGAGACCTATAATCAGAGGAGTGTTTTTATATAAATGGTGTTCTTGGTTCCAGCAGCTGTGGTGCACATAGCCTCTCCTTACTGATAACATTATTTTCTGTAACTATTTCTGCTTACATGGCAAGTTACTATAATGGTGAAAATTACTTTGTAGTTCTATGGAGAATAGCACAACCATGCATTTATTCAAATAACATAATTCTAACAGTGAATGCTGCTTTCTCTTTCTGTACACACAGTTTGGGATCGTAGCTGTTCTGTGTCACTAGAAAAAGCTGGTGACCACAAACCAATGTGTCAGATGTTGCAACAGTTAGGGATTTCCTATGCAGAATCAAGAGGAGTAAAAAGGCGTCATGCAGAACTATGCTATGCAGAAATATCAGACTCCAGAGCAAAGCATAATATGCATCAGAAGCTTTACATTTCTCTTCTGCTGATTTGCTGTCTGTTTTTCCTGTGGAAGCACTGGTTGTTGCCTAAGGTCACCAGCTGGGGTTCCTTCTATTTCTGGCCCAGGCCAGTCACAGCAGTGCTGGTCGAACTGGATATATAAAAAACCAGCCATAAGTGGTGATGCTTCTAACCCATTTGGCAGTTTGTAGAGGGGAACTGCGCATGAACATGCTGCGATATGGAAAAGCCTTTGGCGCAATAGCTGAACAGCACCGAAGTGGCCTCAGGAAGGTGGGATTACTGCGGCAGAGGACTTTGATGATCTGTGGGGAGCTGGAGAATGTGCACCTGTAACAAGAGTATAATGGGATGGAGTAACCTTGGGTAAACTCTGCCTTCCTGTGACAATGAAAAGGTTTTACAACCAAGCATGTGGCTGTTGCCAATCAGTCAGTCTTTGCCAGGTCAAACACATGCTTTTTGGATGGCTTCCATCCCCACTGGCACCTGAAATTTAACAAGCAAATGCTTGCTGTGCCTTGTAATTAAAAGTGAAAAGTACATGTGTCCAGTGCCAAAAAGACAAGAGAAAACAGGGAGACATGTTGTTCTGACCTGCTTAGCAGTAAAACAAAGATAAGACGTTCTGCTTTGTTGGGTCGAGTACGATGGCTTATTCCACTCCTGTGCATGCAAATTGGATCCATTTTGGGATTTGGCATTGTGGGCAGGTTAGGACAGCAGCCTTAGAGTACCTGAGTTCTTTTCCCAGCTCTGATTTTGCCTAAGCCTTACAGTCATGATATATTTTCATTTCCTACCTGCCAAGGAGGATGGCAGAGTGGTTTTCCTTGAGGGGCTCTTGCTCTTTATCCAATTTACCCTTGATTTGCTCCTGATCCTCAGGGCGTTTTGCATGGTGTATCCACGCTCTTGCGCAGACGCTGGAGGTGGTAATTAAATGAAGCGCTGTCTCCATAGGGAATGGGGTGTGCGAGCTTGGAATCCTGTGAAGCATTTTGTACTGGTATGGCAATTTATGGCAGGTGTGGCTGCAATACAGAGAGCCTGTTTTAATTTTGTACAGATCTGAACAATTAGTTGTAATTGTAATCTGGATCTAATTGGATATGAAAAACAATAGAGATCAGAAAGATTAACCAGGGTTATTCACTGTAAACAAGCACGGTGGGCTGATGTGCATCTCCTTAGGGAAGGCAAGGTAGTGCTGGTCCTCATTTGATGTGCTTTTACTAATCTCTTTTCTCAGAGTTAATCATGTAAGATTAACCTGTGTATCTCCTATGGTTTTCAGGCAGGAGGACGATAGATAATAGTTCTTTTGCCACCAAACTGCTCTATCTCAGAGTCTCCTCAAAGTCTTTCTGGCATCTCCATCCTTTTTAATCTTTATGAGAAACAAATGAAAAAATTACTGAGATGCTGTAATCTTAAATGTGTGACTGAGCCAACTGTATGTAGCACATGCTGGGCCTATATATTCCAATTGCATGTTTGGTGTCCGAGTGCAATACTAGTACCTCATGCATGTAGATAATTCATCCCCAAAGGCCAGATTTATGCTCCCTTGAACTACTGGTTCCAGTTTTGTTGAGACAAGGCACATATTGGGTTGGTTGTAGTTAAAACTCTTAGTTTTATTTCTGATGCTACCAGGACTCTGCTGAGGAGCTCTTCAAGTTAACAGTGAAACTGGGATTCTTGGTCCTGGTGGGGAAGGTGTACTGTTTGGACAGCAGATTTATGCTTGCATCATTTCTGATTGACAAAACGGTCTTTATAAGTATGCAGAATATTGTTGTGGTAAAACTTAAAAAATGTGTGATGAAACTTGCTCTAAATTTTGCAGGTGGGCTGTCTAAATATATATATATAACAAGGGAACAGCAGAATAATTACATATAAAAACATAATTTCAGAAGAAGATTTGATATTCATAAAAATGAACAAGCACCCCAGTGATGTCCTCTCTTGTGTTGCAGTATCGCCAGAAGACCCTGCTGTTTTAGGTTAAAAAAAAAAAACCCACAATCATTTTATAGCTTATTACTTTCTCCCTTTTAATGGTCCTCTTCTTTCATGTACCCTCTACAAAAGACAAAACGTTCTACAAAGACATAGGACCTGAAAGTGGTGTGAATGGCGTTAATGTGCTCTGATCATTCTCTCTCAATGGTGGAAAGGTGGGGAACCCACAAATGGTGACCCCTGATGTTAGTGTCAAAGATCTATGTATGCTGTCTCCTCAAGCCAGCTTAATGGAGTAGAGAGCTGCGGTTTCCAGCACAGCTGGAGAAGTCTATGGAAGAGGTCCTTGACAGGAGTTGGATGCATTACAGAAACAGCTGTTGACATCTGGAACGTTCAGTGACAAGCAATGAGATTCTGCAGAGTAAAGGTTGGTTTGTAATTACAGAGAAGTCCTGGTGGGAAGGACGTTCTGGAGAGGGGTTAACATGAAGTGCCTGAAAGGTCCTGAGAGCGCTGTTTGGTTCTTTGCTCACGGTACATATAATGCAGACCTAATGCAAAAGTCTCGGGAAACTATTTCATTGCTGAGTTTCTATGGGGGTCTGACACATTTTTCATTGTCCAATAATAAATACAGTAGTGAAAGTCACCTTTAACACTTAAAGATTGCTTGGATTTTATGGTATTATATTGAAGTGAGTGCCAAGGTATAAAAGCCTTATGGTTGAGGTACTTTTATAACACATGCTTCGTAAACCCTTATAGAGTGAGTGCAGTGCACTTCATCCTTTAAGATTACAGCATTATGGTTCTGAGTGATGGTGATCTGGTGCTATATTCATTAATTAAATCTGTTATTAATGTTAAATTTCGGGCAATAAGAAGTGAAGGTACAAGAAGCTGAAATGGGGTGGGTCCAGACAATTTATCTCTCATGAAAGCTCAATGCTCCTTTACTGCTTGACTGATGCCCACAGGTTATCCTTAACATTAAGGGAGTGTTTGAGCCATGTGAAGAAAGAAGGAGCCCCAAATCTGGGCAACTCTGTAACAAGGTATCACAATGAGTGTTTTCCTTGCGGGACGCACAGTTAGTAATTGTGTGGAAGCTCTTGCCCTCTTCATGGCTGTCTTGTTCGTCTTCCCAGAGAGCAGATGTCCCTCTCGTCAACAGCTGCTGATCTCTAAGTAGTGGGCTGGATTTTTTTACTTGTATGTAAATAAAACAGGATTTCTGTCTAGAGCAGGTTTTTTATCACTGCCAGCTCCCACTTTTTTCTGACTGATATGCTGGTCTTGGTGACTGGAAAGTAGAGTTTGGCTTCCTTTTCCCTTGATTATTGCAGGAGTCAGCATATCTATAGAGCACTGAGCAGGCATTTAGCCATTTTTGAACATCTTCTGTAAAGGTTTGTGTGAAGTTAAGGTGTGTTTTCTAAACTAGTGCAAATCATGCAAAGATATTTTTAGCTTAATACTGATTTATATGGGTATTACTTTTGCTGGTAAGTAGGCAGTTACTTGTGACACCAGTACATTTTTGTCTTGGAGGGGTTTTGGCTTGTTTAAACTGAAGTTTTTTAACTGAACTGACACATGGTGAGGAACTAAGAAAAAAGTATGAGATTTTCTTTGCAGTGAGTTGCATCTGTCCTCCATGGGTTTAGCACAGAAGGGCTTCAGGTATACTGTGTAGCTGTGTTCTAAGAGGTTAAGGTTTTGTATATAACCTCCAAGGGCATCCTTTAGCCTGCATGGCAAGTAAATTGCAGTAATGATGTAGCAGAGAAGAAGAATGGGAGGGGAATGAATAACCAAATATTCGCCAGTGAGAAATTTCAGATTTTAATCTAAAATGCCTCAACAGTAAAAAATTACTGTTCCCATAAGAGATTTCCAAATTATTCATATTGAACATACTTGTGATGAATTGATGTTTTCAAGGAAGAAACTGATTTTTGTATCTTCAAGCCTTTAAATGTCATTTGATTTTGTTTTTTCAATTTCAAAAGAAGGAAAGGACATCATAAGTCCAAACAAAGAAAAATCCTCAGTTTGGATTGACATTTCAGAATAAATTGTTAAAAATCTTTGGCTTTTTAAACTCAAAGCTAATATGGAACTTTGGGAAGTAGGCTTAGCTTCAGAGGCCTTGTGGGACTGTACAGTCCTTTAAAAATTTTAAATCAAAATGGGAAAGCCAAAAAGAAAAGGCTGCTGCTTTTTTTTTTTTTTTAAATCAGGTTTGTGTTTTTCTGTTGTTGATTTAGATGGTTTTAGGAAGGGCCTGAAATTTTTTTAGGAAGGACCTGAAGCGCTTCTGAGTTGAGGGTCTAGTGGGAGAAGGAAAAAAAAAAAAAGCCTTTTCATGTGTAAGCTGAGGACATTCACTATGGAAGTTGCTATGAAGCTGTAAACATGAAGCATTAAGTTTCTGTTTTTGCAGTAGTGTTTGTGGCAGAACTACCGTTTCAATTGCAGAAGAGGACAATGCAGTGCTGCAGAGCAAATTGCTAATACTTTGCTAAGGAGCTGAGTTTCTTTTGTAGCTATGGAGTCTTGGGTGGTTTGTAGGTGGATTTTTTCTTTTTTTAAACTGTTTTGTTTATTTCTTTTTAGAATACACTTTGTATAGGCAAATGAGAATGTGACTGGGACATCTGAAAACAACTGCTTATGAAAAGCGCATTAAAATGAGGAGGAGAATCAGAAGGCAGTACACAATCGTTTAATGCTATCTACTTATTTCTGTGAACAAAAGACATTTATTTTGAACCTATCTTTTTTATTCACTTACTGGGATGCTTCCTGCTAATGTTGCTCAGTGAAACTACTGCTACAGATATTGTACCTATAAAACTACTCCGTGCTGATTTAGAGAGATACGCTTTGGTAATTTACAGTGAAAATTTATGTTGGCTGAGAAAAATAAAAGGATTCAGTGAAAAATCATATTAATAAAAATGCCTTTTATGTGGCACGTTGCTCATTTTCTGTCCAGAAGTAGTTTATGAAAAGATTCAGCTGTGTACAAAACAGATCTCTGTTGTGTTGGGATGACACAGAACCAGGGACAAGCGCGGTGATAAAGCTTTTGAATCTGATGCTATGGATACAGGTAATATGACAGGGGAGGGTGGTGGTGGTGCGTGTTCTTCTGCCTTGGGTGCAGAAGAGGAAGGACAGCAGCGATGTGCTGAGCAAACCTGCCAACGTGAGGGCAGAGCGGTGAAAGGTTCTGAGAGAAGAACTGAGCGCCGAGCCACAGGGGAGCCTTTGGCATCGCTGCGGTGGACAGATTCAGGCAGATCTGAGCTCAGGCTGCCTGTAGCTCCAAGCCAAGAGAGTCTGGGCAGGTTGTAGCGTTGTGCCCGTGAGAAGTTTTAGCTCATTACTGGTGTGGTTCAACATTACAGATCACAGTTGTCTCTGTGCCTGGCTAGCTTGGAACAGAGGAAGAGGAGTGTGTCACCATCTTGACTCATCCACCTGCACATAGCCTATGTGAAACCAGTTCTGAGGAAGGTGTTTGCATTAACACACCTGGAATTTTAACCAGGGTGGCAGGAACTCAGATTCTTAGTTACAAATTCTGCCTTAGTTTTTATTACGTTAGCCCCACCAGAGGGCTTGCTGTTTTAGTGGATTTGTGCTGTGATATGGTGTCACTTTCCTTCCTCTCCACTTCTGCATTTGTTCAGAGCTCCTTTAAGGGTCCTACATGCTCTCCAACAAATGTGAGTGACTCTTAGCTACTTCTATATTTTGTGTACCAAATACATGATGGCAGGTACGATGTAGGTATGACACCTTCCCTCCTCGTTCTTTCCGCCTGCAGCCTGTGCTTCTTATTTGCTGGGGTAAATCCCCTTGAAGTATTCAGAGCTGGTGGTGTTTCCTGATCACGTGCCAAAGATCTCAGTCCATATATTGTAGGTTATGTTGTTCTTGTAAGGTGGCTCCTCTGAATCATCTCCCTTCTGTGTGCCTCCCCTGCTGGTGTCTGGTGTTCTGCTGGACTGGAGTTCATTCAGAACAGCTTTGTATGTGTCATCATTGCGCCCAAAGCTCCTGCTTTAAAGGAGATACACCACGTACCAGACAGCTCTCTTCCTCTGCATTCATCTCCTAAGGAGCTACCTGAAGTTCAGTCTAATGTTTCAGCATGGTTTGTTTTGTCTGGTGCTTGTCATTCATTGTCCACTGAATTTTGGAGGTCAGGCTATAGCATCTAGAGGAAAAGCTATGTAGTATAAACCACCTCATCTCATGTATGTTTTCAAAGGCTTATCCTTAGCACTAGTCAATCCTGCCTTCCTTTCCCCTCTCCACTTAAACCAGAGAAGGCAGCAAATGAATATAATATTTTATATATGTGTGTATATATTCTAGAATACAGCAAGGTGAAATGTAATTTCCTTTTTAATAAAGGCTCCCATTTAATTTAATATTATAGAAAATGATTAGATCTTAAAACACTATAAATTACATTTGACAACTCTGTGGTCCTCCTTTGCTATTCCTTATGGCAATTATAAATGGCACACAGGGTGCTGGCAGAAATGTTCATTTTGACCAGAGTTTGTTTATTGGCTCCTAATGAAAAGTGATTAATCTAAATCACTGCTGGGGTGGATCCTTTTCCGTGGCCCCATAATGAAAAGTAGCGGTTTCAGGTCTTTTGACAAATGTCCTGCTATTTCCCCTGCCAAAAGTTGTCCCCTCCTCCCATAGCTTCCAGCAGAAAAGAGACAAACAATAAAGCCCAGAGCCTCCCTTTTTTTTTTTTTTTTTCTTCCTCCTCCTTGCTTGCCACGTAACAGAACTGTGGATCAGTCCTAGCTGCGTGGCTGGTGGAGGCCTTTTGTTTTTCACTTTGGCTGAGCCTCCTGCTTCTTCCATCCTGCTTTGTGTAGGATCAGCCTTGCCTGGGAGGATGGGTGACACAGAGACGTTGGGTGTGTTATTTTCCCCATTTGAAGAATATACCAGATTCTGATACCAGAACTGGGTGAAGGGGGATGGGTGACCGATGCGATGGCACTTACAACAAGATTTGACCGTTGTTAGACTCCTCCAGCTTTCTCTCTAGCTGTTAATTTTCCTAGCGTCATGGTTTTATTATTTGATCTTGCAACCACTGTTATGCTTCCAGAGAACAAATTGCCTGGCTTTGTGAACCATCTGGTGCAAACAGCACCTTTTCCATCTCACCTGACCCATTTCTTGAACTACCCACCGAAGTGTTGCAGATTGTGTGTGAAGGGGCAGAGTGGATGTTTTGTGTGTGTACCACCCCGAGTCTATGCAACTGCTACCTGTCTTTTCCTCCTTATCTGAGGGCACAACTCTAACGTGACCTTTTAATATACAGCATTATTAACTTTGTAACCCTCTGCGACATCAGGAAAATCTTTTTATTCCTGAAGTACTCTTCCTTTTAAATGCAAGATCTCTCTGGAGTATCTTGTTATAATGGCTGTCTTACATCCTTCTTCCACTCTGCAGATGCAAGCGCTTTTCACTGAAGTATGTTACTGTTCTCTGTCTGGCAGAGGCGATATGCTTCAGGTGAACAGGGGTATGCTTGGGGGACAAAATGCCTTTGAAGTTGAATCACCAGCGACAGAAAAAATATCTTGAGATATTGGGGAAACCTTTCTCGTTTGGAGCAAAATGAAATACATATTTTGATCTAATTAGAAAGAAGAAATGTTCCAAAGCTTCCTTCTAGGTGGAGGCCACTGGGGCTGGTTCTCATGGCTCATTCCCAGGGATTCTGTTGCCTGTGGGGATGCTTCCCATTTCCCATGGTGTGCACCAGGCCACAATGCAAGTGCACTTTTTCAGGACTGGTGGTGTGGCTTTCTGTGGGAGCAGGTGGAGATCGCTTTATGAGGCTGGTAAGCGGTATAGGTGAGGGATGTCGAAGGAGCTCTGAGCTCAAGCTGCATTCATGCAGGTGGCTTCACCCTGGGACAATGTTGAGTTCTAGTTTTAAAGGCCCTTTTCATTTCTTGATGGAAAGGATCAGAAACCGTTTGCATTATATTCACCTTCCCTTGGTGACTTCATGGAGTTAATGAGGTGCTTAAGATTAAACAAGTGTTGAAATTTTTTGCTTGATCAAGGTCTAACATACCAAGGGTCTTACTATTCCTTGTAAGTGATTTTTGCTGTCAAAATTAATGTGTTTCCCTATAGTAGTCTTGAAGTTGGAGGTCTGTGAGGGAGGATAAGTTAACTTGGACATGCGAGTGTAACAAAACTGCGATAGATCTCAGCTAGCTGATCATTCTGCAGCTAGCTAAAAAAGGTGGTTCCTGGATCTGTATTCCTGCTGAAAGGCAGTTTCTATATTTGTTTCAGCTACTGTATCAATAACCTGCTGTGTTTAGCACAGCTCTGATTTATTTCCCACTGTTTGCCTTCATTTTATGGTACTGGCATTTGCTTTAATGTGATGTCGTTTTCTCCAGATGTTAATAAGATGGTGTTAATGTTTCCACAACATTTTTCTTGATAACATTTATGTAGAGCATGTCATCTGATAATGTGGAATCAACCCATTTTAAAATATTGGTAATCATTTTCTAATTAAAATTAGAGGCTCTGAAGTGTTTTCCTCCCAGTAAAAATTGAGGTCATACATTTTCCCCCGCTTGGGGAAAATTATGTGTTCACTGAGTGAATGAATATGTCCTACTGTATAAATTGGAAGCATGATATATGGGATCGTGTATCAATGTTTGTGCACACGCACATGGACTATTTTGAGATGGCAGCAGCTGATCCAGGTGGACATTCTGTGTTTCCAGTGAGGTGATGCTCTCATTTGCAGCTCTACAAGCTGCCAAATAGTGAGCTTTAAATCTCAGAAGTGCCCTGTTGTATACTTTTGGAGAGAGTATTCCACATTTGGGAAGGGAGATGATAGACTGGGAAGGGACCAGGAAAGCTTGGTGTGGCTCTCAGAAGTTGCTATACCAAATCAAATTCAGCTTCGATATCAACATAGCATTTTTCGTTCTTGCTAGGGTTTCTGAATTCATCTGGATAAATCTAAGATGAAAAAAAGGAATCACTGAATGAGTCTGTGAATGAATTGCCAAATAAAATGGAACTGAAACACTAAAAAAGCAACGCCCTCTGTTTTTCCTATTTAGATCATGCTTCTTAGTGATCCAGAGGTTGAGAGTGGCATCCTCATCAGCTCTGATGAAGGGGCTACCTACCAGAAGTACCGTCTGAACTTCTATATCCAGAGCTTGCTCTTCCATCCCAAGCAGGAGGAGTGGATCTTGGCCTACAGTCTGGATCAAAAGGTGAGCAGCTGATTTCATATTTCAATGATTCTTGAGCCAGGTGTTGAAAGGCATAGTGTCTAGAACTGCACACTTCCAGGGATGGTGAAGAAGATACTGTGTGCTTTGCTGTTCTCACCTTGTAGGTTTAAACGTGCTCAAAACCCACCCAGTGACTCCAAAGTAAGCTTGCTAAAGGGAGTGGAGTTACACAGTGATCATTATAGGTTTGGAAGCTTTAGTAGTGGTGATGGTATGAAAGATGAAAAGAATCTGAGATTTGACGTGACATGTGGAGCTGTTCTAAAAATCTATTGATTTGTAGGCCTTGGTGATTGCTGAGATAGATGTCTTTGAGGATTGAGCACTCAGGCTGAGTTGGTCCATAACAGCTGCCTGTTGCACGTGATGGGGTGCTCCTTCTGCTGGCAAACTGAACTTCGTTATCGAGAAATCCGTGAGCAGCAACAGATGACAAACTCCTCTGTGACACTTTTTAAGTCACTTTGCAGTGCTTTCTGTTAGTGAGACAGCTGTTGTCTGTTACTTTGTCCTTAGCAAGCCTGCTCTTACATAGCACTCATCTGCCTTGAAAGACGCTGAGCAATGTGGGTGCGATGTGACTTGTAAAGTGTTGTGGCTACGGAGTGTGTGCTTCAGTTCTGGAACAGCCGTCCCCACTACAGTCCAAAGCTGAGACATAGGCTGGGTGACCAAGTTACAAATTTCAGAAAGCTTAAAACTTGCCAAGTTTTTCTCTTTCCTCTCTTCTGTTTCCGTCATCCATAGACTCCAGAAAGTAAAAACGTGCTGAATAGCCACTTTAAGTTTTTCTCCTTAATCTCGTGTGTGTGTGTGTGTGTTCTGGATGGGATTTTCAATTCCTACAGTTATTTTTGAAGTGTTCTAAACTAGTCAGTCTCACATCCCAGCTATTGGGACAAAACACCCAAAATATTGTGCCTCTTATATTTGACAGAATTTTCTTTGAAAGGCTAATGCAAGTCTTTACCCAAGTAGTTACTGAGAGTGTAATCAAATAATCTACTACTGTTGTACTTCCCGATGTAATCTTCCTATCCACTTGTTAACCGAATGCTATGGCAGGCACCAGGTAGTTTGCTGCTATGTTACTGATGATGCTTGAGTGACATTTGCAAGCACAAAGCTATTGTAAATACACTCCTTTCGTAGTATCAAGTCTGTACTGTATGAAGGAGTTAATCAAATGTCAAACAGTTTTGTGCACTCAGATGTTCAATGCAACAGGGATTTTGAAGTCGTCTAGAAAGACCAATCTATCTATTTGATGTCATGGAATGGTTTGATGCCACTTTTAAATTGGAGGTAAAGATTTTAAATGGTATTAGTGTTTGTACAAAGACAGCCCTGAAAGAAATAGACATCTGATGAGGCATGATGAATGGATGTGAGACGCCAGATAAGACACACTGAGTATGCATTTGCAAAGAGATCCAGTGGTAGTGAGTGCGGAATATCTGCTCTTGGTTTGAAACCTTGTACTTCTGTTTCCAGTGCTTTGTAGTCTTTTTATGACATGTTAGCCACTGGAAAGAGAAATCAAAATACAAAGTATGCACATGTATTTGACCGTGGGGTTGCAGTTATGCTCCCCTCTTCTAGTACAGCAGTAGTAGCTCAGGAGAATTTTTGCTTCTGCTCCTTCAATGGAGCAAATGGAGCAACACAAAGTTCAGCTTTTGCCTTTACGTCTGCCTTTGCATTCAAGGCCACTCATAGTCTTTTCTTCAGTGTTCAGAAAGATGGCCTCAAGTGCTGGTTGAGGTTGTTCTCTCTTTTCTCTAGAAGCCAGCTCTAGATCTCACACCTTCCAACACTGCTATGTCATGCCCTCTCTCCTAGCTGTGATCACAGGAACATGCCAGTGGTAATGATCGTTTGATGTCTCTGCTGCTGACCAGAAGAGAGGTAACAAGAGCTCCTAAAGTATGTGGCTAGAGAGGCTGCAGTAGTTCTCTGCAGTTGAGAGAAGGCTATCCAAAGAGATGCCATGCAGTTGTCAGGGGTAATTCTCCAACTTCCTGATTCTGGTGGTACTCCGCTCTCCTTTGTCTTTCTGCCCGTTTTCCTGTGAGGCAGCGACAACTCACCTGGCACAAAATAGGCGGTGCTAGATCAAGTAGTGCTTGCTCTCTCACATCATGTATCCAGTGTTTTTGGGATACAACTGCTCTGAAACACTTTTGATTTAAATGCATGAAAGAGCAATAAAATAGAAAGTTTATCATTAACCTGTAACCTGCAGGTAATATTCATCCACAGATAATGTGACAAGCAAGGTGCCGATGAAAGTCAGTGCCTTGCTCTATGTTCAGTGGTGCAGCCGCTCCTACAGTGGGACGCCGTAATCTTCCACTTCTTTAAGCTTAAAAGTCTGTTTGACCTTTAAAGCCTATTTGTAATGACTACTTTAGAGGCAGATTTAAAAATGCAAATAACTCTGAAAACAAATCAAATACATACACTATGACTCCCAGCAGTAGGAACTATTAAGGGAAGATCTAATCCGTCCTCTCATAACTGTGAATGTGTAACAAGTTTGCAAATGTAATTTAATTTCTTAGATTAAAAAATAGCTTTCAGACTAGTATTTATTAATTTTCTTTCAATTATAAATAATAATATGGTGCTGTAAGCAAGCAGTGGTCATCTTGGAAATTAATGAGAGTGATGAATCTGAAAATCCATTTTGTGTAGTATGTTGTTCCACACAGTAAAAGGAAATATCAAGAGCATTGGCCACTGCCTGGATTGAAAGATTTTAAAAATTGTTTTGTGTATAAAAAAAAGAAAAAAATTATTGGAGTTTTTATGTGAAATAAAAATAGTCACTGTTCTGAATCTTCCTGCTAGAAAGTTTTCCTCAGAGGTCTTGTGACCTACAGTTCCATGACTGTGATTCAAGCCTCTTGTTTAATCATTGTGTTATCCTAAGCATCCCTCCTTCTTTTTAGCAAACTTCTACACATTTGACAACAATATTAGGTTATTTGTCCAGCTGATTAAAAAACCAACCAACTAAAAAAAACGGACACATTTTGAATTCTGTCCTCTAACAGGATTATTGTCCCTTCCAAGTTGGTGTTTTATAAAGTGTGTTCACTATTATAAGGCAGTAGTGAATAAATGGAATAATGTAGAACTCTCTGACACCCTTGTGAAAACACAGTCTTTACATGTCCCCTGCAGTTTGACAGTGAGCAAGTGATAACTTTTTTCAGAGTATGGAATCCCAGTAGAACATGGAATCCCAGTTAGTTTTTTTTACCCAGCTAACAGTAACTTCCTACAGTCTTTTAGCTTGCCTAAGAGAATGCTATGAGACCTCAGACCGAGCGTATGTATCTATCATATGCAGGGCCTGTCCTCTTTTTCCTGAACAAGTGATGCCGTCCTGCGATAATATTCTAGTGTATTCTATACACAGCAATCTTATACCCAAAAATGACCTTCCCCTCCTTTAAGAGAAGGAGCCCATCTCTTCTCAACAGAACTTCTTGAAATATGACTTCATAGCTGAGAATGGCAAAGGCTTTCTGACAACATTATCTCTTCCATCAACTGAAATATTTGAATACAGCATCAGTTCAGCCCCCAAGCCTTTTATTACCACTCCCACATGGGTATTGTCCTTGTTTTTCCTGCTTGGGGTTATTCCCAGGAGGAGGGGAGAAGATTCAGTGATTTGGAACGGAGCTCAGCAGGCTTTCTGAAAGATGTTTCGGTGTGTGACTGCTGGTTACTTTGTTCATTTAAAGACAAATCCCAGCCACTATTTGTTTTCTCTTTGGAGTATCCAAAGAGTTATTAAGGATACTTCCTCACTATAAGTTGACACAGCCTATCCTTCTGTTCTTAATTTTTGCAGCCATTTGTGACCCTCCTCTGCCTTGTTAACTCTCTTGTATTATCAAATTAATACAGTATGGCTGAGCCAAGAAATCTGTTTGTGTGGGCACAAACATGAAGAAAGTTCATAGACCCTAATGTCTTCTCACAACATATAAAGTGTAGACTGGAGGAATTTCTGCAGGGCTTTAAGCAAGCATGGGTGGGTGTACTACTCCCCCGAGCAGCCATGTGGCAGTGTGCCCTGGGAGATTAATTGCATCTTGTGAGTTGAAAATCTTGGATCTCTTCCCAGTAGCTTTGTGTGTGTCTACTTTATTGATAAAATAGTGCAATCTGATGTGTACACTTGTTGGTTCTGTTAATGGCTCCCTGTGGCCTTTGACAGAAGGTGGACACTGTGTAAATATTATAGCCAATTTTGCTGCAAGTCAGGCTGGGTCTCTCTAGTAGTGTCTGTATTGGCACTTGGATATATGAGCCAATAGAAAGGGAAAATGGACTTTCATCCTCCACTTTTCACATTTTTCGCAGGAAATATATAGGAAGCCATTTTAAATGACATTTGTATCAAAGTGGAATGGGAATATATGAAAAAGGTGTGGTATTCTCTGTTGGAAAGTACTGGCAACTGCTTTATGGAGTGCTGTGAAAGCGAAGAGTCTACCAGCATATACATGAGGTATAATTTTTGTTGCTGCCATTCATAGTGGCTGGGGATAAAGATCTTGAGTTGGTCTTGCATTTCTGATAGTAATATTTCAAGTGCCTCATCATTTGTCTCATTTATCCAAGGAACCAACTAATTCTCAATAAGTTCAACTTTCCACACCCCAATACCCCTCTGGGGAATGGATCAGTCTGGAGGTGGAAATGGAGAGGAGTTTCCAGCTCCATGGAATTTCTCTCAGAATGACATTGAAACTTCCTTCAGAGTAACGTGCACAACTCTCTTGAATGAATATTTGTTGAAAAGATAATTTTAAAAAAGAGAGAAAATATTAGGGAAATAGGGAGAGAGATATTTAAAATACTTCAAGTCACCTTTGTTAAGAGAAAGAAACTATGCAAAGACATGCAGTTCAACCTGTTCCTTACAGGCCGAACTGTGATTGGGAACCCTCTGGGAATAGGTGAGAGACTGAATAATTCAACAAGAGACCAATTTAAATTCCTCAACTACACCATTATGAATTTGAGAACATTGGATAAACAAGAATCAATCAGTGGCTTCTCCTTCCACAGGGCTTAATCTTCAGCAGGAAGTGAACAAAAGAAAGTGGGTATCAATATCTCTTCGAATGAGCTGATAAATAAAATGTGCAAGATAACATTCTGCTGTATAACCAAGTTGCACCTGGCAGACAGTATCAGGTCTGACTGGGGAGATTCCTTCAGTGTTGGAGATGTGGCAAGTTATGATATGAAAATTGAATGTAGTGCATGTCAGAGCCCTGACTATCTTGACTAGACACTGCTGAATTTCTCAGAAAGAGTCACAGATAACAGTGGTACTACGTGGGAAGTGGGGTTTTTTTTGTTGTTTTTTTTTTCAATAGCCTAGACACACAGAGCCAGAGCCATGAAGCCAGTATCTGCTGCCAGGCAAAATTCTCCCCCTGGATTTTGGGCCCAGGGTCCCAGTATGATACGGGGCAGTTAGGCAGCTAAGAGTGGGATTTTTTAAATTTTTTTTTTTAACCATGTCCAGCTGGGTAGGGCATTGCCAAAGAAATCCAGTGGGACTTGCTGAGAGGAGGGCAAAGCTGGGTTCATGTTCTTCTCAAAATGGAAACACCTTATTCCAGGCAGCCATTCATCATTTTCTGGGATTCTTTGTGATGAGCCATTTTCACAGACATAGAATAACCTAGATTGGAAGATATCTCAAAAGATGATCTTGTCCAACCTTTTGTGGGAAAGGGAGCCTAGATGTGATCATCTGGCACCCTGTCCAGTCATGTCTTGAAAACGTCCAGTGATGGGGACTCCACTACATCCCTGGGGGGTGAGATTCCAGTGATTGATCTCACTGTAAAAAATGTCTGTCTTACAGAAAGATGAAAAGTCTCCTGGTGCAACTTACACCTCTTGCCTCTTGTTCTCTCCATGTTGCTCCTTGTGAAGAGGAGTAATATAAAGAAAATAAGTCAGACTTTTCTATG
Organism: Phaethon aethereus; assembly: GCF_964289735.1. Taxonomy (NCBI): domain Eukaryota; kingdom Metazoa; phylum Chordata; class Aves; order Phaethontiformes; family Phaethontidae; genus Phaethon; species Phaethon aethereus. The sequence goes on from NC_138583.1 coordinate 28,387,168, forward strand.
CATATACAGACATATGCAGAAAATGACAACTCCTCATCTCCGCTTTTCCTGCCATAGTAGTTCACTGAACTGGGACATTGAGACCCTCTCAATGCCCTGAAGGACCCTTGGTCCCTGTGTCTCCGGGTGCCAGTGCTACAGGATGTCAGGCTTAGCTCCCCCTCCATCTGCTCCACTCAGCTTCCCTAACATAGGGACGGGGGAGTTACATTCTCCTTCATCCCCAGCAAGTGCCCCAGCCCTTGGTCTCAGATTCTTCTGTGCCTCTCATGGAAACTTAGGTTTGTGGAGACTTCGGGGTTGTGTTCAGGTGAGGATTTGCACTCTGAGTTGGGACTCCTAAAGTTGGACAGCACGATTCTAAGGTAGCAGCTACACACTGCAGCTGTGCCGAAATCAAGCAGCGTGTGCTGCTGCGTGTCCAAAGTGAGACGTGACTCCAGCCCAGGCCTGTAGGTTTTCTTTCCTTAGGGACTGAGGTATGGGGCTGATGAGGAGAGGGGGGTTGGTGGCTTCCTCGCATCTCATTTTGATATAAATCAGCAGGCTCCCAGAGCTGTCACCTGGTCCTCAGCAGCACTCCTGGTCCCGGAACTTAGATGTATGTGTAGTATTCAGAAGTGTGAGCAACTTCTTTTATCAGCAACAGCCCAAGGTGTCACCTCTGGGGTAAAACTCAGCTTTCTTAGCAAGATGTGAACATTATATTTAACAAGGAAAATAAGCTCTTTCTGCTCCCACATGGATCCTCATGGTAGTATCACTATTTTATTGTATGATGTGAGAGAACACACTGGGGCTAATTTCTCATCATGGCTCATTGATATCTGAAGAGCACAATGACTGTGGTTCCAGTCCTGTGGATACAATACTCAGCTTTCAAATTCATCTTAGACCAGTCACTTGGCATTTGAGCACCCTGCAGAGTGAAGCTGGAGGTCCACCTAACTGCATTCTTTTCTTCAACCAAAGGGGAAAGAAATTGAGGAAGATGCCATAATAACAATTACTTCTACAGTCCTATCATACTGAGGAATGAAATAAAGTGAATATGTTGCCCAGCTGTAAAGTAACACAATATTTTGTGTTTAATACAAGCCATATTACATGAACTGCTCTTAGAAACCCCTACCATACTGACTGGTCCATTGTATTACACGTTCATATTAAGAAGCAATCCCTGCCCCAGAGTGGTTGCAATTAAATGTCAAGCTGACAGAAAAAACATTGTCCCCGGAGTATCCATAGTTTATTCAGGCACAAGTCATTGAAGTGTTTCATTAACTACCGCTGAGGACTATAACAAAGTCAGAAACAGAACCCAGTTAGACTCCTGTTCCCATGACTTAACCACAAATAAGCCTTTCATCTCTTTGCCTTTTGAATGCTCTTCTGAGAACATCAGGTTCTACAAACATATCATGTGTCCTTTGCTGGACAAGCCACCTGCCAGCAGCTCTCCCAGGCAGGCAGGGCTCCATCAAACAGATAAACTGAAATGTTAGTAAAGTTAAAAAAAATCCAAACCAAATGAACAAAACTCCCACCAAACCCTCGAGATTGGTAATATTTAAAGGCAATTTACAGAAGTCTCTTCTTCAATATGGTAATGAACTGAAGAATTGAAATCACTTAACTTCATTTACAAATCATGAATATGTATCAGTGTCTTTAAATGAAAGGACGACTAAAACAGATATAGTGTTTGTTCAATTCATTAAAAGGAAGACAATTTATCAGGAGTTTTTTTCCACTCTTAAACTAAAGCTATATGCAAATGTAGGGAAATCAAGACCTTCCGCTAATTCTGCTGCATGATGAATATTTTTATAATCCTAATTAGAACCAGTCATTTAGTTCCGCAATTTCCCCCAATCTAGCCAATTTGAAATTAAAATAGATGCCTTGATTACAAAACTCATTAGCAAAGAAGCACCCTTTTCGCTAACCAGTTCATTTGGAATGCACAAAACTGAATGAAGTGAGGAGCACTTGTGTTGTCGATTGCCGTAAGTGAAGTGAGCCTTAATTGTTACCATTGTGAAGTATTTGTATTGCTGCATGTTTCACTGCAGTATAATATATTATTCATTAAATGTAACAAAAGCAGTTTTAAAATTATTTAATTAAGTGGTATTGGTGCACCAGGTAATTTTTATAAAGTCAAATGTCACAATTGTTTGCATTTGAAGTATTGATGGGCATTACTGTCGGAAGGAAGACGTATGACTCTACATTTATCATTCTGATAATGGTAAGTCTGGCAGTTTTAATAGGAGATGAGAAATTAAATTACGCAGCCCTGGCTCTACTTCAGAAATGCCCAATGGAATTTGTACTAGCAAAATAGTGAACTTTGGGCTTGTGATGATTTGTGGTGGCAAAAAAAAAGTAACTGCTCATGAAACTTGATTTAGCTAGAACAGACTTTCCTATTTCTTTTTATTTATGTTATAGATACTTCATGAACAGGTTTTAGTTTGAGAAAGAAAATATAGAGATAAATGGAGTGAGACACATTCAATACTTAAATGTGCTTTGCTGCTGAAGAAACCTAGTTTATTGTGTAACAGAGCAAGGATTCTGTGGTTTATTCCTAGGCCACGCTAAATCATGACTGTATATTGATTTTATCTGGAGCCTAAGTGGGATGAGAGGTGGTTATAAATATAGCAGATGGGAATAAACATGAAGGAATGAAGAAGGTTGAAGAATAAGAACACTGGGGGCATGATTTATTTTGCCTGACTGTAGAGATCTAAAATGTAGCAATGTATACTTAGGTGCCGAGGCTGCACATAGTATTCGGTGGTGATCTACTGAATGGTGTTGATTGATTTCTGGAAGCAAATGTAGGTGACTATTTTAGGATGAAGTAAATTGTACCTTAGACTCATTTGTATTGACTAGGCCTCCACTGACTGTCAAGAAAGTAATTTTCTTTGCTGAGATGTACGTATTTGCTGTATTACCTGAGATTAGGGGACTTGAAACCAACCCTGCTATCTGGATGTGTGCAAAATGGATTACATGGGATAAGATTCCAATATGATCAAAGCAATAAAAAACATTAAGTTTCCCAGTTCCTGCTGTTGTACTTACAGGTTCTAATGACCCCCTGCTCTGGAGGAGAGTGCAAAGACAATGTGCAAGCAAAGATGGAATTCCCAATTTTTTGTTTTTCTTTATCAGGATTCATTTGTGTAGGTGTGAGTTTCCTACCAGGCTGCTTCAGTGAAATGAAATGAATCCAGAAGGGTTTCCTTGGCCTTTTTTCCCCTTTCCCTTTTCTTTCTTTCTCTCTCTCTCTTTTTTTTCTTTCTTTTCTTCTTTTTTTCTTTTTTCTTTGCTATTGCTTTTCAAAGCTCTTTCTCAGTATTTGTCCATCCTGATGGCACCATTAAGTCTCCTTTAAAATCTGCTGAGCAGAATTATAGGTGATACCACTTTCAATTGAAGAAAGAGCACAATTCAACTGTTGACTCCACTCAGATGTCTGTTGATGCTGACAATGGAGAATTTCAGTTTGGTGTCCTTTCCCCTCATTGAATTGACTCCATGTGGTCCTCGAGTTTAGAAATGTGTCTATTCCAGGTCAAAGAAAAACAGGATTAATTTCACTCAAAATACCACAGCTGAAGTAACAGAGGAGCCTATGACAGTGAACGTAAACTTTTCTGAATCGTCATAAAAAATTAATTTTGAATAGCAGTAAGTATAACATTTAGAACTTAATAAGAAAAAAAAAAAGCAATCCTGGCCTCAGAGCAGCCAAATGGTTTAGCCTGGGCCTAATTTTAAAGTTACTCGTAAATGCTTTTGTGGTTTAAGACCTATAAGTATGTAAACCTTTACACATTAGAGCGAGAAGTGGTTTTACAGAGAGTTTATGTCTTTGTCTGCAAAGACACACAAGTCATGTACGGGATTTTAGTGTTGGGGTTTTAGGTAGTTTCGGGTTTTGCTGTTCTCTTGTCTTTCTTTAATGCTTCAGGACATTAATGCCATAGCTTGGGCAAGATGGGTCTGCCAGCACCTGAAATTATGATGCCGAGCATGTAGAATTCAATATAGAGAGACACTATTTAATTCCCTGGGAGCAAGAGTGCTTTCTGGAAGGTGGCAATTAAGAAGCTGTTATGTTTTGTTAACCAAGAAGGGTCATGCTTTATCCAGAAGCATTTGGGACCCAGCAGCTCCCATTACTGTCAGTGATTCATGCAGCTGAGAACTGTTGGAATTCTGCCCTACCGGGACTATTCTTTCTGTCTGGGTAATGGTGGCATTAATTAGTATTTGCACATTGCCTTGACAATGTGAGACCTCACTGTTTGGAAGTATTGCACCATACAATGACAGTGGGCTACTTAAGACAATACTTTCATCTTTAAGGTCCTCAAAGATGGATGACTGGGACGGGGTAGACAGGTGCCCTTGAGGCAGCGAGCTGGATGGATGATACTGAGAGGTGAAGGTACAGTCCTGCCCCCACCATGCATGCACCTGCACACGCTTATTTGCTGTGTCATCAGCAACCAAGAACTGGGACGGTCTTCGATGGTGCCTCCTGAGGGGTGCATTTCTGTGTGTCAGATGGGGAACTCTGTCAGGTGTGGGAATAGCAGGCTGCCTCTCGCTCTCAGTTCTGCCCCAAAGGCAGGGGTGTTTCAGCTTCCCATTAACTGCTGCTGAACCTCTGGCATATCTGCATAACCTGAAAAAAACCCAAAACACTAGTACTTGGGAAGAGGTCTATGTGACCCATCCAGGGATGGGAACCTTTAGGGAGTGTACAGTCCTGATCCTGATGCAGAGCCTTGGCTGTAGTTGGCAATGCCAAGGACCAAAGTCTTTGTGAGTGTTTTACTTTTAGCTGCTCTTGTAGCTATGCTTTCCGTTGGAACTGAGGATGTGCCCCAGTCAGGTCATCAGATCCTACAGGCTGGCCCTAGCCCACACAGAGCACCTGTGAATTGATTTCAGTGGGGGTTTATTGCTACAGTAGTCATATCTGCACAGTGCTTTCCTGTGAAACGTCTCACATCCATTCAACAGGACACCATTTTTATATCTTATCTCTACCAGCATATTATCAAAATATTTTTATACAGCTGAGGCACTTATCCGGGAGCCAAAGAAAGAGAAACTCCAGAAAAGGAGCAGGCAGGTGCTGATATTTCCTGTCCACCGCTCTTCTGTGAAGCATAACTAGATTTTGTAAATCCCAGGATATCCTGGTGATTTTTGCGCCATGCAGTTCTTAATAGGTTCCTTCGTGCCATGACCAGGAGTCATCATCTAGTTTACCCAGCAATGCTAGTGTTACCACAGTCTTGTCCTGGTCATTTTACCTAGCACAGCCATGCAAGGCGTATATAAATGGCTCAGAAATCACAGCTTGATGGGTGCTGATACAGAGGCAGAGGCAATGAGGCAGTGAGAGAGGCTGAAGGGAAACTGAAGCACAGGAAGGTGAAGTGAACTATGCAAGGTTAGCCAGACAACCAGAGCTGCAATGTTGCCCAAACTTCCTAAATTATGTTCTGTTTTCCTTTCCACTGGCCAAGATGGGCCTACAGAAACGTTATGGGAGTTCCTCCTCTTGCGACCGTGTCCCTCCCCAGGCTTCAGGCTGTGGAAGAACTTCCAGCGTGGCTGGGGCGGGAACCCCACATGGAAATTTCACACCAGCAGGTGCTGTAGTTGTAAATGTGCCACAGGGCAGAGAGGGCCCGTTGTAGCACAGCAGTATACTAAAAAGCTCATACATTTAATTTCAAATAATTTAGTGGCTACTGTGTGAAACAGATTTCTGTAACTCTGGAAGCTGGCATGTGGCCCTGGTTTTGTTTCAGATGGCCCTTTGCAAGTAGGTTTCCCTCTGTCTCTCTCCTGAAAACATGTATGGTATTCTGTTCCTGCGGAAAACAAGACAAATGTAGTTTACTCCTTCCAGTGTACAGAGTTTTTTTCCTTAAAATCTGCCTGCTGAGAGATGCAGAGTCCCTGAGCTCGTCTGTCTGCGTGCGAGCTATTGCTTATGTTAAAGCAACTATTTGTTTCCATTGTTTGACCTTGACATATGAAAATTCACCTCTCTTCCCCCCCCCCCTTTTTTTTCCTTCTGATAGAAACTGCATGTAATCAATATTATTCTGGGGAATAAAGGTGCCAGAGGAACAGCTGTAATTCCTTTGTCCCCACAGTAGGCATAGATGATTCAAATGTCCCATATGCTCAATGGTAACCCAGTGTGTGTTTCAGATTTTCATGCTCATTGCTTCAGTGGTGAAAAAGGAGGCTGGTGCCTTGATTTTCTGTACTAGCACCTCAGAACTAGCGATCCCAAACTTTTAGAAGTCATGCATTGGTCCTTTGAAAGTCATGAGTTTGGAAAAGAAAAAAAACCAGGAAGGTGTTTGAATAATTTCAGTTGTCTTCTCTTATGTTTCTCTTGATGTTTCTGTGACTGAGGAGAGATTGGGAATAATGTTTTTCAAATTCTTCCTTACTGTTAATAAAACTAGAAGCTTTATCTTTAAAGAAAAAAAAGGCAAGAAAGCCAAGATTTTCATAATCTCTTGATTCTAGCACTGTTCTGCTCTAGGCCTTTTATGTTTCTAAGAGAAATCTTTATTCATCATTGCAAATGCAGCACATCTTCAGTTGTATTTTGGTGCTTATTTCAAACTGGTCTTCCACATAGATTGTCTGGGAGAAGACTGGTGGCCTGTTTGTTTGGGGTGTACACACGCTTGTGTGCGTGTAGAAGCCCCACAACAGTTTTGTGGTAGTTACAAGAAGTTCTTCCAGTGTAATAAAATTCTTCAGGTTTGTGTTCAGCTGATTTTTATAGGGCCATGGGCAGCTATAAAAAGAAAGTTAGGGCATGATGCAGTAAAATTTTGGCACATCCGAAGTATTGTGGGAATGATAAAAGGAGGAGCTGAAGCACCAAAATGACGGGTGATATTTTTGAGAGAGGACAATTGATAAAGCAAACAAACAACAAAACTTAAAGCTTTATAGAAAATCCTTGGGATCCTGTAGTGCAAAAGGAGGAAAAAGTGATCCTTCTGTCAGCCTTCTACCTTGGGCATCTAATTTCTGCCAGAGGCTCGGGCTTCATAAACCACCTGAATGTAGATTTGGTAGCATTTTATACTTGCAGTGTTCAAAAGGATAACAGTACGTACAAATAACATGTTAGCAGAATATACTGTACCCAGGGGGACTTTCCTGCCATATAGTAAGAGAACAATAATGTCATCAAAAGTTTTGCTGCCAAAACAGGACTCTGGTTTTGTCCTCTGACTAGCACAGCACTTGCTTCAGGTCAGTTGATTTCCTCAGCTCTCGGTGCAAGTTCACAAGAGTTATGCACGCAAACCCAATGGCACAAATGTGACAAACCTGAAAGTCCTGCTGCAAAATTGAGTCCTACGTTCCCTAGCCAGACAAGTTGTGTTTTTTCTCTAGTCACAGAATGGAGAAAGCTGCTTTATTTTTCCTCTGCAGCCTTCCTATATCTTATGAATTATACTGTATCATCACTGTGAATATTGGTTAACTTCAGGAACTAAAGTTACATTATACCAAGTTTGGTGACTTGTTGTTGACTCTAGTTGTTGCCTGGGATTGGGTTTGCTTATTGTTGGGTTTCTGTGCTGGCTTTTTTCCTTCAGCCTGCTCCATAAATTGGATTGAAGATAGATAGAGTTTGAATTACATGGGATAAATAGCTTGAAGATAGACACCATAGAACATCTGGAAACCTAGAGAGCTGCTGAGGAGGGTTAGGTAAGAGCTTCCTTTTTCTCATGTGATCTGCAATTGCAGATTAATTTCTTCCAAAGGTACAGTTTTCCACTGTTTGGTTGCAGGAACCGGGTGATACACCATTTACACTGTCATCTCTGATTCATGTATGCCCAGCAGCCCTAGGGGATCCCTGAAACATGCGAGTTTCTCATTTGGTGATTTTTCTGGTGGTGATACCTCAGAGCAGTGACAGTTTCTGCTACAACTGTGAGGCTAAATTGTTCCTGATGGTGGCTGGCATTTACAATGATGCTGTTAATTTGGGTTCCTCCTGTAAACATCCGTATACTACCCTTCCTGCCGGGGCGTGGGTGGTATTGCCAGTCTCCCCTGCACATTTGGATCAGGATGAACTGAGTTACTGTGAAGTGCAGGGAGGACACCATCTCTTGTCTTCTATGAGAGCACTTGCTGTTCAGGATGAAGAAAAAGATACACCCCTGGAGTTTCCCTGATTTGAAACCCCTTCCTACATGTGATCTCTGGCTTGGCTCCGTGTGTGTGTGTAGAGATAGGTGCATGTATAAGCAGGGTCTGTTTTTCCCTTCAGTAGTTGCCCATTGTCAGTACATAAATTGCCAGGGAATCTGGCCAAGGAGAAATTTGGCTACCTAGAGCTGGACTGAATTACTCCACAGGATTTTAAGACTGTTATAAGAGCAATACTGGAGAACATCTTCATGCTAGCTGAACCCCTGGTGGAGACCAGAGCTGACTGAGGAGTAGAAGAATAAGGCTGAAAGGAACTGTGAGTTTCTTTATTATATGTTCAAGCTCACGGAGGCAAGTTTGCTTTGGCACTTTTGGCATCCAATGAATCAAGATGTATGGGCCACTTCACCTTAAATTTTATTTCTCTAGATTTATTATAGAACAAGATATGACAAGCATGTCGTAACAAAGATGTCCTGAAAGAATGATTTGTAGAAAAATTGTACTTGAGGTAGGGTATTCGAGTAGGAGATAATATTTGCTAAAGCTGCATCTTCAACGCTATCAGAAGTTTTCTGCGGTATTTTTATAATCTTTTTAAGTCATAGAAGTTATTTCACAGTCACAGCTGTCCTATGGGTAGCATCTGTGTTCTCTTTTGGGGGACACAGGACTCCCATTAACTACAGTGGGCCATTCTTGGTGCTGGTTTGGTCCAGTATCTGGCCTTGGTCCCAGGCAGTATAGAGCATAGGCTGTGTGTGTGGACCAGAATTGTCCAGAGAGGGATTCGTGTACACTTCCTAAGCAGTGCCCATTCATCCACTGTAGCTTCCCAGAAGCCTTTCAGAGTGGCATTGGGGGCATATCCATGACCAAAAGAGTTGGAGTGGTGTGTTGTGGCAACCTGTAAATGCCTGCTCTAGGGCCCGAGAAGCAGAACAGAGCTAGAGCAAATCCGGTGAAAGGCTGGTTGTGCCACCCTTCCTGACTTGTAGATCTCCTAACAGGCAGAGCTGAGAATATGGACCTTTGGCCCCTTTGCAGACTACATTGCCATGAAAAGTAATAGACACCAGTGGTAAAATGGAAAGGAAGTTATTAAAAATTAGTGTTTGCAATGCTTGTATTGAACTGTCCTAGGAAATATACTTAGGAAGGGTCTCTAAGGGTTAGAAATGTCTGTCTGTACCTTCTCACCCATGCCAGCCTTCAAAGCTTCCCATTTCCTTGATGTTATGCCATTAACATACAGTTAGACAGTTCTGTGCTTCCGTGCTACAATCCCTGGAGAAATTCTGCACATTCAGCTCTTGGGACCTCTCACCTTGGGTCACTTTTGTTACTACCTTTTCCTGACTTCCTTACCAGTTAGCTGGCACCTGTGCCTGCGATGCATTGCTTGGTGTATGCATCTTTGCCTCAGACTCGGTGAAACCTCTGCCGTGGAGAGCAAAGTGTTTAGCTGCTCTGAATGCACAGCACTGGCTCATGAACCTGCTGGGCTGATGGGCTAAGGCCACTGAGCAGAGCAAACCCCTCCAGCTTCACAGCTTTTTTTATCGTGTGTGCATGGAGAGGCTGCAGTGGTCTCTGACAGCAGAGAATGGTGGGATCAGAGCAGGATTAATTGAAGCAGCCTGTATTTATTCAGTACCCAGCTGCAAGCTTCCTCCATTGCCAGAAACTATACCTTTTGCATAGCTCAACCTTTGCTCATGGTGATTTAGGGTGCTTATAGGAAATGTGCTTGGCATAAGGGACCAATGCAATGCGGTTGTTGTCTCACTTTCTCTGAGGATGACGAGAACTCCTTGACAGCTTTTGAAATCTGGCGTGATCCTGGCTGAGTTCCTCTCTTAAGGAAGGTGTGATTTAGTGGTCACCAAACATTTTTCAGTGATCACTTCTTTGCTTCATAAATCCCTGACAGAACCCATGGCCCGAGGCTGAAGGGATACAGTGTCCTTGTAGGGTGAATGGGGTAGAAGAATGTGGACAGTTTGTGAGATTGCTTTGACATCATGAAGAGAGGGAGTTGCACACCACCACTGCGAAGTGGGGTGCAGATCTTAAGCACCTGTGAAGTTCCCTGCTCAGCTGGTGAGATGAGAACTTAGGAGGAGGGTGGACACTGACCCTCTGCCAGGACTGGCCCCAAGTGGAAGCAGCTTTGCTTTACAGCATTTTCACCTGTGTGAGCTATATTAGTTTCAGGGGGGTGTGTGCTCAGTGTCTGACGGGTCACATAACCTGAGAACTGTCTTGAGTAATGTCTCTTGCCTGTGAAAATGCTGATGAATGGAAAACTGAAGCTGAATTGGGTGGCAGGTGTGTGTTTGTTAAATAATACAAGATTTAATCTGGAGCAAAATGTGTTGCTTTAATTTTGCCAAAATGGCATGTTCTGCTTGAGCCCAAATTAATATTTATTTCTTCCAAGCCATGTGAAATTTTTTACATGAGCAAGTTACATCTCAGAATAAAATGCTGTTCTGAATGCAGTTTCAACCACTTTTCATTGATGCCCATGTATACACTTTCAGTAATGTTTTTTTCCACATAAAGAAATAACTTGGCAAAATATTCTATTAATTTGGAAGGTGTTTTGGTGATGTGTAATTTTTCTTTCACTGGTCTGAAAAAAAACATTTTCCATTACATCCTGTTCTGCATAATATAGAGGTTACCCTATAGATAATGCCACAGGGTTTATAAAGGAAGAAGAGGAAGAGCCAAGCATGTGATTGTAGCTTTATGTCCCACTCTGGCTAATGTCTGAGCCTCTCCTGCTTTGCTCATTGTAGTCTTATGCTCAATAAACATGAAAGATTGGTCTGTAATAGCAACAAATGTACGTAAACGCTTGCACTGTAATTAAAGGTATATATCACACAATAAAGCACATTTGAATGAAAAATCTTCCCATTAGACATGTGGTTCCCATTTATTTCCCCTTATTGTTAAACTTTTGGAGTATAAGCATTGATGGAGTATGAGGAGGGCTTCTCAAGGGCTGCAGTGTGGAGTGCCCGGGAGCAAACAAGATTTTCCTCTTGGGCTGGGAGGGCACAGAGCTCCTTGGCACAGGCTGACCCATACGGCCCCACGCAGTTGGTGGATCCAGTTAGCACAGACCTTGGATCAAAAACTGACTAATGATTTTTAAGCTGAGAAGCTGGGCAAAGGGACCAGCCTGGCTTGGAGGGAGAAAAGTCAGCAGCCATTAGAGCTGATTCAGTCTTTTGTCACTGTTAAGAGCTGATCCTAGGGAAAAAGGGAGTGAAGCAGCAGCTGGGGACAACAGGAGCAGACTGCAACCCTCCTCTGCCTCTGTCTGAGCCTATTGAAGGCCAGTGGAATAAATACTGGTAAAGATATTTCCTGGTGCATGTTGTAGACCCTGGTAGCAGGAGGCAGTTCTGCCACCTCCATCCCGTCTGGTCTCTTCACACTCCCAGTATTGTCCCTCCTTTCCCTGTTCTGCACCCCTTCTCCTTTCTGCATCTGGTCTCACGCTCTGCTCTGCATCACTGATGTGGGAAACTGTCCCCCTGCATGGCGCGTTGCTTGCCTTGTCTGTTATGTCCCAGTCTGTTCTCAGACTCTGCAGGTAGGTTTTTTTTTTGTTTCTGGGGTATTTCCCCTTTTATGTCTTAAGCGTTCTTTTTAACAAACTTTATTAAAAACTAATCAGAAGGGGGTCAGTGGAAACATATTGCTCAACTTTAGCCCTCCCCCAGACTCTACAGCTGATTTTGAAGTGGTTAAAATGTCATGAAGAAAGGAATAAAGAAGCAATCAAAAAAGTTAGCCTTCCCTCAAAATGGCATTTCTATTTATAGTATCTTTTGCAAGTTGCTAAAGCTAAATTATTTAGAAATGATTGAAATGCGATTTGACTGACCAAAGTGAACATGTGTTTTCCCCAGATTTTCAGTTTAAGAAAAAAAAATCTGAAAGTAATATTTTCCATCCCAGTTCTGAGCCACTACAGCATTTCTGGAGGTGGGGAGAAAGTAGGAGAGATGATGTTTTTCACCCAGGACTGCAACTTCTTTAGTGGTACTCATTTATGTCACTGCTCCTGTGGCAGCTATATCTGGACTTCTTGTTCCACTACAAACCATTCATGCAGTAGAAGAGCAAAGGATATGCTGTGCTCTCAGCAGAAATGGCAAATTTTTGGCTGAGTGTGCTCAGTACCAATTAGGCTTAAGAGAAATTAAAATGTGAAGGTTTTACAGTGGGCTTTTTTTCCCCCCAGTTTAATCCACTTTTCCTCTTGGAAATAAAGTGGAGAAGCAGAGAGAGGCAAGCCTTGCTTTGAGCATCAGGTTTAAGCAAACTGCAGTGCTGTGAGTGGACCCATTAGGTGAAAGCATTTTTTTTTAAAACTGTAAAACCATGCAATATGACATCAGTGCATTGTCTTAACCTACCTGTTTTTTTTATAAGCCAGGTCTGAGTTGAGCTATACAATTACAACATGAAGACAAACATTTCCAAAGTGCTTGGGCTTTGTGCAGAAGATCCCTGACCATCCTCTTATAATAGTAGAGTGCAGTCTGAGTTTCTTTTGTCTGAAGACTTACTTTTGCCAGCCAGCATGTGAAATATTTCAGTATTAGATTTTAAAGTGCAAAGAGAACTTCCCAGCTTCTGATACATTTTTTTTTTCCTCTCTGTATGAGACAGATGGAAATGCATTTAGTATTTAATTTCTCTCTAGACCAGTTTCTCATCAGAATAGTCGTTTCTAGTGCCCCTTCTACTGTACATTTGTAGGGAAATGAGCAGCTCTGGTGAGTCTCAGACATGCAGCAGTCTGTGGACACATTCCCTTTCAATGCCTAAGACAATCTGGCAGTACCATGCTAGAGAAGACCCTTGGGCTGTAATGAGGTCTCTTGATGCAGCCTTTAATCACCTGGAAAGGAAATCAAAGCAGAGAGATAAACTGGTCCATTTGTTTTCATTACAATTACTAGTTTTTACAACTCTGCGTAAACAAAGCCCATAAATATGGTGCTGGTAGACTTCTTTCTCCTAAGCTCAGCTCCACCAGCTCTTACACAAATTTTTGGCTCAAGAAGCAGGATTTATTTTTAGGTTCTTTAGTATGGAGCTGCCAAAGATGCCTTATCTGAATTACGATTTCCAGCAGCTTGTGGCAAGAGAAGAGAGTGAAAAGCTGCTCTTTCCTTTCTCTAAAGGTCCAGAAGCGCTTCGAAGCTTCCAGTGGCAAGGATTGCTCCTGACCTGGTTTCAGCTACCCAACTGAAGCCTGTTAGACCTGAGTCCTGTTCCTATTATGCTGCAAGTAACATGTCCTGCTTCACATGAGAACCTGAAAAATGGGGCTGCATAGACCAAACAGCTTAAACATTATATTGGTACTGTGAAATGGAGAAATATCCATCTGTCCTTGAAAAAGGAGGGATGGAAGATAGGCGAGGAAGGTAAGATGGAAGATGTGATATAGAAGTAAGGTGTGTTTCTGTAGAACCAACTGCTGTTTTCGTGGCTACACCAAATCTATGATGTCTGTTGTCTTATCCAGTTTTTCTCGATTCTGTCGTCTGTCTTTTGTTGCTTTGCTCTGGTGAAGCTTCTCAGTCTGCTCTGCTCCCAGAGCCACACCATGCCAGTGCCTGAGGACAACTGGTGTCTGCAGGATTGTTGCAGGGGGCCTCCACAAGTAGAGTTAGCATGTAGGGCTAAGAGAAGGAGGAAAACCACAATTTTACAGCATCTCAAATAGAAAACTTAATAAGGGGAAATGGTTTGTGTTGTGGGTATTGGTTGGAAATCTTTGGGTCAGTCTTGGATATTTGGGAGTTTATTATCCTATCTTGGATTTCTTGGGGATTTGGGGATCTGATTGCTATTTGTATGAATGAGGAGTTATAGGGAGGTAACATCTCAAGGATTCAGCTGGAGATGAAGGAAAAAGACACCATTTTCAAATGATGAAACAATAAAACAGAAAAAAAGGAGGAATACTTTGGCAGCTTGGAATTTTTGTGCTAGATTCAACAAGTGGAGAGCATCGTGTCTAGGTGGAACTGACTGTCAGTAGTCTTACAGTGATTGAGTAGGGGTAAGTGTTATTTTAGGGTTAAATGAAAGAAATATAAGATAACAGGGAGAAACACAATTATTACTCACTCTTTCTCTTGCTGGAGCAGTTATCTCCTATGGTGCAGACTCTGTTGGGTTTTTTGGTTTTTTTTTTTTTTGTTTCGTTGTTTGTTTTTCTAAGTAAGGGCAACCTTATTAAATACTTTCTATGTCTAATTTTAGGTGTGGAAAAAAATCTTTCTTTGCAGTGGGTGAAGTGAGGACCATCCATTTATTCTATACAGGATATTGTTCCAAAGTCTTGCAAGATGTTTCCCCTGCAGTACTCAGCTGGTCAGTTTGCCTTTAGAAAAAATGTTGATGTTGTCATCTCCTGAAACATTTTCACTGCAGTTTGAATTTGTTGCATATGGCTCTCATCTTCCATATGATGGTTCATCTCTGGCAGTTGTCAGACATCGCTTCTCTGTTCTACACTCTCAATGCTGAAAAGTGTTGTGAGTTTTTCCTCCAGTGTATTTTCCTTCTAGGAATGGACATTCTGAAATGTTAATGATGGCACCTTCTTCTCCTGTTGTAATTTAATCTGTAACACAGAAGTGTAGAGAGAAGACACACCATGCAACTTTCTGAGTGGTTTACAACTTTTTCTGAGTTTCTGAACCTCTAATTTTTTTCCAGTGATCATGGTCATTTTCCCTCTGTAGAGAAAATCTGAGATCCTGCAACAGACTTGGTTTTCTGAGACACTCTTTGCAGACCGCTTGCATGCAGTCCAACTTCCTACAGAAATGTTGACCTAATTTTATTTTTCTTCTATCCCAGTTTGAATTTTTTTTTTTGGCAGGAACCCTCCACACATCTTATAGATTCTTCTCACCAGCTCTGGCTGAGAAGGTGTTAGTTTGCTTTTGTGCTTTTCTGGGATCAGAGCCATCTTTTCGTGTAAGCAATCCAAGCTACTGCTCGGGATCATGCTCTTCTGAGGACATAGCAGGCCAGGCTAGTCTGCCCCTCCTCTTCCATCATGTTACCATGTGTCAGCTGCTGCCCAGTAATTACCACTAGGCCAACTCTCACCCTGCTGGATTAACATGAACACATCTTTCCATCATCAGCTGGATGTATTGTTTGGGGAAAGTATAATTTTGTGTGTAATAAATGAATTGTTCCTTTAAGTACATATAGTCCAGCTGTTCTTCCTCACTTTATCTGACACCATTATTTGCAAGCTCCAAATACACTCTAGGGTTGGCTGGCAGACAAGAAACTATTGAGATTCTCTCCAGTTATTTGCTCGGGCCAACAGACCCAATTTCATAGCAACAGAGTAGTTGATTTTATTTGGATATAAGCTTTTTATGTATGTTCCTGATGCCCTAATTTTTCTTCTGTGTTTGAGCAAGAAAGTCTTTAAATATCAAAGCTCTCTGACTTTCTTTAGTCTGGCATGTGTTGCTTCTCAATCTATACATGACATCAGCCTCTTGCTGTGGTAAAGTGTACCCAGGCTATTGTATGCCTGGCCTTTCTTCAGCTTGTGCCGAACCTTCAGTCTTCTGCTTGCTTTCCCC
The DNA here is from genome assembly GCF_964289735.1 of Phaethon aethereus. NCBI lineage: Eukaryota > Metazoa > Chordata > Aves > Phaethontiformes > Phaethontidae > Phaethon > Phaethon aethereus. Next base: position 28,403,079 of record NC_138583.1, read on the forward strand.
ATGAAGACCAAGCAAGTCAACTTAGGAACAGGGAATCTAACATGAAATCCATCTCGGCTAAATCTTCTATCCGTGGTGGGGTTATCTCCTTCTGCACTAGTCACTGTGGACTTCTTTTAATGTCTGTGGAGAGGAATGGAGGCTTCTAAGGCATGAACAATAAGCAATTGTAGAAGTGTATCTTAGGTATGGAAATTGTGCTTTAGAAGTGCCTGTTTTGAGCCTGTTTCTTGCCTGTCTAGAAATGAGCCTCAGTGACTAGCTCAGGCATGAATGACTGAGCTAGGGGGTTGAATCTATTCCTGTGGTTTCCATATTTTTCCTTCATTGCTCATTCTTCTTGCCTGTCTCCATAAATGGAGTTTAAACAGGCCAGTTTCTTGCACTGCTCCACTTCTGCAAAGCTTGACTTCTTGAGCAAAATCATCCTTTTGTATTTTTTTCGCTAGGTCTCATTGCATTGGGAAAATAAACAAAATGCCCAAAACAAATTACCCCAGCCCCAAACAAGATCATTCAAGCAAACCAGCATGATGTGTCAGCCTGAGAGTTGTCCTGGAGAGTTGCAACAGCATGGAGACCTTCTTCATATGCAACTCTGTGCGTGTTGCTTATGTATATGGAGTAAAGGAAGTATATGGAGTAAAGGAAGGAGTGTATAACTCCTTCCTTTCTGGCTCTGTAGTTCTGACTGTGTTTCTGGCATATTGAACATGTTGATGGTATAGAATCTGACACCAGGGATGAAGCTCCCTCTTTAAGGGGCTTGCTGTTTATCTCGGAAACAATGCTAGTGTTAAATAAAGTGTTTGCAAGTGTTCTTAGAGTTTGAAGAAGCAGCATTCTGCCTGTGGTATGTAATATCCTTATGATTCAAAGTTATGCTGAGCAGGACAAGCATGGGTTAAGGTTTTGGCCTGCGTTGAAATAAAATTGTATATCACTTGGGCTGCCAAGGTCTTTCCATGGATTGTGAGCTTTTGGTAAAAGCAGGACTGTGTTGGTGGATGTGAAATGTCTGGTGCTACAACCCTTAAGTATGGAGCATTGTGGTGCTGTTTGGGTAAACATTTGTTGTTTATCTTCTTAATGTATGGCCTTTTCTTTTTTTTAATGGTAGATCTAACTAGGCTCCTGAGCATAGGCAGACCAGTGCTCAGTGCCCATTCTGACTGCACCTGTGCTGCTGAGCTGGGTTGGCCTCATAACCAGGTGTGAAAGCAGAGCTGCTGTTGGATCCTGCTAGTGTGACCAGGCTGATACTTTCAGGGTGATGCTTTAGGTGCTTCATCAGGCCTGAGAGCACATTAAAAGTTGTATTTATTTGACATGCGATGCTGACCCTTTCACCTTTCTGAATCCCACCTGCCCTGTGGCAGTGTGTCATGCCAGTCTGCAGGCAAGCAGGAGTTCTAGGGTCATGCCTAGTAAAAAAACCTGTTGTCTGCTACAAAAGCAGATGAGATTCATAAGCATCATTCAGATGGGCTCAGTAGGGAATTTGAACATTGTGTTTGTGTTCTCAAAAGCACCTCAGCTTTCAGGAGGCTCTAGAACCCATCTGCTCAAATATGTGCAGAGGTTGCTGGGATCTGCCAAGTGTTGTGACTGTGTTTACTGAGGTGCCTCTGTGGTAGATGCAGGATTCTGAGTTTATTCTCATGGTAAAAAATTAAATTTTGTCACCTTTGCCTTGAGCCAGGACTTCATCTTTTTGTTTTGCGTCAAGGCACAAGACCAGCCCATACAAACATAAACACCCATAATGGTCTTAATTTTTCATTCATCAGAGCAGGTCGAATAACACAAGAGGGATGCAAAAAGCACATGACCTCATGGTACACTGAAGTCCATCCCTCTTGAACCAATGTGTTGGAGTGCTCTGGGCTGTGGAAATGCCAGAGATTACTCATTACTGAAGACTCAGAGCAGAGCTTTAAAAGAGGAAAATCTTGGCCCCAAACAAACCTAATTTCTTTCCATTGCTTAGTAGTCAGCCTTAGGACAAACTAATCTCTATTGAAATCTTCTGGACTTTCCACTAAATTTGTTGTCTCTTCTAAAAGCATCTCTTATCCCGTGAAGGGAGATGAACAGAAAGTGTGTGTGTGTATTTATATATTAAATTTTAATGCATACTAGAAAACTCTTTATTGTATGTTTTATTTAGTAATTCAACATTAACCTTTACATTTGCATCTGTAAATAATACTATAAAAGTGAACTGGGTCAGAGAGACCTTTCAGGAATTTGTTCTGTCATACAGCTTTAAGACTCAATCATCTGGCTAAAATTCAAAGTGGATGCCTAGAATAAGTCGGTGAATAAACAAATAAAAGTTACTGAACTGAATGATGTCCTCCTTACTTCTTTATCTGAAATCACCTAAAGGCTGCAAGTTCAATTTAATCCTTCTACCATCAGTCAGTCTGAGCTTTAATAGAAAGAAGGGGGGGGAAGTACTTAGTAGCTGGTATCTGTTTTTTAACTTGATTAGAGAGAAGGATGCTCCCTGAATTGAGACACTGTGGGAGAGATGAGTAGTTAGAAAGATTGTGCTTCATGCCACTGAGCTATCTGTAGCTACTGCTGTTAGGCAGCTGCAAAAGAAAAGGAAATGCTAGGGGCAAAAGATAAAAGAGAATCTAAAGAAATGGATGTATTTTGCTAATCCTTTTCCTCATGGTGAGAATGGTTAATACGTTGCAGAATACAAACAAGGATGCTGGTCCCACTTGCACTTGCTTGTTAACTGAGGCTAAGCCGCCTGGAGCCTGTGATTTGTAGAGCACTGTGGCTCAATCTGCAAGTTGTACCTGCAGTCAGGAAATGGAAAGGAAAGCCAAGTTTTTTGATGCAACTGGTGCAACTCAGTCTGTGTGCAGAGGTCCTTGTACGTGTAAAACCATGTCAAGTAACACAAGGAATACAGCTGGCAGGAACCGTTGCTAACATCAAGGCAGAGCTGTAGCACTGTAGAGTTTTAATTCTTGGAGTGTGGATTTTCAATTATTGTTTCTAAAAATCTGGATGTTCCTTCAGAACAGAAGGAAGAGTGTGATGCTGTTTGGATAAACATTTGCTATTTACCTTCTTGATGTATGTCCTTGGTGTTGACTTCATAAGCCTATCCTCAAACTTGGAGAAGGAATTTTCTTTTCCTAGCTCCTTTAATTAAAAAAAGATAAGAAATGCTTTATTTTGTATCTACAGAGAATTCTTTTTGGGGCAGAGGATTCTCTACTGTATTTTTTTAGACTATCACTGTGATTGGTTGACCAGAAAAGCAGAGGAAGCACAGATAACATGGGCTTTTAGTGCAGTATCTTACCTTATCTACTGACAGTGCCAAAGAAATACTGCCAAATAGGACTATTCAGATCATGTCTGATCTCCAGAAGAACATGGGGCCGAAAATCTTTCCTAATATGTCTTGGCATAAGCCCAGTGATGTTGGTTTGAGTGAAATCTACATAGTTGGAGCCCATTTTGACATGAAAATTGGAGGATGCCTGCTTCCATCTCTTTTCCCCGATGTGCTTTATTCACTGGCAGCTTGAGCGGTCATTGGCAGAAACTGGACTTCCTGTTGACATAAATGCAAAGGACTGATTCTTTTCTCTTTACACATACCAGTTGCATTAGATACTTGATGGAGTCTGAATTTCAGTTTTTGAGTTTCCTTTTGCTAGCTATACAGTGGTTTGGTTGTGTAGTTGAGTACAAACGTAGTAAGAATTAATCATCTGCCTCAGGCTTTGGACACTGCTCAAACAGCCCTTTCCAATTACCTTTGTAAATTTTTCTGTGGCCCAGCTCTGATGTGGCTGCTGGATCTCTGTGGTCAAAGATACTGCCCATTCAGGAAAGTTTAATATTCAGTGCAAGCACATATAGTTTATCTTCCCAGTCACACTTAGTCATCCATCATAGCTGTGCCATAGTACACATCACTAGGTTGTGAACCCTTCTAATCTGAACATGGACCTGCCTCCCATTTGTAAATCCAGTTACTCAAAAACAAATCATATGCAGAACCTTTATCCAAAACCAAATCATATGCAGAACCTTTACCCAAATGATACCGTTTTCCCATTAAGGACCTACATTTCAATATTACAAACATTTAAGTTTCTCGGCTCTGTTATCTACCTCCTTAGCTTGCAATCAACCCTTATTTTATTGAGCCAGAATTTATTTCAGATTAAATGTATTTGAAATCCCGTTCAAAACACTGCCTGATATTTATTTCTCTGTGGTCTACTTGTAAAGCAGAGTAGTAATTTCTCAAAGGGTATTTTTTTTTTCTGAAGAACCAAATTTGCTCAGTTAGAGAAAAGGAGCTTACATATGCTTTGATTATGAGTGAGTGGATTGTGGGTAATAAATTAATTATATGGAGAATGGTGTTTGTGGTATTAAGCAAACCTATGTTTGAGACTCAGTGTGGAGTTGCATGGAAATTTGATTATATTACAGCTGCACCATTTGTTAGCCAGAAAGACTCAAAAATGATCATTAGATTGAAATTTTGCCTTTCAAGGAGAGCCACTTCACTATCTTTAATGTTTAACTAATAAGTAGATTCACTTCTAACTTATCTAAAAATATAGACCTTGTTCCGAACACAAAAGTTGTAAATGAGGAGCAATTTCCTTTTCTTTTCCACACGTGAGAGAGATGTAATCCACACCATACAAACGAATCACAGCATGATCTTGAGTATAGAGCCACTACCTACCACATCATAGTCATGTTAACTAATCTAATTTGTATCTCATTCTATTTAGTGTTAGGAATTTACATGTCATCAATCACCTGCTTCCTGTTGGGCTGAAAAAGCCGGGGGACTGCCAGTTTTGTCATATGGCAGCTGAAGTGAATGTGTTGACAGCTGAAATCAGGAAGCACCAAAATGTTTGAAGAGGTTTTGGAAGAGCTAACCTGCTTTTGAGTCTCCAGGTCTCAGTCTGGGTTAAATGTGAGGGGGGTAGATTGCCTTATTAGCCTTTCCTCGCAGTGAGGCTGATCGATAACTGTGCAGGACAACCCATTCCTTAACCTGAGCTGATTTTAATACCTTATTTAGTGGCAGTCTTTCCTCTTCTTCCTCAAAGTTTATGCTTCCTCTCTTTCTCTCTGTCTTTCAGCTGTACAGCTCCATGGACTTTGGAAGAAAATGGCAGCTCATGCACGAGCGGGTCACTCCAAACAGGTTTTACTGGTGAGTTATGCCCTCAGGCTTTGCTTGCTTTGGACAGGTCATGCAGGTGAGAAGGGCACTTGAAGGTATTGGTTGTTTTACCTGAACATTAAGTATACCCTCAGTTTTGGTCATCATCAACGTTATTTACTCAGTCCATAGTACATATCTTGCAGTGCTATAGTCTCCATGTTTGTATTTCTTTCCTGATAACAGTGGTGTCTTGTACGGACGAGTACAAGTCTTTCAATAATTGCAAAATTTCCTGCTTCTTTGTTATATACCTACTTACAGCAACACAGAAAAACTGCCCAGTGCTTCAGTGACAAAGCTATGATCATTAGACCTCCTATTTTTCAACCCTTTTGAGAGCTACTTAAGCCTACAACACAGTCTTTGTGCAGAGCCAGCCACTCTGACCAGTCTCCTTATGCAACCATTGGGAGAAAAGATGATTCAGACTCTGCTTTGAATTACTCTCTGAGGAGCCAGTTTCGTTCTACTGACTGGTGAGAGCCCAGGATCTGCAAACAGTTTGCTAAAAATCTGCTTTGTGACTATCTTAATTTCTGCTTCCCAAGTGTCAGCATCCAAAATTGGGAGAGTGTCTTAAAAGCAGATGATTAAACAAATTTAGTTACTGTCTCTAGGCTCCTCCATTTCAGATGCCGCTTCTCCACCATGTGAAGGCCCAAGAATTGACATCAGAGAGAAAGAGAAAACCCAGCAATATTCTTCTGTAGTTGAATCTAGGATTTGGGGCTTGAATCAGATTCTTCTTGCTGTACTTACTACACACCAGATGATGGTGTGTGTGTGAATGTGTGGATTTTGGACAGTATAAGAAGGCTTTTGAACTTCTGGGAAAGGAATTTGTAAGGGTCTTAAGTCACACAGATCTGCAAAACGTGTCAAAGGTCTAGAACCTTGTCTCACTGTGTTACTGTTTCACATTTCCACGGTGAAGGAAAGGACGTTATGTTCTCCTGGTTCTGGTGGCAGGTGGTTGATCGACCTAACTATCCAAAATCCTTTGATTTCACTATTCATGCTAGTTGCACATGACAGAGGTGAGTGTAGATCTTCTCCAGGTGTATCGTTCTGTGGAGCAGAATAGCTGGCCCTATGGGATAATTGTACCCTGCCCTTCAAATAGGACAGTTGAGCTTAGGGGAGAGGCTTTCTTGGAGTATAAAGTGCAAGGGCTGAGATGACTTGGGAACAAAGTGGAATGCCCTTCTAAAGGAGAGGCTGTGTTGTTGTGGTTTGTTTTCTGCTTTCATATAATAATGGTTAATGGAAATTGCCTGTTTGTCTCTGTCCATTTGACACCCAAACTTGTATATTGGTTTCCACAATCTACCTGATTTTTCATACAGTCTTTTGGCTGCATATTTTGAATGCTGGTTTTTAACACTGTGTTATATAAAGCCTCTCTTTCAAATGTCTCTTTCTTATAGAAAGTGTAGAAGTCTTCTCTAGTTAAAACTCATATGGCATAGACCTAGAAATCTTTATTCCACTCAGAAACAGTAGAACTCCGTTAACAATAAACTTTCCAAGAGAGCGAATTAGGTTTTTCCCAGAGTGAGAGAGATTTAAACCAATTCGTAGTGCAGGGGTCAGAGGTGTTGAGATTTTGGAACATAACTACTCCTCTTTGCTGCCTGATTCTTTCTTTTTTCCTTTCTTTTTAAAGCTGCAAACTGTGATGGCTTAGAAGCTCTAGCTTGTAAGATGTGTACAGAAAAAGAAATGCAAGGAGAACACTTTAGCCTCAGGAATTTGGTGATTTCTTTTTATTAGGCTATGAAAGAGGGAGGAAGTGGTTATAGCTGTAAGTTTCAGAGCAATATGAGCCACTACCCTGTAGAGTTCATCAGTCTATCAAATACTACATTATCAAACCTCTTAATTCAAACTTCCAGGAAAAGTGAAATAATAATGATAGGGAGATGCCAAAATCAGAGGTAAGCTGCTCATTTGTGCTGCTCTGCATTGTTTATTAGTAGAGGCTCAGGTAAGCATTCTTCATCAAATGGGACAGTCTTCATCTGATTTGAATGCAGCTGGCTTTATCTGGGGCAGCCTTTGTCAAATGTTTTTGCCTTCAAAGCCTGACTTTCATCTCTCAGGCTGCCATGAATGGGCTTGTGAAGACTATAATCTTCACCTGGTTCATGGGATCAGTCAACCTGACAGGGAGAGGTCTTATTTTTCTCTCTGAGGCATTTCCAAATTATACCTTCCCTGAGAGAGCTCAGATGTACAGACTTTAAGGCCAAGAGAAAATTATGATTGCATCAGAACTCATGAGGCTGGGATGTGAATGTCCACTCAGCAGAGGAAGCAAGACCTCTCTGTTAGTCGTGGACACAGAAGTCACTTGGTGCATTTTGCTGTAGCTCTGGCAGGGAGCATCTGTGATGGCTCCCCACTGGTCAAAACCAAAGTCCTAAGCTCCAGTCCTGATCTGTGGCTTTGTATCCTGGCTCTTGTCTTCAGCTTCTTTCCTTAGTCCTGGATGTTGGTGCTAATCACTGTGTTGTAGTTTTGTGTTGTCATGCCGTATGGATGTCACAAGTCCCGCAGTTTATGGGACAATTCTCATCAGTTCCTGAGACCAACTCAAAGTTTGTGCATGAGCTGAGATTCACCTCTGGGGCCACTCATAGTTATAAAAACTAGGATTTGAGATCTCTACTTCTGTAGTAGTGATTTAATTTGTTAGCTACACCCACTGATGGCAGTGGCAGAGCTTGAACAGAATGTGTTACTTGATGTGAGTACAGGCATTCAAATTTGGCTCCCACGTGCCTTGGCCTCCAAGATTTTAATAACTTAGGATTCTGTAAGGCTGGAAATAGGATCTTACGCTCATATGATACAGAAATTCCCAGAAACTCATCACATCTGAAATTACTCAAGATAACTGGAACCAGCATGTGTGCAAAGTTTGTTAAAGACCTACTCAACGTTCTTTTCTTTTAAAATACATTTCTGCAAATCCCTCTGGGCCCTGTTCATTTTCTCTCACTGTAACTTAGACACCTGTGCTGTCATGTGGAGGGATCTAAAAAATACAGTCCACAGTTTGTACTGTAGAAATGTTGGGGAAGTTTCCTCGTCTGTAAAACACATGATGTTCTGTGCCAACTAAATGCTGTCTCTGTTCAGATAAGAACTCAAAGGACTTGGTTTGTTCTTAAGTTGCTTTATGGCCTCTGCCTTTTCCTGTGGTGGGACAACAGGACTAAACAGGTGGGCAGGACAGTTTGCTTAATGGAGGATTCACCAAACCTTGTTCAGCACTTCGCTGGATCACAGATTTAACGTGTCATCTTGGGTGATTCAAGCTGACTTTGCCTTGTTACCCCCTAGGTTGGACTGTGATAGGAGAGCATCTCTTTTCCCTGTTGGGTGTAGTGGGTGAAGTACTCAAATATTGTGGTATCAGGTGCTACAGCAGTGCATTAGGAGCACTGAAGGGCATTAGAGAGTTAAAAGATGCCGTAGTGCCATATGAAGTCCTTTCATAACCTTATGGCTTAATTCTTTAAAATGTGGAGTTCCATGAGGTGACTTCTGTTGATTGGCTAACCAGCTAAATGGCTGTGATTATTGTTCCCTGTCCATCTGTCTGTGGAGGCCCTGCCTATGTTTGCTGAGCAGACACGGGGATCGCCGTCCTGTGCAGAGGACGGATGTATATTCCTTGGGACACCCACCCCCTTTCTTAGGGACTCCCTAGGCTGCTTTGTGCTGGAGGATTCATTCACGTTTCCTGCCTCCCACCATCACAGGGGAATATGAAGTGGTGGATGTGGGACCATGTTCCATTCTTTTTGCCTGGTACATCGTACATCTAGACATTTACCCTTCTCTTTATCTCCTTTTTTTTTTTTTTTTTTTAACATGCCCTCTGGGACTTTGGGTGATTCTGTCAAAGCCTGGGAGCGGGAAAGTGAGGCAAACCCATTTGTGTGGAAGACAGGTAGAAACCTGCACAGCATTTCTGATGGCTACAGGGATATTTTAAGTTAGTGCCCAGGATGAGCCCAGTCAGTAAAAGACACTGACATACAAACTACTGATGAAAGCTGGGCAGAAAACACTAACAAGGCAGGAGGGGAGAGGCAGCAGGAGGAGGGATATAGGATGTGCGCTAGCCCGGTTTCAAGGCGCAGTGTTTGTATCTGCAAATAGGAAAAACTTGGTGTAACAAGCAGTTCTCGAATACACTGCTGATTCCTTCACTGAGTCTCCCCAGAATTTTATTTTTCCTCTTTCTGTGATAACTAAGCAGATTTCTGGTTTTCATATCCATAAATGCCAGCCACAATATTTTTGAACTCCAAGGATTAAAACTGGGGAGAAGGGAACAGGCTATGTCTTCACTGGGAGAAGTGAAGAGGCTGTGCATCTACTTAGGCTACGCTCTGGAGTTACAGTTTTTCTGTTACAATTGTTTCGGTCATAAGCCAGCAAATTCTGTTGCTTGAGGGCAAGGTTTTCAGTCCTTTTTGTCTTGATGTTGGATAGGAACAGTGATAAAATTTAGCCAGTGTATTTCTATTTTTTTGCAGCTTGAATTTCATGATGACTAGCGGAGGCTGTTTTGGGTATCTGAGAGTAATGTAGCAGAAGAGAAGGGATTCACCTCAGTGTTTCATAAGGTTATGATCTGGGTTTGGATCTGCTGTTGGGCAGAGGTTTGTGTCTGTTTTTATTTCCTCATCTCTGTGACAGAACTGATATTTGCTAATCTCAGTGCCAATTTGGGTCCACGCAGACTGTCTCAGCAGAAGTTCCAGAAGTGACCTTTGGATACAGCTAAGGTTACCTTTACTTGACTACTTTGCCAGCAATGAAATGGTTAGTCAACTATGTGCCTGTCTCTCTTGTAAATCCCACTAATCACTAACTACCAGATGGTGTCATTGCATAGTGCTGGGGAAACATCGCCTGATTTTTTACAGCCAAGTTTAGTGTTAAGAAAACAGTCTTACAAATGTCAAGTTGACTATTAAGTAATCCTGCATTAGAGTTTTTCAGAATTAAAACCATACCGTACATGGAGCTGTGGATAAAAGGAGTAATTCTGGTTTGGCAGCCATCTATAACTCCACCTATAGCATCATTGAGGCATATACCCAGTGGCTGTTCAGGTAGACTGCGCATGAAAAACTGAAGAGGGACCTATTACTGGAGGCTCCCGTGGGCTAATGACTCATTTGCCTGTGTTAGGGGACTTGCTTGCCATGCCCTGTGGGTGAGGGAAAGGAAAAAAAACCTGGGAAAGGTTTTTCTCCCAGAGGGTAATGCTAACATAAATCTGGAATGTGTTACACTAGCCACCACAACCATGAACTGTACTACGCTGAGGACAAAATTTTCAAACCCAAGCCTCAAGCTCTGTAATAACAGTTCAGGAGAGATGAGACCTTCTTAAAAGGTCTTGGCATATATTGAAAGATTTCCTTACAAGGTCCCCTTAGTTAATTAAAGATCACAACACCATAGTAATAAGAAGAACAATTTTATTTTCCCTTTCACTTAAAAGATGGGCAAGTGGGGGAACTGTGAGTTTAGGGTTTTTCTTCTCATTTTGTATGCCTACAATTAATTCAGGTGGCACTATAGATATTTAATGTTTCCAAACATTAGGTCATAGCTGACTAGTTTGTGATCACACAGTAACTCAATGGCAAATATAGAAATGGAACCTGGATATAGATTTAGTTTCTTTTTATTGGCTGAAATAGCGTTCATTTTTGTTGAAAAAGTTTAAAGTCAATAGAGAGATCTAAGAATTTGTGTCAACATTATGAAAATATTTCTCTCAAAAAAATGAAACAAAAGAACATCCTGAAATGTTTGACATTTTTTGGATGTTTTTTAAAGTGATTTTTAAATTTGAATAAAATCTCATTTTGCAATATACGAACTTTCAAAATTAAAGTAGGGAAAGAGTGCAGTCTGGAACAAAGTGTCTGGATAAAGCAAACATAGAGGGATCCTGACTCTTATTCCCATCTTGATCTTTTGTGATGCATAGCAGATATTGGTCCCTAAAATCCAAGTCAGATGTTCAGTATGCTTATAATGTACTTCTTCATAACTGTGGTCAGTAGCTTACAAGAGTGCTCAACAAAGTTTGAGACACTTTTGTAAATTTTATATTTTGCTTTTGTCCATGAGCATATTTTTTCCTAAACTTAATCATATCCTGTTTTTCAACTATAGATCGCTAAGTGTTCTTCCAGGGATGTTGTGAAAATTTTCATGGATATCTAAGACTATAAAATCCTAAATGACCTGAAAAAACAGAAAGTCCTTCACTTTCTGTCTCTGGGAAACACTGGAGGACTGTTTTATAGAGGCCACAGACCCCCACCTGTTCTGTTTGTGCCTATGGTCTGTGTAATGTCCAGACTACCATTCACATTTTTGAGCACAGTCCATGTTTTTTTTAAACTAATTTATGAGAGATTGACACACATAGTTGGATCTGGGAACACAACTTTGTAGAAGGTGGCAAATACCCCTAGTAGACTACTGCAGGGCTATTACAGAATATTTTCTATTTTACCTGGGACTAAAAGCAAAGATATTTTAGTTTCTGGTGTATATTTACACTTTACGCTGACTAATGTCTTCATATTACAAAGGAAATTTGATACAACTAGTCTCTTTACTATGAATTTAAGCTCTGAATAGTAGCTGATGTGCTGGAAGAATTCCTAAAGGATGTTCATTGCTTGACTTTGCTGTTGTGTGATGCTCCTCTCCTTACTGCCTGCTTTCCCAGGAAAAAGTGTGTGATTTTTTGAGAGAGTCGTGTGGATGCCATGCTGTAGGGCTGCCTGGGCTCAAAGCTCTTTTAGCAAGACAAAAAAGAAAATCATACTGGCTACAAGGATTGTGTGTGATCATGAAGGGAAGTAATTTAAAATACTTTAGATTCTCCTTTAAAACCCATGAACTACATAATAAATGAACCACAAGAAAAGAGCCACATGACAGCAAACTCACAATTCATATACCACCTCTGAAATTCTGGCTGCTATCACAGCAGAATGAGTTCTTTCAACAAGTGGTATATACCCTCTGGGAGGGCAATTTTGGAGTAAGTCACCTTAGAGGAACTTTTCTTTCTAACCTCCTTTTGCTCGAGAAACACAGCATACCTTGCAGAAGGAGAGATTACCCCTTTTCCTCTAGTGTAACTGTAGATGTCCTTACATAAATACTATCTGGCTTTTAGAATTTGTGATTTGTTGTGATTTTAGTACAATTTGTGATGGTAGCCATATTTATGACTTCAGTGTACTGTGGCTGGCAGTGATTTTTTTTTTTTTAAGACTGGAAAAGTAAGGGATGAAATATTTCTGTTCATAGTTTTTAAATTTAATGATTACTAGTAAGTGTCACATATTGTACTGCAGTTAGGGCTTTTAGCCATCAAAAAGCCTTTTGCTTTGTTCTCTGATCTATCAGGTTTCTTTATGTTCCACGGACAAATCTCTCCTCTTATTTCTCCCATGGCTAATCTTGGAACGCTTTGCAGGCCCCCTCACTCTCGTGACTAAGTGTCTGAGACTGGAGTAAACCAGGGAAACCACTAGTAAGAAAGATCTTGGGAGGAATTTGTTGAATATTTCTCGCAATTAGGATTGATCCCTGGACCGGATACCCTGTCTGTCTGGACAGTGCATAGTGGAAGGATCTGTTTCCTTCTCGTGCAACAGAGACAAGGTGTCTGAACTTCATCACTGTGTTTCACAGGCTGTTGGAAGTTTAAATGCTACACTGCAGACTTGTGCAGCCTGCCTGGGTTGACTTCATTCTGTCTCTCCCTAATGCATGTGAACTCAAACACAAATTAATTTCAGCGTGTCAGTAACAGTCCCAGAGTAATTCTTTGTGATACTTTGTAGGAAGCAGTGATGAAAGCCAGCCCTCTAATTAATATATTGAATAATGCATCCCCCTGAGGCATATGGGGATCTCCCATATTGTCATAGCTTGGCAAAGCTAATCAAAAGCTAGGCTGCTGGTAGTATCATATTATGTGCCCTCTGGCTAGCAAGGAATATTCTCCCAGGTTTTTTGTGTGGGATTTGGCTTAGGTTTTGGCCTTTGTTCTATACCACACTAATTTCTGTTTATGGGCAAATGGGCAAGTTTTCATTGTGGGAGAGAACACCTCTTGCTTTTAGATGACTCGCAGAGAAATCTTTGGGAGTTGTTTTAAAAATCACCACTGTCCTGAGAAGTTGAAGAATGACCTTTTCACATAATCTGATTGTGGACATAATTTTCCAGCCATTTCATTCAGTGGCAAAACACCTGCTGACATCAGGGCGTGGAGCAGCTTTCCCGGACCCAGCCTCCCTGCTGCCCCAGACCTCATCCCAGATGGCCTACTTGGTATTCCAGAGATGCCCCTTCGTGTGGGTCCTTACAGCTCTTGTTTCGTTACAGCAGCTGGGGCTGCAAGCATTCTTGCAATGGATAAAGTTGCAATCTAATGGAGAATTTATCCTCTGTAAGTGCATCGATACTATCAGGGACCATTTTTGCTTGCAACTAGATTTTCAGTCATATCTGAAAGCTCTTCAGGTAGATTTTCTCAGGAAGAATCAGAAAAGACACAGATAAATTCCAGCTCATTTTCCTGAACTGACTTCAGCCTCCAAACCTTTGGAAGTTTGTCTGCTATTAAGTTGAACAAAACCAGTTGTTTTATTTAACAGAAGGAGCTGAACCCATGCTGCACAGAAAGAACAGTCTTATCACGGCAAAACAGACAAGATGTTTCTGCATTCATTTAAACGTGAGCCATTTGTGTCGCTCAATAACATCCATTAAAGATAAGGAGGTCCCTCTTTATGCTTTCTGCCTGTTGGAAATTAACAAACTCTCTTAAAACGACAATTCATCAGCAGTTATATGAGGCAGAATTCATTCTCGGCAAGAGAAGAAATTGAAACTACCATCCTTTCATTCCCTGGCATTCCCTTGAGCCTCCTCTGTAGAATGAGATGAGTTTAATTCTGCTATTGTTAAGCATGGCGAGCACGAAGCTACATCAGAACGTAAGACTGGGAAGGAGTATCTTATTAGCTGCACTACAGGTTCTTTTAAATAATGTTGATTCAGTAACTTGTCTCTTGCTGATCATATACAGAAGAAGGATGAGAAGCCAGTGAGTGAGGCTGTTTTACTTGCATATTTGTAGTGAGCTAATTGGAATAGAAGATAGCAGTGGTTATCATAGCTCTGTAATTAGCTCACAGATAATTGTCCTCCATTGGGCAGAAGGCAATAAAATGGGATGTAGACACAATTCCATGTTTAGTGAAATATCAGAAGTTCTACAGCTGAATTTAAGAGAGAGAAACATACTGACCTGTGACTGCCAACAAGGACTGAGGAAAATAATAAATAATACCTGTAGATTCAGAGCTGATTGCTGTAGATCTAGGTTTTCTCCCATAGGAGAAAATCCTACTTTTTATTGGAAAAAATAAAGACAAACAAACAAAAAACCCTGCCAGGTTTTTGGCCAAAGGGTACAGAAAGATTCTTAGGTTTTGCTCACAATATTTTTGGTTTTCAGGTTTTGATTGAAAATCCTTGAGGGAAGGAGACATGTTCCATTATAATATTGATTTTAGGTGCAATCTGTAATAGTGACTCCCTAAAGCCACTTCTGGGTCTGCTGTAGTTTCTCTAGAATTCTTTTTTTTTCTTTCTACAAATCATTAGATTTGAACAGTGAGTTGACACTTTGGAATTTGCCTCGAGTCTAGGAAACGGCAGAGTATTACTTTTCATTTGGCCTTGTACATTTCTTTCCTTTTATTGCTCATCTATAACAACAGATTAAGAACCCAACAAAGAGAAGTTCTTGATTTACCTACAGCTTGACCACACATCTTTAGTTCTTGACATGTGGGTAGCACGAACTCCCATTGCAGCATTCTGCCCTGAGCTTTCTTACTTGAAAAGTGTGATGCTTTTGGGGGTGGGAATGCTTTGGGACTCTGCTGTTGTGAAGAGCTGGGAGGGTGTCTAGTGCTCAACCCCCTGGGCAGCCTTGCCTGCTTGTTGTTGGTGCATCCAACTTGAGGCAAAGGAACCCACAAAAGCTCTGTGGTTGCTCTGGTCTCTCTTGCTACAGTGTCACTCTTCCACTGATGGCGAGACCTGCAAATGGCCATTCATTCATCTCCTCCATTCTGTCTGTGAGGATGCGTGTTTTGAATCCAAACCTGTCTTGTCACGAGACACGTGGTGATATGCAGACATCTTGTCACCGTTGCTTTTACCCATCATAGTCACACAGACTTGCTGTTTCTACAGACAGAGCCTGTCTTTGCATATCTGTCTGCTGCCAGAATCCTTTTTGTTCCCTGCTGCTTTGTCTTTTCCTCTTGTGGATGTTAGGACAAATGAACATCTCACTCTCAGTGGCTAACTGAGTGTGATTTTTTTGGTCAAGGAGACATGTTGATGCATTTATGCTTGCTGGTCCAGAACAGAGTAGTTTATTCTCCTCTGTCTTTTTCTTCCTTCCCTTTCTTCTTCTTCTTTCCTCTCTCTCTTTCTTCCCTGGCTGATGGTTAAAAGTCAAAGAATTAAATAAGCCATTTGTTATTTTCAGGTTAGCATCTGAAATGAAGAGAAACAACTGTTACAAAAGGTTTGTGTAGTTTTTCACATTGCCTTTCTCCAAAATGCATAAGCTGAGCCACAAATTTATTTACAGAACGTTAGATGTTATCCCAGGGTGACTCTTCAGAATATTCTGCAACAGGGAATGTGGAGACTCATCCTTCCTTAATCAATAAAAATGTACAATGCCCAGAGGCATATGGGGCTCATCAGCATATCCTCTACATTTTGCCTGTGCCAAGTTTTATACTGGTGTCTCCTCTTTGGACAATTTAAGTTTTATTTTTATTCATCTACTGCTGCATTCATTTATTAAATGATGCTCTCTGAAGCTTTTCAGAGGCACTATGTTCTGCCTAGGACTCTGTTCATATCTGAATCACTGAGTGTTTCAGGCATGTTATAATTTCAGTCAGAAAATGTTCATACAAATGATGGCAATTAAACACACAGCGGACTAAGAATCCTTATTTTGGTGTAAAACATTACTTGAACAGGTCACGTTTAAGATACTTTTGCTAGGAGACAAACTCAAAGGAATGTTACAAGTCTTCTGAACATTCCCTTCCAGGGAGGGAAACAGTAACTTCGGTGAAGCCCTTAGCTGCAGGACCAATCGGCTGAGCTGATGGCATCTTTGAGCATGTACTTTGCTTCTCCAAAGTGGTCAGAAACAGGGCTGATTCATGTTTCCAGAAAAAACAAAGCAATAATCTCTAGCAATTGCCCATCTATAAAACTTTAAAGGGAGGATAGCCAAGCACTGGGCAAACATTAATTAACTGGGCATCAAAATATAGTAGGCACTAAAATAATTTTAAAACCAATGCAGGGAATGAGATGAAAGTCACTCAATATGTCAGTGATCAGTCTTGGAAGAGAAACAAAAACTCTGTGCTTGACTTTCACAGATCTGTGCAAAGCACAGCTGGCTTGAAAATGTAATTTCCCGGATTTATTTATTTTTCCTGAAAAGATGAAAAAAACACACCACACCCACACCCCCTGCAAATGGTTCTGCTCCCAAATTTTCCATTGGGAAACAAAGATTTTTTTGTGAATTAAAATGAACGAATCCTCTGGATTGGATTCCTGCCCCACCCCAATAATTTGCCTTAGATTTTGATCATCAAAATGACTTTTGTACACAATAATTTCTGCATTTTGGGTTTCCACTTGTTCTCCTATTTTTCTGCTTTCCCTGTCCTGTTCCAGAAAAAGAGGGATGGTGGGGGAAGAAAAGGATGAGAAGGGAGACAAAGCTAAAAATATGTAATTTTTTAGTGTTTCCAAAAATATAGTTTTATTCTTGTTTTCCTTAAATTTAGAATACTAAAATAAAATAGTGTCCTGCAAAAGATGTCCTTTCCTTCAGAACGCAAAACAGAACCAAACCCTTCTGTTGGAATCTGTTTCAAACTTGTCCACCATTAAGTTTTCAGGCCTCTAACCCCGGGTAAATCCCCTCTCTCCTCTCTAGAAATGCCTTCCTTAAAGCATCGCTGTCTGTGTTGGATGCATGTGGGACAGAGCTGACACTATATGGTGCACTGAAGCTTTGAGACATCTTCAAAACATTAACATCCTGACTTGATGAGCTGATGCTTCATTACTTCCACCATATCCCAATGCTGGTGCTGCTAGGACTTGGCAAAACAAGGCTTCTTATTCAATTGGGATAAGCCCCCGAGGCTGCTTTTATACATCCTGCGTCGGCTGTACGATGAGTCAGGAGCAGCAGGCTGCACGGGAGTAGCTTATTTAGTTTGTAAGTAAGCAGCAGGAGTGTGACTGCACCTGGGAGCGCACCCGCTGGGCGCTGGCTTGGCGTAGCTGGCAGATCTGCTCCCGGCATGAGTCTCAGTGCCCACGAGAAGTTATTTCAGGCTGGGAAATTAAGATGCCACCTGCAGCACATGCCCTGCCTGTGCTGCTGGCCCTTTCAAACCTTGAGTAAGGATCTTCAGCCTTCTACCCACACACTTTTTTGAGTTTATTTCACAAAGATGTGGTTGTTTATATGGGTTTATAGTATAGGTTGGGGAAGAAATGCCAGAGGACTTTAAAGGGCTGAGACCTACTAACTGGTTGAGAACTAGACAGAATTATTTGTACTTGCTTAGTTTTTGGTATTAGCATACAGAGAAAAGAAAAAAAACATGAATCAACAGCAGCTTTGTTCTGTTGATAAATATCCTTCATTCAGTGCCATTTCTTTCACATTGCTGTTAATTTCTGTGATATAAAGAGTCAGCTTCTTTCATGTACTGGGAAGAGGAAAAATGTTTCTGTGTGCAGCAGAGCCCGCTGTCTTGTGTGGATTCTCTAGTGATTGGTGACATGGTTGAGCCTAAATGCCAGCTTTTCCTTCAAGGAAAGGATGGATTTGGACCTCTTTCCTCTCCTTAGCTTGCTGTATCCATGAAACAATTGTGTGTAGCAACTTTGTAGTTCTGGGACTTGTAATCCACTGAGTTTAGAATTAATTTGTTTATACTTTCAGCAGGTAGTTGGGATGAGATACAGGTAGGCAGATGCATGTATGCACATACAGAAACACATGCAGAGGCTGTGGACACCTTAAGTTTTGTTCTCTTTGAGATAGCAGGCAGAGCACCTCCTTAAAATTCATTGGGACCTTTTTAAAAATGGTTGGCTCTGCTGAAAAGAAATTAGTTGAGAATAAACACTTGGCAATATTTTTGCCTTATCTTGCAAGCTAAGTCTCACAACAATTACTTCTGCTGATGTCCAGAATTGTAGCATCACAGAAATTAGTACTGGGAAAGATGTAGAAAGCTCCAGGGACCTGGCTAAGACACATTCTTGAAGTATCTTCCTGCCCAGCTTTTTTTCCAAGCTTCATTTGAAATATGCTGTGCAAGGAGGGTTTATCCGTAACTCTTCAGAGACCTCATCACATTCTACCCCATCCGGCAGCGCCTCCCCCTTTTCAGCCACAAAGAATGGTGTTGTACTTACGTGTTTAATAAATACATTCTTTCCCCCAACAGTTCAACATTTGTGTCTGTTTTTAACTAGGGTAGTTTATGGTGTGTTTCAGGCCTGGGGTGTATGCAGCTTGTGTGCACATTGGCTGTTATGTGTGCAGCGTTAATGCCTTATGAATCTAGTTTTAGACTTGACTACAGTAAATAACAGTGAATACAGAGAATCCCCTTGACCATCTGAAGGTAACTACAGTGATTGATGACTTGGCAAGTGTGATGCCATATCAGATGGAGAAGGTAGCCTGTTGGCTGTTGGCCCATGTTGAAAGGTATGTGTAATTTAGCAATGGCGCTATGTGGAAAGATCCAGATCAGTTGAGCAGGAATTGTATGGATCAGTTTCTGCTTCCATCCTCCCATATAGTCATGACCCTTCTGTTGCTTGGATGAATGAGTCCCATGCACTGCTTGCCTGGTACCACACAGAAATATTTATTCACTTCTGGGGCAGGATACAATCAAAATTGCAGCAGACTAATTGGCAACATCCGCTAATTTGACTGCAGTTACCTGCAGCAAGAGGATGTGTTTTTCCCCCTTTACATATTATTGCACAATAAATGTGCCTTGCTCCTTCCTGTTTCCAGCCCTTATCTACTGCACAACATCCTGCCAAGTAGTCTCCATCTGTTTCCTCTCTCTCTTTACATGAGCAGTAACAATTGCCTTCAGTTTGACATCCCAATCTGCAGAAAGGACTTTCCAAGTTGGCATCTTGGGAAAGTCTCAATCCATTGTAAAAGTTTTGGTTTTGTTTTCAAAGCCAGAGCTGCTGAATGCTATCTTGACTGGTCAGAAACCCTGGCAAAAAACTCAGTCTAGCACATTCCAAACCAAGCTTGAAGGGTGATCCCTGTGACCTGATTTTTTTATCTTGTTGTGAATGCTTGACACAAATGTTGCTGATGTCCAGTGATACCCACCCCCAAGGTAATAGATCCAGGAGATGAAGGGATAGAGCATGTCTTATTCTCTGCTGATGGTTTAGGGAGCAAGATGAACAGCAGGCAGTCTGAATGGCTCAGCATTCTTGATCTAAGATGCTAGAGTAGCTAAATCTCAATGCTGTCTGTCATTGTTAAATGCCTGATGTCTGGAAGATGGAAAGAAAATAATGCAAAAATTGTTTATTCCATGGAAAGACAGTAGAGTTGGTAGAACCAGTGAGCTCAGGTGTGCAGCAGGCAGGTAACCTGGAGAGTTTATGTACTTCTTTTTTCCTTTCTTTGCATCTGCTAGAATGTTTCATTTTGGACTATATACTATCTTATATAAAAACATTTCAGGAGTAGCTACTTACAATGCAGAATACTGTGTTTTTCTTGCCTTTCTTGCTTGCTCTCCCTCCTGGTCACAGATGAAATATCAGCAGAGTGGCCTAGTAAATGCACATCCATGCACAATGCTCTTCCCTCAGGATAGAGATAAGGATTTTGCCAGGGTCTTATCCATCTTTCAGCTTTCAAGAACACACAATCCCCTTCTTTTCAGAAAGGAGGAAAGATCTTCTGAAAAGCAAGAGCTACCATGAAAACAAAAAAGAAAAGCAGCAGCAGAAGACAGAGGAAAAAGTAACCATTGCTTTCTTCCTAATAGGATCCAGAGGTAGTTTGAATTCTTAATTGGCCAATGACCCTGTGCCAGCTGCAACACTGGCTGCAGGCTCCATGTTTCGAAAACTGCCTTTGCAGCAGTAAGGAAATGTGTCAGCAGGAAAAAAATGACCTTTCCTGTCACTTCTGCCTGCATCCTCTCAGCATTTTCTTGTCCAAGTGGTGATAAATGAATAGGGATGGTGGAGGATGTTGATTTAGCATGGTTTCTCACAAGCGAGAGCGCCCTTTTTTCCTCCCCACGGCCATCCAAGGCAGCAGCACACATGGGTGTGTTTTGTGGATGTTGGTTTCAGTTTTGCCGTCTGGAGCTTGTGCACATACAAAACACAGAGCTGAGCTCTGCATGGAGCTTGAGGTGTGACCAGCCCACTCTGTGGGCTCCACGTGGTTGTAGAGAACACGCAAGGGAAGCGGTACGTCAGGGGATGCTGACATCTCTCCTCCTCATACTTTAGTTGCTCAAGTAGTTTTGAGCAGTGCATCCTCCAAAAGTTCTTCAGAGAGGTAATGTGTGAGAAAATATAAGGCTGAGAAGGTGTCTATTCTTGTTTTGTTGCTGTTCTTGTATTGCCAGACCTGATAGGTGCTTGTAGTGGGTTCTCACTGGGGTGGGGTACAGGAATAGCTTTACAGTCTGTGTGTGCATGTTTGCCGCTGTGCTCCGGGACCTGCATCCACGTCTTGCTTTTTCCACTGCCCAACTTTGCATTCTTCATGTAAAGGTTCTCCAGACAAATGATGAGACACCATTTACTGGAAATACTTATATTCAGGAGTCAGAGCACAGCAAAGCAAAGCTGTGTTCTTTGCCAGTGGGAATAGACATGAGGTGAGGCATGAAGAAACAGCATTGATTGGGGATTTGTTTTGCAATCAGAGTCTTTGATATAACAGAGCGACTTGGTTTAGGAGAAGGAAGGATGACCGATGCCTCACTTCTACAGGCTTGTTATCTGCCTGCAGATAACAGGAGCTTGTCTTGCTTTTGGGTTGCAAGAGATTGCTTTGCGAGCTTTTCCACTTGAAGTGCGGTATTCGGCGAGCAGAGGAGTACTAGGGGCGTGCTGTATGCTGGTCCTTTTTTCATCGTTGTCACTGTTCTGAAAAGAACCATCAGGCTTATCAAAACTAATTAAGGAATCAAGTGGCTGGCACTGGGAAGGAAATTCAAGCTAGAATGACGTGTTTCAGGAGACTCCTGCTGTCTCCTGGTGCTCACGTATTAGGCGTGGTAAGTGGAGTCAACCCGCAGAGCTTGTGTATGCAAACGCACAGTGGTAAGGAGCATTTTCGATTTTGTTTGGAAATGCTTAGGTTCTTCAAATTACAGTCCCTTCTAAAACGGATATTGTTGTGGCAGGCCTTACGCTTACGCTTCTTACGACCTGGGCCAGGGGTCGGTTTGCCCCATTGCTGCAGGGGCGCACAGTGCCCCCTCCATGAGGAGGGGAGGGAGCCGGGGGGGCATGGGGGGCCGGGGGGGCAGCCCGGCATTGTGGCACCAGGACACGGCTCTGGGTAAAAGGCGATGACCCAGAAGGAAGGCTGGAGGCTGCAGCCTCCGGGGTGAGGGCTGGGTTTGAGTAGGAGGCCTGTTGGTAAGGGCTGTGGGGCAGGTCCCTAATGTGTTCCCGATCTGTACCTGAGAGAATGTGGTATAATAATGATATATATCTCTCTCTATCTCCCTCTGATAAGTTGTGATGGATAGATACGTCGGTAAGTACGTACCTCTGTCCCTCTTGGCATGTCATAGGCAAGGGTCATGTTTCCTGAACAGCTGAAATTACAGCATTTAGGGATTCCCACTTACAGGAAAAAGGCAGAAAACTGCTGAGAACTAGAAAGATGTGTGTCCTTTCTATATATTGGGAAATAATGTTGCTGCACACCGTAGTGTTTTTTACTGACAGTTTAAGGAATTTGTCTTACTGTCACTGTCACTGTCCGGATATTTGGAAGATTTGACCCTGATAATTACCTGGTCAGAGGGACTCGGGCCCATTCTGGCATCCTTACGGGTAACAAACAGTGCTTTCTTCCTTGTGGGATCACCCTGAAACTGATGGTAGCGATTAAGGAGCAGACTATTTCTCCCTGGGAGTAGAATGATGAAAGCTCTGCCTGTGCTGCTTTGTTTTGTTGTGGTGTGTTTTTTTGGCCACAATTCACAGTGTTGTGAATGGACTCGCTATTGATGTGGTGCTCTAGTTAACAAGCAGTGCCAGTTTCAGTTACCTACACAGTGGGTCATAATGTAGTTGTTTTGGCACTTGCAGCACTGGCCGATCTTAGCTGAACTCCAGCACATTCATATGATTGTCATTGCTTCAATGTTTTTGTGAGATCCACAAAAATGTATCAGAGGGTCTGTATTTTGTTTGTTCTTTTTCTTTTCTCTTTTTTTTTTTTTTTAATGTTTTAGCTGTTGATGCCTCAGGGGTGAAAGCAGCAAAAGATTTCTTAGAACTGTTTCAGAACATTAGGGAATTCTGAACATTGGCTGGCTCAGAGGGAATCTATTATTTACAATCTACTGTATCAAATTCAGCTTCTGCCAAATTAGAAACTGATTTTTGTCACTGTTCCTTTTTAATCTAACCCTTTGGTTAACTCAGGAGAAGCAGTTCCATAAATCATGTGGACATCTATGGGGTCTTTTTTTTCCCCCCTGCCAGCCATTTCTAGGACTAAATGTTCATCTTCCAGTGATTCTTATCAGCCAGGACACTAATAATAACATTTCTGTTCTGGGATTGACTTTCCCTTTGCCAGGAGGAAAACTACCATAATGTGCCTTGCAAAGTATTTTTAGGGAGTAAAATAACAACGCATAGGAAGATTTGACTTGAGGTGCTTGGGTTTCAGCCTGTGAGGTTAAAAAAACTCTTCGGTCCTGTTTCATGATTATCAAGGACCATGGCATGGGACCATGTGGTGAATAATCACAGAATCATTAAGGTTGGAAAAGACCTTTAAGATCATCAAGTCCAACTATCAACGCAGCACCACCATGCCCACTAAACCATGTCCTGAAGTGCCACATTTGCATGTTTTCTGAATACTTGAATGAATACCTTCTCACATTTTGTTAATCAAAACTTCACCATGCATATGTGCATCATTGTTTTCCTTTTGAAGATGGGAAACTGAGGTAAACATTATCAAGATTGCCCCACAAACCTGGGGCAAATCAGGAAATTCAGTCTCTCATGTCACTATTCAGCTAAGTAAAATCTCTTTTTATTTGCCCTCTGTAAGCGTAAGGTTTCTGTGCCCTTGTTTTTCTTTCAGCATTAAGACAGGGCTCTGGTTTTACTGGACCTTGGAACTAGCTTGCTTTGCCACCACAAGAATGATTACTGTAGTCTTGCTCTTGTAGACAAGGGATAGGCAGGTTCGCTCACGAGCAGCTGGGAAAATATCTGTCCTTAGGGTTAGTACATGCCCCTGAGCGCAGGCTCTGTAGAAGCACAAAGGAGACAAGTTGGTAGGAGGTAGGGACCTCCATGCCAGGTGTCACAAGGTAGCCTTGAACTGGTTTTGCTTTCCATCACTTCCCTCTGTCTGATTGCAGCCTTTTATCTAACTGGCTGCCTTCTTTCTCTCTCTCTCTCTCTCTCTGTCTCTCCCCCTCCCTACCCCCAGGTCGGTGACCGGTTTGGATAAAGAACCTGACCTTGTACACATGGAAGCCCGGACAGCTGACGGACGTGAGTGCCTGCAGCCAACGCTGAAAAAGTGGGCTTTGAGTCAAGAATGGAGTGGGAATGGAAATTCACTTTACTCATTTTGTCTCCTCATTTACATTTTAATGGATAGGAAAGATGTGGGTCATGGGGTTTGATGTGAGGCACACTCTTATCCTTAGCCTCAGGGGGGAAATTCAGAGACTGCAGGGCTTGTGTCTGTGGGGAGGCTGGGCAGAGGCACAATCTGTCGGGCTAAGGAGCTGTCTGTTCTGTTCTCTATTTAGCTGTTTGAGTATCATGTATTTTACATGAATCATAAAGAGCTGGGCTACCAGCACCGTGCAGTACAAGCCTCCCTGCATTTCCAGAGGTGTTCAGAACAGCTAGATTGTACCTGGGAATTTGAGAAATTGTCTACAGTCAGACTTCTGCTCTGGCCAGAGTGTCCCTATGCCCCAGGTACCCTTCGTCTCATATTGAAAGGATTTTTCAGTTTTACTTTTGATGTATGAATAGGTGTTCTATATCGAAACATTACAGGCCTTGAAAAGGTGCCCAAATCTGAAGTAAGAAAGAAAAAATGATAATTCTTAACCCCTCACTGAAATGAATCTAACCACATTTGCAGTAGAATGGATTCCTGTGTGATTAACCTCCAGCAAAGAAGACAGCATTAGGAGTAAGTTGACCTTTTCTACCGCATTCTCCAAACTGGTTTAGGTATTTCACACAGGAACTACAGCATGGTAATCCATCTGCTCCTGGGGTGGAACCAGCTTTACTCCAGCTCGGTGCTACACAGCATGGGACATGTCCCTTTTACACTTCAGGGACAGTGTAGAAAGTAGCATAGGACTGAGGTTGTAGAGGATTTCTGGGAGGAAAAGGCCTCATTTTTGTTGGTTGCAAACTTTCCTCCATTTTAGTCAAGCACTGCGTAGGCCAGATACAGTGTGAACAAGCTCCTGTCTACGAGGGTGGCTTCTCTGAGGCTGTAGATCTTCTAAAACACTCATTGGCCTCCCACTGCTATTTAGTGGTGGCAACTGAATAAATATCCAGGCAATAAAAGCTCAGGGGTGACAGCTGTTTGTTGAATATGTGGAAAAACCAAAACAGGCCGGCAGGTGGGGGGGCAAGGTAGGGAGGCTTCTGCAGTGCCTTTGTTGCTGCGTGCTGTTGCAGGGATTCTGGGAGAAGTGGCCAAAAGCAAGCAAGCAAACAAACAAACTGCTGATGCGGTCTGTTTTCAAACTAAGTTTAAACTTGTTCACCCAGCTATTTGAATATTGGATGTGTCAAAGATGTAGATGCTTTGTTTGAAAGATGTCTCCCCAGTTTGCAGATAACTCTTTCCCTTCAGGTCTTGTTTGCTCGGAGGTTTGCTCTTTGTTCTTGTTCTAATGTATAAATTCAGCATTTTGAAACTGGCAGTTGGTGGTATTGAGGGTTCCACTGAAAGTCAGACTGAAACCAGTCGTGTCGGCAAACCAGGTGCGCTGCAAGCCGTTGTCCCAGCAGACAGTAGGCACAGGCGAGACCTGGCTGGCTGTGCCGGCCCCGCTGGCATGTCCTGCTGGCATGTCCCGCTGAGGGATGACACCAAAATGACTCCTCTCCCAGCCAAGCACAGCACAGAAGAACCGGGTTACTCCAATTAGAGTTTTTAAGGCTTAAACATATATTAGTTTGTGTTATAAAACATCTACTGCCTCAAAGCTATAGCCTCACCTGGTGTGAAATAGTACAGTTCGGTATACTTAGGCAGGTTGAACTTCTCTCCTAGTTGGGTCTGTAACCAAAATGGGCCTTCATGCTCTCAGTGAAATGGCTGAGGCACTTACACCTGCTGGAAAATGGGTCCCTGCAGTTATTTCCTCTTGATCAGAAAGTTTCTGATGAAGGTTTTCCTCAGTGGGGAGAAGGAAGGGGAGGCTTTTTTAATGCTTCTTAGGTCAGTCTGGTGGCTCAATGACTTATTTGATGCATTAACAGACATAGATTTGAGTATTCCCTTGCTCAGTTCTATTCAGGGACAAGAATCCCTGCCTTCAACATCCCTGGCCACTTGAAAAGTACATGATTCTTCTTGAGGGGGCATTGGTCTTTCCTCTTCTGTTTTCCTCCAAGCTTTTCATTTAAAAAAAAAAAAAAAGGCTGGGAGGAAAGTGGTATTTAGGATTAGATTCCTGAACTTGATTTTTTTTTTTTCCTTTTTTTCTTTTAGCAGTAATGGGACTCAAGAACCTATCTAATACAGATTCAGACACTCGAGCCTAAAATATGCAGTGGGTCTGGGAAGAGGTGATGGGGCATGCTAGAGTCTCATTCATCCATAAATGAGTCAGGGCTATCAAGAAGCTCATGGAGCTGGGATGTGGAAGTCCTGTTCACCACTCAGGTGTCTGTCCTGCCCCATAGTTTTGTCTGTCCGGTCATTAGGAATGGTAGGGTCTCTGAAAAAAACACCTGCCCCAGAGTCCTTAAATATTTGAAAGATGCTGCTAATTCTTGTGCCTAGCTGATCTCAAGCTGTTCCTGTCTTTTGTAGCAGATGAATTTTTTCACATTTTTTTCAACATCTTGGCAGAGCTATTATAGCAGAAAATAATCTAAGCTTGCATTTTTAAATTATAAAAACATGTAGGAGCCTTGGGCACTGTACCTTCTGCCTGGGTGTAACAGGCAGCAGCAAGGACAGGGTTGAATGCAAGGGAACTATTAGAAATACACTGACACAGGCACCCACCAGCAATACTTGGAAAGATGTATTAAACTTTCTGATGTTCAGTGAGATAATCTTCTCCCCACTCACAGGTACGGTGCAATACCTTAATTAAAAGGAGAAGGGGGAAAAAAACTAACCAGAAAGATAAAACAGGGTAACTAATTCCTGGGGAATAATTGAGTCTCCTGTCTACATTTCTAGATCCTCTTTCCCTTTGAGGGAAAAATTGCCAAGGCCAGCTATTTTTTTCTTTTTTTCCCCCCTCCCATGGTCACCTTCACTGGCAGTTTATGATTTTAAGTCTTGCCTGGCACAAGGATGTCACTTAAGCTGAGTCAATCTGCCAATGCAACTTGTTTTCCATCAACTGCCCTTCTCCACACTAGCCGTGCTGGCCAGCCATGCCCGCTTTTAGCTGGCTTGTTAACGCTGCCAAGGAGGACCAGCCGCTGCTGTCCTGTGTCTCTGTAGGTCACAGTAACCTGCATATAGGTCTGCCCTTTGCAGCCTTCAGCACAGTTTGACTATTTCAGCGTCTCCCTTCAGGGACCCATATCTTTGGGTGTTACCCACCAGAGGGAGCCTCTTGTGCTCCTGCTACCTGCCAAAACTGTCATGACTGGCGGGCAAAGAAGAAACTCAGTAGTTTGGCTTATTTCACCAGTTTATCACTGCAAATTTCAAGAAATTGCTTCAGTTTTATCACTTCTAAAAAGGGGAAAAATACCCTCCAAATTCTCAAGATGGGAAGATTGTGTTAATTAGCAATGGGGAGGTGTTTTGAGTTCCTCAACTGGAAAATGCCTGCACATCTGAGAAAGCCATTTCCTGATCCTAAGTGAGATAAGTTGGTGGGAAGGGTTTGTGCGGAGGTATGGATGCTGGGATTTGAGCTGCAGCAAACCCTCCAGGTTGGTTGATGTCCATATTGGCTCATTCACAAATGGGATGAGAAAGTAGCTGGGTGTTGGATAAGCATGAGAAGTTTTTGAGGCTGTCTAGGAAAAAGGGAGCTCTTCTCAACTCCTTTTGCAGTGGAACATAATAAAAAGAACCAAAACCTGCCAAAACCCAAAGCCCATAATTCTAGTGCTGCATGGGTTGATATATAAGTTGTAAATAATCCCTACATAGATGCCAACCTCCCTTAAGACATACATCTCCCAGGGAAAGGTGAACAAGCTTTTAAAAGCATAGCTTGGGCACATGCCACCTGCCCCTCTGGGGTGGCCATCTTTTTTCTTTGTGACTGTGCAAAACAGGGCTGAGAAATTAACTCCCTTTGGTTAGAAGTTAACTTTCAACAGTTAGAAGTTAACTTCCAACAGCTTGGAAGTTAGGATGCCCCCTTCTCTCTTAATTGACATTTTTGTGGAGTGGCTTTATACTCTTCAAGGAGCTTGAGCAGGGACTTGGGGTTGTTTCTTGCTTGCATTCACACACAAATGTGAACTGTGTGCTGTCATATTTTCACCTGATTTTTTAAAATATTTTTTAAAGGGAATTATTTTTCAATTTTTGGGGGGCAGCAGGAAGCAAGGCAAGACTTGAACTTATTTTTGTGTCCAAAGGCAGACAGGTTTGAAGATAATTTTCTGCATCTCTGTTTTCTTTCATAGGCCTTGTGTTGTAAAATGTATGAAAATAAATAAACAAGAGACTAAACAGAAGATGGGTAGTGAGCTACCACCAACTTCCTATGAATATTAATCCGCTGCCATTCTTTTAGTATATTTGATTGCTGGTGTAACACACTCAAAACGACACATTTCCCAACATGCAGGAAGCTAGTTGTCATGTCAACACTTGTGATTTATTTGCATTTATTTGTGACAGGTTTTTATTCCTCTTCCCATTCTGTCACTCAGCAGCAGCAAATTATCCCATTTTTTGGAGGGATAAGAATATCCAGGTGACTGTGTGGGAGAACATACTGGAGGGAATGAGTTTCTAAAAATACATCTCCTGACCTCTCCTCCTTACTCTCCCTAATTTTAGTGCTACCTCAAAGAACAAATCAAGGCTGCTGAGCTCTTTGGGTAGCATGACAGTATATAAGACTCCCTTGTTTTCTGAGAAGTTACTTTTATCCACTGCAAAGATGTCTTAGATTCCATGTTGAGGGGGTAAATAGCAGCTCTGGACCAAGTGTGTGTATGTCAGTTGGTGAAGAACCTTAATTTATCCCAGCTGAGAGTCTGACCTCTCTGCTGCTGCTGGTATTTTATGCTGGGAGAAAGAACAACTCTGATACTCCAGTTATTTGGCACTGTCTCTAGGTCAGATATTTTTCACCATACACTTCAATTACCTCTGGATACTCTGAGCTGGCACCAGCAACAGTTTCTGCTGCTTTAGCATCATCAGTGGGACTACGTTTTCATTGCTGTGCCAGACCTATGCAACTGCTCTGAATCAGCCAAGTAGCCCTTATTAACCTAGAATTCCCAGCGCTTCAATCCAGAACCAGGTCTGCAGCATTTAAACGTGGACCTTCAGTCATGCAACTGGTCATGAACCTTTATGAGATTAAAGCTTGGCTGTAGTTATGACTTTTTTTTACACAATACCTTTTAAAAATTATTATTCTTGTTATCAATGTCTCTGACTTGCGTTGTTTTTGCATTCTTAAGAGTCTGTTGGTGGGACAAGGCTATGGAAGTGGAAACTGCCAGTTTGTGAATGTTGTCTTTGAATCTGGGAAGGTAGTTAAGATGAGTGTCAGAGGATTTCAGTCATGCCCCCCAGTGCTTTCCATTGAACCACATTTTGCTGTCACTAGAAAGACACAGACTAAGGACAGGAACAGGTTTTATGGGATGAAGAATCCTGCAGGCAGCTTAGCTTGGCTAGTTACTGCCTTTTTAAACATCCTTTTCATCCTTTTGGGCTCAGTTTGACAAGATCCTTGTTAACAGGTGCAGCTGTGTACTAAAATCACTGCACTAGTCTCACCCCAGCCCTTATAAAACTCACTGTTTTCTTCTTTGATGATCTGTCCTTGCCCCTTGTAGAAAAGAGAACAAGTGCTTGAATCTAAGCAGCCTGTAGAAGTGCTGCAGTGTAAAAGACATGACCCTTTTATCACTACAGCCATCATTTTAGTTGTATTTTCATTTTCTATCTAATTTGCAGTTTTCAGAAGAGCAGTTGAAAGTCAGAGATGGCATATTTAGATTACATACATCGGGAGACACAGTGCCTTGATTGTTCTCTTTCATGAGATCCTTTCTTTAACCTGAGTGAAATAATGCTTAATCCCCTATAACCCCTGCCAATTTACTGGTGATGACCGTGTCTCTTCTTGCCACTCTGAGCAACTTTCTATATGTCTGCTTTTGCCTCATGTCGTCTTCATGTTCTCCCAGTCCTGTTCCTTCTCTCAAGCAATGTCAAGGACTGACAAGGCATCCCATTAGAGTGATGGTCTTATCTTCTCTCTAGACAGAAGCATTTGATGCCTCTTGCAGTGCATGTAACTACTGTTGGGACTCTTCAGCTAGTCGTGCTATTTCTCATGACCATGGCGTTTTCATACCTAGCCTATATTGGCTGTAAATACTTAATTTGGGAGATGCTTGTCATTTTCACAGCAAAGTGAGTTAAACTTCATAGTGCTGGTTTGGGGTTTTTTTCTCCTTGTGTGTTACTACCACAATTAAAACCAGTCATCAAGGCTAGGGTATTTCAGGGGGAGGATGGGAATATAATTCCCAGCAGGGTAGTGGAATCGATAAATTCTGCCTGGGTGGCTTTTGAAATCTTCTGCTCTATATGGTCTCATCATCAGTTTTCTGATGCATTTATGACTTGTACCCTCCATTTATGGTTTGAACTCCAGAATCTCTTGAGGGATGTCTGCACAATGGGGAAGGGAAAGGTGAGTGAGGAAAATGTGATGAATTCCTGACTCCAGAGAGCAGTTACAGTTTTAAAGGCTGGAGGTAGGTCATGCAAAAATGTCTAGCTAGTTGGAGATGAGGTTAACACTTCCCTTCAGACACCTTCTTTTGAACTGCTGATGACATTTTCAGACAAAAGCTCCTACCTGGGCTTTTCTCATGTGTACATATTCTTCCATTACAGACACCCACTATTTGACCTGTCGGATCCAGGAGTGCTCGGAGACCAAAAGGAGTGGGCCATTTTCACGCTCCATTGACATCAGCTCCCTTGTTGTTCAGGATGAATATATCTTCATCCAGGTATGTTGACTCGACACGTATGTTACATGAATTCTGCCTGTGTGAGGTATTTGTTCTGTGCAAGAGAGGAGGCATATTCTTAGGACAAGTGCACAGGACTGCAAGTAAGAGTTGGGAGTCTATATCTGCCTGCTGTAGATTAGCGCTGCAGTCTAGGATAAAACAATTGATCTCTATGCTCATCACTTGTCTCATAGTGATATATTTTGAAAGTTCATTCATCAATAGTCATAAGGGTCCATGGGTTTCACAGAAGCTCTAACTTGCTATTGTTGTGGCTACTTGGAAAATACAAAGCAGCTAGTGATGAAGTGGAGAGAACAAAGAAGAACAAAGGAAAGGTATGAGTGATCATTTTAACAAATGCAAAGGTTTATGCTCATTTGACAGTCAAGTAATGCTAATGGAGTAAACAAAGATTTTCAGTAGGAGGTAAAATAGCAGACAGACTGGAAAAAAGATGTTACAGGGCAACCTGAAAGTGGAAGATGGTTGTAAATTTGTCAGCTAGTTGATGATGATTTTGGAGATGACTGAGAGAAATTGAATGAGAAACTACTTGTTCTTGAGATTTTCTGACAATACTGGCTGGCTGGAACAAGGCCATCTCTCCCCATTTCATACCTGTGGAAGTGTGAGAATTAATAGTATGGTACGGAAGAACGCTTCCTCAAGATGTGCTGTTACAGAAATACAGAGTGAATACTGGGAGCCAGGCTGCAGTGATTTCAGGTCGTAGAAAGCTCAGGAGACACAGAGATTACAGACATGATGATGTTAAGTGCTTGTCACCAATGCTGAAGAGGGGGAATGAGAAGAGATGAGATGGGGCTTGGATCCAGGTGGTGCAGAAGAAACATATGCTTCCTTTTTTGAGTAAGACTGGGTTATGTTAAGCTCCTATTTTACTTTCTTGGGGGAACATCTTTCCTGAATGCATCCAAATTATAAGAAACTTCTGCTCTGTTTATTGTGAAATTCTTCTTAGAAAAGGTAGTTTAAGGGGGAAGGCTAATAATTCTGTGCTGGGATTAGGTGGAGGACTGGATGCATATGAACTGGGAGGACTACCATGTGGAAACTGCATGCATTTGAGTAGCGTTGGCAGACGTTTCCTCCTGTGAGTAGGGGAGCCTGCTGCTCCGGACATGACCAATAGCTATGGGAGCCTTCTGCTCCGGACATGACCGATAGCTATGGGAGCCACAGCTCCCTTCATTTCCCCATGAAACCCAGCCTGGTACCGCTTCCTTTGGCATCATGGAAAGACCTGCTGCTAGAATACACTGAGAATGTAACTTTTGCAACCTAGTAAGTCATGACTTGCCTAGAGGCGATGGCTTTCCAATCAGTAAATGCTCAGCTCTCCAAGGAGTATTTTAGCGAGATGCTTTTAATCTGGCGTTTTATATCTGTAGCTGAGGGTATTGTGGAACATCGAATTCTTTATGTCTAGCATGAGGTGTTACAGACACCTCTCATTCCACAGGTCCCACTTGTGTTAAAACAAGGCTGCTCTGTTTAAAAACTTGTTCTTGCAGTGAGGACATCTGCCAGATGTGCACATTCCTCTGCCTCAAATTAGCAGTGAGAAGCTCAAGCTAACAGCTGCTAATTGCTTCAACTTTAAAAAAAAGTATGTGTCTGTATATACATGTATGTATATGTAGTACTTCAAGAGCCTTGAATATCCTTAGCAATGTTTTATTATAGCTTAATGAGCGTTTGAAGTGAAAGTCATATACCCACACTTGTAAAAAATGTTAAATATACATGCTGAACATTTCTGCTGTTTTAGGCAGGAGACTCTCCTTTTCACAAGTTTTCTATCACTTTCCCTCTTTTTTTGCATCACACTTGCAGGATTTCTGACCATCCAGCATCCTGCTGTAAATAGCTGCAGAAACTGGGCATGGATTGAGTCCATGTAGTACCTGAGTAACATGCAGATGCTTCAGATTCACAGCACACACCTTTCTGAGCTGAAGGTGTATTAAATCCACTGTGTCCAGCATATGGTCAATGGGCTATGCACAGTGTTTGCTCAGTACATATGTAGGAGTCTGATATGTCCTGGATATATTAGTCTCACAAGCCATGTCATGTAGCTACGTATTATGGGATGCGTCAGATTGTCTGTGTGTGCAATGTCTTATGCATATCATTCTGTCTGGATAATCTTGGACAGAAATACAGAAGCCAGCTCTTTTGAATTTCAAATATTAGACAGCGATTAATAAATAAATATCAAATTAAATGTTAAGAACCTGGTGAGGTTTAATAGCTGCATAAAGGATGGGTGCATGAGTTCTGATCTGTCTGTGCTGGAACAAATCAGAGGTAATCATAGAATCATTTAGGTGGGAAAAGACCTTCAAGATCAGCAAGTCCAACCGTTAATGTAACACTGCCAAGTCCACCACTAAACCATGTCCCTAAGCACCACATCTACGTCTCTTTTAAATACCTCCAGGGATAGTGAGTCAACCACTTCCCTGGGCAGCCTGTTCCAACGCTTGGCAACCCTTTCGGTGAAGAAATTTTTCCTAGTATCCAAGCTAAACCTCCCCAGGTGCAGCTTGAAGTTATTTCCTCTTGACTTATTGCTTGTTACTTGGGAGAAGAGACTGACACCCACCTTGCTACAACCTCCTTTCAGGTAGTACAGAATCACTAAGGTTGGAAAGGACCTTCAGGATCATCAAGTCCAACCATTGACCCAATGCCACCATGCTCCCTAAACTATGTCCTGAAGTGCCACATCCACACGTTTTTTGAACACTTCCAGAGACGATGACTCCACCACCTCCCTGGGCAGCCTGTCCCAATGCTTGACCACCCTCTCAGTGAAGAAATTTTTCCTAATATCCAATCTAAACCTCCCCTGGCGCAACTTGAGGCCATTTCCTCTCATCCTGTCACTAGTTACTTGGGAGGAGAGACCAACATCCTCGTCGCCACAACCCCCTTTCAGGTAGTTGTAGAGAGTGATGAGGTCTTTCCCGAGCCTCCTTTTCTCGAGGCTAAACAACCCCAGTTCCCTTAGCCACTCGTCATAAGACTTGTGCTCTAGACCTTTCACCAGCTTTGTTGCCCTTCTTTGGACACACTCCAGCACCTCAACATCCTTCTTGTAGTGAGAGGCCCAAAACTGAACATGGTATTCAAGGTGCGGCCCCACCAGTGCTAAGTACAGGGGGATGGTCACTTCTCTAGTCCTGCTGGCCACACTATGACACAAGCCAGGATGCTATTGGCCTTTGTGGCCACCTGGGCACACTGCCAGCTCATATTCAGCCAGCTGTTGATGGACACCCCCTGTCCTTTTCCACCAGGAAGCTTTCCAGCCACTCTTCCCCAAGCCTGTAGCGTTGCATGGGGTGGTTGTGACTGAAGTGTAGACCCAGCACTTAGCCTTGTTGAACCTCATACAGTTGGCCTCAGCCCATCGATCCAGCCTGTCCAGATCCCTCTGTAGAACCTTCCTAAACTCAAGCAGATCAACGCTCCTGTCCAACTTAGTGTCATCTGCAAACTTACTGAGGGAGCACTCGATCCCCTCATCCAGATCACTGATAAAGACATTAAACAGACATGTCTCCAAAACTGAGCCCTGGGGAACACCACCTGTGACCGGCTGCCAACTGTGTTTAACTCCATTCACCACAACTCTTTGGGCCCAGCCATCCAGTCAGTTTTTTACCCAGTGAAGAGTATGTCCATCCAAACCATGAGCAGCCAGTTTCTTCAGGAGAATGCTGTGGGAAATGGTGTCAAAGGATTTACTAAAGTCTAGGTAGACAACATCTGCAGCCTTTCCCTCATTCACTAAGCAGGCTACATTGTCATAGAAGGAGATCAGGTTGGTCAAGCAGGACCTGCTTGAACCTTTCATGAACCTGTGCTGGCTGGGCCTGATAATTTGGTTGTCCTGCATGTGCTGTGTGATGACATGCAAGATGATCTGCTCCATAACCTTCCCCATAATGTCTTAGAGTAGAGAGAGGAACTTGTTTCTTTTAACTTTTGTCATGAAAATAGATTTTTAGTCTAAATCAGTAGTCTGTCTTCCTCTAAAGTGAGTGGAGAGATCAAAACCTTCAGGGACAATTTATCTTCACCTCTACAGGATGAGATAGGTTTCTCTCTGAACGCACCTCTCATTAGTATTAGAAGGAACTGAAGTATAGCTTAGAGAAGACCTCTAACTTTTTGACAGCTAAAATAAGGGAAGATAAATCCCAGCTATTGATCCCAACATTTTAGATTACCTGCATACA
Source organism: Phaethon aethereus (assembly GCF_964289735.1). Lineage (NCBI taxonomy): Eukaryota > Metazoa > Chordata > Aves > Phaethontiformes > Phaethontidae > Phaethon > Phaethon aethereus. The sequence continues at coordinate 28,438,497 of NC_138583.1, forward strand.
GCTATTTACTAGTGAATATCCATTCTAATCAAGTTGATGAACAGGCCTGTAGTGTAAGATTCTTGGGAAGCATTAACCTGTGCAACTGTGCACTCAAAGCAAATGTAATACTATGGTGCATAATGCATAGGGGAAAGAAGAATATGGAAAATGTTATAGTGCTATTATAAATCAATGATTCCTTATCATGTGGAATGCTGTTGTGCAGCCCTTCTGAAAGGATCTTGCAGAATTGCAGTGTAAAGAAAGAAAACTTGCCCATAAAGAGAGTTTGAAAAGTCTGTGACTAGTTACCAGGCAAAGGAAATAAATAACGTAACACATGATGAAAAATGTAAAAGGTAATGAAGAAAGAAGGAAGAAATAGGTACTAAGAGGGAGCAGGAGGAGTTCTTATGAATAAAACAGTAGGTGATCACTCTGAATTTATTGATTGACTTTCTATTTGATTGAGCAATAGCTATTTAAGGATACCTAGCACATCACTAAGACTGGATAATTCTGCATCAATTGATACATTAAGAGAAAATCCTGCCCTCTGTTGTGTGTATAAGTTTTCATTCAGTTCACAGGATTCCTCTGACATAGCCAGGATCCAGTATCATCATCATCTTTCATGGTTAATATTTAAAATTCATACAGCTTGCAGAGCAGGTCATTAATTTGTGAGAAAACCTTGGAATATTTCTGAATTTATTTACTGTATCAAAAAGGAGCTAATTTGATGAGCACCTTTGCCATTAAAGTCAATGTGAGCTGTGTTCAATTATATAGCTATGCAGTACTGGAGCCCATACTTTCTCTACAGCTGCAATGTGCCATTCTCTATAGCTGTACCACACCTTTCCTTACTGGTGCCTTTGAGTACTCACTACTGAGATAGTATCACTTTCTAAACTTAGGTGCAGAGATAACCGGCAACTGCCTATAAGATTTAACATCCTGACAGTTACCTGAACTGCTATGGTATTCTCATGTGCAGAGCTTACATTATAAGCCCCAGCCATTAGGGATAGTCTTTTGGTTTATGTATGAATCTAGACTATTGATATTTTGGAGAATTCCTATACTAAAAATAAATCACAGGGGGAATTCTGGGAAAAATATTTTTCAAGCTAGTCTTGTATCAGATTTTCTAATGGTAGTGCTCAGGTTGCTGAAAAGAGTCTAAAATGCAATATGTGTTAATAAAAATGGGGATTATTTTTCAGGAAATTCTGTTTTGAGGGAGAAAATGTTATTTGGAGAAAAACTTATTTTCCTATAAGTAAACAAATAACATCAGTGCTGCTTAGGCCTTTAAAGACTAAAGAGAAGAGCAGGAATGATCTGTGTTTGTTTCCTTGCCAACAGGTGAAAACTTTCCACTGAAAATGCAAGAAAGCATGAGCAAACATCATCATTTATTGCAGGGAGTAAGGCGAGTCTGGACCAAAAAAAAATCTGAGTACAGTGTTGCTTATTTGTGGTGGTATATATACTCCTAAGGGGGTATAAGTACAGCAGTGCATTCACTGGAAATGAGGTTTGCTCCGGACAGTGGTTTCTGCAGAAAGCAACATTCTTGTGCACTGACCTACAGCTGCCTTAGGGAGCTAATTATTGCTAAGTTAAAGTAGTTGTTCCCAGTTACCCAAAGGTTATGTGCGAACCGTCTCAGGTGTGATAGCTCAGTGGTTCTGCTGGGTGGCTGGTGTCGCACCTGGCCGCTCGCGTGGACTGACGACCTTCCCGACACACTGGTGCAGACCCATGTAAGGACTGTATTTTCACACAGAAGCCTAGGTATCAGGAGAGGGACAATAATAATGATGAAACTCTTCAGAACATGTGGCATGAAGACTGCTGGCAGTACTGCTATTATAGCACTGGTGGCCTAAGGTTGTAAGACAAAGCTTACAGGGAGAGGTAGTATTTTTTATTAGACTGGAATTGATAGAGTTAGAAAAGGGACAGATAAGCTTTTGGGCATACTCATGAGATCGTAAGTGACTTGAAGAAGGATTTGGTCTCTGAAAATTGTCCTTTTTTTTCCCCAGCAATAGATGTAGATCTCATAAAGTAGGTTTCCTCCCCCTGTTAATCTTGTGTTTTCCTTATGTAAACTCTTCAGTGTGTGGCTTTCCTCCCAGAGGTCATACTAGTTATCCTGGTTTCAGCTGGAATAGAGTTAATTTTCTTCCTAGTACCTGGTATAGTGCTGTCTGTTCAATTTAGTATGAGAATAATGTTGATAACACACTAATATTTTAGTTGTTGCTAAGTAGAGCTTACACTAAGTCAAGGACTTTTCAGCTTCTCATGCTCTACTGACTGAGAAGGCTGGAGATAGACAAGAAGTTGGGAGGAGGCGCAGCCAGGACAGTTGACCTAAGTTGGCCAAGGGGATATTCCATACCATACAACATCATGCTCAATATATAAACTAGGGGGAAGCTGGCTGGGGGACCGCTGGTTGGGGACTGGCTGTGCGTTGGTTGGTGGGTGGTGAGCAATTGCATTCTGCATCATCTGTTTTGTATATTGCTCTATTATTATATTTCAGTTATTAAACGGTTCTTATCTCAACCTATGAGTTTTTTCACTTTTACTCCTCTGATTCTTTCCCCATCCCACACGGGGCGGGGAGTGAGCAAGCGGCTGTGTGGTGCTCAGTTGCTGGCTGGGGTTAAACCACAACACGAGTCTAGTTCATCATCCAGTTAACACTGTACCCATTCCTCCCTTAAGCTTCTATCTCTGTCAGTGCTTGGAGACCCTCAGGGTAACTTTGGCCTTTTTGATTTGAACTGGCTGTAAGTCAGTGCAGAGATGTGTGGATGGGTGATCGATACCTATCTTGATTGTCTTTTAAGTCTTTATTTTTTTCTGGGATGGTGCAGACTCTGCTATCCCAACAGAGTGCAGCTGAAGTCAATCTGAAATGTATCTCAGATTTTCAGCACTTTCCATGGCAGTGACAAAGATACTGGGCATGGAAGACTCCTCTGAGATTTAGAAGTTGATACTTGGTTTGGATTTGTGGATGATGCCTGTTTTCTCTAGCAGGCCAAACAAACGCCTTTGGAGATGAACACTCTCAGATCTGCTTTTGGCTGGTGGTCTCACCTGATAAGGACAAGGAATGACACCTGCAGCCTCTGATTGAAAAGGGCTGCCCGTTTTCTTCAGACCCTACTCCATTTCCACTTTAAATGGGAAGTTCTTTGCACCATTAACCAGAGAGGCATGCTGCGAGGCAGTATGTTATCACTTTCCAAGGCCTTTAAAGAGTGGGAACATGGGTGCTCCCTCCTTTTTCCACTCCCATGGCATAATTTATCAAGGGTTTTTTAACTGCATGCTGAAATTCATAAGAGAGTCTTGTCTCTTACCTGGTCCCTCCTGCCATTTCTCCTCTTGGGAAGATTTCTTGGTAGCTTTCTATGCCATTTCATTTGTGATTCAGTCTCCTGGGAACTGCACAGCTCTCTCTTGACGTCAGGTTGTGCTGGAACATATGATGACCCCATGTCCAAAAAGCTACGCTATTCTGGTGGTTGCCCTTTTTTTCTAAGGTTGATGTGATGAAGGAAGGAAGGAGTGCGTGGGGAGCTGGGAATAGAGAGAGAGAGAGTCCTGGCTGTGGTTTATAATCCTCCTGAATGAGATGGGGTCTGTGGCATTGCCATTTAGGAGCAGGGGATAGTGATAACTCACAGCTTGCACACGCAGCAGTGTGGGAGCAGCAGCAGTTCTTATAGATGGCACGAATTCCATGTGGAAAGTGAAACGTTTAAGTCAAAATGCTCTTCTTTGATGCCGATCATATGTCTGGTTCTCGCCCTCTGAAGTAATTTTGCACTTAGAAAACTTTTGCTTAATTCAGAGAGCTGCACATCAGAGCAGCATCTCAGTCTTCTCGCTAGCATAAGTGACAACAAGCAACCCAGAATTTCTCCAGATGTTGTGTGGTGCAGCTAAGTGTGACTCTTACAATATACATCTGGATAACTCCTCTGGCTCAGAGGAGCAAACACTTCTGCCAAAAGCTGTTGAACCAATTCAGTCTTGTTTTGCATCAGAAAGTCTCCTTAAAACATATGCGGATGTCAGTATTCACCCACAATCACTGATGGCTTTTTATAGAAATTATGGATAATATTGCCTTTTTTGATTGCCTGGAGTCTCATCAGTGTGTCCAAAAATTTCAGCTGAAGTCATCTGATGGAAAATGACTTTTGTAGAAAATGCGCTTTTTTTTTAATCTGAATTGAATTCCATTTTTGTCAAAGTGGATAAGTTTATGACAACTTTTTTTTTCAGGCTCAGTAAAAAGAAATGTATTTCTTATGTATAGCCTTAGAACTGGGGCAGGGGAATATTCCTTTCTGAGGTTTTATAGAGGGGAAAAAAGTTCCTAATTCTATAAGCTAAATATGTCTAAACTTAGCTCAGAGTAGTAGTTTATTACTATTACTGGTTGTAGCTGTGGTTGTTTAGGAAAACTTGGAAGTGCTTATGTTTAGTAGGACATGAGTATATGTTTCAAGTTTATTGAATATTTAAGGCTAGGCTAAATGAGTGTATTTGCTGAGTTGAAGTCAGTTTTCAGGTGAGTAGACTTCAACCAGCAGCCACATCTGAGATTATGCCAGTTCATACAGATTCCTGACCTCAGTTCTCAAGCTGTCAATTTAATAACTTAAATAACTAGTAAATTTCCTCAAGAGTAAAGAAAGGAAAAAGATTTTTTTTTTGTTTGGGTTTTTTTTTTAATGTGAAACTTCTCAGCAGTGAAACAAGACAGGAGGGGAGAAATTAAACTTTGATTTCCTGGTCTGGAGCCTTCTCTTTTAGCCGAATACACTGTGTTCAAATATAAATTTCATTCCTCCATTTTTTAACTAGGAGCCAAAGGTCTTAACAGAAATCAATCCATGCAATTTATTTTTAACTTCACCCTGCTTAGCTACGATTGATTTTTATCTTTACGATCGATTGTAGAGAAAACGGCTTGGTGGGACAATGGAGCACTCTCCAACTTGTAGGGTTTGGTCTTTGAGTCTTTTATTGAAGAAATCATTAAAAGCTTATTATGAAACTAATAGGATGAAGACGTTTAAATCATGAACATGATTACACCTGTTTTACTGGTGAATAATGCCTGCTACAGCTGATCTTCTCTCTCCCCTACTTAAAATGCTGGACAGCACTCCAGTGGGGGAAATTAATCCATACAGATGAAAGAAAGTGCATCCCAGGTGCTAGTTAAAAGCTCTTCTTAAAGCAAGTCAGGCAGTAAGTGGTTAGCTACTTTTCTATTCACTGCTGAGTGCTTTTCATCCATTTCTATCACTGTTTCATCTATGCTGTGCCAAATATCAGTTTTGGAACTTGAACATAAATATCTGTTCATAAAAAATGATTAACATTTTCCTTTATTTATTTACATTTATTTTGTTTCTAGAGCTTTTTGTGCTGTACTTTCATCAGTCTCTCCCCTCCCGTCATGTTGTCTGATTTATCAGCAGTGTCTGCAGCTGAAGATGTAAAGGATTACCTTGGCAGACTCATGTTTCCTCTGAAGTCCTTCAAAAGGAGTTTTAATGTGTACAATTATGCTCCTCTCTTAAGTTGGTTTCTATGTGGGTAATGTGCATTTGCTGTTCTACTGTGGCTTGTGTTTTGGTGTAACCATGCACATTTTCTGCAGGAGCTGCTTTTAAAACAAATCCAATATTTTCACTCAAGATTACTCTGTCTTATAGCTGTGCCATCGTAGCTCTGAGGGGAGAGGGAATTGAACAGGGACTGGGCCAGTATAATAAATGCTTCTTTGTCTTAGAAAATTTTCATTGATGGGTCTGACACTTTAAAAAGTGGCATGTTTTCAAAGCCTGATGAATTTACTAGGCAGCCTGCGGGTGCTTCACGCACAGAAACACTAATCTGTATGTCTCTGCAGCATAAAGAGACATATCGCCTCACATTCAAGTAATGGTGTACTGCTTTAACGACTGTGCAGAAGGTATGAACATGCAGAAATATCTAAACATGTCTGGTCAATGTGGGTTGGTCTGTGTTATTACTGATTCTCTTTTGCTTTGAATATAACCAACAATGTAAAAAGTAGATGACCTGTTCCAATAACTGTGCAGGACAAGTGATAGTTATCATTATAAACCACCCAGGCTGATCAACTATGTATAAATGAGTTCTCCTTTCTCTTTTAGCCATTTGCTTAGGAAGTGTTCTGCTATCTGCACACTGTCACTCCTTCTCCACCAAGGCAGTGTCTCTAATATATGGTGTTTCATTGTCAGCATCAGTACATGTTCCTTTAGGCTTTCTGCAAATTCTTCAAGCAGCAGGAGGCAGGTGGGGTCTTGCTTGGCCCAGGATTATTTCAGATTTAGTAGTTCCATGTTTCTTACAGCAATACCTGCCTTACATTGGAAATTACTGGTCCCAGCATTGGCTAGCCAGGAAGATGAAAAGGAAGCCTGGTACACTGTGGTCTGCAGTTCCTGCCATCATTTAGGGTGTCTTTATATTCTGGGACTTCATAACTCATTCTGATTGTTTTCCAAACTCTTTTACGTATGTTTTCTTTGATTAAGCAGAACATCTATCTAAATAAATTGGAAAAAAGCAAAACAAAAACTGTCCTTAAAGAACTACTTTAAATCATTAACATGGGAAATGGCTTCATATGTTTCTAGGCATGTCACAGAAATTATTGAGATGGATGGATTCCATGGCAGTTTTTCTAGAATTCTCTGCATCCTTGTGAAATATTTGTTGTCTTCTATGCTTGATGCACTCTGTCCCATTTCAGCCAGCATTCTGAAAAATTCAGGGCTTTTAAAGGGAAACTTCTCATGTTTATCTTCATAAGTGTCAACTCATGTAAGTGAGATCAGACTTTTGTGTTTTAACAAAATGTGAAAGTATTAAAGAAAAGTAGTAGATCATGAATAGAGGGAGGAAGAAAGAACACCAGCTAGGAAAGACAGATGTGTTTAATGACAAACACATTTGTCCAAAGGAATCATTTCCACTGGCCAGAAGCCCAATTAAACACATAAAATAGAAATCCATAAAAACAGATTAACGAGCCAGTCATTAGCAAAGGAGGAGGAAAAAGACAAACCCAGCTAATTCTGTACTGAGCATGACAGACGAGCTCACAGCAAATAATTGGGTGACATTCATCAAATGTGAACTGAAAGGAGGTATTAGAGGGCAAAACGCTATCATAATCTCTGGGATTTACAGTGTTAGAGAGTTTGTTCATAGGAAAAGTTCATCAAAATAAATTAAGTTGGGCCTTCCAAAATTCATTCTCTACCACAGTGCTTGCCAAAACTTTACTGAAGGCTTGATCATTTTTTGGAACTGTTATAACTGTGCATGTATATCATGCAAAGATGAGGTCCTGGCTGCGAAAAGCTTCACACAACTCTGCCAACAGAATTGTGGGTGGCATCATATTAACTGGCTCAGAAAGACCACAAAGATTTCTATTTCTAAACCTCTGTCAAGGTGACCTACTCCAGGTATAGGACCGAAAGGGAGTTTACCAAATACATAGTGAACTTGAACAGTGTTTGAATCCTACCTTTCTGCCTTAAAAAAACAGAGAAGAAAGCAAGCAAGCAAACAAAAAATCCAAAACAAGAATCCTCCAGGTACCAGTTTGCAGTGACAAAAAAATATGGAAAAATCTTTTGAGTGTGGCAGAGTTGGAGTAGATCCTGTCTTGGCACAGATGGGGAATTTAATCACCCCTTGATATTTCTGCCACTCTATTTTCACGTGATTACCTTGAAGATTGCTGAACTGTTCCCAGTGTTAATTAGTCATCACAGCATTTAGAAAGTATGTAACTATTCATGTCTGCATCTTAAAGACGAGTTGATGACCATGTCTCAGCCCATCAGAAGAGGTAGATATTGAACCCAGGGTCCTTACCAAGTAGTCACTAGACACATTCAGTCCTATCTGGACTCTGCTACAAATAATGATCTGGTGCTGAAATCATGAGGTGTAAAAGGAGTTCATGTGGCGGAATTACATCATCTAAGAATTTGGATCTTCCGCTGGAGGTCAGAAATATCACAAAGAGAAGATTTTTAAATATTCCCTGTGTTGTTTTAGTAATATGACCTAGAAGTGTGGGATACTTTGGGCAATGCTTGTGCTACTCGGAGAGATACAATTACTGCAAACATTAATTTTTGCCTTTGAGTTGGACTGAGCACAAATCACCTGCACAGTCTGTTCTCACCTGTGAAAACTTGATTTTGATGTGGTAGTATTAGATGGAAAAGATATCCTTCAGAAATAACACTTGCAGCCCTTTCACCATCCTCCTAGCTGGAGAGCAGGACCCCAAAATGCTACTGTGCCAGTCCACAGTGCACTTTACATGAAGTAAGAGTCAAGTAACTCCTGTTCTCTCCCTTTCTTTGCCACTGGCTTGTTTTGAGACCATAAGCAAATTTCCATGTCTCTCTTTCCCCTTGACTTTAGCTATATGTTGTCTGTCTAGAGTTTGCTGTGATTTGATTCATTTTTCTGCCTTCTTATGGGGTGTGTGGTATAACCATGGTTGTTTTTTTCTTTTGGGAGTGCTAAATGCAGCTGTGATAACATTACAAGTAAAAATGGAAAACAAGCAGAAGGAGAATTCTTAGCGTAGAAGCCTGTCCTATTTCTAAACATTCCTTTCTTTCCAGTTCTTCAAACTGTCAATAGAAAAGCCTTATCTTGAGCTGATTAGATATCAAATTTCATGACCAGAAATATCGTGTCCTTCGAATGACAGCTTCTCTAGGGAAGAAAGCCACTATCTAGAGGTGATATCATTACTAAGAATATAATTGATGCTATAGCAGTATTCCATGTAAGCTCATTCTGAAATATCACTGTTAGATAAAAGGAAGTATATCTAGGAGAGAATCTAGGACCTTTCTGTTAGCTTTATTGGAAACTTAAGCAGCCAGCACATGACATTCCATATAATAGAAAAGTGCTTTGTGTATTGTTTTATCTTAAAACCTGCAAGACTGCCAAAGCAGCAGAATATAGGAAATTCACTGATGTAAGCCTTGCTGTAGCCAGGCCTGAAATGGTGCCAGAAAGAACACCCACAGCAAGAGTAAGTGACTAGTGACAGGTTTAAAATCCCATATTTTACCAATTATCAGGGCTAGATCTCACTGATGCATGGCATTTATGTGTAGCCTTTACAGCTCATTTAGTCCATAAAACTGCAGATTTGGATGTCTCTCAGCTCCCCCCCACATCCTCATGCAGAGACAGTATGATTTCAGGAAACAAGTTTTATAGTGACAAAGAGCATCTAAGAGCTTAGCTCCAGCTTTCCAAGAGCACATTCATTGCATTTATTGTTTGCATTAAACGTTGCTAGTGTGGATCTCTCCTGTTAGTCACTGTAAAAGGTTGTTGGAAGGCAACCCTGGCCCCAAGGGACTTACAGTGCAAAAAGACAAGGCTGAGAAGCAGCAGAGAAAAGAGGTATTATCTCCTTCTTACAGGAGAGGAACAGAAGCACAGAGACTTTAAATAACTTGCCCAAGGTAGTTGTGCTGGAACCATGTGATGAAACCAGATCATCTTCTTTCTTCCACTTAAGACCTTAAACTTTATACCCACTTTTCCCTTTTTCCTGAAATGTTAAAATCATGCTGGATTTGAAGCATGAGAGACAAAATGGGAAGTTGAATAGCACAGCTTAAATAAGTAATGCTCCAGCCCTCTCAAGTCTAGGATTTCTTTGGAGTTACACAGATGCTTTTAGCAACAGCTGTGCAGGTCATAGAAAAGATATCTGAAAGAAAGGTTGTCAAACCCTCTTAGAGGTGTCAACATAGGGTGTCTTGGAAGGGTCATGACTCATTCTCTTTGGTGTTTCCACAGGTGACAGCTGGTGGAAGAGCAAATTACTATGTATCATACAGACGAGAGCCTTTTGCACAGATTAAATTGCCCAAATACTCTCTTCCTAAGGTGAGTGCACCATTTATGAACACAGACACGTAATAGGCTGAGTAGCACAGCCTACCCAGTGGTGAAGCACCTCGGTGGGGTTCCTCTCAGGGGAGCTCCAATATTTGTGCTACTTGAATGATCTTTCTTAAATCAGATTTTGGGTCTTTACCTCTCCCTGCCTTTGATTAGTGAGCATTTCAGGAAGAACAGTTTCTTTTTTCCTCTGTAAAGAGCAGATGGGAATGAACAGGTACTTTAGAAAACAGAGCTCAAACCACCTTCTCCTTGACCAATCTTCTATGAACACCTTTCCCCAGTCCTGCTCTCCTGCTCTGTTCTCTATTAATGATTTTTCTGTAAGCCAGGCCGTGACTGAGGGTCCTGGAGAATGGTTAGGGTGCTGAACACTATTGCAGTCTCCACAGAATTAGGGAAGTACAGGGTATAGCAGTTCCACTGTCTCCATCATATGGCTGGACATTGCCAAAAAGTCATGGAGGTAGAGTTGGCTCCCTAAAAATTGTGCCTTATTGATGCTTTGGAAATCAGAAAGAAAAGCTGTGTGATTAGATGCTGCTTAGATGACCAAGATGGCCTAAGGTTAACACTGACTGGCAAAGGTGGGAGGGAAGTTAGTGCTTCTCATACAACTGTGCCTGGATTACCTTCTCAGGCCTTAGCTTTCTACCAGATCAAATGGTGCAAACCTCAACAAGGAGTGTATGTCCCCGCAATTATACTCAAATTCCATAGTGTTGTCATTGCTTGGGACTGTGTAGAACAGAAGGGACCAACCTTTCCAGTGTCTTGGCTGGATACAAGTTTCTGGGTAGCCTAATGGGCAGCTGAGACTACTGCTGCTCTTTGGAGACTCAGAATGGCTGTTGAGGCTACTGTCATAGAGGGCCAATAATCAATAATCAACAGTAGTGGCCTTCACCATCCTTCCCCACGTGAAAATTTTGGTGGGATAATTGTAAGATAGTTGGCTAGATTTGCCCTGTGGTCTGGATCTAGCCTTCTGATTGCCTATGGGATATCTGCAGTCTAGCAGATACAGCATATTTGATTTAACTTGTACTTGAAAACTTAATAGTTGTGAGAAATTTGCATCTCGGACTCCCAATGTTGCACCTCAACTTCTTCCTATTTGGGCTGACCACAGTCCACAGTGTTTTGACACCTGCATAGCACAGATATGGTTTCTTTTGTTTGTCATTTCATGGTCATGGTGTGAGATTCAGAATGTCTGACCACACACCAACTTTTGGAAACCTTCCTGCCATTTTTCAGGAAAAACCCCATTATTTATGCTTCCACATTATGGATTGGTCTTGAAAGCTGACCCTCATTAAAAAGACAGGTGGATGGAGAGAATGACTGCCCTATGATTATCCTGCTTTATTGATTGATGCTGTCACAGGTTTATGGCACCTGACAGATTTGTTGGTGGCCCTGGTTTGGAATTGGTGCATAATATAAAATCAGGATACTTTTGTCATTTAAAAATGGAAAGAACTTTTAAGATAGGTGTCATGGCAAAGTCTTCTAGCCATGTAAAGGAGGCTTGTTTATGCTGCCCCTAGTCACTAGAACATTTTTGCTGTACACTAATAACTATCCTGTCAGCTGTAGATTAATGAACTCTGCTGGAGTTGTACATATGTGAGGCTGGCAATAGGATAATGCAATATTTCCACCGCAACTGGTCAAAACAGATTGAAGTGATTGGGTGTTTTGCTTTATTTTCACACCGCTGCAATGGGTTGGGTATGTACTTAATCTTTAAGGAATTAGAGCTCTTGGGTGAGAGCAAAACTCCTGATTTAGTCTTTCTTCATTGATGGGAATGACAAATCTCCCACTGATTGCGCTCGAATGTTTTTTCTTCCCATCCCATGCTGATATGTTATATGAGGTCTATTACAAATAGCCCCATATAATCAACCCCAACTTTTAATCTAGATACCTCACACAGAGATTAAGTTGCCTCCTAGGCAGGATGGGAAAATTGAACTGATCTTTCCCCAGATATTCTTACCAAAAATCAGGTCACTCAGTCCTTTGGGAGACTTCCAGAATTATGGTTTCTTGATGCAGAAACAGTACAAGAAATTAATCAAGGCTCCTTGGCACCTTGGGGAAATTTTAAATAGATAAATAGATAAATGAAGTCCCACTTAACCACAGTGATTTTTGCTTCTAGCTGAACCAGTGTTAGTTTGTTCAACAATGGTGGCAAGGATAAAGTTCTTCAATACTCATCACCACGCTGGAAATCATTTCCATGAACCTGCTTTAAAGGAATACTGAGAAAATGCACTGTCAAATCTCTTTGATATTAAAACTAAATGGGGGAAACCCTTGCTGGACCTTCATATCTCGGTCAGCAGCAGGAATCTAACAAAGGTTAGTGGGTGGACTGTTTGATAGCCTGCATATAGTGGGATAATAGAACTCAGACAAAATCTCAATAGAAAACGATGTTATTAAAAATCACTACTAGCATTAGCTCAAACTGATCCCTATACCTTAGCTTCAAGTAAATGTAAACTCACAGGTTTTTTAAAACTGTTTTTTTACCAGGTGAAAACACAAGCCCCTTAGTTCAGCATGTGGATGGAAATTTTCACAGCTTTTAGCTTGGTGCTACACCACTCTTAGTGACTATGAGGACTCTAGTCTCCAAGGTTGTGAATCCTCCATGAGTGATAAAACTGACTTTCAGATTTATAAATAAAAAATGAAACTGGATGAAATTCCTTGAAGCTACCAAAAATGAAGAAAGCAAAATCCCTTTGCCCAGTTGGTGATCATTAAAAAAATGAAATGCAGAAAACGCACAGTTGTGGTAATTTATTGGCTTGCTCTAACAGAAAATTGTTTAACATACCTATATTTCATGCTCCCTTGCTATTCTTTCATAAGTCATGGTAATTACTACATATCCCAATGGGCAAAGAAATACAGAGATCCTCAGTAATAGGCCTTTTGTCTTCTTTTAACAGGACATGCATATTATCAGCACTGATGAGAATCAGGTGTTTGCAGCTGTACAAGAGTGGAACCAGAACGACACGTACAACCTGTATATCTCTGACACCCGAGGGGTGTACTTCACCCTGGCCTTGGAAAATGTGAAAAGCAGTCGAGGACTGGAGGGGAATATCATCATTGACCTTTATGAGGTATGTAGTAAAGGTCACCCTACAAAGAACAGTAACTGCTTGCTAGCTCAAGAGAGTATAAATATCTTACCAGCCTTCTAGGATCTTCATTTGCTTTGGGATCAGCCCAGAGGCATTTACTGGATTTGATGCTGAGCTGACTGATGTGGGAATAGATGCAGTACATTCTGCTATAGGTGTCACTACTGGTTGCTTTTAAGTCAATGACTGGTTAGCTATGTGGCATTTCCAAAAGGGAAAACGATTATCCCTCTCATCCTAGTGTGGATGTCTAGAGAAGGACTCAAAATACTGTTTTTCCCCTTGAACAGCTAGAGACACCGGCTTGCAGGTAGAAAATATGGATTCCACCTTTGTGAGCTCTGAGCAGTTTATGAATTATAAGAAAAAGTTTGTAAGATGCCACTAAAGGTGCCATTTGCCCAGATATAACGGCTGGATAACTTCTACCCTGAATTCTCATTCTTCTGCCAGGCCTTTCAGCCTTGGCCAACAGCAGTCCATTCAGAGCAGTTGTGCCAGTTCCTGGTTTCTTCAGAGTATTCTGGTTTTGGTGTGTCATAACTTGTTGGATGGAAGGTCTGCTGAAGTTCAGGGCTCAGTGCTTTGCCAGCAACAAACAACTAATTAGTAGTAATAACGGTATTGGTTGCAAGCTGACTTGGGAAAGTTCTACTGTTACATGGAGAAATGTGTTTGCAGTTACATACAGAAACTAGGATTATCCATTTATTTATTTCAGCCAGAACAATGCCCATTTAACAACATCATCAATTTGTTTATAAAAATCCAGTTTGTTCAAGGCAATGAGAGAAAACTCAAAAATAATGCGTGGATCAGTATAAAGGACAGACTTGTAATTTTATTTTCACCTAGTTAAATATATTTTCTTGCCCCTGCAAAAAGATGTATTTCTTTATTGTGATAAACCAGCTAAAATAAACATGCATCATCTCCCATTCCTTGGCAAACTCTGTATTCCCCAGATGTGTATCATGGACTCTTTACTGTTAAATGCTGATAGAAATTTTCAGAGTCATTCAAAGGGAAGTGTCACTCAGGGGGCTTTAGCGTAGAAGGATTTGCATCCTGGCTGTTGCCACGAAGTTGCAGATTTGCAGCAAGTTTCTTCTTCCTGTCTCACTTTCATAGCTGTGCAGCAGAGACCACACTCAACACAGAATCTTCTTGGGAACATTTTGACAGGACTATTCTGCTGGAATGGGTTCTGCTGACAAAAATCAAAACATTTGGAACAGCTGGGTTGATTTTGACAGAAATTGAGAGTGGAAAAGAAGTGAAGAAATCAAGTTTGCAAAACATCAGTGTTTCAGCATATTCAGGATTTCCATCTTTTGTGTAAAAGGAAAAAAAAAGACCAACACAAAAAGATCCCACGCTGCTGCTGATGTGACCGGCTGTCTCCCGTGTTATGGCAGTCTGGGGAAGAAGTGGGGCAGACCACATCCCCAGGCTCACAGAGCTCGTGTGGCACGGTGTGTGCTGTACCCTCAAGCCCATCATCAGCCTGCCTGCAAGCGCCGAAGGAAATCCAGAAGTGGGCTGTTTCCTAGGGATTTTCTCTGTGAATGTCCTTGTCTTTTTCTTCCAGAGAAAGACTGCACGAGGCCTTTCAGCTGTGCAAGATGTACTTGTAATGCCATTCACAGCCTTCTAAGGCTGGATTGAGATGACTTTATTGCTTTTTCAGAGACCTTCCATGCCTGAGAGTGCTCAGATGGGCCTTACTTTTGGCCTGTTCTTCCGATGTATTTTTTCATCTCTCTCCATTTTTCCTAGGTAGCAGGGATCAAAGGCATATTCCTGGCTAACAGAAAGATAGATGACCAAATCCGGACTTTCATTACCTACAACAAGGGCAGAGACTGGCGTTTGCTGCAGGCACCGGACACCGATCTAAGAGGGGATCCTGTAGTTTGCCAGCTGGTGAGTGGAAGACCTTTTCCAAAGCACAAAAGACTCCTGCAGAGCTGCTTATTTAACAAAACCCAGTGAAACTGGGTAGGAGGGATTCTTGCCAGAGAACTGCAGGGTCCAGGTGCTCCAAAATGGAGGCACAGTTTACAGATGAGAACTCTGGGTTGGGCTTACTGCCCTAATTCAACAACATTCAGTGAAGAGCCATTTTACAGTAAGCTATAGCCCCTGAGTTTCAAAGGAGTGCTATTTCTCTGAAGTTTCGCTGGTTAATCTTTTTCCCTGTGTTTTTTCTCTTGACCTGCTGAGTGTTGAGTGAATTAATTAAATTTCTTTTTCTACAGCTTCATAGACTAAGGGAAAATTCTGGCCATCTTGACCATTTTTATGGAACTTAAGTCAGAATAAGAAAGTTTCTTGGAAAAAGTGTTCTAGCGCAGGTTGTTGGTAAAAACAAATGCAGAAATACTTGCTTGTAATGCAGCATTCCTGCTTCTCTTGCGCTCAGCTACTTTTCTGGTGCTTAATCAGGAAATGAGCATATGCTGCTATTTGTAACAGTGCTAACAGCAGAAGGGTCATTTTCAGAAGGATCAGAACATCTGTGTGCAGTCACCAAGGGTTCCTCTGATATTTGACTTGTTGCATATTAAAGCTTCTGCCTGTTGTTTGTTTCCTGTCAACAGCCCTTTTGCTCATTGCACTTACATCTGCAACTCTCAGAGAATCCATATACTTCAGGAAGCATTTCCAGCAAAGAGACAGCTCCTGGGCTGCTGGTGGCAACAGGTAAGAACATAAGTGCTGTTTATCACTCACCTGTTTTTCACTGGGAGCCTGAGAGTATATGAGGTGTTTCCTGTTGGTGTAAAAGCTTTCAGCTTTGTTTCAGCAGGTGCTGAGCTAATTCACTCCCATTTGCTGCGGGCTAGGAGAAGGTATGTGGCCCCTGACTTCAAAAAAGATAATGCCTGTCACATATTTGTTGCTCTGTGATAACCTGTATGCAGGTCTAAGCCCACACCTGCAAGGGATCATTACCAACTGGCATTACTAACACCTCTCACGACATCATTACAACCACTAATGTAGGTGTCTATCCATTTGCTGGAGGTACCACGAATGAGAATAGGGCCTATAATCATGGCTATGCTCCTAAGAGGTATCAATACATTCCACCTTTTCCACAACATGCACAGAGTTGTCACAGAGCCTGCCGGGTGAAGCCTGGACTTCATGAATGCCTGTCTTGTGCATGGCACCTGGTTTCAAGGCTGTATTGCTCCAAGTCTAGCAGCATTTCATCAACACCACATGGGTCATTGTTATTGTGGGTTCTTCTGCAAAATAGTGTTTTGGCAGGTCATGATGTTTTAACGGTGACCTGCTACAATGCTTCGAGGTGGCAATGGTTGACCCACTGTAATGAATCTGACAACCATCACAGGCCCTGTGTGCACACAGCATGCAGCCTAATCAGGATGGATGGGGCTACCAACTTCACTCAATACTCCCACTCTGTGGGGGCCGCTGGGCTAACAGTGCTTTCTGAATGGCTGGTTGCTATTGAAAACTGGCCTCTGAAGTATGTCGGCTGTCCTGCCTTTTCACAAGGAGCCTCCTACGTATGCTCAAATAAGTCCAAATAGCTTAACCATTCTTTCTAAGGCTCATTTTATCTCCTTTGTCCTGTTCAGCTTAGCAGTGGCTTGCATGGGTGTCATGTTAACATATTGCCTATATTAATTTACACTTTTTCTTCCAGCCATTTTCATTCTCATGTCCTTCTGTGCTTCCATGTGTCTCCCAGACTAAGCCAGAATCTGAGAGGCAGGTTCCCTTCATGACATTTATATCTCAACAAGGGAAACACCATGTGATTTCTAGTTCACTGATCCAGGCCAAACGGGGCAAGACAATTTGGCTTAAACCTCTGGACCTTCCTATGCATAACCAAGTGAAGTCATCACTCCTGGCAGGTCACACTTGCTAGATGGATGCTTAGGAGCAAGCCCTACTCATGATTGCAGAGCCTTTTTTTCTTTAACCTATTAGAAAGCAAATAGAGGCAGCAGGACAGTGAGATTCTAGGCATTGGTATAAATTGTTAGTAAATGAGGTTCTTTTCAAGCTGCCGGTGCATGGTATGAATGCTTTCCCAGTCTAACAATTAACCTTTAAAAGGCAGAATATAATTTCTGCCTTACTGCTTTGTACAATAACAAGCTTAACCTGTTGGGAATATACACATCTGTTTCCACTAACCAGTTTCACAGCAACAGGAACATCTCACCAGGTTGGCGAATGTGTTCCGGGATAAGATTGCAACTTATTCTCACAGGCACTGGCTGCTCAAACGCTCTGTGTCTTACTCTTTGATTTACAGTGGTACATTTCCAGCAATGATGGGAAACCAGGACTCTTGATATGAGGGCAGAGGTTAGATTCTTGCAAAGGGAAGAATTATGTTTTAGTATCTAATTGTACAGCTGTCAAATCCTCTTGACTTGCTTTGGAGTTAGATATGTTTGCTGGGGTTTGAATAGCTGAAAGAAACTAGATAGAGAGAATGAAGAAAATAATACTGGAACAGGTTTGCACAGGAAAAAACAGATGGAAGTGATAGCAACAGAATCTCACTATTTTACTCTCTTTCCTTGCCACAGTCTGGAAATCCCTGTTTGGAAAGTTGATTTTCCCGTTTTGATATTTAAAATATGATGATACAACACACACTTCTGTCTTTAAGTCAGTTTCTAATTCTTAAGGACTTCCACTCATGATAAGATACTGGGTTAAACAGTAGATTTAAACTGGACTAACACAGCAGATTTATCCTCATGAACCTGGATGTCCCTATAGACTATCCTTCTATATGGTTGCCCACAGCAGGTCTCTTTTGTACCTTCATCTAAAGCAGTTGGTCACTCTTGCTGATGTGAGGGAAGAAGATTAGGTAGATGGACAATGTGACATTTCCTATATCCTAAGCACTGTTGGAAAAGCCTTTCTTGAATTGTCCTGCCTCCCTAAGCCAGAAATTTTATTTTTTGAAACAGCGGTGTCACAACAGTGTGGCTAGTTAGATTCCATGGTGGTGACAGGAGTGCGTCAACCCACATCTGGGTTTTAATTTCTCATTTTCCAGTATTAAATGTCAGAAATTCAATTAACATTTTCATTAGTGTGTTTTTATTATGCTCTTGTTGATGCTACAGATGTGTAAGAATGCCACCTCTTCCTTTGCTGTTTTTGAAGAAAAAATATTAGTTTGCCCTTCCTTCCATGGAAATTACACTTGCTTTAAAAACAGTCTCATATGGAAGGTATAAGATCGGGTCACTAGGTAAAGAATTAATGGGCTTTGAATAAATAAGTCATGGATTTGACCGCAACATAGTGGCTGTGGGCCATTATCATCGGGAAGCCTTCTGATGGAGTATCTGTCAGTGTAACATCTGCCTGCTTCCTATGAAACAGACATTCATACCACCAGAAACCCACCTAGCACTGATTGAAGGTACTGTTGACAGACCAGCAGGAAAAACAGTTCCTAGGTGACTGTGGTAGCTTTTCCCTGAGCCACTAGGTGCTTTGGGAAGTGGGGAGGTGAGAAAAAATTAAATTAGAGCAGAACTGCATTGTTCAGAGAGCCTGGTGCTTGTGGAAACTTTAACTCTGGAAGCAGAAGCAAGATGCTGACCTCATGGCAGTGTGGGGAATAAGCTAATAAGTCCTCTTCAGAGCATGTGCAAGTTTTTCAGATATTAGGCATCTCTCTCTTGCAACTGTTGGTTGATGCTTCGAGGTTCCAGAGGGCTGGGGATTTAGTCCAAGTTCATTGTTTACTCTCTATTAAGATGTATCACTGTAAGATTTGAGGTTTTTTCTGTCATCTCAGATGAGGGACCTTGGAAAAAAGTTTCAAACTCTGAGACAGTCTTTCCCAATGTTGTTCTGCTGTGCTTTCTCCGAATATGGTTGAGACTGAGGTTTGACGTCTGTCTTTGCATTGTTTTGATGTGTGGCCTATCCATTCCCTAACGCATGTTGAAGGCAGGGTGGTTCATCCTATAAGGCCATCATCAGAACAGTTGCCACTGTAATGGAATCATAAGATTAAAATTAAGAACCCTACCAAGTAAAGCAGTAAGTTTAGACTCACAATTTGGGTCAATGAGAACAATCAACATTGCCTAGAATGCTGCTTAGTCTGGTTTCTACCTTTCTGCTGCAAAATCATTTGACCCACCTTAATTCTCTGAACTGTTTCTGCCCCCAGGTGAGATTAATACCTAAACAAACAAGATTTCCTTCAAGTGGAACTTATTTTATTACATTACAGTCCTCATTAATTGCCAACCATTAGTAAATGTAGGAAGAAGCTTTGTTTATTTGCCTGCAGGTTCTGAGATCAGTTATGTGTTTGAACATTTTTACAGAATCTTCAGTAAACTTTCTAGCCCCATAATCAAGGTCTTCAGTGGGGCCTCGGTTTCAACTTTAAATTTAGTTGTATGAGTAACTTCCCTTTGGATGCTTTCCTTTACACAAGAAGTAAAGACAGAGGTAATTATCTTACTCTTGACAAAGACTGGCAACTTACAAAGACGCAACTCACCAGCCAGAGCACAAAGACTACAAGTTCAGAGAAAAATGTGTATGGAATGAAATATCTGGTAGCCAGGAACAGCAGCCACTATTCTGCTGCCACTATGGTGATTTGTATGCACCAAATAGGCTTGGGGTTTTATATGCAGTTTTTTGAGTATGGAGGTCCTTGCGGAGAATAAGCCTGCCTTTAGTGTCTTGCAATTATGGGCAATGCTGTCTGTTGGGAAACGAACTGATAATATCGTTTCTCCCCAGTGTCAGTTTTCAAATGGCACAGCTCTTGTAAATGAATCTTGCCACCTGATCATGGTGTTTTTTGTAGATGAGAATAGACTCAAGAACAGTGAAACAGCACTGGTCAGGCCAAGTACTTTTGGTTTCCTGGAAAAATGCAGTTCTGTATTCAACCATACAAGAATGTCTGACACTTGCTTGTGTTACAGGCAATATTGGCTCTGAGCTTTCCTACACTGATGTTGGTGTGTTCATCTCTTCTGATGGTGGAAATTCCTGGAGACAGGTATGTTTTGCAGAGCGAAGGAAAGCATGGAGCCTTTTGCTGCTGTTGTTCTGCTTAGTTTTCCCTTCCCAGTGGAGTGGAGCACTCATGCAATACCTGATTTGTTTGCAGATCTTCGAGGAGGAATACAATGTGTGGTTTCTGGACTGGGGAGGGGCACTAGTGGCCATGAAACACACGTCAGTGCCCATCCGGCACATGTGGTAAGGAAACTTGTTACTTTGAGAAGGTTTCCTGATGGGGATAAGCTGACAGTGGTGCTAATACCTCTTGCATCACCTGGTCAACATCTGCTAGTGTCTGCAAAATGAGCAAATGAGATCATTCTTATCTGCGTTTTATCATCATTTTCGTTTTGTTGAGTAATATAATGATTATCATACTATTTTATAAATATAATGGCTATATACATAATCACACATATACATGAATTACTCTTTGTGCTCGTCATCTACTATGAGACTTCAGGTGGAGTTTCTTTCCCACAGACACCTATAAACTGAGTAATAAGTCATCCTTTGTGCTTCAGGTATTTCTGAGAGGATGTGTCCCTCACTGCTGCTTTTTGTTTACAGAATTTATTTACAGATATTAAACTGGTAAGACAAATGAAGAAAGGGAGAGGAGAGGGAAGTAGATGTTGATAAGGACAACAGAGATATGCTGCTAATGTTGCAGTCTCCTATAGGATTCCACTATCAGTTTCCAGAGGTGCAGTGGTGGTAACTGAATAGAGTTGGGAGTTGAATAGGGCAAAAGGATTTCTCAGTTGAAGATACTGTTTTGCTGTAAATGGATTATAACAGTCTAAGCACTAAAGATACTGTTCAAAACTATCCCCTCCTTAGCCTTTGCCCCTCTCACTCCTGCACCAGTTGAGCATTGGAGAAAGGCATTCTGAAATTCAGGACTAACCTTATTTACAGAAAATGTGTGTATTAATATCACCTTCAGTCTCTGGTTTTGAGTGAAAGAGGGGCATGGCTAATGGACTGACCTACCCAGCTTCTAATGTTGTTTAGAAGTTAAGTTAGAAATAGTCTTCAGAGACAAGTTTTTTATTCCTGTCTGCAAGATTGGAGTTGTGTCTCAGCTTGATGGTGCTAAGCACATGTCTATCTCATGCTCTTCACGCTGAACAGGAAATGTGGCCTTCAGTCAAATAGAAAAAGAAAGCAATGGTGTTTGGCAGCAGTGGTGAGGTGTTAAGGTCTTCTCTACCTGAGCCATTGTTGTACAAAATCCTTCAGATAAATTACAGTCATTCAGAAGCTAGAGACCTCAAGAAAGGCTGTATTTACCCATCACAAGCTAATGTTCCAGAGATGTACCTTAAGAATATTAATAGCTACTTTTTCAATATGAAAAGCTTCTGGACTTTATATTCCTGATCTGACAGATAACTCTGGCATGACTGTGACATAAATGTCTATTGAAGTTTGAATATGTCGCATTTAAGCACGTTTCTTTACCACCTGAAATAAAAAAAATGACTGCTTTAGTTTTGGTGTGATAGTGGATTGTTAACCACAGGATGTACTGGTTCATATTCTTAAGGCTTTATAATTTTTCTAGAATCTTCTTGAGATGGGGCACCAAGTGTTCTCTAAGAGGTCTGTGCTGCCATGTGGGATTACAAGCAAGTAATTATATGCAAAGTGAGGGTTGCGATTTTTGTCTTCCTTTCTAATGTTCAGGAAAGAGGTTGTTTGTTTTATCATAAGCAAATTTGTTGCAGTCATAACATAATATATGTAGCCATACTGAGTTAGGGCCAGGGGTTAGTCTAGGCCAGCATCCTCTTGTCTACAGCCTCCATAACTGAATGTATAGAGGAGAGTAGTAACAGAGCAGATCCATAATGATGCTTCTAGCAGACTCCAGCTTTCTGTCTGTAGTTAGAATGTCTTCTTGTATGTCTAGAAGCATTTGCCTCTGATGGGTAACTTGGTAGTCATGACTATACCTGAAGTGCCCTCAGCAAAGAGGACATCAGGACTGTGTCATTAGACCAAACAAAGTATGAGCCAAGGCAGGAGAAGTGTGTGTTAGCCAAGGGTAGGTGTCACCAGCAGTAGGTACATCAGGCTGTGGCAAGTTGAGCTCTGGAAGAGTGAAGGGTGAGCCACTAATTGAAAGAGGTGCAAGTCATGTATTAACCATTTATGACTATATTATTCAACCCAGGTGTAACTGTTTTAATTGTGTCTGACTTTGTGAAGGCTCTTTGGATGTAAAAAGCACATTACATACAAGTGCCTATACTCAGATGTTGGGAAGGATTTGGAAACAGGTTGACTTTTCATAGGACCTGATATCCCAGTTCACCTTTGTGTGCTTTGCAGAGGTTCCTTTCCACTAAGTCTCATGAAATGGCACGTGCAGTACTAGGAGTGCCCCACCCGCTCTATTAAATGAGTAGTAATTTAGAGCTGTTATCAATAAGTACCAACAGGTTTCTTCCAAAATTGTACCCTTAGGGGCTTTGGAATTTGCTTCATATTGCCTCAGTAGGCACCTGTTTTATGGGAAGGAGTGGAATAGATTAAAGGGTACATGTATATCTATTATTTCTCAGGCTGAGACGTTGTACAAGTCGTCTCATCCTGGAGAAAAGGAGGGTGGATAATTGAAAAGCCGAGAGAACTTTAGCTAAGCTAATGAAGCATGCTGTTCCCCAGAAATTGAAATGCTATTTAGATAGATAAGCATGCAAGCAGAACAGCATACAAATGCACAGGTGTGTGGGAAGATACATACATTTAAATAAATAGATTTGGGGCAGATAAGCTTTTTGTATGCTGTTGTACTTCCAGCTTTCTGCCTTTGGTCTATAGTAAGCTTCCCATTCTGGCAGATGTGCATTGTGAGTCAGGTGAAGGTGTTTCGCTAGGTGCTATGAGAGGCAGATACACAGGGAATGGTGACGGCAAGGCTTGGCTTTCCACAGTAGAGATCTGAGCTTGGTGTAACCCATTGTGTAATATGTAATAATACATATTACACTGGCCTCCTGGTCCTTTGGTGGCATCTAGTGTCTCTGATATTGTCTCTGATGCTACCTATTTGGAATGGGGAGGATTCAGTTTCCCGCAAGACCCTCTCAGACAAATCCAGGTGGTCAGATGCCTGTACACACACACGCACATCCCCCCAAACTTTTCTCATCTGGAAAATAAGGCAAACTTATTTTTTATGATCACTTTAAAAAGTGTTTCCTACTATTCAAAGAAGAAGTTTTTGCCATGATTACCTTTTTGGTAGTGTCCAGCAGGAGTAATTTGTCAGCCTTCACAGCCCAGGTACCTTGCAGAATTACAGAGAACTCTGCAATGACCCTGCTGGGACAGGATCAAATAATTTGGTAGCAAATAAACCTTTGTGCTTCCCTGTTTGTTCTTCCTTTGCTGGTATATATTGGACCTGAAATTCTGGGCAGAAATTGTGCGGGAGCAGTTGTGTGGAGTCTGGGGGCAGAGATAAACTTGGTTGCTTTCAGAACTGTTCATGGGCAGCAGCTCTGGGAGCTGGATGCTGACAGTCTGCAGGTTGGTTGTCTGTCTATCCTGCCGCAGCAGCACGATCAAAAGCCACTGAATTACACTGGCTTGCCACTGACAGTGTGAATGCTCTCAGTCTCTAAAAAGGAAAATGCTTTCATTTTAACCAGCATACAACTTTGTTTTACAATTGTAACAGGCAAAGAGCACCCAGACTCACCACTGACTGTGGCTCAGTTTGGCATCCTTCCTCTACCTCGCTAAAATGGAGACTACCTTTGAGATGACATGCAAAGAAGCAGTAACAGGGCTAGAGAGATCATAGCTAATGCCATGTGGCATAGATACATGCATGGGTCAAAACGTCCTGTGGTGTTGACAGCAATTTTCATGCATTCAGGCCAGGGCTGTTTATGCTCTGAGTGCTGCCTCATGCCAGGTGCTATCGCAGATCCAGAAACAGGACTTGGCAATGTGCCTTGATCCCTTGAGGTCTGATGTACAGCTGGATCAAGTATATCCATGTCCTTATTGCTGCTGTTTATACTCTCTGAGGCTTTGATCTTTCAAAATACACCAAGAGCATGAATTACTAGGCTGGGAAATGGCAAAGATTGGTGCTTGTCTATAAATCTACCTTCTGGAGCTTGCAGAACTTAGCCAACATTCAATTGCCGCGGTTGCTCTAGAGTAAGTCTTTTTATATGTATAAATCTTGTCTGCTTCTATCTCAGGGTGAGTTTTGATGAGGGAAGATCCTGGAGTAAATACAGTTTCACATCAACACCACTTTTTGTGGATGGATCCCTTGTAGACCCTGGCATAGAGACACAGATAATGACGTAAGTATAGCAGCTCTTAACTTTTGAAAATGTGATGGCAGAAGGGGTGCATGGACATCCCCGAGTGCATGGTGAGCCTCATCATGTGCAGTGCAGCATTGAGTAGCTACACATGTAGTGTTGCATGAAGGCATGGTGCTGTTTTATGGGTTTTGCTGATGGTCACAGACCCAGCTGGAGTGTCCATGCATCACATGGCAAACAGATGATGGAGCCAAACTCTTCCCAGTACTGGCAGGGGGTATAACAAGGAGGGATGGTCCCAAGCTGTAGCTTGGGAGTTCAGATAGGACAATAGGAAAATCTGCTTCTCTGGGGGGTGGTGTAGCCCTGGTCAGGTTACAGAGAAGTTGTGGTATCACCATCCCTGGAAGTTTTCAAGCCTTGGCTAGGTGAAGCCACATCTGCCCTGATCTATAGTTGGCAACAGTCTGTCCTGGAGTAACAGCTTGGACTAGTGACATTGAGAGGTTCTTTCTCATAAATACTGCCTGCAACTGTGTTGATGGCCCAGGAACTGCAGTGCTCTTCAGAGGCCAGAGATCTGGATGGTTGCACCTAATGTCAGTTCTGTGCTTGCTCCAGTTGTCCAGCGTGACTGTCTTTTGAGATTTGTCATTGGGGTATGAATATCCCCAAACTTCATTGCTTGCCGTCTGCATTGTGGGCTGTACATCTGGTTTTACCATAAGGTAAAGGTGTTCTCAGTATGCATATGCAGATCTGATCTCCGAATAACCTTCCTGCTCTGGGGTGTAGGATGCTATGATTCACCCATACTTTGGAAGGAAGAGCCTGGGCTGGCACTGAAGGTGCTTGGACCTTCCTCCTCCCCAGAGTCCTGAAGTGCTGGGTGAGGCTGATGGAACGGATGGAGTAATGTTGGCCCAAGAACAGGCCAGGATCTGAGTTTAACAATCAGGGGAGAGAGGGAGCTTTTTAAGTTCAAAGGCATCTTCAAAGAGTCATCCAACCTCTTGCACAAAGCAGATCAGACCACTCTGGGATTCTGAACAAAGCAAGGAGTAGATGCACTGCCTTCATTGCTTGCCAAGATGTCTTCTTACCTGTATTTTCTCTGAGCTGGCTGGAACAGCTTTCTGAAAAGGATCAGAATGCAAGATGGCTAAGATGCCTTAGACTGAGGCACTCCTGCAAACTGTATCTGCAGTGGCATGAAGGAGTGCCATTGGTTAATCACGTCAGACACTGTTGCAGCACTCCAATTCAGGGACAGAGGACACACTGTAAATTTCACCTTGCAGTCAGTTTGCTTTTCTTGCTTTCTGTGCCTGCAGTTCCTGCATATTTTCACTACTTCCAAGAGAAAAGAGATTCAGGCCCAGTATATTTTCTTCTAGGCTTCAGTCCATCTGCCTACTTATCTGGCAGGAATGTGTAGCTGGATCTCATTGCTGGTGTCACAGGTAGTGACAGACTGAGAGTAGACTGCTGGGTATGCCTGTCAACAGTTTCTGAGGAAGCTTGGATCAGATAACAGTTGTGTGTCTTGGGCACTTCTGCTACTACTGATTTGAATTTATTCCAACTGGGTTACGTGATTTGTGTTGGTATGGCTTTCAAAAACCAAACCTACATCAGCCTTACACAAACAGAAGTGACTATGTGGTGAAAGAAAGGGGCTTGGGGAAAATAGTCTTCTGGCAAAGGGTTGTTTGAACTGGCTTCTTTGCCATCTATACTATGACAGAAGTGTGTTGGTGCTGTAGTCTTGGGAGGATGAGGAAGGTGTAGCCAATTCCTGTATAGCCCATGTATATCTCCTTTGCTAAAGTGTCCTAGGAAGGCCAGGCTAAGTAGTTATGGTTATCCTTTATGCCTATAAAGCACTCTTGTTTCCCGGATAGTGTTGGGGCAGAACAAGGCAGCCTCCATGTCTATGTTACAGACAACTGTTGAGATTTTTGTCTGAGTAGAGGTGATATCAATTCTGATAGGGTTGCTAGTTTTAAATTTACTCCAAACAATGCCTTGGCTTTGGCTTTTTCTTCATAAAAGTGGAATACTTGTTTGTGTAAGAAGAATATATCTGTGCATCTTGCCTTGGTATCTGCAAATATTGCCCTTTTTTGCAAAGAGCAAAACATAGCAGCATATGATACACCTGTGAGCCTTTTCACAAGGCTGCTGTCAGCGTCCTGTTGGGGAAATGTATGCCAATCCCCAGCTAAAGATTAGGGCCTGCATTCTGTTCACTCTATGCATTTTTCTCCAAATGTAGCAATAATGTGTCACCTTCTGTGTTGGTTAATATGGTGTTTTTCTGTGAAGTCCTTTCTGCAATGCACAATGTTTATTGCTTTCCAACCATACACATGCACAAACACATGCAGAGACACAGATCTGAGCTCAAATAAATCTGCACATCAGCACCTTCATTGAGCTAATCAGTTTGAACTAGCTGTGGATTTAGCTCACTTACTTTATAAATTAATGCAGTTTTCTTTTGCGATGAAATATGCATTTTAAATCTAAGGTTATTGTTACTTATATCTCTGTAGTCTTCTGATGGAGAATGTAGGAGGTGAGTTATCTTGCTGAATATTGTGTATCAGCTTTGTTCAGAGTTGACTTTTTAAATCTTTGCAGCTTTAGTAGTAGTAGTAGTATTGGTATTGTTCTTATTATTACTTTCATCATTAGCAACTTCAAAAACTATTCCTAATAGTCTGTAAAAGCCATACAAAGAAATTTCACATGATACTTGCCATAATTGTTTAGAGAAATTCCTATCCACAGCGTTAAAGGAACTAAGGAGAGAGATCATTTATAAAGCCAGTATGCAAAACATTTCTATGCAGATCACTTAGGTATTTCCCACAATGAGAATTTTAGTGAACTCATCTAGAAGGGCAGTGTAGGATAATGCTGAGCTTGTGGAAACTTTGGCTGAGAAGAAGTCAATGTGTTTCTACTGCTACTGGCCACTATCTGAACAAAGATAACACACGGTGGTTGGAGGAACATGGAATTTGTGTTGGTGGGTAGAAAACCCAATGATTTCAAGAAGCTGCTGAGTGGAGTACAACGGTTTGGGATCAGCACACCCCAGCTGAGGATGGGATCAGTAGAGCTCTTAGTAGCTCCTTAGGGCTGAGGCAGAGAGTCCAAGACCGTGCTCATATTTGTGTACCGCCAAACTGGGTAGGTTAGTGGATTTTAGGATTTGTCTTTCATCCTGAAAAATTAAAAATATTTCATCTAGCGATCTCGGCTGGTTCCTGTTAAGGAAAATTTCTTCCATTGATTTGCATCAAAGTGGTCTGTGTTCAACTACTTCCGAAAAATTATATTCCGAGGGGAATGTGTATTAAATAGTCATTATACTCCAACTATTATTAACATACTGCATTATTAACAATCTTATCATAATACTATCTTATTAAAATCAGTATATCAGTAGAATGACTATTATACCCAACCTTTATTTTGTGGCACATCCTGTGACTGGGCTCTCTGGACTGTAGGAAGCAGAGTTTTAGCACAGAATCTTATAGCGCTTCATGGCTGTTATGTGAGCAGTTGCAGGATCTGTCTGTTTTGTATGAGCATCCTAGGCTTTTTGGAACTTCTGTGGTTTGTGCTATGTATATGTGTCCTAAGACGGTCCTAAAGAACTTACCAATATGGTAAAATATGGAGATTTGCATGTAGATGCATTATATGATTCTGATTATCTTCGTGTACTTTGAACTGAGAGCTGCTTTTAGTGGGGAGTTGGACAAGATGTCTTGCAAAGGTCTGTTGCAACCGAAATTATTCTATGATTTTGTTATTTCTTATGGCTATAAGGGTGCAAGGATGAATTATTTCCTTACACGCATAACTGAGTGGGTTCTGCTAAGAATGTAGTTTTGTGACACACAGGGAAGTACCATGAGACTGTGTGAGCTGGTCTAACTTAGAGCTTCTGCCTAACCAAGGTGAATCCACTCTCCCTTCCTTCATTCCTAGCTGATCATCTATTGCACAGTTCCTTTCACTGTTGTTTTGACACTCATCTCATCTGACAAGGTGGTCAGTTCAACTCCTTTAGTGTCACAGCACTTCAAGAGATGTGCACCAAAGACATTGCAGTGTTTGGTGCAGGTGTGGGGAAAGTAGCTGTAGAAAACAAAGGTTCCTTTAGGAAAGTAACTCTAATGCATAAGGGCGGCAGGTTAGGCACACTCTTAGGGGACCCAATGAGTGCCTAGAAAGCATCTGTCTTTTTGAAAGCTACAGTTTTCTAACTTCTGTTCTGTAGCCCTCACTGGCGAGTAGTATATCTTTTAATGATCTCCCGTTCTAATGGGTCAGATCTAACATTTCTTTGTTGACAAGCCATAGGCACAGCATGTTACTTGCCTGAGGTTGTCCACAAGGGAAAAGGAATCAAACTCTATCCCCTCCTAGTTAATTATGATGTATACAAACAGAAGCAGTATTTGCTTGAGACACCTGCTGGTCTGTACCATTCAAATCAGAGACAAGATGTTTCTGTTAGTCCAAAGAATGACTTTATGTTGTTCCAGCTCTGACTCATAATTATTACCCCTGCCACTTGATCTCCTGTGCAAAGCATCTCTCCAAACCTACGTTGAGAATAACCTTTTTGCTTCACAGCCCTGCAGAACTTTGCTGTCATTTTAGTAGACTCATTATACGTGTGTGTGCAGACACTTGTTTATAGACAGGGATCATTAAGTTTGTGCTCATAAATACATATTTATGTAGACACACCCACATGTGTATATATAATAAGTATAATACATATATGTATGTATACTTAATAATTCATATATATTTGTGTATGCATCATTGAGCATTAACATTTTCAGTGGGAGGTTTTAGTACAAGCTGGTCTGCTGCCTTCACTGTGACTGCTGCCCTTGGCTATGTGTATGTTAGAAAATGTTCCTGGTTGTAAATTAATGGGTTATAAGCCCTGGCCCTTTCTAACACCTTCTTGTTTACATGGCCATGCAGCTTTACCAGAGCTGAAGTGGGAGCATTTTTTTTTCCAGGAGACCCATAAAATTACTGGCAATCCATCACCAGGTAGCAGAAGAGTGGGGCAGTATGAATAAGTAATTTAGAAATTTTGGAAAAGGTGAGATGGAGGCCAGGAGAGATTTGAAGTGAGAAAGAGAACATTAAGAGCACAGGCCATACTGAGTCATACCAGAGGTCCTTCTAGCTCAGTTTCATGCTCCAACAGTGGCAAGTAGAGGATGCTAAAATTATATATTAAAAACAAAAAAATAAATTCCCTTGTACAATTCTCTCATTTACAGAGATTTGCAAAAATGGGACTTTCTTGGCCAATCATAGTATTCTTCGTATTTCTAAGACATAACTTATTTTCTATTTTTTGAGGGTATGAAGGCAACATGGACAGATTCTGATTAGCACTCAGCAGAGATTCAGCAGATTGAGTAGGAGAGAGGGGTGACAGCTCCCAGGTCCAAGCTCCAAGAGTTCAAAATTACATGGGACCCAAGAGTCATTTTCCTGTCACTTTCTGATAAGGTGATTATCATCTTCCGTCTTCAAGCAAGGCAACATTCACTGCCTTCTGCTCAAGTCTTGCTGTCACATTTAAAAGCTGATACAGGAAAGAAAATTACAAGCTGATATAATGTCCTTGAAAGGTTCTGCCCCCTTGCTTAGGGGTAGGGAGCTGTGGAGCTGCCACCTCTGAGTGGTTGTGCTGAGAAAAGTAAGGTGAAAACAGTTCCTTTGCTGGGTTGTGGTCAGAGGAGCTGGCCTTCTCCTTGCTGGGCCAGTCTTCACCCTCCATAGCTGGCAGCCCTGATAGCAATCTCAGCAAACGAGAGAAGAGGTGAGTAGATGGCAGAAACACCAAAAGATTGTTTTTCCTAGAAGGAATTGAGGTTCCTGTCCAACATGCATAAAGGAAAGACACAGGCACAGTGTTCTTCAATTCCTGTGGTCCAGCAGAGGCCTCCGAACTCTCCTGCCATCAATCTGGTTTCTTTTCACTTCACTCTGCTTGAAAAAAAAAAGAAAGATGCTGTCTGAAAAAAAAAGACAGATTTTCTTCTGCAACTTCTGCTGCTGAGCTCAACAGAGGATTTGGTGAAGAGGGGATCTGGAGGAAAGATTTTACCAGATGTCTGTATAAAGCTAAATCCACTTGCAGCTTCCAGTGTAGAAAACAATGGAAGGGAACATGTATGTGGGGAAGGATTCTGAACTCTATCCTTATTTATCTTCGTTTATTTTGGAAACCAGAGCTGACCAGACAGCCTGTGCATACTCTTAGGCCTACAAAAACTGTGGGGTTTTTGAGAGTTTGGATAGCAGATTTAAAAATATGTTTTTTCCAAATTGCGTAGGTACCATTGGATACGTAGAGAGGACTGGTAGGTTTTAATTGTTGTCCCCATTGTGGTTTTATCTCGCATTTCAGTTTTCCTTTCTTTTTATGTTTATTGTGTTTGTGGTGTGACCAGCTTTATTACTGGCTATGGATTTTACTGCAAGGCTCTGATGTGTCCTTGTGAGTTCATTGTACTGCCCTCACTCATGGGGCTCTGCAAACT